>NC_135955.1:22090447-23501259 GCF_053455715.1 Rhinoraja longicauda | reverse complement strand
ACAGCAATCCTGCGAAGTTGGCAAAATATTGATGATTAATTTGGCACCCCTCTCTCTCTTCTCTTATCTTGTGCAATATAGTTCAGCCTGTCACTAGTTATTTATTACATAGGAACTTTTACTTGTGTGGCAAAGACTAATGGCAGACACTTACTTGTTGAATTGTCATACTGTGAGGACTCATCATCCGTGTTATTTCTGCCCAGAAGGACTTGTAGTTGTTGTCCTCGTACCAGTTCAGGGATTTGATTTTTAAGCCCCTCCCTCTGGGTGACCACACACGATCCTCGACACGGCTTGGTACAGCTCCTGTGGTGACCCATCAAGCTGTCGTTGTTCAGCAGCATCACCTCTCTTCTCATATCGCTCCAACTCTTAACCTCAGTCAGCTGTATACAGGCAGAGAGACAGGGAATCGAGAGGTTTAGCAACTCTGCGTACCCGGGAAGTAAGCCCCTCCTCCGAACTGCAGGACAGATTAGTTCTATCCCAAAGATAGATACAAGTGCTGGAGTAACTCAGCGGGACGGGCAGCATCCCTGGAGAGAAGGAATGGGTGACGTTTCGGTGTCAAGACCCTTCATCAGTCTGAGAAGTTGAGAGGGGCAAAGTTTTAAGTGATGTGTGGGTTGTGCATGGAATGTGCTGCCCTGGTTGGTGGTCGAGGCAGATACAATAGTGGCATCTACAGGGCCCTCCATAACGTTTGGGACAAAGACCCATCATTTATTTATTTGCCTCTGTACTCCACAATTTGAGATTTGTAATAGAAAAAATATCACATGTGGTTAAAGTGCACATTGTTCAGGTTTTAATAAGGCCATTTTTTATACATTTTGTTTCACCAAGTAGAAATTACAGCAGTGTTTATAAATAGTCCCCCCATTTCAGGGCACCATAATGTTTGGGACACAGCAATGTCATGTAAATGAAAGTAGTCATGTCTAGTATTTTGTTGCATATCCTTAGCATGCAATGACTGCTTGAAGTCTACGATTCATGGACATCACCAGTTGCTGGGGTGTTTTCCGTGGTGATGCTCTGCCAGGCCTGTTTTGCGGCCATCTTTAGCTTATGCTTGTTTTGGGAGCTAGTACCGTCAGTTTTCTCTTCAGGATATAAAAGGCATGCTCAATTGGGTTCAGATTGGGTGATTGACTTGGCCACTTAAGAATTTACCATTTTTTTAGCTTTGAAAAACTCCTTTGTTGCATTAGCAGTATATTTGGGATCATTGTCTTGCCTGTAGAATGAACCACAGGCCAATGAGTTTTGAAGCATTTGTTTGAACTTGAGCAGATAGGATGTGTCTATACACTTCAGAATTCATTATGCTACGACCATCAGCAGTTGTATCATCAATGAAGGTAAGTGAGCCAGTACCTCAGCAGCCCACACATGCCCAGGCCATAACACCCCCACCACCATGTTTCACAGATGAGGAGGTATGCTTTGGATCTTGGGCAGTTCCTTCTCTCCTCCATACTTTGCTCTTGCCATCATCCTGATATAAATTAATCTTCGTCTCATCTGTCCACAAGACCTTTTCCCAGAACTGTGGTTGCTCTATTAAGTATTTCTTGGCAAACTGTACCTGGCCATCCTATTTTTGCAGCTAACCAGTGGTTTGCATCTTGCAGTGTAGCCTCTGTATTTATGTTCATGAAGTCTTCTGCGGATAGGGTCATTGACAAATCCACACCTGACTTGAAGAGTGTTTCTGATCTGTCGGACAGGTGTTTAGGGATTTTTCTTTATTATAGAGAGAATTCTTCTGTCATCAGCTGTAGTGGTCTTCCTTGGCCTGCCAGTCCTTTGCCATTAATAAGTTAATTGTAATCTACATATTATGTGTTGTCTGAGTCTAATTGCCGCTGATGCTCCCGCAAGCACAATTTTAAGACAGAAAGAGAGAGTCAGAGACAGAGAGACAAAGACAGAGAGACAAAGACGGAGAGTCAGAGAATGAGAGAGAGAGAGACAGAGACAGAAGAGAGAGAGAGACAGGACAGAGAGAGAGAGAGAGAGAGAGAGAGAGAGAGAGAGAGAGAGAGAGAGATGAGAGAGAGAGAGAGAGGAGAGAGAGACAGAGAGAGAGAGAGGTGACAGAGAGAGACAGACAGGAAAGAGACAGAGAGAGAGAGAGAGAGAGAGAGAGAGAGAGAGAGAGAGAAGAGAGAGAGAGAGAGAGAGAGAGAGAGAGAGAGAGAGAGAGAGAGAGAGAGAGAGAGAGAGAGAGAGGAGAGAGAGAGAGAGAGAGAGAGAGAGAGAGAGAGAGAGAGAGAGAGAGAGAGAGAGAGAGAGAGGAGAGAGAGAGAGAGAGAGAGAGAGAGAGAGAGAGAGAGAGAGGAGAGAGAGGAGAGAGAGAGAGAGAGAGAGAGAGAGAGGAGAGAGAGAGAGAGAGAGAGAAGAGAGAGAGAGAGAGAGAGATGAGAGAGGAGAGAGAGAGAGAGAGAGAGAGAGAGAGAGAGAGAGAGAGAGGCAGGAAAAGGAGAGGGGAAGAGGGAGAGGCCAGTGTCAACATTTTAGGTTGGAATCAGTGAAGGTCATTGACCTGAAACTTTGAGTCTGATTCTCTCTCCACATAAGCACACAACCTGCTGGGTACCACCAGCATTTTCTGTTTTAGTTAACAGCAGCTCATGTCTTACGGTCTGATTGACAGTACAAGAAGTGTAGTTAACTGGCGGTTGGCAGAAGTCCAAATGAAACGCAAGTTCTCCTTGATAGTGCGTTTTGGGACAACTTGGCCACGTCAGCTGATTTGATATCACATGGCTTCAATTATTTTTAACAGACAAAGACAAGCCAAAGTGGTGTAACAGGAAAAGTGTAACCTGACACTGCAGCATGCACATAAGCCTACTTCTGCCCATTTACACTTATGCAACACAGAAAATATATATATACAGTATTCAAAATGTTGTGCAGCAGTGTTTGTAGCCTATTTACTTGTCTTTGGTGTTTTTATTTTCTGTGACATGGACCAAAAAGGAAAAGGATGTGGAATCACACTGTAAGATCTTAAACCAGAAGTAACCTTGTGGCTTGTCAGCCTCTGTTGTACAGCAGGGTTACTAAAGTTCATTTGACAGAAGGCTCCTTCCTACCCGATTAAAATGCATAATTCATAAACCTCGTGTTGAAGGGAGGGGAGGTCCTCAGATAATAGCCACTATTCATTTAATGAAGGATCAAACAAAGAAACGCTACAGACACGATAGAATATAGCAACAGTGTAATGTGTCGCAACATGCAAACAGTGTGCCAACACGGAGCAGGCAAAAGAGCAAGAAACAAGGCAAACAGAACAGAAAGGCTGAGATGTGTAGGAAGGAACAGCAGATGCTGGTTTAAACTGAAGATAACACACAAAATGCTGGATTAACTCAGCGGGACAGGCAGCATCTCTGAAGAGAAGGAATGGGTGATGTTTCGGGTCGAGACCCTTCTTCAGACCCGAGTCCGGGTAAAGGGAAACGAGAGATATAGATGGTGAACGTAGAGAGATATACAGAAGAGATATACTGAGAAGTGAGTTGAGTGCAGCCTTGAGGACAGTATATAGGTTTTCTTCACAGAGCAGACTAACCAAAGAATGTTTCCGCCTACAGGGAGATCTAAGGTCCATCGCTCTAAGGTGGTCACTAACCAATTCAACAGGAAATTCAGTTGCATATGGGAGTGAACTCTCCAACATAGCTCATTGAAACGTACAGAATAGTGAAAGGCTTGGATAAAGTGGACGTGGAGAGGATGTTTCCACTAGTGGGAGAGTCTAGCACTGGAGGTCATAGCCTCAGAATTAAAGGACATTTCTTTAGGAAGGAGATGGGGAGGATTTTTTTTAGTCAGAGGGTCGTGAATCTGTGGAATTCTTTGCCACAGAAGGCTGTGGAGGCCGTCAATGGATATTTTTAAGGTAGTATAAGAAAATAACTGCAGATGCTGGTACAAATCGAAGGCATTTATTCACAAAATGCTTGAGTAACTCAGCAGGTCAGGCAGCATCTCAGGAGAGAAGGAATGGGTGACGTTTCGGGTCGAGACCCTTCTTCAGACTGATCAGAGACTGATCACAGGGTGATCACCGGTCGGCGTGGACTCGATGGGCTGAAGGGCCTGTTTCCGTGCTGTATCTCTAAAGACTAAAAGGAGGGGAGAAGAAACATCTAATTTGCTTCGTACATAAATGTGGCCATTTGGTATTTTGTGCCTGTCCACTTCATTCTTTCGAGACAGCTTCCTGTGAAGTATGAACTCATGAACTATATTGTATCCCAACCCGAGGAAAGCAACAAATAGGCCAGACGAACAATCACAAACCCCAAACTCATTACATCACTGACATTTGGCAAGAACATTTTGTTTTACACTCGAGTCATAGCAGTTATAAGCCAGGTAAGCAGGAACTGTCCTCCTGTAGCCAAGCAACTGCATTTTCGTCATGCACGAGTTAATTAGGTATGTCAAATTAGTAGCAAAGGTAAAGGCTACCAAATGGGCATTTTTGAACAATGCACTGGCCTTAAAACCCACGAATTGAAAGGAATGCCACTTTTATCTGATTCCTGTTAGCTGTGTCAGGTTAAAATTGCCCCCAGTATATCGCAGCAGTTGCATAGGTTTGACCTTTATACAGAGTGCTATCAGTTAGTTTACCTGAGCGGATAAACGGCTTGCTTTCAAGCAAACCTTGTATAAAGCCCATTGATTTCCAAGGGGTGAAATTAGGCGAGTTCCACAATGGGCAGATCTACCCATGATCTGTTACACCTTGCCCTTTTGCCTAAATCTACTTTATACAGGCAGATAAACAATCTGCGCTGATGTCGTGGAGGATCTATGTGCACCGTGTTTGGGCAAAGTTAATGCAATTTGGGTTTTGGAACTGAAACAATAACTATGATTCTTTTTCCAGGGGTGCAATCCGACCTGCTGAGTATTTCCAGCATTTTCTGGTTTTATTAGAAATGAATTTCCCAAAGGCCTGAGAGCGCAGTTGGGAACTGCAATACCGTGACACTGAATTGGCATTCCTCCGGAGAGGCACAGCGATGTTGGAAATGGGAAGGGTCAACTGGCGGGTCATGTTTTCTAATGATTGGATCGAAACCATTGTTTATGGATAATCCTTGGGGTGCTCTGGTTATCTCTGTGGCAGACTGAACCACTGGAATGGAGGGGAAAATATCATCTTCACTTTAATTGTTTCAGAAGTTCACCCCAAAAAGAAAGAAAAAGAACAAACATCTAAGAAAGGTGCAGTTACATCATGAGACCAGCCAACTAACTCGGTCACACACAAACACATTGCCACATGGCACAGGAACCTCATGCACACCTCTTTACAAAAGGAACACCAAGTATAAAACAAAGACTTGCGGAAATCAACAATGGTCTCCTGGGCACCATCTAGCGCCAGTTCCCAAACTTACTCACTCAGCTGCTAGATCATCGTACCTCTTTAGTGAGAATCATAACATTTTTAAGCACTGAGTCCATGGCATTAACTACTTCTAATGTTGCATGAGGATCAATGGCCATTCCCTTCTGTAAAAGAAAGAATGGAAAATAACAACAAATGTGCACAGGTAATGACAACCATCCATTAGAGAGAATCGAGCCTGTCCTTGACTTTAAGCATGTATTGCAGTTCAGCACAAGAACACAAGAAAAACACTGGGGCACAGGCCATCTGTTTGCCTTCGGCACCATGACTTTCTCTCATACTTTATTCATCGTGTTTGAGATTTTTGTAAGTTCCTCCCTGTTATTTGAAATTAAACCATCTTTAACCTTAGTGTCCTCAATGATGAAGACTGAGACAAAAGATTGATTTAACATATCTGCCCTTTCTTTGTTTACTGTTATTAATTCACCAGCCTTGTTCCCGAGAGGTCTCACTTATCTTAGTTGCCACCTTCCTGTTTACATATGTACAGAAACTCTCTCTTGATTAGCTTCCTTTCTGAATATTGATTCCCTCACCACTGGTGCATTGAAAATGCTCAAACCATCAGTTCTTCATCCATCATGCATGTAGTAATTAGTCTGATGGGAATTGTACAGTTGGGAGAATATCTCTCATCTTCCTCTAAAACAGCTCTGTGGTATCTCGGATGCCTTGTCCAAAGACAGGCACCTCTGACATTGCAGCTGTTCCTTGGTGAAGCCCATCGATGTCAGCTTCAATTTAGTACCTAAGAGTCTAGTATTGAGTTTAGTTTAGAGATACAGCGTGGAAACAGGCCTTTCGGCCCAGTGATCTCCACACACTAACACTATCCTATATACACAAGGGACAATTTACAATTATGCCAAGCCAATTAGCCTCCAAACCCATACGTCTTTGACGTGAGGGAGGAAACTGGAGTTCCCGGAGAAAACCCACGCAGGTCACGGGGAGAACGTACCAACTCCGTACAGACAAGCACCCGTAGTCAGGATTGAACCCGAGACCCTGGGCTCTGGCACTGTGAGGCAGCAACTCTACCACTGCGCCACCATGCCACCCATATTGAGCCTCTCTATCATGTAACAACTCCATTGTCTTCAAAACAGAAAGTGAGGAAGGAACACAGCAGGTCGGGCAGCATCCGTGGATGGAAATGGACAGACAATGTTTCAGGTTGGGACCTTTCTTCAGAGCTTTCGCCTCTAGTCCATCACTCCGAAGAAGGGTCCCAGCCCGAATCCATTCCCTTCCACAGATGCTGCGTTACCCATTGAGTTCCTCCAGCACTTTGTGTTTTGTTCAAGATTCACACTGCCAAGGGTGGTGGTGGTGGAGGAAGATACGGTTGTGACATTCATGAGGCTTTTAGATAGGCACATGGATATGTAGGAAATGGATGGATCTACAGTGGGCAGGCAGATGAGATTAGTTGATCTTAGCATCATGTTGGGCACAGACATTGTGGCCTGGTCCTGTGCTGTACGGTTCTAGATTCCAGCATTCCCACATCTGCAGTCTCTTGTGTCACGATCTTTAGCTTGCATGTGACCCACTCGATGGAAGCAGAGGTTGCACTGCTGGGTCGTCAATCAATTGATAAGAGACAGCACCTGTCTTTGGGACAGTGCCTTAGATACCTGTCTCATTCTTGGCGCCTTTACGTACGGCTTAACCATCTTTAGCTACTTCAGGCAGCATGTCCTCAATCTTGATTTATTGCCTTTCTCAGCGAGAAATAGCCATTGAAATAGAATTCCATTTCCACAGCTTTCCTCATCCCTTGTTCTTTCCCTGGCCCCAGTGGAAAATATTATCAGAGATAAATAAGCCAAAATTACGTAGACCAGCAGCATTCCAAACCCTTAACATAGAAAGTCCAGTTGCATCCCTGTATAGGAAGGAACTGCAGATGCTGGTTTAAACCAAAGATAGACACAAAATGCTGGAGTAACTCAGTGCAACAGGCAGCACCTCCGGAGAGAAGGAATGGTGACGTTTCAGGTCGAGACTCTTCTTCAGACTCCTCCTTCACCCATTCCTTCTCTCCAGAGATGTGGCCTGTCTTGCTGAGTTACTCCAGCATTCCGTGTCTCCCTCCCTCCAGTTGTATCCCTGTTTGATGTACAGGGCGAGTAATGGACTCAGTCACTTACTTTGGTTAACTTTAGGATATCCAAGTTGGAAAAAAAAGCTCTTTCCACTCTTCTTAGCTCCTCGTCAGAGAGTGTGCAAATGAGAGATTGAGTGCGTGTGGCAGTCGAGGGATCTCCAATGATAACAAAGTTATCCAGCTTCGTGTCATTGCAAAGGTCTTTCAGCTGCAACCCTTGCCCAACTGTAATGACCTGAAAGAAATGACATCATACTTAATGCTTTCTATGTCCGGAGTGCGCAGAAAGCTTACGTTTCATGCTTTTACTGTGACACTACTATCACTGTGATAAGTGCTCCATGTAATAAAGTCAGTTGACGTGAATGACAGTATACTGAACATGTTTAGGAATATATGAAACGGATAAAACTCCGAGCTTGATCGCTATTCAAATTGAATTGTGACTAGTCTTTAATTCCATCCTATTTATCCTAATTTATATAATATTCCTTCACATCCTCGTCCAACAGAAATGGATAATCTTCTGTAGCTTTGAAAATCAAATAGACAGCCATGCAACATAGTACATTCAAATTAAAATTGATTGCACCATAAACATCATTATCCAATCATTTAATCTTACACAATTTACCAACTCCAAGCCTCTATCACTCGTGGCAAATCTTCTCTGAGTTAAAATTTAAAACATAATGATTATATGCATTATACAGTGTAATTTGTTAGCTGTAAAGTTATCATGACCTCAAGTGGGCCAAATTGATACTATTTATGTCATGGCAGAGTTTAACTGCTACCTTAGACTTGAAATTAGAGTACAGCTTGGTAGTTAATTAAATAGATATCCAAATGACCCATGGTAAACCTATAAGTAGTCCAACCAAAGAATCATTCCTCGTTCATATCACGGACAGTACTTTACATGGCTTTTTCACAGTCATGTAAATATTGAGTTGAATTAATCTACTTCCACATTTCCCATTGGGTGGTTGCAAATTAAAGAGTTTTAACAGCGTTTTTGTTATTTATTTCTATCCAGTAATTATTTGTTGTGTGTGCCCCACATAAAATGCACATTGAAATCCGAATTAATGTCTAGGTGAGCTCTTGAAAAATGGTTGGCTTCATTGCTTTTAACCACCATTTATAAAAGGTCCAATCCAAGCAGAATTTCCTATTTCTGAAGGTGTGTTTGGCTGTAACTCAAGACTGAAGTCATGGGCTCAACTCCCATCACGAGGGACCTGAAAATATAACCTAGACTAAGATGAGACCATCATCTATCTCCCAGTGGGCAGTGTGTTTGCAAGAAGATCTGCAAAGAGATGCAGTGCTCCCCCCCCCCACCCCCCACCCCCCACACCCCCCACCCCCACCAAGATTAATCACAAATCACTGAACAACACAGTTCTAACTCTGCTAAAAAAACAACCTGCTGGATGAACTCAGTGGATCAGGCAGCATCAGTGAGGGATAGGGTATAAATGGCGTTTCGAGTCAGGAACAATGCTGGTTGGCCCGCTGAGTTCATCCTGAACTTTGTTTTCTTTTTACGCAAGATTAGTACAAATGCAAAGTACTGCAGCAGCCACAAGGTCTTATGATGGATTGTAGACTGCTAAGAGTGGATATTGTTAGTGGGATTATTACTCAACACTGTTATTATTTTTGTTTTTACCTTTCCAAAATTGACATCAGCGTCCAGGATGTTGTCCACCGTGGAACGATCGAATGACATATTTTGGTACAGAAATTCTGATAGAGTCTCATTCTCGATTAAGAAATCCTGGAGCCTGAGATCTGACACAAAATAGCACACAATCAGTCAACAAATAATAAGAGCAGGGCCGATACCACTAACAAAATGAATCACTATTACACTGAATGCAATACCATAGGTCCCACAGAAAATTAGATCTATCAAATGGCATATCACATTTGCAATAAGAGAGTGTAAGAAAATAACTGCAGATGCTGGTACAAATCGAAGGTATTTATTCACAAAATGCTGGAGTAACTCAGCAGGTCAGGCAGCATCTCAGGAGAGAAGGAATGGGTGACGTTGCAATTAGAGAGATGAGTTGACAGCATAGATAGCAATATAAGAGTATGATCCAATTGCTATTACAGAGACGTGCTGAGGGGTGACTAAAGTATACTATCCAGTCTCATCACAGCTTGGAATGGCAACTGCTCTGCCTAAGATGGCAGGAAATTGCAGAGTAGCGAACACAGCCCCCGTCTATCACACAAACCAGATATCCCCCACCCCTTCACACTGCCACAGGAAAGCAGCCAACATAATCAAGGAACACACGTCCCCATCTTCCCCGCTCTCATCGGGCAGAAGGTACAAAGCATTTGTATGAAAGCATTTACCACAAGATTCAAGAACATATTCTTTCCCACTGTTATCAGATTCTTGCATGGAAATCTCAAGTGCTAAGGCGGAAAACATCTTCTCCCTACTCACCTCACTGCATCCCTTGCTCATTTCTATCTGCACTTTCTCTGTTTTTTTCTCTCTCTTGCACTATCTTGAAGTATTTATGTGTGGTATGATTTGCATGCATAACACACAAAAGGATTTTTTTTCACTGCCTCATGGCACAAGTGACAATGATACCATAGGGTGGTGGCATGGTGGTGCAGCGCTAGCTGCCTTACAGCACCAGATCCAGGTTCAGTCCTGACTACAGGTGCTGTCTGTACGGAGTTTGTACGTTCTCCCCGTGACTGCGTGGGTTTTCTCTGGGAGCTCCGATTTCTTCCCACATTCCAAAGATGTACAGGTTTATAGGTTAAGGTTGTAGGGTAATTGGCTTCGGTAAAATTATAAATTGTCCCTTGTGTGTGGTAGGGTAGTGCTAGTGTGTGCGGATTGCTGTTCAGCGCTAACTCTGTGGGCCGAATGGTCTGTTACTGCGATGTATGTCTAAACTAAACTGAACTAAACTAATAAGCCATACTTGGTGTACAATATTACAGGTTATACAATGTTCCAAAAGAACAGACCAAAAGGGAAAGAAGGTAGAGTAACATTGTTAAACAAGGATGGTATCAGGGTGGTGTTGAGTCATGTTAAAGAGGCTAGTTATGTAAAATCATTTTGGGGTGAAATCAGGAAATGGCAGAGGAAAGACGACACAGATAAAAGTGATCTAGAGGACTCTTAAATGTGACCTCTCAATAGGTTGGACTATTTCTGGCGCATATTTGAAGGGAACTGTAATTGCCATGGGAAATGTTAATCTACATTTTGTTTGGACATATCAAACTGGCAAGCGTATCATTACGAAATTAAATTTCTTTTTGCTCACGATTCCCAGCATCTGCAGTTTTTTTGTGTTTCACTGGCAAGAGCATCGTTTAAGAAGAATATGTGGAGCGTGCTAGGGAGTGCTTCTTAGAACAGTATGTTACAGAACAAGTGATCTAAAATTTGTTGATGAGAAAAGCGGACACTCCCTCAAGTGAAAATATCTCAGCATCTGCGCTGGTGAAAAGGAAAAGAGGACGTTTCAGACTGAAGAAGGGTCTCAAACCAAAACGTCACCTATTCCTACTCCAGCATTTTGTGTCTATCTTTGGTGTAAACCAGCATCTGCAGTTCCTTCCTACCCACTCAGCATCTACCCTTTCAAGTCCCCTTAGGATCTTATATAGTTTGTCACGTTATGCATTCATTGGCTCTCTCATTTAGAGCACCTCAACAAGTAACCTTAACTCTGGGCTGTTGTTGCCAGCTGATGAGATCAAGCTTTAGGTTTGGGCTCGGGGAATGGTTTGAAAAAAAAACTTTGTAAAGTTATCTTTACCCCTGCATTTTTGGACATCGCTTAATAATAAAAATGATGAAGTATTTAGAAGTTGTGATGCAGGAAGCCCACTTGCACGCAGCAATAATGTGATGGTCATAGACCTTTCCTTCCAGTGCTGTGAAGTCAGTTTTTAATAGTGGCAGAGGCATTCACAGTAATTCCCTTCCAGCTTTTCAAAATAATGCCACGGATCTTTCACAACCCCTTGAGAGAACCGATGGAATCTCAGTTTAAAATAAGAAGTTGGCACATTCAGAAGAGCATTCCTAGCTTTTCCCCACTGTAACTGAATTTCTGGCAGGTGAAGAAAAAAGAAATAAAAGACTTCTGACATTATGCCAATTAAAGAATCGAGTGTGTGTTCTCTGCATACTTCTCTGAGGTTACTATAGTTTATACGGCGGCTGTGTTGTTGCAAACTTAGACCAAAACAGAAACTCATTAATATTCATAGCAACAGATGGACCATGCGCAGGGGGGTGCCAGTGACTGTACAAGCATGTGAAATGACCGACAGTAACCTCGCAGCCTGCATTTCCTTCAAGAGCAGATGCATGTTTTAACAGTAACTCCACGAACTGTGTTGTTGCAAAGTTGTCAAACCTCTGAAACGGGTTTAGCAGTTTACGTCGAGGTAGAAATTCAGCCTCGAGATATTTGCACAACAGCATGCACTGCTGTCAGACTGGTGGTGTTCGGCATAAAAATAACTTGACAATAATGGGGAGAAAGGAATGCCACTAAAATTGGCTGTATCCAACATACTGGGCAAATACAGAACAGAATCTGGTCGGCTGGATTCCAGCTGTGTACTTTTTCCATGTTTGATGATCCACAGCTTCAGATTACGTCATAAGAAAATGATCATGCCAAGCATTTTGCAAAGTTTTACATGTCAGTAATGGCAAGCAAACGGAAATTGTGCATGGGGGAGGAAGGGAGGGAGGAGGGATCGGGATAGAGTGGCCTAGAATACAGGTGGGATGGGACAGAGTAGGATATTCAGCACAGTATCAAAACATCTTTGTGTTTTTCAACTGGCATTAACCACCCCCAAACAGGAGTGTGCAGTTGTTTCCACAGTTTGAAAGGGATTATTGCCACTCCTTACAGTAATAATTATTTGCTTTTGTATACAATTCTAACCATAACCAAATAGTCTATAACAGTCTCAGTCAGGCAGCCCTTTGTCATTGCCCTGTCTTCTCTCTCAGTAATTGATGCCTTAATGCTGCATCTTGTCTCCAGCAAGCTTCCCATTGGAGTGGAAGTAATCCACAAGGAGACTGTTTCACTCCACAAGCAAGGTCATCTGAACTTCGGTCACTGAGGTGCAGGACACAGACAATAGCTGTCTGCATTTGCACATTTGGAGTTCACGTATCATGTCTCATTTGACTCATTCACTGCAGCATTTGAGAGGAGTTGTACTACACACTTGGTACCCACTTGGTGGGCACTTGGTACCCACGATGCAATAATCCTCTACCAAATTGGTCCATCTGTTCAACATCTGCCTCCAACAATAACAGTCGACATGAAAACCTGGAAAATATCAGCCACTTCCCATGTCTTGGGTACCATGTCTTAGTGACGGCAGATGATGAAATTCACCATTGCCTTCAGTCTGCCAACTGGATAGCTGATGGAAAAGTGTCTGGTGATCAAGATCTCCAAACTGACACTAAACTCACAGCGAGCTACAGTAATCCTTGTCCTTATGTTCTGAGGCATGAATTACTTAAAGCGATCACCTTAAAGAGCAGAAGACGAGCCGCCATTGTTGTCCTGGGAAAATCCACCATAACCACTTGCAGGATAAGTGAATCCTCTCCGAGGTCAACAATCCAGCAGTGAGGCTCAAATTATGTTCAGTCTGCTTCAATGGGCAGACATACTCAGCACGAGACTCCCAAAATAAGCATTCTATTTTGAGCTTCTTCACGACAAGAGATTACCAGAAGGAAACTACAAGGATGTTCTCAAAGCCTCCTTGACAATGTGTAAATCCCCAATAACTCCTCGCCTATGATTGAGCAAAATATAGAGGGAACCTTCAAGATAGCACTGAGATCCCACTGCTGGGAACACAAGGTAGTCAAGGAAAAATGGTGAAAGGATCATTGCATTATGTATCTAACCTGATGCACACTTGCTGCCTCTATTGTGGTAGAGTTTGTAGGTCACACATTAGCCTCAGCAGCCACCTCGCAACCCATGGAAATGGCATATAAGTAAATTACCCTCAACCCCAAGAGACTCTTGGTCAGAAGTAGAAAGCACCTTTAATGCCCAAGTCATTTCCAGGAGGCATGAAGATATCGGGACAAGTGGGAACCATATGTCTTTTTGACCTGACACCAAGGGTGGCACAGTGGCGCACCGGTAGAGTTGCTGCCTTACAGCGCCAGAGACCCAGGTTTGATCCTGACCACGCTATCTATATGGAGTTTGTACGTTCTCCGTGACCTGCGTGGGTTTTCTCCGGGAACTCCTCCCACATTCTAAAGATGTGCAGGCTTGTAGGTTAATTGGCTTGGTAAAATTGTAAATTGTCCCGAGTGTGTGTAGGATAATGTTAGTGTGTGGGGTCGCTGGTCAGCGTGGACTCGGTGAGCCGAGGGGCCTGTTTCCATGCTGTATCTCTAAATTAAACTAAAGATTTAGGGACAGGTGCCCAAATAAAGAGTTTGGCTAATTGGAGCGTCTTAACTGAAGAGAGCGAGGCAAAGCAGTTTAAGGAATGTACAGCTCGATGGAATGAGGGAAGTGGGATTATTTTTATAATATATTTGCATCAGAATTCATAGATGTTTCATGGCATTGCTGTTCTGAAGATTCTATGCGGGAGGAAAGTACATGTTGCTCGAACATAACAGCTTCAGCCAGTCAGCACTTCCTTTGTGCTGCTGCTCGAAGCAGTTTGTTTGGCAGCGGTCCCAGTCTGGCAGCTCAGCTGATGATTGAAGGAGCAACACGCCTCGTTCCCCGAAGCTGAGCAATGTGAACAAGAGAGGAGGTTACTATCGGTCATTGCTCTCCAGCCTACATTTGCCGTGATCAGATTACACGCAAGCTTTGTTCTCTGCCTGGGCGATGGAGCCAGTCTACAGAGCCGAGTAATTTGAATTTGAATTCAGGCAACTTTGATGGGAAAACAATTGTTCATTATATGAGCAGCAGGAGCCCGACAAGCCACTGAAGCCTTCCCCAACCTTTCATTGCTTGCGAGGCAGATTCCTCGCGAATCATCGTGCAAATCAAAACATGTTGGTGATCACAGGGAAACAGATTGCTAAAATGTCATCTGTTTACAATCGCAGATTGTGTGTTGTATCTTTAATACGGTAAAGCATCCCACCCTGCTTCTCATTAGAGGTACTTGTCCATTCCTCCTGCTCTTACCAACCTTCTCTTTGTCCATAGGAAAAAACACAAAGTGCTGAAGTAAATCAGCGGATCAGGCAGTGGATCTGGAGAACATGGAGAGGCAACGTTTTGGGTTTGGATGCTGACCGACCCACTGGGTACTCCAACACTTTGTGTCCATTTTTGTAAACCCACATCTGCAGTTCCTTCTATCTTCGCTTTGTCCATACCTAGGGTTGCCAACATCCTCACTCCCAAATACGGGACAAGGGTGACGTCACCACCCCGCGCCCCACGTGACCTCACCCAGCCAGCGACCACGTGCTCCCGCTCCACCAATGGAGGCCGCCCGGGCTGAGAGGCGGGTTGCTATGCAACCTCCGTTAGGCGGTGCCTGGGCCCACACTGTCCGGTGTAGGAAAAAAACTGCAGATGCTGGTTAAAATCAAAGGTAGACACACAATGCTGGAGTAACTCAGCGGGTCATGCAGCATCTCGGGAGAGAAGGAAAGGGTAACATTTCGGATCAAGACCCTTCTTCAGACTTGACTCTTCAGGGTCTCGACCCGAAACGTCACCCATTCCTTCTCACCCGAGATGCTGCATGTCCATTCAGTGACCGGGCCTACAGCGCCCCCTGGGCCTAATACGGGACAAGGGCGGTCCCGTATGGGACAAACCAATTTAGCCCAAAATACGGGATGTCCCGGCTAATACGGGACAGTTGGCAATCCTGGGATCCATCCCAGATTGTGATGGAATCTTCACCTTCCATGTTCTCATCCCCTAAGAGTCATAGAGTCATAAAGCACGATACAGGTCCTTTGGCCCAACTCGTCCATGCTGACCAAGATGTCCTTCTAGACACATTTGCCCATAATTGGCCCATATTCCTCTAAACCTTTCCTATCCTTGTATCTGTACAAATGTCTTTTAAATGTTGTTATCATACCTGCCTCAATCACTTCCTCTGGCAGCTTGTTCCATATATATACCACTCTCTGTATGAAAAGTTGCCTCTCGGGTTCCTATTTACTCACTCACATTAAATTTATACCATTTATGGACCTGGATTTCCTAACCCGTGGGGAAAAAAATGACTGTGTGCATTCACCCTTCTAGTCTACAGTAACATTTCTTCTTACAATTCGTCAGGATCGAGAACGGCTTGTTTCAACTTCTGCTTGTATGGTTTCTGAGGAAGCTGATGAGGCCAATGAGGGGTCCTGCAATGAGAGTGACACAGGCAGAGTGGGACATGTTTGATGTTATAGATGGACGGGTAGTTTGGGAGGTGGAACACACTCTTCAGCTGGATTTCTGTTTGCCTGTGGCAATAGGAACTGGAAATCCTCAGTGCTAAACCTGAACGTTTCTTCTCCATTTTGAGCAGTAATGGGCCAGGACTTTCCACAGATTGGTTGGGACATTGCACTTTCTCAAGGAAGCCACATGTTCTTTATCTCTCTTCTGGAAATCTCCTGTCATGAAGAAGCTCAGAATGAGAAGTTGGTGTTGCATGCATGCACAGTGGACTACTTGAATGCAATTAGAACCTTAGTGCTGGGGAAAATGATCAGGAAGGGAATGGAGTATTGATTGTCTTATCCTTTTAGTGGATTTGGAAAATGTTAAGGAGACAGCAGTATCTCTCCAGTGCTTTATGAATACACTGCTCATGAATGATAATCCCTTGTATTTAAGATATATACAAAAGGTTGGAGTAACTCAGCGGGACAGGCAGAATCTCTGGAGAGAAGGAATGGGTGATGTTTCAGGTTGAGATGTTTCTCCAGACTTGTATTAATACAGGTACATGGGATTAAGCAAAACTTGCTTCCATTCCAGTTCTATAGATTCTGAGATGCCCAACGTGTGATTTATATGCACTTTATGAATACATCCATGACCTTTAAAATGTCATCACAATTGTTGCTCTGGCTAAGCAATTTTCCATCAATTGTCAGGAGAAGAAGCAGCCGGTTTAAGTTAGAAACAACCAGGTATTACAAGTTCTTTAACTTTTACTAGCACTACATCCACTCCATGAGATACTTTGCACTCATCTAAATAAGGCTGAGATATGAATTGTCTGGCAACCCTCAAAAGTTCTTCAACATATGGAACCCAATGCTGCAGCATATTAAGGACAAGTAAAACTATCCCCTCAACGCCACACGCGTTTCTACCTTCTTTGAATCCAGCAGTGAAAATACTGAAATATTTGACGTGGAAATTACCTTGACTCATGTTTTTGTGCTTTTGTCTTTTTTGTCACATTGTAGTTATCATATCATCATATCATATCATATATATATACAGCCGGAAACAGGCCTTTTTTCGGCCCTCCAAGTCCGTGCCGCCCAGCGATCCCCGTACATTAACACTATCCTACACCCACTAGGGACAATTTTTCACATTTACCCAGCCAATTAACCTACATACCTGTACGTCTTTGGAATGTTGGAGGAAACCGAAGATCTCGGAGAAAACCCACGCAGGTCACGGGGAGAATTTATTTTTATTTATTTATTTGTTTGTTTTTGTTTGTTTGTTTGTATGATTATGTAGGGAAGGGGAGGGATGGGGTTTACTGTTGTTGTTATATGCACAATAATTAATTAAATTAAAAAAAAATTAAATAAACATTTAATAAAAAGAGGTCATCATCCTCATATTCAAGTGACTCCATCCGGCCACTCGCATTTCTGTCCATTACAGGAAGAGTCTATGTTTGATGTTAAATAGAGGTTCAAAAAATGTTTGAGAAGGAGCAACGTGCCAGAGAAAACGCCCTCGAAAATACTTCAAGCCCCTCTGCTGTTTGAAAGGACCAGCAGTACAGTGGGCTCAGTGGCCTCCTGTACTTTGATCCTATGATTCACATGGAACGTCAAACAACTGGCCATACTGACCACAACATCAGCTGATATCATGAATCTATCACAATCACCCTCCAATCTTTGTTCTGCAAACATGACTTCTGCACACATTTGCACAGCCTTACGACAGATGACAAATTTCTTTCAGCATTCAAACCAAAAATGAGAGTGACACAGGCAGAGTGGGACATGTTTGATGGTATAGATGGACGGGTTGTTTGGGAGGTGGAACACACTCTTCAGCTGGATTTCTGTTTGCCTGTGGCAATAGGAACTGGAAATCCTCAGTGCTAAACCTGAACGTTTCTTCTCCATTTTGAGCAGTAATGGGCCAGGACTTTCCACAGATTGGTTGGGACATTGCACTTTCTCAAGGAAGCCACATGTTATCATCATCATCATATCATATATATACAGCCGGAAACAGGCCTTTTCGGCCCACCAAGTCCGTGCCGCCCAGCAATCCCCGCACATTAACATTATCCTACACCCACTAGGGACAATTTTTACATTTACCCAGTCAATTAACCTACATACCTGTACGTCTTTGGAGTGTGGGAGGAAACCGAAGATCTCGGAGAAAACCCACGCAGGTCACGGGGAGAACGTACAAACTCCTTACAGTGCAGCACCCGTAGTCAGGATCGAACCCGAGTCTCCGGCGCTGCATTCGCTGTAAAGCAGCAACTCTACCGCTGTGCTACCGTGCCGCCCTATGTTCTTTTATCTCTCTTCTGGAAATCTCCTGTCATGAAGAAGCTCAGAATGAGAAGTTGGTGTTGCATGCATGCACAGTGGACTACTTGAATGCAATTAGAACCTTAGTGCTGGGGAAAATGATCAGGAAGGGAATGGAGTATTGATTGTCTTATCCTTTTAGTGGATTTGGAAAATGTTAAGGAGACAGCAGTATCTCTCCAGTGCTTTATGAATACACTGCTCATGAATGATAATCCCTTGTATTTAAGATATATACAAAAGGTTGGAGTAACTCAGCGGGACAGGCAGAATCTCTGGAGAGAAGGAATGGGTGATGTTTCAGGTTGAGATGTTTCTCCAGACTTGTATTAATACAGGTACATGGGATTAAGCAAAACTTGCTTCCATTCCAGTTCTATAGATTCTGAGATGCCCAACGTGTGATTTATATGCACTTTATGAATACATCCATGACCTTTAAAATGTCATCACAATTGTTGCTCTGGCTAAGCAATTTTCCATCAATTGTCAGGAGAAGAAGCAGCCGGTTTAAGTTAGAAACAACCAGGTATTACAAGTTCTTTAACTTTTACTAGCACTACATCCACTCCATGAGATACTTTGCACTCATCTAAATAAGGCTGAGATATGAATTGTCTGGCAACCCTCAAAAGTTCTTCAACATATGGAACCCAATGCTGCAGCATATTAAGGACAAGTAAAACTATCCCCTCAACGCCACACGCGTTTCTACCTTCTTTGAATCCAGCAGTGAAAATACTGAAATATTTGACGTGGAAATTACCTTGACTCATGTTTTTGTGCTTTTGTCTTTTTTGTCACATTGTAGTTATGTTTTTTTTAATTTATTTTAATTTATTTATTTGTTTGTTTTTGTTTGTTTGTTTTTATGATTATGTAGGGAAGAGGAGGGATGGGGTTTACTGTTGTTGTTATATGCACAATAATTAATTAAATTTAAAAAAAATTAAATAAACATTTTAAAAAAAGAAGTCATCATCCTCATATTCAAGTGACTCCATCCTGCCACTCGCATTTCTGTCCATTACAGGAAGAGTCTATGTTTGATGTTAAATAGAGGTTCAAAAAATGTTTGAGAAGGAGCAACGTGCCAGAGAAAACACCCTCGAAAATACTTCAAGCCCCTCTGCTGTTTGAAAGGACCAGCAGTACAGTGGGTCAGTGGCCTCCTGTACTTTGATCCTATGATTCACATGGAACGTCAAACAACTGGCCATACTGACCACAACATCAGCTGATATCATGAGTTCATTGTTCCTGCGTTTTGGTAAAAGTGCTAGTGTCAGCATCTATCACAATCACCCTCCAATCTTTGTTCTGCAAACATGACTTGTTTGCAATGATGACACATTTGCACAGCCTTACGACAGATGACAAATTTCTTTCAGCATTCAAACCAAAAAAAGTTTTGTTTTTTTAATTTTCCCAAATTAGATTCTTGTAGGGCTACACCACCCCGGAAACAAGCCCGACAGCTCATCAAGTCCACACCGATTATCAACTACCCATTTACACTAATCCCATGTTATTCTCCTCATGTTCCCACCAACTCCCCACAGATTCCATCACTTACCTACACACCAGGGAAAATTTGCAGTGGCCAATTCACCTACCAATCCACATAATTTTGCGATGTGGGAGGACATTGGAGTACCAGAAGGAAACCCAAGTGCTCACAGGACAATCGTGCAAATTCCACAAGGACTGCTTTGGATGTCAGGACTGGGCTTTAGCCATTGAGCTGTGAGGCAGTGGCTTTATTAGCTGCACCATTATGTCTTCCACTTGCCGATCATTATTTCTGGCTTATCACAAAATGCTGGAGTAACTCAGCGGGTCAGGCAGCATCTCAGGAGAGAAAGAATGGGTGACGTTTCGGGTCGGGTCAGGACCCGCTGAGGTACTCCAGCATTTTGTGATACTTTCGATTTGTACCAGCATCTGCAGTTATTTTCCTACACACATTATTTCTGACTTGATCATTCTAAAAATGGTGATTTTAACGAAATGTCAAAGGTCTAAATTTATTTTGGTTGAAGCAGAAATACCTCTCTGGTTGCATGATTTAATAATGTAGGGCAGCAATGAATGCAAGTTCCTTTCTGAATTTTGGTTTTGACCACTACAGAACCACACTTCCGAAGCAGCGTTCAATATTCGTATGTTTTACAACAGCACCCCATCTCGTGTAAGCAGCAGAGGAAGTGACTTCTCCCCACCTCGTCATATTCTGCAGTTTTCCAAGCTTGAGCTGAGAGAACACAGCAGAGCATGCTCGCACAAAAACTGCTGAACTGTGCCACATGAATGGGCTCCTTGCATTTAACAGCAACTGCGCCAACCTAACCTGCACTGCACAGGACTGTGATTAAAACAAAAACATGTATGGAAGATCAGCAAATCCAAAAGCATGTTACAACCAATTGAGTTTTAATCGTGCAAAATTAACAACAGACCATTCAGCTCTCACTTCTCTACAGGCTCTACTCTAAATATGCAGTGGTGACATTAAAAGCCTCATGCACTCCTCATTGCTTTCACCAATAATTCAATCGTTAATTGAGCGCAACGTCCTCTTGAAAGAAATCCATATTGGCTGTCCATGATTGATTTGTACTTGCCAGATGAAGGTTCATACATTCCCTTCGAATGGATTCCAATGATTTTCCACCAACAAAAATAATCGATCTGGCTTGTAATTATTTGATTTATCCTGACTACCTTGTTGTGACAATAATATAATGTCAACAGAACCCTAATCCTCAAACACCACTTCTTGTGGATCCCTATAGCCCTATAGCCCACTGGATCCCTATAGCCAGTTCATTGGCTATATTTAAGAGGGAGTTAGATGTGGCCCTTGTGGCTAAAGGGATCAGGGGGTATGGAGAGAAGGCAGGTACGGGATACTGAGTTGGATGATCAGCCATGATCATATTGAATAGCGGTGCAGGCTCGAAGGGCCGAATGGCCTACTCCTGCACCTATTTTTTATGTTTCTATGTTTCTACTTCTATTGCCAGAGGGTATTTAAGAATAAAAGGAGTCACAAACTTTGCAATGTCTTCCTGATTTTTTGACATCCTGGTGAATACATCATCTGGGCCTGGTGCATTATTCACTTCCAAAGATGGTAAGCCCCTTAATAATTCCTCTTACACTTTGTTTATCCTATCCAATATTTCATATGCTTTTATCTGAATCATGTTATCGCCTTTTTTGTGAAGGGATTTACAGAAGATTCAAATGGATCCTTTTGATGATCGGGAGATCCGCGCCAATAATGGACCACGCAGTACCTACTCTCTGCAGTCTCCTTCGTTCCTGTTCGAGTTACTGAACCAGGCCATGTTGCAACCAGTCTGTATGCTTTCTCCTATACACTTCTAGAGGTCTGATAGAGTATTCAGTGACATAGCAAATCGCCGCAATATTCGAAGGAAGTAGAGAAGTTCATGAGCTTTGCTTATGATTGCAACAATGTGCTGGGCCCAGGACAGATCTTCACCGATAAGCATCTCCCTTTGACACATGACTCTGATTCGCACGATTCACCTTTTTTCCTACAGATCTGTACTGTGGAATCTCTTGATCATTACTGTGGATCAGCCATGATCGCATTGAATGGTGGTGCTGGCTCGAAGGGCCGAATGGCCTAATCCTGCACCTATTGTCTATTGTCTATTGTCTTGCAAAAGTCTGAGAAAGGGCATTAATTCCATTCTCATATGAAAGGCGGCAGACATAAAACATCTTGATTCTATTTGCTTGAAGCAATGAAATGCAGACCACATTTATGCAACTTGGGATTGAAAATTGGCTATGACATCAAAAAAAACAAGTGGTGCACCCTGGGGATTGATTCTTGGCCCTCAAATGTTTATTTGCTACATTAGTGACCTGGAGGAAGGAACAAAATGTAAGGTTTCCAAGTTTGCCGATGCTACAAAGATAGATGGAAGTTGAGAAGAGGACATTGCGATTCTGCAAATGCGATACAGATAGACTGAGTAAATGGCAAATGGACACACTGAAAAACTGGCAAATAGAGTTTAATGTGGAGAAGTGTGAGGTCGTGCACTTTGACATGAGGAATCAAAACACATATTATCTTGTTGGAGAGAGCTGCAAATGAGCGGTTCAGAGAATCACAAGAGCTTAGCAGGCTGGCAAAGCACAAATAGCTAAGGCAGCAAATCGTATATTGGCCTTTCTTACAAACTTTAGGGAGGTTTCGTTACAGTTGTGCAGAGTGTGGCTGAGGTAACATCTGCAATACAATGCACAGTTTTGGTTCCCTTACCTAAATAAGATATAGCAGCATTGGAGGCAGTTCAAAGGAGACTGACAAAGCTAATTGCTGGGATTACATGGTCGTCCTTTCAAGAGAGGCTAGAGAGTTGGAATCTGCATTCCTTGGAGTTTAGAAGAATGAGTGGTGACCTTATTCAACTATAAGAGATCATAAGGGGGCTTGGCAGGGTAGATGTTGAAATGGCATCACGAGTGGGAGAGTCACGGAGAAGAGAACATAGCTGAGAGATAAGAGACCAGTCACTTAAAATGGAAGTACCAGAAACATTTATTTTCATTAGGTAGTGAATCTCTGGTATTCTTTACCCTCGAGAGTGGTGGAGGCCAGATCATTAGATGTAGTTAAGGAGAAGATGGATTGATGTTTAAAAGATCATGGAATTTAAGGTTATGGGGAACTGGAGTTCATGCCAGCATGGATCAGCCAAAGTCATGGTGAATGGCAGGACAGACTTGAGAGGCTGAGTGGCCTATCCCTACTCATAAAACATAGAGCTGTACAGAACTGAAATGGCCCTGCAGCCCACAGATTATGTGCCGGACATGATGCTAAGATAACCCAATTCCATGCACAAAATACATTCCTCTCCATATGTGTCTATTTAAAAGCCTCTTTAATGCCACTATCGTATCAACCTCCACCACCAACAATAGCAGTCCATTCCAGGCACCCACCACCCTCTGTGTCAAAAACCTGCTCCAAAAATCCCCTTTCAACATTGCTCCCTTCAAGCTATGCTCTTTAGTCTTTGGCATTTCCACCCTGGGAAAAGGTTCTGAATGTCTACCCTATCTAAGGCTCTCATAACTTTATATACTCCTATTGGGTCTCACTCAATCTCCAGCGCTCCAGAGAAAACAATCCAAGTGTGTCCAACCTCTCCTTGTAGCTAATACCCACTAATCCAGACAGCATACTGGTAAACCTCCTCTGCACTAAATCCTTAACACCCTTCCTGCAATGGTGCCACCAGAATGACATGCAATTCCAAATGCGACCAAAGTTTTATGAAACAGTT
Organism: Rhinoraja longicauda; assembly: GCF_053455715.1. Taxonomy (NCBI): domain Eukaryota; kingdom Metazoa; phylum Chordata; class Chondrichthyes; order Rajiformes; family Arhynchobatidae; genus Rhinoraja; species Rhinoraja longicauda. Next base: position 23,477,545 of record NC_135955.1, on the reverse strand, counting down.
ACATGACTTCCTGACTCTTGCACTCAATGCCAGAACTAATGAAGGTGAGCATACCATGCACCTTCTATCTACCTGCATTGCCACTTTCAGGGTGCAATGGATCTGGATCCCCCAAATCCCTCTGTACATCAAGTATCTTGCCATCAACTATATAACTTCCCCTTACATTCGATCACCCAGCAATACTTCACACTTCCTCAGGTTAAATGCCATCTGCCATTTCTCCGTCCATTTCTGTAGTTGATATATATCCCACAGTACACTTTGACATCCTTCCTCACTGTGCATAACTCAAGCAATGCTGATGTTGTCTGCAAACTTATTAACCAACCCATCTACATTTAGGCCCAAGTCATTTATATGTATCACAGAAGGAGGTCCCAGCACAGATCCCAGCGAAAATCCACAGGTCACACACCTCCAGCCAGAATAACACCCTTCCACCACAACCTGGCCCCAGGATCCCAATTTTCTCTCCCATTTTTGTTGGTTCTTATTTTACTTATCTTTCTCTAAACCTGCGTGGACGCACCTGTACCGAATCCCACCCAAGGGCAATGTCTGTAACCAGAGGTTTAGATGGGCAAATCACGCTGGGAAATGTGGCCTTGGAAATGGGACCTTCTCCAGTAGACCCCCAGCAAGCCTTTTCCTGAAACTGCAAGTATTTTATGCAAGGATGTGACAATGAATGCTTGCGTAAGTTACCCTGTGGCTGCATGAGTGACTCACTCAAACATGCATGGATAGGGACCAAGCGCAGGCAGGAATACTAGTGTAGCTGGGACATGTTGGTCGGTGTGGGCAAGTTGGGCCGAAGGACCTGTTTCCACACTAACACTCACCCTATGACTCTATCTGTAATGCAGCAAGATTTTCAACAGCAGACCACTTCCTCTGATTTTGAATCTCTTAATTTTATATTTTAAATTTCTCAGCGCAGTGGCACAAGTTACAACAACAGTGGCATTTCCAATTGCTGTTGAGACTTTGTTTCTTCTAACAGAATATATTCTCTCTAATACAAAGAAAAAAATCTCTCGCTAGCACCACCAATCCAATTGTGGACATGTCCCCTTCAACTCATGGCTGCCCTATCATGTTGAGAACAGTGTCCAGTCATTTCCTCTTGTTCAAGCTTCACAGTGCCAGGGATACAGGTTTGATCATACGTGGAGTTTGCACATTCTCCCTTTGACCGTGTCAGCTTCCCCTAGGTGCTCTGGGTCCTCCCACATCCAAAACGTGCTGGTAGTTTAATTAGCTGCTATAATTTACAGTTTAGCACAGGTAAGTGGCAAAAGAACCACAGGAAACTTGCTGATGATGTGAGGAAGATTAATTTGTAGGGGTACAAAGGGCGAATGGGACAATTTTACTTGGTGTTTGCATGAACCTGATGGTCTGAATAGTCTTCCGTGTCCTAATTAACAAGATGTAGAAACAAACAAAATATTGGAAGCTATTCTCCTTATGATGAAGGGTTGCTCAGTATCTCGATTGATGGGGATGAGTCCATGATTAAACAGATGGAAACTGGATTACTACAGACGGCAAAAAGCTTTTTATTACTGTATATTAGGAATTTTTCAGGAGAACGATTGGGAAAGATCTGGCAAAGCACTGCTGAGGAACATTCCAGAATCTAATGTCCTAATAGACGTGGATTGTTCAAACAAGTGGTGATATGATCTCAATGCATTCAGAAAACCCGCTTGTCATCTTATAGTTTGCAACCGTTTAAATTCCTTCTGAAATTCAGATTTTGGCTTTCTATAAAACAATTATTTCTTCTGTAACTATTTCTTCTGCCATCCCACCTCTGTGTAGAGGGGCAATGTGGAGACCAAAGGATTGGAAAACTTCCAGTGTGATAATCTTATTCAGAAAGGGGAGGAGGCAAAAAGGAGGAAACGATGGGCCGGTTAGCCTAACTTCAATTACTGGATAAATGTTAGCATCAATTATGGCGAAGATAATAGCAGTAGATTTGGAAAGTGAATCGGAACCAGCAACACGTGTTCGGGACGTGGGGTAAATGGCTACTGTTGTGAAGATCACAGGCAGACCCAGCAAGGCCTACTTTTGAAAATCAGAGGGTTAGATCCACTCTACAGCAGGATCTTGGCTGATCCTTTATCTCAATTCCCCTTTCCTGCTTTATCCCTACATCCTTGATTCTCTTCACATCATTTGCATTGCAAACCGCATAGAACTTAAGAGTTAGAATAACGAGTAATTAAGAATATGTAGGTCTTGCACCACCACCTTACACAACTGTTGAAGTGTGCTTCTCTGACTGTTATGACTCCCTACTGCGACCTCACCAAAATATCGACTATTAAGGGGTGATACTTGACGAGCAGGGATCTCAGAAAAAAACAAACACAATCCAATTCACATTGTCCAAATAGAGAACAGAAAATGTAACAAAGATCCAAGTCAGCTTTGCATGGCCACTTTGACAGTTTTCTTCTCCAATGGAACACATTTGATTCGGAGTAATATTGTCAACAGTGATGCAGCAATTCCTGACCCATGGGGCTAATCACAATCCCCAAGAGCAGGCGATTCAAAGGAAGAGTTTGTAATCTATTTGAACAGAAGGCAAGAACCAAAAATAGCTACGTCACCACAGGAGATGAGAAGTAAGGCAGAAACTGCAAAGTCAGCACCAAGTCCCGCAGTGAGGTGATAATGATTGAGCCTGCAGATGTTAATAAAGGGCGTTATGGGAAAGAATTTAGTTTCTATGAGGTTTTTCATGTTTACACTATTGCTGTATAGACTGAATCGTGTGCAGAATGGTTGCAAAAAGACACCATTGAAGTGAGAGTGCTGTTCCATGGGTCCGTGGATACACCATAGGCAAGCACTTTTTAACTTTATCCCAACACAGCCGAACCAGAGTGCATAGGACAGACAGGAAAAAAAACCATACCAGAGTGAAAGCAATGGAGGTGATCTAGAAAGAAAGTAAGAGGGGATAAATCTGTCACACTGAAGGCAACACTGAAAGATGGAGTCAAATGTCTACAAGATGGGAATCAGGATGAAAGATGGAGCAAAAGTAGAAGCACAAAGATGGGGTCTGAGGAAGTAATCAAAGCAGAGATTGGGAGACAAAGTTCCAGAGTAACTCAGCAGGTCAGGCAGCACCTCAAAAGTACAATGATAGGTGACGTTTCGGGTCGGGACCCTTTTTCAGACCGTTCATGTTCTCCATATATGCTGCCCGACACGCTAAGTTACTCTAGCACTGTATGTCCTTTTCTGTGAGACAGCATCTGCAGTTCCTTGTCTCTACAAACAAAGATCGTTGTGGTTCTTTTTGGTATTCATTAAAGCTACATAGTAAAATGAAACATCCCCATTGATGCTTGGGATTCCCGGGCCCACACCTGTGTAATGTGTTCTTGGGACTGCAGAGAACCATGGTTCCTTCAACAGGTAGCACATGGAACCCTAACATAATGACAGAATGAGCACACCACTTCACAGATCACCCAATCCACCCATTCCATCTGCCAACTCCCACTTCTCCAAGGTAGAGGCCGCAGATTAGCCTCATCAGTCTCCTGAAAGCTCATAGTGGAAACAACTGCTCCCGGGTACTGAGGGACTGCTAAAGAGGCAAAATTCCAGTATTGCAACAAATACCACTTACAATTGTAACTGTTGTAACAAAGCTTGTTGAAGACTAGTGATTGAATAGGTCAAAGGATTGCATAATCTCATGACTGACTGAATTAAAAGATGTATATCAATGCAAATAGTTAACTATTTGTCGAAGCTGGTATGTATATAGCCTAACTGATTGGGTTGGTCTTTGTCTACATGTGTAGTTATATGCATAGGATACATTAAATAAATGGTCCTGATATATTTGTGGTACCAGGCACCGTGGCTTGAATGTGAGTTACTACCTTCAAAAATAAAGTTCAATTGAGAGCTCCATCCCTGTCTGAAGAAGGGTCCTGACATGAAACATCACCTATTCATTTTCTCCAGAGATGCTGCCTGACCTGCTGAGTTACTGCAGCACTTTATCTCTATCCCTGCCTATTTGTTGATTCAAGAAGAAATCCAGTGGAACCTATAGGCACCACTATTCTACAACACTGGGGTGGATATTCATCCCAAGTAATCATCAAAATGAAGAGGGAAGACAAATACAGAAAACAATAGGTATAGATTACAAAGCCGCATGTCAATGACATTAATGCTCCAATAGACAATAGACAATAGGTGCAGGAGGAGGCCATTCGGCCCTTCGAGCCAGCACCGCCGTTCAATGTGATCATGGCTGATCATTCTCAATCAATACCCCGTTCCTGCCTTCTCCCCATACCCCCTGACTCCGCTATCCTTAAGAGCTCTATCTAGCTCTCTCTTGAATGCATTCAGAGAATTGGCCTCCACTGCCTTCTGAGGCAGAGAATTCCACAGATTCCACTCCACTGGTAGTGTCAACTGTGACCCAGTCCAAGGCACCTAAAACTTCTAAATCAGCAGGATGAGGTTCAGTGCCTGTTCAAGTTTTTTGAACACGGAAAATACTCAGTGGGTTGAACTGAAGAGCTGCTGCCATTTGCACACTATGTTAAACTGAAGTCACATCTGCTCATTTTGGACATAAAAGAAAAAACAATGGATCCCGAAGTCCCGAGCTGATAGTTGTCCCATACTTGACATCACAAAGAACTTCATGTGGTCATTGGTGCACTGTGGACTTTGGAGATTTGCGGAGCGAAAATTAATTGTCGCATTTCCAAGTTTGCGATCTTTAGAGCTATTTCATGGGAGGTCATTAAAGGCACCATGTGAATGCCAGAACCTTTCAATTTCTGCTCACAATGGAGAGAAAGAGATCACAAACAAGTTGTAATACTGGATAAGGTGGAAATGGAGTTAATTAGACGGAGAGCTTGTTTGGAAAATGGAGATGCTGGGCGGTGGGGGGGGGGGGGGGGGGGGAATGGATGACCAACGTACTGACAACTTTTCCTGTGGGATTCGGAGGAACAGTTATGCTCCTCCTGGCAAAACAAAGTAACTCAGAGGGCCTCCATCCTTCCCACCCTCTCTCTCAGCTTGAAGGGGTAGATTGCCTTTGTGGTTTTGAAGCTCCTATTAAGGCATTGTTTTACTATCTATGTCACGTAAACAAATGCAACATCTGAAATAATAGCCAAATCTCATATTTCCTTACAAAGACCCAAGCAAGTCTGAAAGGATTGTATTTGAGACTCATTAAATAAAACAGCTTCGACAAAGAAACTTTCCCCCACTAAATCTGCACCAACTTTCAAGCACCCATTTACATTAACCCTATATTAGTCCCATTTCCTTCTTCCCACATTGCTATCAGTTCTCCCCAGATTCTACCACTCAACTACACACTAAAGGCAATAAGGCCAACTACCTTGTGCATCTTTCCCAAAAACCCATGTCATCCATCACAGGCAACATTGGAAGTTAGGACTGAACTGAGTTGCCAGAGCTGTGAGGCAGCCATTCTGTCAGCTATCCATTTTGCCACCGAAGTGCAGTTATGCCCCAAATCGGCCAAACCTCCTCCACCACAATCAACATTCATAATTTTAAATGGGGAGAATTAAAATCCACCCACACTCTTGTTAGTTTTGCAGAATGCTGTGTTATTCTTGGCACGGAAGCAAACTGTGTCCCGGGATGTTTACTGTCCAGTCAGCACAAACACAAGATAACAGATTACACCGCATAGCATTTTGCTGAGGGTTTGTTGCTCAAATCTGGAAAGGACCAGATATACTTTGGAATGAATTCTACTGAGCATACAAACCTCGTGCTTTATTTGACTGAAAATTACAAGGCAGGGGCAGCTGGATGTTTATACAAAGATCATACCATGCTGCGCCTCCTTCTTTATCTCAAATCAGCCAAAGGGTTTGAAGGGCAAGGTCAGTGGACTGAGATAAACATCCCTTCTATGAACTAGTTTTTGAATCACATTAGGTTATGTGTCACGTCTTTTCAGGAAAAGGATAGCTTTAACTTTCACTACAGGCCAGAAACTGATGGGAGCAAATGGCTTGGCCCCTGATCCTTTCCAATGAGCTCAGTTATTCTCCACTTGCTTTATTTGCAAGTGAATTGCAGTGTCTCGGCAAGCAGAGCTGCGGACTTAAAGCTACAGTGGCCCAGGTTCAATACTGACCTCCAGTGCCATTCGTTTGTAGGTTGCATGTTCTCCGGGTTACCATGAGAGTTTCCCCCAAGTGCTTCAGCTTCCACCCACACCCCAAAGACATGCAGTTTGGGAGGTTAATTGGCCACTGTAAATTGCCCATGGTGTGTGGGTGACAGGTAAGAGTCTGGGGAGCCTTGATGAGAGCACGAGGAAAATAGGCTGCAGGGAAAATTATTGGGCAATGGGATTGTTCTGTGAACTGGCATAGACCTGATGGGCTAAAGTGGCCTTCCAAGTTGTTTTTGGCATGTGGATACAGAATTAAGGAACCACGTAAGAAAGGCAAAGTTGAAATATTTCTAGAGTTAAGGTTCACCCTGTTCTATAAAAATTCTCAACGTGATGAACACAGGGAAGGACGAGGTAGGATAAAACTAACGCTGCATAGATTGTTTTCTTTGGAGTGTCAGAAGCTGAGAAAGTTATAAACTGACCAGATGCATAAACAATGTAGCAAGTCAGTTTTTTCCCCTCCTTGGTGGAATTGTCAAATACTGGAGGGCATAGTTGTAAGGTGAGAGGGGCAAGAATTAATACAAAACCAAGGGGCAACATTTTCCACACAGTGGGTGTATGGAACAAGCTGCCAGAGGATGTGGTTGAAGCAGGTACTATATCAAAATTCAAAAGAAATTTGGACAGGTACATGGACATACAGAAAAGGTTTAAGGCTAAATGCAGGGAGGTGGGATTAACTCAGATGGGCTCATGGTTGACATAGACAGGTTGGGCCAAAGGGCTTGGTTCTGTGCTGTGTGACTCCAGTAGGGTCAGGCACAGAAAGAAGCATTTCTAATTACAGATAAACAGGAAGACTATTGATGCTGGAAACTGAAAACAATAACAGGAAAGGGTGGATGTACTCAACAAGTAGAGAAGGAAAAAGATTTTATATGTTGATTAAAAGTGAGAAAACAAAGAGAGAAAAGGTGGGGAGAACAGAAGAGAGGGATGAGACAAACAGATTCTAGATGGTACTAATATGGTTTGTGCCATCCAAGAAAGGATGATGAATGCTTGCTGAGTCAAAACCAATCTGTCTGGAGGATTGTAAATGGAGGGGAGATAAATGAGGGCAGTAGAGAAGGAAAACTGTTATTGGAATGGTGAGAGACGGTCTGTGTTCGAAAATGCCAAGATATCTAATCTTCCCTGTTTGAGTCAAAATGGATACGAGGTCGTTGTCTGAAACATTAACGCAAGTTTTTCTCTCTTCACAAATGCTGCCTGTCCTGCTGATTATTACCAGTGTTTCCTTTCTACAGTGACTTTCAGGAGGCCAACATTTCCCATAGCAGGCAATTTAGTCATTGTAAAGTACAGGCATTGTTGCAATGTCGGAAATTGCGACACAGTAAGATCCTATTAACACCAACATGATAATCACCAGATAATATCATAAGAGATAGGAGCAGAATTAGCCATCAAGTCTACTCCGCCATTCAATCATGGCTGATTCCACAGATTCACCACCCTCTGACTAAAGAAATCCATCCTCATCTCCTTCCTATAAGATCATCCTTTAATTCTGATTCTCCTTCTCTTCTTCAAAATAATGCCTTATGTTCAGTTGAGAAAATATATTGAACCATGTTTTAACAACTCCTTTAAAAGATGCAATATCTGACAGCTCTATGCTCTCTCAGTGGCACACAAGATAGTTGGGCTGAAACTAGGACTTCATTATCTGGAATGGAAGTGTGCTGTGCTTTCCATCCTAACTTATAATAGAGAAGTCAAGGAGGATAGAGTGCACACAAAAATGAAATGCAGCAATCAAAGGTTGGGAGAGTGGTGCAACAGATGGTCAAATCTAGAGGGGAGTTTCCCCCAATAGCACACAAAATGTTTTTGCCTGTGAATGTGAAAAGAAAATGACTTGTTGAATAATAGTTCTGCAATCCTCAGGATTCTCCAAGCATCTCCAAAATCTGGACACTTCAGAATCCCAAATGTTCATTATTCCACCATTGTCATTTCAGATTCCTGGGTCTAAACCTCTCTACCTCTCTCACATCCTTGATAATACTGCTTAGAGCCACTCTCGTAAAGACTTCAGTCACCTGTCCAATTAGCTCTATGTATATTTGATGTTAAACCATTTTTCTGCCCCCTGCATTGTCTTGAATGACTACTGTGTCAGAGGCACCAAATGCTGTTTTGAAATCCAGATAAAGACCTAAGGTGATTAATTAACTTGGATAAGAGTGAGTAATTATTGAATAAAGTACCTAGAGTAGAGTTGCTGAATCTTTTCATTGCTTCAAACAGCTTGTTGAAGGCTCCCATGTTGCCATCCCTCTGGCTGTACAGTATTATCTTCTTGGCATCGAGCAACAGGCGGGAAATGCTGCAAAGAATGGGAAAAATAATAATAAAAAGGCCATACAAAATGGAAAGATCAACTTGGTATTACATACCTTCTCTTGAAAATCAACACAAATATCTTTTTAACAATGGCTGATCGCTAAAACACAATTGTCATCTTGCCTTTTGCATTCCACACATTTTATGCGCGCACTTGCAAATTCTGATAGATCTAAAATTTCAATAACATTACACTTTCAATGCTGAATTATGATTTAAGTTTAAAATGATCAAATATTATGGGGGAAAAAATTGGCGATTTCCAATGCTTAATATTTTCTGCAGGCAGACACTGCTATGTACTGATATTCTTTGTGAAATTAATTATGGAAAATTGTTTAATTGCCTAAATTCACTCCTAAAGTAACCCCATCTCTACAAACTGAAATACAGGTCAGAATACTTGTACAGGTTCAATTCACTTCCAGTCAAAAGAAGATGTGATTTCTATCAATAGGTTTTGAATTGAATCATGGATTGCATGGAGCCTCAGCATTGCAAAAATTAGTCTGTTAAGAATTGTTCATGCAATATTGTAGATTCTTGGCTTTAGTTTGAAATATGAATAGTTGGTATTCTGCCAAATCTCCCACTTTTCACTGGAATCTTAAAATGAATGAGAAAAGCCACTTAGTCACCCTAATGCAGATGACAGGCAAACATGAAACAATACATTCAAGTTTTGCTCAAGCAACTGAGATAAAGTTTTTCTGTCTATTGGAGCTCTGGTCTGCGTCGGCCATGTGACCAAATAGAGATGGCTTCCGATTCCCATAATGAGTGTTGAAATGCTCGGAAAACTAGAGTTTAAGCCCTACCACAGTTTGCAACACAGTGGTGCAGCGGAAAGACCTGCTGCCTCACAATGCCAGAGACCTGGGATTGATCCCGACCTTGAGTGTTGTTTTTCATGGAGTTTTCATGTTCTCCCAGTGACCACATGGGTTTCCTCCCCAATCCAAAAGATATGCGGGTTTGTAGATTAATTGGCCTCTGTAAATTGTTCCCAGTGTGTAGATGTGGATGAGAAAGTGGGATAACATACAACTCGAGTGAATGGGTGATTGATGGTCGATGTGGACTCGCCGGGCTGATGGACCTATTTCCATGCTGTTTCCCTAAACTCTATATTAAGCAGAGGACTTCATTTTATGGGGAAACTGAACTATTCCAGTTATGTACCAATGCAAAGATATGTCACCTTTCTCTGGATAATCCACCTCAGGATCCCACAATTTTGACCACATTAGTTTAATCACCAGACTGCAGGTAGACAGGAACCTGGAGCAAAATACAAACTGCTGGAAGAAATCAGCAGGTCAGGCAGCATCTGTGGAAGGAAATAGACAAGACAACATTTCAGGTCCAGAACCTTCAAGGCTCTTGCAGAAGGGTCTTAACCTTGAAATTTGTCCATTTTTCTCTCTTGATGCTGCCTGACCCAACGGGTTCTCCCACATATTTGATTTTGCGCATATAAAGATGAATTAGTATGAAAGATGTGAACAAGAATCATGTTCATCTTGATGTGGTCTACATTACCAAGTAAGATTTCAAGTTATTAACTTTAGGATGCATATCACCAAGATGAATGAGTCTTTGGCAAAGCACAATGTTTTTAATGCAGCAATCTTAATGCTTGAGCAAAACAAAGTGCTGAAATAACACAGTGGGTCAGGCAGCATCTGTGGAGGGTATGGATAGCCAACATTTTGGGTCAGGACTGAACGAGGATCCTGACCTAAAATGTTGCCTATCCATTCTCGCCACAGATGCTACCTGATTAGCTCGAGTTACTCCAGTACTTCAGATTTTGCTCAAGATTCCAGCATCTGCAATTCCTTGGGTCTCCGTCATAAAGTAATGCTTTATAATTAAACAGAAAAGCCGCCAAAGGTCTTTGACACATTTAATACTCAGAATTATCAACTTGCGGACTATAAGTATTAGTGACTCGAAAGTTGACTCACATTGATTTGTCAAAGTTTCCAACGACTCCAGGAGATTCACCGGGCGTTGGATAGCGAAAGCATGGGTTGTTTGCATTACAGACGATGCCTTGTATCCATGGCAGAGTCCCGGCAGAAGGCATTGCCTTATTTGGGAAGTGGCCTAAGCAAATAAGAAAGAATAGAAAATTATTGCAGTTGAGTTTGTCTTGGCCCATTTCTGTGTCTTTATCCAGATCCATTTATTTTGATTATTAAGGGGATGGCTTTCATTTACCATGTATGTTATGCTGTCCAGCCAGTGCACAGATTGGGATACTCATTATATAATGAATGGAACAAGTGTGGAAAGAAATTTACACCAGAGATTTCTATCATTGTGGATTTTCCTCACTTCACGATGAATTGGATAGTGATGCTCCCCAGAAATAGGTGATGTATCTATTGCCCCAGTTATAGATAGAATGCAATAATTCATTCTTGCTGTACCAATTGGTGGAAGGTGTGATCAGTGGTAAATGTTGGATAGTGATGTTCCTTAGAAATTGATGCTGTTTCTATATTAATGATTCGTATAATGGTGCGTGGGGTAAAATTTCAAAACTTGTGGATGACACAGATGTGGTAAACCATGGGGAGGATTGCAGTTGACAGCAAGATACCTCAACACCTCATCCTCCAACTGGGCACACTGCAGCCTCACAAACTCAATGTCAAGTTCACCAGCCTTCTGTAACTCATTCTCTCTTTCAGAACCAGTCTTTCCTTCCCATTGTCAATCTGTGATTTAGGTTCAGGTGTTCTCCCTCAAGTTTTATAGCCTAACCAGCTGGGCATGTGCCATTGCCCTATTATCAACATAGAATACAGATTAAGAAGCATAATAACACTCCATCTGCCTTATTAGACCATTTAACTGTCTCACTCTCGCAGATATTCCCTTTGTCCTATCTATTCATCCATCCTACTACTTGCTTTGCAATTTAAAATTAGTTTTTCATCTCACTTTCTCAGTTTTGGGGCTCAGACCTGAAATGCTAACTTTGATTTTCTCTCCACAGACGTTGCCTGACCTGCTGAGTGTTTCCAGCATTTTCTGTCTTTGTGCAAGAAGAGGGAGACTGGGAGACAGAGAGACCGAGAGACACAGAGACAGAGATTTACTGGAATATTACAGGAATGAAGCACTTGAGTTCTGGGGTTAGACTGGAGAGGCTGGGACGTTCTCCTTGGAACCAAGAAGGTTGAGAGGAGGTTTGAACAAGGTGCACAACATGATGATAAGTGTAGATTGGTTCAAATATATATGATATTCCCAATAATTATGGTTTGAGGACAATGGGGTATAGGCTTTAAGTGATGAGGAAACGATGCAGGATGGATGCAATGAATGCTCTATGAGGAGCCAGATAATTCTTGAAGGACCAAAGTATCCCTTTCCATGACATGTTGATTTTATAATTCTTGATAATATTCCTTTCAATAAATCCATCGATTTTGATTCCAGCTCACCAATGAAGAAGTGAAAACATCACCCATCTCCTATCACTACAAGATACATCACAAGTTCAACACTGTTAAAAACTATCATCACAATTCATTCCTTTTGCACCTTTCTTGAAATGTCTACAGACTCATGAATAACGAAATGTTGCAACACATGAAATGCTCATATACAAGGAAGCCTCTGGGTGAAGTACAGGTTCTAAACAGTGTACTATTTCGAAGGGTCGAAGTTGGTTTATTCTCAGTTATATTTGGGAATGAGGACAGACATTCCCTTTAGACACAATCCTTTTAGATTTATAAAATCCAACTCAGCATGCTAACCATTAATATTGCTCCATGCTAAATTGCTGTGGTGAAATTGATTAAAGTAGGTTAAATTTCAAAGATCAGCACGGCATGAAGAAGCCACTCCTCCCAGCCTTTTTCCAATAGCCATAAATATCAGCTATCTGTAATTGCTTATCTAATCTGGACTGTTTCAGTCCATCCCAATAAAGTTCAAAACTAGACCCTTTTTGGACAGCGTGTCACATAGAAGGCAAAGTGCTGAGAGCAATGTACAAGGTCAGTATTGCATTGTCCGACTACACAAAATAAGGAGCAATACCAACCTGTTAAGTCATTACGCTACAATTAGACTCTCTGTGACCAGTGTATGACTGTGTCATTCATGTAATAAACACCAAAAACTAAAGTATTTCTTAATATATTATTTCATTATTCAGTAGATGTGGATGTTGCTGGCCTGGATGACATCTGCTGCCCAGTCTTGACAACCAACAAGACATCCCAGAGGACTGTTTAAAAAAAATAATGTTGGTGTGTCTGGAGTCATATAAACCAGATTCTAGCTATCACTGAAGGCAGAACTAGCACAGTTTGACCAGAATTGTCCAGATCACAACCCCATTTGCATGTGATATGACCTGAAAGCAATCAAACATTTAATCAAAAGTTTAGAATAAAAGATTGAACGAGAGCCCAGAAATCATCATAGGAAGGTTTTGGCTGGGAATACCTGACCACTGAGGTAATTAGCACTTACATTCATGTTGTTCATAAGGAGGGTAGGAGAGTCTTACGGAGATCAATATGAAGAACAGAAAAAGAGGCCACGCTATCTCAATCAGCAGCTGAAACTGAAAAATACAAAGCAAAACATTGTTATAGTGAGATGCATGCTCACAGGAGGAGTTGATGGCACTTATCATTTAAGATCGATAACTGGATAAATTTTGTCATCACCACCACCAACCAGCCCACTAACCTAGCAGCCATTTTGCTCAGGTTTGCCTTCCCCGGAAGAGAACAACTTAGAGGTAGTTCTAGGAGAGATGACAGGTCACAAAATGCCCACACAAGTCTAGACTCTGAATATCTGCAAACAATTGACAAAGATACTCATCGTGACTGAGCCCACCTTTCATTTTGCCATATAATTTACAAACTAACCAACTTTAACAGAGGCCATTGCATAATATCCTTGGCAGATTGTCATTTTAACAATTTAGCCTGGGAACTTGCAGGTCATTCTGGGGCTCACTGAAAAATACAGCCTGAGTGGCTCAGTATTTTTCTTGGCTTCTATGAATAATGCTCCATTTAATACCCCAAAATGTATAATTAGGCTTTACTGACCCCTTACAAATACTTTTTTCCTTAACCTAGCTGGTGAAAATCCATTACCAAAATATCCACTGTTCATGCTGAAAGCAGATTGCCATTTCATCTATATACTAAAACACTTGTTTGTTTGTTTGTTTGTTTGTTCCTGAACTACAACCAAAACGGTACACGATAGCGCGACAATTTTAGGCCCACCTTACTCACCGTCGTCCCTTTGGTGCTAATGGAAGTAGTTTAATTGAAATTGGTGTTATATTTTTAGTTATTCACATTTTAAAGTTTAAATCTATCTCCTAGGGAGGGGGGAGGGCGAGGAGGGAGGATAAGGGGGGGTGAGGGGGATGGAGTAGGGGGGATGGGGATGGGGGAGGGGAAGGGGGGTGGAGGGAGGGGGGAGAGGGAGGAAGGAGGAGGCGGGAGAGGGGAGGGGGGGAGGAGAGGGTGCTGCACCAATACAGGAGAGGTTTGGGCCCAACGGGTCCACTTGGTCTAGTTATGTTTAAAAGAGAGTCACCATTAATTCCAAACTGTGCTATAACGTACATTAAATTCAGCACAATGGACAATAGACAATAGGTGCAGGAGGAGGCCATTCGGCCCTTCGAGCCAGCACCGCCATTCTATGTGATCATGGCTGATCATTCTAAATCAGTACCCCGTTCCTGCCTTCTCCCCATACCCCCTGACTCCGCTATCCTTAAGAGCTCTATCCAGCTCTCTCTAGAATGCATTCAGAGAATTGGCCTCCACTGCCTTCTGAGGCAGAGAATTCCACAGATTCACAACTCTCTGACTGAAAAAGCTTTTCCTCATCTCAGTTCTAAATGGCCTACCCCTTATTCTTATACTGTGGCCCCTTGTTCTGGACTCCCCCAACATTGGGAACATGTTTCCTGCCTCTAACGTGTCCAACCCCTTAATAATCTTATACGTTTCGATAAGATCCGTACATAAATCAATATTCGATATATATAAAGTAGGCATATAAACAGGCATTAGCTAACCTACTGAGGGATAATTGGCAGAACTTCAATAGACTCTAGGTAGACAAAATGGTGGAGTAACTCAGCAGGATGGGCAGCATCTCTGGAGAGAAGGAATTGGTGATCTTGCAGGTAGAGACCCTTCTTCAGACTAGTCAGGGGAAAGGGAAATGAGATATGGAATGGTAGAAAGAATGTATAATGTGCGAAAAGAACCGATCAAAGCAGATGATGATCAAGGAAGTGTACAATGGTTCATTGTTGGATGAGGGGAAGGTGGCAATGAGGTGTACAAACAGTAAAATTAATCAGGATGACAACGGAACCAGGAGACCTAGGGTTGAGGAGGGACAGAGAGAGAGGAAAAGCAAGGATTACTTGAAGTTAGAGAAATCAATATTCATACAATAGACTGTATTCTGAGTGTGAAGAAGAATCTTGATGTTGTCCCTGGAGAAGGCTTTAGTAAGTAAATGTTTTGAAATCTGTTGCTTCGTACTTTAGTAAAGCTAAACAAGGGATAAGTAGAATATAGTGCACATCAAAGGGCACTTCACCTCTAATGCAGGAGTTAAAAATCAAATTGAATGATCATGAATAGAACCCAATGAAAATAAGCTACAACACGTATAGTTCCATATAATGGCTGTAACAATTCTTATGCATCCATTGAAGTGAAGAACATTTCTCCCACCTACTACAATCAATCTGAAGGGTCCTGACCCAAAACATCACCGACTCATGTCTTCTAGAGAAGCTGTCTGACCCCCTGAATGACTTGATACTGTGTTTTGCCTTGTATACTAGCATTTGCAATCCCTTGTGTCTCCACTTAATTTTTTTTCTGATATGTTCTTTATAGGTTCTAAGCCTATAAAGATGAAGTAAAGATTGCTGAGTGTGGCATGACCATTGCCCAAGTTCTGTCACATAGACAGGAGCAAAGTTATAGCTAATCCTATAGACATGTTTCTAGATTGATTCATCTCTTAACATGGAAAAAAAAAGTCAGATCAACTTCAGAGTGAAGATTGTAAATTCTAATGTGACCTTTGATATCACTTACCAGCGAGGAAAAAAAACAACAAAATGTATCGACCAGATATGTGCCTGTCCTTCAATAAAAACATGTTTTCTTATTTTACAAGAGGAAGAATATATCCATATAAGGGACTGAAATCTTCAAACCAGAAACACAAAATACATCCAAACATTTAGTTTAGTATCCATGGAATATGGTGGCATAGAACTCTGCCTCGTGTCATAAGAGTGTGGGCCATTATAGGCACCAGTGTCATAGAATTAGAGGAAGATACAGCACAGAAATACAGCATACATCATATTCATTACAATCAATAAATAATTATTGGGACTAATCTTTCAGCCTATAATATGTCCAGATTACAGCACAAGTTCTCAATTATGACCTTAATAAACAAGATGGTTTCAGGCCCCCCTTTTCAGGTAACGAGTTCTGGACACTGCCATGCAATGAGCAAATAATTATTTGTTATAATTTCCCTTTAATCCTTCCACTTATTTGCTTCAAATAATGAAAACTGGTTGTTAACCTCATGCTGTGGGAACTGTGCCTTTACTGTTCACTCTGTGTAGTCTAGTCCCGATTTTATTAACTTTAAATACATTTTCTCTCGGCCATTTTGCTGGAAAGAAAACAATGGTTTTGTAGCCAATCTCTCCTCAAAACTAAACTTGACCAGATCTCTCCCCATACCAAAACATGTCCAGATTTGGCAACATCCTTGTAGATCTAATCTGAGTTTTTTTCTGTACATTTTGCAAAGGTGTGGATTATGCCTATTACAGCAACGTGACTTCTCAAAAGTTTTCCCACCTAGCAACTGTGCAGTTATTAATTAAATAAAAAATGAGAAGCTTGATTCAGTGGTGATAGTCAGGCATGGAAATAATAATAATATTCATTTATTGTCATTGCAACGAGTACAACGAAATTAAAAAATAGCCAATCCTGACGGTGCGTACAAACATATATGCACTAAATGCAAAAACAAATAAATACATAAATACAGTTATATTAAGTACAAGATTTTTTAACGGTGTTGCCTAGTGCAAAGGTAGTGTTCAGTTCTCGTATGGCCCTGGGGTAAAAACTGTTCTTAAGTCTGTTTGTTCGGGATTTGATCGACCTGAAACGTCGACCAGAGGGCAGATGAACAAACAGACGGTGGCCGGGGTGGGATGGATCTTTTATTATTTTGCCTGCTCTACTGAGGCAGCGTAGGCTGAACAGGTGCTCCAGGGAGGGCAGTGAGCAGCCGATGATCTTCTGGGCCGTCGTGATGACCCTCTGAAGGGCCTTCCTGTCCTTTTCTGAGCAGCTGGCATACCATGTGGTTATACAGTATGCCAGCACATTCTCGATGGAGCAGCGATAGAAGGACAACATGAGCTTCTCCTGCAGGTTGGTTTTCCTGAGGATCCTCAGGAAGTGGAGTCTCTGCTGTGCCTTCTTTACTGTGGTGATGGTGTTGGTAGACCAGGTAAGATCCTCTGCGATGTGCGTACCCAGGAACCTGAAAGCGGGTACCCTTTCCACACAGACCCCATTGATGTAGAGTGGGTCGTATTCTACACTGGTTTTTCTAAAGTCAATTATAAGTTCCTTTGTTTTGGAGGAGTTCAGGACCAGATTGTTCACTGAACACCATGCTGCCAGCCTTTGGATTTCATCCCTATAGGCTGTCTCATCTCCTCCTGAGATGAGTCCAACCACAGTCGTGTCATCCGCGAACTTGATGATGGTGTTGGTGGGATGGGTGGGGGCGCAGTCGTGAGTGTAGAGGGAGTAAAGGATGGGGCTCAACACACAGCCCTGTGGTGAGCCGGTGCTCAGTGTAATGGTGGAGGAGAGGTGAGGGCCTATTTTGACGGTCTGGGGGCGGTTGGTCAGGAAGTCCTTGATCCATTGGCAGATGGTTTGGGAAAATCCAAGGTCGGAAAGTTTGGTGACCAGTCTGCTCGGGATGACCGTGTTAAAGGCAGAGCTGAAGTCGAGGAAGAGCATCCTCACATAGCTCCCCTGGTGTTCAAGGTGGGTCAGTGCAGTGTGAAGAGCAGTGTCGATGGCATCCCCTGTAGACCTATTTGCTCTGTAGGCAAACTGGTGTGGGTCGAAGGTGGGTGGGAGGCTGGCTTTGATGTGCTGCAGGACCAGTCTCTCGAAGCACTTTGTGATGACCGGTGTGAGTGCTACCGGACGGTAGTCGTTAAGGCCGCTGATGACAGACTTTTTCGGCAGTGGGATGATTGTGGCGGACTTCAGGCAGGGAGGGATGGTGGATTTTAAAAGGGACAGGTTGAAGATTTTTGTGAAGACCTCAGATAATTGGTCTGCACATTCCCTCAGCACTCTGCCCGTCACACCATCGGGGCCTGCAGCTTTCCTGGGATTCACTGCTCTGAGCACGCGCTTAACATCATACTCCTGCACAGTGAAGGTGTTGCTGTCAGGTGCTGGAGAGGGTGTTATGTCTGCCACTGTAGCTTTCACCTCGAAACGAGCAAAGAAACAGTTAAGTTCCTCTGCCAGCGAGGCGTCGCCGTCGGCAGTCGTGCGGTTGCTGGTCTTGTAGTTGGTGATGTGCTGGATGCCTTGCCATACCCGCCGTGGGTCATTGTTGGTAAAGTGGTCCTCAATCTTCCTCTTGTAGGACGCTTTGGCATCCTTGATGCCTCTCTTCAGGTTGGTTCTAGCAGCACTGTATAGAGCTCTATCACTAGACCTGAAGGCGGTGTTACGGTCCTTGAGGAGAGACCTGACATCCTTTGTCATCCAGGGTTTCTGATTGGGATACGACCGGATGCGTTTGTCGACGGTGACATTGTCAACACAGTTTTGGATGTAGCAAAGTACAGTTGATGTGTACTCCTCCAAGTCCTGATCCTCAAAAATATCCCAGTTGGTCCTTTCGAAGCAATCCTGCAGCTGCGAGGAAGCTCCTTCAGGCCATGTCTTAACAGTCTTTATGGTGACTGGAGCTTTCCTCCTGAGTGGGGTGTATGCTGGAGTTAGGAATATGGACAGGTGATCTGACTGCCCCAGGTGTGGTAGTGGTGCTGACCTGAAACCCTTCTTAATATTTGAATAAACCTTGTCTAGTGTGTTTTTCCCCCTGGTAGCACATCTTATGTGTTGTTCAAGTTTCGGGAGAACTGACTTTAGGTCTGCATGATTGAAGTCCCCGGCTATGATGTGGGCTGCTTCTGGATATGTGCTCTGTTGTGAGTTTATTGCACCGAGCAGGTAGCCTAAAGCTGTGCTAGCGTTAGCATTCGGTGGGATGTAGACTGCTGTTACTATAACCCCTGTAAATTCGCGAGGAAGGTAAAAAGGCCTGCATTTAACTGTTAGGGACTCCAGATCAGGAGAACAGTGGCTATCTATGATTTGGATGTTAGTGCACCAGTTGTTGTGCACGTAAATGCATAACCCCCCCCCCCCTTGCTCTTACCGGAGTCGATGTTTCTGTCCCAACGAAACGCTGTACGCCCGGCTAGCTCAATGGCTCCGTCTGGGATAAGTGGATGAAGCCATGTCTCTGTTACTAAGAGAATGCAACAGTCCTCCACGAGTTTGTTTGCTGATATCTGTAGTTTTAGTTCGTCCATTTTGTTGATGATGGATCTGGCGTTGGTGAGAAACATGCTGGGTAGCGGTGGTTTGTGTGGCTGTCTCTTTAGCTTGGCAAGTATACCGGACCGGCATCCTCGCTTTTGCTTCCTGTTTCTCCTCCGCCTGCGACGCCTGTTCGCGCCGACAACTATCCACGGAGCGCCCGGTGTCCTGGCTATCTCTTCCGGTATATTTCGCGGGTGTGGAAATTCGCGCACAAGGTCCCGATTGCACTGGAATCCTATGATCAGAAGATCCTTTCGGTTGTAGGTAGGATTTGCCTGATTTGCCTGGTTTGCATGACTAAAATTGACTAACAGACATAACACAGATAACACACATATGGCACCAAATTCATGAAAACTATACACCCCTTAGCTAAGAGAAGAAGGTTAAACAAAAAATTAACAGAGACATTCAAAATCATAAAGGAATTTCATATTGTTACTGTTCCAACTGTTTAGTCAGAAACAGATGATTCTGAATCAACATAATTGTCAAAAGAATTGGAACAGAAATGTTTTTATTTCATGAGCTGTCATGGTCTGGCTGGTTGAAAGGGTAATTCAAATATATTACATTGTAATAAAAGCCAGCACAAGCACAATGACTGAAAGGCCTCATTTTGTACTGATTTAATAACTTGAAGAAAATGGATGTTGTTATCTACAACATTGAAGTGGGTTGCCCACCTCCATGCAGTTCACAATCACTGACTGGCTGAACTAACAATAGTCTTCCCCTTCCTTTCAGGCAGTAGCTGACCCTTTTACAGGACAAATACCAGAGTGTATAATTTAAGGTTGGTTGGCTCAGCTAACACAGGAAATTGTACAATTCCACAGCAGCAAACAGGAAAACATTAACAGATAAACACAATCTCCTAAATTTTAGCATCTCAGGAGCTTTGCAGTCAGAGCTTTGCATTCTGATTAGCCTCTGAATATTAAAATATTTTTTTCCTACTTTATGTGTAAATGAACGGGAAAATTTATGGCATGGCAAGTTTAGTGAGTAATTCTGATACAGAACCCGGTGAAATAGTTTCCAGACTAAAACCTCACACCCTGGTCACCAGTGCATGCAGTCATCTAGTATTTCACCCACACACTGAATCTGCAAATGACATAGAATATTATAGCCCTTTGGCCCACAATCTATGTGCTGAACATGATGTTCAGTCTAAACTAGTCTCCTCTGCATGCTCGTGATCCGTATCCCTCCATTTGCCGTACACCCATGTGCATATTAAAAAGCCTCTTAAATGTCACTGTCATGTATGCTTCCACCACGACCCCTGGCAACACATTCCAGGCACTGACCACTCTCTGTATATTAAAAAAACATTTCCTTCAAACTTTGCCACCCCCCTTCACCTTAAAGTTATGCCTTGTAGCCTTTGCTATTTCCACCCTGGGGGATAAAAAGGTTATGACAGGCTCCCCATCGCATAATTTTATATGCTTCTGTCAAGTCTCCCCTCAGCCTCTGATGTTCCAGGGAAAACAATCCAAGCTTGTCTAACCTCTCTTTGCAGTTAATGCCCTTTAATCTAGGCAGCTTTCTGGTAAACCATTTCTACACCGTCTCCAAAGCCATCCTTCTAATAATGGGCCGACCAAAACTGCACAGAATACTCCAAATGCGGCCTAACCAAAGTCCTGTAAAGCTGCAATACGACTTCCTGACTCTTATACTCAATGCCTCGACTGATGAAGTAAAACATACCATATGCCTTCTTTACCACTCGTCCTACTTGTGTTGCCACTTGCATGGAGCTATGGACTTAGACGCCAAAATCCCTTTATATATCAGCACTGTTAAGGGTCTTGCCATAAACTGTATACTTTCCCCTTATCTACAATCTCACAAAGTGCAACACCTCACACTTGCACGGATTAATGGCCATCTGCTATTTCTGCAATTATTTCTCTACCCATTTCTGTCATTACATTTTGACAGCCTTCCTCACTGTTACCAACTCCATCAATTTTTGATGTCATTTGCAAACTTATTAACCAACGCATCTACATATATATCCAAGCCATTTATATGTATCACAAAAATCAGAGACCCCAGCACAGATCACTGCGGAACTCCACCGGTCACAGATTTCCAGCCAGAATAAGGCCCTTCCACCACAACCTTTGTCTTCTACGAGTAAACCATACTGAATCCAAACAACCAAATTGCAGTAGATCCCATGCATTTTAATCTTCTGGATCAGCCTTCCATCACCTTGATGCTCTTCAAGAGCCCCAACTCCATCTCGTTCCTGACCTTCATCTGTCCTAGCACATTATTATTCCCACACTGATCTCATTATCCTCCATCTGTTCTTTCTTGGTGATATAGATGCAAATTTCTCATTTAGTACCTCATGAACTCCATGCATAAATTCCTTCCCTTTTCCTTGTTACTCCCTGGTTACTCTTGTGTTTTAATGTACATATGTAGAAAGCCTTGGAATTTTGACTTGCCAATGCCATTTCATGGCCCCTTTTGGCACTTCTAATTGCCCACTTAAGTTCCTTCCTGCTTGCTTCATATTCCTCAAAAGGTCCTGAATGATTTCATCTTTCTAAATTTAGTATATCTGCATATTCTGCAAGAAAATACAGCAAGTGCACCATCAAATCGCCTCTGTTTATTTTATTTTGGAAAAACATGTACAATTTAGCTCAGAGTACAGAAGAGGCAATCCTCAAAATAAAAGGCAACCATGGAAAATTTTGTCAGCAAATCAGGATTCTTTAAATAGAAATGAGTTGTTTACACTGAACAAAGAGAACATTTGTAAGCTCAATGTTCATGGATAAATTTGAAATCTGGGATGTTGTTTTTGCCCTTTTAGCATCATTGACCATGTCTGAATCCAATGAAGACATAGAGATGGGTCTTTATTGTAACTAGCAGAGTTTAAGCATTCTGAGTTTGGGCAACTTTAGTACAGTTGCGAGCAGGTAGGAACATAATATCCATAGGTCAAGTATAATGGGAATGGTTGCAGTCTTCAATAGAATGGGATTTTAGATCTGCAACATGAGACTCAAGCAATAATTAGGTTCCTCCACACTTACACCAATGACTTCCATATACGTCATATCTTTAACAGAGTTAAAACATCTCAAGAGGTTTTACAGAGCACATTAAAACAAAAAAAGCTTCAGAGCAGATCACTGAAGATTTTGTCAAAGAAGAAGAAGGTATAAAAAGCACTATTAGAGAGGGGAAAAGTCAGAGGAGGGTGGTTCAGGGAAAGAATTACACAGATTTCCACATATTTCCACTTTTTATTTCACCAAATTAGGGCTGGGTTTTTAATTTGATTTGAAACCTTTTCCAAAAGATCACATAGTTTCACGTGGGCAAGAGTGTGGATATATTGTAATACACAACATATCAGAACTGTGAGACAGGATGGGTGGACCAGGGAGTATTGCTCATTGTTTATATTTCATTTTGCTTCAAGGACATTTTCAAACTCTCCTTCAAACAATGTAAATTATCATGGGAATGCATGGCCTATGACCATTCAAACCAGGGGAAGAAATTACAGGTGCTCCTCAACTTACGATGGGGTTACATTCCGAGAAACCCATCGGAAACCAAAAATATCGTAAGTCAAAATGCATTGAATACACGTGATCGCATGGCCGGAAGCGAACTGCAGCTCGCAACGGGTCGCTGCCGTTTGCACCATCGCAAAGTCGAAATATCGTAAGTCGAAGCATCGTAAGGCAGGGATCATCTGTAATGGAATGGTATGGAACACCTCAAGTCTCTACATTGAGAGCACGTGGTCAAGTGTAAATAGCAGAAAGAAGACACAATTTTGTGAACTACCCACCCTCTGACCTATCATTTAACTGTACTCCCCCCCTCCATCTCCCACTGAAGGGCCATCAACACACTTGTGGCAACCTGCAGCTCAATGCAAGACCAACAGAAATGGAGTGGAAGCTACCTCAAGAAATAGCCTGGGAAAAAAATAGCCTGGGAAAAGGGCTACTGGATTTTTTTGTATTAATTCCAGTAACCAATGCTCTTCATGTTATTGGAGATCATAAATATAAACTGACTTACTGTCTGTCTTCTTCTATACGTGAAATTCTTCCACAGTAATAGACCCAACTGGGTCCAGAAGCTAGCCATGTCTTCCAACCAGCTGCACCAGCCTACTGTTCATTCACTGCAAGAACAAAAGAACATCATGTAATACCTGCGGGCAAATACCTCTCAACGCTGGAAAGCTCAACAAAATATCTTCAACATCAAATGTAACTAAAGAATCATAAGCACCCATATATTATCAATATTAGCAAAGATTATAATAGAAACATAGAAAATAGGTGCAGGAGTAGGCCATTCGGCCCTTCAAGCCTGCACCGTCATCGCTTGTCATCCAAAGAGCCAATGAGAACCATCCTAAAGTCTTCAGTGTATTTTGTTTAAAGTATAAGATGCTGTTGCCCATATATTTGTGTTAATTGCCAAATTAAACCACGTTACCATTGTAATTGTCCTTCTTGGAATATCAAATGCTTCATTGTGACTTTATCATTGAGTAGGGCTGATTATTTCTACAGATTTCCACCCTTTAGAAAAGTAGAAAATAGACTTATAATGCACCATTCACTTTCTCAAGACTTTATTCTGGAGTTCTTTCAAAAAGTATTCTAAAGTACTTTGCAGTCAACAAATTATTATTTTTGAGAATTTATATTATGCAGGCAAACCGGTGAAGCAAGCCTGTATGTTAGAAATAGTCCAGCTTGTGGGCAGTAGGTAATATGATGTTTCTGGAGGATATTGCATGTTTTGAGAGGGGAAAACAAGGTCTGTGTCCAGTAATAAAACAATTAAACATCCAGAATAACAGAATATTGTAGAGACAGGGAGCCAAGACATCTAAAATTACCCAACCAGCAGTGAGTAACAATAATACTTCTGCTATTCAGAAGACTCAATGGAGAATAACAACAATATATAATATTCATTGAGGCCGTAACATATTAAAATATTCCAAAACATTTCCCCCCAAGTTTTATCAAATGGAGTTTGGCACCACGAGGTATTAAAGGAGGCGATTAAAAACTGGAGCAATGTTGATTTTATTATCCCCTGAAGCTGTTCTTGACCATAAGTTGAGCAGATCAGGTCTAGTTATCATATCATATCATATCATATATATACAGCCGGAAACAGGCCTTTTCGGCCCACCAAGTCCGTGCCGCCCAGCGATCCCCGTACATTAACACTATCCTACACCCACTAGGGACAATTTTTTTAAAACATTTACCCAGCCAATTAACCTACATACCAATCAATGAATAACAGAAAAAGTTAGGTGGATAATTGGAGTCCAAGGAACATTTCTCTGATCATTCACAAAGTGCAACCATAAAATTGTACAGAGAGAGATATGGAATGGAAACAGGCCCTTCAGCACATCAAGTTCACACTGAGCAAAGACCACTCATTTTACCTTAATCATACATTAACTAAATGTTTTAATTCTCCTCACATTCTATTGAACCCTCCCCCTTCTATCCCGATTCTAGACTCACCTACACACTAGAGCCATGTACAGTAGACAATTAACCACCTGGCCAGCATGTCTTTTGGGCGTCATTTAGGGAAACGCGTGCACAGACAGCACCCAAAGCCCATTCTCCAGTAATATGAGGCAGCAACTCTACTTGATGTGTCATTGTGTTGCCCTTTTCATTAAGCACACAGTATCCTGTTTGATCAAAATCTTAAATTCAGGTTCAGCTTGGAACAAATTTTTCCCTTGGGCTGATTGCACCTTTGAAGAAGATCTGACATCCAGTTTTCAAATGGAATCCTCACTGGTGAAGCCAATCGGTTTTCTCAGATTTTTGCTCAATGCCAGAATGGATAGTAGGACATTTGTTCATTATTTTTACAAGCACAGCATGTCCTGACTTCAGCTGAAACTAGGACAAGAACCACAACAAATCATAATGTCCTTGGTTACATTGGGTGGGGTGAACAAACATTTATACAAAGTAGGCCAATTAGCTCCTTCAGCCTTCTCCAACATTAAATAAGATCATGGAAGATTTGTCTATAGTCTCCACATTCTCATCAAACCACAATAAAGTTTCAACCCTCAGTTATATTAAGCATCTCCCTTCTCTGCCTTAAAAATATTCAAGGATTTTTCCACTGCCCTTTGAAGAATAATGTTACAATGATTTATCGCACTTCAGTAAAAAAAGGTTCTCCTCATCTTGATCTTAAAAGAACTTCCGCTTATTTTTAAACAATGCCTCCCTGGTTTTAAGCCCTCCAAATAGAGTAAACATCCTTTCTACATTCACCCAATCCTCCACCAATCCAGATATCAGTCTTGGCTATCAGTCTGAAGAAAAGTCCTGACCCGAAACATTGTCCATCAGTCTCAAGAAGGTTTCCAACACAAATTGGTGTCTGCACATTTCCCTGCACAGATGCTGAGTTCCTTTAGTGGTTTGTTCAATCTAGTAAACCTTGTTGGAGCTGCTTCCAACACATTAAGAGAAGTAACAAAAGTAGTTCTCCAAATATGGTCTCAACAATATCCTACAGTGCCCTCCATAATGTTTGGGACAAAGACCCATCATTTATTTATTTGCCTCTGTACTCCACAATTTGAGATTTGTGATAGAAAAAAAATCACATGTGGTTAAAGTGCACATTGTTAGATTTTAATAAAGGCCATTTTTATACATTTTGGTTTCACCAAGTAGAAATTACAGCAGTGTTTATACATAGTCCCCCCATTTCAGGGCACCATAATGTTTGGGACACAGCAATGTCATGTAAATGAAAGTAGTTATGTTTGGTATTTTATTGCATATCCTTTGCATGCAATGACTGCTTGATGTCTCCGATTCATGGACATCACCAGTTGCTGGGTGTCTTCTCTGGTGATACTCTGCCAGGCCTGTATTGCAGCCATCTTTAGCTTATGCTAGTTTTGGGGGCTAGTCCCCTTCAGCTTTCTCTTCAGCATATAAAGGCATGCTCAATTGGGTTCAGATCGGGTGATTGACTTGGCCACTCAAGATTTGACAATTTTTTAGCTTTGAAAAACTCCTTTGTTGCTTTAGCAATATGTTTGGGATCATTGTCTTGCTGTAGAATGAACCGCCGGCCAATGAGTTTTGAGGCATTTGTTTGAACTTGAGCAGATAGGATGTGTCTATACACTTTAGAATTCATTATGCTCCTACCATCAGTTGTATCATCAATGAAGATAAGTGAGCCAGTACCTTCAGCAGCCTTACATGCCTAGGCCATAACACCCCCACCACCTTGTTTTATACTTGAGGTGGTATGCTTTGGATCTTGGGCAGTTCCTTCTCTCCTCCATACTTTGCTCTTGCCATCACTCTGATATGTTAATCTTCATCTCATCTGTCCACAAGACCTTTTTCCAGAACTGTGCTTGCTCTTTTAAGTACTTCTTGGCAAACTGTAACCCTGCCATCCTATTTTTGCGGCTAACCAGTGGCTTGCATCTTGCAGTGTAGCCTCTGTATTTCTATTCATGAAGTCTTCTGCGGACAGTGGTCATTGATAAATCCACATCTGACTCATGAAGAATGTTTCTGATCTGTCGGCAAGTGTTTGGGGATTTTTATTTATTATAGAGAGAATTCTTCATCAGGTGTGGAGGTCTTCCTTGGCCTGCCAGTCCCTTTGCGATTAGTAAGCTCACCAGTGCTCTCTTTCTTCTTAATGTTTCAAACAGTTGATTTTGGTACGCCTAAGATTTGGCTGATGTCTCTAACAGTTGTTTCTCAGTCTCATAATGGCTTCTTTGACTTTCATTGGCGCAACTTATGTTGATAAACAGCAATAAAAGTTTCCAAAGGTGATGGAAAGACTGGAGGAAAGACTAGGTGCTGAGAGCTCTGTTATATCTGCATTGAGGAGGCATTTAAACACACCTGAGCAATTACAAACACCTGTGAAGCCATGTGTCCCAAACATTATGGTGCCCTGAAATGGGGGGACTTTGTATAAACACAGCTGTAATTTCTACATGGTGAAACCAAAATGTATAAAAATACCCTTTAACAAACTCTGACAATGTGCACTTTAACCACATGTGATTTTTCTATTACAAATCTCAAATCGTGGAGTACTGAGGCAAATAAATAAAAATGATGGGTCTTTACATTATGGAGGGCACTGTATATAACTGAAGCAGAATCTCTCACTTTATATTCAATTTCCCTAGCAATAAATAACATACTGTTAGCTTTTCTAAATACTTATTGTACCTCCAAAATAATCTTGTGCACATCATGCATAAGGAGGCCCATGTCTCTTTAAATCTCAGAGCTTAACAAACTCTCACCATTTAGATAATATGCTTCTATATTCATCCTGCCAACATGGACAACTTTGCATTTTCCTATGTGGTTCTCCATTTGCTGCGTCTGTACTCATTCATTTAACTCACCAATGATTCTTTGTGGCTTCCTTGTATCCTCTTCACATCTTACTTTTCTACTCAGGTTTGGCTCGTTATTGCACTTATCAGTCAAAGCCCAACCACCAACCCTCCCATTCCTTATCCTTACTCATCGACATCTACTCGAGCAGACCATGTGAATTTGAGGATCAGGTTCAGATTCAGCTACAACTATCAGGCTGAGATAATAAGTAAAACGTCAATAAATAAATGAGGTAGCGCATTTCTATTGTCATTGACTGTAAAACTTTATGGGACATCCAATGAAGTGTGGTCAGTGTTGTAAGGCAAGGGGAACCAATGGAATCATCCATGATACTGAGGTAAATTCAGACAGAAGATTAGAAGGACCACATTGCAAAATGATTCTGACCAGCTACACTTCCCATCAGCAATAAATAATGTTCATGAAAATCTGACTTCTGTTCCAGCAATCAAATCTCAAACTTTCTGGTGGCTCCTCATTCTGAACCAAATAAAAAACACTTCAATGGCAATTATCTTATATTTCCTACCATGAGATGTCCAACTAAGATGTCGCATGGCACCCAATTGTCTTAGAACTGAGCACAGTAGCTGTGTGGCTCACCTCTACATGTCATCCTCAGGGTGCAGTGAGGCTCTGTTCATGTGAACTGATCACAACCTGGGCTCTTCAGGAAAACTACTTTGCTATTATATAATTAAATTATAGCATCAGCATGCATATTCCAGTGAAGCAGCCCAAATTTGAAACAGAGACTTTAGAAAGAGAGACTTTCCATGATGATCATTTAAAAAATAACTTTAACAAAAGAGGAGCATTTTAACAGTGCAATACTAGAAAACAGGCAATAGATTAGCTGCACATTATCCACCAATTTTCATTTTTATGAACTGAAAATGTAAGTAACTTAGAATGGCATGAGATAAACTAATTCAACATCATTCATCTTATACCTGGATTAAACAGTTTCCAATTATAAATCACATAACAAAGTCAGAAAATAAATTCTTGGAATTACCATTGCATGCTAACACTATGTTCTTCTCATCGGTCACTCTTCCAGTGAAATAAATCTTTTACTTTAACACTTCAGTTGCGTTAGACTATGGACTCTGGCATGAACATGTAGCTCTGATAAGTTTCAAATAGGCAGTTATCTCACCTGACTGAATTACACAAACTGCAGTTTATCATCGTCTCTTTGCTACTGATAATAATTAAGGTACAGTAGATCATGTTAAAGTTTCACAAACAATTGTCTGCGGCTAAAAAATGAGATTACTTTTTCTAAAGTGATTAAGGGATCAGATAGCCATTTGCAAGCCACAATATGAGCCAAAATATGATAAAGAACAAAAAACTCAGTGCTAATACTGGCTTCTGAAAGCACAATCCAAAACATCCAAACTTGGCTCTGGCTTTGTATCTCAAACAAAAAATTGCATCATTTTCGGGCTTTTAAATGTGGTGCAAGCTTTCAGCAAATGTCCGGTTCAATAACAGTGAGGACATAGATGGCATTCAGTAAATGGCATGATTCCCAGCACAACAGGATGCACTCCACCTTTCATCATATCACTGCTGATAAGTATGATCCCAACACACATAAATTAACACCGTAGTTTGCTGGAAGCCGTGTCGATCTCTACTAAATTCCTTCATTTTAGAGTCATACCATCTAAAGCTGTGCTCAAGCAATAATTGACCTGGAAGAGCAGCTCCTGCTTCCCATCACCAGAAACCTATCCCAGACTATATATTGACAGGGCACCAGCAGATCCCAGTGTTTCTTCAATTTGTGCCATGGTTTCTTTTACATCCTATATACTGTATATCAGCGCTGCTAACAGGGCCAGCATTTATTGCCCATTTCGGAGGGCAAATAAGACATGAACGCATTTGCAATTCACACACCACAGTTTTGCTTTCACTGGGAATTTATTTTTGGGAACGTTTTTTAACATAACATTTCCTTGGCTTTTTTTTAAATCACCAGTACTGATGATGGATTTTCATTTCAAATGTATTTATGTACTTGAAATTGAATCCTCCGATTACAACGGTGAGATTTGGACATGTGCCCAGATGAAATGGTCTAAGTCAAACAACTGAACCACTATGTTACCATACACCTACCTGAGAAGAGAGCGTCAACTCCCTTTAAAACCCCGTTTGAAAGACGGCACAAGGACAATGCTGCAGTCCATCCACCGTGTTGCACTGGGTTTAAAGTCAACTGTTTATTATGAGCCCTTCCACACTATTTAATTCTTCCTCTACTTACTGGATGGCACAATAGTGTCAATTGATGCTGATATGTCAGTGAAATCAGTGCCAAGAATTTCCCAATAATTGACAATGACATAACCCAACTCTGTGGTCATAGCCACTGATGACGTCTGTATAATTTCACTTCCAAGTGCTCTTTCCGTGACTTATTTATTTCATTTTTTTAAATAAATGAATTTGGCCACAAACGGGCTGCTTCCCGATCCAAGGGCCTGGATGAAAATCTATTTTTTAACAGCAAAGTGGCACAATCGAGACAGAAGAAAATGGCCAAAATCACCACGGCCAACCGAACTGTCAGAAAAAGACAACAAACCTTGTTCTGACATCTTCTACATAACTGAAATCCAGGAACAGCAATGATGATGGGATGAAGTAGGGAAAAGAGATTGAGAATCTTGCAGCTTGGTGTCAGGATGATAACCTAATCCTTAAGTGAAGGGGTGAAAACAACCCTGTCCCCATCTACCGACCTGCTGTAGAGATAGTTAGCATCAAGTTCTGAGGCATCAATTTCACCAGCAACCTAACCTGGTTCCTTAACAGTGATGCGGTGATACAGAATGTACATTGGCATTTGTACTTTCTAATGCATCCGAGGCAATTTGGCATGTCCATGAAGAACCTTTCAAACTTCTACAGATGAGATATAGAAGGTATTCCGATGACTGCTTTTCAGCCTGGTATAGGGAGTTCTTGAGCACCTGAACTCTCGACCCGAAACGTCACCCATTCCTTCTCTCCTGAGATGCTGCCTGACCTGCTGAGTTACTCCAGCATTTTGTGAATAAATACCTTCGATTTGTACCAGCATCTGCAGTTATTTTCTTACATTTTCTTACACTTACTGAACCTACAGGGAGTGATGAACAGTCCATCATTTCCTTCCATCCAATCCATCTTCACAGTGCCTCACATCAGGAAGGCTGGAAGTATCATCAAGGATACCTGCCACCCTGGACATTCCCTTTTCTCTTTCCTACCTTCTGAG
This sequence comes from Rhinoraja longicauda, assembly GCF_053455715.1. Lineage (NCBI taxonomy): Eukaryota > Metazoa > Chordata > Chondrichthyes > Rajiformes > Arhynchobatidae > Rhinoraja > Rhinoraja longicauda. Next base: position 23,446,465 of record NC_135955.1, on the reverse strand, counting down.
GGGCTTGAAAGTTGAGATGTCCAGACTTAACAACTTCTTCAACACTCCTATCAGATTCTGGAACCTGTCACCTCTTTCACACTCCGTTCCTAGAGGAGCTGCCACATACTCATAACTCTGATTCACTTATTCCATTATTGTGCTTTAATATTTTTTGTACTATTTCAATTACACTACAATCTTGCCCCATTCTGCTGTTTTACACTCAAGATTTCAAGATCAACTGATTGTCACATGTACCAATTAAGGTACAGTGAAATTTGAATGACCATTGTATTTACTGTTGTGTTTATCATACTGTTTTCTTTGTGGGTGTTACGTGAACAAGGATTTTCATTGCACGCTGGGGAATATGACGACAAGGTGATCTAAATCTGAATCTCAGCAATTACTCTGGACGCAATCCAAACCACATCTGATTAGTACGGTGTCAGGGGTTATGGGAGAAGGCAGGAGAATACGGTTGGGGGGGGAGATAGATCAACCATGATTGAATGGTAGAGTTGACTTGATGGGCTGAATGGCCTAGATTTTTTTTTAGATTTTTTAAAAGATTTGGAGATACAGCGCGGAAACAGGCCCTTCGGCCCACCGGTCCGCGCCGCCCAGCGATCCCCGCACATTAACACTATCCTACACACACTAGGGACAATTTTTTACATTTGCCAGCCAATTAACCTACATACCTGTACGTCTTTGGAGTGTGGGAGGAAACCGAAGATCTCGGAGAAAACCCACGCAGGTCACGGGGAGAACGTACAAACTCCATACAGACGGCGCCCGTAGTCAGGATCGAACCTGAGTCTCCGGCGCAGCATTCGCTGTAAGGCAGCAACTCTACCGTTGCGCCACCATGCCGCTAATTCTGCTCCTATTACTTTTGACCTTATCTCATCACATCTCCACCTTTGGGACCCCCACCTTGCTTTGGTAGAAATATACCCATACTGTAGTGGGGGGCATTACCGTGTTTTCAAACTCCCTGCTACTCCATCTCCCTGACTCAAAGAGTTTTGTTTGCTGTTGGCAGTTCAGGGCACATGAATACTTGATTGATATTTTCCCCCTCTATTAAGCCCCAGCACTGTGACACTGAGGTGCTGAATAAACCAGAAATTAACTGTAACATTGTCCAGATTACAAAAGAACAAGAAATTAAAGTTGAAAAAAACTGCAGATGCTGGAAATCTGAAATAAAAACATGGTGAAATGATAGAAGCACTCATTAGTTTACAGTGCAGAATAAATGCCGACCAAATGCATTGGTGAAGGGTTTTCAGCCTGACCATAAACTGTGTTTCTCCTTCCTGACCTGCTGAGTCCTTCCCAATGTATCTGTTATTAGAATAGTTCCAAGTTTGCACAGAGTGGTGCTTTGGTTTTATTATCACTTCAGTATCTGCGCAACCTCTCATCAGCTCTGGACCATCTCTCAAATATTGCATGCAAGTGTGAAGAAATTTAAAGCCCATTGAGCGCAGCCAGAGACTGGGAAATGCGGGTTGACCTAGGCCAGAGGCTTTCCTTCCCAGTTGAAATCGCAGCTACCAACCTGCGACCAGACCTCGTCCTCTGGTCCAACTCCTGTCGGCGTGTTTTCATCATTGAGCTGACGGTGCCCTGGGAGGAGGCTGTGGACGAGGCATACGAAAGGAAAAGGCTGAGATATTCCAACCTTGCAGTAGAGGCAGAGGAGCGAGGTTGGAGTGAAAGGGTGCGTCCAGTGGAAGTGGGGTGCAGGGGCTTTGTAGCCAGTTCCACCGCAAGGCTCCTGAGGGAAGTTGGAGTCAGAGGGCAGGCCCAAAGGAGGGCAATCAAAGAACTTGCAAATGCCGCCGAACGGAGCAGTCACTGGCTGTGGCTGAAAAGAAAATATATTGTCTGGGCTGCCACGTGACCATCTAGAGGCTAACCATAAGACACACACCCAGGTCTGATCACCCTGCGGTGGGCCTGCCTCGACTGAGGGTGTCTTGTGATAAAAGGCCGAAACACCCAGTGACGTTGAGGTACACAACTGAAGATGTGTCTGAATGGTAGCAACATTACCTAGTGGTCACCCCCAAGAACAACACCAGTCAATTGTAGTGCAAACCTTAGGGATTGTAACATCCAGTCCTACTAATCAATCTGCCAATGATATTTCTTTAATGTGGCATGTATCTGTGGTGCAACAGTACATGATCAGTGACAGTGCCATACCAGACCACTCATCGCCCGTACATCATCCAAAATTGGTCACTGTGGTGCCGAATGTCTTGGCCACGACATTAACAGTGACAAATATTCATTATCCGAATATAGAAGCTATCTGTATATCTATTGAAAATGAATTTTGCTTAAATCTTTGAGGATGATATTTTAAGGTATATATTTTTTAGCTTCTTTATTCTTTGGTGCTCCCTTGATCCATTTTAGAAAACTTCTATCTCTTTGGATGCAACTTGAAAACACCAACAAGTGATGCATACACAACTTGTTACACTTCAACAAAACTGACTTTTTTCATCATTAGCTTATCTTTCGAATACTAGATCAAATTACATTGCTAGTTGATTATCATTATAATTAATGCTGATCAACACTAATCCAATATCATTAGCGATTTTGACGATACCATTCCCTTTGAGGTTTGGACACCCCATTCATGAAAGCCTGACTCAGGAAAGCATGGATCAGGTTATTAATCTGATACAGAGTCCTTAAGACTGCAACATGCCAAGATGGACAATGAGATGATGTTCCTCAAGCTTACATTAGACCTTTGTTCTGTCTGCAGAAGTGACTGATCTTCCAGATGCCTGCCACAAGTTCTCCAGCTCACTCCCACTCTGACCCATCTGTCTGTGGCTTCCTGCATTGCTGTAATGAGGCTCTGGGACATTATTCACGAGCCCAAGTCACATACCCATAGGCAAATTATGCACTATGTACATTTTTCCCCTGACTCCAGATGTGTGCAATGAATCAGAAGCTCATAGATCCTCCCATTTCTATATTTTGGTTGCCTTGTGGCTCCAAGATCAGCAGATCCTGCCACTGCTGCTGTATCTGGAATCACACTGTAACATTTGGAACTTCCCAGCCAGTTTTACTTCATTGGGCTCTATGTCCACATATTGCAGGTACTTCAGACAAATTCACTTATGGGAGTTGGTAGAAGGGCAGCAGAAACAAATATGATCCTCCCTTCCCACAACAATTGGCAAATACTCTCACTCAAGCTGAATGTTCGTTAGGACAAGTGTCTCGACCGAAAGTAATCAGAACAGCCTAGCCCACTAAACTGTGGCTCACCAGTAATTGTAATAGAAGTGAGGGACCTCACAATCAGTCCAAAATATTAATGGCAGCCTGCAATTTCTAACTGTTTCCAAACTGCCCATGGCTTACAGCAACTTACAAAGCAAAGCAATTACTTTGTGCTTGGACAATGCTCCTGTCAAAACTGCCCACCAACGTGTGTTGACAACAGTATTTAGTCTATCTATTTCACGCCATGTATATGAATGAGGTACTTCTGCTTCCAGATTACGTTTTGCCAATGGATCAGTAATAGCACAGGTGAAATTTAGAATGTATTTCTATCACATAATGCCCATTACTTCCACATCTGATCACCAGCAGTTAGTTAATTGTACGAATTGTCTACCAATTACTACTCAATGAACTATATCACCAATCTTTATATTTCAGTAAATAAAAAACATTCCCATACCTTATCAAATGTAACACATAGCAAAGAGAGGGCTTGAAATCATTTTGAGATAAAGGATGATCGATAATTTGTGTTTTTTCGAACCACCAATGCTAATGATAACTTACAAAGCAAAGCTGAAGAAGGGTCTCGACCAGAAATGTCACCCATTCTGTCTCTCAGGGGATGCTGCCTGTCTCGCTGAGTTACTCCAGCATTTTGTGTCTATCTTCGGCTTAAACCAGCATCTGTAATTCCTTCCTACACTGATGTAACTTGCTTGGTCATTGATTTTTGGGAAGCAATCCACAAGACTAATTTTAAAGTATTTTTCGGAGATACACCATTTTGAAAGGATAATGGAGCTGCATATCAATTTGCCACTAAGCTGGCACTACAAGTAAATCACCTGGGTAGACATTACACTGAAGATGCACAAATCCCTGGTTATACCTCCCCTAGAGTACTTTAAGTCCATTGCACCTTGGGTGGGAAATATTGCCAATGGAGAAATTACAACACAGATTTATCTCAAAGGCACCTGAACTCCAAAGGTTAAATTAGGAGGGATTGTACATATTAGGGTTTCAGTCTCTGGAATATTTATTAAAGAGCAATTTGATTTTTTTTTAAATCAAGATATTAAGGGGAAAGCGATTGAATAGTTAAACTATTTCAAGAATTAGTGATCTTGAACTAGTTTAAAATTTGGAGCCATGACTTTCAGGATCTATTCAAAAGACAACATGGGATGTCTCCAATGTGTCATATAACCATATAACAACTACAGCACGGAAACAGGCCCGTTCGGCCCTTCCAGTCCACGCCGACCACTCTCCCTGACCTAGTCTCATCTACCTGCACTCAGACCATAACCCTCTAATCCCCTCTTATCCATATACCTATCCAATTTACTCTTAAATAATAAAATCGAGCCAGCCTCCACCACTTCCACCGGAAGCCCATTCCATACAGCCACCACCCTCTGAGTAAAGAAGTTACCCCTCATGTTACCCCTAAACTTTTGTCCCTCAATTCTGAAGCTATGTCCCCTTGTTGGAATCTTCCCCACTCTCAAAGGGAAAAGCCTACCCACGTCAACTCTGTCCGTCCCTCTCAAAATTTAAAAAACCTCTATCAAGTCCCCCCTCAACCTTCTACGCTCCAAAGAATAAAGACCCAACCTGTTCAACCTCTCTCTGTAGCTTAAGTGCTGAAACCCAGGCAACATTCTAGTAAATCTCCTCTGTACCCTCTCCATTTTGTCGACATCTTTCCTATAATTTGGCGACCAGAACTGCACACCATACTCCAGATTCGGCCCCACCAATGCCCTGTACAATTTTAACATTACATCCCAACTTCTATACTCGATGCTCTGATTTATAAAGGCAAGCATACCAAATGCCTTCTTCACCACCCTATCCACATGAGATTCCACCTTCAGGGAACAATGCAGTTATTCCCAGATCCCTGTTCCACTGCATTCCTCAATTCCCTACCATTTACCCTGTACGTCCTATTTTGATTTGTCCTACCAAAATGCAGCACCTCACACTTATCAGCATTAAACTCCATCTGCCATCTTTCAGCCCACCCTTCCAAAAGGCCCAAGTCTCTCTGTAGACTTTGAAACTCTACTTCATTACTAACTACACCACCTATCTTAGTATCATCTGCATATTTACTAATCCAATTTGCCACACCATCATCCAGATCATTAATGTAAATGACAAACAACAGTGGACCCAACACAGATCCCTGGGGCACTCCACTAGACACTGGCCTCCAACCTGACATACAATTGTCAACCATTACCCTCTGGTATCTCCCATTCAGCCATTGTTGAATCCATCTTGATCAATATGCATTCCTCAACCAACACGAGTTAAATCAAACAGCCACTTATAAACTCGGTTTTTGTGAGGACATGCATGTGCAAAATTCTATTATGGAAATGATAATACTTCAAAAAGTAACACACCAGTTGGAAAGCACCGTGGGCTGTCCTGCACGATTATGAGTACTGTATAAAAGCCGATCATTTTTCACCAAGATTCACATCTTCAGTTGAAAAGTACATGCAACTATAGACACCTTAGCAGGAACATTTTTTCAATTGGTAATCTTAATTTTCATCAAATTAAAAATAATCAATCCACTACCAACACATTTCAAACGATGGCTTTATTTTCAAAAATAATGCTGTAAATCGAGGCGATGGTCTTGTCTTGCTTTGTGGAAATGTCTGGTTGAGTGGGGAAGGAGGTCACGGGATGACGGTTTGCAAACATATCAGATCTGCTTTCCTTGTGCATGTACAAAAGTTCTGATCTAAGCATTTATGTTTGAAGCAACCAATGCTGTTATCATGCTTGGATTGTGTAATTATCACGCATAGCTGCTTAGTTATCATAAGCAAGTTAAGGTTTGCTTCCAAGGGTCATAATTTAAAGCAATCCGAAATGACTGTTTGTGCCATTCTGTCTTACCTCAACTTGTCAGGGATTCAAAAAACGTACAGACTTACAAAAATAAATAACTGGCACAGCTGTAGGCACATGTAGATGTAATTAAATTATCCTCTTTTCTTTGCATTTTAGGATTGCAATGTATCCAATGCCCTCAGGGAGTCCATTAGCACCATCTTTTCCTGCCTCAGTAATTTACTTCATGATCAAATTTGTTACTCTGCAGCAAGATACTTATAACTTAGAGTGAGTCTGCCTCCATTCTACTGTAATGGTCTCTCATCTGGCGGATCAGGCTTACAGCTCAATTTAGCTGTCAAGTCAAGTCAACTTTATTTGTCACATACATATACAAGATGTGCAGTGAAATGAAAGTGGCAACGCCTGCGGATTGTGCTAAAACTACAAAACAGAATAGAATTATTTTTTTAACACAAAAAATAAATTAATGCAGTAAATAAAATTAGTCCCTGGTGATATGAGAGTTAACAGTCCTGATGGCCTGTGGGAAGAAACTCCATCTCATCCTCTCTGTTTTCACAGCGTGACAGCGGAGGTGTTTGCCTGACCGTAGCAGCTGGAACAGTCCGTTGCCGGGGTGGTAGGGGTCCCCCATGATCTTGCTGGCTCTGGATCTGCACCTCCTGATGTATAGGTCCTGCAGGGGGGGCGAGTGTAGTTCCCATAGTGCGTTCAGCCGAACGCACTACTCTCCGCAGAGCCTTCCTGCTCTGGGCAGAGCTATTCCCAAACCAGATTGTGATGTTTCCGGACAAGATGCTTTCTACAGCCCCAGAGTAGAAGCACTGAAGGATCCTCAGAGAGACTCTGAATTTCCTCAACTGTCTGAGGTGGTAAAGGCGCTGCCTTGCCTTACTCACCAGTGCGGCAATGTGTGTTGTCCATGTCAGATCCTCTGTGATGTGGACTTCCAGGTATTTAAAGCTGCTCACCCTATCCACAGTAATCCTATTTATCTCCACTGGCGTGTACGTCCTCGAATATTGAGCCCTTCTAAAGTCTACAATCAGCTCCTTAGTTTTTGTGACATTCAAGAGGAGGCTGTTGTCCTGACACCAGAGTGCCAGATCAGCCACCTCCTCCCGGTAGACCTCCTTGTTATCGGAGATCAGGCCCACCACCACAGTGTCGTCAGCAAACTTGATGATGGAGTTGGAGCTGAACCTGGCCACACAGTCATGTGTGTACAGGGAGTTGCTAAGAACGCAACCTTAGGGGGATCCTGTGTTCAGGGTGAGGGGGTTAGATGTATGTCTCCCCATCTTGACCACTTGGGGCCTGGCGGTGAGAAAGCTCAGGACCCAGGCACACAGGGGAGTGTTAAGCCCCAGTTTCAGCAACTTCAGCTGGTGGACAAATGTAAAGCAAGTCTAATATTCAAATACAGTAAAGGGGAAGTGCAGCATTGCCCACAACATTATCATCAGCGTGGGATATCTCAACTGCATATTCATTCAAGGGATGAAAGAATCATGGGATCTGATAGCACAGAGGAGGCCATTCTCCTCATCATGCCTGTGCTATATCTTTGAAAGTGTTTTCACTTTGTCCTTCTGCCATCGCCCTTTCCGCAAAGAACAGCAACTTTTATTTCCAGTTTAAATCCAATTTCCTTGCATCATTTTGGTATCTATTAACTCTGATAAAGTCTCCCTACTGTGAATTAGAGAGCACAACTCTGCTAAAGCCCATCTTTGTAAAAAGCTAATACTCTTGCTCAAAAATATTACCAAGATCAATGAGCTTCATAATATTTCATTCCATTGTACAGTACGGTACGGTAGCGCAGCGGCACGGTAGCGCAGCGGTAGAGTTGCTGCTTTACAGCGAATGCAGCGCCGGAGACTCAGGTTCGATCCTGACTACGGGTGCTGCACTGTAAGGAGTTTGTACGTTCTCCCCGTGACCTGCGTGGGTTTTCTCCGAGATCTTCGGTTTCCTCCCACACTCCAAAGACGTACAGGTATGTAGGTTAATTGGCTGGGTAAAAAATGTAAAAATTGTCCCTAGTGGGTGTAGGATAGTGTTAATGTGCGGGGATCACTGGGCGGCACGGACTTGGAGGGCCGAAAAGGCCTGTTTCCGGCTGTATATATATGATATGATATGATATGAAGAGAAAAATATTGTGCGGGAGAAACTTGGTGAATAAAACATCGTCTGTCCTTTTCCCTCCACAGAAGCTGCCTGACCTGTTCAGTTCCTCCAGCATTGTTGCTTCGCTAAAAATTCCAGCATCTGCAGTTGCTTTTATCTTCTTTGGAAAGTTACTGGTGTTTCTATGACTATGTGATATTTTGATTTGTTATAACTTCGCCTTAAAGAAAAGATTCTTCATCTCCTCTTTGCCAATTATCGATGTTCTTTAATTTTCAACCCACCTGCCAAAATAAGCAATTTCTCAATGTATACCAAAGCAATTCCCTTCACAATTTTGTCCAATTATAAAAAAACTGTCTCAACCCTCTTGCCAGATCTGACGGAAACATTTCAGGCTTCCCCAGCCTCCACATATAAGCAATCCTTGACATCATTCTCATGAATCTCCTCTGCATTCACACCAAGGTTTTAGCATTACCTGAAATTGAATGCAATACTCCACATGAGTCCCAACTCATATTAAAATCTCAACTGATGTATTGTGTTCAGTTCTAGGCTTTTCGTCATTGCTTTTATTCACCATTGTTCTATCAAAAAAGCTAAGATCTTCATGTGTTCTTTTTAAGCAGCACCCTCAACTCACCCGCTACCTTTAAAAATGTGTACCCTGTGGATCGCCGATCATACTCAGATTGTGTGTATTATGCCTGTATGAGGTTTGATGGAATTGTGCAAGTAGAATAAACCCATTCATCCAATAAATCCATAAATCAGTGTGAAATAATCCCACCTTCATCTGGCAAGATTGTGAAAAAGGGGCAGCACAGTGGTGCAGCAGTAGAATTGCTGCCTTAGAGCACAAGAGACCCAGGTTCGATCCTGACTACAGATGCTATATGTATGGAGCTTGTATGTTCTCCCTGTGACCAAGTGGGCTTTCCCTGCATACTCCAGTTTCCTCCCACATTCCAAAGATGTACTATTAATTGTCTTAGGAAAAAATTGTAAATTTTCCCTCGTGTGAAGGATAGGGCTGTTGCATGGGGATCCCTGGTCGGTGCGGACTCAGTGGGCCGAAGGGCCTGTTTCCGCACCATATCAGTAGGTCATTTACCAATCTACTAATCCATACATGTTGACAAATGAACCAGACAGGAGGTCAAATCCCAGCAACGCAGCTGGTAACATAAAATGCATTAATTAAATAAATACAATTTTTAACAGTGTCTGTGCTTGTGATCATGAAGCTACCCTTCTCTCGGTTATAACATTTCACGTGGTTCATTATTGGTCTTTAAGGATGGATTCTGGTGGAGAGAATCACAGCAACATGTCTCGTTCTTAACTTCCCAGCAATTTACCCAATTGCCAAGAAGGCAGATGCCACCACCTTGGCAGTGAGGCCCACAACAGTCCCAAAATAATTATTTTTCTACGTACACCATGGAATGTTTAATCTGCAGTTGCATGTGGGATGCCTCATTGGAATGAAAATAAGATTATTATAGTTGATATTATAATTGGTAAAATGTTTTATGAACCTATTAAAATATAAAATGTCAGATGGAAAACTGCTAGTCAGCAAATTAAACCTGGCACAAATCGTCACTGCACACCTAAACATCATGCCCTCAGTATTTTCTTCGGCAAAAAAATCAAATAATCTCCTGGGAAAGGTGAAAAACAGATAAGAGAAATCTAGGCCAAGGCAAAAGCGATACAGTTATGGGAAAATCCTACCGAACTCACTGAAACAAATAAAATAAACTGTGACCATGAGCTACATACCCAAACAATTTATATATATTTTTTCTACACTCTACAAAATTAGCCACAACAAGGAAATCACCCAAAGCTATTGTGTACTGTTACAGAAAATTGCCGCTCACCACACAATCTACTCATTTATTACACGTGTTGAAACCCCTTGCCCAAAGAACAAACCTTCTTATGCTTCTGTGACATATGGCTCATTTTCCATAAGCTACCCTATCTGTCCACAAAGACATAGAACACAGTACAACACAGGAACTGGCACGTTGGCCCATGATGTCTCTGCCCAACACGATGTCAAAATAGGCTAATTAATTCTGCCTGCACGCGATCCATATCTTTCTATTCGCGACATATCCATGTGCCATCTGAAGCTTCACAAAACACCACCATTTTAACAGTTTCCACCACCATTCCTAGCAGTGTGTTCCAGAACTCTGTACAAAGAACTTCCCCACACGTCACCTTTGAACTTTTACCCCCTCATCTTAAAGCTATCCCTACAAGCATTTGGCATTTCCACCTTGGGTAAAATGATTCTGACTGTCTACTCTATCTATGCCTCTCTTATTTTTATAAACGTCTATCAGATCTCCCCTAAGCCTCTAACACTCCAGCAAAAATAATCCAAATGTGCTCAATCTCTCCTTACAGGTAATACCCTCAGCATCCTGGTAAACTCTCTGCACCCTCACCAAAGAACTTCACATCTGGGGCAACTAGAAGTGTGCACATTACTCCAAATAAGATCTAACCAAAGTTGACACAGGATGTTCAACATTTTAAATGCTTCAATTAATGGTACTTTGTAGCTTTTTTCCGGCCCAGGCCTTATTTGATACATTATGGATCAAAATTGGACATGGAATTCCAAACCTAATCTGGGCTCGACTAGCTAGTTAAACTATGGTTCTTTAAGGACCTGTCCCACTTAGGCGATTTTTTAGGCGACTGCCAAAGTCGTAGCAGATCGCCGAAATTTTCTTTTACCCTATGACAATGCCGAGTCAGTTCGAGATTAATAATAATAATAATATATTCCTTTATTCGTCCCACACCGGGGAAATTTACAGTGTTACAGCAGCAAAGTGGATAGCAAGAGATCATTCATTATAAATAAAAGATACATAAATTGTCGTCAGTTTTCTGTGTGTTCTTAGCTGTTATTGTTGACTCGTCTGCTGGGAGCAGTGCTGAGCGTGCAGTCTCACAGCAGCGGGAAGGAAGCACCTCCTATATCTCTCCTTCAAGCACTTGGAGTGAAGGAGTCTGTCACTGAAGGAGCTACTCAGTGCAGTGACAGTGTCCTGCATGGGGTGGGAGTCATTGTCCAGCAGCGATGTTAGCTTTGCCATCATCCTCCTCTCTCCCACCACCTGCACTGAGTCGAGGGGGCAACCCAGGACAGAGCTGGCCTTCCTGACCAGCTTGTCGAGTCTCTTCCCTTCCACCGCTGAGATGCTGCTGCTCCAGCAGACCACTCCATAGAAAATGGCCGATGCAACCAGTGTGTTGTAAAAGGTCCTTAGTAGTGCCCCCTGCACTCCAAAGGACCGGAGTCTCCTTAGCAGATAAAGTCTGCTCTGGTCCTTTCTGTATAGCGCATCGGTGTTTTCAGTCCAGTCCAGTTTATTATTGAGGAAGACACCCAGGTACTTATAAGAATCCACCCTCTCGATGTCCATTCCCTGGATGTTCACTGGTGTTGGGGGGACCTGGCTGCACCTGCGGAAATCTACCACCATCTCCCTGGTTTTCCCCGTGTTGATCCGGAGGCAGTTCCGCTGGCACCAGTCCACAAACTCCTTGATCAGTTCTCTGTACGCCCTGTCCTCGTCGCCCGTGATGAGGCCGACGATGGCAGAGTCGTCAGAGAACTTCTGTACACCGTCTTTGGAAACATTGCGAAATTCCCACGCTTATCAATGCTTCTCCGGCATCCTAATTTTCGCTGAAATCACTGACAAGTCTGTAATTACTTGAGAGTTTTGAACTATAACATCGTGCCCGGGTTACTTGAAAACCAAGCTTCACGGTAACAAGACATAAACTGGATTAACTTCCAGTTTACTAATGGCAGTATTAAGAAATTTAATTTTAAACGTGGTTAAATGGATTTTTGTGCGGAGTGTGGGCATTCTTTGAAAATGTACGGGAGATGCATATCTGGTTTCTGGGTTGCATATCTGGGTTGGGAGCCTACTTTAAATGTAATCGCTGATGGCCATAAACATCGCGAAAATTCCCACGCTTACCTGACCGTCAAACTGTCACCTCCAATGTACCTGTCAAATGTCCTGACGGTAAATAAATTGGTTAAACACAAGTATTTTATGGTATCTTCAAATGACTTTACTTAATTTAATATTACGTGCTTCTAAACGCATCTAAGACAAGCTAGCAAACCTGGGGACAGCATGCGACAGCGCCCGCAATAAGCAATAATACCTGGCGACAAGCCAGCTGTCGCCGAGAAATTTCAATCCGGTTGATTTCTCAGCGACGCGCCGAGATCCACTACGATTCTTTGAAGACTCCTCATGATCATGCCCGCGACACCCCGCCAAACTGTCGGCGACAGACTAGTCGCCGGCAGTCGCCTTAAAATCGCCTAAGTGGGACAGGCCCTTTAGTTCAACACTCCATCTTCCACACCACCTATGGCCTTTCTTTGCTTTTACCCTTGGTTTCTCTGCAAAGGTCGTGTAACAACATGTGGCACTTGTACATTATCAAAACTAGGTCCCTTTCCCACATGACAAATTGCATGTTTGATGTGCAGATGCACAGCATTAGCCTTAAACTTAAGATTAAGTTTAAGTTTCTAATGTTTAAGCTAATGTTCTACTGAAAATCTCAATCATCACTTTGTTACCACTAGATTAAATTAGTCCCGTGGTTAGCATCCCATTGCGCAACCTCCTTGAACTTGAGGATATCCAAAATTCAGTCACCCAAACATAACGTGTTCAAATTTCCTTCACCCTAGAGCTCACCGATCCACTCCAAGGGCTTACTTGCCCTTTCACTGTAAACATCTTTGGCCCCACAATCTTCCTAGATCTCTGTTATTGGGATACAGCATGGCAACAGACCCTTTGGCCCACCAGGTCCATGCCAATCATTTGGTTTAGTTTATTACTGTCATGAGTACTAAGGTACAGTGTAAAGCTTTGTCTGCATGCTATCCAGAAAGAAAAAGCTATGCATGATTATGATCAAACCGTCCACAGTGTACAGATAAAGTACACAACATTTAGTGCAAGATAAACTCCAATTAAGTCCAAATAAAGCTAGTTCAAAAGGCCCAATGACGAAATGGAAGGCAGGACCGCACTCTATCATCAACCGTCCATTATAATAATTCTACATTAATCAATTCAATTTTTTATTCTTCCCACATTCCCATCAACTTCTCCTAGATTCTTGCACTCATCGATGCACAAGCGTCAATTTATAATGGCCAATTAACCTTCCAACCTATACGTCTTTGAATGGAGGAGGAAACCGGAGCAATTCATGCAAACACACAAGGCGGCATTGAGAACATGCAAACTCCACACAGAAGGCACTCAATGCCAGGACTGAACCCATGTCTCTGAAGCTGTGACCAGCACCTCTGAATTAAAAATTAAAGCAGAACTGTATTCTAAAAATGCTGTCTTTCTGACCATGTTTTTGCTTGGGATACACTGTCACTGACAACTGTGGCTCCAGCTACAGAAGATTTTTTTTCTTAAATCTCTGTAACTCCCTCTCTTGTTTTGCAATATCCAATGCAGGATTTGCCTTCTTTGTGAAGTGTGGAAATAAACATGTACAATACCAACAGGAGCCTTGAAATTCGCCAGTCCAAAAACCTCACCAAAAATACAACAAAACTCCATGAAATTGTTTTTTTTAGGAGGCCATGCTGGGAATCCCTAACACAACCATCTCAATGTTGATTTGATTCATCACTCTAGCAGCACCCTGTTCAGTTTCAATATCTTTTTAGTACTGTCAGAAATGACCCATTATTATTTTTTGTAACAACTTTCAACATAAATTAAATTGAGTTAATGGAGCTACAATTTCCTACTTTTCAATGGGAGAGCCTTTCAAAGGCTAATTAATTCAAAGATTTCCTCCTCCCAATCTGTGGGAACAGTCGCTGTAGCTGGTGAGCTATGAAATTTCCAATTCACTTGATGTAGCCAATATTTCCTTGAGCAAACAGGAGTATGGGTCCACTACCGATTTTCCAGCACCCTTGTTTCCAGAGACTTGCCATATTATCCGTTTACTAGACCAACAGAGGTCTTGTAATTATGGTACAGCAATATACCTCTGACCCACTAATTATATCCATCCGATGTCTCTAAAGCACCATGGACTACAAGAAACATAAAACAAATATTAAGTGCAAATTAATTTTGTACCAAAACTTGCATTTCTTGCAAGGGGCAGGCCGGGCGGCAGTTAACGAATTGGCCTCGAGGCTTCCGGCTGCCCATGGGGCCGAGGTGCCCCTTCCCCGGCAGGACTACCAGCCAGACGACCCAAGATTTGCTGAATCCGCCGAAAATGTGGTAGGGCAGGTGCGTTTACCAATGGTACCAGAAGGGTTCACCCAGGCTGCCGAGATACCTACAGAAAATCAGCCTCGGAAGTCGGCAAGTCCAAATATGACTTATTTCCAGTTTTCCCCATTCACTTACATTGGCAAAATCACGGTTTCTAATGACTTTTTAGATGCTTTATGAATTGCTCAACGTTAAAAAAAATATTCACTGAGGACTTTCCCACGAATTTACTCAGATCCCAGGAAGGGAGAGCAAAATGCTTCCTGAACAATTGTGAAAACAGGGATTAGAAGGTGCACATCCTCAGTATTGTCACCTGTGATCCTCAATCTCTTTTTCTTTTCTTTATATAATTGCCTTTAGAACGTGACAAGCATCTAGGGGAAAAACCAATAATACAAACATCGACCAGCAGCAAACCACGTTTCTGGTCACTAAATTGATCAGGGGCTGTGCAACTGTCAAAACCCGAGAAAGTGTTTGCTGCTTCAAGATAGACGCAAAATTCAGAAGGGTCTCGACCCGAAACGTTACCAATTCCTTCTCTCCAAAGATGCTGCCTGTCCCGCCAGCATTTTGTATCTGTCTTCGGTTTAAACCAGCATCTGCAGTTCCTTCCACTTCAAGAAATGGTTAATTGTAAGAAAGATGCCCCCCTTCTCCGCACCAGACATTTTCAAAAGCACTTCAACTCCAACACCCCTGATACTTAAATACATTTTGATGTTTCAAAAAAAGTTTGCACCAAAGAGGAATTGAGGATATTTTGCAATAGGAATAGAATAAAGAGGGGGGAAAGCCAACTAAAGTGTTTGGCTTACTTTTTCCCAGGCTCATCTTTGCAACTCGTTGCACCACTTTATTCTTTCTACACACGACATAGCAAGAATTAGTGATATTTCTGTCCCATCTCACCCCGACTGTGGGAACCAAAACATCGCGAAGTGCGAACTAAGCCATTTTCCTCGCTAATGCCAACACGGCTTCTAGTTTCTTCATCATTAAAACTAGAGGCTGGGGTGTTTTCTTTTAAAAAAAAATAATGGCACAGAAACACAAAATGATGAAATGAACTTGGGACTGTTGTTCTCAGGGCTAGAAAGTGCATCAAATTGATCCGACCAACAAAGTTTAAGGGGAAAAAACTTCCCACACTTCTGATGAAGCAGGGTGCCGATGGCCATTGGCTTTGTTTTACAGCGATCAGCACTCAAGAATCAGTAAAAGCTTTAACCAACAAAAGACAACATCTCCATTGTTCTTTAAAAACACCATTTAATCCACGCCTTAAAACAAGAAAAATAAAATCCTTTGCATTTATGTCATTCAGATGGAGGAGAATTCATTCCGACTCGAAACAAAAGGTTCCCAATCCCATTTTAATCTCAGGAGCAACGTTAACGTCTCTTTGTTTTTAAGAAAACCTGCACAATCGGTAAAGGACGGAATCTCTCACCTTTCCACACAGGTTTTGCTTTCAGTCCCGTTTCATTTCCAGTGAGAAGTGCCTGTGAATAGCCGCGAAGGGCTGGCTGGCTGGCTGGCTGGCTGGCTGGCTGCAGGATGAGCGGTCTCCGTTGTGTGCTGTGCTGGCTGGCTGCAGGATGAGCGGTCTCTCTCCCTCTCCCTCTCCCTCTCCCTCTCCCTCTCCCCCTCCCTCCGTTACAAGCACAAGCGAGGGTTTTTTTTTAACCTCCAGTAGCTCAGCTACAGCTGATCGAAATCTCGAGGTTACTATCGGTCAGACGCGCTCCCAGCGCTTGGGCTTTTGCTGTGGACTGGTGTTTAGGTGTTCGCTATCTGCTGGACGAGGAAGCACATGGTGAGGTGAAGGGAAGGAAGGGGAAGACTCAGACCGTTTTAACCCGGGGCAAAAGTTGACTTAGCTGGGGGAGGGGGGGGGGGGGCACTGGTGAGAGGGGGCACTGGTGAGGGGGGGCGCTGGTGAGAGGGTGCACTGGTGAGAGGGGGGGCACTGGTGAGAGGGGGCACTGGTGAGAGGGAGCACTGGTGAGGGGGGGCGCTGGTGAGAGGGTACACTGGTGAGAGGGGGGGCACTGGTGAGGGGGGGCACTGGTGAGAGGGAGCACTGGTGAAAGGGGGCACTGGTGAGGGGGGGCACTGGTGAGAGGGGGCACTGGTGAGAGGGAGCACTGGTGAGGGGGGGCACTGGTGAGGGGGGGCGCTGGTGAGAGGGTGCACTGGTGAGAGGGGGGGCACTGGTGAGAGGGGGCACTGGTGAGAGGGGGGGCACTGGTGAGAGGGGGCACTGGTGAGGGGGGGCACTGGTGAGAGGGGGCACTGGAGAGGGGGGGGCACTGGTGAGAGGATGCACTGGTGAGAGGGGGGGCACTGGTGAGAGGGGGCACTGGTGAGAGGGGGGGCACTGGTGAGGGGGGGCACTGGTGAGAGGGGGCACTGGTGAGAGGGGGCGCTGGTGAGAGGGGGCGCTGGAGAGGGGGGGGCACTGGTGAGAGGGGGCACTGGTGAGAGGGGGCGCTGGTGAGAGGGGGCACTGGTGAGGGGGGGGCACTGGTGAGGGGGGCACTGGTGAGAGGGGGCACTGGTGAGGGGGGGGCACTGGTGAGGAGGGGGCACTGGTGAGAGGGGGCACTGGTGAGGGGGGGCACTGGTGAGGAGGGGGCACTGGTGAGAGGGGGGGGGCACTGGTGAGGGGGGGCACTGGTGAGAGGGGGCACTGGTGAGAGGGGGGGCACTGGTGAGAGGGGGGGCACTGGTGAGAGGGGGCACTGGTGAGAGGGGGCACTGGTGAGGGGGGGCCACTGGTGAGAGGGGGGGCACTGGTGAGAGGGGGGCACTGGTGAGAGGGGGCACTGGTGAGGGGGGGCACTGGTGAGAGGGGGCACTGTTGAGGGGGGGGCACTGGTGAGAGGGGCACTGGTGAGAGGGGGCAATGGTGAGAGGGGGCACTGGTGAGGGGGGGCACTGGTGAGAGGGGGCACTGGTGAGGGGGGCACTGGTGAGAGGGGGCACTGGTGAGAGGGGGCACTGGTGAGGGGGGGCACTGGTGAGAGGGGGCACTGGTGAGGGGGGGGCACTGGTGAGGAGGGGGCACTGGTGAGAGGGGGCACTGGTGAGGGGGGGCACTGGTGAGAGGGGGGGCACTGGTGAGAGGGGGCACTGGTGAGGGGGGGCACTGGTGAGAGGGGGCACTGGTGAGGGGGGGGCACTGGTGAGAGGGGGCACTGGTGTGAGGGGGCACTGGTGTGAGGGGGCACTGGTGAGGGGGGGCACTGGTGAGAGGGGGCACTGGTGAGAGGGGGCACTGGTGAGAGGGGGGGCACTGGTGAGGGGGGGCACTGGTGAGAGGGGGCACTGGTGAGGGGGGGCACTGGTGAGAGGGGGCACTGGTGAGAGGGGGCACTGGTGAGAGGGGGGGCACTGGTGAGAGGGGGCACTGGTGAGGGGGGGCACTGGTGAGAGGGGGCACTGGTGAGGGGGGGCACTGGTGAGGGGGGGGCACTGGTGAGGAGGGGGCACTGGTGAGAGGGGGCACTGGTGAGGGGGGGCACTGGTGAGAGGGTGCACTGGTGAGAGGGGGGGCACTGGTGAGAGGGGGCACTGGTGAGGGGGGGCACTGGTGAGAGGGGGCACTGGTGAGGGGGGGGCACTGGTGAGAGGGGGCACTGGTGAGAGGGGGCACTGGTGAGGGGGGGCACTGGTGAGAGGGGGCACTGGTGAGGGGGGGCACTGGTGAGAGGGGGGCACTGGTGAGGGGGGGCACTGGTGAGGGGGGGCAATGGTGAGGGGGGGGCACTGGTGAGGGGGGGGCACTGGTGAGGAGGGGGCACTGGTGAGGGGGGGCACTGGTGAGGGGGGGCACTGGTGAGAGGGGGCACTGGTGAGGGGAGGGCACTGGTGAGGGGGGGCACTGGTGAGGGGGGGCACTGGTGAGGGGGGCACTGGTGAGAGGGGGCACTGGTGAGGGGGGGGCACTGGTGAGGAGGGGGCACTGGTGAGAGGGGGCACTGGTGAGGGGGGCACTGGTGAGGGGGGGGCACTGGTGAGAGGGGGCACTGGTGAGGAGGGGGCACTGGTGAGAGGGGGGGCACTGGTGAGAGGGGGCACTGGTGAGGGGGGGCACTGGTGAGAGGGGGGGCACTGGTGAGAGGGGGGGGCACTGGTGAGAGGGGGCACTGGTGAGGGGGGGCACTGGTGAGGGGGGGGCACTGGTGAGAGGGGGCACTGGTGAGGGGGGGGCACTGGTGAGAGGGGGCACTGGTGAGAGGGGGCACTGGTGAGGGGGGGGCACTGGTGAGAGGGGGCACTGGTGAGAGGGGGCACTGGTGAGAGGGGGCACTGGTGAGGGGGGGCACTGGTGAGAGGGGGCACTGGTGAGGGGGGCACTGGTGAGAGGGGGCACTGGTGAGAGGGGGGGCACTGGTGAGAGGGGGCACTGGTGAGAGGGGGCACTGGTGAGGGGGGGCACTGGTGAGAGGGGGCACTGGTGAGGGGGGGCACTGGTGAGGAGGGGGCACTGGTGAGAGGGGGCACTGGTGAGGGGGGGCACTGGTGAGAGGGGGGGCACTGGTGAGAGGGGGCACTGGTGAGGGGGGGCACTGGTGAGAGGGGGCACTGGTGAGGGGGGGCACTGGTGAGGGGGGGGCACTGGTGAGGAGGGGGCACTGGTGAGAGGGGGCACTGGTGAGGGGGGGGCACTGGTGAGAGGGGGCACTGGTGAGAGGGGGCACTGGTGAGAGGGGGCACTGGTGAGGGGGGGCACTGGTGAGAGGGGGCACTGGTGAGGGGGGCACTGGTGAGAGGGGGCACTGGTGAGAGGGGGGGCACTGGTGAGAGGGGGCACTGGTGAGAGGGGGCACTGGTGAGGGGGGGCACTGGTGAGAGGGGGCACTGGTGAGGGGGGGGCACTGGTGAGGAGGGGGCACTGGTGAGAGGGGGCACTGGTGAGGGGGGGCACTGGTGAGAGGGTGCACTGGTGAGAGGGGGGGCACTGGTGAGAGGGGGCACTGGTGAGGGGGGGCACTGGTGAGAGGGGGCACTGGTGAGGGGGGGGCACTGGTGAGAGGGGGCACTGGTGAGAGGGGGCACTGGTGAGGGGGGGGCACTGGTGAGGAGGGGGCACTGGTGAGAGGGGGCACTGGTGAGAGGGGGCACTGGTGAGAGGGTGCACTGGTGAGAGGGGGGGCACTGGTGAGAGGGGGCACTGGTGAGGGGGGGCACTGGTGAGAGGGGGCACTGGTGAGGGGGGGGCACTGGTGAGAGGGGGCACTGGTGAGAGGGGGCACTGGTGAGGGGGGGCACTGGTGAGAGGGGGCACTGGTGAGAGGGGGCACTGGTGAGAGGGGGGGCACTGGTGAGAGGGGGCACTGGTGAGGGGGGGCACTGGTGAGAGGGGGCACTGGTGAGGGGGGCACTGGTGAGAGGGGGCACTGGTGAGAGGGGGCACTGGTGAGAGGGGGGGCACTGGTGAGAGGGGGCACTGGTGAGGGGGGGCACTGGTGAGAGGGGGCACTGGTGAGGGGGGGCACTGGTGAGAGGGGGCACTGGTGAGGGGGGGGCACTGGTGAGGAGGGGGCACTGGTGAGAGGGGGCACTGGTGAGGGGGGCACTGGTGAGAGGGTGCACTGGTGAGAGGGGGGGCACTGGTGAGGGGGGGCACTGGTGAGAGGGGGCACTGGTGAGGGGGGGGCACTGGTGAGAGGGGGCACTGGTGAGAGGGGGCACTGGTGAGAGGGGGCACTGGTGAGGGGGGGCACTGGTGAGAGGGGGCACTGGTGAGGGGGGGCACTGGTGAGAGGGGGCACTGGTGAGAGGGGGGGCACTGGTGAGAGGGGGCACTGGTGAGGGGGGGCACTGGTGAGAGGGGGCACTGGTGAGGGGGGGCAATGGTGAGAGGGGGCACTGGTGAGGGGGGGGCACTGGTGAGGAGGGGGCACTGGTGAGGGGGGGCACTGGTGAGAGGGGGCACTGGTGAGGGGAGGGCACTGGTGAGGGGGGGCACTGGTGAGGGGGGCACTGGTGAGAGGGGGCACTGGTGAGGAGGGGGCACTGGTGAGAGGGGGCACTGGTGAGGGGGGCACTGGTGAGGGGGGGGCACTGGTGAGGAGGGGGCACTGGTGAGAGGGGGCACTGGTGAGGAGGGGGCACTGGTGAGAGGGGGGGGCACTGGTGAGAGGGGGCACTGGTGAGGGGGGGCACTGGTGAGAGGGGGGGCACTGGTGAGAGGGGGGGCACTGGTGAGAGGGAGCACTGGTGAGGGGGGCACTGGTGAGGGGGGGGCACTGGTGAGAGGGGGCACTGGTGAGGGGGGGGCACTGGTGAGAGGGGGCACTGGTGAGAGGGGGCGCTGGTGAGAGGGGGGGCACTGGTGAGGGGGGGCACTGGTGAGAGGGGGCACTGGTGAGAGGGGGCACTGGTGAGAGGGGGCACTGGTGAGGGGGGGGCACTGGTGAGAGGGGGCACTGGTGAGGGGGGGCACTGGTGAGAGGGGGCACTGGTGAGGGGAGGGCACTGGTGAGAGGGGGCACTGGTGAGGGGGGGCACTGGTGAGGGGGGGCACTGGTGAGAGGGGGCACTGGTGAGGGGGGGCACTGGTGAGAGGGGGCACTGGTGAGGAGGGGGCACTGGTGAGAGGGGGGGGCACTGGTGAGAGGGGGCACTGGTGAGGGGGGGCACTGGTGAGAGGGGGCACTGGTGAGAGGGGGCACTGGTGAGAGGGGGCACTGGTGAGGGGGGGCCACTGGTGAGAGGGGGGGCACTGGTGAGAGGGGGCACTGGTGAGGGGGGGCGCTGGTGAGGGGGGGCACTGGTGAGAGGGGGCACTGGTGAGGGGGGGGCACTGGTGAGGGGGGGCACTGGTGAGAGGGGGCACTGGTGAGGGGGGGGCACTGGTGAGAGGGGGCACTGGTGAGGGGGGGCACTGGTGAGAGGGGGCACTGGTGAGGGGGGGCGCTGGTGAGAGGGGGCGCTGGTGAGGGGGGGCGCTGGTGAGGGGGGGCACTGGTGAGAGGGGGGGCACTGGTGAGGGGGGGGCACTGGTGAGAGGGGGCACTGGTGAGAGGGGGCACTGGTGAGGGGGGGGCGCTGGTGAGAGGGGGCACTGGTGAGGGGGGGCACTGGTGAGAGGGGGCACTGGTGAGGGGGGGGCGCTGGTGAGAGGGGGGGCACTGGTGAGAGGGGGGGCACTGGTGAGAGGGGGCACTGGTGAGGGGGGGTACTGGTGAGAGGGGGGGGCACTGGTGAGAGGAGTGGATAGAAAAATTGGAAAACATCTCTGCTAATCAGTCCCAGCGTTATCAGCAACCCCGCACACGCAAGGCAACGCGGTGCATGTTGCCAATTTAACATCTACATTGTAAACATGCAAGTTGAACGGGTTTTATCGCGGGGATTATATGTCCCCCCCCTCTCTGCTTATCTTCGCTGCCCTTCAATGCTGGTCTGAGAGTTCAGGAAAGGTTCATGAGCGGTCAAGTCCTCGGTCAGAAGAAGGGTCTCTCGTACCCGAAACGTCACCTGCTCTTATTTTTCTCTCCAGAGATGCTACCTGACCCACTGAGTTACTCCAGCTACATGTGTCTATCATATAAGAAAATAACTGCAGATGCTGGTACAAATCGAAGGTATTTATTCACAAAATACTGGAGTAACTCAGCAGGTCAGGCAGCATCTCGGGAGAGAAGGGAATGGGTGAAAAAACCAAGGATAGATACGTGTGTCTCTTCCCTCGGTCTTTTGTGACATGCCGAAGCCGACGAGGCACAAGGCCACCAACGCGAGCAATATTTTGCATCAGGAAGTTTGCCCTCATATTGGTGAGAACTTGTAGATAGACACAAAGTGCAGGAGTAACTCAGCGGGTCAGGCAGCGTCTCTGGAGAAAAACAACAGGTGACGTTTCGGGTTGGGACCCTTCTTCAGAGGGAAACTTGTCATTTGAGTAAAATAGTTTTTGTATCTTGGAGCAGGGTGTGTGGTTAAAGGAATTTACATTCAGGTGTTCACAGTAATAAAACAGTGCAGATAAAATGAAAGCCACAATAAAACCAGAAAAGAAAACATATATGCTGCAAATAAGCCAGCATCTAATCAGGGAACAACTTACTGCATTTCAATAGACAATAGGTGCAGGAGGAGGCCATTCGGCCCTTCGAGCCAGCACCGCCATTTCTGCTCTGTCTTTAACATTGCAAAGAATTTCATAATCATAACGCATCACGAGTTCAGAGTCCAACACTGGGCCAGACATGGGGATGTTGGGACAAGTCATAAGTCTGGTCAGTGGGGCAGGCTGGCTTTTAGGTAGAGCAGGAGAAAGGTGGCAGGCCTCAGCAAAGGAGTAACATGGCTCTCAGAGGTGATGGGGAGGGGGGGGGAGGAGGGGATGAGGGGGGGGGAGGAGGGGATGAGGGGGGGGGGAGGAGGAGGGGGGGTGGAGGAGGGGGGGGGCGGGTGGGAAGAACTGAGAATGCATAGGGCCGAAGGAATCTTCACAGTTGTGAACCAAGGACATCAAAGGATTTTAAAACTAAAAGCAGGGGGAGGATTTTTGGATCAAGGCTTTTGACAGATTGGGTTTGATGGATGTCTGGGCAATGTTCACATTTTAGACAATAGGTCCAGGAGGAGGTCATTCGGCCCTTCGAGCCAGCACCGCCATTCAATGTGATCATGGCTGATCATTCTCAATCAGTACCCCGTTCCTGCCTTCTCCCCATACTCCCCGACTCCGGTATCCTCAAGAGCTCTATCTAGCTCTCTCTTGATGCATTCAGAGAATTGGCCTCCACTGCCTTCTGAGGCAGAGAATTCCACAGATTCACAACTCTCTGACTGAAAACGTTTTTCCTCATCTCAGTTCTAAATGGCCTACCCCTTATTCATAAACTGTGGCCCCTTGTTCTGGACTCCCCCAACATTGGGAACATGTTTCCTGCCTCTAACATGTCCAACCCCTTAATAATCTTATACGTTTCGATAAGATCTCCTCTCATCCTTCTAAATTCCAGTGTTTTAGAAATAGACCTTCAACCAATGCTTGAAGAAGGGTCCTGACCCAAAACACCATCTGTCCATTTCTCTCCACTAATGTTGTCTTAGCTGTTGATTTTTTTAACTACCAGATTCCCCCATCAGCAGTCTCATGATTTATCTTGCATTAAACGTTATTCACATTATTCCCTTTATATCATGTATCAGTACACTGTGGATGACTGGATTGTAATTGTGTATTGTCTTTCCGCTGACTGGTTAGCACACAACAAAAGCTTTTTACTGTACCATAGTACACGTGACAATAAATTAAATTCAACTCAAACTAAACTCAACTTATGTCTCCATTTTGACAATTCTTTCCCAATTGCCCTTGGAAGATGACAAGTCCTCTTTAGTTCTCTTTTTCTCAGGCAATGGCAAATCTGCAGTTTCAATATTTCTATTTCTACCAGGTTTCAATCAGTATTTGCCAAGAGGGATTGATGTAACATCCGGGTGACACTCCTTGAATCACTCCCTGAGATTGACAAATTTGAAAACTGTGTTTCGATTCCCATACCCCCTCAGCAATTTCATTGGAGAGCTTGTCCATGAAGACAACGGTTGCTCAGATGTAACATGGCTCTTGCTCTTCACTAAATCTCCTTCCCTACCTCATCTCATTCATGCAGCCAAATCAGCCGTTCCAGCCTTGGGAATGACTTTGTATTCTGCGCTGTCTGCAAACCAGCTTTTATTTGAAAGGTTGAATACAACCTCCCTGAGTCAAGACATGGAAGTATCATCTAACAGAGAGTTGGAATAAACTGTTCTTTTTCAGACCGGAAGGATGTAACAAATGGAGTACCCCAGGGATCAGTTCTTGGTCTTCAATTATTTACAATTTATATTAATATTCTGGAGAAAAGAATAGAGCAGGATATCCAAGTTCACCAATGACACAAAAATGGATGGGAGGACATGATGTGACAAGACGAGATGAGAAAACATTTCTTCACACAGAGATGAGATGAGAAAACATTTCTTCACACAGAGACAAGATGAGAAAACATTTCTTCACACAGAGAGTGGTGAGTCTGTGGAATTCTCTGCCACAGAAGGTAGTTGAGGCCAGTTCATTGGCTATATTTAAGAGGGAGTTAGATGTGGCCCTTGTGGCTAAAGGGATCAGGGGGTATGGAGAGATGGCAGGTATAGGTTACTGAGCTGGATGATCAGCCATGATCATATTGAATGGCGGTGCAGGCTCGAAGGGCCGAATGGCCTACTCCTACACCTATTTTCTATGTTTCTAAGAGATATTTGCACCGCAAAGGTATAAAAATAGGTTGAGGTTGTGGGTGAAAACTTGGCAAATAGAGTTTAACGTGGGAAATTGTGAGATCATGCACTTTTGTTAAAAGGAATCTAAAAGCAGACTATTATCTAATTGTAGATAGATTACAACGATGCAAACCACAGAAGGATCCACATGTTATTGTGCACAAATCACAGAAGGTTAGAAGGCCAGTTTTTAAAAAATGCCTCTGATGACAATTGGTATGTTGACCTTTACTACAAGAAGTACTGTTGCCATTGTGCAGAGTACTGTGAGGTTTGTGGAGGTTAAATCATTTGGGTATTTAAAGAGGAAGGGTATACATTCTTAAAGGATCCGGGTATTGAGAGTTATGTGGAACTGACACAGAGGAGGAGTTGAGGCCTGGGCCAGATCAACAATGATTATATTGAATAGTGGGGTGGAATAGGGACTAGATAGTACATTTTGGGTCAGAACCTTTCTTCAAACAGCGGCTAAATAGGACCAAAAGCCTTGGCCATTGAGAACCCATCATCATCACCGTCATTGTAAAAGACAAAGAGAGAAAGATGGCTTTTGGTTAAGCAAATGGTTGCTCTACTGAGGAACTTTTACAATCTTAGTAATGTGATCAAATGAAGACTAGTTGCTCCACTGGAAAGGAAGAGCGATGTATCAGTACAAGAAACTTCTGTACACCCTCCTGGTGTCCAATTGCTGGAGTTGGGACGGGTCATTCTCCCACCCTCCTGCCCAGAGGTCATGAGATGCAAGGGACCCGAAACAGGAAAGAAAGAAAACATAAATCTAAAATGAGTGAATGAAGCATTGGAAGGAAACACAATCCATGTTCCGATGAACTATAAATACCAAGGCTCTTGGAGAGTGAGTTGTTTAGTTAAAGCATAATTTACAATGCAGCAAGAGGTTTTGTTTAACTTTTCTGTGTTTGTGCAGCTGACAGAACTTTACTGAGCTTAATTTGAAGAAATGCTGGGTTTTTGATTCAACAAATATTTTATTGATTTAATTTTGCAGTTGGGATAATTTTGATCAGACGGAAGGGGCAGTCACCATTGACCAGACTCTGAACTGCCTAAATACCACGGCAAGACCAGGTCAGATACTAGGTTTCCTCCATCATATAATTCACTTTCTCACTCAATGGCCACAAGGAACAAGTCAGGAGTGCAATCAGATACACTCACTTGCCTTCAAGAGTGATGTCCCAACACCAGGGCGGCGCTGTGGCGCAGCGGTAGAGTTGCTGCCTTACAGCGCCAGAGACCTAGGTTTGATCCTGACAATGGGTGCTATCTGTATGGAGTATGTACATTCTCCCCGTGACCTGCATGAGTTTACTCCGGGTGCTCCGGTTTCCTCCCACACTCCAAAAATATGCAGGTTTATAGGCTAATTGGCTTGGTAAAATTATCAATTATCCCTAGTGTGTGGAGGATAGTGATAGTGTGCGGGGATCGCTGGTCAGCATGGAGTTGGTGGGCCAAAGTGCCTGTTTACACGCTGTATCTCTAAACTAAACTAAAACTAAGCGTGGGAAAAGATGAATACATTCAAGATAAAACAGCCATTTGATTGGCACCCAATTCATCAATTAAATGTTTACCCCACGTTCATGGTGGCAGCCAGATGGACCACATTCAGAATGCACTTTCCCCATTCACTAACATTTTTCAACAGCACATCTGCAACTCGTCATCTCTATTTGCTAGAAAGACCAAGTCACCAAGTGCTCAGGACCTCCAGGACTCATAAGTATCTAGTCACAAACCATTCCGACTTGGTAAGTTATCCTGCTCCTTCATACTGGCAGTTTCAAACATGGAATTCTGTCCCCAAGTGCAGGGTGCGAGTTCCTTCATCAGGAGGAGTGCTGCAGTTCAAGAAGGCAGCTCTCCTGCTTCTTCTCAACGGCACTTGCAGATGGGTGGTAAATATTGGGCCTTGCATGTGTTTTCACTGTGACTGTGGATTTTCTCCAGATGTCCTAGTTTCCTCCTTTGTTTCAAAGACTTGCAAGTCGATAGGTGGATAATGGACCACTGATAATTGACCCTAATCAAGGTAAATGGTGGAATTATTCCACCCACCAATCCACCCCTCCTCATCTGAATCCACCTACCACTTGCCAACTCTTGCCCCAGTCCTCTCCACCTTTTTGGAACAGATGGAGGGTCTCAACCCAAAATGTCAGCTGTACATATTCCTTCACAGATGTTGCCTGACCTGTTGAGTTATTCCAACAATTTGCTTTTTGCTCCAGAGAACTATTTAAATGGTTTAAATTAAGAGTAAATTTAAATGAGGGCTGTGTTTAAATTAGGGATTGCCAATAAATGTTGGCTTTGCCATTGACATATAAAATGAATAGATAAAAATTGGATCAAATGCCATTGATTAAAATATAGAGATCATAATATCTCCATACACCAGTCATTAACACCAAGAATGCAGGTGTAACAAATAATAAACAAGGTAAATAGTTTTTGGTCTTCTTTGCATGGGTTTTGAATACACAAATAAATATGTCTTGCTACAATTACGCTGGGCCTTAGCAAGACTGCACTTGGGATGCTATGTATAGCTTTGTGTCTCCTTACCTAAGAAAAGTTACAATTGCCATTACAAAGTACAGTCTCGGCTTGTCAGGCTGATTCCTGGGATTTCATTGAAATGTAGAAAGCAGTGCAGGATAAAATTCTGATTATATTTAGGACAAAGTTATTCAATCATGGGGGGAATAGATAGGTTGCAGAGTGAATGCACAGAGGGTTTTTTTAACCCAGAATAGGGGAAACAAAAACAAAGCAACATATGTTTAAGGCGAAAGGGACAAGGTGTAATATGAACTGGAGGGATGACATTTTCACTCAGAAAGTGGTGGTAATGCGATATCATATGAGAGGCGGAGGAGGTAGTTGAGGCAGGTACTATAAAAACATTTAAAAGACACTTGGGCAGGTACATGAATATGAAAAGTTTGAAGGGACATGGGCCGAACATGGGCAAATAGAACTATCTTAGACAGAGCATCTTGGTCAGCATGGACGAGCTGGGCTGAAGGACCTGTTTCCATGCTGTATGACTCTATGCCTCTAAAGGTAGACAGATTTCTGGACACAGTGGGATCAAGGAGTGAGTGAGCATATGATATTAAGAAGGAGGATTAGCCATGGTGGTATTGAATGACAGAGTAAGCTCTAATGGCTGTATGGATGATACCTGATCCTGATTTCTATACTTCTGTATTTCTAAGTGTAAAAATATGCGAACTCTTACCCTTTCCTAGTGTTTAATAAACATATACTTAGGGTTAGGCTCTGGGGCTGGGGTGGGAAAGAAATGTAAAACAAAGTCAGATTCATCCACAACAATCTTCTTAAACCGAAAGCTGAAAAACAATCTTTATCCAAACTCAGACAGTAAGTCCTGCAATGACGAAAGGCAAGCATTCACTCATGCGCAACAATATTAAAAACTGCATTCTGCACTCTGTATTTTCCCATTGCTCTACCTATTGTACATGAGTATGACTTGATTGTACTAATGTATCGTAGTATCTGATCTGTAAGAAAATAACTGCAGATGCTGGTACAAATCGAAGGTATTTATTCACAAAATGCTGGAGTAACTCAGCAGGTCAGGCAGCATCTCGGGAGAGAAGGAATGGGTGACGTTTCGGATCGAGACCCTTCTTCAGACTGATCTGATTGGAGAGCATAAAAAATAAAGCTTTTCACTATATCTCAGTACATGTGACAATAATAAACCTAAACCTAAACTGAAACCTGTCAGAAGAAGTGTATGGTACTAACTGAATGAACTGATTTTGATTGAAGCTTGCTCAGTATTGACACTTCCTTGATATATCTGTCCGCTCTATAAGGAGACAATTTAACAGACTTTATTTAACTGGGCGCTTTCTTCATCTGTATTCTAAGAAATTGGATAGGATGATTTGGGGACATGTTGAAACAAAAAATCTGGCTTATATCTGAGGGTGACCCTATTGATATCCTTCAGATGATGCTCCTGTAAAGGTATCGGATAACAGATGCACATCCATAACCAAAAAGAGCTCAGATTACTTCAGACAAAATGCAATTCAGAGAATAAAGGAAAAGTCTAAACGTGTTAAGATGAGTTGAATTTATGGTAGGATCTGCATAAACTGTGCTTGCAAAATTCAGTCACTGTCTTTATTTCTATTAACAACTGTTAAAATGTGTGCATTTCTTTGCCTGCATAATGAAGATCTTTTGTTGAGCTGATCCTGCCAGCCCATGTTTTCCTCACATCGGTCTCATAATTAATCCAAGTCAGTTCCCTCTCTCAATCCCTACTCAGTGCTCCAGCAAGAGTGTCACTAACTGCTGCTTCGAAGTTTTGCTGACTCCACTCATATCTAAGATAGACACGAAACGCCAGAGTAACTCAGCAGGACAGTCAGCATCTCTGGAGAGAAGGAATGGGTGACGTTTAAGGTCGTGACCCGAAACATCACCCATTCCTTCTCTCCAAAGATACTGCCTGTCCTGCTGAGTTACTCCAGCATTTTGTGTCTATCTTCGGTGTAAACTAACATCTGCAGTTCCTTCCTACACATCCACTCATATCTACGTGTGTTTAGATTCCTGTACTTACCTGCTTTAGTCAGCTAGTTTATCAATACATCAACGCCTACTTTCCTGATTGTCAGCAAGCTTCCTGAAGCCTGAAATTGCCCAATGTGTATAAAGATTATTGAATCATGTATGAGGAGCCCAAACTCTTTCCTGCCGCAAACCTGGGCTTGGAAATTAGTGGAGCCTCCCCACCCCCCCCCCCAGATTATCTATCTCTGTAAAAAATTGTTAATATTTATAATTAAGTTATTTGTCATTTTATGTCACTGATTTTGGGTTGCTGTTGTCTAAATTAATTAAACTATTGCATCGTATGGGAGGCGCATTCCCAATCTCGTTGTACCCCTGGGTACAATGACAATAAAGATATATTGTATATTGTATTGTATTGTATTGTATTGATAGATTTTTTTAAAATTCCATGACAAGAATATAAAGTGCCAGAACAGTGAGATGGAATTAAAATAAACATTGCACTGAATAGCAGAACAGACAGAAGCATTGAAGAGCACATTCACTGGCTCCCATAAATAGGAGGCATCTTGACCTAACTGAATGTAACCTTGAGAGAATCTTTGAGGATTGAAACCTATGGTATACCTTTATGCAAAAGTTTGTGTTACATTATTTGTGATGATTTTCCATTTCATTAAGTAACCAATTTAACACCACCAACACATGTAAAACATATTTAAGGATATTTATGAAAATGCGTGTCTAAATTTCTATGCCTGTGACTCACTTTTAAATAAGGTCAGAGGGGAGTGAGAGCATAGATGGTGCACTTGGTAGCTTTGAACGTTATGCCTCAATCATTTCATATTTTTGTTCGGTTTGGACTTTTGATCTCAGTGCTGGAAATACAGTTCCATCCAAGACCGCTTACAACATTCTTGTAGGGTGAACACTATCATTTCAACCTTCAATCTCCACTGTATGTTGTTCCAGAACATGCACAAAAATGTGACGTCTTTGGAAAAGATAGTACCGACGTCACCAATTATCCCGTCTACACTTCTCATCGGCAGCTTCCTCACTCTGAAAAATAACATAATTTGCCAGCGCTGTCGGGGCCATGGCCAGTGACTTCACAAAGTAAATTACTTCCATCTCTTTACTGTTTTCTTGTCTAAATCTTTGTACAGATCACTTGGTGTCTGTTTTGAACCTAACATCTCTCTCACTAATAGCAGCCATCAGCTCTGAAGTAGAATCCCAGCAGTGACTCAGTTTCTAGCAATAGCTCAGAAGAGTCACAAAAAACAAACCATTGCCCATAACCCTGTCATTACAAAAGCAAAATGGTTTTTTTGTGTGGAGGTTGAATCTTAATATTTTATTTTTGTTTAATTAAATCTTTTTTTACAAAATCTATTTTCTAAAACTTGTGTTTGTTTGTTTGTTCCTGAACTACAGTCAAAATGGTACATGATAGTGTGACAATTTTAGGCCCACTTTACTCACCGTCATCCCTTTAGTGCTAATGGAAGAAGTTTCATTGAAATCGGTGTAATATTTTTTTAAGTTATTCACATTTTAAAGAGTCCAGCAAAGGGACCTCAAGCAGTGACAGGACCTTGTCTGATACAGAAAAAACTGCCTGACAGCTCTGATGGCTGTCGAGGATCCATGATCCAAGCTCCATCCAGGCAGTGAAACAGGTTGTGCTTGCCAAAAATGAAAGACCCAAAAACATTGAACAATTACTTTTTTTTAAATCCCAAATAATTAAATTGCTCCGTTACCAGCAATAGCTCAGAAGAGTCACAAAAAACAAACCATTGCCCATAACCCTGTCATTACAAAAGCGAAATGTTTTTTTTGTGTGGAGGTTGAATCTTAATATTTTATTTTTGTTTAATTAAATCTTTTTGGCATTTCGGCAAAATTGGATATTGTTGAACAATTAAATACCCGAGGAAAAATACATCAACTTTTAATTCTCCATATCTATTATAATTCTATGCATCTATACGAAACTGATATTCTTTGCACACACAAACTCAGCTGGGTTTTTCTTTCGCTAACAGGTCATTGAGTGTTATGTTCTATTGTATATCTACAGTCTGTGCAAAGTATCAGCATTTTGCAAACAGAAAATTCAAAATATATTAAAAAATTAACTTTTATTTTTTTAATTTTTAATTATTATTAGTTAAAACAAAATATAATCAATCCCGTTATTTTATTAAAATAAATGTTCTCCGGTGTGTCAAAAGCCTTAGAACTCTCAATATAACAGTGTGTGAGCATTGTCCTTCATTTCCAAATTTCAGCTACATTCAGGCCAGTGAAATTGAATTCCATGCGTGATTGAAATACAGTCTTTGCACTACTGAGGAAGGTGTTTGGCACGCTTGCTTTCATTGGGAAGGGTATTGTGTACAAATATTGGGACATCAGGATGTCCCAGGATCACTACACAAGTCGTTGGTGAGAACACACTCTTATTTACAAAAGCAAGTTTATTTACAAATACAAAATCTATTTTCTAAAACTCGCGTTTGTTTGTTTGTTCCTGAACTACAGTCAAAACGGTACACGATAGTGCGACAATTTTAGGCCCACCTTACTCACCGTCATCCCTTTAGTGCTAATGGAAGAAGTTTCATTGAAATCGGTGTTATATTTTTTAAAGTTATTCACATTTTAAAGAGTCCAGCAAAGGGACCTCTAGCAGTGACAGGACCTTGTCTGATACAGAAAAGACTGCCTGACAGCTCTGATGGCTGGCGAGGATCCATGATCCAAGATCCATCCAGGCAGTGAAACAGGTTGTGCTTGCCAAAAATGAAAGACCCAGAAACATCGAACAATTACTTTAAAAAAATCCCAAATAATTAAATTGTTCACAAATGATAAAAAAATATTAATAATAAATAAACTAAATAAATAAAATATCTGGCTACCTTTCTATCCTGCAGTCCTGCGATACAATAATCATTACAACCAATGTGTATATGGATTCAAATGTAGCATGCAAAAGGTGAATGCACAATGTAAATGCCGAGAAATCTTTGCCTTGGGCAGTATAGCAGTCGAACTGATTGAACTGATTGAACTGATTGAACTGCTAGGGGTAGGTTCGACTAAGGTGTTTCAGTCCACCTGTACCGATCTTTCAGGTTTGTCTCTGCCTCCAGGCAAAACCCAGGCTATTGTTTATGTATCTGCTGCTCTCTTGTGCAATAATGTACATTTAAGCAATGTTGAGGTTTTTACTTTGCATTGTATCAAATATATAAAAGTATTACTCATAGGAAGTTTCCATTAAAAATTAAAAAAAATCTAGTTATTTTCATGACTTACACTTGGTCGTCAGCAAAATCATGTTAACATTAATTTATCGTGCCAAGGCACAAAAGAATTGCATTGTTTGCATAACTTCTTTAGTCAGAGGGTAGTTAATCTGTGGAACTCATTGCCACAGAGGGCTGTGGAGGCCGTCAGTTGATATTTTTAAAGCAGAGATGGACAAATTCTTGATTAGAACGGGTGTCAAGTGTTATGGGATGAAGGTAGAAAATGGGATTAGGAGGCAGAAATCAACCATGATTGAATGGCGGAGTAGATGGGCCAAATGGCTCAATTCTACTCCTATAACTTGTGAACTTGTAACAACTGGAATTATTCCCAATACAGATAATATCCATTACTGATGAAAAAAGTTAATGGTCAAAAAGAGGCCTGTTTAAGCTGAAACAAGCTTGTTTCTAAATTAAGACGCTTACACCTCCATGTACAGCAATGTACATGGCTCCCAATTGTACATGTACAAACCTACATATACAGTCATGTACATGGCTCCCAATTGTTTGCAGAAAGAACATTTAAAACTTTGATGAGCCTAAATAGAATATGGAAATGTCACTGGAAAGTCGATTTATTGAAAACAAGCTGAAATTTTTGAGTTAAGACAAAAAGTGCAAGAAATTCTCAACAGGTCAGGCAGCATCTATAAACAGAGAAAAACAATGTTAAACAAAGTTAAATAAAGGAAGATGAAACATTACCTATCTATTCTCTCCAAATGCTGCTTGACCCAATTGAGTTACTCTGGCACTTTGTGTTTTAAACGAGGTTAAGCTTGCAAATGACACTAAAATGGATGGAGTCGTAGAGAGTCAAGATGATTATCAAAAGTTACAGGATTTTGATCAGCAAGTGGGCTGAGGAATGATTGATAGGGTTTAACATAGGCAAATACAAAGTGTTGTATTTTGGGAAGTGAAATCAGGGCAGGAACTTCACAATGAATTGCAGGGCCCTGGGGAGTGTTGTAGAGCAGAGGGATCTTGGAGTACAGGTGCACAGTTTCCTGAAAGTGGTGTCACAGCTAGATAGGTAACCTCCTCACTGTTCACTGAGATCTAACGCAGAGCTATCCCTGTATCATACAAGTTCTGCTCCAAGAAATGCTTAGAGAAATGTTAAACTCTGCCTCACCCTCACTGATTGTTAACCTCTCATTAAGATTAAACGTGAATGTGTCTTGCACGCACCTATTTTAAAAAAATAACAAAAAAAAGCCTTGAAGAGAAAATAAATACATTATCAAAACATTTAAACTTTGAAAAATATTTCTGAAAATAAATCCCAGAAACATTAGGAAACAATTGAATAATTTGAATCAATTTAATTTAAAAAATCACCTTGAACAGATTCAGTCTTCCCTATTGGTTTTGAAATGAATGCCTTGAAAGCAATAGACATATTTCCCATTCTAAGTGCAGGGGAAACTGAAAGATAGCCCTCTCCTGCTGGGCTCCAAAGAGCATCTCATTGAGGAGCACATTTGACCTGAGAGATGGACAAGACTCATACCTTCACTCAGGGAATTTTGAGCTTCTGCAAAGCACCACAGGTAAAATCCAAGACATTTCACTGATACTGCTGGCTTTTAAGTTGTAGATCAGGGTCATTAACTATATTTCCCTCTCCCCTGGTGCCTCCTAAGCACTTTCTCAGTACTTGAACCTCTTCAATGTCGTTATTCTTCACACTTCTTCATATTCTTCACACTGAATGACTATGAGAACAGGAGGTTTGCTTCATGAAGTGGGACTGATTTTGCACAACAGGTAAACAAATATTGGTATTGGTATTGGTTTATTATTGTTACCTGTACTGATGAACAGTGACAAGCTTTGTTTGGGTGCAATCCTGTCTCGTCATGCTATACGTAAATGCAATGACCTCATTTGCAAGAATAACAGGTAGTGCTAAAAGAATAGAGATTTAAATGTGTGTAACAATTGTTGTGGACATTAGTGGATCCACATCTGGGACCAGCATGCAGTGATTAACCATGTTCCGGCGTCATCTTGGATATCTTGGATAAATGCATTAGAGAGGAAGTGCAGCATTTTTAACAGCATCAATCCTTTAAAAATGAAGGTCTTGGATTCCTTTTACACATTGTGAAACTTGCATAAAAGTCTCTAGAGATATGAAGTGCTTTTGAGATTGTAATCACAATTGCAGGAAAATTGTAAAAACGTAGTTAGAAATTTAACGGGGACATGAAAAAAGGAGGCATGAATTATGTTACTGTAAATAATACAAAAAATAATCTAAAGGAGAAGGAATAATTTAAAAGATCGATATTTGATTGAGAAAATAAACAAAATGGCTAAGTCTCATTCAAGCATTCAAACTGAAGATGATTAGACCACGGTTGAGAAATCAGGGATATTGTTAAGTTAGAGCAGTACCAGGACTTAAGTCGATGAATAGTGAAAATAAAGGAAAACTGAGACAAAAGGAACATTTATAAGCAAATAATACAAAACTAAAATAAGTCAGATAAAGAGAATATAAAAAGAGGAAGCAGGAAAAGCAATTATATAAACTGCAAGAAACCATGAAGAAAGACTGGCTGGCACTCAAAAGGAAGTGAAATCAAAGGTCAGGTTGAAATAAGTCATATGAAAGAGGAGGCCACAGATTACATGAATGAACTTTCACTGGGCCCAAAG
This sequence comes from Rhinoraja longicauda, assembly GCF_053455715.1. Lineage (NCBI taxonomy): Eukaryota > Metazoa > Chordata > Chondrichthyes > Rajiformes > Arhynchobatidae > Rhinoraja > Rhinoraja longicauda. The sequence continues at coordinate 23,410,938 of NC_135955.1, read as the reverse complement.
GCATTTAAGAGTTGGAGATGAGCCATTTAGATAGGATAATTCTCGGCAACATTCTGGCACAGCTGGCAGAGCTACTGACTTACAGATCCAATGAGATGAGTTCACCCTGATGTCTGGTTTCGTCGATCTGGGAGTTTGTACTGTTTCCATATTGCATGTTCTTTTCCTCTGATGCTCTGTTTTCCTCACACATGCCAAAGATTTGCAAGTTGGTAGGTTAAGTGACCATTGTAAATTATCCCAGTGTGCAGGAGAGTGGTAAAATCTTAATGGGATTGATGGAAATAATAAAATAGTATAGTGTAAGATGAATATAAATGTGCGCATGATGGTCAATACTGACTCTGCAGACTAAAGGGCCTCTGCTTCCATGCTGGATGATGCTCTGGCTCCAACTATAGTTAACGAATAACATTGAAATATATAAATGAAGGACCAAGATAGAAATCAAAATGGTCTTTTGTTGGTTTTGCAATGGTGCTGGATGTGATTTTATGCTGATTGTGCAGTTCTTTGTATGAGACTGGTATAGTAGATAATGGGGAACCAGTGGAAGTGATAGGTTGGAATTGGAAACTGGGGGTAATGGAATAGAGAAAAGTACAGGATCAGAACAGGCCATTCAGCCCATGATGTTTGTGCTGCACATGATACCAAATTGATCTACTTTCTTCTGCCTGAATGTAATCCATATCCCTCCATTCTCCACATCCATGTACTGTTCTAAATGTCACTATTGTATCTGCTTCCACCACCACCCTGACAGCATGTTCCAGTCACCCAGAATTTTTTGTGAAAAATAAAAACTAGTTCCCAACATCTCCTTTAATCTTTCCCCATCTAACGGTAAAGCAATGTCTCTAGTATTTGACATTTCTATCCTCAAACAAAAGTTCTGACTGTCTACCTTAGCTATGCCTCCCGTAACTTTATAAACCTATATATAGTCTTCCTTCTGCCTCCTATGCAGCATAAAGGTGAACCTGCACCCTCTCTAAAGCCTCCAACTCCTTTTTGCAATGGGGTAAGTACAATGACACACAATACTTCAAATCTGGCCTAACGCAAGTTTAATGACATGGATTGAGTTTTGGTTATTGAACAGGAAGAAAAGAGTGTGAATAATAATTAATTCAGAGATTTCCTGGCTGCAGATGGAGAGAACATTTTGTAAAGCAACATTGTGCATAAGCTGGAGGGCTAAAGCAAAGATACTAGAGTACCAAGATAGACCACTCGACTCTGAAAACCGTAGTAGGGCATGGGTAAATTTCAGCGCAATTTTAGTAGGCAGATTCTGTGTGCTAGACTGGGCAGTGTTCATAACTCTGCGATTTCTTCGTATATAAAATGTTTGCAAACAATTATTTTTGTTCAACTTCTTGGATAAGTTGATAGTTGACATTTATAACTATTTCTTGAAGAGTTGCTGCTTCGTGATCTTTAAACTTTGGATGTTACTGATTGAATATTTCCACTAGAGATCCACTTTGTCTGTATCTGGCCAATTGATCATATTTAATGAACTGTTCTTCTTTGCTTTCTCTGTTAATTTTAATTTTGCCTTCACGAGCTGTATTTCTTTTTGTTTTATTTTAAAAAGTCATGGAAGCAGAGATTATGCATTTGCAAACAATAGAACTCTACTGTATCTACAATATAATTGAAAAGACATTTAACTTAATACTTAGAGCCAAGAAAATTTGAATTGGTGAATTGATTAGTTAAAAACCCTTGACAGCCACTACAATGACCAATGCTGCCTGACATGGTACAGAAGAATGAATCCAATTCAAATAGACACAGTGGTGGAGTAAATCACTGGGTCAGGCAGCATCTCTGGAGAAAAAGGATGGGTGATGTTTCAGGTTGGGACCCTTCTTCAGATAAGGGGGGGAAGGTGAAGAGCTGGTATAAATCAGGACCTGATCTTTTCGTTGGTTAGCTGATATGCGAAACAGTGCAACCCTGTATATCTCGCACACAAAATGATGTAAATCTTATGATGAATGGCAGAAATACGAAGTGTTATCTTTGTTTATGAAGTTCATTTTTGAATGATGTAAAATTGAGGGGGTTGGTGCAATATATTGCTATCCACAAATGTGTCATTATGAGATATTCATATTTGAAAAATCCATAAATCACAAAAAAAACAAGATGTTATTTGTTATGTTATTTGTTATGTTATTTGACCAACTTATCGGTTGAATTTAAATATGAAAATTTTACAGGTTGTAGGGTAGTGGATAAGGATCATGTTAATGCATGTAACTAATTTTTCACGAAAGTGAGGTAAGCACTATATTGCACCGACCCCCTCAATTATATGTTAAATTCAAAACTAAACTATGGTAGTAATGTACATCATTCATTTCTAAAGCTAGCACTTCTGTATCAGTGTAGGTATGTATGCATTACATTTTATTACACTAATATAGAATGAAAAGAATGAAAACATATCTTGACATGTGTTCATAGTTATTTTATTCACAATAATAGGATTTCTGGAAACAAGTTTGATGTCAATGATTGCGAATGTGTATGGGTAGGCTCTAATGGAATGTATGCTAGAGATCATGATAGGGAGAACTATGTGCTGAGAAGTGTGTGCATGACTGATTTTATAGGAAAGATTGAAAGAAAAAGGTTGCTAAACAAATAATTAGAGGAAATCACAAGAAATAAACTAGATATATATATATGTGTGTGTGTATATATATATGCATATACATAAACCATAAAGATTGAATCGCCTTTATGGTTTATGAACATCTTGTGAAAAATAAGACGAGGAGAGAGAAATAGAGCATTGCTTTAAATCAAAGTTGCTTCTGATCCATGAGAAGGAACTTTTTGATCTATTTATCTCTATCTTGCCTCACAAACACACACACACACACACACACACACACACACACACACACACACACATTCATATATATATATATATATATATGTATATGAATGTGTGTGTGTTAAATTTGTGCAGAGTGTACGTTTGAACAATACAGAGGAAACTGCACAAAAGAGGGGGCTGGGAAGGAAAGATGGGAGGGAAATGGGCAGAAACAGTAAGAAATAATAAATTCAGAGAAATTAAGCAGGGGGAAAACATTTAAAAATAAAAATAACAACAAAATGTGAGTTGATCGATGCACCATTATTCTGCATTTTAATGGTTTCATCACATATACTGTTCCCGCACAACACTGATTACACTGCAAGAGGCATAGCGAATGGCTGGTTTTGCCTACTAAAATGATGGCCGTTCCGCTCCTTTGCGTACTGCACTTCAGTATAGGCAATTTCAACAGAGTGGTTCATCTTGTTACTCTAGTATCTTTGGGCTAAAGTACAATCTCAGCAGGTCAGGCAATATTTCTAGAAAGAGTAACAGTTAATGTTTCAGGTCAATAACCTTTCATAAGAATTGTGGAAATTACTCAACACATCAAGGTAACCGGGGGAGAGAGAAACTATGTTGATATTCCAGTAGGAAAATGACTGCAGATGCTGGTACAAATCGATGGTATCACAAAATGCTGGAGTAACTCAGCAGGTCAGGCAGCATCTCTGGAGAGAAGGAATGTATGACTTTTCGTGTCGAGACCCTTCTTCAGACTGAAGACCAGTCATCCATTACTTCTCTCCAGAGATGCTGCCTGACCTGCTGAGTTACTCCAGCATTTTGTGATACCTTCATGTTGATATTCCAGGTTGAATACCTTTCACCAGACAAAAAGTTATAATACAGGTAGAAAGGAATGCTACTGGAGCATAGGGAGGTTGCAAATGCCAGTAACAGAGCAAGCATCTGTCCAACAATGAATGAGACAACATTTATGGCGTGCAATTATTAAACTCCACAGTTGACTCTGGAAAGCTGCCAATGTTCCTGACCCAAAGTGTCTTTCGTATCCATCATTCAAATGTTACATCACTGTCATCGTCCGTCCTGAAAAGGGCGCAAGCCTCCGGCGACAATCAGTGGGAGCCTCACTTGCACAGTAGACGATGGTGGGAGCAGAATTAGCTCAGGACACTTCCAGTTACCAGCCCCGCGTCGTGGCTATGGTACCAGAGTTGCACTAATCCTATATGACATGGTTGCCTCCAACCAAACATAGTTAAGTGTTAGGATCAACTAAACATTTCCAAGTAATTCAGAATCATTATTTACATAAAGTAAGCTCCTCGCCACAGTTATTTCACAGTTGTATTTAGTCAATGGCAGTTGAATGAAACATTGCAATTTAACATTGGAAATACCAAACTATTTAACAAAAAGAAAGAATGTTTAAAGGTTTAGAAAACTTATTTATAGTTTTTTACCATTCATCATTATTCAATCCTTTCACTGGCATTGTGCAACGATTGCAGCACGTTCTTCTCACAAAATGTACCACTGTTACTGCCAAGACCTATCCAACAGCACCTCCCAAATTATGAGTTCTACCATATAGAAAGACAAAGAGAGCAGATATACAGGAACCCCATTCTGCAAGATCCAATCTAACTAACATAGCGCCCTGACTTGGAAGAATATATTTCCACATTTTCCTATGATGCAAAAGGAGGCCATTCTGCCCATCAGTGAATGAATGAATGCTATATTGTCACATGTGACAAGTCGCAATGAAATTCTTTGCTTGCACATCCAAGGTATACAAATAGTCACCATATAAGGCCCTGACAAAGTTACACAGTATCCACGCCAGGTCCACCTTTGTTCTCCCGCTACCCCACTCCCACCCCTCACAACAGCACCCCCCCCCCCCCCCCCCATGCCAGGTCCATTGTCCATTGTTCTCCCCAAGTCCACAGTGGATATAAAACATTTGCATCTATCCCATTTCCCCACAAGCTATCCTTTGTCACTTACCCATCACCATCACACAACTCTTCCCAATTGTCCGCCTACCCAACTAGAAAAGGGGCAATCTGGGTAATTTACCTATCAGCGCATCTTTGGGATATGAAAGGCAGCTGGAGCACCAGGTGGAAACCATGCAGTCACAGGGAGTACCTGAAGCTAGGATAAACCAGGTCTAATTCCAGCTTCACTTTAAACAAAACAGGAGGTCATCAGCTATTTGGGGTTTTTAGTTGCACACAACAGTTTTTTGCATTTCGATGTAAGATATTACACAGTGAAAACATGGTGACCATGATGTTTGCCTTGAGCTTCTGCAAATCTTCCATTGATGATATGGCAGTAAATGTGGAGGATTCTTGAAAATTCACTGTTGGATTGTTTCACAGTATTTGGAACTGCTGTAGGAAAAGGCTGGAGATTAATCATGGAAGAGAAAGATTCACTTCAAAACCAGACTGCGTCAGAAGCAAATGAAAATAGATGATAAAAAGTGCATTTGAATGTCACAAGAATAGGCCACAAGTCAGCCCATGTGCATCTGCAATATTCCTGAATGTTTCCAGCTGAGGGGAAGAAATATTTGGGCCAATTCATATTCAAAGCTTTAGAGCGAACTTGCACATGAGCATGAAACACTAATGCATCGGGTTAGCTGCCTGTGATTAAATTTAGAATTGCCTGATAGTAAAACAGACCACAGACTTCTCCAGCCTCACATGACATGTAAAGTTGCATTGTGTGTCGTTTTGCTTTACAAATACGCCATCCCTGAGTGAGATAATGGCACTCAGCCCCTTTGAAGAACAATGCATTGTTGGACACTACAAGATTAAACATTCATCTAATCAAAATTGATGCTGATGTTTCTGCCTTGTAAATAATTCACCAACAAGGAACTAATTATTGAGACATCTTTTTTTGCAAACCAACAACTGTTTCCATGGTGGAAGAACTCGACGAGTGGGGCAGCATCTGGGGAGAGAATGGAGAGACGCCGTTTGGGGTTGGGGCTCTTCCACAGACAGATAGGAGAAGGTGTGGGGGGAGGGGAAGAGAAAGGTGGTAAAGAGATACGGGGATGAGGGAGGTTTGGTTGGCAGATGGGTGGAGTAAGTGCAAAAGGTAGAGGTGAAAAGGAGACAAAAGGATGTCAGGTAAAGAGGGAAGTGAAACGTAAATCCTGAGGGAGGGATATAAGTAGGATGGGATGTGTGGAGGGGAAAGTGGGGGAATAAAAGGGAAATGGGGGTCTGAGCCAAAGAAATGAATATATCACGGAGGGGAAAGGAGCAGGGTGATTGCAGGGCGTAGAAGATGGTGGGAGAAATGTGAGCAACTGGGTTGGGGGTGGAGGGAATGGAACTAAAAGAGGGGGTAGGGGTATTTCTTGAAGTTGAATTCAATGCTCATACCACTAGGTTGTAATCTCCATCCCCATCAGGAAGGTCTTAAAGCCCTCTGTTTCTTCCTCGACCTCAGAACCAGCCAATTTCCGTCAACTAATACTCTCCACCGCCTAGCAGAGCTGGTCCTTGCCCTCAACAACTTCTCCTTCGACTACTCCCACTGCCTCTAAATCCAAGGTGTAGCTATGGGCACTCGCATGGGCACCACCTATGACTGCCTCTTTGGGGTCGTTAAACAATCCCAGTTTCAGGCGTACACTGGCCCTATCCCCGAACTCTATCTCCACTACATTGACAACTGCATTGGCGCTACCTCCTGCACCCATGCAGAACTCACTGACCATCAACTTCACGATTAATTTCCATCCTGCACTCAAATTCACTTGGATCATCTCCGACATCTCCTTACCATATCTGGATCTCACCGTCTCCATCACAGGAGACAGACTATTGACCGACATCAATAACAAATGCACTGACTCCCATGGCTATCTGGACTATACTTCTTTCCACCCTGCTTCCTGCAAAGACTCTATCCCCTACTCCCAATTCCTCCATATATGCCGCACCTGTGCCCAGGATGAGGTTTTCCATACCAGGTCTTTGGAGATGTCCTCATTCTTTAGGAAACGGGGGTTCCCCTCTTCCATTATAGATGAGGCTTTCACTAGGGTCTTCACGATATCCCGCAGCTCCGTTCTTGCTCCCACTCCCCACATTCATAACAAGGACAGAGACCCCGTTGTCCTCACCTTCCACCCCATCAACCGTCACATATAACATATTATCCTCCAACATTTTTGCCACCTCCAACGGGATCCCACTACTGGCCACATCTTCCCATCTCCACCCCTTTCTGCTTTCCGCAGAGACCGTTCCCTCTGAAACTCCCTGGTCCACTCGTCCCTTCCCACCCAAACCACCCCCTCCCCAGGTACTTTCCCTTGCAACCACAGGAGATGCAACACCTGTCCCTTTACCTCCCCCCTCGACTCCATCCAAGGACCCAGACAGACTTTCCAGGTGAGGCAGAGGTTCACTTGCACCTCCTCCAACTTCATCTACTGTATTGCTGTTCCATCGGCGAGACCAAGTGCAGGCTCAGCAATCATTTCACTGAACACCTCTGCTCAGTCTGCCTTAACCTACCTGATCTCCCGGTGGCTCAGCACTCCCCCTCCCATTCCCAATCTGACCTTTCTGTCCTGGGCCTCCTCCATTGCCAGAGTGAGGCCCAGCGCAAATTGGAGGAACAGCACCTCATATTTTACTGGGGTAGCTTAAACCCCAGCAATATGAACATTGACTTCTCTAAATTCAAATAGCCCTTGTTTTCCCTCTCTCTCCATTCCCTACCCCTTCCCAGTTCTCCCACCAGTCTTACTGTCTCCGACTACATTCTATCTCTGTCCCATCCACTCCCCTGGCATCAGTCTGAAGAAGGGTCTCAACCCGAAACATCACCCATTCCTTCTCTCCAGAGATGCTGCCTGTCCCGCTGAGTTACTCCAGCATTTTGTGTCTACCACTAGGTTGTAAGTTACTCAAGCAGAATATGAGGTGCTATTACTCCAGTTTACATGTGGCCTGGTCTGGTAATGGAGGAAGTCTAGGACTGCAAGGTCAGCATGGAAAGGGAATTAAAAATGATTAGTAACTGGGAGATCCAGCAGGCCTTGTCAGACTGAGCTCAAGTGTTTGGTGAAACGGATGCCGAGTCTACACTTGATCTTGCTGATGTAAAGGAGGCCACATCGGGAGCACTGAATGCAGCAGGCAAAATTTGAAGAAGGCGGCACAGTGGCACATTGGTACAGTTGCTGCCCTACAGTGCCAGAGACCTGGTTTCAATCCTGACTACAGGTGCTGTCTGTATGCAGTTTGTGGCCATGTGGGTTTTCGCCAGGTGCTCCAGTTTATTACCACACTCCAAAGACATACAGGTTTGTAGGTTAATTGGCTTCTGTAAATAGTAAATTGTCCCTAATATTTAGGATAGTGCTCGTGTGATTGCAGGATGATTGCTGGCTGGCACAGTCTCAGTGGGCTGAAGGGCCTGATTCCAAGCTGTATGTCTAAAGTTTAAAGGTGCACATGAACCTCTTTCTCACATGGAAGGATTGCTGGGGTCCCTGGATAGAAGTGAGAGAGGAGGTAGAGGGACAGGTGTTAAATCCCCTGCAGTTGCAGAGGAAAGTACCTGAAGAGGCAGCATGTTGGATGGGAAGGGATAAGTGAACCAAAAGGCTGCAGAGTGAGTGGTTTCAATCAAAAGTGGAAAGGTGTTGGGGTGGGATGATGTGACTGGTGGTTGTTAGAAGCATCAGCAACCAAGTCGTATCTTTCCAACTTCATTTCTTTTGAAATCTGAAGGGTAATTTTTGTTACGTGCACTCTTTGGAAAAAGGCAGGTGCACACTATAAACCAAACGGTCATCTAGTTCTCATAGTAATGCTCACATATACAATGATACACATAGGATAAGTTCAATATATAAACAGAGAGGGGCAAGAGGTGCCAAGCAGGAAATAGGAGGAAAATTGAAAGCAATCTACCTTGTGCAAACCTTAAAAGATGTTTTAAGTTAACAATGGAAAACCACAAATCAATGTACTTATTTAAAATATGCTAAGAACACATGCAAGATGATGTAAATGCATAGTTATTTTGTAATTGTGTTCCCTTCATTAAAACTGTAACCAGGTTGTATAAAAGTACTTCATTGCTGTTAGGTGATTTGGGACACATTTAAGGTTATAAATGGAAGGTAGACACAAAATGCTGGAGTAACTCAGTGGGACAGGCTGCATCCCTGAAGAGAAGGAATGGGTGACGTTTCGGGTCAAGACCCTACTTCACACCTTCTATTAGTCTGAAGAAGGGTCTTGGCCCAAAACATCGCCCATTCCTTCTCTACAGGGATGCTGCCTGTCCCGCTGAGTTACTCCAGCATTTGGTGTCTACCTTCAATTTAAACCAGCATCTGCAGTTCTTTCCTGCACATAAGGTTATGAATGGTCTGATATCAATAATTGCAAACCTTTCTTCATTTTATTGTGAGGCCACCCTCACCAGAAGGATATCAACAGAGCACATCACATGAAGAATGAGCAATAAATGTTGGCCTTGCCAATGACACCCACATCCCATAACTGAATAAACAAGAAAGAGCATGTATTACTCTTTGTGCACTATACAATAAAATATTACTCTCTGAATGTATTATTCAGCAGCTCTCTGGCTTTCTGTGCTTTTGTATCCACAGTGTCAATTGTTATTAAACGACAATTAAAGTTTAATTGTTACTTAATTCTGCTCAATAAAATTATATTATTTGGCGAATAAACTACATAGATGAGGTCATTGATAATTGAATTACAGGATGAGGGAATTGGATAAGGTAATGTTTAATTGAATGTTGGAGAATTTTTATAGAGTGAGGCAAAAGCAGATACTAATTGTATGATGGGAAAATTAAACAGGGTGAAAAATAATCAGTATGTATATAAAAAAACCAGACAATAATAGTGCATATAGTACCAGCTATTGCTGTTGGTGGAAAGTTATTTCCTTCATAAAATAAGTCTGTTGATGTTCCGATACTGATGCAGGATCTCAACCCAAAACATCCCCCATCCCTTTGAGTCTATAGATGCCGCTGGACACATTGAGTTCCTCCAGCAGTTTGCATTTTGCTTCAGATTCCAGTATCTGCAGTCTCTTACATAGAAACATAGAAAATAGGTGCAGGAGTAGGCCATTCGGCCCTTTGAGCCAGCACGGCCATTCAATACGATCATGGTTGATCATCCAAAATCAGTACCCCATTCCTGCTTTCTCCCCATCTCCCCATCTCCCCTGATTCCATTAGCCTCAAGAGCTATATCTACATGTGGCTGCGCCTAACAGCTGCGGCTCGCTGGCAGTCTGTTTGTCTTTTTCCCTTTTTTGTTTGTGTGTTGGTGTTGGGATGGTTTTTGTTTTTGTTTTTGGCTGTGTATGTGCGGGGGGGTGGGGTGGGGTGGGGTGGGGGAAACCTTTCTTTTTTTTAGGTCTCTTCCTCAGGGCGCGGCTCGGCCGCGGGGCCTTCCATCGCCCGCGGCGCCTTCCATCGCCTGGCGTGGCTCGGCCGCTGGACTTAACATCGCCGGCGCGGCTCGGCCGCGGGACAACATCGCCGGTGCGGCTCGGCCGCGGGGCCTTCTATCGCCCGGCTCGGCCGCGGGACGTTTCAGCGCTCGGTGCGGCTTGGCCGCGGGGCCTTCCATCGCCCGGTGCGGCTCGGCCGCTGGACTTAACATCGCCTGCGCGGCTCGGCCGCGGGACTTATCAGCGCCCGGTGCGGCTCGGCCGCGGGGCCTTCCATCGCCCAGTATGGCTCGGCCGCGGTACGTTTCAGTGCCCGGTGCGGCTCGGCCGCGAGGACTTTCATCCCCTTGCGGGGGCTGTGCGGGTCGGTCGCCTCGGTAGGGGTCGAGCTGTCTGTCCGTGGGCGTGGGGGAAGAGAGTGGAAGTTTTGTTGCCTTCCATCACAGTGAGGGGGTGTTTGGAGTCACAGTGATGGATGTTTGTGTTGGGGTCGTGTGTCTTGTGTTCTTTTCTTTTTTGTTGTGTTCTGTGACTGCTGGAAATGTAATTTTGTTCGGTATTTTGGTACCGAATGACAATAAAGTTCTGTATTATTACTGTATTACACACTCTTGAAAACATCCAGTGAATTGGCCTCCACTGCCTTCTGTGGCAGAGAATTCCACAGATTCACAACTCACTGGGTAAAAATGTTTTTCTTCATCTCAGTCCCAAATGGCCTACCCCTTATTGTTAAATGGTGACCCCTGGTTCTGGACTCCCCCAACATTTTTCCTGCTTCTACCCTGTCAAATCCTTTAAGAATTGTATATGTTTCTATAAGATCCCCTCTCATCCTAAATTCTAGTGAATACAAGCCCAGTCGACCCATTCTTTCATTATGTGTCAGTTCCGCCATCCTGGGAATTAACCTGGTGAACCTACGTTGCACTCCCTCAATAGCAATAATGTCCTTCCTCAAATTAGGAGACCAAAATTACTCCAGGTGCAATCTCCCCAGGGCCCTGTACAACTGCAGTAGGACCTCCTTGCTCCTAAACTCAAATCCTCTCGCAATGAAGGCTAACATGCCATTAGCTTTCTTCACTGCCTGCTGTACCTGCATGCTTACTTTCAGTGACAGATGTACAAGCACACCCAGGTCTCGTTGCACCTCCACTTCTCCTAATCTGACACCATTCAGATAATAATCTGCCTTCCTGTTCTTGCCACCAAAGTGGATAACCTCACACTTATCCACATTATACTGCATCTGCCATGCTTCTGTCCACTCACCCAACCTATCCAAGTCACTCTGCAGCCTCATAGCATCCTCCTCGCAGCTCACAGTGTCACCCAGCATTGTGTCATCTGCAAACTTAGAGATGTTACATTTAATTCCCTTGTCTACATCGTTAATATATATTGTAAACAACTGGGGACCCAGCACCGAGCCTTGCGGCACTTCCACGGCCATCCTTCCAATCGCGGGTCGGATTTGCCCCACTGCGATCAAGGCTCTAGAACCCCTTTCCCGGCTGGAGTTAGCAGGTAGAAACATAGAAAATAGGTGCAGGAGTAGGACATTCAGCCCTTCAAGCCAGCACCGCCATTCAATATGATCATGGCTGATCATCCAAAATTAGGCCACCATTTCCTGCATTCTCCCCATATCCCCCGATTCCGTAAGCCCCAAGAGCTATATCTAACACTCTCTTGAAAACATCCAGTGAATTGGCCTCCACTGCCTTCTGTGGCAGAGAATTCCACAGATTCACGACTCTCGTGTCTCTTCAGATATTTCTACCTCTGTTATTTGCCTTTGCAAGCAGCAATACTGAAAAGTCTACAGCCATTGCATTGACATCAGATGTGGGATGTTGCTGCTAGAGAGAGTAGCAGCATAATGATTCATTTTGAGGAAAATGGGTCTAGAGAATAGAGAATGGGCTTTTCTGGATCATGCGTAGGTGATGGCAGGCAATGGATGTGATTAATGCATTACCGAGCTTTATATTCATTAGTGCTCTCCACCGTTTGCCCTGCATTTGGACCAGGGGAAATGGTCCTGAGAGTAAATGATATAAAAATTCTGGAAAGACACAGAACTAGGAAAAATAGGAGTGATGAATTATACATATTTCTCAACTGTACATGACCATTTATCCCATCAAATTTATGCTGGCTCTCAGAGCAATCTCGTTAATCCCATTCACCCACTTATTTCCTTACAACCTATTTTCAGAAGCCCCTTATCTCTAATGGACACAAAATGCTGAATGTTTTGGTTCGAGGCCCTTCTTCAGTCTGGTCCTGACCCAAAATGTCACCTGTCCATTTTCTCCAAAAATGTTGCCTGACCCACTTCAACGTTCTGTATCTACCTTTGGTGTTGTCAACCAGCATCTGCAGCTCCTTTTTATTACTTGTGATCTCTCATCTGATTGCACGTCCGCGTGAGGGGCAATTTACTGCGGCCAATTAACCCAGCGAACAGCGTGCCCTTTGGGATGTGGATGGAAACTGGAGCATGCTGAGGGAAGCCTTATGGACAAAGGGAGAACGTGCAAATTCCATGCAGACAGCGCCTGTGAGCAGGATTGAATCTGGGTTACTGGAGCTGGTGAAAGGTCAGAGATATCTGATACGTTGACAAGTCTATTAATGCCACAAACACGGTCAAGGTCACACAAGGCCAATCTGAAAAAACTTGAAGGGACTGATTAATCAGCACCCTCACAGATTTTCAAGAGTTGTAATTTAATAGTTCAATAGTTCAACAGTTCAATAGTTCCTTTATTGTCACGTGTACAGTCACACCAAAGGTACAATGAAATTTGATTTACCATACAGTCACACCAAAAAAAGCAACAAGACACAAGACGCAAACACCGAGACCACTGCACTCACAGCAATCCCTCTGAGTCCCCACCAGCACAGGCAGCATCCATCTTGTTTTCGGTGACCTCGCATTCCTCACTGTGATGGAAGACGAATAACTTTTACCTTCTTCCTCCTTTTTCTCCCGCGGTCGGGGCGATCGAAACATCCGCAGTCGGGGTGATCGAAGCTCCTGCAGTCGGCGATCGAAGCCCTCGCAACGGGGCGATCGAGGTTCCTGCGATCAGGGCGGTCGAAGCTCCTGCAATTGGAGTTCCCGAAGTCGGTCCCTGACAAAGGAACCGCCAGCTCCACGATGTCAGGCTGCAGTGCAGACGGAGCTACGATCAGAAAAAGTCACATCTCCGTCGGGGTAAGAGATTAAAATAAAGTTTCCGCACCCCCCCCTCATAATACAAAAACAAAAGATCAACCTAAACATACAAATAAAATGGACAATAAACAACAGAAGAAAGAGACCAGACAGGCAGTTGGCGAGGCTGCCTCTCACGGCGCCACCCGGCACGTGTAACCATGGACGAGGGGAAAGGATTGGTGATGTGTAGTCTTGGCACAGGCACCAGCAAACGGGAGATGCATGAGCATGTGTGGAGAACAAAAAGTGGGACAAATGTAGGATTTGTGCGATAGGTGGTTGAGGATTGATTATAAATTGTCGGACTAAAAAATGATGGAATTCAAACAAAACTCTTTGATACACTAGAATTAACATTCAGGATTGTGTGTGAAATAGTCATTGTAAGGAGATGGTGTCAAAAATGTGGAGCAATTTCACCTCGATAACAAGGGCAAGCAGGATGCAAATCCTCAAAGGCAGTAACGGTGCTGTGGGTTTTCTTCACAACCAACTCGTGTGGATGCTATGAGTAAGTTCAGTAGATCACAGGAAGACAGACAGCCTTACAATGGATGATTTGGAAGTCCTGCAAAATTTTTTCCATGGCGGGGCATGTTGCACTAGGATACAAGCCCCTGAAGAAAGGAACTGTCAGCCACATGATGAAAGATAATTAATCTGAACTGTTAACTCTGTTTTCCATCTGACAGATGTCGCCTGATCTGCTGGGCATTCCTTGCATTTTCTACTTTTATTCAGTCTTACAGCTTTTTGACATACATTTTTTGATTGATATGATGAAGCTTCACAGGCACAGGCTTCACAAGGAAGTGAATGGAGAAGTGGAAGATAGACACAAAAAGCTGAAGTAACTCAGTGGGACAGGTAGCATCTCTAGAGAGAAGGAGTGGGTGACGTTTCAGGTCGAGACCCTTCTTCAGACTGCAAGCGTGGGTGAGACATAAAGAGAAGACTTTGGAAGGCCTTACAGAGTCGTGGATTCACAATACTAACCACTTGGGCATCTAACATGAGGATTAGGCATATCTTTTTCTCTGTCGGTGAGCAGGTGAAGAGACATTCACTGTGAAACACAAGGAAAGAAGGTACCAAAGACAGAGGTTTCCCTGGAGATCACCATAGGATCAAGAAGTAGATTTGTGAACTAAGTTAACAAGCTGACCAGAGACATAGACCAAGGTGAGGTACTCCACTAGGAAGGGTGAACCAAGTGCTGGGCATAGGAACATGGTCATCCCCAGCAGCCCAAGTCAAAGGTCTCACTTCAATGGTCATCTCAAAACAAAGGACTTGTTCATAAATCTCAATGGGAATCGCCTCTGAGGTAGAATCTGTAATCTTTTCAGACAGTGTTACGAACTCGGTTCATGGGAACCTCAGAGCATCAGCTGGGCTGCTGCAATTGTTCACAACCAAAGTGAGATGCAAAAAGCACATACAAGGTGCTGTAACACAGGAATGTTTGAATGTGGCACAATGATAAAAGTAGAGAAAATAAAATGGTGGCAGTTTGGGAAGGAGCTCAGTTCCCGGAAGATATTTGTTAAATCACCTGATGCAAATGTTGAGGCGGCACGGTAGCGCAGCGGTAGAGTTGCTGCTTTACAGCGAATGCAGCGCCGGAGACTCAGGTTCGATCCTGACTACGAGTGCTGTACTGTAAGGAGTTTGTACGTTCTCCCCGTGACCTGCGTGGGTTTTCTCCGAGATCTTCGGTTTCCTCCCACACGCCAAAGACGTACAGGTATGTAGGTTAATTGGCTGGGTAAATGTAAAAAAGAAAAAAATTGTCCCTAGTGGGTGTAGGATAGTGTTAATGTACGGGGATCACTGGGCGGCACGGACTTGGAGGGCCTGTTTCCGGCTGTATATATATGATGATATGATAACTGAATGCATTAGGAGAGGTCGGAATTGCAATGTGAAGACAGTTCACAGTTCTGTAGTCCCTGTCTTCCATGCAACTGTAGAGACAATATTATTGCATGGGTGTGGGGCATGGACTCTCACTCGAGCACTGTCCAAGTCTCTCGATGGTGTCTACAGCCGAATGCTCAGAAAAATTCAAAATGTCCATTGGAGGGACCACATCACCAACGCCCAGCTCTATGGGGAGATTCCACCTCTGACCGAGAAGATCAGGTCGAGAAGGGTGAGGCTCGCTGGTCATTGCCACCGCCATCCAGAAATACTAGCAAACAAGGTTGTGCTGTGGGAACCCACCCATGGAAGACGGAACCCGGGACGACCAAACAAGACAATGCTGAAGTCGTTGATGGAAGACACATATGTAGAAACAAAAGAGGAGCTTGCCAGCTGTATGGAGGACAGAGATGTGTGGTGCGTTCGTCACCGTGCCCGTCAGAAACCAGCACCACTGCGTCGCTAATGTTTTCAATGATTTTAAATGTTAAATTATGCAGATTGCTTCAGGAAGTGTGGATTGACTAATATCAGCTCAATGCGGCATACCAAAAGGTTGGCAAGATAAGTGAATGAAGTCATCTTAGAGTGGAAAATCTTGGAGGGGAATGAAATGACTTTATGACTTCAATGCCATAGGCGAGAAAGTGAAAATATCCCGTGCTAGCAGTGAGTCAGTTTGCAAGATGAAGTGAGGCAGAATTACAAAGAGGAAGAATCTTAAGAAGCAATCAAAGTAGAGAGTCTTGTTAATGAATTAATATGGTATGGTGACACAGTGGTAGATTTGCTGCCTTACAGCCCTTTCAGCGCCAGAGACCCAGGTTCAATCCTGACTACGGGTGCTGTCTGTATGGAGTTTGTACATTCTCCCCGTGACCGCCTAGGTTTTCTCCGAGATCTTCCATTTCATCCCACACTCAAAAGACGTACAGGTTTATAGGTCAATTGGCTGTCTATAAATATAAATTGTCCCTAGTATGTGTAGGATAGTGTTAATGTGTAGGGATCACTGGTCGGCGCAGACTCAGTGGGCCAAAGGGCCTGTTTCTGTGCTGCATCTCTAAACAAAATTAAACTAAACTAAATTCTTGGTATCCAATAATGCACCAAATAGGCTGTACAAGAGTAATCAGTGTTATTACCCTTCATATTTTTTATTTATTTTTTCATATTTCAGATACAGCGCGGAAACAGGCCTTTTCGGCCCACCAAGTCCGCGCCGCCCAGTGATCCCCGCACACTAACACTATTAACACTATCCTACACACACTAGGGACAATTTTTACATTTTACCCAGTCAATTAACCTACATACCTGTACGTCTTTGGAGTGTGGGAGGAAACCGAAGATCTCGGAGAAAACCCACGCAGGTCACGGGGAGAACGTACAAACTCTGTACAGACAGCACCCTGTTGATCAACACTTCTGTTGAGGTTTATGTGGACAGTCTGCTGCATACAAGCAATACCAAAAGTTGTTGATCAAATACTTACAAAGTATTGTGCATTCATATTTATGAAGAAAATTATGTTAAAGTAATAGTTGTAGAATAGGCATATTTACAGGCAGGTGAACAAGTTAAACCATGTGTGTATGAGAGCCCTCTGGAAATGTGAATCACTGGAGTTACTGGTGCCTGAGGTGGATATTTCAGAGATATTATGCAGCATGCCGTGAAGAGCACATTGTGGGGAAACCGGATGAGCAAGGGGATTTAAAGTTAGCCACATTTTTTTACCTAATTTTGATATAAATGATTAAGCAATTGCATCATTTTATCCCTGTAAATGGTTCACAGGTCATATGGGTTTACTGATTTGTGAAGGTGGGTCTGTGTGAAGCATATTGGTCTCAATATGCAACGCCTTTAACAACGGAATGCACTATATGTTAAGACTTCTGATAATTTGTTTTATGACATTGCTATTAGGTGAGAGTCCACACTTTCAATAAAAGGTGTTCATTGATAGCTCTACTTCTGATGTTTGCCTTTGCAGTAGCAATAAAGGGGCCACAGACACTACAGAATGTCCTTGCAGTTATTCAAGCATAATGATAGCTGGGTGCCTTTGATACGAAAATAGTTTTCAGTAGCATAAAGTGTCACAAGGCCATCTGGTAATTATAGATTCCCTTGTCTGATTGTGGGACATTGAAATCACTGGTGCTGTCCAGAAAAACTACAGTTCCCAGGGTGCAGTGTGGATGCCACTTTGCAGTTTTTCTTAAGGAGCGTCTCTATTTTAAGGGAACCTGCTTTTACACATTCAATTCCATGCCGGTGGAGGGGGGAAGAGCGGGGGGGATAGAGTGGCGCACCTACTAGTGCTGCTGACTCATGGCTCCAATAACTCCATTTTAATATTGCCCTTTGGTGCATGGAGTTTGCACATTCCCCCCAAGACCATTGGGTTTCTTCAGGATGGGGATTCCCTCCATTTTCCATAGATATGAGGAATGTTCGATTAATTGGCCACTATATCTTGTTTCTAAGTGTGTAGGTGAGTGGTAAAATCTGCTGGGTGTTGACCGGACTGTCGGATGAGTAATAATAATAATAATAATATAAATATATTCCTTTATTCGTCCCACACTGGGGAAATTTACAGTGTTACAGCAGAAAACTGGATAGCAAGAGATCATTCATTATAAATAAAAGTAAAGACAAGGATAAATTGTCATCAGTTTACTGTGTATTCCTTAACTGTTACTGTTGACTCGTCTGCTGGGAGCAGTGCTGGTTGTGCAGTCTCACAGCAGCGGGAAGGAAGGACCTCCTACATCTCTCCTTCAAGCACTTGGGGTGAAGGAGTCTGTCACTGAAGGAGCTACTCAGTGCAGTGACAGTGTCCTGCAAGGGGAGTAAATGGGATTTGTGTAAATCATCAGAGTCACAGAAGAGCCCATTTCCGTGCTGTAACTCTTGGGCACCGTGGTCTAAAAAACTTGCCGGTCAGCATCTGTGAAGTGAGATCAATGAAGAGAGAGTGAAAAGAGAAGTGTGTTTTATGTTGCAAAAGAAAAAGGGCTGGAGGAAGCTGGGAAACATGTGCAAAGGGCAGAAACCAAGATTATCCCGATGACACAAATGTTACTGGAGATTTCGAAGAGATAATGACGAATGATTGTAAGAACACAATTATCTCCTGTATTTGTATGTAATATCAAATGAGTGCACAAATAATGTATATCATTATGCAAACTTCTGGTAATTTAGTTCCTACTTATTTCTTCCCTTGATTTTGTAATAAAAATATCAATAATTTAAAAAGAGATTCCATTGTGATTTTAATTGCTTCCTTTCAATTTAATATGTAGTTTAAAGTCGATTTATCTTGTTTCTGCTTGTTATTTGAGGAATGCAAAAATACCGAGGCATTCAAATAGGCCCAATGCAATAACATATGTGAACATCGTGTGCTCATGTGATCATGTCTCCATGAATAGATCCAACCAAAATTTGAATTAAATGGAACACATTTTATTAGCCAAGTATGTATACATAAAAGGAATTTGCCTTGGTGCTTTGCTCGCAAGTAACAACATGACACACTGTAAATAATTAAGAGCTAAACATTATAATTTACACATGTGAAGAATGAAATAAAATACCAGAGCAAAAGGAGGCTACAGACTTTTGGTTGTTGAGCTGGGCTACTGCTCATGGGAAAAAAGCTGTTTTTATGTCTGACTGTGGCGGCTTTGACAGTCCAGAGTCGCCTTCTAAAGGGAAGTGCTTCAAAGAGTTTGTGGCCAGGGTGAGAGGGGCCAGAGATGATCTTACCCACTTATTTCCTGGCCCTTGCAGTGTACTGTTCGTCAATGGGGGGAGAAGGTTGCAGGCAACAACTTTCTCGGCTGATCAAACGATGCGTTGCAGCCTCCGGATGTCATGCTTAGTTGCTGAGCCAAACCAGACCATGATGGAGAAGGTGAGGACAGACTCTATGATGGCAGCATAAAACTGGACCATCATTGCCTGTGGCAGATTGTGTACATCCTCTGTTGGACCTTTTTGACTGTGGAGTAGATGGTAGCCTCCATGTAAGGTCCCTGGAGATGATGGATCCAAGGAACTTAAATTACTCCACAGATGTGACTGTGGTGTTGCTGATGGTGAGTGGGGGGAGGGGAGCTCTCCTAAAGTCCACAATTAATTCCACTGTCTTAAGAGGATTGAGCTCCAGGTTGTGATCTTAGTTTTAAGTTCCCACTGCCATCATTATCTGTTCTGCCACCTTCATGCAGCTTATTGCAGGTTCCTTGGATAATTAAATGCCTCAGTGCTTTAGCTCATCATTCGACTGAGATTTTCTATCATAAGATTCCAATCCATCTTTGCCTCTTTATTCCCATCAAGGAGAAAGTGGCAACAGTATTAAACATAGCAAGTCCAGGGAGTGTTCCAGAATCTGGTCCTTCCTTGATATGCTGCAGTGTGCCATGTTGCTATGAAACGTGGTGGCCACATTAACACTTCACAATTGGAAGAAGGAGGTACAGTGGGTGTCTGACAAGTACATTATTAACTAGGCTGCCAACTCATTAAAAGGTTTGAGGGAGGCTCTCTGACCAAGTGATCACTGATACTTGCCCAGAGTTTTTAAGTGTTCCCTTGTGAAGGTATGGCTGGGCCCGCTGTCTCCCATTGTTTTACACCACAGCCCTCAAGTCAGGTGATCTGGGCACTGAAAACACAGGCTTGCTTCGTTTAACATTTGTAGCTTCCCATTCTCTCTGACAAACATAATTTCAAATTCAAACACAATGGGCAGCAGTGGTCTGAGCATACGCTCAACATCATCGGCTCCATCTATGTACTCCAGCTAGCATGGAGTACATAGATGCATGCTAAAGATGGCCAAGACTTCCTCTCACAAGGGATTAATTGCAGAGTTGGGAGATTGCTAGAAGGGGTCTGGATAGTCAGCCTCCCATGAATGCTTCTCAGTCAAAGGGAGCAAATGTAGAACATGCCAGCTGGTGCAGATCGTATCCTCAAATCACTGACAGGAGTGCCTAAAACATAATCCTCATTTAATTGAGATTAGCTACCTTAATTAATATATCTTAAAATTCAGTAGAGAGCTTGTTAAATAATGAGGGTATCCGTACGACATAGACTGAAGCAGATGAAGTTGAAGTTTGGGGGTAGGGAGATAATGCTTGGTATTTTGTAGAAAGGAACAAATTTATACCGAAGATAGACACAAAATGCTGGAGTAACTCAGCGGGACAGACAGTATCTCTGGAGGGAAAGAATGGGTAACGTTTTGGATCGAGACCCTTCTTCAGACAGTTCTGAAGAAGGGTCTCGACCCGAAACGTCGCCCATTCCTTCTCTCCAGAGATGCTGCCTGTCCCGCTGAGTTACTCCAGCATTTTGTGTTCGTCTAATGCTTGTTATTGATGGCTGCAGCTATTTCAGAGAATTACAGTTTAATCAGCAGTTTCCTGTGTCAAGCATCAACTTGTTGGTTGATCTTTTGTGCTTTTCTCAACATTTTGTTCCAGATTTTCTGGCGCTTCATCCTGATTCTTAATTACTAGATAAATAAAGAAAACAGTCTTTATTTATACAGCAGTCAACCCTTCATATACCAAATTGTTTGACGTACAATAAATTAGAATATAGAATGTACAGCACGGGAACAGGTTCTTTCGGACCACAATGTTTATGATGAACATAATGTCAAGTTAATCTCTGTTGTATGTGATTCACATCCCTCCATACACTTCATATACATGTGCGCACATTAAGCTTCTTAAATGCCACAATCCTATCTGGCTCTACCACCACACCTGACAACAAGTTCCAGGGACCCACCATATTCTCTGTAAAAACAACTTGCCACGCATATCTATATACTAAAACTCTCGTTTGTTTGTTTGTTTGTTTGTTCCTGAACTACAGCCTAAACGGTACACGATAGCGTGACAATTTTAGGCCCACCTTACTCACTGTCATCCCTTTGGTGCTAATGGAAGAAGTTTCATTGAAATCGATGTTATATTTTTGAAGCTATTTATATTTTAAAGTTTAAATCTATCTCCTAGGAAGTAAGGGAGGGAGGGGGTGGAGGGAGGGGAGTGAGGGGGTGGAGAGAGGGGAGGGAGAGAGGCAGGGGGGAGAGGGGGAGGCAGGAGGGAGGGGGAGGGGAAGGGGAGAGGGGAAGAGGGGGAGGGGGGAGGGGAGGGGGAGGTTTGGGGAGGGGAGGGGGAGGGAAGGGAGGGGGAGGGGGAGGAGGGAGGGGGGGCATGGGATGGGGGCAGGGGAGGGGGTAGGGGATGGAGGAGGAGAGGGTGCTGCACCAATGCAGGAGAGGTTTGGGCCCAATGGGTCCACTTGGTCTTGCCTCCCTTAAATTTTGCCCCACTCTCCTTAAAGCTATACCATCTAGTCTTTGATGTTTCTAGCCTGGGGAAAAAACCATTCTGACTGCTTTGCCCTATCAATGTCTCATAATTTTATACACTTCTATCAGCTCTCCCCTCAATGTCCGATCTTCCAGAGCACACAATTCAGGTGTATCCAAATTCTTCTTATTGCTAATATCCTCTAAACCAGACAGCATTCTGAAAACCCTGTCTGCACCTCCTCCAAAGCCTTCACATTCTTCCTGTAATGGGCCAACTAGAACTGCACACAATACCTCTAATCTTAGATAGATAGATGTGATAGATATAAATGACTTGGTCATAAATGTAGATAGATTGGTTATCATATGCACATGAAACGAGGTAGAGTGAAAAGCTTTAGTTGCATGCTACCTGGTCAGCAGAAAGACAATACGTGACCGAGCCATCCACAGTGTACAGATACATGATAAAGGGAATAATATGGATAATGTTTAGTCCAAAGTAGAGAGTAAAGTCAGATCAAAGATAGTCCAAGGGTCTCCAATGAGGTAGATTGTAGTTCAGGACTGCTCTCCAGTTGTTGGTAGGATGGTTCAGTTGCCTGAGAACAGCTGAGAAGAAACTGTCACCTCCAGATTCAGGGACAGTTTCTTGGACTATCTTTGATTGGACGTTACTGGATTTTATCTTGCACTGACGTTATTCATGTTATTCCCTTTATCATGTATCTGTACGCTGTGAATGGCTCGATTGTAATCATGTATTGTCTTTCTGCTGGCTGGTTAGCATGCAACAAAAGCTTTTACCACAGTATGCGTGACAATAAACTGAACTCAAACTTATTTTGCCAACGACACCAAGGCTGCGGAGTTTGTGAACTGTGGAGAAGGCAGTCAAAGGATGCAGTGGGATAAAGATCATCTGCAGAATTGCATGGAGAAATGGCAGGCGGAGTTTAATCTGACCAATTCTGAGGTGTTGCACTTTGGGAGGTCAAATGTAAGGGTAAGGTATATGGTTGATATACCTTTATATGGCCAATAAATCAGCATTTGGAACATGTTAAGTATCGCAACATGTGTTTCTCCTGAGAGGTGGTTGGTGCCCGTGGTTCACTTCTGCCTGTTGTGACAGACACATAAAGTGGGACATATGTTGTTGTTGGAGCCAATAACCAAAAATCCAGCACCTTGACGACAGTCTTGTACTTTACTACTTCAGCACAGTGAGGATAAAATCAATAATTAACACAGCGTTAACGTTAAAGTTTGTTTAAAAAAATTCACGCATATCCATGAACATAATAGTCTTCTTAAAACTGCAGGGGAAATCAGCAAACATGTCCAAATGGGACCTCTATTGACCTATATTGTTTTCAAAATAGTAATAGGAACAGAAAGCAGGAGCTGGAGCAGGCCATTCGGACCAATCCTGCTCTCCCATTCAATCCAATCATGATGGGTCCTCTATCCCAATAGTATATTCCTGTTCTCTCCTCGTACACCTTGGCAGAGAATTGCTTTTGTAGATATTACCACTCTCTTACACTTAAGTATTTGCTTTAAGCTTTTATACTCCATGACATTTGCAGAAATTTCCATAATCTACGACATTAAATTAAAATTTTAAAACTGTATGCTAATCTCCGGGAATCTCTGGGGACTTATTTAATCTGGTTCTAGGAGCTTTGCTTGTAAGGAGAATTGGCACGGATCAGAGGGATTGGGAAAGAAAGGAAGACTCCTTGGAGATAGTCAGAAATGACATGTAATTTTTGCAGCCTTTCAATGGAATGCAATCTTGAACAAAAGCCATATTGAGTTTACATAGTGTGTTGTTTTCTTTGTATCGCAATGTTCCTTCAGAAGGCAAGAAAAAAAGCGTTTATTTTTCTGCCTAGCGAATCTATTTTGCTGCTGGGAGGAAGAGAAACCATAAGTGTGCGTTTATGCAGTGCACTCCTGTGACCCTGTGCTGACAGCTGGAGCTAACACTGTTTGACCGATAGTAACCCCAAGACAACCAGTAAGGGAGGAGGTGAAATCTATGTTTTGCACATTATTCCAGTTGCAAGTCCTGTGCTGCCAGAACACAGGGAAACATTTCACTCAGAATGACTTGCAGCATGTTCCATTGTACACCAATACCAAGCCGCCGGCTCCACCCTTGTTGCCAACAAGTTAGATTTGGATCAGTTTGAAACTAAATACACACACCACTGACTTAGAAACATAGCAACATAGAAAATAGGTGCAGGAGTAGGCCATTCGGCCCTTCGAGCCTGCACCGCCATTCAATATGATCATGGCTGATCATCCAGCTCAGTAACCTGTACCTGCCTTCTCTCCATACCCCCTGATCCCTTTAGCCACAAGGGCCACATCTATCTCCCTCTTAAATATAGCCAATGAACTGGGCTCAACTACCTTCTGTGGCAGAGAATTCCACAGACTCACCACTCTCTGTGTGAAGAAATGTTTTCTCATCTCGGTCCTAAAAGACTTCCCCCCTATCCTTAAGCTGTGACCCCTGGTTCTGGACTTCCCCAACATCGGGAACAATCTTCCTGCATCTAGCCTCTCCAACCCCTTAAGAATTTTATTTGTTTCTATAAGATCCCCCCTCAGTCTTCTAAATTCCAGTGAGTACAAGCCCAGTCTATCCAGTCTTTCCTCATATGTAAGTCCCGCCATCCCAGGGATCAATCTGGTGAACCTTCTCTGTACTCCCTCTATGGCAAGAATGTCTTTCCTCAGATTAGGAGACCAAAACTGTACACAATACTCCAGGTGCGGTCTCACCAAGGCCCTGTACGACTTGAAAGGAAAGTTTTCTTTGATGGAAAGTTGAGAAGGATCATAATCTGGAAAAGGCCCTTCAGCCCATTGAGTCCATGCCAACCATCAGTCACCCATTTATATTAATGCTACATTGATTCCATTTTATTCTTCCATTTATCAATAAAACCCCCCTGCAGATTTTACCACTCATCTACACACAATGGGGCTATAAACAGTGACTGATTAACCTATCAACCTGCCTGTCTTTAGGATTTGGGAGGATATGGAGCATAGAGAGGAGATCCACTTGGTCACAGAAAGAAAGTGCAGAATCCTCACAGACAGCACCAGAGATCAGGATTGAACCTGGGTGACTGGAGTTGCAAGGCAGCTGCACTGCTGCAATGTACTGGATTGGAGGGCAATGTTGGAGATCTGAATAAAAACAGAAAATACTGGAAACACTTAGCAGATCCGGCAGCATCTGTGGAAAGAGAATGAGAGTTCATGTTTCAGGTGAAAACCTTTCATCAGAATGGTTCTGGATTTGCCAGAAGAAATCAGGGCAGCCCGGTGGCGCAGCAGGGGTGGCATGGTGGCACAGCGGTAGAGCTACTGCCTTACCGTGCCAGAGACCCGGGTTCGATCCTGGCTATGGGTGCGGTCTGTATGGAGTTTGTATGTTCTCCCCGTGACCTGTGTGGGTTTTCTCCGAGATCTTTGGTTTCCTCCCACATTCGAAAGACATACAGGTTCGTAGGTTAATTGGCTTGGTATAAATGTAAATTGTCCCTAGTATGTGTAGGATAGTATTAGTGTGTGGGGGGACCGCTGGTCGGCACGGACTCGGTGGGCTGAAGGGCCTGTTTCCATGCTGTATCTCTAAACTCAACTCAACTAAACTAAAATAAAAGCAAATTAAGTTTGCTGTAATTATGTGCAGGTAATACACACAACCTGAATGTACATCCATGAAGAATGAATGGAGAATAGGTTTCACGGCTTAGAAACTCTTCCGCATCGTGGCAGAAATGGACAGGGTAAAATTAAGCATTGTGTTACTGCTGCCATAAACAAATTGACTGCAATTTTTGACATCTTGTTTTCTGTCATTGTTGTCACATTTTCATTTCCAAGCTAGAATTGTGTGTTCGCTCGTGGCTTTTCTCCAGCATCAAACATGTCCCACTGTCGCCAGCTCGAGTGCCGTCAGTACGATTTGCAGCCGTGATGGTCTGAACAGGTTTTGTTCACTCAGAGAGGATGCAGCTATAACCAAAACTAAAGGAGTGGCCGACACACTCACAGATCACTCTGTACATCTCTCACACGGAGAGTTTTATAAGATAGAATGGTACAGCACAGCAACAACCTTCTGGCCCATCATGTCTGGTCCTAACATGATGACGAACTAAACTAATGAAACCAAATTAAACTAATTAAAGAGAGTAACTTGACGTTGTGTTCGGCACAGGCATTGTGGTCAAAGAGTCTGTTCCTGTCTTACACTGGTCTATGTTCCACTTCCCCTCAAGTCAAGTCAAGTCAAGTTTATTTGTCACATACACATACACGATGTGCAGTGAAATGAAAGTGGCAATGCCTGCGGATTGTGCACAAAAAAGAATTACAGTTACAGCATATAAATAAAGTTAATAAGTTACTATAGTGTAGACAAAAATTTAGTCTCTGGAGTTATAAAAGTTGACAGTCCTGATGGCCTGTGGGAAGAAACTCTGTCTCATCCTCTCTGTTTTCACAGCGTGACAGCGGAGGCGTTTGCCTGATCATAGCATCTGGAACAGTCCGTTACTGGGGTGGCAGGGATCCCTCATGATCTTGCTTGCTCTGGATCTGCACCTCCTGATGTATAGGTCCTGCAGGGGGACGAGTGTAGTTCCCATGGTGCGTTCTGCCGAACGCACTACTCTCTGCAGGGCCATCCTGTCCTGGGCAGAGCTGTTCCCAAACCAGACTGTAATGTTGCCAGACAAGATGCTCTCTACAGCCCCAGAGTAGAAGCAATGAAGGATCCTCAGAGACACTCTGAATTTCCTCAGCTGTCTAAGGTGGTAAAGGCGCTGCTTTGCCTTCCCTACCAGTGCAGCAATGTGCGTCACATGATCCATATTCCTCCATTCTCGGCATATTCATGCACCTCTTAAATAACACTATGGTATCTGCTTCTACTATCATCCTGACAGCATGGTTCCAGGAACCTACCACTCTGTGTAAATGCTTTCCCAAAGATAGACACAAAATGCTGTGGCAGGACAGGCAGCATCTTTGGAGAGAAGGAATGGGTGACGTTTCGAGTCGAGTCCCTTCTCAAGTTTATATTAATAAAATGCAGATAGACCTATGGAACCTATGGACCTATGGAACATTGGTACTGCTTCTGATTTATAAAACATAGAGTAGATTAAGGTTTGGGTGTCACTGATTATCTATGCACTGTGGTATTTTAACAATTAATACCTCTCTCTCACTTGACATTGGCTACCAGGTCCAAAAAGCTCCCATCCTTAAACATGTTTTTGAAATACCACTCCTAATTTTCTGCGGCCAGTTTTAAGTTGCAATTGCGTGGGATCTTTTACAGGCACCCAAGAGAGCAGAATGCCAGCACAGAGTGCAACACTCACTTCGTGTTGGGTTGGAATATCAATGGTGGAAGCTAAACCCAAAGCTTCTTATTCAGAAGTGAGATGGTTACGAATTGAGTCAGTGGTGACATCAAGGAATAGACAGCCCGTTGTGCAATCTTTCATTTTTCTGCATTTCACATGCAAGGATTTGAAACAAAACAAAATCTATACTGGATATCAACACCATTGTTCAGTTTACTGATGATATCACTGAGTCAGATGCCATGTATGACTATGACCTATTTGTCAAAGCATACATAGTCCAAAGCCTTTGGCCCTTGTTTCACATGCAGCTGTTTAACAAAAAATCTGACCACGTGGGTTTCCTACAAATGCTCTGGTTTCCTCTCACATCCCAAAGACATGCGGGTTTGTAGGTTAATTGGTCTCTGTAAATTCCCCCTAGTGTGTAGGGAGTGGATAACAAAAGGTGATAACATAGAACAGCAAGGGTGACACAGTGGTGCAGTGGTAGAGTTGCTGCCTTAGAGTGCCAGAGACTTGGCTACAATCCTGCCTATGGGTGCTCTCTATAAGGAGTTCGCACATTCTCCCCATGATTGCATGGGTTTTCACCGGGTGCTCCAGTTTCCAAAGACATTCAGGTTTATCGGCTAATTGGCTTCAGCAAAGATTGTAAATTGTTCCAAGTACGTAGGATAGTGCTCGTGCATGGGGATCGCTGGTTGGAGCAGAATCGGTAGAAACATAGAAACATAGAAAATAGGTGCAGGAGTAGGCCATTCGGCCCTTCGAGCCTGCACCGCCATTCAATATGATCATGGCTGATCATTCAGCTCAGTAGCCTGTACCTGCCTTCTCTCCATACCCCCTGATCCCTTTAGCAAAAAGGGCCACATCTAACTCCCTCTTAAATATAGCCAATGAACTGGCCTCAACTACCTTCTGTGGCAGAGAATTCCACAGACTCACCACTCTCTGTGTGAAGAAATGTTTTCTCATCTCAGTCCTAAAAGACTTCCCCCTTATCCTTAAGCTGTGACCCCTGGTTCTGGACTCCCCCAACATCGGGAACAATTTTCCCGCATCTAGCCTCTCCAACCCCTTAAGAATTTTATATGTTTCTATAAGATCCCCCCTCAGTCTTCTAAATTCCAGCGAGTACAAGCCCAGTCTATCTAGTCTTTCCTCATATGTAAGTCCCGCCATCCCAGGGATCAATCTGGTGAACCTTCTCTGTACTCCCTCTAAGGCAAGAACGTCTTTCCTCAGGCCTATTTCCGCGCTGTATTAGTAAACTAAATTGAACTAAATTAGACTAAATGGGTGATAGATGGACAGTGTGGACTCATAGGGCTGAAGGGCCTGTTTCCATGCTTTTTTTATAAACTAAAGTGCAGGGGAAAGACCATTGACTGACCTCTACTACAAACCCACTGACTCCCACAGTTACCTTGACCACACCTCCTCCCACCCTGCCGCTTGCAAGGACCATCCATTGCTCTCAGCATCTCCATCTCCACTGCATCTGCTTCTAAAACCAGGCCAAAAAAAAATCATTCTGAAGAAAAGTTTCAACCCATAATAACATTGCCGATCCATTCCCTCCATGGATGCTGCCTGCCATGCTGAGTTACTCCATCACTCTTTGTTTTGCTCAAGATTCCAGCATTTGCAGTTCATTATATCCCAACAGAGAAGTGTATTGCACCTGTGTTCTGGGCTCAGATGCAATTCACCAGGTGGTGCTGCAATGGCTGCCTCGCCAACAGTCTGCCTCGTCCTGTTATTTTTTAGTATGTGTTAAATGTATGTTTTAGTGTTCTTTAGCTTTGTTTTATGTGGGGGTAGGGTGGGGGAAGGGGGAGTGGGGAAAACTTTTTAAAATCTCTTACCTCGACGAAGATGCGATTTTTTTCCTTATCTTATCTCCGTCTGAACTGCGGCCTAACATCGAGGAGCTGGCTGCCTCTTGCTGGGGATCGACTTTGGGAGCTCCAACCGCGGGAGCCTGGTGACTTTAACATCATCGATCATGCGGTCCCTTGGTTAGGGACCGACTTTGGGAGCTCCTAGCCACAGGAGCCTCGACCGCCCCGACCACAGGAGCTTCTCTCGCCCCGACGCGGGGGCTTCAATTGCCCCGACGCGGGGGCTTCTATTGCCGGCTGCGGGAGCTTTGATCGTCCCGACAGCAGATGGTTCGACTACTCCGTCTGTGAGAGAATAAAGAGTGAAGAAGATTAGACTTTATTGCCTTCCATCACAGTGAGGAATGTGGGGAATCCACTGTGGTGGATGTTTATCATCATCATATCATCATCATCATATCATATATATACAGCCGGAAACAGGCCTTTTCGGCCCACCAAGTCCGTGCCGCCCAACGATCCCCGTACATTAACACTATCCTACACCCACTAGGGACAATTTTTTTAAATTTTTTTTTTACATTTACCCAGCCAATTAACCTACATACCTGTACGTCTTTGGAGTGTGGGAGGAAACCGAAGATCTCGGAGAAAACCACGCAGGTCACGGGGAGAACGTACAAACTCCTTACAGTGCAGCACCCATAGTCAGGATCGAACCTGAGTCTCCGGCACTGCATTCGCTGTAAAGCAGCAACTCTACCGCTGCGCTACCGTGCCGCCCTTATGTTAACTTTTATGTAGTTGTTTGTCTTGTTGCTTTTTTTATTATGGCTGTATGATAAATCGAGTATCACTGTACCTTAATTGGTACACGTGACAATAAAATATCCTTTGAACCTAATCCTGGCTATTATTACCCTGGTGTTCCTCAGGGGATCGAGCAAGCTACGGCTACAAAGGAAAAACTTAACCACCAGTTACTGTTTTTGCCCAATAGTTGTGAATATTAAATTCAAAAGTTAAAAAAAAATCAGGGAGAACCTGCTTACTCAATGAATGGAAGGAATGTAGACAAGTCAGAACAGAGAAGTTGAGGTGAATAAGAAGAAGCAGCATAAGTATATTTGAGGAAATGAAACACAAGTAGAGATTGATTTGCTTAGCTGATTTAAGGAAAGAGGGAACTCAATGTGAAGTATGAACAGTTGATACATGTGTTGGGCACGTGAGCTTTATGTTGTTAAATCTAGACAATTCTGTATTATTCAATGGTGTTTTGGAGACTTCCAGTGAATGCCCCAGATGAAAAGCAATGACCCACATTGCAATTATTTATCATCAGGCAACAGTTCCCATTAACTGAACAGACCTTCTTTCTATTTACAGTAGCTGGGCTCTTAGGGAACCATAAAGGCAACCGGTGCCATCCAGCCTGTACTCTGCAAATCTTTGGCATCCCACATTCCATACCGATCATTGGATACCCATCTCATACCAATCCCATTTACCAGCACTTGGACGGAGCCTTGAAGCTAGACTATTCAAGTGCTTGTCCTGTACCTTCTTCTCACAAATCCTGATGTTCACTGCCTCACCAGAGGTGGAATGATCAATGGGCTATTCCTTGTGAACACTGGAATTATCACTTGTGTGCTCCACCCATGAGCTACCTGATGCTAATCTGATGGACACTCTTATTGAACCAAAGGCCCTGTTTCCGTGCTGTATGACTATGACCTGATTCAATGCCCCCGATCCTTCCTGTAATGGGCTGACCAGAACTACACACAATATTTCAAACACGGCCTTCAACACAGTTTTATAAAGATGCAGCATGACTTTTTGACTCATTCTCAATTACTTGACCGATAAAGGCATGCATACTATCAGTCTTCTTTAGCACTCCATCCACTTGTGTTGCTGTTTTTAGGGAGCAGCTTTTCCTTCCCTACGCTGACGACTGCATTAATGCTGCATCTATACAGAACTTACACATTTTATTAACTTCACTGCAAATTTCCATCCGGCTCTCAAATTCAATTTAGACTATTTCTGACATTGCCTTCCCACCTCTCTTCCCTTTCTGGATCTCTCTGTTTCCATCGCAGGGGACAGACAATCCACTGGCATCTACTACAAACCCACTGACCCCCACCAATATAAAGGAGGTCACTTTGAGAGCCCCAAATGCAAGAGATGAGGTTGGAAGAGATACAACCACCTGATTACACCTCCTCCCACCCTATGTCTAGCAAGTACACCAGTTGTGCCATCTCCATCGCATCTCCCCCCAAGAGAAGGTTTTCCACAAGGACTTTCCACTATGTCTTCTTTCTTCAGTGAAGGTGCTAGTGGATGGAGCTGTCACCCATATCTCCTCAGTGTCACACTATTTTGCTCTGACTCTACCCCCCCCCCCCCCCCCCCCCGGCGGAACAAGGATAGAATTCCCCTGGACCGCACTTTCACCTCACCAGCCTCTGCACCCAACACATCATTCTCCACATGTTCACCACCTGCCATTTGTCACACCTTTCCGTTTTCTACAGGACCCCACACTCTGCAACTCCTTGGTGCACTTTCCCCTCCCTATCTAACACCCTTCATTCCCAGGCACTTTCTACAGGTGTGACTGCAGGAGATGTAACGCATAGATTCTCACTTCTATCCAGGGGTTCCAACGGCTCTTTCAGTGGAGACAGAAGTTCACACGTATCTCTTCCAAACTCGTCTATTGCATTTGGTGCTCCTGAAGTGACCTCGTTTACATAGAAACATAGAAAATAGGTACAGGAGGAGGCCATTTGGCCCTTCGAGCCAGCACCGCCATTCATTGTGATCATGGCTGATCATCCACAATCAGTAACCTGTGTCTGCCTTCTCCCCATATCCCTTGATTCCACTAGCCCCCATGTTGTCATGTTGTCACGTGACAATAAACTAAAACTGAACTGAACTGAACTGAACTGAGCCCCAGTCACTGTATTACAGGAAAGATATGGTTGCATTGGAGTGGGCTAAGAGGAGATTCATGAAGATATTTTGTGAACTAAAATTACACCTGAGTTGCTTTACTTCAAGAATATGTCAGGTGTAAACAAAAATTCAATGGAATTGTACTTTCACAAAGGTGTACATTTTAGATGCAGAAATAAAGATCTTTATACTCTTGTCAGCACGTGCTTTTACCTGTTGAATTAAACCAAACACATGCCAGTTATAAACAGAAAACTCTTGTATATCGGGATACTAAAACATTCCTTTGAGTAAAAAGTGAAGAAGAGGGGACTGTTTTCATTGAAACAGAAGGGATTGAAGAGAGATTTAATTGAAAGGTAAAAATTCTGAGATGTCTGGAAAGAGTGAATAGGAAAGAATAAGGGGTAGGCCATTTAGAACGGAGATGAGGAAAAACTTTTTCAGTCAAAGAGTTGTAAATCTGTGGAATTCTCTGCCTCAGAAGGCAGTGGAGGCCAATTCTCTGAATACATTCAAGAGAGAGCTAGATAGAGCTCTTAAGGATAGCGGAGTCAGGGGGTATGGGGAGAAGGCAGGAACGGGGTACTGATTGAGAATGATTAGCCATGATCACATTGAATGGTGGTGCGGGCTCGAAGGGCCGAATGGCCTCCTCCTGCACCTGTTGTCTATTGTCTATTGTCTATTGAAAGATCAATTTATTAACTGAGGGATTAAATATCCAGAGTTTAGATTAGTAGAACGATTAGAGTGATGTTCCGAAGGATGTTTTTCACCCAGAGGCTGGTGGGCTCTGGAACTCATTGCCTGCAAGTCTGGTGGAATCAGAACCCCCATCATACTTAAACAGTTCCCATAGGTGCACGAAAAGCCGAGATTTACAGACTCAATGCTGAAACGTGGGATTAGGCCTGGGAGCTCTTTTTCAATTGGGATCCTGCAGTGGTCTGAATGGACGCCTCCTCTCTCTGGCAATGCCTGCAGCAACTGTGGCTAGCACTCTCTACATTAATGGAGTCAAGTGGCCGAGCAGGTGTTGTACAATAAACCAGAGCTTTTGTCCACGATTCCAGAAATGACCGTGAGTATAATAGCCCAGTGTGCTCAGAGTGAACCAAGGCTCTGTGAAATGTACAAACGCTGAAAATGTGTGTTTGTATGCATCTTTATATTTGGGAGCGATTAAGGGAGGAGGGAGGGGGGAATTTAGAGAGCAAGGGAGAGAGCAAGGGAGAGAGCAAGGGAGAGAGCAAGGGAGAGAGGGAGAGAAAGAGAGAGAGAGAGAGAGAGAGAGAGAGAGAGAGAGAGAGAGAGAGAGAGAGAGAGAGAGAGAGAGAGAGAGAGAGAGAGAGAGAGAGAGAGAGAGAGAGAGAGAGAGAGAGAGAGAGAGAGAGAGAGAGAGAGAGAAGAAGAGAAAGAGAAAGAAAGAGAAAGAGAAAGGAGAGAGGGGAGAGAGAGAGAGCGGGGAGAGAGAGAGAGAGTGGGGAGAGAAAGAGTGGGGAGAGAGAGAGAGAGAGAATGGGGAGAGGGAGAAACAGTGTAAACTTTTCAGGTTGGAATCAGTGAGGTCATTGACCTAAACTTGATTCTGATTCTCTTTCCACATATGTCATACAACCTCCAGAGAGAGAGAGAGATTGGAAGGGAGAGAGGTAAAGACATGGATCCAACATCCTATGGTTTTTAGTATCTGCGGGCTGGAACATTCACAATACCTTCACAGAATTTTGAAACAATGAATTGCAGATGCTGGTTTATACACAGAAAGACACACAGTCCTGGAGTAACTCAGCAGGCCAGCCAGCATCTCGGGAGAACATGGATTGGTGACGTTTCTGGTCGAGACCTTTCTTCAGACTCTTCACAGAATTAATGCGCCACATATCTGACTTCTGTTCCAGGTGGATTTTAGATGTGCAGGAGTTAACAGGAGTTTTTGGTTTACAACCTGGCATGTGTTTTGGCTTGGTTCAACAAGAAAAAAGCAGATGCTGACAAGAGTATAAAGGTTTTTATTTCTGCACCTAAAATGTAGACCTTTGGAAAGTACAATTCTATTGAACATTTTTAACACCTGACATATTCTTGAAGTGAAGCATCTTCAGTGTAATTGCTGGAATTGCGTTTAATTACCTAAATGTAATTCGGTGTTATGGCTTTGTAACATTAACAATTGTGTTAAACAGCTAAGAGATGTCCCTGAGAAGTGAAGGGAGGAGTGCGGAAGCATTGTTTACTCAGACCAGGAGGGGACAGGTTTGGGGAGTGGGGGGGGGGGGGGGGGGGGGGGGGGGGGGGGGGTGTAAGTGTGAAAACTGTGTTACATCAAAAAGAGATACTAAAATTTGAAGAAGGGTCTCGACCCAAAACGTCACCTATTCCTTCTCTCCAGAGATGCTGCCTGTCCCACTGAGTTACTTTCACATCTTGCGTCTATCTTTGATGTAAACCAGCATCTGCAGTTCCTTCCTGCACAATTGAAGTTTCTATTGTTTATGGCAAACTGGGTTTTACCTTAGATGTGGAAGCATTCGTGGTCCGGAAGGGTGAAGTAATTGTTCACAGGAAGTGACTTTGCAGTGCATTACTGGCAGATTGACCCTGGTCTTGTTGTGACTGTACACAGGGTTCAGTTCATAACAAGACTTGTGGGAGAGAAAGGGGAAAGGATCCTGGAGTCAGTTGTTGGTAATTTCTTCATCTCAGGTAAAGACAATTCTTCACAGTATAAATAATTCTGTTTTTTGCTCCTTTTAGTAAATATTCGTCTCCGAGACTTTTGATAACCAGCGGAGTATAACTCCAGA
The DNA here is from genome assembly GCF_053455715.1 of Rhinoraja longicauda. Lineage (NCBI taxonomy): Eukaryota > Metazoa > Chordata > Chondrichthyes > Rajiformes > Arhynchobatidae > Rhinoraja > Rhinoraja longicauda. The sequence continues at coordinate 23,375,990 of NC_135955.1, read as the reverse complement.
GAGCCCGGGAGAGCTAACAACCCTTGAGTTGTCTTAATTTTCACATGATTCGACAATCTGACATGAAGGTTCAAGACGTCTGTTGATAGCTTTCAAGGATTTTAAAACTGCACTCTTGTTACTTTCCCTTCACTCTGCAGAAAGGCTAGAGGTCAAAATAACCGTGCATGGCCTGCCACCCAAGAAGCAATGTCATAAGTTCATAAGGTCATAAGTGATAGGAGCAGAATTAGGCCATTCGGCCGATCAAGTCTACTCTGCCATTCAATCATGGGTGATCTATGTCCCTCCAAACCCAATTCTCCTGCTTTCTCCCCATAACCACGGACACTATCTATCTATTTCTGCTTTAAAAAATATCCATTGACGGCCTCCACACCCTTCTGTAACAAAGAATTCCACAGATTCACCACACTCTTGACTAAAGAAATTCCTTCTCATTTCCTTCCTAAAGGAACGTCCTTTAATTCTGAGGCTATGACCTCTAGTCCTCGACTCTCCCACTAATGGAAACGTCCTCTCCACATCTATTCTATCCAAGCCTTTCACCATCCGGTACGTTTCAATGAGGTCCCTCCTCATCCTTCTAAACTCCAGCGAATACAGGCCCAGTGCTGTCAAATGCTCATCATAAGTTAACCCACTCATTCCTGGGATCATTTTTGTAAACCCTCTTCAGAACCAGCATATCCTCCCTCAGTTATGGTGCCCTAAATTGTTCACAGTACGATGTGAAGCTAATCGATGGGTCAGTGTTCAAAGAAACATAACCCTTCGAGTCTGCTTCTCCTTCAGATGACAGTAAGGATGCTCAAAGGGCTTTCGAATACTGGGGCTTTGTTTTCTGTTAATCCTGTTCTCCAGTGCCATCCCCTGCCAATGGCTCTCATTCATGAGGATAAATAGCAATCACACCAATTAAGTTGCATGTATTTTGTAACAGAGGCATTCACTGAAGCAAAGCATCTTGTACAGACAAGCTTTAGATCTGGAATTTCCGGATGTAAGAAACAACTATTTAAGGCAATTACGATTCCTACGTAAGTGTTCAAAACGACGTGATTGCAGAACAAGAGAGATTTCAGGGATCAATGCAGTGACCCAGAAATTGTTTTTTTTTTGGCCTTTTTAAAGAGTTTAGTTTCTTCCTGCTGAGCTGAAAAGATCATGCTCAAGTGGGCCCGATCAAAAATGCTTTTGGGCATTCTGTTCACTGTATCACGCAAATGCATCAGTATCCAAATATCTGCAAGTTCAAACATAAATATAAATCCAGCTTCTGCTTTCTGTCATGATCCTGTCACACCTGCTTTTGAAGGAATTAATTATATTTAATTGCCTTATTTCAATTGAGGGAGTGACTCATATTTGTTTTGCAAGTTGTCAGTGCTGAATGTGAAGTTAAATCACAAATTCTCTGTAGGTGGACAGTATAGAGTACCAGCCCAATATTTTACTGCAAATTGCATCACAATCATTTTTTGAGGCTGCTCATGCCTTGTCAGTCCTGCTGACAGTATTGCATGTATCCCCGGGGTTCATTCTGCAGCTTTCAACACCGCTCTTTAAAGTTACAACGCGATTTACCTTGGCGTACAGGAAGGAGCTGCAGATGCTGGTTTAAACCAAAGATAGACACAAAAAGCTGGAGTAACTAACTCAGTGGGTCATGCAGCATCTCTGGAGAAAAGGAATAGGTGACGTTTCGGGTCAAGACCCTTCTTCAGACTGGAAGGAACTGCAGATTCATGTGTCTACCAAAAAAGCCTCTTAAATGCTACTACCATATCTGCCTCCACCAACACCACCACTGGCAAGGTGTTTCTAGGCACCCACCACCCTTTGTGTAAAAGACGTCCTGCATATCTCCTTTAAACTTTGTCCCTCTCACCTTAAAGCTATGCCCATTGGCCTTTGACATTTCTATCCTGGTGAACAGGTTGTGACTGTCTACCCTTTCTATGCCTCACAACTTTATAAACTTCTATCAACCTCTGGCACTACAGAGAAAAATATCCAGGTCTGTCCAGCCTCATCTTGTAGTTAATAGCACCTAATCCAGGCAGCCTCGGTGGGGGTCGAGCTGCCTGTCCGTGGGCGCGGGGGGAGGAGAGAGGAAGTTTTGTTGCCTTCCATCACAGTGAGGGGGTGTTTGGAGTCACTGTGATGGATGTTTGTGTTGGGGTCGGGTGTCCTGTGTTTTTTTCTTTTTTGCTGTGTCTTGTGGCTGCTGAAATTTTGTTCGGTGTTGTGCCGAATGACAATAAAGTGTTGTTATGTTATGTTATGTTATGTTATTCTGGTAAACCTCTTTTGCACCCTCTCCTAAACACCCGTATCGTTCCGTAAAAGGGTGACCAGAACAGCTTGCAATGTTCCAAATGTGGCCGACCCAAGGTCCTATAGAGCAGCACCATGACATTCTGACTCTTTTACACAACTTTCTCCTTATGGAGATTAGTTTTAGTGCATATAATCATGGGAACCTTGGTAAAATGCCACAGCAGAAAGACATAGATAAATAAACAGGAAGAGATACTGACTTTGCCCCATGCAGTTAACAACTAATCATATGGAGCTTACACTCCCTGAACCAACATTATCCCAAGTGGAGGCAAAAAAAGTACACAATTTAGAAAATCTCTATTGTATTTCTCTACAACTTTTCAAAGCAATCAGCCTCCTCCAGGACATTTTGGTTGCCTATGATCCGCCATTCTCACAGCTAAATGCCAGTTCAGTTTTCCACAACTGAAAAATGTTTGTTCCTGAGAAATCTGTTCCCATTGTTGAAAAGATTGTTATGTTGCCATGGAAGCTTGTCTAAGGGGTAAATTGCATTCTAATGAAATAAACACCCTGTTCCAAAAAACTTATACTCAGATCTGGATTTACCTCCAGTCATGCCTTCACCACACAGTGTTTATAGCTTCCATGCCAGACTGCATCTAGTCCCTTCATCACTTTGTAAACATCAGCCTATCACTTCTACAGCTTTTCCTTTAAAAACGTAATCTTACTTCTTGAAGCCTATCATCTAAGCGCTGTGAGATTTGATATTTTAATGACTGTCGTCTGCATCCTTTTCTGTGCCTTTACTTTCATTGGGAGACAAGCATTCTACATTGTCTTGAAGCTTTGCATAAGCTCTATTTTTTATACCTAACGGTCAAACAATCACAGCATCTGTGGAGAGAAAAACAGTAGATGTTTCAGGTTAGAGACCCTTTGTCAGAACTGAAAAGGGAGATAAACAAACTCAGCATCAACCACACAACGCCATCAATCTGCTCTGCTAAACCCATGTGGTCGATCCTCCATCTCATCCATTTATTAGTAATCCTGGTTCCCTCGGTGTCCAAACATCGGTCCATATTAACCTTGAATTTCCTCAGTGATGGAACTTTTGTAGCCTGCTGAAGAAGAGGGTACCGTACTTTTACAACCCGCTGAGTAGAAACCTTTATCCTTCTCTCAGTCCTGAATGTCCGACTCCATATCCTGAGATCACACCTTTTAGTTCCAGGTTCCCAAACGCAAAAAAGCAGTCTATCCTGTCCATCTTGTCCAGAGTCTTCCGTGCCTCAATAAAAAAATCTATTGACTTTATTAAAGTACAAGAAAATTTGGATGGTGGGTAAGTGGCGGTCTGACATGGTAAAGTAGTCATTGGAAGCACCCACATTATGAGAGGCATACACCTTCCCTGTATTGTCATTCTCGTTCTGGACTAATAAAGATAAATCATAAGTAAATCCATTCCTATCTTCAAAAGAGCTAGAATTTTGAACCTCCTGTCACCAGGTAATGCTTTTGATCTCGCAACTGAAATTGCTCTAAGTCCACTTGGTTTTCTTTCACTCAATTTTATAAAACAATTCAAAATGTTTTTCTTATTAAACAGAGGGTGGAAGTTCAAACACCATTAGGAATAATCGTTAATGAGGGAATTTGTCAGTGTGGTCAAATATTACATCCAACGAAAGAATTGAACAAGTATTTCAGCTTCAAGACTAAGATTACATGCAAAAGGTAAAATTACTGTCAATCTTATGAATGAAACGAACAGGTTACATTGAAGTATAAGAAAATAACTGCAGATACTGGTACAAATCGAAGGTATTTATTCACAAAATGCTGGAGTAACTCAGCAGGTCAGGCAGCATCTCAGGAGAGAAGGAATGGGTGACGTTTCGGGTCGAGATCCTTCTTCAGACTGCCAAGATCACTTGATTCATAACCATAGCACTTAAAGGGAAAGAAAAAATATGTAACCCCAGCTATTTTGATTGCCCATGTATCTGAAGAAATGCCTTCCATAGAAAGATATTTTTCTTTACGTTCCATTATAACCTTCACAGCAAACCTACATTTCTATTGTCATGACTGAATTGAGCTTGTTAGTGCTATGATGCTCATCTTTAATGATGTTACTTCAGCAACTTATCACCTGATTTTATATCCGACATGTAAAGTGTGATAGATACAAAAAATGGAGTGACATTTTATGTCCATCTCCGATTTAAACCAGCATCTACAGTTCCTTCCTACACAAGTAAAGTGTGATGTGTTGTTTCAGTAAGACTCATAGTCATATAAAATATGTTGTTTCAGTAAGAGTCATAGACAAATGGCAAGGAAACAGATATGTTGGCCCATTGCATCCACCTCATTCATCCAATGCTCACTTACACAAATCTAACATTAATCCCATTTTTTATTTCCCCGGCTTTCCGATCATACCAAAAAACAACAACCTATTAACCTAGTAATTTACGATCTCTTTGGGAAGTGGGAGGAAATCAGATTACATGGGGAAAACCCCTGATGCCAAAAGGAGAACTTGAAAACTCCACAGTTTTAACATCTCAGGTGGCGTGTGTATTGTCAGTAATGTTTGCAATGTATATGTGTGTCTCTCTGTTTATTTTTATTATCGAACTCTTGCAATGACATATACTACTTGCAGCTGATAATTTGAAATATTTCAACTGGATGGCCTTTTTCCAAAAGGTTTATAAACAAATTGGTTCCATGTGTCAAAAATGAGCAACAGTCTGGAACTACATTTTAGTGCAGTTTGTTGCTGTATCCTTCATAGAATGTCTTCAAAGAAATGTAATACACATGTAACAAGCTTTTGCGTAGTGCAAATAGATGTATGTTTAACCAAAACTGCCACAGAATTGGCAGCTCAAAACACCACCATACCATTCACTCAGTGGAACATCATCTGTGCTCTCACACATTCCTGCTCCACGCATTCTGTTTCGAAACTGAGACCTTCTGCCAAAACTCCAAACTCTACTTAAACCATGGAGTCATTTGAATTTCCCAAGCTTATTATTTTGAGAGATCCTTATGGTAGGTCCAGTGTGAATTGGAGGAGATCCATTGGGTGAGGTTTCTTGACAGGAAACTTTGATAACATCAAGCGTCAGGCGCCTATAGAATTATGCAGACAACACTTAAATCATGTTCTGTTTCAAACTAGTCAGTGCTCTATCACGAGTTCTGCTGAGACATTTGTACAGCATGACCTCAGAATCTCATTGTAATGTAGGAAACACTTTGGCCAATTTTGTATATAGTCAACTGAATTGAACAAGAATGTGATACTGACAGGATTAATTTATTTGAGTTGCTGTTGGTTGAGAGTTAAACATTGGCCCGGGAAATCGGGAAGTGCACCATAAATCGTTTTGCAATGGTGTCTATAAATATTTTGAGTCCATTTAAAAGATCCATTGGGGCTCATTACAGTTGTTACAGCAACAATAGAAAAGCATTAGAGGTAGTGCTTAGTGATGTTCTGAAATAGATGTAGAATCATGAAGCTATATAGTACAGAAGCAGGCCGTTTAACCGACCATTATGTATCCATCTATATTAGTTTTATTGTCCTGCACTTAGTGTGTGATTTTCTATGCATTGGCAATTCCAATGGTCATCTAAATACTTAAATGCAATTTAACACAATTATTCCGGGTTGAATCAACCACCTGCAGAAAGCAATAGTGGTGGCAAGACAAGTGCCTAAACATTTCCAGCGTCTGTTCTTCTATCTGAAATGTCAAAATCAACATACTCCCCACTTTGATGCTGTTAGAACATTGAACATAGAACAGTACAACCCAGGAACAGGCTCTTCAGCCCACAATGTCGATGCAAACTTAATGCCAAGTTAAGCTAACCTCCTTTGCCTCCATGTGCTTCATATCCCTCTATTACCTGCAAATCCACTATTAGTATTTGTGATTAATGTGGGGTTAGAGAAGAAGGATGCTTCATGGTCAGCATGGACATAATGGGCAAGAGGACTGTTTCCATGCTATGTAAGTCTATGAGGCTCTGTTTATTTCTTTTACAGTTATGTTAAATGGAGTATAATGAGGTACGATGTATCTCTTTAAAAGCTGAAAATTGTGACATTGTAAAGAAATTAATTGAATATATATTGAATAACTACATTGCATTAATATTAATAGTAAGAATAGTAATAGTGCCTATCCAGAAGCCTCTTAAATTGCCACTATCGTATGTGCCTCCATCTCATTCCCTGGCAGTGCATTCCAAGCACCCATCACGCTCCGTGAAAAATTCTTCTCCATAGCATCGCCTTTAAACTGTGCCCTCACACCTTAAAGCTATGCTCTCTCGTCTTTGATATTTCCATCCCGGGGAAAAGTTTCTGACTGTCCATTCTATTTGTGCCTCGCATCATTTTATAATCTTCTATCAGGTCTCACCTCAACCTCTAGCGCGCCAGAGAAAACAACCTGAATTTGTCCAACTTCTCCTGAAAGCTAATACCCACTAATCCAGGCAGCATTCTGGTAAACCCCTTCTGCACCCTCTCCAGAGCCTTCACATCCTTTCTATAATGGGTAACCAGAACTGCTGGGAATCCTCCAAATGTGGCCAAACCAAATGCTGTTGGAGCAGAGTTAGACCATGTCTATTTCCATGGGTACTCCTGTTTGCTCCAGGAGGTTTGACAAGTTACTAGGTTAATTGGCTGGTTTAAATTAACTCTGTTACGTGGATGGGTAGAGAATCAGTGTCGGGTGATGGGGATGTGAGAGGAAACATGTCCTTAATTTGTGATTAATGTGGGGTTAGAGAAGAAGGATGCTTCATGGTCAGCATGGACATAATGGGCAAGAGGACTGTTTCCATGCTATGTAAGTTTATGAGGCTCTGTTTATTTCTTTTACAGTTATGTTAAATGGAGTATAATCAGGTTGGATGTATCTCTTTAAAAGCTGAAAATTGTGACATTGTAAAGAAATTAATTGAATATATATTGAATAACTACATTGCATTAATATTAATAGTAAGAAAGAGAATAGCACGCTAGCAGTAATGTCCAAAAATGATAATTGAATAAAATGAATTAAGTAAAATAACTTAGTTATTCAAAATAATCCAGACAATTTCTATCCTAACAGGGCTGGCTGTGCGAAGCAGGGAACAAGTGAGCTGAAAATGCATCTGAGGCAAAGGAAATGAAATAACCAAGAAACCAGAGGAGTAGATTAGCAAATGAAGGCAGGGATCGATGGCACGGAGAACTCAGATGACTGTAGGATGATGATGCGGCGAATCACACTAACAGATGTGAACAGGACTAGGGGTGGGACATCACCAACAGCTGTGACCAACAGTCTTTCGCCAAAGACTGAATCCATTAGAAAAAAGGTTGATTATATAAACACAGCCATGTGCGACAACTGGGGAAGGACACAGCTGAGGCAAGGGTCAATGTGAGCTCTGGTTACTGGATAGGGCATGTCAGGGAACACAAGGACATGAGGAAATAATAGCAGGAATAAGTGAGTCAGTCAGCCCCTCAAGCCTGCCCCGTCATGTAATGTGATCACGTCTGGTCTGCCCCAGGCCTGATCTCCTCTTCTATGGCAGTCTGATGGATAGTCACTATCCAGGCTCAAAAGAATTATTGCTAATGTTACTTTTCTAGCACAGCAGACACAATTAGCACAGCAGCAGAAGAAGATGACTTAAAAAAAACATTGTGGATTAACTTAAATGCACATTTTCCCTCATTATCAAGTGAAACATATCTGACCCATGATGTTTTTAAGAATAGAACCACTTTGCACCAGGGACTAATAAAAAGAAAAAGAAATATAAAGGTCACGTTGACTGATTTAAGTAATGCCATCCATTTTCGTTTAGATTAAAGATACAATAAGGAAACAGGCTCTTCGGTCCACCGAGTCCACACAGACAATCGATCATCCATTCATACTATTTATTCACAAAATGCTGGAGTAACTCAGCAGGTCAGGCAGCATCTCAGGAGAGGAATGGGTGATGTTACGGGTCGAGATCCTTCTTCAGACTGATGTCAGGGGGGCGGGACAAAGGAAGGATATAGGTGGAGACAGGAAGATAGTGGGAGAACTGGGAAGGGGGAGGGAGGGAAGAGAGGGACAGAGGAACTATCTAAAGTTGGAGAAGTCAATGTTCATACCGCTGGGCTGCAAGCAGCCCAAGCGAAATATGAGGTGCTGTTCCCCCAATTTCCGGTGGGCCTCACTATGGCACTGGAGGAGGCCCTTGACGGAAAGGTCAGACTGGAAGTGGGAGGGGGAGTTGAAGTGCTCAGCCTGATATGAACATTGACTTCTCCAACTTTAGATAGTTCCTCTGTCCCTCTCTTCCCCCCCCTCCCCTTCCCAGGGCCATCTTAGATGGGGCATCATGGTTGGCATTGATGACTTGGGCTTGGGCCTGTTTCCCTTCTGTATGATTCTATTGCACTTTCTATATAAGAGTTCCAGAGATTCCTCCTTCTTTGCCACAGAAGGCTGTGGAGGGCCAAGTCAGTGGATATTTTTAAGGCAGAGATAGATTTGTGATTAGTACAGGTACAGGAGAATGGGGTTAGAAGGGAGAGATACAGTAGATCAGCGATGATCACCAGGGGGCGCCACACGATGCCTGCCTCGCCTACAGTCTGCCTGTCATTTTTGAACTTTTTTGTTATTTTTGGTAAGTTTTAAAAGTTTGTGTAAATGTTCCCTGGTTTGTTTTATGTGGGGGGTGCGGGAGGGGGTCGTGGGAAACTTTTTTTCAATCCTTTACCTTGCTGGAGATTCAATTATTTTGCGATGAGGAAGACCCGCCGCCGGCTACGGGAGTCAAGATCGTCCCGTCAACGGAAGGTTAGAGGCCCCCGACCGCTGGAGGACAAAGAAGGCAGAGATTGAACTGTTTTTCGCCTTCCATCACAGTGAGGAATGTGGAGGAGTCACTGTGGTAGATGTTCATGTTAAAATGTAATTTGTGTGTCCTGGTGCTTTTCATTGTTATGACTGTATGGCAAATGAAGTTCCTCATATATCGCAAAACATAATTGGTTAATAAATTATTATTGTGATTGTGATTGATTGAATGGCAGAGTAGACTTGATTGTGATTGATTGAAAGGCAGAGTAGACTTGATTGTGATTGATTGAAAGGCGGAATAGACTTGATTGTGATTGATTGAATGGCGGAGAAGACTTGATGGGCCAAATGGCCGAATTCTACTCCTATTCTTTATATATTCCTTAAGATAGTAGAGGTCTTGTAAGAAAGCTTGGGAGTAATTAGAGAGGGTGTGCTGAATGCAGAAAGCTCTGAATGAGCTTGTGGGCAGTTGAGAAAGGAAGAGAGCAACATCACATCAAGAGAGGGAAAGAGCACTGCACGCAGCCTAGGAGAAGAGGAGAGAAGGAAGACAGCACAGCAAATGAGAGAAGAAAGATTGACTGACAATGAGATGCAGGTTGATTTGAGCAAGTTGTCTCCCACATTCTCATGAAAATAAAGATATTTTCTCTTTCAATCACCGGGTGTCATGAAGTGTCCAAGGAATAAAGTCTTAGTCTGCCCAACCTCTCCCTCTAGCTCAGGCCTTCATCCATATAAATCTTCTCTGCACTCATTCCCGCTTGACAAAATCTTTCCTCTACCAGGGTGAGCAAACCAGAACACAGTATTCCAAATGTGGCCTCACCAACATCTTGTACAACTGTAACGTAACATCCCAATGTCTATACTTAATACCCTGACTGATGAAAGCCTGTTTGACCACCCTATCTACATGTGATGTCACTTTTTAAGGAACTATGTACCTCCTACATCCCTCTGCTCTACAACAGTCCCCAGAGCCCTGCCATTCACTGTGATGGTCTGTCCCTGGGTTGACTCCCCAAAATGCAATGTCTCGCACTTATCTGCATTAAACTCCATTAACCATTCCTCGGCCCATTTGTCCAACTGATCAAGATCTTGCTGCAGTATTTGATGGCCATCATCACTATCCACAATACCACCTACTTTACTGTCTTCTGCAAACTTACTAATCATGCCTTGTACATTCTTGGTAGTATCATGATTTATTCATTCAGAAGCATTTCTTAGTTGAGGAGGCAGGTAAAAAACATTGCATTGATATAGGCCAAGTTAGGTAAAGATTAGTGAACCAAGTGAGTTATTTGAGAATCGGGGATTTTCATGATTACCATTATTGATTCAGATTTATATATGTAATTTTGAAATTATTTAGTAATTTGATTTTAAATTCTTAATGGATTAGGCTTCCAACTCATGCTTCTGGATCAGCACACCAGACCACTGGCTGCTAGTCCAGTGATCTAACCACAATGTGGCCACACTCCAAAGATTATCTGTTAACTTTAGGCCCAATATTGCACAATTAGCAACAAAAAACGTATCCCCGCACTGAATAATCTGTGGAACTCACTCCCATCTTGAAGAAGGCCACTGTGAACTCTCATGAGTATGTAACTTAGACATCTCTGATGACCTCAACCTGATGAATATTTTTGGCATTGTATCAAGAACACTACTTATAATGGCCTATGCAAGCATGTTTACTAAATTTGATTAGATGTCCTGTCTCTCTAACCCACATACCTGTGATATTACAGAAGGATCATGAGTATCCCAAACACAATACATAGAGAGGTGGACATTCTTTCCTTGGTACGATTAAATGCAAAATGTAGCAGTTTTGTCAACTGAATTCTTGAAGTGAAGCAAAAGACTTGATTGCCATGTACTTCATGTTTCAAACTTGTGTGTGAAAATGTTCATTTAATTAGTAAACCAGACTCCTTGCAGTTATATATGCTTTTTTTAAAAACTCTGAGCATTGTTCCAGTTTTTTCAGTTGGGTACCTCTTGCTACGGGAACATTATCAATGTTTTTTTCAGTGATGGAAATGCATATTTTCCTTTCCATTCAAGCTATGCAGAATTTTGAACTGGTTCATCGATTTGTGCTTCATGGTTTAATAATTTCAGACTTTAAGGTAGACACGGATCAGGAGGGCTATTCAGTAAACCTTTATTTATCCTGTCACCTATATATCAAGTTGCCCGTGAAAAGGCACCTAATTATTTCTTTGGTGATTTCAATGTTTTTGTCTCAAGCTACAGATACCACATGTGGCCATGAAGCAAGACAATTTGCAAAACAATCTAATGTGGGAAAGGCAGCCCTCTTTGACAGATCAGCCACTGTCATTGTTATGAGTCCAAACTCGAAAATTCAGTACATTCCCATCAGTTACACAAAATTAATGTCCTTTGTAAACTTTACTGGTTTCTCATATTCAAGACACAAAAACCAAAGAAACATTTGCAGTGCGTAGAAACAAGTATCTGTAGATGCGGGTTTACAAAAAAAGGGCACAAAGTGCCAGAGTAACTTAACAGGTCAGGCAGCATCTCTGGAGAACATGGATAGGTAACATTTTGGGTCAGGGCCCTTCTTCAGTGTCTAGTTGCTCCCACAATGGGGACATTCTCTTGAAATATTTGTGCACTTGTTTCATCTGTGGTCTCGGACATTCATTGGATTCAGATTAGTTTATCGTCATGTACACCAATGTGCAAGATGTGATGAAATTCCAACACATGAAGCTCACAGAGTTTACATCTATCCAGAACCTGACCCCTCAACAAATAATTTGTTTATATCTCAGATATCAATAAAAGTCATCAATAGAAGGAGAAAGTAAATAAATGCTATTTATCTGAATTCTTTGTGATTCCTTAGTTTTTAAACTCTTTTATTCTCTACCTTGACCTGCTGGGGTGCTGCATTTTGCAACTCCTATATATTTCTGTCTATGTTCTCACTCTCTCATTCACTTGTTGACCAGATAAGCTGATCTGGTCTTGTTCCAAATTGTTGACAATTCCTCCCAATGGTTGCTGCTTGACCTGCTGGGCTCCCCCAGTGGATTGTTTATTGTTCCAGTTTCCAGCATCCGCAGTTTCTTGTGTGACCCGATAACCTTGTTCACAGCTTATCCCCCATGGTTACCTTGGTTATAGTCTATTAAAGAGATCCCCTTTCCCCACCCTCCCTGACTTAACAAGCTTGTTATGTCTCTTTCCCAGTTCCATATCAGCTCTGGTTTTGTCCCCAGAGCTGCTGTGTATCTGTTTTTATTTTATGCGAATGAAGTTATCCACTTTGTTAGGAAAAAACAGAACGTCAGTATTATTTCAATGTTGAAAAATTTGGGAATTGTTGATATACAAAGGGATCTGGATGTTCGTGTAGACCAGTCACTAAAAGCAAATGTGAAGGTGCTGCCCTGGTTTGACTTCCAAAATGCAACACCTCACACTCATCTGAATTAAACTCCATTAGCCATTCCTCAGCCCACTTGCTCAGCTGATCACGATTTCACTGTAATTATTGATAACCACTTGCACCATCCATGATACCAATATTTTAGTGCCTTCTGCAAACTTACTAGTTATGCCTTGTACTTTCTCATCCCAATTATTTATATAGATGGCAAACAGAAATGGGCTCAGCACTGATCCCTGTGGCTCATTACTCTACATAGGTCTCTATTTCCAAAAAAACAATCTTCAACCACCACCCTCTGATTCCTACCATTAAACCAATTCTTATCCAGTCACCTAGCTGTTCCTGGGTGATTAAAAGGGGCAGGACATGAGGACTGTGAGGATCAAGAGTAGCAGCAGAAAACTTTGAAGGAGAAGGGTTTGGAAAGGAAGTTCAGTAGGGAAGAGGTGACAGAGATAGGAAATGGGAGAGGATAAGGAAAGAAATGCTGGAAAGCGTAATGAGTGAGGGCTGCTGAGAACATAGGCTTGGAGTAGGGAAAAAGGGAATAACGGGTGGCATTGTGTTGTGGGATTCAAATTAGTGGAGAATTCTTGCAGATGATGAACAAGCAGATGATGACTTGGAGCTCAGCCCACAACATGGGTGTAATTCAAGAGGCACCTGTAGCTTGATAAAAGATCTTGTAGTGGCTTTGGTCCTGAAGAGGAGGTGACATGGCTTTATCAGTTTTCCATTTGTCCTGTAGATAAGCTTGATTTCATCAGCGAGATTGGTGGAGATGAGATATAGCAATGCAGGGAGAAAGATTAAGAAGAATGTTGGGTGATGATACAATCATGCTTATCACCCATTTGCACAAAGATTGGCTCTGAAGTACAGCTTCTTGTTAAGAGCCCAATATGCATACCAATAATGAAGCAGACATAAGATGGAGATGAATTACTATGGGCATCAATAGAGTTATAGAGAAATAGAGAACAGAAACAGGCCCTTCAGGCCACCAACTCAGCATCGACCATCAATGACCCATTTATACTAACCCTACATTAATCCCATTCTTCTGTTCTTCTCACATTCTCACCACTTTCCTCTAAAATCTACTACTCGTCAACACACTAAGGACAATTTACGTTGGCTAATTAATCTACCAACCTCACATCCTTGAAATGTAGAAGGAAAACAAAAGATTCTGAGGAAATCCACATGGTCATTGGGAGGATGTTCAAATTCCACACAGACAGCATGCAAGGGCAGAATTGAACCTGGGTCTCTGACACTGTGAGGCAGTCACTTTACTAGCTGTGCTGCCACCTTTAAAGTATTCTGCGTAGCCCCTCTTAACTGTTGAAGTCAAAGGCTTTGTGATGTCAAAAAAGTAATGGTCAATTTTCTCCTTGCATTTCTTCTGTCTCATATTTGAGAAGATGCCTAGCCAGACTGAGAAGAACTTGACCCGAGACACTGCAAAGCCTTTCAGAGCTCCAAAGTATAATGCAGGCAGAAACTCGGTTGTTTACAAACTTCTTTTATTAACTGTTACATAAATATGACATTTAAATGACATAAATATGCTGCGCATTGGAAACATTCACAACATCATACAATAATGCACTTTGTTTTCCTCAGCTTTGAACTTGATTTCATGCATATATCATTTTTTAGCACATTTCATGCTAATAAAATCTTTTTTTTGAACCAACCACTCTGAAGCTTGTAAAGATCAAACTTCAAGATGCAAAATCCATCCAGACTTTTCTATGGGTATGGCGGACAGTTAATGGGAGCTTTGTTGTCATTCTCATTATTAGTGTCATAAATTCAATGTTGGGGGTACAAAATGACTTTATCTTCAGGTGCCCTGCATCTATAAGCTTCAGTGCAATTCATGGTGCGCTGAGATAGTATTGATATGGTTCAACTATGGAGATGCAAGAGGCTGCAGATGTTGGAATCTTGAATGAAGAAACAAATTGCAGGCATCAAAATTTGTGTGATCAAGATCCAAGTGTTGAAAACATGCTCCCAGTACACTTTCTGATAACGCTAGACAGATCGTTATCTTGATATCTTATCATTGGGTCTCCTATGTTCCACTGTGGAGCCAGGCTATGTTGGCTTGGGATTGCCCAACAATGGACTCTCTCAGGGCCATTTGGAGCAAATTCCTCACCAGTTTTCCAAATGATGTACATGTCACAAATTCTGGAATTTTAAGCCAGGATTGCAAGGATACCTCCAGACTGGAAATGTGTATGAAAGAACTGCAGGTGCTGGTTTACACCGAAGATGGACATAAAATACTGGAGTAACTCAGCGGGACAGGCAGCATCTCTGGATAGAAAGAATGGGTGATGTTCACATCAGATGAATTGTCTCGACCTGAAACGTCACCTATTCCTTTTCTCCAGAGATGCTGCCTGACCCGTTGAGTTACTCCAGCATTTGGGGTCAATCTCCTGATTGGAAATGACAGATTGATTTTTCTGACTGGCGCTGGAATGCTGGAAAAGGGAGACAGATATAGACTTCTAACCCCTCAAATTTATTCCATCTTGCCAAACTGCCGGTTAACTCCATTTCCCTGATTTTGCTTCATACTTTTACCTATCAAGAATCTATCAATCTTAATTTTTTATTTATCTGACACCTTTTTTGAGGAGAGGGGTCCTAGTTATTATTACCACTTGAATGAAGAAGGGCTTCCTGATGTTTGCCTTAATTTACTTTAAAGTTATGTCCATTGTTATGCTCTTCACAAAGGAAAAAAGTTTTCTTCTGTTTACCAGGCCAACTTTGTCCCTCACCTCAAACATTCACTTCCTCTGCTTTTGCCACATCATGGCTGCATGAGGTAACATATACCAAATGCATTCCAACACCTCGTTAACATTTCTTTCTAAATTAGGACTTCTACAACTCGAAAAGACATTTCTCTAAATATCTCTAAAGAGGGATATGGGCCAATTGCAGGCAGGTGGGACTAGTGTGGATGGGGCATCTTGGTCAGCATGGACAAGTTGGGCTGAAGGGCCTGTTTCCATGCTGTATGACTCAATGACTCTATGACGTAACAATTGAAAAGAGTGGTGAAACAACTGATGAGCCAAGAAGTGAATGGTCACGCTGAATTCTAGCTAAATATATCCATTAGACCTGATTATGATCGACGGGATGGTAATCAGCTGCCTCAAGAATCACAAGTATCAGCTGTCAGGGTAACCAGCAGGCAAAATCCTTTTGTCATTTAATGGAGTACAACTGTTAATATCCGTCAGGAAAAAACAAACTGCTAGAGTGTCTCCATGCTGGAACAACTCTGTAGTTTAGTTTAGTTTAGTTTAGTTCAGTTCAGTTAAGTTAAGTTTAATTTAGTTCAGTTCAGTTTAGTTTAGTTTAGTTTAGCTAATTTAATCATATGTACAGTTTTACAGTGAAAAGCTTTAGTTTGTGTGCTATCCAGTCCAAGAATAGTCTATACATGAATACTATCTATCACTAATGTGAATTATGGCATAGGCACCAAAATGCTGGAGTAACTCAGCGGGACAGGCAGCATCTAGGGAGAGAAGGAATGGGTGACGTTTTGTGTTGTGACCCTTCTTCAGACTAGAGTCAGGGGAAAGGGAAACAAGAGATATAGACGGTGAAGTGGAGAGGTATAGAACAAATGAATGAAACATATGCAAAAAAAGTGATAACAATAAAGGAAACCGGCCATTGTTAGCTGTTTGCTAGGTATAATAACATATTATGACATGACAGCTTTTGCCTCTGATTTTAACAGGGATTTCTGTGGTATAAATTCAGTCACATGGCTAATGTGCTGGGAATGGCCAAACTTAGGTCGTTAGAGAACACACAGTCAGAGTCATAAAACTCAGAACATTATTTTTTATTCAGCCATTAAGTACCTATCAACCAGGGCAGCAGAGTGGGGCAGCTGGTAGAGCTGCTGCCTCACAGTACTGAAAAACTGAGCTGATTTTTAAAATGGTAATCCGGTCCCCACTCAGCCTTCTCAGCTCTCATTCTATCTAGTTCCCCCTTTTCACTGATATACTCAGATGAAAGAGGTGAAACTTTTCTGCACTCTCTCCAGAGTCATTACATCCTTCCTACACTTGTAGCATTCAGAACTGAAAACAGCACTCAAACTGTGCCCTAACTATTGTTTTATAAAGTGGTATCACAACGTCCCTACTCTTATATGTCATGCCCCATCTAATAAGGACAATCTAATGACTGTATCTACCTGTGCTCTTGCCGCCAGAGACCTTTGGCTGTGAACACCAAGTTCTTCTGTTCCTCAGTATTTCCTGGAGTTCTACCATTCATTGTGTATATCCCCATCAAATGAATCCTGCCATAATGCATTACTGCTTATTTTCAAGATTAAATTTCATCTAATATTGCTCTGCCCATTTCATCAACTGATAAATATAATTCTGTAGCTCCGACTATCCTCCTGACTATTCTTCCCTCTCCCGTTGGCCTAAGATACAAAAGCTTGAAAGCAGGTAAAACCAAATTCAAGAGGAACCTTTGGCCCACTGTTGTCAGACTCCTGAACAGACCTCTAAGGATGAATTCCCAATCTTCCAACTCAATCTTCCAACCCATTTCTCCTCTTCCCCTCCCATTCCACTTATATTCTCTCCTCCGGTTTCACAATTCGAAACTCTCCTTTCCTTATCTCACACCGTTTGTCTTTTCATCTCTGGCCTTTGTCTGGCAACTGCCTGTCAAAAACCCCTAGCACTTGCCAGGCTTTGTCCTGCCCCTCCTCTCTTCCATCTTCCACCATTCTCCATCCCCTCCCCAACCCCCCCCACCCCCCCCCCCCCCACCTCACCCCACCCCACAATCAGTGTGAAGGAGGGTCCCGACCCAAATATCACCTGTCTGTGTTCTTCAATAAACCAATGCTGATATCAACGATACCACTAACTTTCATGTAATCTGCAAGTTTACTTAACTTATCTCATCCTTTTACATCCAGGTTATTACTCTACATACAAGCAAGAAAGGTTCCAGCAACTACCACTTCAATACACCAGTCTTCCAATCACAATATTAACTCTTGAATACTGCCCTCCATCTCCTTACACCAAGCTAATTTTGAATCCAATTTTCTGAATTGCACTTGATCTAGTGAGTTCTAATCTTTCCCCTATGTGACATTGTCATTACTGAAGTCCGGGTAGGCAACATCAACTACGCTACTCCTATGAGTGCACTTAGTAATCTTGTTGAAAAATTCAATCAGATTGGTCAAACAGTATCTCACCATTACAAAACTATGCTGATTATCCTTGATAAGTCACCATATAACTCAGTGCAGATTAATCCTATCCTTCGTAATTCTGTCCAATAATTTCCCCACTATTGATGTTAGGCCTGTTGTTACCTAACTTATTTCTATTGCCCTCATTGAATGAAGTAGCACATTCACTCTCCTCCAGTCACCTGGCAACCCTTTGTGGTAAGAGAGTATATAAAGATTTCAATCAGGGCCTCAGTAATCTTCCCTCTGACCTTCTATAGCAGCCTAGGATATACCTCACCAATGTTTAAGCCCAATTAACGTATCATCATTTTATATGATAATTTGCGCAAAAACCACCAACCTCAACGCTGAATTCTCCAACTACAACGTCCTCCTCTGTAATGGTTAATGTGGCTGCTTAACTGTGCAAGGCACCTGAATAGATGTGGATGATTCATTTTGCAATGACATTCAGTATAATTCATAATACAATGCTGCCATGTTACAATAAATTCCTAGCAATTGTGAAGAATGAACAAGGATTATTTCCAGTCACAAATGAGTGGGCAAGACTTTGTTTACGCTTGAAATTCAAGAAAACATAACTAATTGTGGTCAGTGCCAATATGTTAATCTGTCAGAAATTTCCTGTCCCATGATAAATAGAAAAGGAATTCCACTGATGGGAATAGGATCCTGACTCTGATCACTCAGCACAGAGTTGAGTTTTGCCCCTGGCTGCATTTTTTTCAAATTGAAATTGTGTTCATTTGGCTTTTTTGAAAAAAATGTGTTTGGACAACAAAAATGTTAATTGCTGCACACAAGAGCTTGTTTGTCAGAAATAACCAGCCAGTTGCAAGCACGTGAGCTTCATTTCATTTTTGTTTGATCCACTGACAATGTAGAATTGATTAGCAGACAATGAACTGCCTTCAGAACAAAATGTCACGATTCTTCAACATAATTCACTGCATGGCAGGTGTTTGAAACATTTTGGAGGGGTACAGGTGGGTGATTATTATGTCCTTGCCAATGCCCTGATCCTGAGGTGCTTCTCAGGCAAGAGGCAAAGAGAGAGGACTTTTAAGTGATTACCTTCTCCCTTCAACCAATTTCCATCTCATTCTTGTTTAAAATCCCAGCTTTGAGCGGGGTTTCCATGATTCATTGGTGCTTCAGTTGGAACCACCTTCACAAATAAAGATATTAAAAAAACAATTATAAACTTAAAATTAAATTAAAATACTTTGAACAGGTAAAACACCACCAAACTATTAAAACATAACGTAAGAAAATAACTGCAGATCCTGGTACAAATCGAAGGTATTTATCCACAAAATGTTCGAGTAACTCAGCAGGTCAGGCAGCATCTCCGGAGAGAAGGAATGGGTGACATTTCGGGTCGAGAGCCTTCTTCAGTCTGAAGAAGGGTCTCGACCCGAAACGTCACCCATTCCTTCTCTCCAGAGATGCTGCCTGACCTGCTGAGTTACTCCAGCATTTTGTGAATAAATTAAAACATAACTACACCTAAATGAACTTAAATAATAAAAAATCATGTACATCATAATGTCATGTACTTACTCTTTTCTACATAGTCGTGCTTTTCATTTGGGCCCAACAGCCGACCAAGCTCAGGGGCTCTGATCTTTATGGTGGTCTGGGCATCACTGGCAAGACTAGAAGTTGTTTAACTTTAGTTAGTTAAGTTTACATCAGTTTAACTTAGCCCATACTCTGCAGGGATATTTGTCAGTAAGTGCTGGGAATTAGGACTATGGATCTGCTCCCCACATCCATCCCAACGTTGCTGGATTCCAGCAGCAGAGAGAGTGATGATCAGCTGAATAAGAGTTCAAGACTTACATATTTGCTCAAGGCTCCAACATTTCTGTGGAGATCTAAGTGGAGCTGGTGTCTTTTGGGAAGAGGATCAGGGGCATACATATAGAAACATGACAAGCTTTGAAACTAATGTATGTGCTGAAAAGAAATGAAAGTGCATGCAACTTTTCACAATATTACAAAGAGCTTTACATCGAAGCAATTGTTTCTTCATATTCATTGTTGCATTGTATAATGGACTGTTGCATTGTATAATGGACTGTTGCATATGGCAAGTACCCACAAACTGAAAGGATTGGATGAATTATTTAGATTGAGGGATTAATTTGGCCGGGTTATTGAGGAAACAATGTTATGTTTATTTTGCTTTAGCTGATTATTAATCATCATAATCATAATAGTACTTTATTAGCCAAGTATGTTTTGCAACATACGAGAAATTTGATTTGCCATACAGTCATACCAATAAAGAGCAACAAGACACCCAAATAATTTTTTTAACATGAACATCTACCACAGCGACTCCCCCACATTCCTCACTGTGATGGAAAGCAAAAAAAGTTCAATCTCTTCCCTTTTTTGTTCACCCGCAGTTGGGGCACTCAAATTTTCTGTTGTCGGGGCGATCTTGGCTCCCGCAGCCAACAGTCGAGCCCTCCGCTTTGGGGCAATCAAGCTCCCGCATCGGGGGATCCCAGCTCCCCCGCGCCGGGCGATCGGATCCCGGGTCGGGGATAGTCGAACCGCGTGAGCCTTTGGAGCTTCCCGACTTCAGTCTCTACCCGAGACTGCGATCTCCTCGATGTTGAAATCTGCGGGCCGCGGTTGGAACGTCGATCCCAGGCAAGGGATCGCAGACTCCGATGATAAGTTCACGGACCCGCGGTGGGGCTCAACGTCAGTCTCGAGCAAGGCCGCCAGGTCCATGATGTTAGGCCGCAGAGCGACCGGAGATACAATCCGGAAAACAATCGCATCTCCGGCAAGGTAAGAGATTGACAAAAGTTTCCCCAACCCCTCCCCATACCCCCCACATAAAACAAACCAGAGAACATTAACACATACTTTTAAAACACACTAAAAATAACAAAAAAGACAAAAAGACAAACAAACTGTTGGCGAGGCTGCCATCGCTGACGGCACCATCCGATGTTCAAATAAGAGCTTCAGTTTAATGTCAATGAAAGACAATTGAACAATTCTTCACTCTTTATCAGGAAGAATAACCTACTTTGATGCTCGGATTCTGTTATATTTATTATATTAATCTGGGCATTGATGGAAAGACCAAAATTTGTTGTTTATTCGTAAGCAATAAAATTGCTTTAAAGTGGCTGCAAGCCTTCTAGCACAGGTGCTTCCACAGTGCTGTTGAATTGGGTAGCCCAAGATGCCAATGATATGATATATATTTCCAAGTCAATGTTATAGTGCCAATGGAAAATCTGCGGGTAGTGGTTCTTCCAAATGCCTGCTGCTCCTGCCCTTATGGTTGGTAAAGGCTGCCGGTTTGTGAAGTACTGTTGGAGTTTTCTGGGTGAGAAGCTACAGTGCATTTTATGGTTGGCTAAAACTGCAGCCACCTTACACCAGTGACAATGGTAGTGAATGGTTACAGTGATCAATGGGCACCAGTCAAGCAGGCAGCTTTGTCCTGGAGCTTCTTGAGAGTTGTTGGATCTGTTCTTCTGGTTCTGATGGTCTCAATGTTGTTGAGGTCTTATTGCGCGTCATTCTAAGATGAGAATTAAACCTTGGCAATCATCAGTAAACATCCCATCCCGACTTCTAATCCTATGATGAAAGGAAGATCATTGATAAAGTATCTGAAGGTTAGAGAGTCCACAAGATTGCTATGAGGAATTTGTGCAAGAGTTCCCTGACATTTTTAGTTTTAGAGATACAGTGTGGAAACAGGCCCTCCAGCCCACTGCATCTGTGCAGACCAATGATCACCCATGTACTAGTTCTGTAGTTCTATCCTACATACTGGGGACAATTTACTTGCGCCCTTTTGGGATGTGGGAGGAAACCGGAGAAAACCGGTACAAACTGTACCTGATGAGTGTGCAGACAGCACCCGCAGTCAGGATCGAACCTGGGTCTCTGGCACTGTAAGGCAGCAGCTCAATTGCTGCACCACTGTGCCACCCTGTACGTTGACCTCTAATAACCACAACCATTTTCCATTGTGTGAGTTGTGACTCCAACTAATGAAGTGTTTTCTTTTAATGTCCACTAATTTCAGTTTTAACGGAATTTCTTAATGCCGCATTCAGTCAAATTCTACCTGTTTCAAGTATCATTCTCACCTCCCCTCTACAATTCAGCTCCTTGGTCCAGGCTGAACCAAAATTGTGATGAAGTCTGGTAGTCCTAGCAAAGCCCAAACTGGGCATTAATTAGTTTAGTTTAGTTTATTATTATCACAAGTGCCGAGATAGAGTGAAAAGCTTTTTGTTGCGTGCTATGCTGTCAAACAAAAGAATATACATGATTACAATCAAGCTGTCCACCGTGTACAGATAAAGGATAAAGGGTACAACATTTAATGCAAGATAAAGTCAAATAAAGTCTGATTCATTCAATCATATTTTGTTGTCACATGTACCTGGGTACAGTGAAATTCTTTGTTTTTATATACAATCCGGTAAAATCATACAGCAGAGTTCACCTAGGCAGTATACAAGGTGTCGCCACGTTTCTGGTGCCGACAAACTTTCAAAAGCTCTCAGTACTGTCTTATCTTCTGGCAGTGGCGAACCAGGTCTGCTGCCGCGTGTGATCGCAGGCCAATTCACTAGTCGTTCGCGGCGGGGCTCCTCGCCGGATCCACTATTTGTTCTCGGCGGCTTCCAGCCGGGTCTCTCTTCCCACTCGGCAGCACGCTTGCTTGGCTTGCCGGACGTTCAGCTCTGTAGGGCATCCGGGAGACTTCTGCCCCCGGTAACTTTGAAAGATAGTTCAAAGATCTCCAATTAGGTAGATGGGAGTTCAGGACCACACACTAGCTGGTGGGAAGAAACTATTCCTGATTTAAGCATGATTTAATGGAACTGTCTAGCGGACTGATTAGATGCTATTTAGCTGAAATAAATTTTCCGACTTTTTATGAACAGGATGTGCCCGGACATAAGTAAAAACTAAAAATTAAGTGGAATAAGTCAAAAAGCACAATCTTCAGATTCAGAAGTGACTACATAACCAGTTTTACATTGCACTAGCACGTATATGATCACTGTAATATGAAAGTCAGTTGCTTTTGCATTTCTGCCCAGTGCATATGTACTCCTGTGCCATACCTGAGATGGCAGCAGAACAGTACTCTGGACAACATCTACCTTGGTGATATAAAATAATGGCACTGTGGTACAGCACAATTAGAGATCAGTGGCTTTTGTAGAAGAGATGTTTTGGAATTAAAAGTAAGGCATTGCTTTTACTGCATGTCATGTTAAATAGATGCAAGGTGTAGGGCATCTGTGGTTGGAAACCAAATGCTCACACATCAGAACATGGACAGATGACAAGCTGCTGAGGGGGGCTCTTGGTTGACTTCATCTGTCTCCAAACAGTTGTAGTGCTCACAATTACTAAGCAGTGAGCCAGACAAGGTGTAAGAGGTTAAATACAAGTGTGAAAACGCACACCACCAGATTCAGGGACAGTTTATTCACAGCTGTTATCAGGCAACTGAATCACCTTACCACAACCAGAGAGCAGTGCTGAACTACAACTTGGTGACTCTTGGACTATCCTTGATCGGACTTTGCTGGTTTTACCTTGCACTAAACGTTATTCCCTTATCATGTACCTACACACTGTAAATGGATCGACTGTAATCATGTATTGTCTTTCTGCTAACTGGTTAGCACACAACAAAAGCTATTCACTGTACCACGATACACGTGACAATAAACTAAACTAAATCTGGAGATGTTAGATGCTGTCCCTCCATGTGCCTTGTACTTCCAGATGGTTTAATTGAACAGTATATATTCCCAAATGTGAAGTATGTGTAATTTTCTTCTGACCAATATTGATGGCCAGTCTTGGTAATGCCACCCTTAGTTATCATGCCCTCAGTATTTTAGTCTAACTTATTCGTATACACACAAGCGTTAAGGCACTGAGTACTGACACCTCTGGAATCCCTTTGATATGTAAATTCATTCTTTGTTTCCTGCCACTGAGAAAACGTTGGAGTCAATTTGCCATTCCCTCAAGAATCCTATTCACCTTTATTTTTTGACCATCCTTTCACACAGGATCCTGTGAAAATCCTTGCCAAAATCATGCAGACTACATCAGGTTCAGTGCTATCATCCACTCTCTTTGTTACATCCTGAAATTTTTCAATCAAGCTAGTTAGACGTGACCTTCCTTTAAGCAATATCCTGCATACGGACCACTCTTAGTTATTCTGCATTGCGCTTGATGGAGATGTATTTACTCTAATAATTTGCATACCACTTGGGTTAAACTAACTAGCTATTAATTGCTTGATGTATTTCCTTCTCCTTTTTGCAACTTCCTGTCCTGCAATCCCCCAACAATTTCCCTGTAGTTACATAAACTGGATTGAGAAACGAAAGTCAGAACTGTTGCAAGAACATATTGTGCTTCCTTATTTTACTGATGTCTCAGTCCTTCAGAGTTAAATTAATGCTTTTCTTCACTTTTCCTTTCTAACTTTCGTCTTTTTCTCTCTTAATCCAATTTTCTGTCTTTTTATATCTTTGATTCCAGATTTTGCAATATATCACAAATTCTAATTAGACTTCTTTGTGCTTGATTATCGTTGGTATTTGAAAGTACACATAATTATTGCTTAGCCCACGCGTGGCACAGGTTTCTTTTGGAGATTAGTGTAGCACGATGACTCTCCAATTATCACAAGTTGCAGTGTCAAAGTCCACAGAAAATCTGTGGGCATGCGTAAGAGTAATTAATGGTTCCACCTCTGCCTGCAAAATCAGAGCAAACATGAACAATTCAGATATATAATTACAACTATTTAGAAGTGTATTGAAACATATCTACAAAGCAAAGACAGCAATACAGGTTGGTTTAGATCTTTCATTCAATTAAATTGAAGAGATTGGGCAGGGTGAGACTCGTTCACAGCATAAACACCAGTCTAATTCAACATGCTAAATGGCCAGTTTTTTGTGCTCACAATTTATGTGCAGACATGCTGCAAAACGATGAAAGTAAATTAAAGCATCTTAAAATATTTGAATAACATGCTGAAACAGGTGATGACAACTTATGTCGGCAAAGCCTGCAATTTACATCAATTGCTCTCTGATCTTCCTATGAGATGCATTTTGTTTAATTTTTAATGATCAATTAAAGATATATATATTTTAATTAAAAAATTAAAATCATAATTATCATAATCATACTTTATTAGCCAAGTATGTATTACAACATAGGAGAAATTTGTTTTGCCATACAGTCATACCAATTAAAAGCAACAGAACACACAAAATACATTTTAAAATAAACATCCACCACAGTGATTTCTCCGCATTCCTCACTGTGATGGAAGGCGAAAAAAAGTTCAATTTCTTCCCTTCGTTTGTCGGGGGCCTTGAGCCTTCCGTTGACAGGACGATCATGACTCCCATAGATGGCGGCGTTTGGACCCTCCGCATCGGGGCGATCAATCTCCTGCATCGGGGGGGATCTCAGCTTCCCCGCACCGGGCGATCTGACCCCGGGTCGGGGCTGGTCGAAACCTTCTACGGCTGGAACTTCCCGACATCAGTCTCTACCCGAGACTGCAAGCTCCTCGATGGTGAAGTCCGCAGGCCGCAATTAGAGCGTTGATCCCAGGCAAGGGATCGTACGCTCTGATGGTAAGTCCACGGCCCCACGGTGGGGCTCAAAGTCAGTCCTGAGCAAGGCCTCCAGCTCCATGATGTTAGGCCGCAAGGCGACCGGAGATACGATCTGGAAAACAATCACATCTCCGGCAAGGTAAGAAATTGAAAAACAGTTTCCCCCGATCCCCTCCCCCCCCCCCACATAAAACAAACCAGAGAACATTAACACAAACTTTTAAAACACACTAAAAATAACAAAAAGGATGGAAAAACAGACAGAATGTTGGCGAGGCTGCCATTGGGGCGCCACCTGGTGGATGCAGGGTACAAAATGATCTTTAATCAACACCAAAAGATAAAATGATGGTGACATCATTGCATTAGTGGTTTTGGGGGCTACTTATGTGTAAATTAATTACCATGCATTGCCTTCATTAGTATAAACACTTGAGAGAGACACCGTGGAGAAGACTTACATATTAATGAAATATATTCCTTTAAAAAAACTGAATAATGAAGTTTCACAGACCTAATAGAGCAAACAATAATTCCTCAGTTGAGATGAAGCAATTAGCAATCTGAATTAACAAGGCAAAGCACTGTTTATTGAAATGGGTATTTCCACAAATTAGCAAAACTATTCCAAGTTCCAACATACTGCATTACAAAAGGAGTCAATTACTGAGCACCATTGAACAATAACATTTTCGTGTTTTACGCAGAATGGAATTAAGTGACCTTATTTAGCAGCAACAAAAAAATCATTATATCGGCAGTGTTTACAAAATTCTTTTAGCATTTATCATTATGCCCTTGCACAATGCCTAATTAATTGGTCAAAACTATTCAATCAGAAAATGCCAAGAACGATGCCACTCCAAGATTTTTAAGAGTTTACAGTCTACCAGAGCAAATGCCTTAAAAAAGAGGCTCGACCCAAAATGTCGTCTGAATAAGGGTCTCAACCTGAAACGTCACCTATTCCTTTTTTCCAGAGATGCTGCCTGGCCCGCTGAGTTACTCCAGATTTTTTGTGTCTATCTTTAATTTAAAATATTTCAAATTATCGTTCACATACTTTAAAATAAAACCCCACTGCTAATCAGGGTCAGCACACCAAGACAATTCATTCACCCATCACTGTTGAATTGATTCAATGATACACTTACTTAATTGGTGGAGGGGATGGTCACTTTAAAAAACATCATAAATAGTGGCATTTACTTTTTACTTAAAGGAAGACCAGGCAAGATTAAGACTAATACAGGTGGGTTTATGTGGGCCACTTTGTCTCTAGTTGTCCTCGACTCCATCCAAGGACCCCGACATTTTTTTCAGGTGAGGCAGAGGATCATTTGCACCTCCTCCAACCATATCTACTGTATCTGCTGTTCCAGGTGTGGAATTGTATACCGATGAGACCAAGCGCAGTCACAGCGATCGTTTTGCTGAACACCTCAACTCCGTCCTCCTGAACCTACCTGATCTGCCAGTTGCTGGTCACTTTAACTCCTCCTCCCATTCCCACACTGACCTTTTTCAGAGTGAGGCCCAGTGCAAATCGTAGGAGCAGCTCCTCATAATTTGCTTGGGCTGCGTACAACCCAGCGGCATGAACATTGACTTCTCTAACTTCAAATAACATTTGCTTTCCCTCTCTCTCCATCCCTCCCCCTTCCCAGTTCTCCGGCCAGTCCTACTATCTCCAACTACATTTTATCTCTGCTTGCTTTGTGGTTACCTTCTCCCAGCTAACTATGATCTATTCTACATTTTCCTTGATCTCCATTCCCTTTGCCCTGTTTTCATACCTTCACCTTATCTATCTATCCCCCTGCCCCCCGACACCAGTCTGAAGAAGGGTCTCGATCGACGCAAAATGTCACCCATTCCTTTTCTCCAGAGATGCTGCCTGTCCCGCTGAGTTACTCCAGCATTTTGTGTCTGTCTCTAATTGGTAGTATTTTCAGAACAAGGTTAGAAACTTGTGGTCTTACTTAGGGTTAGGGTAAAGTTAGTATAAAAACAGGTTGTTGATAGTTGTTGTGGACTCAATGGACCAAAGGTAATATTTATGTACTGTTTCACTACGTGACTCTTTGACATGAGGGGATGTCTTAATGCTTGAAAAGTGTCATGATAAAGCAAGTCTTCCATTATACAAGCACTGTGATATTTTTTTTAAAGTCAAAGACTTCGAAGGTGGTCACTGAAACTATTGAACAAAATCAGTTGTTCATTAATTGGCTCCACCAAAACAGGACTGTTTTTCCTTCATTTGGCTGCGATCCACTACCCCATGTGACATCTCCATGGACCCGCTTTAAATCCTGACCCATGTCTCTGTGGAGTTTGCACATTCTTCCTGTAACCATATGGGTTTCCTCAGTTTGGAACGGATTCCTCGCAAACACCAGGTTTTGGGTTAATTCACCTCTGTAAATTGCTCATAGTGTGTAGGTGAGTGGTGGAATCTGGAGGGATTAGACTGTAATGTGGAAAGAATAAAATGAGATAAGTGTAGGATTGAGTGAACAGGTGCCTGATGACTCAGTGGACTGAGGAGAAATTTATTTAGTCAGAGGGTGGTGAATCTGTGGAATTCTTTGTCACAGAATGCTGACGATACCGATATTTCAGTGGATATTTTTAAGGTAGAAATAGATAGATTCTTGATTAGTATGGGTGTCAGAGGTTATGGGAAGAAGGCAGGAGGATGGTTTAGGAGGGAGAAATAGATCAGCCATGATTGAATGGCAGAGTAGTTGATGGGCCGAATGGCTTAATTCTACTCCTATCACTTGTGATCTTATGATTTTATGATTTGGATGTCCATCAATTAATTAGTTTGATTGTGCCTTGAAGTAAATTGCAGCTTCTGACAATGATCATATACTATTCCTGAGCCTCAGCATCACAATATCCTGTATCTCATTCCCATACTACACAACAAATATTCTACAGTGTATTCTGTGATTTAATCTAACTATTAACAGCAGCATTATTTGATTCTGCCACTAACCCCAACCACTCTGAACATACAAGTATTTACCTTATTCCAACACTTCTATTTACTTTTTGAGAGTTAGAGTCTGTTACAGCTGACTGCTGCAAAATGACAATATGAACGAGCCTGTGTCCATGTTGTTTGACTCTATGATCTATGATTATGACTCGATTGCCCCTCAGAAATCTTTTATTCTTACTCCTTTCCAAAAACACTAAGTTCATGCATTTCTATGCAAGTGATCCTTTCACAAATGATTACCAAGCATTGTATGAACTCATTGATGGGGAATAGGATTAGGTTATAGGAGTTCTGAGATTAAAATCAGCATGTTTCCAATGACTTTTACACACTTCAATAGATGCATCACAGAAGGTATACTGACACAGCTTGGTTTGAGAACTGTTCTGCCCAAGACCGACCCGTGCAAAGGTACAGAGATTTGTGGACATATTTGTCCACCACACAAACCAGACCTCCCACCATTGACTCCATCTACACTTCACAACGCCCCGGAAATGCAGCCAAGATAATAAAACATCCCGTCATTCCTTCTTCACCCCACTTCCATTTGGCAGACGATACAAAAGTTTGAAAAGTAAGCACCACTAACTCAGGAATAGCTTCTGCCCCTCTGTTATCAGGCTTCTGAATGAACGTACTGAGAACTATATTCTGCACTCTGTATCTTACCCTTTGCTCTACCTATTGTATTTGGGTTTGACTTGATAGTATTTATGCATACTATTATCTGATTATCGATAATTTTGATAAAAGGTTAAAAGTATCTTCTCTTAATTACAACCTGATGTGTTTGAACTTGTTCCCCATGTACCTGAGGAATAATTGATCAGTAATCAATTTCCCACTCATCAGGGAGCTATCGATCTATTTATTCACAACTAAATTATGAAGAGTACGCCGACATTATTTTTTTGGTATGAAGAAGCTTTTCAATCAGGACTCTCATTGATTTATGTCCCAGAATTGTGCCCCAAAGTTTATTGCCGTGCAGTATGATGGAAGGACTACTCTTCTCACTAATAAAATCTTAAACACACTCGTTCTGTCAATTAACAACTTGGCCAATTAATTCTCTTGTTTAACATGTTGGATTGCAGATTCTAGTTACCAGGTACACTTTGAAGTTTCAAAGATTGGATAAATTATACCGGAATTATACCAGAACAGTTGATAGAAAACATTAGTTAAGAGTTGTTTTCATTGATTTTGTACCCTGTGATGCCAAAAGCATTAAAAAGACAGCCATTTCCTTCATTTTCTAATACAAGAGACCATTCATAACCTCTCAAACAATAAGTCTGGATTTTAACCTCTCAAACAATAAGTCTGGAACGAGCTACTAAAGTGGAGTGCTAGATCTGTTGTTTGTGATATATAAATGACGTGGACATCAATGCAGAAAGGTTGGTTAGTAAGTTTGTAGACAACACAAAATTGGTGGAGTTGCGGACAGTGAGGAAGCCTGAAAAGGATACAATGGGATTTAGATCAATTAGAGATGTGGGCAAAAAAATGGCAGATGATATTTAATCCGAGCAAGTATGAGGTGTTACACTTTGGGAGATTGAATGTAAGGGGAAAGCATACAGTTAATGGCAAGACGCTAAACAGCATTGAAGTACAGAGGGATCATCAATCAGGGCATTGAGTTTAATATCATGTTGCAGCTTTATAAAACTTTGATTAAGCCGCTTTTGGGAGTATTGTGTGCAGTTCTGGTTGCCCCATTACCGGAAGGATGTGGAGGCTTTGGAAAGTGGGTGGATTAGAGTGTATTGGCTATAAGAAGAGGTAGAGTAAACTTGGATTGTTTTCTCTGGAGTGCTGGATGCTCAGGGAGGACCTGATTATGAAAAACAGAGATCGGACACTGATTTGGGGCCTTTTCCCAGGAAGGAAATGAGCTACCAGGGGTGGTCGTGGAAGCACATGTGATGGTGACATTTAAAAGACTTTTAGGTAGACACATGGATATGCAGGGAACGGAAGGATATGGAACAGATTACCCCATTGTAGGAAAGCCTATCAAAAGTCTGAAGAAGGGTCTCGACCCGAAACGTCACCCATTCCTTCTCCCCTGAGATGCTGCCTGACCTGCTGAGTTACTCCAACATTTTGTGATACCTTCGATTTGTACCAACATCTGCAGTTATTTTCCTACACTGTCAAATGCACTAATACCCTGAATAACTTCAGGTTTCATGAGAGACATGAACTACCGGCAGTCTCTCCGTTTTTTTGTTTTGTTTGTTTTTTTGTCATTGTCGTTGTTAAATGTACGTTTTGTTTTATTTTTAACTCTGTGTATGTGGGGGGGGGTGGTGGGGGGGTTGGGGGAAACCTTTTTTCAAATCTCCTCAACGGAGATGCGACCTTTACCGTGTCGTATCTCCGTTCGCGCTACGGCCTAACATCGTGGAGTCGGCGGCCTCCAGCTGGGATCGACCTCGAAGACTCCGGTCGCAGGGCCTGGACTTACCATCTCGGAGGCTTCGGCCGTGGGCCCTGCAGACCGCAACATCGGGAGCTCGCAGGTCCCTGGGTGGCGACCGGCTTTTGGGAGCTCCAGCCGTAGCAGCTTCGACCGCCCCGAAGCGCGAGGTACGATCGACTCGCCCGCAGGCCCTTCATCGCCCTGCGTGGCTCGGCCCTGGGACTTTCCATCGCCCGGTGGGGGCTCAGGACTTTCATCGGCCTGCTCGGCTCGGCCCTGGGACTTTCCATCGCCCGGTGGGGGCTTCAAAAAGTTGGGAGCCTCGATCACCTCGTGGCACCACGGGAGAAGAATGAGGAGGAGATAAGACTTTGCCTTCCATCACAGTGAGGGTATGCCTAGAGCAATCACTGTGATGGCTGTTTTGTGTAAAAAATTATATCTGTGTGTCTTGTGCTTTTTAATGTCTACTGCCGGACCCTGACGTGAGAGGACGCTGGCGTTGTTTATTCGCCGCTTTTCCGTCAGGATAGTTTGTCTGTTTGTTTCTATGTTAATTGTTTTTTCTAAAGCGCTTTGAGCATGCGATAAGGCGCTATATAAAATAAATGGATTATTATTATTATTATTATAGAGGGCATACCTTTAAGCTCAGCGGAGGAATGTTTAAATATATTTGAGTAGATATTTTACATGGAGAGTGATGGGTGCCTGGGATGAGCTATCAGGGTGGTGGCGAAAACACATACAACAGTAACATTTAAAAGGCTTTTATGTACATACATGGATATGCAGGGAATGGAAAGATATGGATCACATGCAGGCAGATGGAATTTGTTTAACTTGACATCATGTTTGGCACAGATACAGATATTTGCAATGCTATTTCTGTCCCCCCCCCCCAGACTGCAGTCCAGGCTCTACCGAAGAAGATTGCTTAAATGCCGTCTCTTCCAACACTGGAAATATTGGTGACCCACTTCATTCCCCCTGACACAGGTACTTGTAAAGTAGAGTAGAAATTAGTCAGCATGGAGCACAAGAAAGCCAAAACATGCTGATATGAAAGTAGCCTATAGATGAATTGTCAGTCAAGGACATGCCAGACCGCATGGATCCTGACATCAATGGCCCAGCCACAAAGAATGGCATTAGACCATTTCATAGAAGCTCTTCTAAGGCGTGCTGCATACAGTTGGCCCCCTGTGTGATAAAGAACAGGTTTTTCCTTTATAGGGAAGCCTGTCAAATGCACTAATACCCTGAGTCATAGTGGTATAGTATGGAAACAGGCCCTTCGGCCCAACTTGCCCACACCGGCCAACAAGACCCAGCTACACTAGTCCCACCTGGCAGCATTTGGTCCATATCCCTCCAAACCTGTCCTATCCATGTACCTGTCTAACTGCTTCTTAAATGTTGGGATAGTCCCTGCCTCACCTACGTCCTCTGGCAGCTTGTTCCATACACCCACCACCCTTTGTGTGAAAAAGTGACCCCTCAGATTCCTTTCCTTCTTTACCTTAAACCTATGTCCTTTAGTCCTCGATTCCCCTCCTCTGGGCAAGAGACTCTGTGCATCTACCCGATGTATTCCTCTCCTCTCATGATCTTATACACCTCTATAAGATCACCCCTCATCCTCCTGCACTCCAAGAAATAGAGTCCCAGCCTATTCAACTTCTGCCTATAGCTCAGACCCTCTAGTCCTGGCAACATTCCTCGTAAGCTTAATTGAGATCATTGAATGAACAGCTGTTCATCTAAGTCATCCAGCATGGGAATAGGCCCTATGACCCACTTAATTTACGCTGACCATAAATATCCAATTCTTTCCTTCTTCCTATACTCCCATCAACTCCCCCCAGATCGGACTACTCACATCCATATTAGGGACAACTTACAGTGGCCAATTAACCTACAAACCCGCACTTATTTGGGATGTGGAAAGAATTCCACGTGGTCACTTGGAAAATGTACAAACTCTGTACACACAGCATTGTAGGACAGAATAGAGCCAGTTCAGTAGAACCGTGAGGCAGCAGCTCCACTAACTGGCCACTCTCAGGTACTGTGAAGTTTACCTTTCCTCGGAGCACTAATGGGAAATGTTCTGTGCTCTCCATCAGTGGAGAAGTCAATAGACAATAGACAATAGACAATAGACAATAGGTGCAGGAGTAGGCCATTCAGCCCTTCGAGCCAGCACCGCCATTCAATGCGATCATGGCTGATCACTCTCAATCAGTACCCCGTTCCTGCCTTCTCCCCATACCCCCTCACTCCGTTATCCTTAAGAGCTCTATCCAGCTCTCTCTTGAAAGCATCCAACGAACTGGCCTCCACTGCCTTCTGAGGCAGAGAATTCCACACCTTCACCACTCTCTGACTGAAAAAGTTCTTCCTCATCTCCGTTCTAAATGGCCTACCCCTTATTCTTAAACAAGTCATATGTTGTCTTGTGCACACATATGATTAAGTACAGGTACAATGATAATCTTGTTGTAGCAGCATCACAGGCCCATAGACCCAGACAACACAAAAACCA
Organism: Rhinoraja longicauda; assembly: GCF_053455715.1. NCBI lineage: Eukaryota > Metazoa > Chordata > Chondrichthyes > Rajiformes > Arhynchobatidae > Rhinoraja > Rhinoraja longicauda. The sequence continues at coordinate 23,342,384 of NC_135955.1, read as the reverse complement.
AAAAAATATTTTCATTAATCATACCCAAATTATACGTAGATTCTACAAGACAGTTCAAAGCAAAAACTACCATGCAAACAAAAATCAAGACAACAGTGCAATACCCAAATAGAAAAAAAAAGGATGTCCATGGAATTGCAAGAGGTGATCGATAGTGCTCCATTACTAATGTAGAATTGGTGTTGTGTGGGTTTGTTCAAGTACGTGTTTGTTGCTGGAAAGTAACTGTTCCCGAACCTGGTGGTGTGCGATTGCAGGATTTGTACTTCCTGCCAGCCAATAGCAATGAGACGAGAGCATGGCCCAGATGGTTGGGTTCCTTGCCGATAGATGCAACTTTCTTCAGGCTGTGTCCCGTATTGATGTTTTTAATAGACAATAGTCAATAGACAATAGGTGCAGGAGGAGGCCATTCGGCCCTTCGAGCCAGCACCGCCATTCAATGTGATCATGGCTGATCATTCTCAATCAGTACCCCGTTCCTGCCTTCTCCCCATACCCCCTGACTTCGCTATCCTTAAGAGCCCTATCTAGCTCTCTCTTGAATGCATTCAGAGAATTGGCCTCCACTGTCTTCTGAGGCAGAGAATTCCACAGATTCACAACTCTCTGACTGAAAAAGTTTTTCCTCAACTCAGCTCTAAATGGCCTACCCTTTATTCTTAGACTGTGGCCCCTTGTTCTGGACTCCCCCAACATTGGGAACATGTTTCCTGCCTCTAACGTGTCCAACCACTTAATAATCTTATACGTTTCGATAAGATCTCCTCTCATCCTTCTAAATTCATATGTATACAAGCCTAGTCGCTCCAGTCTTTCAACATATGATAGTCCCGTCGTTCCAGGAATTAACCTAGTAAAGATAGTGGAGAGGGTTGTGTCCTTGATGGACTGGGCTAAGTCCATGACTCTGCAGTGTCTTGCATTTCTGTACCAGGCCCTGATGCAATCAGTCAGGATATTTTCTAAAGTAGTTCTGTATAGGTTTGTCAGAGACATGGCAAAATCTCTTTAAGCTGCTCGGAAAGTAAAGACGCTGGCACACCTTCCTCATGATTACATCTTTCTGCTGGGCCCAGGACAGGTCATCAAAGATGTTAACCGCAAGGAATTTGATGCGGGCGGCATGGTGGCGCAGCGGTAGAATTGCTGCCTTACAGCGCCTGAGACCTGGGTTCGATCCTGTCTACGGGTGCTTATCTGAACGGAGATTGTACATTCTCCCCGTGACCTGCGTGGGTTTTTTCGAGATCCTTACCCCGCACTCCAAAAACATACAGGTGTGTAGGTTAATTGGCTTGGTATAAATGTAAAATTATCCTCCGTGGATATAGGATAGTGTTAGTGCATGGGGGATTGCTAGTCGGTGCGGACCCGGTGGGCCAAAGAGCCTGTTTTCGTGCTGCATCTCTAAACTAAACTCTCTCCATCACTGACCCACCAATGAAAGCTGGCGCGTTTTCTTCCAAATTCCTCTTTCTGTAGACAACACTTAGTTCCTTGGTTTTATAGACAATAGACAATAGACAATAGAAAATAGGTGCAGGAGAAGGCCATTCGGCCCTTCGAGCCAGCACCGCCATTCAATGTGATCATGGCTGATCATTCTCAATCAGTACCCCGTTCCTGCCTTCTCCCCATACCCCCTGACTCCGCTATCCTCAAGAGCTCTATCTAGCTCTCTCTTGAATGTATTCAGAGAATTGGCTTCCACTGCCCTCTGAGGCAGAGAATTCCACAGATTGACATTGAGGGAGGGGTTGCTGTGGCACTACTGAACCAGGTGTTCCAATTCTCTCCTGTATGTTGGCTTATCGCCACCGGTGATTGATTGACATGGTTCTGAGGCTCGTTTTCCTCATAGATATTGTGCAGAAGAGCAACAATTCCATAAAGATGTCTCACTATTGCAGGACCAATTGACCAAAGACCATGGGGCAAAGGTTAAAGCTATCCTGCATACATCATACAGGCTGGGGGCCTGAGGGAAGGGCCATTCTGAAAGGTTCATCACATTTTGCAGCAGCTATCTGTAGCTCAGACTCTGTCTCTCAGGAGGTAATTAGAAGTGTTGGAATCAGGTAAATACTTGTATGTTCATAGTGGTTGGGGATAGTGGGAGAGGCAAATAATGCTCCTATTAGTAGATGATGGAAAATATATAATAGGATCCCGAGGGGCAACCTTTATGCAAACACAGTGGTGGGTATATGGAACAGACTGCCAGAGGATATATTTGAGGCAGGGACAATAACAACATTAAAAAGATACTTGAACAGGTCAATCACAAGAATATATGGTAGAATATTTGTCGTGTAGTATGGGAATGAGAGGCAGTACATTGTGATGCTGAGGCTCAGGAATAGTGCATGATCATTGTCAGAAGCTGTAATTTACTTGGAGGCACAGTCAAACTAATTAATTGATGGACTATGGCGAGTCTGGAGGCTCGTTCTTTGTTAAAGAAGTTTATTGCGACAGCAACATTCGATTACAAAGTATAACGAACGAGATTACAGACAATCATTAATTCTAACTGTTCACTTCGAAGAACTCTCCTAACTCACTGGTTTTGGGCGCCAAAACCACACGTGACGTCGCTGTCCAATCAGCGGGCTCAACTCCCTGGACCAATCCCTATGGTCGCACCCACACGTGACCTTGCTGGCCAATCTGAGAGTTCGACTCCCAGCTACATGATCCCCCCCAGAACCCAAGGTACGGAACCTAGCAGGGAGCCGGATTTCACGACCAGAATGAGTAAGGAGAGGGGCTGCCGGAACCACAGGAGCAGGGGTCCCAGATCGGGTGGAACTGCAGGAGGACGGCCCCGCCGAGGCGGTTGGCCGACCAGGACAGGGCTGTCCGGATCCAAGTGTGCAGGTTTGAGCCTGGACACCGAGACGAGCTCACTCCTGCCGCCTACGTCTAAGGTGAAGGTGACTGTCCCTTTACGCAACATGCGGAACGGTCCTTCATAGACCCTCTGCAACGGGGAACGATGGGCATCCCTACGCAGAAACACAAACTCACAGTCCTTCAAGGCAGGCGGTTCATGCACTATGAAACACCCATGAAATCCCCGGGCACTCGAAGTGGCGAGCCATATACCAGTTCCGTGGACGAAACACCGAGGTCCTGCTTAGGAGCAGTCCGGATGCCCAAAGTGACCCAGGGAAGTTGGTCTACCCAGTCCGGGCCTTCCATCCACGCACTGAGGGCTGCCTTAAGTTGCCGGTGAAACCTCTCCACGAGCCCATTAGCCTGTGGATGGTACGCCGTGGTCTGCTACAAACGGGAGCCGTACAGCTCCGCCAGCGTGGCCCAAAGGGCAGAGGTGAACTGGGATCCCCTGTCTGTGGTAATGACGGACGGAACACCGAAATGGGCCACCCAATGGAGGGCCAGGGCCCGGGCACAAGAGGCAGCGGAGGTATCGGACAACGGGAAAGCCTCCGGCCACCGGGTGAATCGGTCAACCACCGTGAGCAGATGAGTGTAGCCCCGGGAGGACGGTAAAGGCCCAACTAAATCAACATGAATATGGAAAAAACGGACCGCAGGAAACGCGAACTCTTGCACCGGGGGTTGAACATGGCGGTGAACTTTAGCGGTCTGGCAGGGAACGCAGGAGCGGGCCCAAGCGGCTACCTGCTTTCGCAGGCCATGCCACACAAACCGAGCGGCGATTAAGGCAGAGGTGGAGCAGACGGACGGGTGCGCCAGCCCGTGAATGGCATCAAACACCCAGCGCTGGAGGGAGGCCGGCACCACCGGCCTGGGGCGGGGAAGGGAAACATCACACCAGACTTTTGTACCCGCAGGCCCGCAGGCCTGCTGGGCCAACTTCAACCCCGAAGTGGCGGACTGGTATGCCGCGGCGGTGTCTGCCAGGAGCTGTGCCTCCGCAAGCTCTTGGAGATCCACCTCGCAGCCCACCGCTGAAATGGGGGAAACGGCTGGCCGGGACAGGGCGTCAGCAACGGCATTAAGCTTACCCGCGACATGACGGACATCGGTGGTAAACTCTGAGATGGCAGTCAGGTGCTGCTGCTGGCGGGCCGATCATGGGTCGGACAATTTGGAAAAAGCAAAAGTCAACGGTTTGTGGTCCGTAAAGGCCACAAATGGGCGGCCTTCTAGGAAATACCTAAAGTGACGGACAGCTAAATAGAGAGCCAGAAGCTCTCGGTCAAAGGCGCTATACTTCAGCTCAGCCGAACTCAGCTGTCGGCTGAAAAACGCCAAGGGCTGCCAAAGGCCACCCACCTGCTGTTCCAAAACCACTCCCACCGCCACGTTCGACGCATCAACCATCAGGGCCGTGGGGGCAGAGGCGCTCGGGTGGACGAGCATGGTGGCATCTGCCAGAGCCGCTTTAGCTGCCTCAAAGGCCGTCTCAGCGGCCGCGGACCATTCTAATTCTACAGGTTTGCCCGCGAGACACTGGAAGAGCGGACGCATGACCCGTGCCGCTGCCGGGACGAACCTATGGTAGAAGTTCACGATGCCCATGAACTCCTGCAACCCTTTCACTGTGGTGGGCCGCGGGAATGCACGGACAGCCTCCACCTTCTCGGGCAAAGGGGTGGCGCCAGTGGGGGTGATTCTGTGCCCTAAGAAATCAATAGAATGGAGGCCAAATTGGCACTTGGAGGGTTGGATGATGAGCCCGTGGTCTTGGAGCCGCCGGAACACTGTCCGCAAATAGGCTAGGTGTTCCTGCTCCGAGGGGCTGGCGACCAGGATATCATCTAAATAAATGAAAACAAAAGGCAAATCTCGACCAACACGGTCCATGAGTCGCTGAAAAGCCTGTGCCGCGTTCTTTAAACCGAAAGGCATATGCAACCATCGAACAACCCGAACGGAGTGATCGTGGCAGTCTTTGGTATGTCCTCCGGGCGCACAGGGATCTGGTGGTAGCCCCGCACCAAATCGATTTTGGAGAAAACCACGGCACCTTCCAGCCCAGACGAGAAGTCTTGGAGGTGCGGTATGGGGTAGCGGTCGGCTGTGGTGATGGCATTGAGGCGCCGGTAATCGCCGCATGGTCTCCACCCCCCAGATGCTTTGGAGACCATATACAACGGAGAGGCCCACGGGCTGTCGGACCGACGGACAATGCCCATTTGTTCCATCTTCCGGAATTCTGCCCGCGCCACTACCAGTTTGTCGGGCGGTAACCTCCTGGCCCAAGCGAAGACAGGGGGTCCCTCGGTGCGGATGTGGTGGACCATGCCGTGCCGGGCAGAAGGGGCATCGAAACGCTGAACGAGCAGCTCCGGAAACTCCGCCAGGACCGCAGCATACGGGTCGGGGGCCGTGACGACGGCCTGGACAGTTGGGCTGGGCGGGGTGGAGGCCGGTGGAGCGGCGGGCTCATCGCTGCTGGCGGAGGGTCGAAGGCCGTTACCTCGGACATCGGGGACTAGTGAAAAGGCCCAGAGGAAATCTGCGCCCAGGATCGCCTGACCGACTTCCGCGATGATGAATGGCCATTCGTACGTGCAGGTGCCGAAAGCCAGAGACATTGTCCGTGTACCGTACGTGCGGATGGGGCTGCCGTTAACCGCGATGAGGGTAGGCCCTTTCTTACCCGATCGGGTTTCGAGGTCGGTCGGCGGTACGATGCTGACTATGGCTCCCGTGTCAACCAAAAATTCCGTGTCCGTGAATCGATCTCGGATGTAGAGGCGTCGGTTCTGGCCAATCGCGACCGCCTCTATGTATGATCGGCCGAGGCATTTCCCGAGAAGGTGCAAGGTGAGCGGCAGTTGCGGGCTTCTCCACCCCATCGTAGATGGTAATGACACCAGCCGCGCTTGTGCGGATCCTTTGGCGGGCTTTTGGAGAAATGGCGGGAGACGCGGCGCCATCTTGGTGCCGCTGCGGGCTGCCCGATGGTGCCGAGACCTTGTTGATCGAAATGTTTCTTTTTGATTTGGACGCCATGAGCGCATCAGCTTTCTCCGCATATGCCACGGGGTCCTTAAAAGAACAATCCATGAGCATGAGCTTGACATCTTCGGGAAGCTGCTCTCTGAAAGCCTGCTCGAACATGAGGCAATTCTTATGTTCACCTGCTAGCGCCAACATTTCAGCCATGAGGGCGGACGGCAGCCGATCTCCGAGATCCGGTAGGTGCATAAGCCTCTTAGCTCGGTCATGCCTACTGAATCCGAAGGTTCGTAACAAGAGTACCTTCAGTGCCTCATACTTGCCGTCTGCAGGAGGGGCGATGATGAACCGCATCACCCACGCGGACGTCTCCGGCGGTAGAGCACTGACGAGGTAATAGTACTTTGTCTCGTCCGTCGAGATGTTTCTTAGGTGAAACTGAGCTTCGGCATGGACAAACCAGGATTGCGGTTGATGTGCCCAAAACGGCGGAAGGTGAACGCTGACCGCGTTTAGCTGCGGTGCGCCGGGCGTTGGAACCGAAGACGAGGTGTCTTGTTCACCCATGGTAGGTGATCGGCTGGATCACGTCGGGGTCACCAATATGGCGAGTCTGGAGGCTCGTTCTTTGTTAAAGAAGTTTATTGCGACAGCAACATTCGATTACAAAGTATAACGAACGAGATTACAGACAACCATTAATTCTAACTGTTCACTTCGAAGAACTCTCCTAACTCACTGGTTTTGGGCGCCAAAACCACACGTGACGTCGCTGTCCAATCAGCGGGCTCAACTCCCTGGACCAATCCCTACGGTCGCACCCACACGTGACCTTGCTGGCCAATCTGAGGGTTCGACTCCCTGGACTAATCTCTGTGGTCGCTACAGGACATCCAAATAATGGCATTGGATATATTCGTGAATCAATACTGAAAGAAGTTGTTATTCACTGTTTGTCTGCCGTGCCGCATTCCTGTGCTGTGAAAACTGGGCTTGCCAGCTTCAGTTGATGTTACCTTGGGTGCCGTACAGTCCTTTGTAACATTTCACATTTACTTTTCTTGATAGTAACGCACAGAACTTTTACCACAATTTGTACAACCATGTTAGCTACAAAATGCATGGCACCCCTTTGCCTGAGCAGCCATTTGAATTGTGCTTGAAAAAGGATAAGAATTGCAGAACTTTACTAAAAACACACATCTTTCTTGTTGAAGATCAAGTCACTGTGGATGCCCTAAGGATGGCAATTAAACAATCTGAGATTGGAAAAATTGCATTTGTAATTAATGCAATTAGTTCTTACCACTGCACAGAGCCCCTGGGTTATCCTTGATTTGTCAGACACATTCTTCCAATGTTTCCACTTGCAATGCTTCGTTGGACTGCAGCAAAGTGTATCTGCATGGTCTGCCTGTTTTGAGTATGAAGACTGGTCAGACGATTGGGTGTGTGTTGAACAAGATCAGCAATTTCCCTTCCCTTCCCAGCACATAATAAAAGGCGCACAACAGCGCAAAACAATTTTGCTGCTCTGCTAGATTTTTCAATGTTCAGCACTCCGGAAGAATCGAGGTTAAGAGGTTTCATTAAAATTCCCTTTTTTGTTTCCTAATTTCTATCTTATAGAATATGGTTTCGATCTCTACGAAGAGCAGAAACAACATTATAAATACACTATCAAACTCTTCTGCCTTCTCAAAGACCTCTATCTGACCACCTCTCAAGAAATAGGATAGGACAAGTGTCTGAGGTGCCTGTTGGTGAGTTCTATTAGTTTTTAAATCGTCATAGAAAAGGCCAAGCCTGGTCCATATGATAAAGTTATAGTTCTAGACAGGTAGGATCATACACAGTGAAGATTGTTATCAAGAATAAAAGAATCAAGAATTAAAACTGAATCTTAATCAACTGGGCAAGTGGATTGAGGAATGACTAATGGAGTTTAATTCAGATAAGTGTGAGTTGTTGCATTTTGGGAATTCAAACCAGGACAAAACCTCAAAGTGATACCAGGAGTGAGATGGTGCAGAGTGATCCAGGGGTACAAATGCATATTTCCCTGAAAGTGGTATTACAGATAGAAAGGATGTGAAGAAGGCTTTTGGCATGCTGGCCTTCATCAGTCACGGAATTATGTAGAGAGGTTGGGACATTATGTTACAGTTGTACAAGACATAAGTGAGGCTGCACTTGGAGTCTTGTGTTCAGCTTTGGTTACCCTGCGGTGGGAAAGATAAGATGGAGAGAGTGCAGAGATTTATGAGGGTGTTTCGGCTTTGGCTTAGATTTACTATTGTCATGTGTACTGAAGTTTTGTATTGCATAACATCCAAACAAAACAGGTAATACTGTACATAAATACAATTGAGCTAAACCAGGTGTAAACAGGTGTAGCAAAGAGAAAGATACAGAGTGCAGAATATAATTCTCAGCGTTGTAGCAAAATAGTTCCAGAGACACAATCAAATGTCTGCAGTGAGGTAGAAGAGAACCGGACTGTACCCTAGCTTATGGAAGGACCTTTCAGAAACTGTGTGCAGTTTTGGTCTCCAAATTTGAGGAAAGATATTCTTGCTATTGAAGGCGTGCAGCGTAGGTTTACTAGGTTAATTCCCGGAATGGCGGGACTGTCATTTGTTGAAAGACTGGAGCGACTAGGCTTGTATACACTGGAATTTAGAAGGATGAGAGGAGATCTTATCGAAACGTATAAGATTATTAAGGGGTTGGACACGTTAGAGGCAGGAAACATGTTCCCAATGTTGGGGGAGTCCAGAACAAGGGGCCACAGTTTAAGAATAAGGGGTAGGCCATTTAGAACTGAGATGAGGAAAAACTTTTTCAGTCAGAGAGTTGTGAATCTGTGGAATTCTCTGCCTCAGAAGGCAGTGGAGACCAATTCTCTGAATGCATTCAAGAGAGAGCTGGATAGAGCTCTTAAGGATAGCAGAGTCAGGGGGTATGGGGTGAAGGCAGGAACGGGGTACTGATTGAGAATGATCAGCCATGATCACATTGAATGGCGGTACTGGCTCGAAGGGCCGAATGGCCTCCTCCTGCACCTATTGTCTATTGTCTAAACCTAGTAACAGAGGCAAAGAAACTGGTCCTGAGTCTGGTGCAAGACCCATAGGCCTGATTTGCAGGGAGAGGATGGACATGCTAGTAATTTATTCCTTGGAGATTAGGAGATAGAGGGGGGATTCTATGGAGGTGTATAAAATCACGAGGGTAAATGCACATAATAAATTTCCCAGAGTGTGGATGATGGAAAAAATATAATAGAAACCTGAGGGGCAACCTTTTTGCAAACACAGTGGTGGGTATATGGAACAGACTTCCAGAGGAAATATAGATTCCTCCTTCCGATTGGACTAAATAGGACCACGGCTCCTGGCAGGTTCCTCTTACTACGCCCAAATGATCATATCCCTTCTGGGTCTGCAGGCTCCTTCGACAGTGGCTGTTCGTAATACGTCTTCTGAATCTGACGTTTGTGTTGCAGCTGAGCCTGAACTGATTGAGGCTCATAAACGCGAGGCTGCAGCAGTTGCCTTGCGTCGGGAAGGGTGGTGCAAGTTTGCTTGGACATCAGACGTTGGGCTGGCGAACCCAGCACCGGGTCGCGTGAAACGTTGCGAAGATTAAGGAGGTCCAGTAACACATCAGACCCAGCTCTTTTGGACCTCTCCATGACCTGCTTGGCACTCTGGACAGCCCTCTTGGCCACCCCGTTCGACTGCGGATACTCTGGGGGTGCTGGTGATGTGTTTAAACTCCCAGCGCTTAGCAAAGTCTTTGAAACATTGACTGGTAAATTGTCCAGCATTATCCGACATGAGGATGAGAGGAGCCCCATGGACCGAGAAATGTCTCGCAGGTTTTTGAATAACCGCCGCCGATGAAATGCGTCACAGGTTAACGTAACTGGCTGATTGACGTCAAAATATGCCAGAGTGGGAGGACACAACATCTGTTGTCTGAGAGCGTCAAAAGCTCGCTGTTGCTGTTCATGCCACGTCCTGGCAGTGTCCTTGTGAGTAAGCTGTCGCAGTGGAGTGGAGAGTTCGCTAAATTGCGGAATGAACTTACCAAGATAGTTTACCATACCCAGGAACCTCTGCAGGCTGGTGACATCAGTCGGAGCTGCCATCTCGCTGATGGCTGCTGCCTTCGCAGGATTAGCTTTGAGGCCGTCGCTGGTGAAAACATGTCCCACATAGTTCACTTTGTTAACACAAAACTTGCACTTGTGGGGGTTGAGTTTCAAATGTGCCTCCCTGGCACGATCGAGTAAAACCAGACATGGATCTACAACAGTGACAACATTTAAAAGATACTTGGGCAGGTAAATGGATAAAAAATGTTTAGAGGGACATGGACAAATGCATACAAATGGGTCTAACTTAGATGGGGAATCTTGGTTGACATGGCCAGGTGTTGCCATGAGCCGTGTTTCAGTGTTGTATTTACTTTATGACCTGCCGCACGGTAGAGTTGCTGCCTTACAGCACCAGAAACCCGGGTTCAATCCTACTATGGGTGCTTGTATGTACGGTTTGTACGTTCTCCCCATGACATGAGTGGGTTTTCTCCGGGAGCTCCGGCTTCCTCCCAAACTCCAAAGATGTAGAGGTTTGTAGGCTAATTAGCTTGGTATAATTGTAAATTGTCCCTAGTGGGTGTAGGATAGTGTTAGTGTGTGGGGATCGCTGGTCGGCATGGACTCGGTGGGCCGAAGGGTTTGTTCCCGTGCTGTACCTCTAAACTAAACCAAAATCAAACTTAACTAAAATACTCTATAATTCAGCTACTATGTATCTCTATAACACAGCTGATGTTAAAGTAACATGTTAAAATGTTCAGCCATTGAATAGAAGTGGCATGAGCGAGAACACTCTGAAACCAGTCTATTTAAAAAATGCAGGAAAAGAACTTGTGAGGGAAACCACAGTAGAGTAACTTCGCACAATAAACGAAAGAGCATTTGTCAGAGAAGGGTTGGTAGTTACAAACAAACTATGTGTTTAAAACCAATGTCAGTGACCTTCAACAGTTTCATCACCAGTGTGGCCAGAAGAGGAAACAGTCAATCATCTTCACTCTGGTTGCAAATAATAATTGTTGACAAATACAACATATCAACTGCAAATACAACATGATCGCATTGAATGGCGGTGCTGGCTCGAAGGGCTGAATGGCCTAATCCTGCACCTATTGTCTATTGTCTATTATCTAAGTGAAAATCAAATCATTGTAGGTAATGGAAATCTGAACAGTTGACATACTCAGCTGGCCAGACAGCATCATGATAAGAGAATCAGACCTATCACTTCAGTTCAAGGTCTCTACATCAGAACTGACCTGTCAAGTGTTTCCAGCATTTTCTATTATTATTATTATTCCAAATGGCATTAATCAATATAGCAACATTGTTTAATCCTCCCTCCGCTGCATTCATTATGAAACTAATAACATATTGCAAACACAAAGATAAAATTGTAATTTAAACTAAACAGCGTTTCAGAAAATATTTGACAGTGTAGCCAGAATTCACCAACGATACCATTGTCATTGGATGCATAAAAGGTAACAATGAGTCAGAGAACAGAGGTTTATCTGCTTAAGTGGCGCCAGAACAGCAATGTTAGTAAGGCGAAGGAGGTGATTGTTGACTTCAGGATGGGAAAGCCAGGGGACCATGCATTGATCTCCATCAGCAGGTCAGAGGTGGGGAAAGTCAACAGTTTCCTGAACATATCTCTGATCATCTATTCTAAACCCAGCACATTGATGTAATCTAAAAGAAAGATCATCAACGCCTCTATCTCCTCAAAGATTTAAGGAGATTCAATATGTTGTTGAGTATTCTGAAACATCTCAGGTGTACAGAGGTGAGCATATTGATTGGTTGAAATACGACTCAGTTTGGTCATTCAAAAAATGCTGGAGTAACTCAGCAGGTCAGGCAGCATCTCGGGAGAGAAGGAATGGGTGACGCTTCGGGTCGAGACCCTTCTTCAGTCTGAAGAAGGGTCTCGACCCGAAACGTCACCCATTCCTTCTCTCCCGAGATGCTGCCTGACCTGCTGAGTTACTCCAGCATTTTGTGAATAAATCGATTTGTACCAGCATCTGCAGTTATTTTCTTATACTATTGGTTATTCAAAAGTTCAATGTTCATCATTTCAGTGTTCTGGTTCATATCCACTGCACATGACAAATAATCACCCTAGTCTGGTCCTGTTCAAGTACCAGCCAATTTTGAAACACTCAAAGAAATCCCAACATGCCTTTATTTACAATAGTTTTATTAATCCTATATAGCACAATTATCCATTACCTTATCATCCACATTCTTGCTATTCCCTATCTTTCTGACTTCCTCAAAAACTGCTACTCTCTGAGATTCCTACATCTCCCAGCTCCAGTGGAGTTTCATCTCTGTCCACACACATCCTGCTGAAAAGCTCTATACTATAGGTGCCATTTTGTAAACTTCCCAATCCTTTTCTTTCCTTGGTCCTTTCAAACGCTCCTTAAAATCTATTTCTTAAAATCAACATGCCCACACCGGCCAACATGTTCCATGTACACCTACCTGCGTTTGGCCCATATTCCTCTAAACCTGTCCTATCCATGTACCTGTCTAAATGTTTCTTAAACATTACGACAGTACCTGCCTCAACTACCTCCTCTTGCAGCTCGTTCCATACACCTACTACCCCTTGCGTGAAAAGGTTACCTTCCCCCCTCACTTTAAACCTATGTCCTCTGATTCCCGATTCTCCTACTGGGCAAGAGACTGTGCGTCTACCCTCTTGTTATTGATCAATCAGCATGTCCATGTCATTCATGGCTTTTTAAACCTGTAGATCTTTTTAGATGTTAACATATGGTGGGAATATTGATTATAGGTAACTAAACTAGCTTCAACTTTTATGAACAACTTGAGTGGATTTGTTGTCAACCACAGACCATCAAATCAAATGCATTTCTGCAATCTTTACAAGGCAGTCATCCTTTAAGAAATCATAATTTAGCAAATGGCCAAAAACAAAAGGAACAATGCAAGTCTCCAATATTTATTTGCTTAAAGCCTTAGAATCATTTATCACAGGAACCAGTCTTTCAATCTACCAATTTTGCGTTGATCATCAAGCACACATTTACACTAATTGTGTACTAATCCATGTTATTATCCATACATTCCCAATGAGTCCCTCCATATTCTATCACACATTTGGACACCAAATGCACTTTACAGAGAGCCAGTTAATCTATAATCCTTCATGTGGGAGGAAACTAGAACATCTGGGAAAACCACAGGAAGAACATGCAAACTCCACGCAGTAGGTACGGATCAATCCTGAGTTCTCTAGAGTTCTGAGGCAGTAGCTCTACCAGCTGTATCACCATTCTGTTAAAATATACGAAATGTGAGAATTGTTGGCTCAAATTGTCCCTGCATTGAGTGCTTTGCTAGGGACAGCATAGATTTTACAAAAATCTGTCATATTCACGGTCAATACAAATGATACCTCATTTACATTTCATGTTTATTTAAGGAAAAGAGTTTAACTTCCCCAGCTGCTGTAATGTAATACAAACATATTGCCACAGAAGGCTGTGCAGGCCAAGTCAGTGGATATTTTTAAGGCAGAGATAGATAGATTCTTGATTAATGCAGGTGTCAGAGGTTATGGGGGGAAGGCAGGTGAATGCGGTTAGGAGGGAAAGATAGATCAGCTATGATTGAATAGCGGTGTAGACTTGATGGGTCGAATGGCCTAATTCTACTATTCCTTATGACCTTATATCTCTGGACAGGAAAGCCCATCAATCCTCTACTTCTGAAGAAGGTTGAGGAGATACGGTATGTCGATAAATACTCTCTTGAACTCTACAGGTGCATGGCAGGGAGAATACTGACAGGTTGTATCAGGGGCTGGTTCTGCAAATCAAATGCCCAAGATCAAAAGAGTGGTGGACACTGCCCGGTCCATCACAGGTACTGACCTCCCCATCATCAAAGGGATCTAATGGAGTCGCTGCCTCAAAAAGATAGCCATCAAAATTAAAGATCCACACCACCCTGCGGATGCTCTTATTTCACTCTTGCCATTGAGAAGATGGCATAGGAGTCTGAAAACTGTGACCACCAAGTTCAAGAATAACTTCTTGCCATCAAGCTCTTGAATACTACACAACATTAACTATGAACTTTCTTTGGTTGCCCTAAAGACTTGGGGCTTTTTTGCCCTAGTATTGGGGCTATTAATCTATTGATTTTTGTTTATTAAATGTTATCTATGAAACTGTGTTTACAGGCATGTTCGGTTGCTGTAAGTCAGAATTCTGTTGTCAAAACATATGGCAATTAAACACGCTTGACTCTTGTCTTGTCTCTTGAAGTAACATGACCATTCTTTTACAATTGTACCTCAGGTGAGCAATCAGCTTTTAAATAAAGGGATCTTTCAAAACAATGTTACTTAAAATCAATTTTACCTACAAACAGGGAAGAACAACATCAAACCTATCCTCAGCCTTCTATTGCCCTCTATTAATGTTGGCCCTTTATTAATTTTGGCCCTTTATCAATGTTGGTATGAAAGTATATCAGGATAATGAATGCTTCAGCTTTTCTTTCCTTTCAGACTGCCATGCAACATCTCCCCCTGCTGGGTTTTTTTTAAATTAATTTTATTTAAATTTTAACAAAACAAATACATGTATGAACTCATAGTACGCGATGGTACCTACATTATAAATTCGATTATACATTTTAAATTCGATTATACCTGTATTGTTCTGTATTATCTCCCCACCCACAACCCCCCTCCCCCCAGTTAGAAAAAAGAGGAAAAGGGAGAAGAAGAAAGATAAAGATTTTTTTTTTTTTTAAAGGAAAGAAAGAAAGAAAGAAGAAAGAAGGAAACCTGGAGACAAGAAAGAAACACTTCCGGCTAATTTCTTATTAAATTCTTTTTAGGGGTATCAAAACAATCCTAAAATTAAGTATTTCCAATTCTTAATCCTAGTTTTAAAGTGAATGGGTTCCAAAGTTTCAAAAAGAAATCACATTTATTTCTCAGATTATAAGTAGCTTTTTCTAATGGGATACAACTACGCATTTCTGCATACCATCTTGCAATTCTTATTTCATTGTGATCTTTCCAAGTGACCGCCACATATTTTTTTGCTATTCCTATTGCTATTTTGAGAAATCTTTCCTGATATTTATCTAAAATTAATCTTGGTAATATTCCTTTAGTATCTCCCAATAAAAACAACCTTGAACCCAATGGTATGGTCCTCCCCCTGCTGGTTGAATCTTTACATACAGACCATCAGGGCAGCATACTCATTCAGATTAAGGTTTGCCACAATCCGATCACGTTCACAAGTTACAAGAATAGAATTAGGCCATTTGGTCCATCAAGTCCACTCTGCCATTCAATCATGGCTGAACTCTGGCTGAACTCTGTGTCCTGATCCCATTTTCCTGCCTTCTCCCCATAACCCATGACACCCATTCTAATCAAGAATTTGTCTATCTCTGCCTTAAAAATATCCATTGACAGCCTCTTCAACCCTCTGAGGCAATGAGTTCCACAGATTAACTACGCTCTGACTAAAGAAGTTATTGCAATCTGGAGTCTGATACAAACACAGAAGGGAGACAGCAGACTACACATAGGTGCTGCAGCTGAGCTCTGTTTTAACATTTCTTCCTCATTACAATCACAAATAGGGATGACATGAATGGATTTCTTTAATCAGAAGAATTAATGCTGACACTCGCTGAAGATTTCCAAGGACTACAGTAGAGAGGCACCAAACTGTAATTCAATGCAGTTTTACGCTTACACTAAATGCAGATCAGTGTCTATTTTGGGGAACTTCATTGATGGCAGTGCAACTTGGGCAATGAAAGTGAATGGCTTTGGGCTGATGGTGGATTTGTTTGACATCAAAATGGTTGATGACTCCATGATATACAACAAGTAGAATTCCGACTCCTATTATTATGTCAAAATTGGCCTCAAACTTCTATTTGGACCTGCTGTAATGTGAAGCATCCTACATGACTGCTTTGTGTCGGAGGAGTGGTCCATATTCAAGAGCTCAACGGCCAATCTTAATGAATATGATGTTGCCACTACAGTGAATCAGTAAGTGTCCACAGGGTTGAATGCCAAAGAGGTCAATTCAAATGTGGGTTAGGCACCATCAGTGAGGATAATGGACAGACGATATTTCCAGTCAGGACTCTTCTTCAGACTCGGTAACTCATTCCATCGACCCACTACCGTTGGTGTGAAAAGTTTGCCCCTTGGGTTTCTATTAAATCTTCCCCCTCTCACCTTAAACCTATGCCTTCTAGTTCTTGATTCCCCTAGCCTGGGATAAAGGCTCTGTGCATTCACTCTATCTATTCCCTCAATGATTTTATATACCTCAAAATATCAACTCTCAGCCCCTGCACTTTAAGCAATAAACTTCAGGCTTGCCCAATCTCTCCCTTGGGTTTATGCCCTCAAATCCTGACAACATCTTAGTAAATCTTCTTGCACTCTTTCCAGCTTAATAGTATATTTCCCATAGAAAGGTGACAAAAGCAGAACACAATACTCAAAATGCAGCCTCACTGGCATCTTGTACAGCTGTAACATATCTTCCCAACTTCTATATTCCCTGACTGATGAAGGCCAGTGTGTCAAAGGCCTTCTTCAACACCTAACTACCTGTTACACACTATCAAGGAACATTGTAATGGCTATAATGTCCCAGTCCCACATACCCATTTACACCCTGGATTAATCTGGTTTACCTGACAGGCCTCCTCTTGCATTGAAATAAATGCCATTTAATCCAATCGTGCTCCTGCTTGCCCTATCTACTGAACTTGATGTCATTGCCTTTTGCATCAACGTCAAGCCTCCTACCCACCTCAATACCACATTGAATCCAATCTTCCTGCCAATCTAATTTAAATCCTTTCAACTTCCTGACGAATAGATTATGATCGGTAAGGATAGGTGACCAAACATCCTCCACGATAATTCTCAACATCGGTGCTCCACAAGGCTGTCTTCTTAACTTCTATTCTACAGCACATGCACTTACAATTGTGGGGCCAAATTCTACTCTATTGCCATTTACACATTGACAAATAACACTACATTTGTGGGCTGGATCTCAAATAATGACGAGACAGAGTACAGGATGGAAATACGACGTTTAGTAACCTCTCCTCAATGTCAGCAAAGCAAAAGAGCTGCTCAATGATTTCAAGAAACAGTCTACGTGAATGGTGCTGAAGCAGAAACTATCGAAAGCTTAAATTTCCTAGCCATATTACCAACAATTGTCTTAGTCCAACCACATTAACCCAACAGCCAAGATAGCATACCAATGCCTCTACTTTCCTAGAAGACGAAAGACATTCTAAAGGATTGAACAGCAATGTAGTTTTATCTGTATTATTGTATATGCATGAGTGTTTTTGTCAGGGTCTCAACCCAAAACATCACCTATTCCTTTTCTCCAGAGATGCTGCCTGACCCGCTGAGTTACTCCAGCATTTTGGGTCTATCTTTGGCGTAAACCAGCATCTGCAGGTCCTTCCTACATTGGAAAGTGATGAAAGCAGACTTGATCTACAGGATAGTCAGGGGCATAGCAGGGAATGAGGAAGGACTATTGGTTAGCGAGAGTTGAAGGCATGCATATTCCTGTTTGAATAAAGGGCAAGGCAGGTGGGAGGAAGGAAGTCTGGATGACGAGAGAAACTGAGGCTCTGGTTTGGAAAAAGAGGGAGGCATGGGGCAGGTGTAGACAGCTGGGATCAGGAGTAGCCATGGATGGGTTTAAGGAACTGAGGAGCATACATAAGAAGGAAGTCATAAGGGCAAAAGGGGGGGGGGGGGGGGGGAGGAGATAGCACTGGTGTAATATTAAGGGTCTCGACCCAAAACATCACTTATTCCTGTTCTCCAGGGATGTTGCCTGACCTGCTGAATTACATGAGCATTTTGTGTCTTTCATCACTTGCCATACTGACTTCCAACCTCTGACCTTCCTCAATCCCCCCCCCCGTCTAGAATCTAGATTAAACCCACCTGAGTAGCATTAGCAAACGTGCCTGCCAGGATATTGGTTTCCCTCCACTTCAGGTGTAATCCATCCCTCTTGTTCAGGTCACCTCTGCTCCAGGAGATTCCAATGGTCCAAAAATCTAGATTCCTGACCCCTGCACTAACACTTCAGCCGCACATTCATCTGTCCTATCTTCCTGTTCCTACCCACACTGGCACATGGCACCAGGAGTAATCCGGAGATCACTGCCCTGGAAGTCCTGCTTTCTAACCTTTTGCCTAACTCCTTATATTCATTTTTTCCCTGTGAAATCCTGGGCTGTGGCAACAGAGCATCCTGGAGTCTCAGTTGCTGCCAAAGAATTTGCTCTCTGCCTTCCTGACTAATGAGTCACCTACCACTATGGCCCTGTCTGACATTTCCCTTCCCAGCCATGCCTCAGAGCCAGGATCGATGCCACAGGCCTGACTCCTACTGCTCACCTCAGATGGGTCATTGCCCACCCCCCCCCCTCCCCCTCCCGCCCAACAGTATCCAAAAGGATAGACCTGTTTCGGAGGGAAATGGCCACAGGGGTCACCTGCAGTCTCTGCCTACTCCCTTTCCTCATGGTCATTCATTACTCCATTCCTGTACATTAGGTGTGACCACCTATAATTCCTATCTATGAAGCTCTCATTCTGCTGGATGTTCCTGAGGTTATCTAGCTGCAGCTCCAGTTCCCCAAAGTGGTCTGTAAGGAGCTACATCTGGATACACTTCCCACACTAGGTGTAGTCATCTTCCCACATTCTGCAGGGGGATCATTACACAATTCTAGCAGCCATCACTACTGCACTAAAGCCAAGAAGAATAAAAGCACAACAATCACACATAAGAAACAGCAGAGCATACCTTTATCTCCTGTCACCCTCTCAGCCTCCTCACCAATGTCCCTTGAGCCCATATGTTGAGGATCGACCAGGGAATAGGCTATATTGGAACAGGTGTGTGACGGGCAATGATCAATTGATAATAGTGCTGTAAAATGATCTCAAGGAATGATTGACCACAATATTTGTAAGTAATGTAGCTCAGTCTGACAGAAAGGTTTTCAAGCTAACTTAAGGAAAAGCAAAGATAAGAGGTCAGGGTGAGTTGGGGTAGATCGGGAAACTAAATTAAAGGGGCGCAGCAGTAGAGTTGCTGCCTTACAGTGCCAGAGATTGAGTTCGATCCTGACTCTGGGTGCTGTCTGTACGGAGTTTGTACGTTCTCGTGGTGACCGCATGGGATTACCCCGGGTGCTTCGGTTTCCTCCCATACTCCAAAGACGTACAGGTTTGCAGGTTCATTGGCTGTAAAGATTGCAAATGTCCTTAGTGTGCAGGAGAGTGATAGTGTCTGGAGATCGCTGGGCGGCGTGGACTTGGTGGGCCAAGGGGCCAGTTTCCATGCTGTATCTCTAAACTAAACTAAACCAAAGGCTTGACAGTAGACCAGCAAAATAATACATGATTTGTCATAAAGATGCATTCCTCTTTAGCAACCAGGAGAAGTGGTCTGACCATAGATTATTGGAGAAATTAGAGATAGTATTGCATCTAATTAAATGATTTATGGAGTTGCCAGAAACAGTATTAAGGGTGGATATGATGGAACTGATAGAAGTTTATAAAATGATGAGAGGCATAAATAGGGTAGACTGTCAGAGCCTTATTTCCGAAGTGGAAAGACAAAGAGGGCATGGTTTTAAGGTGAGAAGGGGAAAGTTTAAAGAATGTGTTTTACTCAAAGAAAGGTGGGTGTATGGTATACGCTGCCAGGGATGGTGTGAAGGTATTCACGATAATGGGATTTAAGAAGCTTTTTAGATAGGCACATTGCCATGCAGGGAATGGAGGGATGTGGATCATGTGCAGGGAGAAGATATTAATTTAACCTGAATTAATTAGTCTGAAGAAGGGTCTCGACCCGAAACGTCACCCATTCCTTCTCTCCCGAGATGCTGCCGAACCTGCTGAGTTACTCCAGCATTTTGTGAATAAAAACCTTCGATTTGTACCAGCATCTGCAGTTATTTTCTTTTACTTAATTTAACCTGAAGTCATATTCAGCACATAAAACATGGGCCAAGGGTTCTGTTCATGTGTTGTGTTGTAATAGTGCTTAGGGGATTGCAAGCATTTTAGAAATCAGCAAGAAAACGATAAAGGTATAATCTAGAAGAAGCAGAAAAAACATAAAACCACCTGCCAGATACTGTGAGGCAGATTACATTTTAAAAAAACAGAGTTAAGAAATCAGAACTGGATACAAAGTATTTGACGAACAAAACTGTTATACTTTACAATTTGTTTGCCAACACAGATTATTTTAAATGGAAACATTTTGTTTGAGAAGTGGGAATGTTGTACTGTCATGATTGAAACTATGTGTTGCGACATGCAAATTATGTACATGTGATCAAGAGAGCAGGAACAGATGCAGAATGAGAAGCTTGTAGAAGCCATTAATAGTTGGAACTATTAAACAAGAACTACAACACAAATTGTCATCTTCACTCATTTTATACATGGACCAAGACAACAAAACATAACAAGATCTGCCAACATTTTAGTTTCAGCATATAGTTCCTGTAAACTGGATGGATATAAATATGACTTTGCAATGTAAGCAAGAAAAGAGATCTGTTACTAAATAAAACTGCTGGGGGAGCCCAGTGACTCAAGCAGGGGGATGGTCAAGCTGGGGGATGACTCCAAACATGTAATCCTGTAGTTGGTACAGGGCATTCTCAGTTAGCGACAGGTTCTATTTTTACAGCTGTTCATAGATTGGTTTTGTCTGTAAATCAGAAAATACACAAAAAGTTTCAATATGGTAACCATACTTCCACATCATCGCAAAGAATGGCATGAAAAGACTGATGAGAAAGTACAATATTGAAAGTGGAGAGAGAGAGGAAACTGGCTCTGTTGTTCATAGGAATTAATGTAGGTACATTTCACTTTTGTATTTAATATTATGGGAGTTGGATTTTGTGATGGACTGGGCTACATCCACAACTCTCTGCAATGGGGGACTGTTAAGAGGTGGGCAAGTGTGAAGTTGTTACAGGGAGGCACCAGTGGCTGGAAAGTGGTTGGAAGGGAGCACCAGCAGAGCAGAGGACAGTAGTACCTCAGTGGGACATAATATTGATGCTGCCTGTCCAGCTGAGTTACTCCAGCATTTCCCTGTCTATGCACAGTGTGTGAACCAGCATCTGCTGTTCCTTCCTGCACAATGTGGAGAGGAGGGGACTGGTTGGAGGGAGACACCAGTGGATGGGGACTGGTTACAGTCTTGGTAGCTGCTGCTGTGGGGAGTTGTTAGACGGTAACGCCAGTGGTGGCAGTGATTTGAGGGAGGCACCAGCACCCGCCCTCCTCAGACGACTTGGCCTCCACCACTACTACTCCACCACCTCCTCTCGCCCCCCTGCAGCGCTGTGAGCAGCAGCAGCAAGCAACAACCAGCATTGGCAGCAACAACAACCAGCAGCGGCCTCTCCTTCTCCACCGCCTCTCGCCCTCCTGCAGCGCTGTTGGTAGCAGCAGCAACATCAACAACCAGCAGCGGCCTCGACATCTTCTCCTCCTCCTCCACCAGGGACCCGGCGGCGGCGACGCTGCTGCCCGGCCATGGGGTGCTGCGGGTGCGGCGGCGAGGAGGTGAGTGTGTGCTTGTGTTTATTCCCCTCCTCTCCACTGTGTAGGAAGGAAATGTAGATGCTACTGGGTTAAATGCAGACGCTGCTGGGTTAAATGTACATGCTGCTGGGTTAAATGCAGACGCTGCTGGGTTAAATGCAGATGCTGCTGGGTTAAATGTACATGCTGCTGGGTTAAATGTAGATGCTACTGGGTTAAATGCAGATTCTGCTGGGTTAAATGCAGACGCTGCTGGGTTAAATGTAGATGCTACTGGGTTAAATGTAGATGCTACTGAGTTAAATGCAGATTCTGGGTTAAATGCAGATCTTACTGGGTTAAATGCAGATGCTGCTGGGTTAAATGCAGACGTTGGGTTAAATGCAGATACTGCTGGGTTAAATGCAGATACTGCTGGGTTAAATGTAGATGCTGGGTTAAATGTAGATGCTACTGGGTTAAATGCAGATTCTGGGTTAGATGTTGAGTTAAATGTAGATGCTACTGGGTTAAACGTAGATGCTACTGGGTTAAATGCAGATGCTGTTGGGTTAAATGATGATGCTGGGTTAAATGCAGATGCTATTGGGTTAAATGATGATGTTGGGTTAAATGATGATGCTGGGTTAAATGCAGATGCTGTTGGGTTAAATGGAGATGCTGAGTTAAATGCAAATTCTGGGTTAAATACAGATTCTGGGTTAAATGCAGATTCTGCTGGGTTAAATGCAGATTCTGCTGGGTTAAATTCAGATTTTGCTGGGTTAAATACAGACGCTGCTGGGTTAAATGCAGATTCTGGGTTAAATGTAGATACTACTGGGTTAAATGTAGATGCTGCTGTGTTAAATGCAGATGTTGGGTTCAATGTAGATGCTGCTGGGTTAAATGCAGACGCTGCTGGGTTCAATGTAGATGCTACTGGGTTAAATGCAGACGCTGCTGGGTTAAATGGAGACGCTGCTGGGTTAAATGGAGACGCTGCTGGGTTAAATGGACATGCTGCTGGGTTAAATGGAGATGCTGCTGGGTTAAATGCAGATGCTGCTGGGTTAAATGCAGATGCTGCTGGGTTAAATGCAGATGCTGCTGGGTTAAATGCAGATGCTGCTGGGTTAAATGCAGACGCTGCTGGGTTAAATGTAGATGTTGCTGGGTTAAATGTAGATGTTGCTGGGTTAAATGTAGATGCTGCTGGGTTAAATGTAGATGCTGTTTTCTTTTGGTGTGCTGACCCTGATTAGCAGTGGGGGAATTATTCGAGAGTATGTGAACGATAATCTGGAATATTTTCAGGCAAAGATAGACACAAAAAGCTGGAGTAACTCAGCATCTCTGGAGAGAAGGAATAGGTGAGGTTTCGGGTCGAGACCTTTCGTCAGATTGAGAGTCAAGGCAAGGGAGAGGGATACAGATATAGGCGGTGATACAAAGAGGTATAGAACAAACCAATGAAAGATTTGCAAAGAAAACTAACGACGATCAAGAAAACAGGCCATTGTGTGTTGTCGGGTGTTCACACTTCTGCAAGCATTTCATTTTAACCATCGCACTTTTTCTTTGCAAAACATCGTCAGTACATTTCCAACTGTTTACTACCTGGGTGTTAATGTACGTGAGGATTTTATTTCACTTGTCCGACACCTGCTTTCACGAAGAATCCCCTTGCCGAGTCTTTAATTACAGAGGAGATCAGCGCGTCTCTGTATGGATTATACTTAAAGTGATTTCATCGCCCATTTGTGGTTTACACTTCGGGACTGTAGTGGTTTCATTCCATTTCGATTGTAGGCGGATGTTTTCTGAGAATGTGCTGTTTAGGGGTTTTAATGGTCTGATTAAATCCAGTTAAATTGTAGCTTGGGATAAATTTTTCAATTTTATTTTAAGGGTATAAATGCATGTTTTTGATTTTTTCAAAGACTGAACTGTTGCTTGAGATGCTCCTCAAAATAGAACCGGCAGTGTCAGCGTTGGTTTTGTTGTGAGTGATTTGAATCGCGTGTTTCATCGGATGAAAGGGGCATTTTATTTTAATTTTGCCAACAAAAGGCCATTGTGTTGAAGCACGATTGGAAAGATGAGAATGCTGGGTTTATTTATGTAAGCTGCTTTTGCACTTAAGCATTGTTTTAAGTGTTGGTATTGTACACTTTCTTACATACATACAGCAACAATTATTGCAAGGATTGGTTGAGCAGACAGAATTCTTTGATGCAGTAAAGCAAAGTTCATCTTTTTTTACCGACTGATTAAAAAATTTGGGTTTTGTATTTGTAGAAGCTGTTTTGCGGGAAAAGCTGATCTATTTGCACCCATCCATGCATCTCTAAACTATTCTGTTGCATTTGCACTTCAGTTTGACGAAATGTGATGCAACACTCACAATTGTAGCTTTAATATGCAGGTAGATGTTGGGTACTCCTTAAAAAAAAACCCAGTGATTTAAAATACAACATTGCAAAACAGATTCCTTGACCTGAAACGTCACCCATTCCTTCTCTTCAGAGATGCTGCCTGTCCCCCGCTGAGTTACTCCAGCATTTTGTGTCTACCTTCGATTGCAAAACAGATTCTGGGTGTGGCATTTAAAATAATTTGAACTACAGTATAAACAAAAATGCAGGAAGCACACTGGCTGCAGCACAATGACGCGGCTGGTTGAGCTGCCTCGCGACACCCGAGACCCTGGTTTGATCATGACCTTGGGTATTGTCTGTTTGGAGTTTGCTCGTTTTCACTGTGAGTTCCCCAGGTGCTCTGATTTCCTCCCACATTCATAAAACATGGAGATTTGTAGGTCACTTGCCCTCTCTAACTAGCCCCTCATACGTGGGATAACAGAACTAGTGCAAAAGTGTGATCATTGGTTGGCGTCGACTTGGTGGGCCGAAGGGCCTGTTTCAATGGTGCGGTGGTGGCCCGTCATAGACGACGATAGCATGGTGGTGTAGTTTCATGTCTTGTGGGATCGAGTGTGGCTCAGGAGTCTGATGCATGACCCACACACACGGGAGCAGTGGGGGGCACATGAAGGGCACGGTGGGGGGGATTTAGGGCTGCAGCCTTCCTCCTGTCTCTGGCACCAAAGAGTCGGCCTAGGCAATTGTCTTCGAAACTGTTGACCGCCTTCCTAGTGGTTGTACGCTAGCCAGACCTGTCACTGGCATGGGTTTCCAGTTCTTTTGGGGCTGGGCTTGCTTGCTGAAGGTGGTCCTTGATACAGTCTTTGAACCATTTCTTTGGGCGCTCTGGGTTCCTTTGACCCAGTGACAGAACTCCGTACAGTTGATGAGGCATTGGGATTCATCCACCCTGATCCCATGGCCTGTCCATCGAAACAGGGCCTTTTTGATCATTGCTTTGATGCTTGTGATGCCAGACTGGTCCAGCGCTTCCACATTAGTCACCCTGTCTTGCCAGCGAATACCCATGGATGGACTGCTGAGAACACATATGGAATTTCTCAAGCTGGCGGGTGTGTGTTCCTGTACGTGTTTCACATCCATACAGCAAGCTGAAGATCACTACAGCTTTGTAGACTCAGCCTAGTTGGCAGCTTGATGTTGTGGTGGTTTAACACTTGTGCTTGGAGTCAATCAGGTGCTTGTCTGGCCTTGCTGATGTTTCCTTATCCAGCGAGCCATCAGGAGATATCAAGCTGCCCAAGTACTTGAAAGCATCAACTATTTTCAGCTGAGTATTGTCAATGTGTACAATTGGTGGCTGACTGAGCGAAGGTGTAGTCCACCTTAACCAACCTAATCTCCCGGTGGCTGAGCACTTCAACTCCCCCTCTCACTCCCAGTCTGACCTTTCTGTCATGGGCCTCCTCCAGTGCCATAGTGAGGCCCACCGGAAATTGGAGGAACAGCACCTCATATTTCGCTTGGGCAGCTTGCAGCCCAGCAGTATGAACATTGACCTCCAACTTTAGATAGTTCCTCTGTCCCTCTCTTTTCCTCCCCCTTCCCCTTCCCAGTTCTCCCTCTAACTTCCTGTCTCCACCTATATCCTTCCTTTGTCCCGCCACCCTGACATCAGTCTGAAGATGGGTCTCAACCCGAAACGTCACCCATTCCTTCTCTCCTGAGAAGCTGCCTGACCTGCTGAGTTATTTTGTGAATAAATACCTTCGATTTGTACCAGCATCTGACGTTATTTTCTTACATTATCCTGGGCATCATCTCTTAACAACTCTCATTCAAATTGAAGCTACATTTTTAGCTATAGACATTTTAAAGTTTAAAAATTCACTTTCTAACCCATTTCCTGATCTCCTCAGCGTATGACATCACAATGCTCCACGTTCGACTTCATTTGCTCCGCACTCGCCAAAACAAGATGGCCACCGGCAACGCCGGCGCCGCCCGCCGCGCTCAGTCGTTCCCTCACACCTCTCCTCTCGCCCGGCCTCAGTCGTTCCCTCGCCCCTCTCACCTCGCTTCTCGCCCAGGCTCAGCCTCTCGCCCGGCCTCAGTCGTTCCCTCACCCGTCTCCCCTCGCCTCCCACCCGCCCCCAGCCCCGGCAGAGACTCGCACGTCGGCAGTCAGCGTTGAACGCACGGGCACTGGTAAGTGCTTTTCGCAGCCAACAGCTCCACGGAGGGGAGTGGGCGTGGTGGAGGGGAGGGTGGGGGTAGGAGGGGAGTGGGGTTGGGGGGAGAGTGGGGGTTGGGAGGAGTGGGGGTGGGGGGGAAGGGGGACAGTGGGGGGCAGGAGAGAGTGGGGGTGGGGAGGAGGGGAGAGTGGGGGTGGGGGAGGAAACGGGGTGGGAGGAAGGAGGGGTGGAGGGGAGAGTGGGGGTGGGGGGAGGGGAACGGAAGGATGTGGGTGGGATGGGGGGAATGAGGGTGGAGGCAGGGCTGTGGGGGTGGTGGCAGGGGAGGGACAAGTGGGGTAGGGGAGATGGAGTGGGTCAGTGGGGGGAGGAGAGGGGGGGAGGAGAGGGGGGGGATAAGGGGGATTGAGTGGGGGTTTGAGGGCGCTACACCGATACAGGAGAGGCTTTGGCTCCAGGGCTCACTCAGTGACACCCTCTCCCCTTCCCTGTTCCCCCTCTACGAGGAATGGGCCCAACGGGTCCACTTGGTCTAGTATATAACTATTTCTTGACGATGTTTGGATGTTACTGATTGTATATTTGCACTAGAGATCCACTCTGTATCAGGCCAATTGATCATATTTAATGAACTGTTCTTTGCTTTCTCTGTTAATTTTAATTTCACCTTCACGAGCTGTATCTCTTTTTGTTTTATTTTACAATACAATACAATACAATACAATATATCTTTATTGTCATTGTACCCAGGTGTACAACGAGATTGGGAATGCGCCTCCCATACGATGCAATAATTTAAGTAATTAACAGCAACCCAACGAAACGAAACAATTGTAACAGTTTTTAGACAGGGTAAAGTGCAAGTTGATCTATGCGTTGTGGCCATCCGGCTCAGCAGGACCGGTTCATAGCAGCTATGGCCCTGGGGATGAAGCTGTTCCTGAGTCTGGAGGTGCGGGCGTAGAAGGCCTTGTATCGTCTGCCCGATGGAAGGAGTTCGAACAGACTGTTGCAGGGGTGCGAAGAGTCTTTGTGGATGCTGGTGGCTTTTCTGAGGCATTGTGTGTTGTAGATGCCCTCCAAGTCTGGTAGCTGTGTTCCGATGGCCCTCTGAGCTCTATGGACTACCCGCTGTAGAGCTTTCCTTTCTGCCTCCGTGCAGCTGAGGTACCACACAGGGATGCCATGCGTTAGGATGCTCTCTATGGTGCAGCGGTAGAAGGTCGTCAGCAGCTGTTGGGGTAGACCAGACTTTTTCAGTGTTCTTAAGTAGAACAGTCTTTGTTGTGCCTTCTTGACCAGCGCAGCAGTGTTATTGGACCATGTTAGGTCCTCCGAAATGTGAGTGCCCAGAAACTTGAAGCTGGACACTTCAACAGTCATGGAAGCAGAGATTAGGCATTTGCAAACAATAGAACTCTACTGTATCCACAATATAATTGAAAAGATATTTAACTTAATACTTAGAGCCAAGAAAATTTGAATTGGTGAATTGATTGGTTAAAATCCCTTGACAGCCACTAAAATGACCAATACTTCCTGACGTGGTACCGAAGCATTAATCCAATTCAAATAGACACAGTGGTGGAGTAAATCACTGGGTCAAGCAGCATCTCTGGAGAAAAAGGATGAGTGATGTTTCAGGTCGGGACCTTTCTTCAGACAAGGGGGGGGGGGAGGTGAAGAGCTGGTATAAATCAGGACCTGATCTTTTCATTGGTTAGCTGATATGCGAAACAGTGCAACCCTGTAAATCTCGCACACAAAATTATGTAAATCTTACCATGAATGACAGAAATACGAAGTGTTATCCTTGTTTACGAAGTTCATTTTTGAATGATTTAAAATTGAGGGGGTTGGTGCAATATATTGCTATCCATAAATCACAAAAGAAAGACAAGTAGGTGCCTATGTTATTTGACCAACCTATCGGTTGTATTTAAATATGAAATTTTTACAGGTTGTAGGGTAGTGGGTAAGGATCGTGTTAATGCATGTAACTAATTTTTCACGAAAGTGAGGGTTAGCACTTTATTGCACCGACCCCCTCAATTATTTGTTAAATTCAAAACTAAACTATGGTAGTAATGTACATTATTCAAGATTCAAGATAGCTTTATTTGTCATCCAAAAAAACGATTTTTTTGATGAAATTCAGTCACCCACAGTCCAACAATAAAAGCATTAAATTAGGCAGATTACACAATAAAGCATTAAAATAGGCAAATTACACAACCCCAAAAACACACAAAAAAAGAAACATCCATCACAGTGAGTCTCCTCCAGTCCTCTCCTCACTGTGATGGAAGGCCACAATGTCTTTTCCCTTCCCCTGCCGCCTTCTCCTGCGGTCAGGTTGTTGTGGTTGCAGGCCGCGCCGGACGGTCCGCAGCGGGCCGACCCAAGCCCCGCGATCCAGGGCGGGCGAACACGCTGCCGCTGTTGCTGTACGTCGGGGCGGTCGTGGCTCCCGACATTGAAGCCCCCGCCCAGCAGAGAAAAATGCTAGCATTCATGTCTAATGCTAGCACTTCTGGATCAGTGTAGGGATGTATGCATTACATTTTATTACACTAATATAGAATGAAAAGAATGAAAACATATCTTGACATGTGTTCATAGTTATTTTATTCACAATACTAGGATTTCTGGAAATAAGTTTGTCACTGATTGCGAATGTGTATGGGTAGTATATTTATATATATATATATATATATAGTCTATTAGAGAGAGATTGAAAGAAAAAGGTTGCTAAACAAATAATTAGAGGAAATCACAAGAAACTAGATATAGATATATATATATATAAATATCATAAAGGTTGTATATATATCAATATCATAAAGGTTGAATCGCCTTTACGGTTTATGAACATCATGTGAAAAATAAGATGAAGAGAGAAATAGAGCGTTGCTTTAAATCGAAGTTGCCTCTGATCCATGAGAAGGAACTTTGAGATCTATTTATCGCTATCTTGCCTCTCACAAACACACACACACAAATTCATATATATAAATTATATAAATTGTGCAGAGTGTGTGTTTGAGCAATACAGGGGAAACTGCACATAAGAGGGGGCTGGGAAGGAAGGAGGGGAGGGAAATGGGCAGAAACAGTAAGAAATAATAAAATCAGAGAAATTAAGCAGGGGGGAAAACATTAAAAAAATAACAAAATGTGAGTTGATAGATAAGATATTTTCTGCATTTTAATGGTATCATCACACATGCTGATCCCCACAATACTAATTACACTGCGAGAGGCATAGCGAACGGCTGGTTTTGCTTACTAAAATGGCGGACGTTCCGCTCCTTTGCGTACTACGCTTCAGTATAGGCGATTTCGACGGAGTGGTCCATCCTGCTCCTCTAGTATCTTTGGCGTCCATCTTCTGCTCGATGCATTATTCCTGGACTTGTCTTACCGTGAAGACCATGTCGACAGTGCTGCGACCAGGTCTGAAGCCCCATTGTGCTTCCAGCAGGGTTTCTTCTGAGACTGCTGATCAGACGGTTGAGGATCACTCTGGCCAGTATCTTCCCAGCAATGGACAGCAGGGAAATGCCTCGGTAGTTACCAAAATCCGCTTTGTTGCCTATTTTTGTTGAACAAGGAGACGATGGTAGCATCCTGAAATTCGCTGGGCATAATTTCTGTCTCCCATATGCTTGTCAGGATGTCTTGGAAGGCATTCAGAGCCTCTAGGCCTGCTGCTCTGTAGAACTGGTCTGCTCCCTGAACTGGTCTGGTTGATGGCTTTTTTGACTTCACCCAGGGTTGGGGGGGGGGGGTCAAGGTCATCCAGTGACTGTTTCTGAGGAATCTGGTCTACAGCAGCAGGATCAACAGAGGGTCTGTTGAGTAGGATGCCAAAGTGTGCTCTCCACCTTTCAATGATGCTGCTTTTGTCCTTGAGCAGGGTTGTGTCATCTGATGTGAGAACAGGGATGGTACTGGGCTTGTCGTGATACGCTGCTTTTAGAGAACTAAAGAACAATTTAGAATTGTTTGTATCCGCATGGTGTTGGACCTGGTCTGCTTTGCATGCCCACCAGTTGTCCTGCATTATGTGCAGGTCTATGGTGCTTTGCTCCGTAGATACGTCAAGCGATCTTTCTTTTGAGATGGACGACACATAATTTTTGCCATTCAATGAATGCCTTGCGCTTCTCTAAGAGATTGACGATTTCCTCATTGTTTTCATCAAACCAGTCTTGAGGGCTTTTTGTTTGAGTCCGAGCACTGCCCCAATCTGCTTTGTTGCCTATTTTTTAGAACAAGGAGACGATGGTTGCATTCATAAAACAGAACTAGTGCAAAAGGGTGATCACTGGTTGGTGGGTCAAAGGGCCTGTTTCAATACTGTATCATAAACTAAACTCACAATGGGTTAGGCAACATCTGAGAAAAGATAGCTGCTGTTAAAGTTTGAGGGAATCCTTCATCAGAACTAATAAAGAAAACAGGTTTTAGTAGCAGATTAAAAGGGTAACACTTTGGTAGAACAATGGGAATGTCTCTCTAAACTGAGACCAAATGAGTTAATGTATCAGTTAGACAAAGAAGCGTAATCTAATTCTGTGTTGTGTTGCTAATAGTTGGATTTTGGGACATGTCCAGCAGGGCAGATTAATACTCATTGAAAGAGAAAAACGGAGCCAAAATCACAGCTGGATCACTGGCAGAAATGGTTGGTTCTGATAACGAAAATGGAAACAAAGTTACCTAAAGTCAGAGAATTCAACATTAAGTCCAGAACATTTCAGCATGCTCAGAGGAAAGATGAGTGTCTTACTCGTCAAGCTTGCATTTGGCCACAATTTAGCAATGCAGGTGGTCAAAGATAAGAGAGGTCAAAGGAAAAGTCAGATGGGGAATTAAAATGACAGGCACCGACCGGGAAGCTCATAGTTACTCTTATGGACCAAGGACAAATGTGCTGTAAAATGATCGCTCAATCTGCATTTAGTTTCTCCAGTGGAGAAGAGGACAGACACATTCTGCCAAACTGTCTCACCGAGAAAGACTGTTTGGTGGGAAGAAGTGAAACGATAAGTGCTGTGGGTGCATGGGAAAGTGGAGTAAGACACAAAAAGCTGGAGGAACTCTTGGAGGAAGCGGGACAGTCTTCAGACTGAAAATCATGGGAAACAGAAACGAGATATAGACGATTCTAGAGAGGTAAAGAACAATATGCAAAACGGTAATGATGATAAAGGAAACAGGCCATTGTTAGCAGTTTGTTGGGTGAAAACAAGAAGCTGGTGTGACTTGGGTGGGGGAGGGATGGAGAGAGAGGGAATGCTGGGGTTACTTGAAGTTAGAGAAATCAATATTCATACCACTATTCCAATACCAATATTCCGTACCAATATTCATACCATAAGTTGCCCCAGCGAAATATGAGATGCTGTTCCTTCAATTTGGGTTTAGCTTCACTCTGACAATGGAGGAGAAAAAGGCAGGTGATGGTGGAAGAGTGAACAGCAGGGTCATGAAGCTAATAATCCTTTTGAAATGATGCATGCAGAAGAGGATGCATGAAATTGAAAAGGATTTGAATGCAGGTCCAGGATCCTTCGTCAGAACGGATGGAGAACACAAGTTTCAGTAGCAGAAAAGAAGGGTAAGAGATTGGTAGAACAATGGGATTATCTCTTTAAATTGGGACCAAATGAGTTAATGTATCAGTTAGACAAAGAAGCATAATCTGTTGCTAATAGCTGGGATGTGGGCCATGTCCAGCAGGCAGATCTATACTAATTGAAAGAGAAAAACTGAGAAACTGGTGGGATGGAAGATGAGATTTAGAATGTACACAGACCAAAAGTGAGGAAAACCACTCAGAAAATTGCTAATAATGTGACCGAAATTGGTAAGAGTCATTGGAGACTTGCTGAATTTCCTTAGCCTTATGAGGAAGCAGAGGCATTGGTTTGCTTTCTTGGCCATAATGTCAATGTGGTTGGCCAAGGGCAGACTGTAAGGGTAGGAGGAAACTGCAGATTCTGGTTTACGCTGAAGATAAACACAAGATGCTGGAATAGCTCAGTGGATCAGGCAGAATCTCTGGAGAAAGGGAATAGGTGATGTTTCGGGTTGAGACCCTTCTTAAGACTGCGAGTCAGGGGAGAGGGAAACTAGAGATATGAAAAGGTACAGAATAGCTCAAAGCCAAGAACCCACAATGATCCATTATTGGCCGTGGAGGAGGTGATAATGAGAGGATACGAACAGTAAAACTAGCAGGATGACTAGGGTGGGGGAGGGATGGAGAGAGAGGGAATGCAAGGATCACTTGAAATTAGAGAAATCAATATTCATACTGCTGCGTCGTAAGCTGCCCAGGTGAAATTTGTCTTGCGGTTCTTCCAATTTGTGTGTGGCCTCACTCTGGCAGTGAAAGAGGCCCAGGACAGAAAGGTCAGCATGGGAAGGGGAGTTAATCCTACGCTGGTATCTTTTTAATTTCTCTCTTCCTATCCCTCTTGTCCCAACAATTCTGCAGTAATGAAGGAAGTCGTATTTTAAAAGGCATTGAGGATAATAGTGAGTACTTCCCTTCGGCAGACCAAACCACGAGTTAGAATGGGCCACAGTTGTGGGTGTTCCTGGTCTTTTCCTTCATCTCCTGCATGTTGTTTTTGCATACATGAGTCAATGCTTGGGCTCTCAAATTAATAATTCATGTTCTTTTTTTTAAATGAAAAACTTTTTTTTCTATTTAGTAAAGAAACTCAATTGCCTAGCTACGGTTTATATTGTTATACTTTGGCCGCCTTGAATATTAATGAGGATTAGTATTAATCTGTACCCATTCTTTTTTTAATTTGTCTGGTTTACCCCACGACTGCACGTTATGATTAGTTTAGTGTAGAGATACAGCTGTAAGCAGGCCCTTCGGCCCACTGAGTCCGCACCAACCAACGATCCCCTATACACCAGTTCTATCCTACACACTAGGGACAATTTTATAGAAGCTAATTAACCGACAGACCTGCGCATCTTTGGAATGTGGGAGGAAAAAGGGGCACCCGAGAAAACTCACGCAGTCACAAGGAGAATGTACAAACTCCACACAGACAGCATCTGTAGTCAGGATCAAACCTGGGTCTCTACTGTGCCACCCTAATTAATTAACTGCAACAAAAGTTTAGTTTAAAGATACAGCATAGAAACAGGCCCTTTGGTCCATCATGTCCAAATCAACCGTTGATAACCCATTCACACCAGTTCAATCCCACTACCTACACATTACTGGTGATTTACAGAAGCCAATTAACCTACAAATTAGTTTCAAAAGATGTTCTCGTATGATGTTGTTAGTCTTTGTTAATAGTTTAGCACTACACATTTGCACTGTTTAGTGTAATTTAAGAATTTAATCCTTAGAATTTCACCTACATTTCAATGGGTTAAAAAAGAAATTAAAACGTGTTATTTAAACTATTTTAAGAGGTGCTGGGATTGGGATATAGCCAAGGATTTTGGAGGAATTGGAGAAGAAATAGCTATTGGGCAAAGGAGATACTACTGAGAAGGAGATATCTACTTGGGGACCAAAGTAATCTGAGGTTCGGGGGGGGGGGGGGGGGGGGGTGAAGAATTAAAAAAAAGTAAACAGATTTTTGAAAGGAAAATCTGTCCAGACAAATTTGGAGCTCTGAGAATTTATCAGATGTAGTGGAGAAGTAGGAGTGCAACGCACAGAGGGTGAACATTGTATGGATTATTTGACAGCGCTATTGATGTTTATGAAAAATAAGTGCTTTATATTTAAATTATTGTGTTTTGGCTGGCAGAGATGGAATAAACAAAGGTGTGCCATTAGCATATCTTAATGTGTCTCTCAAGAGGTGCTCTGGGATTAATTTCTGTTTACATTGTATGACCTTTTACCTGTCTTTATATATAGAGCTGGAGGAAATGGTTTACAGACCATGATGATTAGGAAAGCAACTAATTATAAGGCAAAATAAAGACTATGAATTGTGCAAAAAGATGGTGGATTATTATTGTTATAAACCTGAGTTAATGCAGACTAGTTAAACAAAAGTTGTCAATCATAGATCATTGTTTTGAATGGGTAAAGCTAAGTAACCTGAGAGTCAAAAGGCATTTGAGCGTTTAGATTCAAAAGAAATTTAATAGGACTGTTTCTTATGGATGAAGTGCTGAGTATTTTATTGAACAGAAGATGAAAACTGAGATGTAATTGTGAACTAAGTTCCCCTTTGGAGCAAGATATGTAAATTATCTTTGCACATTGCACAAAGGACTTTAAAGCATACAAAGCACAGGTTTGTTGGTTAATTGGCTTCTGTACTTGCCTCTAATATGTAGGACAGTACTAGTGTGCAGGTGATCGCTGGTCATCGCGGACTCAATGGGCCTGTTTCCATACTGTATCTCTAAATTAAACAAACATAAACTGTTCAAGAACTTAAAGGCAGATACGCTATACACAGTCTGGCATGTCACAATACAATGAGGCTTGGCAAATAATGGTGCAGTTTCTATGACAGCTGAAGAGCAAGTAACAACTAAGGGTGGGGCAGAAAAATAGGGACCATTTCCAGGATTTGAAGGCTCACGAACAAAATAACATAGATTCAAGAAGAACTGCAAATGGTTTAAGGATGGAGGACAGAGGAAACCTTGAGACCACAGAATAATACTGGAATTGGTGAGTGACCCTGTCATTAAAAAAAAAGATATTTGTAGGAATGGGAAATAAAGGATTTTGTACATAATATGGGTATATGCACCCCTCCCAACCCTTCCGAATTTGTCGGAAAGTTTCCACTATCTTATTTCATTTCCGCCATTCCGATTTCGCCTCACATTTTTCCGCAAAGCAGTTGGTAATTGCAATTTGTCAATTTAGCCGCTAAAGGACGTTAGGGGTTCCGCAAGAAATCCTCTGAGCCCTGGAAGTCTCCTCGAAAATGTAGTACCTAGGCTGGGCAAGGCAGCCAATCTCAACCTCATCGGGACTTCCATGGCCAATTTGTCCATTCGGCCGCGAGAGGTCGCTCGGGGTTCGGAGAGAAATCCCCCTGGCCTGGAAGTCTCCCCGAAAATGTGGCACCTAGGCTGGGCAAGGCAGCCAATCTCAACCTCATTGGGACTTCCATGGCCGATCGGTGGGTTGAATTTGAACCTGCCGCCGGGGCTCTGGAACTCCAGCTGGAGGCAGCATTTCTATCCCCATAGCTGACTTCCTTAGCAAGCTGGATAAACCAGCAAAGCTCTGGAACCAAGAGTGCCAGAAAATCAGTGGTAGAACTGTAATGAGTAAATATTAAATTTAAGTGCAAGATTATATAACTATATTAATTAATTAAGACAGGGTTAAAATATAAAACACAGCAGAAAAGCCAATTACCACCTTTTTGGGCTGCTTATCAATTAATGTGCAAATTTATTTCAACAAGTACTTCCGTATGCTTAGTCGAGTCGCATATATCAATTCTTTCTTCCTAACTTAGTCATACATTTTATGACCATTGTTCTTTTATTCAATACCAAGAGAATTGGGATGTGTAAGGAAAAAGCGAAATAGAAAAAACATTTTTTTTTCTTTGTGTTGCAAAAAGTATCTCTGTTCAATAACCTTTCTATAAATAGCAGAATATACTCATGATAGGACTGACAATGTACATGTAGTCCAAGAACTACAGACTGTTGGAAATAATAGTTGTTTTTCACACATTTGGCGTGCATACTTTTCTTTTGCTGAGAAGTTGCATTACGTGCCATTTTATGAATCTGGATGTAAAATTCTGAATTTTGGACATCAAAATTATGAATTTGTAAAATCAAATATTGGGCGGTCTGGTATATGGTATTAAATTTCCACATTCGGGTCCACCACCGATTATTTTTATTTTTTTTCTGGCATCTTTGGTTCCAGAGCCTTTCTGCATTATCTGTTTTTCTGGACCAACAGAGGTCATGGCCTCCAGAGATGCTGCCTGTCTCACTGAGATACTCCAGTATTTTGTGCCTATCTTTGGTTTAAACCAGCACCTGCAGTTCCTTCCTACATGCTAAAATATATCATGTGAGTTCACCGTACTGCAATTGTCAGAGTGGTCACTGCTCATCCCGATGTCATCCCCGGCACCACAAGGACTTTGAAGTTTCATGGAAGGCAGTCTGAAGAGGAGGGAAATCCTGAGATAATGATTGTTCCTTGAAAAATGCCCAAAAAATTAAGTTTACTTTGTACTGTTTGGGATCTTGAATAATAGTTGTTGCCTGTTGGTTTGTCGATGAACCATACTATGTGCAGCATGAAGAGGCCATTTAGGCTCTATATGAATAATACATCGTTTCTGTCGGTGTAATCTGTTCTTCCTCAGTTTATGGATCTTCTCTTTGTGCCTTTGCTTTTATTTTAACCGTAAACATTGCACCTGTTTGCAAGTTGCACCAAGGGTTAGAATATTTGTGACTATCCACTTGGGAATTAGTTTCTAAATTACACATGTGTGATGTGTTCATTTAGATGGCCCAGTATTTCGAATGAATGTAAGCTGAATCTGCAAGGATTTGGCCTTTTTGGGGAAAATTGTGATCTAGTGAACGGAACAATGCATATGTAAGTGCTGTTCCTCATGCCAGAGAACCAACACTGTCACTGACTGGAAATACACATCCAGAAATGGAAAAGTTAATAGTTCTGTGCCTAACAAAGTTACATCTCAGAACATATATGGGCAACCGAACCATATTTAATGCGCTTGTCATGAACATCTTAAAAGACCTACCAAATAGCACAATGAGCGAGCAAATTCCAGAACTTTATGGAGTTAGTTGTCAGAGGAGGCAGGTACTGTGACAGCATTTAGTAGACTTTTCAACAGGTACATGGATAGGAAAGTTTTAAAGGGATATATGGGCCAAACATGGGGAGGTGGGACGAATGAGGATGGGGCATTTTGGTTGGGATGGGCAAGTTGGGCCGAATGCTTGTTGCCGTACTTCACAACTCAATCTGAGAGGTGAAGATGAGGACAACACCTACCAGCTACCTGCACTTACCGTACAGTTAAATAGTGCTTTATATAACTATTCAAATTGGTGTCCTACCCTAGAAAATTGTGACTCGAAGGTGTACAACAAAATGTTTTTTTTTACTTCTTTGATGAGATTTTGCCATCAATAACATGAGGCATTTTCTGCAAAATGCAATGAGCAATTGATAAATGCAAGTCTCTCCCAATGTGGTGAGGGAGATCTTTTGGTAACTTTGTTTTTCATGCAGACAATTTTCCCTGCTGTTTTGAAGCTAGGGTAACTGAGGATGACTGTTTGGAACTATGCCCTACCATGTTTAGTTCCACTTGAGCACTAGAGAAAATGTTAACTCTTGAAATGTTAATCTCACCCACAACTGGGTGCATCCCCAAGCACTGAGGACGTGCAGATGAATTGGTGTTGATGGTAAAACTGACCACCAAAGGAATGGAAAATTAATTTGTTGTATGTCATCTGCAGTCACAATTTTCTGTGATATGACTCCAACTTGAATAGTTCTGTAAAGCACCAGAGAGTTATTAAAATTGGTACAGGGAGGTAGGTTTCAGATCTGGCAACTTCACCGGCAGAACCTGTTTGTTTATTCTGTAACTTGGCCATTGTTTTAAGATGTTTGTGGCAAGTAAAAGCATTAAGTATGGGTTGATGTCCCCAAGTATGTTCTGGGATGTAACACTGTCAGGCACAAAGCTGTAAATAACACTCCCATTTTGGGGTCTCGCTATTTCAGGTTAGTGATTGATTTTTGAGCTAAAATGTTGAAGTCCTGAAATAGAGAAGTTATTCAAGAGACTTTTTCCCATTTAAATAATTGCAGATACTTGAGCAAATGGTTTGTGATGTTGAACACCAAGAGAACAGTCCTGTTTATTATATCTGCTTATTTATTTGTTCGTTAGGGCTCAGATCGACAATGGAAGCCTCTGGAACAACGCAGCTGCACGGATGTTCTGTGGCTACTGATATTCATTCTGTTCTGTGTTGGCATGGTAAGTTTCCCTTCATTTTTGTTGTAGGAATTTGTTTATCAATATTATTTTGCGGGCCCTTACATTGTGCAACTAGCTAGAATATGTGGGTTGCAGCTGCACATAGAGAGATTTATGGCTCAAAACAGCAAGATTATTGCGAGTGACTCATTTTATAGTTGGGTCATCTGATGCGAAGTGAATGGTTTACGCGAGCAGAGCGAGCAGCAATATATTTTCCCAGGAGACACAAGATACTGCAGATGCTGAAATCTTGATCAAACCCCAGTGCTGAGGAACTCTTGAGTCAGGCAGCAACTGTGGAGGGAATGAGTCACACCCCTTCAGATTCTGGCAGAAATGTGGGGGAATGACGTATTTAATGCAGAGATTGGTGGGGTGAAAGGTGAGGACCAGGGGAACTCAATCTTTGTTCCACATGGGAGAGGGGGGATGAGAGCAAAACTGGAGCACAGAGGGGATATGGGTGAGGGTTCAATCCACAACAGTGCAGGAGAAGCCATCTTTACTGAAGAAAGAGGACATCTCAGATGTTCCAGAGTGTAAAACCTCATTTTGGGAACAGATGCGGCGGACATGAAGAAATTGAGAGTAAGGGATGGTGTCCTTTGTGAGAGACAGATTGTGAAGAGTTTAGGCAAGGTAACTGGGAATAAGTAGGTTTGAAGTAGACACTGATAGATAGTCTATTTTTGTGATGTAGACGGAGATCGAGAAAGGGGAGAGTGATGTCTGAGATTATCCAAGTGAACTTGAGGAGGGTGAAAATTAGTAGTAAGGTTGATGAAATCCATGAGTCCTGCAGGAGACAAGAAGAGTTGAGGAATGGTGAGGGGGTGTTCACTAGTCAACAAAAAGACAAGCCTAGTTGGAGCCCATGCGAATGGCCATGCCTGCACCTTTGACGAAGGAAGTGAGAGGAGATAAAGGCTGAGGTCAAGGCCCCCCAGACAGGAGCGGTAATAGAGGGCAGCTGATTGGGTGTCTGCTCAAGGAAGAACCAGAGGGCCTGAGACCTTCCTGGTGTGGAATGGAGGTGCAAGGTCTGGAAAAAGTGTGTTGTCTCAAAACATCACCTGTCTGTTTCCTCCCCGCTAAGTACCTCCAGCACTTTCTCAACATATTTTCCTCATGTTATTCGAACAGATTATTCAATTATCCAACATATGCGGGGGACCGGGGGTCTAATGAGATGGAGGAACTGAGGGAAATCCAGGTTAGTCGGGAAGTGGTGTTAGGTAAATTAAATGGATTAAAGGCCGATAAATCCCCAGGGCCAGATAGGCTGCATCCCAGAGTGCTTAAGGAAGTAGCCTCAGAAATAGTGGATGCATTAGTGATAATTTTTCAAAACTCTTTAGATTCTGGAGTAGTTCCTGAGGACTGGAGGGTAGCTAATGTAACCCCACTTTTTAAAAAGGGAGGGAGAGAGAAAACGGGGAATTATAGACCAGTTAGCCTAACATCGGTAGTGGGGAAAATGCTAGTCAGTTATTAAAGATGTGATAGCATTACATTTGGAAAGTGGTGAAATCATCGGACAAAGTCAGCATGGATTTACCAAAGGCAAATCATGTCTGACGAATCTTATAGAATTTTTCGAGGATGTAACTAGTAGAGTGGATAAGGGAGAACCAGTCGATGTGTTGTATCTGGACTTTCAGAAGGCCTTCGACAAGGTCCCACATAGGAGATTGGTGTACAAACTTAAAGCACACGGTATTGAGGGTTCAGTGGATAGAAAATTGGTTGGCGGACAGGAAGCAAAGAGTAGGAATAAACGGGTCCTTTTCGGAATGGCAGGCAGTGACTAGTGGGGTACCGCAAGGCTCAGTGCTGGGACCCCAGTTATTTACAGTGTATATTAATGATTTGGACGAGGGAATTGAATGCAACATCTCTAAGTTTGCGGATGACACGAAGCTGGGTGGCAGTGTTAGCTGCGAGGAGGATGCTAGGAGGCTGCAGAGTGACTTGGATAGATTAGGCGAGTGGGCAAATGCATGGCAGATGCAATATAATGTGGATAAATGTGAGGTTATCCACTTTGGCGGCAAGAACAGGAAAGCAGAGTATTACCTGAATGGTGACCGATTGGGAGAAGAGGAGATGCAACGTGACCTGGGTGTCATGGTGCACCCGTCATTGAAAGCAAGCATGCAGGTGCAGCAGGCAGTGAAGAAAGCGAATGGTATGTTGGCATTCATAGCAAGAGGATTTGAGTTTAGGAGCAGGGAGGTTCTGCTGCAGTTGTACAGTAGCGCAGCGGTAGAGTTGCTGCTTTACAGCGAATGCAGCGCCGGAGACTCAGGTTCGATCCTGACTACGGGTGCTGCACTGTAAGGAGTTTGTACGTTCTCCCCGTGACCTGCGTGGGTTTTCTCCGAGATCTTCGGTTTCCTCCCACACTCCAAAGACGTACAGGTATGTAGGTTAATTGGCTGGGTAGATGTAAAAAATTGTCCCTAGTGGGTGTAGGATAGTGTTAATGTACGGGGATCACTGGGCGGCACGGACTTGGAGGGCCGAAAAGGCCTGTTTCCGGCTGTATATATATGATATGATATGATGATACAAGGCCTTGGTGAGACCGCACCTGGAGTATTGTGTGCAGTTTTGGTCTCCTAACCTGAGGAAAAACGTTCTTGCCTTAGAGGGAGTACAGAGAAGGTTCACCAGATTGATCCCTGGGATGGCGGGACTTACATATGAGGAAAGACTGGATAGACTGGGCTTGTACTCGCTGGAATTTAGAAGACTGAGGGGGGATCTTATAGAAACATATAAAATTCTTAAGGGGTTGGAGAGGCTAGATGCGGGAAGATTGTTCCCGATGTTGGGGGAGTCCAGAACCAGGGGTCACAGCTTAAGGATAAGGGGGAAGTCTTTTAGGACCGAGATGAGAAAACATTTCTTCACACAGAGAGTGGTGAGTCTGTGGAATTCTCTGCCACAGAAGGTAGTTGAGGCCAGTTCATTGGCTATATTTAAGAGGGAGTTAGATGTGGCCCTTTTTGCTAAAGGGATCAGGGGGTATGGAGAGAAGGTAGGTACAGGCTACTGAGGTGGATGATCAGCCATGATCATATTGAATGGCGGTGCAGGCTCGAAGGGCCGAATGGCCTACTCCTGCACCTATTTTTTTTTCTATGACACACACTGTTGTCCAAATGAGAAAGTGTAAATTGGTATCTATAATACAGTGTAATTACTTGCAGAGAGCATTACAATGTGAAGAACCAATTGGTGGGTTTTAGAGAGATTAGAGTAAAATATTTAGAAAAACTCTCCCACAATACAATTTTGAAGGAATCAAACTCATTTTTAAAGTTGATTTATTTTACAGTTATGGGTAGTGTTAGCAATAATTATGATTTATGAAAATCATGTACACATTAAATGCATGATAAATCACCGTCTGGAGAAAAATGTATCCCAGGTTCCAGCGGAAGCTAGAGAGAAAATCTAGCAAGCTCGTATCTATTTTTAATGCACTCTGTTACAAGAAGGCGGCTGGAATCAGGGGGTTGCTAAATATCTAGGTGTATATATATATATATATATATATTACTGAAACTCTCATCTTGTTTGTACCCTTCCCCACTATGTTTGTTTGTTTGTTTGTCTTTGTCCCGTGTGTTTCTTTGTGCAGTTTTCATCCAGAACAAAACGGTACACGATAGCGCGACAATTTTAGGACCACTTTACTCACCGCTGTCCTGGGGTGTGTTTAACCCAAGTTTCATTGAAATTAGTCTTGTATATTTAAAGTTATAGACATTTTAAAGTTTAAAAATTACCTTTCAAGCGTACGTTCGCTGTCTTCACTGTTCCACGTCACAATGGGACCCGCCCGAGTGACGGGAGGGGGGCCCCATAATGACCGCCAGGAGCGGGACCCGCCAGGGTGACGGAAGTGGCAGCCAATAAGGGGGTGAAGGGCACTGCTGAGCCGACGAGCTGCCGCTAACTTTAATAAATGCGCTCACCCCCCCCTTTCCCCCGCTGGGAGGACGAGCTGCGTTTTCGACTTCAGTCCGAGCGTGCGCAGTTGGGGTCCGTTGATCTAATTCAGAAAACTGCATTCTGCTTTTTTGTCCATTCTCTGTAATTGATTTTTTTTTTTTTAAACATTCTTCTTAATGCAGCCTAGAATAGGATGTGATACCATGTGGGTGGTTTTACCTGCAGCTGCCTGAGTTCAGTTGAGCCTGGATCAGGTGGTGAAAGTCACATACACTTCACCAAGCAGTGAACTCCTGGACAAATAAAATATATACAAAAGACAAGTATTGCAAATAATGGCATAGGGTATCACGTGGAATTACTTAAAGTGTAATATAAAATGCTACAAACTATCATCTATTCTCTATGTGGCATAGATTTAACTTTTAACTAACCTGCTATCTCAGTCTGAATAGGCTGATTGGCCTCTTGTGTCACATGGAAGTATGCAGTTATTTTCTGGTGATTTAGTTGTAGCTTGCCATGGCAGAACTGGGATGCTCTGTCTATATTCCAAAAATAACATCTGTGACAATTTGATTGATGCAACTTTTTTCTCCATCTCCATCTTGTTTGTCTGATATAAGAACTTATGAATCCAATCATTAGCACAACAAAGAAACTGTGGAGGAAAAGGATTTGAGTTTATTAGCAGTCTAAAAGTTTTTCCCCTGATAACTTCCATCTGAAAAGGCCTATTGAGATCACATCTAGAGTTAGAATGCTGTTCATGTAACGATTTGCTATCTAGCTTACAGCCTCTTTGAAAAGTTCACCATTGAAGCTGCATTCTCACAATACATTGGCTAGGCATTTCAGTCAAGTTTTAGTTCAACTTTTGGTTCATAGTTATTCTTGCTGAAGCCAAGTGTTTAAAATTGAACTTGTGAAACGTTCTCTTGCAGGCTATCATCTGTGGCTTTGCCATAGCCTCTGGAGCTGCACAGAGGCTGGTATTTGGTTATGACAGCTATGGAAATATTTGTGGGCATAAGAACACAAAAATTGAAGACATTGAATTAAGTGGTTATGATCTTACAGACAGAAAGTAAGTACATTGTTGATATTTCAGAACTATGTGCAATATGTTAAATCATAGATGACATGAGCTATTTTAACCAGGTTTTATTGTGTATGTGCGTAATATGAAGTGAACTTACTATCTGGCAATGGGAATTATAGGAAGCTTTAACT
Source organism: Rhinoraja longicauda (assembly GCF_053455715.1). Taxonomy (NCBI): domain Eukaryota; kingdom Metazoa; phylum Chordata; class Chondrichthyes; order Rajiformes; family Arhynchobatidae; genus Rhinoraja; species Rhinoraja longicauda. Next base: position 23,298,906 of record NC_135955.1, on the reverse strand, counting down.
CCCAATTTTAAAAGTAGATATTCTTTGAACAGATTAAGCTGCAAGCACCTTTATTTATTTTATTAATTCAAAATAACTTTCAAATGTTGCAAGTTAACTTTTTGGAGGGAAAAGTATATTTGTTATTGTGTCTTGGTGATGGGTGCACAGTTACAACATCAGGGTCACTTGTGTCCTCAGTTTAGTCTGTCTTGGACACTAAACATGGGAATAGAAGTACAATTTTTGTTGGGGTGTGATCTTCAAGCTGTTGGGAAGACGTGCTTGAAGATCACACCCCAACAAAAATTGTACTTCTATTCCCATTGTGACCACTTTAGCTGATATTAAAATTTTAAATGCACTCTACTTTGCAATATAATAATTCAAACCATTTGTTTCAGAAGGTTTTTGGAAATTGAAATAGCTTTACATTGATCAAATGTTTGTGGGATTTTGGAAATAGTTCTCAAATTTCGTAGAATGAGATTCTGTTTGGGTGTTGATAAGTTAACTCTGATATTTATGGATTTGTAAACTTTCCCAAATGAATTGGATATTCTTGATAACCATTTGACCTTCTGATTAAATTTGGCCTTATATATTTGCCAACTTATTTGATTTTCTTTAACCTTGAAGTTGCTAAAAAAATGCTCAAAATGAATTTCTATTCATTTTGCATTCTTTATTGTAATATTTAATCTTGGCTAAAAGCAAGAACTGAAAAGAAAATTAATTGAAAATGTGCTTTGTGCTTAAATGTTTCTTTTTTTTTCTTTCCTGTCCGCCCCCCACACCCTCACCAAAAAATGCAGAAATGTTTTTTTCTTCGAACCATGTAATTGGGATACGTTGAATTTTAAAATCAAGTCAGTAGCGTTGTGTGTGACTAAGTGTCCGGATATGGATCTTAACACAATCGAGGATGTTCGAAATTTTGCCAAAAATAATGGTATGTCTAAAATGTTGAAAATTGAGTGAACAGGGGCAGATTGGGGATTAGAATTAGTTTTTATTCGTTCTCCAATTATTGCTTTGTCATCAATATAAGATGAAATTACTATTTATATATGACACGGGTTGTATGACCAGGCCTTGGACTACATTCTACTTTCCAGTCTGAGAATTTAATATTGGGTGATCAGCCATGATCATATTGAATGGCGGTGCAGGCTCGAAGGGCCGAATGGCCTACTCCTGCACCTATTTTCTATGTTTCTATATTACTGGCTGTCCTGTGTTTTGTTATGTAATTCTCTCCAGCATGGCATATTATCTCCTGTTCTATGAATTCTTTAAAAGGGTATACGTCCTGAGGATAGATCAGAAGCAATGGTGATACTATACTTTGATTTCAAGAAGGCAACTTGAAAGATTATTGTAGAATATAAGAAGAAAACTCATTGTGTAGGAAGTTACAATGTGGGTTGAAGATTGGCTATCTAGGTGAAATGCAGGGAGCAATACGGAGTCGTTTTCCAGCCACAATATTAACTAATGGAATGCCACAGGGCTTGTTGCTGGTGCCTCATGTTTTTTCATTTTTAATAAATGAGATGCATAAAGGCATCAGATGCTAAATTAAAATATTATGTAAATGGTGAACGATTGCAAATTTCTGAAATGGAAAGGGATCTGACTGGCCTAGTGCATGATATGCCAAAAGCAAGTATGTATGCATACAAAGATAGACACAAAATGCTGGAGTAACTCAGCGGGGCATGCAGCATCTCTGGAGAGAAGGAATGGGTGATGTTTCTGGTATAAACCCTTCAGTCTGAAGGAGGGTCTCAACCCAAAATGTCACCCAGTCCTTCTCTCCAGAGATACTGCCTGTCTCGCTGAGTTACTGCAGCATTTTGTGTCTATCTTCGATTTAAACCAGCATCTGCAGTTCTTCCTACACATGTATGCATACAATGCAAGTGTGGTGGAAGTAGAGTCTGGAAATATTATGGCACAGTTAAATAGTTACTAATAGGCAAGGGATGTGAGGACTCAATTGGTTGCAATGCAGAAATGTATTTTGTCAGTCAGATCAGCCATGATCATGTTAAATAGCAAACCAGGCTCAAGAGCTGAGTGGGTTACTCCTGCTCCAATTAAAAAAAATATGTATATGATTCTTTACCTGAACAATAAACTAGCAATGCAGAATCTTTTATTTTCATGATAATTCAAATATATATTTGTTAGTTCCTCCATTTTTCTTTTAATTATCTCTCTGTTTGCATTTTACTTCCAAGTGGCTTTTGTACAATTCCTTGCCGATCATCTGTTTTAGTTCTTTTTTTAAAGCAATATTTAAAGTTTGCATGGAGGTAGGAATCATTTGGTGTATTTGTAAGCAAACCTTTCATGTTGTGTACGAGGATAATTTTTTTCCTACTTTGCAGCATTCTTCAGCTGAAGCAAATTTAAAGGCTACATTTTTGTCTGAACTTTGTATCTTTAATATTTTTCTGTAAGATTTTAATACACATAAATTTAGGGCCAAGATTTTTTTCAGTAAACAGTATTTTGTTTTTATTACAGGTTCTTATCTGTGCAAATATAATCTGAAAGAAACTGAGTATACATCAAAACATTTGAAGTCTTGCCCCAAGCTTCCTGTTAAATCGAGGTGAGACCATTTAGGGGTATTATGGGGGAAAATTGTGTTGGATTTAAACGTGACACTTTTCCGCAAGCTGTGATCAGTGTAATTTGTAGTGTTTTATATATAATTAGTCCGTGGACCCGTTGGGTCCAAATCCCTCCTGCATTGGTGCAGCACCTTCTCGACGGTGAGTAAGGTGGGCCTAAAATTGTCACGTTATCGTGTACTGTTTTGACTTTTGTTCAGGAACAAACAAACAAACGAGTTTTAGTATATAGATTAGGTTAAAGTTTGAGCAGTTCTTAATTCAAGCAATTATATTTTATATGTCATAGTCATACAGCAACAAAACAGGACCTTTTGAACACCATATCCATGCTGCCCTTCCCCATCTACACTAATCCCATTTGCCTGCATTATATTCTATGTGATTATCCTGATTTGTGAGGGTTTTCAGGGTTGAAATGTCTGTGTATATCTTGGTTCTTATCTTTGGTTAAGGTATGTGTGCTTCATATTTACAATTCTATATATTTTTGCTTTGAACAAGGTATTGCTACTGCTAAATATGGACTAACCTGACCTAGAAATCTGATAGCCTACTTTCACGTGCACAAGAAAACTATTGTACAAGGGCGCACCATGTATTTGGGGGTGTGATTAGCTGCTTTGCACATGTACAGTTTTGCATAATTATCACAGCAACTCCTTCAGGACCATTGCCAAGGCTTTGAGTGTATCTTCCATCTCCAGCCTAATATTGAATTGCTATCTGGTTTTTGCAAACATACATGTTTAGGCTCACTACTTTTTCCATCCTTGTATGGTCTTGGTTGGGAACAGTCCTAAACATTATCCAATAGCCTCTCCCACCATTGCTTTTGTTTAGTTTTCGGTCTGATGTTTCACTGCGGTTAACATAATTCATTGTATGTTCGTTCTTAATTCAATGACTTTCCATCCCTGTAACATCTTTAATTTTAAGATTACTCTTAGTTTGCTGAACCTAAGGGAATTGAATCAAATTGTGCTTGGTGGCAAAGGGCAGCGCTAATAAGCCAACTGGTTCTGCAGTAAAATGAAATGTTCCTCCTTCAGTATGTAGTAAGTGCAGTGGAATGCTAAAAGACCTCCAGTTTCCTCTTGGTTGAATCCTGGTTGAATCCTGGTTGAATCCTGGTTGCTATGTTTGTATGAGGAGAGATTTAAGTAGAATAGATCCATACTTTCATCATAAAGAAGTGACATAATTCAAAGAAAAAAAAAAAATTGGGGGGGGGGGGGCTTGGCAGGCTAGATACAGAGTTGGTATTTCCACTGGTTGGGGTGTCAATACAAGTAGTCCATTTAGGACAGAGATAAGAAGACATCTGCTCATCCTGAGTGTAATGAATCTTCGTAATTCTCCACCCAAGAGTACTGGGCAGGTTCAGTTTAGTGAGTTTATTCAAGACTGATTGATTTTCTGATATTAATGGGATATGTTATGGGGAAGTGATTCTGAGGTAAAAGAGCAGCTATGATCTTATTGATAGAACAGACACAATGGGCTAGTTGACCTGCCCCGGCTTCTATTTATGTCTAGTTCCTTATTTCTGAGACTAAAGTTATTAAATATAGTAAATGAGTACTAAATGTTTGGTCTGATACTCGCCAGGTTTATTGCATGAGTTAAACACACAGAACACATCATAAGAATCATAAAATATAATGTGTGGGCTGAGTGTGGTAGCACAATGCTTAACTTGTATAATTTATAAAAGATGTTTTTATAAAAGCGAGCATTGGGAATCGTGTAATTAGTATGCCAAATTGTGATTGGCATATGGAAACCTTGTTAACTACTTCATGTGGTATTGGTATTGTGAGCTCACCCTTATGACTTGGATAATATAAACTGATCATTTGTTTCAGTGGTGGTGACTGAGATGGTAATCAATTTTAATATTTCATCAAAGGTATTAATGGTTATTTATTAACATGTACAGTATGCCACCCATCTCCTTTAGAACAGAGGATTTTGGTGCTTTTTGCTTTGCCTTATATTGGTGTCTGTCTCCCATCACACTGCAATACATTTTTGTGAAGTGAGAAAGAAAACCTATCCTGGTTAAGTCATAAGTTTTCAAAATAATCTTGAATCTTAATACTGTTTTGGGCAGTGCTAATCCTTGTGCATGGTATGGGGAAATATAGTGGCAAATTAGAAATTAGCTCTCTGAATACATTGATGTGATTTTGGCTATTCATGGTTGGAATCCAACCCAAGGAGGATCACCATTATTATTTCAATAACATTATTTTGCTTGTGTTAGAAATAAAACTTGGCCTTTGAGCATTGCTGAAGTCACTTGATGAATTAAAAAATTGAAAATATTTGATTGTTTTCTGCTTGGATTTTATAACATTGTATTAGTAATGTCTGTGCATGCAAACGGCTTGTTTTCTGAGCTTTGGCAGTAGTTTAGTTGCTTTAAAACTCAAACATTGTCACCCAGATAGGTATATTGGAGTTGAATCAAACAACTATTCCTTAGCTTTTCTCATTTCCAACTTCAGTCGTGGAGAAGAGAGAAGATAAATGATTTTAATATTTGAAGTTAGGGCAAGGCACAATGTTATTTCAGAACCATTTGGCTTTGTAACCTTACCCTAAAATTGCACTGATTGAAATGACGTGTGCAATGCAGAGTATCTGCCATTGCCTTTTAGTGAACCTGTGGGATAAATATGTGGTTTGAATAAAGATGCAAAAATAAAATGAATTTATCAAACAATGTAGTTAGCAGTCAGTGGGTGTCAAAATGTAATATCTTATTTTACAGAATTTTTTGGACAATTTTCTGAGAAGTTTATAAGCTGTTTTAAAAATATGCTCTTATTCTACTATCTTCTTGTGCAACAAAAACTATTATTAATGTGAAATGTGTAGGCACAATCGATGCTTGATTTTTGATTTGACACTTGGAAATTAATATTTTTAAAATATGATCATGATTATCATTATCGTCATCTCCATTATTGATATTAATTTGACATTCCATTTTCCTGTCTTTTTGTTTTACACTAGTAAACCTGTTCCATTCTTCCATCGTTGTGTCCCAATGGATAGTGGCTGCAAAAATATTAAGGCCCTGGCCACCTTCGTCAGTTACAATAGTGTCTTGCAGAGGGTGATTACTGGAGTAATGACCAGCAAAGAAATTATAGTGGGACTATGCTTAATGTCTCTAGGTAATGATTCTTGAATCTCTACATTTTATTAAAAAAGGTTGAATGTGATTTAAGTAGGTAGTGTTGTGTTATTGAATAATTTTATTTTAGCATGTACTTTTGTTATATTTAACAAATTTGTTTGCCCGTGGGCAATGCACAACCTTCTCTGTTTTCATAAAAGGACATCTTGACATTTTAAATGAATCTTAAATAATTGGAAAGTTTGAGTAGCCACTGACATTTTGTATACATGTATCCTCTATACCTCCAATTCAAAAGTCATTTTTCTTTGGTTTTCATTTGTTTTGCTCAAATGATTTTCTATTCCTTGTTACACTTAAATTGGAAACGTGGAATCCGCAAATATTCTGATATGTTCCATACCAGTTCTGTTTGATAAGTAGGTGTAGAGTAGGATGGATCAGCATGATGGTAAAGCCCTAAAAATCTGCAGGAAAAAAAAATGAGATTTGGTTTGTGACTTTCAAGGCTGGATTTCCATTTATATAAATGGTAAGAAAGGGTTGTTATTAACGCTCATTATTAGAAACGGGAAGACTGAGAAATCTTGTTTAAAAACTGCTTGCTTCCATCACTTCTTCTCTCAATGATTTACGCTGAATAAATTTGACCTGGTCATATTGGGAATATTGCAGTCAGTTTGAACTTCCACAAATGGTTTGATTCGTACCGTACAATCTATTTTAATGTTGATTAAATCGAGAGTGAGCTCTTCTTCCTTTGTTTCTAATGAATGCCTATTTTGTACAATACATTTTAAGTCTGTAACATTTTATGTTACACTGTTTTAGAGGCCTAGTTGCAATCCATGTTCATGTATAACATTACAGAACTTGAATTGAAACAAATAAATTATGGATTATGAATAATAACTCATGTGGTTGCGAGAGCTTGACTAAACACACATTGGTCAAGCTATCCCTTGTGGTTTTACAGTTCTCCGGCATTTGCTTAAGTGCCTCAGAATATGAGGCCTGATTACGCTTCGTGTATATCACAGATGTTTCCTGGTTCGATATTTTATTTCATTACTAACGGAATGAGTTTCCACCAAGGACCAAACTCTCGAGGATCAAAATTAATTTATTGACTTGATAAGAAATGTCGAACCTGCACTGATGTTCTCTGCACTCCATTCGTCTCCCAACTCTTCTATTAAATAATTATTAATATCGCAAGACTGCTCACAGTTAGGATGCAGAATAAATTATTTCAAATAATTGTTAGCACAGCGCAGATAAAGAATAAATTTTGCTCATGTTTCCCATTCATTTTATTAAAGAGAAATTCAATCGGTCTCTGGATTTGGGAATATGGAGAGGGTAACCTATGCATCGTTGTGGTTATTTGATCATTATACTGCTTGAGAGATGGGGGTTCAGAAGCAATGGTTGAATTGAGAGTCTAGGCCAAGCTTTGGTGCCAAAACCCAATGGTTATCAATCTTGTATCTGGAAGGCAATGGGTATGGAGGTGAGGATATCTGCAGAATATTGGAACACTGTAGAGGTCCAGAAGGATCTTGCAGTTTGTGATTATTAAAGAGTTGTACATAAAACAGAAATTGTACAGTTGCCTTGAGACAAATGGACAATGTGAACATTGATTTCATGTAAAACAGTGTACTTTGTCTGTTGATACTTGCTTATTTTATACACGTTTACAAATTAGATGACATGTTTCATAATACCATTTGGCTGAGGGATTCGGGTCTGGTGCCTGGAAATCTCCAAATATCTGAAGAAAATTAACAGATATGGCATTGCTCAGTTCCTCTTATCATCTATACATTTGCCCTAAGCTGCACCAAACAGACAGCACAGTGGTGCAGCGGTAGAGTTGCTGCCTTACAACGCCAGAGACTTGGATTCGATCCTGACTTTGGGTACAATCTGTATGAAGTTTGTACATTCTCCCGAGACCTGCGTGGGTTTTCTCTGTGATCTCCAGTTTCCTTCCACACTCCAAATAAGATGTACAGGTTTGTAGGGAAATTGTTTTTGGTATGATTGTAAATTGTCCCTAGTTTGTGTGTATGATGGTGTTAGTGCGCGGGGATCGCTGGTGGACACGGGCTCGATGGACCGAAGGGCCTGTTTCCACAGCGTATCTCTAAACTAAACTAAAAAAAATGACATTTTTTACTTTCCCACTGGGTGGAAGCATCTCTATGCCTTGCTATTGCTCTTATTTCTTGAAACGAGAGATATAGGCGATGATGTAGAGAGATAGCAGCGAGAGAGGATGTTGCAGAACTCTCGTCGGAGAGAGGAGAACTTCTTCAAAGTAGACACCTTGAGATTTCGCAAACTAAATGTGCAGGAAGGAACTGCAGATGCTGGTTTAAACCGAAGATAGGCACAAAAAGCTGGACTAACTCAGCAGGACAGGAAGCATCTCTGGAGAGAAGGAATGGGTGATGTTTCGGGTCAAGCATTGTTTGGCTCAAACAAAACTAAAGTGCTGAGAATAATGCCATATATATATATATATATATATATATATATATAATCTTAGCTTGGAATCCATTCAGGTGATCCAATTGAAGCATTCTAAAATTATATGCATTTGCACATTATTTTGTGCAACTCTAATTTGTCAGTGCAAAACTAATTTGAAGCAAATTGAACACTAAAGCCAAGGCTTTAACTTGCATTTGTAGAGGGTGTGCGCGCAATCAAGGTCACTTGACTGTGAGGAACTGTAAGAATCTCAATCTGGATGGAGCTGTGGGAATAGAAAGTTAGTTTGTAATCCTGCACAGAGAAACATTGTAGTTGAACTGTTTGACATAAATGTTATTTTTGCAAGCCACCCAAGGTCAGAGATTACACATTAGGAGTAATGCCAGTGAATACAGATTGTCAGAAAATGAAGCAAATCTTTTGAAGCCTTGTCAGCAGTGACAGGCATGACAGGCTTAACAAGATTTTCTTTTTCGAAGGTTGACACTCCATGCAACTTCAGTTCCACAGTTCTAATTCATTGCACACCAATTCTGGCCTGCTGGGCTGGAACGTGGAGCTCGCCATTGGGCACAGTTTTGCAGCAATTTCTTGTATTTTTCCTTCCCACTCATTCATCAATCCTAGCAGTGCTGATCTGAAATTGTAGGTAACGCCTGAAAGGAAAGGAGGTACCTTGGTCCCATGCCCTTATTTGATTGGAATATTCTCCAACAAATACAATGTAAACTTTGTGCTGGAGAATAGGGGCTCCTGACATCTAAATGAAGTGGTTCAACTTGGTCCGTGACAGTATGTTTAATGTTACGTCCAAGAAAGGTCGTAAGTTAAGTATTGCTAAACTCCGGTTTAAAAATCTGAGATTACTCGAAATATAGATCATCTTCCTGTCTAAAACATTCCCAGGCATCTATGCATCGGATGTGCATTTGCCAAAATAATAAATCACAGGAAGGAATGAAAATAAATGCTTGCCCACAGGTTGAAAATTTTTGCAGTTGAGGGGCACTGTTCATTCATACTTTGTTTTCTTTAAAATTTCTCCAGCTGCTCCAACAGCAGTATTGCTATTGGTTTTACTGAAAATCTGAATTCTGTGCAAACAAATCCTGGGGTGACATCAGTGCCTTCAAATGAATACACAACACTTTTTAATAACATTTTTTTAGCAGTGGTTTTTAGCATTAGTTATTTTCATAGTGAAGTTAATGATGAATGCCTATATAAGAACTTAGAATATTTGTACTATAAGACATGAGGTGCCTGCTTTGATGTGCAGTTGAGATTTGTTGTAAAATAGTTCTTTGAAATTACAGTGCCTGCTACAGTTCATTTCAGCATTCAGAGAGAATGACAGGAACGAAACAGGGAAACAATGATAGAGAAAGAAAGGCAGAGAGAATGTCAGACAAACAGTTTTGGAAAATAACAGAGAGGGAGTGGCTGACCTTAAATTTTTTTTTTAAAAACCAGGACTGATACGCACCTGAATCTTTATACAATTGTTTTAATAAGGTCAGTGTATCTTTCTGAATGTCACTGAGGATCTATGATGAATAACTGGACTTGCTCACTTTGTCTGTCCCTGAAACACAATTTACAGACACAAACAATAAAGCTCAACGGTTTTTATTGCTGATTCTTGTTCTGTTGTTTTGATTAAGGAGGCAAGCTATTTGATGCAAGATATTAAGATCCCAGAGGGAAAATTAAGAACTTTCATAGGTTGCGTTTGCCAGAAGGCAGCAAATTTATCTTCCATTCTACTTGGTTAAATTGAAGCCCCGGTTCCCAGAGGAAAAATGGCAGTATATTAACTTGCTGTTCCATCCATCGCCTTGTCACAAAAAAGTTGTTCTCGTATTGTTGAGTACTTAGCTGTACACATTCTTTGCAATCTGCTCATCATTGTTGCAGTTCCATCATAGTTCAATTCTGTGCAGTGATTGTATTCATGTTTTTCAGTTTTGTCGATTTTGTTGATGATTGTAATCAGATACATCTCCAAAGTGCTCATTTGGATCCTTGCAATTCTTACCATCATTGGTTCAATTGGTAAGTCGATTCAAGTAAATGATTAAAAAATAGTCCATAAATCTGTTTTGACAATTTGAATTATGTTTATATTTTCAATTAACCATATATTAAGAGGACATTTAGACACATGCTTTATGTATAATTATCACCCTAAAGAACTGAATGGAAGTTTAAGATAAAAACAAGCTAATATGTCTGTTATGGTGGTGTCATGTTATGCCACATTTCTAATTTAAGGTACAAAGTGTATGTTCCATGATTGCTATCTTTGTGTACTACTGACCTTTTTCAACTTCTTTAACATGGTTGATCATGTCATCCACTTTTATCTTACACTGTTTTCATTAGCATTGGCTTTGCTTTTTGCCTCACCTCAGCAAATCCAAGGGCATGTTCCTGATTCTCTCTTTCCCAGATATTTGTCAAAGAGGTCGTTACAATTGATGATACCCAGCTTGACAACAAATCATCCATCTCATCTCCTCCATTGCATCTTTAACAAGCTTGTGGATCTCCAAATTCTTCCCATCAAACACTGGAAAAAATGTTAGTTTCCTTCCGAAGCACCCCTCTTGTCTTACAACCTCCCCTCTTGTCTTACGACCTCCACCTTCACTAATTGTTTCAGGTTGAAATAGATTATCCAAAATTTCTGCATATAAATTGACTTTGTGCAAAGCTTCAAAATCAATATCTCCATCAGAGAGTGAACCTTTAACGTGGACCTTGTCAACTCCTGACTCAAATTGAGCATTCCCTTGGTCAACCATCCATTTTTGACACCATTAGCTTAAGCTCATTCAAAAATATTGCAAGTATTGAATACAAATCAGATATATTCAAATTTTCACATAATCTATTAGCTCACTGGACTAAATATTCGCCCTGGTCCAGTATACCTTTGGATTTAAGTTATTCTATTTTTCTTGCGCTCTCTTCAGTTCAGTGACCATTTTATTCCTTTTTAATGGTGTTATTTTTACATAAAACTGTTGATCTGAATAACTCCAACAATCTCTCTCACTCCCCTTCCCTTTCCAAATCCCCGTTTCTCATTTTCAGGTGGTACAGCTGTCCTTTGGTGGTTGTATGCTGATCATAAAAAGTCTCATGAAGTAGACGACGAAGTGGCAGCAGATAATGTTAAAGCCTTATTAGTGTATGCCATTGGAGCAACAGTAATCACGGTGAGTTTTCTACCAAAACTTTATTGTGACTGATTTAGAAAAATTATTCGCAGGGCTGTAGAATTGATAGATTTTACCTCAGAGGAAAGATGGAATGGACAGCTTTGGGAAAGGCAACTTAATGTATAACCTCAGATTCAATAAGCTATTTAAAATGTTGGGCAGACTAAATGGGAAATTTCTTTATCCTGAACATTTTAGAATATTGAACTTGCGATGTGGAGAATTTAAAATTAGGCAGCACGGTGGCGCAGCGGTAGAGTTGCTGCCTTACAGCGAATGCAGCGCCGGAGACTCAGGTTCGATCCTGACTACGGGCGCCGTCTTTACGGAGTTTGTACGTTCTCCCCGTGACCTGCGTGGGTTTTCCTCCCACACCAAAGACGTACAGGTTTGTAGGTTAATTGACTGGGTAAAATGTTTTTAAAAATTGTCCCTAGTGTGTGTAGGATCGTGTTAATGTGTGGGGATCGCTGGGCGGCGCGGACTCGGTGGGCCGAAGGGCCTGTATCCGCCTGTATCTAAAAATAAAAATAAATTGGACTTTGCATTCATTGAAAGAAAGATGTATTGCCATATAGGCTTGGATGAAGCAAGGTATTGAGGATCATGTAAAACAAACTCCGACATGAACCTTTTGTTCACTTTTTTTTTCAAATACTTTTTGCCTGGCAGTTGGGGTTCCTGGAATGAAACCGACATTACCTATAGATGCTATTCAATCACAGGACTGTCTTGCATCATAAACAGCCCAAATGTATATATTTTCTATGTATTTATCATTTTAAACTCGGGTCCGGAAAATAACCTTTTGGCCGCAGCAACTGGAACATTTATCTGACTCAATCCTTTTGGAATCAAAGCACTTCTGATTATCAAACTCTTCTGTTTATAAACTTCAATGAAATGAATTTTCACATTTTTTGATACTTTTAATTATATGAAGTGCTGCCGGCACATTTGCAGCCTATTGCTGGGTTACTTGCGTGATTTTAGATCTTGGTGTATTGCCATCAAGCAAACTAGGTAATAGAAACATTAAAAAATAGGTGCAGGAGTAGGCCATTCGGCCCTTCGAGCCAGCACCGCCATTCAATATCATCATGGCTGATCGTCCAAAATCAGTACCCCGTTCCTGCTTTCTCTCCACATCACTTTATTCCGTTAGCCCTAAGAGCTGTATCTAACTCCCTCTTGAAAACATTCAGTAAATTGGCCTCCACTGCCTTCTGTGGCAGAGAATTCCACAGATTCTCGATTCTCTGGGTGAAAAGGTTTTTTCTCATCTCGGTCCTAAATGGCCTAACCCTTATTATTACGCTGTGACCCCAGGTTCTGGACTCCCCCAACATCAGGAATCTGCACTCCCTCAATGGCAAGAATGCACCAACATTATGAGCTAGATCCTGTGGCTTGGGAATACTGGTGTCCAGGTGGCGAGCCTTGATGAACACATATGATGAAAATCCAGAAGTCCAGAACTGGTTGATAGATTTAGAAGGTCTGCTTGTTCACTGCTCCCATTGATTTCCACATTAACTCTAACGATGGCATTTGTCACTGAGATGGCATTGATTTTACTGAAAGTTGAAAGGCAAAGATTTAGGAGGTAAAGGGGAGGGTAGATTGCTTTCAAACTTAATCTTGATTTAGTCATAATTTTAATTGGGCTTTGGTTACCTTTGTTTAGTGTTAATTTTTGTTTGGCTTTAGTTGTTAAAGGTTTTAAAGATCAAAGCAACAAAAATGGCATCCAGTTTTGGTAGTTGGCTGGCTGCCAGGGGCATTTTAGGGGTGGGATCTCCTCAGAGAATCCTGGAACTCAGTGGCTTTCCAGAACATGTCACTGGATTCCAAGGTACACAAACAGGCAAGTTTGGATTCACACATATTTATCCAGAAGAGAGATGGGTTGAATGAACCAGGACTGGTATGACATTATCTAGCAAAATGCCTTTTCCAGGTCCCCTCTTCAAGTTAAAATCTCTCCATCTGAAATATTACCAGATAGAATCTGTTGCACTACATATAATAACCATGGATGAATGAATATTCCATATCTTGTTATCTATAGGATTGCTCAATCTTGTGTTAGTTGCATCATGTATTTGTCCAGATTAATGAATCTAATTTGCCTTTGTGTTCATGTTGTGAAAAGAATCAACAAGGACTCATGGGGCTATAATAATCTTATAAATGCACATTCATCAACAGCTTGTAATTTACAGCCAATCAAATAATTAAACATTCCTAAGGACGTCAGAAAATGTGATACAGGTTGCACACCCAATTTCTGTCACCCTTGGTTCCAGAGCCTTTCAGAATTACCCGTTTCTCTGGACCAACAGAGGTCACGTGATAACAAAACGATAAATCCACCCCTGGTCTGCTAATGACACCCCTCCTGTGTCTCTAATGCACCATGGAGTACCAGAAACTTAATTCAAAGAAATATAAAATGTAGACTGAATGTGAATAGAATGACCTGCCAACCCATCCTGGCAACCACAGTCTCCTTGGCCATTTAGGACCCTGGCTTCCGATGCCACTCCGACTCGCAAACTGCATCAGTGAGCCCTTCTTCACCCACTGAAAGGACACAAAGTGCTGGAGTAATTCAGCGGGTCAGGATCTCTGGAGAACACGGATAGAGGACATGGGGAACCTACCTCAGATGGACAGTCAGCTGAGTTACTCTAGCACTTTGCGTTTCATTGTGCCCCCTTGATCACTTTGGGGCTCCCTCCCCTCCCCTCTCCTCTGTTGCTTCCAAGGTGGAGTATGTCAGCGACTCTGGGTGAAGAAGGAGGTGGCTACAGTGGTTTGAGGAGGGAGGGAGGGATGAGGCAGTGACCTGAAGGTCGGAAGCTGGGGCTCCCTCCTCCCGCTGCCGCCGCCTCCTCCTGTAGGTGTCGGAATGGGGCTCTAAACGGGCAGAGGGACAGTGCGAGCCGGGGACGGGTTGACAGCTATGACATATATCCGATATCTGTGTTATAAGTGGGTTGTTAAAATGAGAGTTTAATGTATTGTCTTTGTGAAACAGGAGAGAAGTTTGAGCATAGTTAATTCTGGAAAGACTGGAAAGAGCACATGCCACTTGCAATGCCATCTGTGTCCACTCGGGGAGTTTCAATTGAGCTCTTGTAATTTTGTCCGGATTATAGGGGTGGGTAGACAATCAGTTGCTGGAAAAACGGTGTTTCACCTTTAGTCGGAATTAGTGAATGGCCAAATGTGAGTAAGAACCAAATGTGGATGAAGGGGATCAGGTTGTGGAGGAGGTCACTAGCAAAAGAGAAATGTACTGAGTTGTGTGTTCAGGAATTTAGAGAGTGTGGGAGGAGCCCAGACCAAGTGACTTTAACATCAGTAATACAGAATTGCATGCTGGGAATGGGGGAGTGTGGATTCACAAATGAAGTCTCTGAATATGGACAATGGACATGGACATATGTGATTATCGATGATTACCCACAAATTCTCATTTGCAATCGCCTGGTAACAGTCATAAGGAGAGGCCTTGCGTGAGGTCCTGAGATTTGTGCTGGACATTAGATGCATTAGGAATGTCTTTTGCTGGTCCACTGAAGAAAGACATTGCTTCCAATGGCTGCCATCTTTACTCTTTGTGATTATCGATGACTTCCCACAAATTCTCATTTGCAATTGCCTGGTAACAGTCATAAGGAGAGGCCTTGCGTGAAACCTGTTTTGACTTTGGAGGAACAAAGAAGTCTGAAGAAGGGTCTTGACCCGAAACGTCACCCATTCCTTCTCTCCTGAGATGCTGCCTGATCTGCTGAGTTACTCCAGCATTTTGTGAATAAATACCTTGGAGGAACAATGAATCTTCGGTTGTAACTATTGAAGTGTAGATTCCTTGTCATTGACTGAAAGCATTAAAAAGTTCCCTCCCTCTTCCCAGTTCTCCCACTAGTTTTACTGTCTCTGACTACATCCCATCGTTGTCCCGCCCCCTCCCCTGACATCTGTCTGAAGAAGGGTCTCGACCCGAAACGTCACCCAATCCTTCTCTCCCGAGATGTTGCCTGACCCGCTGAGTTACTCCAGCAGTTTGTGTCTATCTTCGCATTAGAAAGTCCCTTTGCATTCTGGCAAATAATTAACCAAAATTTCCCCTTTTTCCCCAGGAAAAGGGGAGGCCTTGTTGGGTGGACGGAAAATTGGGGTTTAGAGACTACTCCTTAAAGCTGTTAGTCTTGCAAATCATATATGGGCCTTAAGTCCTCCCTGAGAATTCTGTCCAGCATTTTGCACCCATTTCAAACAGTCTAAACAACGTTGCAGGAAAATGTTCCACTTTAGGGCAGCAAACATCGTAACATTTTGCTGCTACTCCACTTTTTTCATGCTTTCAAAAATATGGGTAATGGAAGTCAACTAATGTATAGTTTGTATTTTGCAGGTAATTTTACTGCTGTTAATGCTAATAATGAGAAAGCGTGTGGCCCTTACAATAGCCTTATTCCATGTGGCAGGAAAAGTGTTCATTCACATTCCACTTCTCATTTTTCAATCACTCTGGACATTCCTTGCCTTGGCATTTTTCTGGGTCTATTGGATTGCAGTGCTCTTGTTACTGGCCACAGCAGGTAAGGTTATGCAGAATTTATTCCTGTAATGTTAATTTGACAGATTTTGGTTAATTTTTTCCTACAATTTCTTTCTATTTCGCTAGCATTTGAGAATTTTTGCGTGAATCCAAAATTGTATTTATTTACTCCCTGTTAGAATTAAGGGTCATATGTTTGTGAAGAAAAATTAAATATCACGGTTGAGAGCAAATTGTGAATGATATTTGTACACTTTCATTATGTAGGGACAGAGATAACCTCAAATAATGAAACTTGTGTGAAAATAAAATTGCAGAGTTACGAATACTTGTGTACATTGGATATAAATTGACATCAAATTTTAATCCCTGGAGTTAACTGACCTTAGTTGCATTTCACCCCCACAAAGGTGTATGAGAAGGGAGAATGCAGGCAAGTCCCATGTTATGGTATCTGGATTACAGAAATTCAACCTTGCTCAATCCGCAAAACACCACCCAAAAATTTGAGTTACAGAATACATTTCAGTCTTATGGAATTTATGTTGGTGATAAAACATTTTGTCAATGTTTACTTGTAAGCCTCAAAAATGTCGATAAATAAGATTTGGCTGTGATTTTAACATGTTGATTGGGTTGGGAGTCACAGCCAAGCCTCTCCTTTGCTACACCCTCTCCAGACTGAGGAGGATATGTGAACAGACATGTCAGTGCAGTGCTGTCTCGCTCTTCACCTGTGAGGCATTTCTCTGTGCTGTATTGCGGCAAGCTGCAGCACCCACAACAGCTACTTGAAGTAACCCCTCTGGCTTGACCCTGCTTCCACTTAGTCACTCGGTTTGAATGCAATACCTCCCTCCTCCCAAACTCTTTCTACCCCATGATCCCCATCCACGAATCTTATCCCTTTCTTTCCCTGATAGCCCCACATACTAAATCTTTTCCAAAACCACGTCTTGAATGTCTTGTGAAGATGCTTTGCGGATGAAGGGTGTGGTCATGCTGCACTCTGAAATGTCTGTTCACTTGTTCTCATTTAAACCTCCAGTTTAAATTCCATTTGAAATATTTTGGAGGACCAAGAACCAAGAATCCTCTCCAGATATCTTACCTGGAGAGAATACTGAGGGATAAGATATCAGTGGCCCAGGCCCATTACTTGTAAATCCTGGGCCTTGACTTATTTTTATTTAATTGATGTCGATCTATTGTACACTTGGGAGTATTATTTTTTAATTTTGTGGTATATTTGATTCATTTTTATAAATTGCAGTTGTCCTTGGAATAATTTGTTTCTTTTGCTTACCTAACCCACCCAAAACCCAATCACCCTCTTTTCCATTATAGGCAGTCCTGAAAAGAAATCTGAGGGTTCTGTCGAGTTTAAGGTCTCCGGTCCTCTACAGTATACTTGGATTTATCATCTAGTTGGTCTCATTTGGATCAGTGAATTCATACTGGCCTGTCAACAGATGACTGTAGCTGGAGCTGTAGTAACTTATTATTTTACCCGGTAAGAGATTTTTGAGAATTTCAAATATTTATAATTATATATGACCATAAATTTTACTTTTGAGTTTTCTAGGCATAACTTCATGATGTTGTTGCTCCATTTGTAAGTTTAATTTTTATACTTGTAGGTTTCCACATGTTTAAAAACCATTAGTTTTCCATGAAACCTATTATCATATCATATCATATATATACAGCCGGAAACAGGCCTTTTCGGCCCACCAAGTCCGTGCCGCCCAGTGATCCCCGTACATTAACACTATCCTACACCCACTAGGGACAATTTTTTTTTTTTTTTTTTTTTTAACATTTACCCAGCCAATTAACCTACATACCTGTACGTCTTTGGAGTGTGGGAGGAAACCGAAGATCTCGGAGAAAACCCACGCAGGTCACGGGGAGAACGTACAAACTCCTTACAGTGCAGCACCCGTAGTCAGGATCGAACCTGAGTCTCCGGCGCTGCATTCGCTGTAAAGCAGCAACTCTACCACTGCGCTACCGTGGCTCATAATATTGCAAAACGATGATGCATGGGGAAATGTAGCTGCCAATTACTACAGAGCAAGCTCCCACAAATGGCTTCTGTATAAGTAATCCATTAATCAATGGCGAGTGATATCATTTGAGGCCCATACAGTTTCCTTGTTTCCCTTTACATTGCACCAAGATTATTTTTGTATCAATCGGAGAGGAGGAATAGAAGCTTGGTTTAATTTATCATGTGATTAATGCTGCCCCCTTGCCTCCACCCCAACAGTGCATGCACACAGCATCATGCCTTCCTGCCCATCCTGGCAAAACCTTCCCTTCTCCTCGGGCTTGGATTCATTAGTGCCCTGGTTAAGGTCATAAGGTGATAAGAACATAAGGAATAGGAAAAGAATTAGGCCATTCGGCCCATCAAGTCTACTCCGCCATTAAATCACGGCTGTTAAAGTTCTACCCAAAGAATTAGCAGGATACAGCCTTTATTATGGAGGTGACAATGCAGAGTCCACGAGCACATGTCTTTACCATGTATGGACTAGTCCTGCTCCAAGTTAGCTGTCTGAACTAAAATTTTGCAGCACAACTTCCAGTGTTCAAGGTACATAATAGAGGCAATTATCACATTCATGTAACCAGACATGAAGGCAGTTTAGGCCGTTATCACATTAACATTAGAATGAACATTTCCCCTCCCACCCGTGACCTAGCTGTCTCACTAGTCTGTTCATCTAAATTGGACTGCTTCCAACCCGTCACTCTATCCTCCCTTGCAAAGCTTGTCTCCGCTATGAAACCTGCAACCTGCCCCCTTGATCCTGCCCCCACTGCCCTTCTGAAGGATGTCATTGCAATAGCCGGTCCCAGCATCCTCTCTATTATCAACAGTTCTCTGGCCACTGGCACTGTTCCAACCTGTTTCAAGCACGCGGTGGTCCAGCCCCTACTGAAAAAACCTAACCTCGACCCCACCTTGCCTAGCAACTACAGACCCATTTCCAAACTGCCATTCCTGTCAAAAGTCCTTGAAAAGGAAATTCTAAACCAATTAGTGCCCTACCTGCACCAAAACACCATCCTGGAAAGTTTCCAGTCAGGTTTCAGAGCCCACCACAGCACAGAGTCTGCCTTGTTGAAGGTACACAACGACCTGCTTCTCGCCATCGACACCGGCGACTGTGCAATCCTGCTCCTTCTCGACCTCAGCGCAGCGTTCGATACAGTGGACCACACCATCCTTATTGACCGTCTCCGGTACGCGGTTGGCATTGATGGCACTGCCCTGAGCTGGTTCGCTTCGTACCTCAAAGATAGGAGTTTCGCCATCAACATAGGCAGTTATTCCTCTGCTCCAGCTGGCCTCTCCTGCGGAGTTCCACAAGGCTCCATCCTAGGCCCCATTCTCTTCTCTCTATACATGCTCCCCCTTGGCCAAATCATTCAAAGGCACGGCATTTCTTTCCACTGCTATGCCGATGACACTCAGCTTTACCTCCCCCTGAAACCCAACAACCAGTCAAATTTAAACAGCCTCTTACACTGCCTTGAGGACATAAAATGTTGGATGGCACAGAACTTCCTCCAATTAAATGAGAGCAAGTCTGAGGTCATCCTATTCGGCCCCCCCGACTCCATCAAATCGATAACAGGCAGTCTTGGAAGCCTATCCTGCCTAGTCAAACCGCATGTCAAAAACCTCGGCATGATATTTGACTCTGCATTAAAATTTGATAAGCAAGTCAACGCTGTGGTAAAAGCCAGCTTCTTCCAACTCCAAAGACGTACAGGTATGTAGGTTAATTGGCTGGGTAAATGTAAAAAATTGTCCCTAGTGGGTGTAGGATAGTGTTAATGTACGGGGATCACTGGGCGGCACGGACTTGGAGGGCCGAAAAGGCCTGTTTCCGGCTGTAAATATATGATATGATATGATAGCTAAAATCAAACCTTTCCTCCAATTCGACTACACAGAAAAAATCATTCACGCTTTCATTTCCTCCCGCCTAGACTACTGCAACTCCCTATACACTGGGATCAGCCAATCTTCCCTGTCCCGCCTGCAACTGGTCCAAAACGCCGCAGCGAGACTCCTGACGGGTACCCGTAAAAGGGACCACATCACCCCGATTCTGGCCTCTCTCCACTGGCTCCCTGTACGGTACAGAATCAACTTCAAGCTCCTGCTATTCACGTATAAAGCCCTAAATGGACATTCCCCCCCCTACATCAAAAATCTTCTAACCCACCTCTCTAACTCCAGGTCCCTCAGGTCGGCCGACTTGGGCTACTCACTATCCCGCGGTCTAGGCTTAAGCTCAGGGGTGACCGCGCTTTTGCGGTTGCAGCTCCTAGACTGTGGAACAGCATCCCTCTCCCCATCAGAACTGCCCCCTCCATCGACTCCTTTAAGTCCAGGCTCAAAACCTATTTCTACTCCCTAGCGTTTGAGGCTCATTGAGGAGGCGCTGTGAACTGTTTGCATGCTACTGTATGTTTCATTTTTTTCCTTAGTACCTAATCAGATGTACAGCACTTTGGTCAACGTGGGTTGTTTTTAAATGTGCTATACAAATAAAATTGACTTGACTTGACTTGATATTCATGCAACTAACCACGTACACATTAGAGGCAATTATCACATTCATGTAACTAGACATGAAGGTAGTTTCGGCCATTATCACATTCTTGCAACTAGCCACATTTCCTTTAGTCAAGTATCTTTGCAAACAAGTTAGCTGTCTGGGCTTGCCTTTTGCAGTACACATTCTTTTAGCCGCATTTTCTTTAGGCAAGCATCCCATCAACCTCTGCAAGGCAAGGCTAGGTAGCCACTTTATCATGGCTGATCTATCTCACCCTCCTAACTCCATTCTCCCGCCTTCTCCCCATAACCTCTGACACCTGTACTAATCAAGAATCTATGATTTGGCCTTTACAGCCTTCTGTGACAAATAATTCCACAGATTCACCACCCTCTAAAGAAATATCTCCTCACCTCCTACATAAAAGAACTTCCCTTAATTCTGAGGCTGGGACCTCTAGTCCTAGACTCTCCCACTAATGCAAACATCCTCTCCACATCCACTCTATCCAAAACTTTCACTATTCCGTACAACTGTACATACGTCTATGTTACATGTTAGAAATGGTTCAAATAATTTTCATTATTATTTTTGGTATGGTTTTTTGCAGTTAATATTTTTCCACTTGCAGAAAATTATTATTTTTCCACAGGGTACCTTCCTACAGAATGTAATGCAGTTGTGTGAGATATTCATGGGAAAGCTGACTTATTAGGAACAGGAAATATTTGGACAGGAAGAGCTTAAAAATGTGGCTTTGAAATAACTCCTGATGTGCATGGATTCACTGGAGCTTTAATGTGCAAGTTTGGCTCTAATGTGACCTGAAACCCAAAGTCACCTGATTCAATCTAGATTGTTGGAAATTGGTTGTGGTTGATGCTTTTTGATGTTCAGTTTTAGCGTCTTTAATTTGGATTCCAATACAAGTGCTAGGTTAACGTCTGTTGTACATTCCCAGTTAACAGTTGAGAACATTTTGAAAAAACCCATTAGCAATTGGAGATTTTTTTTTCCATTAGCACATTAGCAGTTTGAGAAAAATTAGTGTGCTGTACAATTGAGTGCTTTTGCTAGTTCTTAACACAAGGCATGCCAATTGTTTCTTTGGTATTCCAATGGTTAACGTAAATGCAATGGCAACGTAATTTTATTTGCACGGTGAATACTTTGGAATGTAGGGGTTTTAGGAAATAAATCGCCTACGTTTCCTGTTCCTCTTTGAAAGCAGAATTGGCCGTGCATTGGAACAAAGAATGATCTTCCTCTTACTCTAGATGCTGTTTTTTTAAAACAACTTCAGTTTGTGGAAGTATACATTTCCATTCAGATTAGCTGCTTAAGAACTGTAATTTGGCATAGTTTAGAGATATTTTGGTGGGTATTTATTTTTCCTTTATTTCTCCTTTTTAATCATGCATTCACATTGACTGGAGATATTTACCTTTCCCTTCTACAGCGCTCAACACTTCTTTCAACATAATTTGTGCATTCCTTCCATGTGACTATGCTAATGAGGGTGTGGGGGTGGGTTGGCACCTGTGATATGTAGCACTCATGAAGTTAGCTGCTGAGCATTAAATTACATGGTGCTATTTGCTGAATTGTATTGAATTCTTTTCAGATTTTATACTTTTACTGGCTGGGCAATATTTGCTGTCATCAACCATTGTTTCGTCAGGTTTTATCAGGGCAAATGTTAGAACCACCCAGTGCAGAACTAGTTATTACAAATAGAACTGGAGGATCTCATTTAATTTGTTATGAGTTTTGTTCCCATTGTCTCCCCCTTTGCCAGTTTAAAATGTGCCATTAATTAAAAAAAACACCAACGTGTCTCTCCTTGGCCATTTTTATAGAATAGCTTTTAAAAATTCTGATATCGCCCTTGTAAACCCCTTTTGTTTCGCTCGTTTTGTGATTCATCGTCCCTAGAGATCTTACCTAATTTCTGAGGCTATGCAGTCTGTCTCAGAAGAATTCATTAAATCTCCGGCTTTCAGACCTGAATTGTCACATCGAACTACAATTGGCTGATGTAATTTGTTTCAAGTGGAATAGGTTTGATATAATTTTATATCATTTTTTGTGACTTTGCCCAACCTAGTTTCTGTGATCATTTCTAAGGCAATTGTTGTGCAGGAATGTACCTAGAAAGCAATGTTGTGCAGTTATGCAGCAGGACTCTGGAAACCAAGAAACCTTTGTTTATTTAGACAATAGACAATAGACAATAGGTGCAGGAGTAGGCCATTCAGCCCTTCGAGCCAGCACCGCCATTCAATGCGATCATGGCTGATCACTCTCAATCAGTACCCCGTTCCTGCCTTCTCCCCATACCCCCTCACTCCGCTATCCTTAAGAGCTCTATCCAGCTCGCTCTTGAAAGCATCCAACGAACTGGCCTCCACTGCCTTCTGAGGCAGAGAATTCCACTGTAGGATTTGACTTGAATTGTCCTGACTTGAATTGTCCTGTTGATAACAAAAACTTCTCTAAGTAAGGCATATATAGTTATCAGAACAAATGGGTGTATTAAAATTTATTGACAGCTCATATTTATTATTGTCACTACTATTGTTTTTACTGTAATATTGGATTTAAGAAAATGAGAGCATACCCACAACGCAAGTTTCAATGGAGTTCTTGCAGGCTAAAATTACATTAAAAACTATCTTTCCTTGGTGTCAGTGTTTTAATTGTATTAAATATCCTTTTCTGCAGATTTCCGACAGAGCACTTGGGTCTTTTTGCAATTTTAAGTTTGTTTAATGTTCCACTACAGAATCTCCGATTTGCAGCCTATGGTGGCTTGGTAATGGTTCACACAATCAGTGATGCTGTTTGTTAAATTGCTAATGGTTTGATTTTTTACACAGCAAGTTCTTGATGTGTCACATGATATGTTGTTACTTGGAGTGCTTTATATTACAAGAAATGTTCAAGTATTTTTATTGTTTGTCTATTTTTTTCAAACATTTGACATGTATCAACGTGATAGTGATAGGTCATGTACAAATTTGAGTCTGGACATTGTATAAACAGTGCTTCTTTTTAACATCTGCCTAATATTAGTGGATAAACAAGGGGAAAATCCGTGGTTTCCAAAGTACCCAAACATTAAATGCAAGCATAGAAAATCATAATTTTTTGGTCTAAGGCCTCCTTTCTGTAACGTGTTCTTGTCGTTGAATTTGCCTTTTAAAGTTGTCATTGGCCAATTAATGATCTGATACATTATTTTCCCACAAAAAGTGAAGCCAAATTGGGTGTCATATTGGTTGCAACTTGTAAATCAATAAAACACTCATGAACACAATGCACAGAATCGCGTGTTTAAGAATTAATTAACATTTCTATTTACCTTAGTGAGAAACCTGGTAATTGAGATAATGTGGAGAGGGGACCATGCCCTAAGTAGATTTTATAATGGTAGAGTTAGATTTGAAGCAGCTCTCCTGCTGCTGCCCGCTGTGATGGCTGCCCGGGGCCGGGGTGAGTGGCTCCCTCTCCCCTTTTCTCTCCCCCGTCACCGGCCTCGGGGCTGTCATCACGGGTCGTGTTTCGTTCAAATTGTTGCGCTATCGTTTACGGTGTACCGTTTTGGCTGCTTTCTGCCCAACCAATTGTTTAAGTGCTTTTGATTGAAACATGAGCCTTAATTTAGTTCAACTAAGAAACTGACAATTTACTAAAGAACTTTTAGTAACAACGGGAACCCAATGGGTCCATGGCTCGTCTAGTGATATTTAAAATTTACCTGGGTGAGCATCTGAAGAGCCATAACAAACTACATGAGGTCAATTGTAAAATTCAATTTATTTGCTCTTTCTCGCATTCGACCCACTTTCTGAACTTTCCAAAATTCTAGACACTCAGTTTCTAGTATAGTCTGTGAAATATATTGTATAGATCATTACGATCCATCATTTCCATTTCTTTTTTTGTTGGATCTGTTTTGAGCAGAATAAAACCATCTTCTGTGTTGATCCCAAAGAGTCATGTGACATGTTGATATTTGTTTTTTATGGTCACGTGAAAACCTTTATGCTATGCAATTTAATCAGATAATAATGCAGGATCAATTTATCCCAAAGAGGAGGAAAGATTCTAAGGGGAGTAAGAGGCACCCGTGGCTGACAAGGGAAGTCAAGGACAACATAAAAATAAAAGGGAAGAAGTATAACATAGCAAAGAAGAGTGGGATCCAGAGGATTGGGACTCTTTTAAAGAGCAACAGAAGATAACTAAAAAGGCAATACGGGGAGAAAAGATGAGGTACGAGGGTAAACTAGCCAATAATATAAAGGAGGATAGTAAAAGCTTTTTTAGGTATGTGAAGAGGAAAAAAATAGTCAAGGCAAATGTGGGTCCCTTGAAGACAGAAGCAGGGGAATTTATTATGGGGAACAAGGAAATGGCAGACGAGTTGAACCGGTACTTTGGATCTGTCTTCACTAAGGAGGATACAAACAACCTCCCAGATGTTCTAGTGGCCAGAGATCCTAGGGTGACAGAGGACCTGGAGGAAATCCACATTAGGCAGGAAAAAGTTTTGGGTAGACTGATGGGACTCAAGGCTGATAAATCCCCAGGGCCTGATGGTCTGCATCCCAGGGTGCTTAAGGAGGTGGCTCTAGAAATTGTGGACGCATTAGTGATTATTTTCCAATGTTCTATAGATTCCGGGTCAGTTCCTGTGGATTGGAGGGTAGCTAATGTTATCTCACTTTTCAAGAAAGGAGGGAGAGAGAAAATGGGAAATTATAGACCAGTTAGTCTGACATCAGTGGTGGGGAAGATGCTGGAGTCAATTATAAAAGACGAAATTGCGGAGCATTTGGATCGCAGTAACAGGATCGTTCTGAGTCAGCATGGATTTACGATGGGGAAATTGTGCTTGACTAATCTTCTGGAATTTTTTGAGGATGTAACTAGGAAAATTGACAGGGGAGAGCCGGTGGATGTGATGTACCTCGACTTTCAGAAAGCCTTCGACAAGGTCCCACATAGGAGATTGGTGGGCAAAATTAGAGTACATGGTATTGGAGGTAGGGTACTGACATGGATAGAAAGTTGGTTGACAGACAGAAAGCAAAGAGTGGGGATAAATGGGTCCCTTTCAGAATGGCAGGCAGTGACTAGTGGGGTACCGCAAGGCTCGGTGTTGGGACCGCAGCTATTTACAATATACATCAATGACTTGGGTGAAGGGATTAAAAGTACCATTAGCAAATTTGCCGATGATACAAAGCTAGGTGGCAGTGTGAACTGTGAGGAAGATGCTATGAGGTTGCAGAGTGACTTGGACAGGTTGTGTGAGTGGGCAGATGCATGGCAGATGCAGTTTAATGTAGATAAGTGTGAGGTTATCCACTTTGGTGGTAAGAATAGGAAGGCAGATTATTATCTGAATGGTGTCAAGTTAGGAAAAGGGAACGTACAATGTGATCTGGGTGTCTTAGTGCATCAGTCACTGAAAGGAAGCATGCAGGTACAGCAGGCAGTGGAGAAAGCCAATGGAATGTTGGCCTTCATAACAAGAGGAGTTGAGTATAGGAGCAAAGAGGTCCTTCTGCAGTTGTACAGGGCCCTAGTGAGACCGCACCTGGAGTACTGTGTGCAGTTTTGGTCTCCA
The DNA here is from genome assembly GCF_053455715.1 of Rhinoraja longicauda. Lineage (NCBI taxonomy): Eukaryota > Metazoa > Chordata > Chondrichthyes > Rajiformes > Arhynchobatidae > Rhinoraja > Rhinoraja longicauda. The sequence goes on along the minus strand of NC_135955.1, from coordinate 23,272,605 downwards.
AATTTGAGGAAGGATATTCTTGCTATTGAGGGCGTGCAGCGTAGGTTTACTAGGTTAATTCCCGGAATGGCGGGACTGTCATATGTTGAAAGACTGGAGCGACTAGGTTTGTATACACTGGAATTTAGAAGGATGAGAGGGGATCTTATCGAAACGTATAAGATTATTAAGGGGTTGGACACGTTAGAGGCAGGAAACATGTTCCCAATGTTGGGGGAGTCCAGAACCAGGGGCCACAGTTTAAGAATAAGGGGTAGGCCATTTAGAACGGAGATCTAAAACTTTTTTAGTCAGAGAGTTGTGAATCTGTGGAATTCTCTGCCTCAGAGGGCAGTGGAGGCCAATTCTCTGAATACATTCAAGAGAGAGCTAGATAGAGCTCTTAAGGATAGCGGAGTCAGGGGGTATGGGGAGAAAGCAGGAACGGGGTACTGATTGAGAATGATCAGCCATGATCACATTGAATGGCGGTGCTGGCTCGAAGGGCCGAATGACCTCCTCCTGCACCTATTGTCTAATACTATACATGAATACAATCAAGCTCTACACAGTACAACAGGTAGAGCAAAGAGAAAAATACCTAAGTGCAGAATATAGTTCAGCATTGGAGCTTTACAATTCCAAAGAGGTAGTATAACAGGGGAAGAAACTGTTCCTGAATCTCTTGGTACGTGCTTTCAAGCTTTTGTATCTTCTGCCTGACTACAGCAGGGAGAAGAGGAAATGAAAAGGTCCTTGATTATGTTGGCTGCTTTCTAGAGACAGTATGAAGTGTAGACGGAGTCAATGATAGTTTTGTGTGATGGACTGAGCCTCGTCTGCAACAATCTGCAATTTCTTATGATCCTGGCCAGAGTTGTTCCCAAACCAAGCTGTGATGCAACCTGGAAGTAGGAGTTGTTGGAGACAAGCCAAATGTTGATACAAAATAAATGAATCTTTTGGTTGTTCCAGGAGCTTCTGTTTTCCTGGGTTGTAAAGATTTTGTTGAAATAAAAATCACAATGTTTTATTAATCTTGCTGTGTTCAAGGTCTGACAATTAAATCCAATTGTTTCTTTTACAAAGATAGACATAGATCAGATTAGACTTTTCCATAGTCATAGAAATCACCAGGAATGGATTACTTCTCACAAATTGGGTTTTCGAAATTTTAAATGTGATTAAATCATTTTGCATTCTTAATGTTTCTTGTGATGTAGGAGTAATCTATTTGCCCCATTGACTGTCTGCTTTTGACTTGGGAACAGTTTTTTTACCCTCTGCTCTTAAACTTCTGAATTGTCCAATCTCCCAACCTACCTCATTGCGGACATTGAACTAGTAAGAAATGGGTGATCAATGGTCGGTTATAGACTCTGTGGGCCGATGGGCCTGTTTCCTTGCTGTATCTTCCAATCAATCTTGTCAGCCAAGCATCTTTTGAAATACCTTTGGTAGTAATGGGTTATTTATCAATATGTAGTATTTTCTTTAGTAAATCCAGAATACCAGAGAAGGTTTTGAAATATTACTGATTTGCACAATTTTGTTTGATCAGTCCTGATATTTTCTGCATTTACACTGAGGTTTAAGTGGGTGGGAAACTTTGTTTTGCCTTTGGGTTTGGAAAAGGAGATCTTGTAGAGAGTTGAGTAATTCAAGGTTGATTTTTGGTAGACAAGCATCAAACCAGCCGTCTTACAAAACCAGTTTTGGTTACAAAAACAGCTTCACTGCTTCCATTTTGTAAAATTATGTTATTGAGGAATAAATGCATTTCTTGAAGACATGCAAGTTTATTAACATTGAGTTCTGAGGAGTTAAGGTGGTTGAATTCCAAGAGGACCACAACAGCGGAGTGAACTGACAGATTCAGCTTTCTGAATTTACTATTCATAGACCGTATACAGAAGCAAGGAGTTCCAGCCTTTTAAGGACCTGAACAAAATTCAGTGTTTCAAGCCATTGTGGGTCTGATATTAAAGTTTCCTAAAGTGGGTCTGATATTAAAGTTTACTAAGCATACTAGCATTGTCTATTTCTATAGAGCAGAATCCACTCCATTTGCTTTTGTATGATTTTGTGTCATGGCCCCTAACCTTTGCCAATTAAAATAAATTGGACTTTTATTGACAAAGTACAAACCCTCCCCTCATTTCCACTAGAAAAGCCCAATATCTGAAACTCTTGCTATTAAGGAGTTGGGAAAATCTCAGGGACTGTTAACAATCCTTTGGCTGGCGCAGCTGGTGTGTGTGCCATGTATATACTTAATTTTACTTTCTGGTGAAATTTCTGACAAAAGTACCTTAAAACCTCAGGGTGACCATCTCTGAGAGGGTTGCAGGCCCTGAGATGGGATGTGTATAAACTAAGAGAATGAATGTGTGCAATCTTACAGAGCTTCAACTTGTTGAGCGTCTCTGAATGAGTATAGTTTAGAGATAGGCCCTCGTCCCACTGAGTCCACGCCGACCATTGATCACCTGTTCATGCTAGTTCTATGTTATCTCACTTTCTTATCCACTCCCTACGCAGAAAGGGAAATTTAGAGGCCAATTAACGTACAAACCTGCATATCTTTAAGGTGTGGGAGGAAACCTGACCATCCAGATGAAACACACCTGATCATAGGGAGAAATGTGCAAACTTCACAGACAGCACCCGAGGTTAGCTCGAACCTCTGATGCTTTGAGCAGCAGCTGCACCAGCTGCCAACCCTTGTGTGATAACCAACCTTAATTGGTTGTTTGCAGATTTGCATGTACTGGTGGTGAGCTTCCCTGCATATTTGCTCAACTTGAAGGCGAGAAGGAGAAAGTTTAAAGGAGATCTTGTTAGAAAGTTATTTGACACATAAGAGTGCTAGGTGGCTGAAATGGGAATTGATGGAAGCAGATACAATAGTATTTTCACAGGCACATGAACAGACAGGAAATGGAGGGATTTAAGCATGCTTACAGAAAAGAATAAGATCAATTAAATTGACATCATAGTGAGCAGGGTCATTGTGGGCTAAAGGGCCAGATCCTTTGCTGTATTGTTCTATATTCTATACTACTTAAACATATTGGCTTAGGAACAATTTAAACACACTTTAACAAATATAAAAAAACACTGATATAAACAAAAACTCTAGGTTAAATGCTTTACCTGTACCATTTACACCCTTTAATCCCCTGTCTATATGTATTGTGTTGTATAGCACTGTCTAGTTGTATTGTACTGTATCGTATTGCACTGCACTGTCATCCCCTGTATATATGTTTTGCATTTGTATTGCACTATGGCCCCTGGTGGCACTCTGTTTCGTCCCATTCGTTGCATGATCTGTAAGGAGTGGAATGACAAATAAACTAACTAAATACTTTTCAAAACATGATATAAATTAACGAAAAGCATTAATTTTAATTAAATTGAGAAAGAAATCCTGATTTAACTTTTCAATCTAAGTTGTCAATTCCTTTCCAGTGCCAGCATTGACTGTTGCAAAGCTAAAAGGCTTGTTGCCAAGTTGATCTGGCCCATTAGCTTAGTACAGTACGGAATTGTTCCAGGTCTCTGTGTCCCGCGGCACAGAGAAGGCTAAATGCGCTCACATTTATCATATTTTGTGCTACATTGAGATGAAGCACGTCTGATTTGCACTGACAAATGTTGCAACTGATAAGTTATCCATCAATATATTCCACTGTATGCTCTTGGTTTCTTAAACAAAGTTCTGGAGTAGTTTAAAGAATTAACATTTTCTGACAACCTCTGACATCAGTCAGGTAATTTAAAATAACTAAATTTGCATTAAAAATTTAACGGTCAATTTCTCCTCGGGAGTGCATACATTGCAATGTTTGGGAATGCTTTATATAATAATGAACATGTGCTTGCTCTCCTAACATGATCTTGTTCCAATTACTCCCTTTATCTGAATTTACTCAGGGACAAGAATAACTTGCCAGCAACTCCAATCCTTTCTTCCGTATGTCGACTGATCAAATATCATCTGGGAACAGTAGCCAAGGGTTCCTTCATCATCACTTTGGTAACGATCCCACGACTGATCCTTATGTATATACACAGCCAGCTCAAAGGCAAGGTAAAAATTCATATCCCCCAGCAAACCTTCACGTTCAATGTCATGTTGGCATGACTAAAACCAGGTTTTATCAAGTTTTGAAGGTTTGTTAACACTTTTGTTTAAAATCTAGGAAAATGCTTGTGCAAAGTGTATGCTGAAATCGTGCATGTGTTGCCTCTGGTGTTTAGAAAAGTGCCTGCTCTATCTCAATCGGGTAAGTTTTTTTAATTTCAATTTTTTTCAAATAAAGTTTTCAGCCAGTTCAATTGACTCTTTTGGGGACCTTTGAACACTTTTTTTTTCAAGAATGTAAAGAAGTTAAAAGTAAAATAAGTTACCCAGTAAATCATAAATGTATATCCTTCTGTCTAGTGTGCAGGTTAATTATTATTGTGATCATGAATATTTTGTCTCTGACAAATTCTAAAATTACATTAATCCATCTAATATACATCTTATTTGTTATCAGAATTTCTGTAATCATGTAGATTATTCCATTATGGTCTATCTAATTTTTCCTTGTTGATCAAAATCGCTCAATACAAACTTTTATTTCATTTTTACCTGATTGCTCACTGAATTGATTTAGGGGTATTTTTTCTTAAAAGCAAAGATGGTTGTTTTTTTGTGAAATGTGTTTTATTAATAACTTGGTATACTGACTATTAACCTTTATGAATTCAAGTTAATGGATGTGGATTTTTAAACCTCTGCAGCCATATATTGATGGTCTCCATTGCAACCTGGATGCAAGAAGTCAGTTTAAATAGGAGAATTTTTTTTTTTGTGGAGATAATCCCTCTTCAAGAAGCTTGTTGTTTTTGCCAATGATTATCATTTCCCTGGCTAAAAAGCTGATATATACACCCCTCACTGCTGTTCCAGTAGCAGTTCTTGCACTCTTATGAGAAAATCCTACTTTCTTCCCTGCCTCCAATACAGGAAAGAAGGGTCTTTCTGTGGTAGTTTATTGCTGCTTTGTCTGGTGCAGAATCTGCAGACCAGTGATTTCTGCCAAGAGGAATTTGTGATCACCAAACTGACTATTCCATGCTTCGGTGTTCCACATTTTGGGGACTTGTCCGGACACTTCCCGAGAAGGCGCTTTACTTTTGGTCTACGGAATTATTTCAAGATCCCTGTTTATTAACTTGAATGTGTGGGTGGGTGGGGGGAAGAAAACACCACCTGCTGGGTATCTGAAATGAAAAAAACAGCTGAAAATATTCAACAGGTCGGACTGTGTATATGACAAGAGAAATTGTTGATCAGTGCCAGAAATGGGCAGAGAAAAGGCAGATGGAGTTTACTATGAGCAAGTGTGAGGTGTTTCACTTAGGAGGCCGAATGCAAGGGGAACATCTACAGTTAATGGCAAGACCTTAGGATGTACAAAGGGATCTTGGATTCCAAGTCCAAAGCTCTCTGAAAATGGTCACACAAGTAGATAGTAAGGAAGGCGAGTAAGGAGGGCCTATGGTATGGTTGGCTTTATTAGTCGAAAAATTCAGTCTAAGAGTCAGATAGTCATGTTGCAGTTTCATAGGTCTTTGTTGAGGTCATTCGTGGAGCATTGTCTGCAGTGCTGGTTGCCCCATTACAGGAAGGATGTGGAGGCTTTGGAAACAGTATAGAAGACGTTTACCAGAATGCTGCCTGGATTAGAGGATATCAGCTATAAGGAGAAATTAGAGAACTTGGATTGTTTTCTCTGGAGCATCAGAGGCTGAGGGGAGAACTGACAGAAGTATGTAAAATTGAGAGCCACTGATAGGGTAGATAGTTCGAACCTTGTTCCCAGGATGGAAATGTTAAAGACCAGAGGGCATAGCTTTAAGATGAGAGTGGCAATGTTTAAAGGAGATGTGGCAAGCAACTTTTTTTACACAAAGTAGGTGCCTGGTACATGCTGCCAGGGATGGTGAAGAAAGATATTATAGTGGAACTTAATGGGTTTTGAGATGGGCAGATAGATAGGCAAGGAAGGGAGGGGATTGGGATCATATCACCCAGTGGAGATTAGTTTAATGTAGCATAATGTTCGGCATGGACATTGTGGGCCGAAGGGCCTGTAGCTGTGTTGTTCTACGTTCTATTTCAGTTCATTGATGGTGCTCTTGGCAATATATCCAGGGGGCAGGAAGGGGGGGGGGGTTAGGAAGCTGGATTCCTTAACATTGTGCTTGCTCGGAAATCAACACAAGGCAGTGGAGGCCAGTTCGTTGGATGCTTTCAAGAGAGAGCTGGATAGAGCTCTTAAGGATAGCGGAGTGAGGGGGTATGGGGAGAAGGCAGGAACGGGGTACTGATTGAGAGTGATCAGCCATGATCGCATTGAATGGCTGTGCTGGCTCGAAGGGCTGAATGGCCTACTCCTGCACCTATTGTCTATTGTCTATTCATGTCTTTCCAAGTTTAGTCTGATGTATGGTCATTGGGAAGAAACGTTTCCCAGTGGCAGAAGTGTTGTAATGTGAGGAGCCATGTAAGTCAATTGGCATTAGAGTTATAATGAGCTGAAGGAATTTATAAAGCGAATGTATATGCTCTAGAGTGGACTGCCCGAAAAGATGGCAGAAGCATATTCAATAATAGGCCTGTTTGTGCTTGTGGCTCAGAGGGGAATCGGCAGTGTTCAGCTGCAATCCATTCAACCCAGCTGGTGATGAATACACTTTACAGGGAGTTCAATAGTGGAGTCTTGTCTTGTGTTGATTTCCGAGCAAGCACAATGTTAAGGAATCCAGCTTCCTAACCCCCCCCCCCCCCCCTTCCTAACCCCCCCCCCCTTCCTGCCCCCTGGATATATTGCCAAGAGCACCATCAATCCTCAACCAGACTTGACCTATCTGTCAGAGTCCTCATTTAGATGATGATTCTTAATCTGGAGATTGGGAGGAAAAGGATGGGTTGCTTATTTCTTATATTGTTCTTGTATACTTTGTTTTAATAGTGCTTTTCATTTGTGTAAAGGGATTTTTTTTTATCACATACATCAATCTTGGTCTTTTAAATCCATTTGAATACCAGAGATCTTTTTTTGAAAAAAAAACCTTTAAATTGCTGACCTGGATTTGACACAACAGGAAGCCTGCCCCCAACTATGCCTCCTCCAAAGCCCCTCAGTGCAATTGGCTCATAACGCAGTGTAAAATATAAACTAAGTCCGTTTTTTTTACCAGAATGTCAACCTTGTACACCTGATTATTCCAATTTCAAACATATATTATAAAGGACTTTTTCAAGTTGACACAGATAAATTATTTTATTAAAGGAATATTTCATGAAGTAGATAAAAATATTTCCACTTGAAATACAGGTATTAATGGTTTTGAATATTTTATATTGATAGAATGCATACATAGCAACAGCCATAAATGGTACCAGCTTCTGCACATCTGCCAAGGATGCCATCGTGATTCTGGTGGAGAATGCATTGAGAGTGGCAGCAATTAACGCAGTTGGCGATTTTGTGCTGTTTCTGGGAAAGGTTTGTGAATTGTTTACTTTGGCTTTGTTATTTCTAACGATGTATTCGGTGAAATCATCGGACAAAGTCAGCATGGATTTAGGAAAGGCAAATCATGCCTGACGAATCTTATAGAATTTTTCGAGGATGTAACTAGTAGAGTGGATAAGGGAGAACCAGTCGATGTGTTATATCTGGACTTTCAGAAGGCCTTCGACAAGATCCCACATAGGAGATTGGGGTACAAACTTAAAGCACACGGTATTAGGGGTTCAGTGTTGAGGTGGATAAAGAATTGGTTGGCGGACAGGAAGCAAAGAGTAGGAATAAATGGGTCCTTTTCGGAATGGCAGGCAGTGACTAGTGGGGTACCGCAAGGCTCAGTGCTGGGACCCCAGTTATTTACAATATATATTAATGATTTGGACGAGGGAATTGAATGCAACATCTCTAAGTTTGCGGATGACACGAAGCTGGGTGGCAGTATTAGCTGCGAGGAAGATGCTAGGAGGCTGCAGAGTGAATTAGATAGATTGGGAGAGTGGGCAAATGCATTGCAGATGCAATATAATGTGGATAAATGTGAGGTTATCGACTTTGGCGGCAAGAACAGGAAAGCAGAGTAATACCTGAATGGTGGCCAATTAGGAAAAGGGGAGATGCAACGTGACCTGGGTGTCATGGTGCACCAGTCATTGAAATCAAGCGTGCAGGTGCAGCAGGCAGTGAAGAAAGCGAATGGTATGTTGGCATTCATAGCAAGAGGGTTTGAGTATAGGAGCAGGGAGGTTCTGCTGCAGTTCTACAGGGCCTTGGTGAGACCGCACCTGGAGTATTGTGTACAGTTTTGGTCTCCCAATCTGAGGAAAGACATTCTAGCCTTAGAGGGAGTACAGAGAAGGTTAACCAGATTGATCCCTGGGATGGCAGAACTCTCATATGAAGAAAGACTGGATAGACTAGGCTTATACTCGCTGGAATTTAGAAGACTGAGGGGGGATCTTATTGAAACATATAAAATTCTTAAGGGGTTGGAGAGGCTAGATGCGGGAAGATTGTTCCCGATGTTGGGGAAGTCCAGGACCAGGGGTCACAGCTTAAGGATAAGGGGGAAGTCTTTTAGGACCGAGATGAGAAAACATTTCTTCACACAGAGAGTGGTGAGTCTGTGGAATTCGCTGCCACAGAAGGTAGTTGAGGCCAGTTCGTTGGCTATATTTAAGAGGGAGTTAGATGTGACCCTTATGGCTAAAGGGATCAGGGGGTATGGAGAGAAGGCAGGTACAGGTTACTGAGCTGGATGATCAGCCATGATCATATTGAATGGCGGTGCAGGCTCGAAGGGCCGAATGGCCTACACCTGCACCTATTTTCTATGTTTATGTATTTTAAGATCCATCCTGATCTGCACAGAGTGCTGCATCCTGTGTAGTTGTGAACCCCATAATCAGAAAGTCAAACAATATCAGTGGAGTGAAACAGAATTAACATTAGACCAATGCTATGTCATCAAAACTGGAAACAAATTGATGATGACCAAAGTACGTAGTAGCGCAGATGTTGTAGTTCAGCAATTAACTTCTTTACATGAACCTCCTTCCCTACTTCTCTTATCCTCTCCAACTGTGCAGCCTTCCCCAGTTGTTTTGCCCCTCCAATTCTGACCTCATCAACGACTGTAAATTTATTTACCCCATTATTGATGGCTCTGAGTTTCAATCCTGACTTTTCCTATCTCACCAACCTAAACTTTTCCACATCTTTCATTATCTTTTCCTCTGTTAGAGGAAGCTTTGAGGAGTATCCTAAGCAAATATAACATTGGTCATCTGTCCTATTATCTCTTTCTAAAACTTGCTAAGTGTTTTTGTGAAGCACCTGGGGTCAATTTGCTACATTGTTGGTTGCACTTGCATGGCATTTGACATATTTGAATTTAAGAACGAGGTGTTGAAACCTCCATTTTATTGAATTGCTTATGAACCATGCCAAGATTTTGGGACTTTTAGTTTAGTTTTTCTTACTTTGTGGAATTCTTACATCTGTGGAATTCTCTGCCTCAGAAGGCAGTGGAGGCCAATTCTTTGAATGCATTCAAGAGAGCTGGATAGAGCTCTTAAGGATAGCGGATTCAGGGGGTATGGGGAGAAGGCAGGAACGGGGTACTGATTGAGAATGATCAGCCATGATCACATTGAATGGCGGTGCTGGCTCGAAGGGCCGAATGGCCTCCTCCTGCACCTATTGTCTATTGTTTACAAATAAAAAAATATAGATTTTACTTTTCCCAAACTCGTACAACAATTTCTACACTCAAATGCATACAGTTAAACAGTTGTAAAATGTTTCTGAGCCTTATCGTTTTCATATAATCCTGTTGGCTGATCTATTTCTATTCTGTTCTATTTTCAGCTCCTTATAGTGTTAATCGCAGGTTTTGTTGGTGTAATACTACTCAACTATCAGCGGGATTATACTGTGTGGGTCCTGCCACTCATCATTATTTGCCTGTTCGCCTTCTTCGTGTCCCATTGCTTCTTGTCCATTTATGAGATGGTGGTGGATGTCCTTTTCCTCTGCTTTGCGGTTGACTGCAAATACAATGATGGGAGACCTGGACGAGAGTATTACATGGATAAAGGTTTAATGGTGAGTTAAGGAGAAAGTTCTCGTGTGGTGAAGATTGAAGATTTTCCTGGAGATTTGTGTTGGAATAATGAACAAACATTTTGCTGGATTAAGATCAAGATCTTGTACTTGGAGAAATTTTTCATGTTGGACCATGTTAGATATTTACTGTTCTATATCACTGATCGTCCATGAGTAACAAGTTGAAATAAATTAATTTTTCAGTGCTAACATATCTGACCTCCCCCACTAATCATTAAACAAGATGAAACAAGCTGATTCTGTAGTCACTCCCTTTTCAAAAAGTTAATTCACATTATAGGGCTCAATTTGAGAAATGCAAGTTTAATTGATTCAATATTGCATTCATCAACATAGCAATTCAAGCTTTGATTTTAAATATTTAATAAACTTGCTAATAGATTTCTGTGTGCATGCAGAAATGATCATATTTTGTTTATTTCGGGTCTTTTGTTTAATAGGGATCTTCAGTACACTTGTTATGGTTTTTGTTGCAGGAATTCATGGATGAGAGCAAGAAAGCAATGCGATCTGCCGCTGGTAATGTGGCTGAAATGAAACCAATGGTAGGTAACAGTGAGGAATCGGCCATCCTCCAGGAGTTTCACTGTTACTACTTGTGTGTCTCTGTCTTTGTCGACTGGTCTCACTCTGGTGAAGTCTTTGCTTTGTGCATTACTCAGGATCTCCTGCTCTTCCTTTTTATCTATTTGCCAATCAGCTGGGTGGGAGTATTATTTTCTTTATTTCGTCCCCCCTCTGTGGCAGTTAGCTGAGACTGGACTGGGTGGTAGTTTAATCTTTGTGCGCTTTTTGATTGACATTGATGCCCAATGTCTACTCAACCTGCTGATAAAAAAAATTATTTCTTCAACAGTATGGATAAGTATTCTGAAATATTGCTTTATTTTGTACTGTTGTGCCACTTCATTCTTGCCATGATCAGTTAAATAACAATATAGTTTTGGAAGTTTGCACTTGCCCTGTCAGATCTATTATCCCTGCTAAATCCCAATCGGTGAGACCATTAAGAATAAATAGAGGAGGCACATTAAGGCATACATATCTGAGAGGTTTTGGAATTGAAATGTTGCAAGTTGCATGCTGTTGCAATCCAGTTTTTCAGGATATTCCTGCTGGGAATGTCTTTGCTTAGAAATATACAAACATACAAAATAGGTGCAGGAGGAGGCCATTTGGCCCTTCGAACCAGCACCGCCATTCATTGTGACCATGGCTGATCATCCACAATCAGTGACCTCTGCCTGCCTTCTCCCTATATCCCTTGATTCCACTGGCCCCTAGAGCTCTTTTAAATTCATCCAGTGATTTGGCCTCCACTAACTTCTGTGGCAGAGAATTCCACAAATTCACAACTATCTGGGTTAAGTTGTTAAACATTAAATTTAAATCTAGGTCTGGAGCAATTAGCATAATGTGCACCCAGATCACACCACAACACACTATTTTGGCTTTTTAAACCAATCAGGCATCTCCTTTAAAAAAAATTGCTAAGGAACAATAAATAAATGCAGAATGAGATGTTGAGTTCAGAATGAGATGTTGAACCCAGATTTTTTTTAAAAAGCACACAAATGAGTTTGACCAGCAGTTTATTGGTGATGATTTAGTAGATTAATTTCTCATTTGTATGGTTAATGCTGCATTGTTTTCCTGGTAAAATATTTGCTTAGTTTTGCGATTAGTAGGTACATTGCTCTGAGATTTATTTTTGCAAGAGTAGGGTTTGGTTTCATTTTGTAACTCTTTCTGAAGATGATAGTTTCGTGGACATTGCAATTTTCAAAGGTCGTCTTTGATGCACTAGCATAACACTCGAGATTTCATTATTTTTAAAAACTATCTTCACTTAGTTCACAAGCAATAATATTCAAAATTAATATGGTCTACACTTGTCTAATCTTTGCTGCTGCAGTGGAATTTTGGACATTATGGAATTGTCCGATTACTGAATTATTCCATTATCTTGCTTTCTTCAGCTAATGCTTTTAAAGTTCTTTTTGTGTTGTGAATAAAACTAATTTCTAAATTACTTTCTACCTTAATTTTCTTTTCATGTGTCACTGTATGTGATTCGTTATCATCTGTGTTTGGAGTAAGTGAACATTTTTTTTCTGCTGGCTCTTTCCAAAAAAAGCTGTTTAAAAAAAACCAAAAAAACATTTTGGGGATTGAGATTTGTCAGTTTGAGAATTTGAGTAAATGCTTCCTCTAACAAAAGAGATTGAATTTATATTTGGTCAATGAAGTCCACTTGATATGGGTCACATGGCTAGTAATTCTAACAATACTAACGTTTGCATTAAGATGTACTCTTAAACTCAAAACATGTTTTAATGCCATTGACTGAGGGAACAAAGTACTTTATTTTCCAGAGTTAGATACAAAGTGCTGGAGTAACTCAGCAGGACAGGCAGCATCTCTGGAGAGAAGGAATGGGTGATGTTTCTGGTCAAGACCCTTCAGATGTCTTGACCCGAAACCTCACCCATTCCTTCTCCAGTGACGCTACCTGTCTCGTTGAGCTATTTCACCACTTTGTGTCTATCTTTAGTTTAAACCAGCATCTGCAGTTCATTCCTACACAATATTTTCCAATATTTACTGATCTTTATTGTAAATATTAACTCCATGCCAATTTTAAATGGCAACTGTGTGGAATTTACAATTTGCTTTCAGAATGCTGCACATGGTTTTCAATGCGCTTCACTCCCATTTATCTCTGGGATGAGATGAGCTTGTTAATGGCATGCACTAATAAGTGACTTTGCAGTGATGAAAACAAGCAGAAGAGTAAAAACACTGATACAAAACAATGTATGTGCACAATTGCTGTAAAGAAAATGAAGTTTCTTTTATAATTTCAGTTGAGGGATTTTTCTGCAAGGCTGTTTGAGCCAGCAGATAATTTACAAAGGGTCTCCAGCATTAAACCAAGCATTTTATCGCCATGGTTAAAAAAAAGTTGGCTGATGGAATCATTTCTGATGCTAAACACATTCTATGGTAGATTGTAGAGTAGTTTTGCTTCAACAATAAAGCACCGTGATAGTTGAGTAAACTATTCTTTATCACTTTGCGTAATAAGTTGCTTGTGTCCGACACTCTTGTTCCTCCAAAGTTAGGGTAAATGGATGAAAAATCTTGTACCTCTGTTGGTTTGTCACTTGCAACATTAATGCAGAGACTTATCACGTTATTTTGATTCTTCCACATTCTTTGTTGGCCAAATGTTGATGCACCTGATCGATTGAAGCTTTTTAATAATGCAAATGAACTAAATTGACAAACACTAATAAAAACCACAAAACACACACCTCCCCTTCCCCAAGCTAAACCAGAAATATAAACTATTGAATTAAAGATGTAGGCCTAACCATAGCCAAGAGCTAATGATATCTTTTCAGAATTGTCATGTGCAGCTGAGGCTGTGTGGCAAGAAAGCTTGCGGGGAATATAAAAACTGACTCTAAAAGCTTTTTTCGATATGTAAAAAGAAAAGATTAGTGAAGACAAATGTAGGTCTCTTACAATCAGGCACAGGTGAATTTATAATGGGAAACAAGGAAATGGCAGAATAGTTAAACGAGTACTTTGGTTCTGTCTTCACTAAGGAAGACAGAACCAATCTCCCAGAAATACTAGGGGACCGAGGATCTAGTGGGAGGGACTATCTGAAGGGAATCCACATTAGTCAGGAAATGGTGTTAGGTAAACTGTTGGGATTGATAGCAGATTAATCCCCAGGGCCTGTTGATTGACATCCCAGAGTACTCAAGGAGGTGGCCCTAGAAATCATCAATGCATTGGTGAACATTTTCCAATGTTCTCTCGACTCTGGCTACCCTCCAGTGCACAGAAACTGATCCAAAGTAACACTGCTTTTTAAAAAAGGAGGGAGCGAGAAAATGGGGAATTATAGACCAGTTAGCCTTACATTGGTAATGGGGAAGATGCTTGAGTCGATTATTAAATATGTTATAGCAGCGCATTTGCAAAGCAGTAACAGGATCGGTCAAAGTCGGCATGGATTTATGATGGGGAAATCATGCTTGACTAATCTTCTGGAATTTTTTGAGGATGTAACAAGTAGAATGGATAAGGGAGAGCAAATGGAGGTGATGTATGTGGGCTTTCAAAAAGCCTTTGACAATGTCCCCCACAAGAGATTAGTGTACAAAATTAGAGCACATGGTATTGGGGGTAGGGTATTGACATGGATAGAAAACTGTTTGGCAGACAGGAAGCAAAGAGTAGGAATTAACGGGTCCTTTTCAGAATGGCTGGCAGTGACTAGTGGGGTGCCGCAAGGCTCTGTGCTGGGACCTCAGTTATTTATGTTCACTTACTGCCTAATATATCCCATCCCTTGTTAGGTGCCATTGTCGCAAGATAATCAATGTTATTCGCTTCACCTCAAGTCAAGTCAAGTCAAATTTATTTGTCACATACACATACTCGATGTGCAGTGAAATGAAAGTGGCAATGCCTGCGGGTTGTGCACAAAAAGAATTACAGTTACAGCATATAAATAAAGTTAATAAGTTACTAAACATAGCACAAAAAGTGTCGACAAAAATTTAGTCTCTGGGGTTATCAAAGTTGACAGTCCTGATGGCCTGTGGGAAGAAGCTCCGTCTCATCCTCTCCGTTTTCACAGCGTGACAGCGGAGGCGTTTGCCTGACCGTAGCATCTGGAACAGTCCGTTACTGGGGTGGCAGGGGTCCCTCATGATCTTGCTTGCTCTGGATCTGCACCTCCTGATGTATAGGTCCTGCAGGGGGACGAGTGTAGTTCCCATGGTGCGTTCTGCCGAACGCACTACTCTCTGCAGGGCCATCCTGTCCTAGGCAGAGCTGTTCCCAAACCAGACTGTAATGTTGCCGGACAGGATGCTCTCTACAGCCCCAGAGTAGAAACAATGAAGGATCCTCAGCGACACTCTGAATTTCCTCAGTTGTCTAAGGTGGTAAAGGCGCTGCTTAGCCTTACCCACCAGTGCGGCAATGTGCGTTGCCCACGTCAGATCCTCTGCGATGCGGACTCCCAAGTATTTGAAACTGCTCACCCTATCCACAATAGACCCATTTATCTCCAGTGGCGTGTACGTCCTTGGATGTTTAGCCCTTCTGAAGTCCACAATCAGCTCCTTTGTTTTAGTGACATTCAAGAGGAGGCTATTGTCCTGACACCAGAGTACCTGTCAGTGGTCATAATATTTTGGCTCATATATATATATATATATATATAGCCCAATCAGTATTGCTTAAAGCAGATAATCTGTGATTATAGCATTGACCCAAATCGTACTCCAGATGACCTGTGAATCATTTACCATCTCTGCTCAATACTTTTGTGGCATCCTGGTTCCCATCCCCCAATCTTCTAGCTGTCATCATCCTGTCCCACAGAGTGGCAGGTAGGCTTTAAGAAGCAAAACCTGCAAAGTTCTGGTGGCCTTTGGACAGATTATGCTGTCAAAGGTGTTTTCAACTGAAAGCAAATAAGGGACTTTTTGAAACTTTTATGATACATTGGGGTGAAAAAACCCCACAAAAAAAAAGCAATTTAGCTAAAACAGTCATAGATACAGTGTGGAAACAGGCCCTTCAGCCCACACCGGCCAACGTGTCCCAGCTGCACTAGTCTGCATTTGGTCTATATCCCTCCAAACCTGTCCTATCCATGTACCTATCTAACTGTTTCTTAAATGTTGGGATAGTCCCAGCCTCAACTACTCCCGCTGGCAGCTTGTTCCATCCACCCACCACCCTTTCTGTGAAAATGTTACCCCTCAGATTCCTGTTAAATCTTTTCCCCTTCACCTTAAACCTATGGTCCTCGATTCACCTATTCTGTGGATCTACCCAATCTATTTCTCTCATGGTCTGAAACACCTCGATAAGATCACCCCTCATCCTCCTGTGCTCCAAGGAATATAGTCCCAGCCTACTCAACCTGTTACTACCATTCACTGTGTAGGTCCTGCCCATGTTAGACTTATATCATATATATACAGCCGGAAACAGGCCCTTTCGGCCCACCAAGTCCACCAAATCAACTATAAATTTTAAATTGAAATAAATCCTTTTAATGGTCAGTGCCCTCTTTCAAGTAAATGTGACCACATTAGCTATGTCAGCCATGATATCGGGAATTGCTCCCAGACTTGGTGGTGACAGTGAGAGGTTGAAAGGCACCCAGCACATTCAGTACAACACTGACCTGCAGGAAGATCCCAGCCAGCCGCTCAGTCACAAACCCCTGACCCAAGCAAGGCAAGTATAATCCAGGCCTTAGCATTGGTGGAAGCTTGCAAATTGTTTCTATTTCTTGCATTGCATTACTGACTACAGTTCAGAAATATATAATTGTCTGCAAAGAACCTTGGAGATCTTGATATGAAAGAGACTAGAAATTGCAAGGCCTTTTCTTAATTGTACATGCTATTATTTTGACTTGTAATATTTTTGGTTAATGAAATGGGGGCAAATGACTAAATATGAGCCAAAAGACTGTCTTTCATCAACAGCTCTCCCATCAGTTTAGCAGTGGGTGGAATTGGGGGGGGGGGGGTCAAAAATGGTTCAAAAAATATTCAAAAAACTAATTTGATTGGATAGAAAATAGCCTTTACACATTTTGAGGTGTCCATTGTGCAAAAGATTTGAATGTGATTTTGTTGTATTAAAAAAGCCGTGGGGGAAATATTTTTTAAGTAAAAATGTGAATCTTTTAATTTCAAGTAGTCTAAGATTGTACTGCACTGTTTATCTTTTCTAGGCCACTGAGGCTGGTAACGCTTGATTTCAGGATATCTGTGGAGTGCAGGCAATACATCACCTTTGTACCTTTGCGCATTCCTATTAACCCACAGAAGGGAAGGGAGTATATCCATTAATTTTTTTTTGTTTAAAAATGTGTTTGGAGGTTAATTTGTTTTTAACCTTTTCTAATTGGAATGTTGTCAATTTGCAGTAACATGGGACTTGTTCAAAGCTGGGTTCAGCTGTATGACTGAAAATGTATATTAACATGGAGAGGGAGAATCGTTTACTGCTTTGGAAAGAGTGACCATTTCTGTAACATATTTTGCTTCATAGATATTATAACCATGCACTCATTTTGTATGCAGAAGCTGCAGGATATTTTATATGAAAGCGGTGCTGTAGTACTTTTTAAAATAGCATAATGATATTTTAAATATTTGCTTCATGTGGCTTGTGCAGCACTTTGCAGTCCTGTTGCAACGTTCCTTTGAAACTGCTGTGCTAAAAAAACTCAGGATGAAACTGTCACCTTTCAATAACTTGTCAGGGAAATGATTAAAATCTTGGGTTTGTATCAATGGATGTTTAACTAAATATAGCACGGGGGGATGTTTTGCATACAGGATGAAAGATTGGTCACAGAATGTGTAGACTTGAATCTGAGCATCACTCTGCTCTGGGGATCATTCAACACGGAGATGAACACCGTGGATCAAAAATCTTTTGTTTGTTATTTGGCCTCAACTGAGATAGCTGACCACAGCTAAGAATGTAGATGGGGCCCATAATTATCATTGGTGCCTCTGAGTTAGAGGTAAGGAGAATGATTAGTTGTCTTTTGATTGCTGGTTGTTACCCAGAGGAAGGAGCTCATGGATGTTGGCCAAGTGTAATTGGATGATGAGGCTTGCTCGCTGACGCCGGAGGCACTAGATCCCATCAGGACTAGGGAAGGAAGATTTGTTTTTAAAATACAGCAGCAAATTTCATTTGGGAAAGTGCCTAACTTGCACATTTTATTTGTATTGCCACTTGGTGAGTAGAGTGAGGTGGAGCTGTGGAGAGCTGCATGTTTGGGGTGATGGAGTTGGCTGTGCTGGGAGGTGGAATGATAGCCATAAAGTTTGCAATAAAGACAGGAAATAATGGAGATATTGAGGTCAGGCAGCATCTCTGGGGAGCACTGCCTGACCTGAGTTTATCCAATATTTTCTGTTAAATGCAAATTTGGTTTCGAGCCAGATGACGGTTGAGCAGTTATTAATATCAAATTCCATTAACTTTGTCATCTAAAGTATGTTGTTTTGTTCCCTCTTAGTTTCCAAGATAATAATGCAAACAAAAGTCGCAACCAATGATGCATCTTCCATAACACTTGCCGGAAGTTATCAGGTCTTTGAATTATAGGTTTCTTGACATTGCTCCTAACTCAGCTGACTAGTCAGTCTAGTGCTCTGGAGTTTATTAGATTGCCAGAATCAGGTGCCTGTCTGTGCGTTAGTAAAATTATATTACTGGCACCCTGATAAGTTGAACCAGCACTATTGGTGGGTTGTAAGGCTTTAGCTAGGACGGGTGGTATGAAATCCATAGGGCCATATGCATTGTGCACCTATCCTATCATGCAGTGTCTCCTTCTGCAGCGAAATCATGAACTTACTGAAGTTAAGGACATTATAGTTAGCCTTGTTAATCATGTTCAGAATCTGCAACTTAATTCCTGCCAATCCAATCAGAATTGTCCTATGAATCCATCTAATCATTAGAAAACCTATGTACTGAACAAAATGGTGAGAATATTTTATATAAGTTTTTGATAGAAGATAAGAGAAACAGCAAAACTAGAGGCCATAGAAATCTGAAACAGAAGTAAAACGATTGTCCAAAGAGGAGAAGAGTATAAAGTTTGCTTCCATTGAGAATGGTTGAAGTGAATAAATAAATGCATTTGTGGGGAAGCTAGACAAGCACATGAAGAAGAAGAAGAGAATAGAGGTTACACTGGTAGCTTTAGAAAAGGCAAGACTAGAAAGGGCTTGAATGGAGCATTGACAGGTTAATTGCCTGCTTCCATACTGTACATCCTACATAATCAAATATACTCGGGGCTTTATAAGGATTTTGTTAATTTTTAGTCATTTGCATGTGATTCCAAAATTGTATTGGAGAGCCTTTTCAAAAAGGAAGAGATGCAACAACTGCTACAGTGTATTAATGCATTTCCAAAGTGAATTTGTAATAACTGACATAACCTTACACTCTAATTTTGTTTTCTCTTCATTTGTATTGCTGGGAATTGGCTTCACGTGTTGCCATAGTAAACCATTAATAGTTGCTGCACTTCTGAAGCAAAAGCTGAATGGTCGTGAAAACTGCGTAAACACTTTATCTGCACTGTTCATCTTTTGTGAAATCAGATGCCCAGTCAGTTCCTTGTGTACCCTTGATGAAATTGGATGTTTTTAAATTGGTGATAAAACCTTTGGTTTAAAGGAAGCTTCAAGACAACTTTTTAAGGGACCAAACTGAATTGACTTCCATGCTAAATTTATTATTTAAAATTTTAAATCTCAAAACCTGCTGACTTCATATGGTAGTGACTTGAGTCAAATAATCATGTCTGTCGTTGGTGAGAATTTGAAGGGTATTTGACCTGTATCTAGGTCCATTGAAATATTTTTTATTCTGTAAGCTGTCTGGTCTACTTTCATGGGTTCTTGCAATTGTAAAGCCATAAGTTTTAAACGTAGTATTCAAAGTCTGTTACCATGTTCATTAAAACACCTGGAATACGCTATTGACCAAATAGTTGGAAAATGCTCAGGGTGAGTTCTCTTCAATATGCCATTGGCAAATCCTACAGAGAATCGTGTTGTGTATTTCTTGCATTGGCTGTTGTCCGCTATCACTAGCTACTCTACTACACTAACTGAGATTTTTTAATACCATGTAGTTTGATTCCTGATGTATCATTTTTTTAACATTTGTATATTAAAATTTTAATGAAATTGTCATGTCTTGTTTATTATTATCAATTCTCTGAATGCATTCAAGAGAGAGCTAGATAGAGCTCTTAAGGATAGCGGAGTCAGGGGGTATGGGGAAAAGGCAGGAACGGGGTACTGATAGAGAATGATCAGCCATGATCACATTGAATGGTGGTGCTGGCTCGAAGGGCCGAATGGCCTACTCCTGCACCTATTGTCTATAAAAATATTTGTCTAATATTGACATGATTTCTTTTGTGTAAGAGCCTCTTAAAATATAAATCCACAAAGCCTAATGGGTCAAGCCAGAGAGGTGCGTGGCATTTGAAAACTGGCTACTTTATCCCCAGCATTTAAAATGCAAGGAAAATTGGATCCCAGCAGATTATCATCATTTCAGGCCTTTTTTTATTTTGTCATCTATTCCAACCAAAGCAATTGCCTTTTACAGTTCTACTTTTCCCAGTTGATATATTAACAGTTTTTAGAATAAAAACACACACAAAAGTGCCTGGGGTGAAGGCTAATTTAAACAAATTCCTGATACATTGCTATATTCCGCCATCTCTTAGCATTGATGTATCAGTCACTGTAGAATGTGCAGGAATGTATTATTG
The DNA here is from genome assembly GCF_053455715.1 of Rhinoraja longicauda. Taxonomy (NCBI): domain Eukaryota; kingdom Metazoa; phylum Chordata; class Chondrichthyes; order Rajiformes; family Arhynchobatidae; genus Rhinoraja; species Rhinoraja longicauda. The sequence continues at coordinate 23,252,034 of NC_135955.1, read as the reverse complement.
CGTAACTAGTTATCTTATCTAAAGATAGACACAAAATGCTGGAGTAACTCAGCGGGACATGCAGCATCTCTGGAGAGAAGGAATGGGCGAAGTTTCGGGTCGAGACCCTTCTTCAGACTAGTTCTACTAGTTATCCGTCAGCCGTTCATAAAATATTTCCCCAAATCGCATGTCTTTTTGGATCTTGTCTTCACTAATTGGCTTCCCATTTGTCTCATTTATATCAGTTACTGTTATGCTGTGCAGCGCTTAAGATACATTGCCAGGATTTATCCCCAAAATGGTTTCATGTTGTGGTTTGAACAAACAGCAACCTGTTTATAATTTAGTTTTGTCCGTATAATTGTAAATCAAATTGGCATGAAGGCATCTACAAGTGAGCCTTAAATAAGTGTTGTGTTTGGCCGTCATTTTTGCCAATGGTGTGAAGGGAAATTGTGGCATTTTCTAATCCATTGTCAGGTTTGCCAAATACCGAAACTTTTCAATCAGCACTTGCTGAAAAGAATATCTAATCTAACCATTGATTTTGCAATAAAATGATTACCATTCAAAGTATAAGCACACATAATATATAACGCTGTGTGCAAACTGCATCTTATTTTAGGAGTCAAATAATTTTATACATGTTTATCTTATTCATGTGCACACAGCAATAATAGTTACAGTTTGAAATTAAATCTGACCATGTGCCTAGGATATAATAATTCTTATCTCAAGCTTGTCTAGAAGTCAGATTTACCAGAGTTCTCTGCCAACAGAGTTGAAGTTCGAGATTTCACAGCTTCAACAATCGATGATATGATAAAAATGAGTAAAAGAGAAAATTCTGGAAAGAATTCATCAGTTTAGGCCGCAGCTGTCGGAAGAGAAGCAGAGTGAACATTTCAGATCAGAGACCCTCCGTCAGGTTTCCCCCATCTGCAGTTAATGAGTTTTGTTTTTGTAAGGTAACATAATCTCTTTTTTAAATGTTAGACGCCCAGCAGGTTTAACTGCCACGGGTCATAAAGCTTAAATGACACGATTATTTATAGTAATTCCAAAAAAAAATCACCTCTAAAAGCATTTCTTCCCCTGCTATCTGCCAACCAATCATCTTTTAAGGAAAACAGTAGAAACGAGGAACTGCTGGTTTACAAAAAAAAGACAGTGCTGGAACAACTCAGTGGGTCCAGTAGTGTCTCGAGAACATGGAAAGGAGATTTTTCAGTTCAGGAGCCTTCTTCAGACTGATGGTGATGGTGGGGAGAAAGCTGAGAGAAGGGGCAGGATAAACAAAGTCTGTCAGGTAATAGGTGGATACAGATGGGGTTTCTGTTTGATACGCAGATGGTTGGACTAAGACCAGAGATGAAAAGACAAAGGTGTGAGACAAAAGGATTGAAGAGTTGCAAAATGTGAAGCTAGTGGAAGGCATGTAGGTGAGGGGAGAAATAGGTGTGAGTTCAGGTAGGGCACGAAGGGGGGGGGGGGGAGTGGTAAACTAAAAGTGAATTCAATGTTCATATCCTTGAGATGTAAGCTACTCAAGTGGAATATGAGGTGCTTTTCCTCCAGTTTGCATTTGGCCTCATTCTGGTAATGGAGGCAGCCCAGATCAGAATGGGAAGGAAGTTAAACTAGTGCACAACCAGGTGATCCAATAGGCCTTGATAGACTGAGCATAAGTGTTTGCCAAAACATTTTGAGATGGATATGGGACTGACTTAGATTGGGTATCTTGGTTGCCATGGAAGAGCCTGGCTGAAGGACTTATTTCTGTATGGTATGATTCTATGTCTCTTATGACTAAGTCCTGTACTTCCCCTGTGAAGTACAGGCAAGTCTCAATGGTCACCAGCAGTAGGGTAGCAGATCTGTCCCATACTCCTATTGCAAATGACTGTAACCTACTGTGCCTGTGTATTTGCAAAGGAAAGACCTGTGTACTGTTTTTCACAATGTCACTGCATCATCAACTTTATCATCGATGCAGTACTTTTAAAATGGCATTTTAATAATGGCAGTTTGCAGCCACTGTTAAGTCAGGTCGCATATGCAGCAATACAGCATAGGATTGGCTGCAACAGGAATTAGTAACGGGTCCTCTGCTTTCTGCACAGTTGATATCAAGAACATGGATGAATCTGGTTTAATGTATCTAAACCTAAGAGATCCAAATTTGCTGATGATACATCTGGTAGAAAAGAGGTATGAAAATGATGCAAAAAATTATAAGAAATTGTGAGGTTGTTTGCGTTGGCAAAGTGAAAAAAATATTCTGCAGTAGCGAATAAGCCTATGTTGCTGAGAAGTTAGATAGGAATCTTGTTGCTCACGGGATTAGGTGGGTTAATCTGAGATATGTGTACTTTTGGTGTCCAGGCTTAAAGAAGGATCTATTTGTTTTGGAATGGTGCAATATGGACTTACTGGATTGAATCCTAGGGATGGAGTTTACCTTTAAAGTATTATCATCACATCCACTCCACAGCTGTCTAAATAAATGGTAATGCACATCCAAGTCTAACAAATACTAATCCTATTTTGTATCATAAGATCAGGAAGCCTGGTTGAATATGCTTGTAGACTTGATAGTTATTCCTCCATTTAGAATGTAGATCATTGGTTTTGTGCTTTTCTTCTGAGCCGCTTCTTGTGAGATAACACCCCCTCCAAATTTACCCTAATGGGAATTGGGACCAGTGGTTAAATTAAGACTTGAATGTGCCAAAAATGCAAAGGCCATCAGCCAACCATTGTAAAAAGTGAAGACTGATCAATTGTACGAGGCGAGTTCCTTAGAACAAAAATGAAAAGAGAATAATATCTCTATAGCGTGTGCCAAAAAATAATGAAGGAACACAAAATCCATTGTTGACCTTGGACTTAAAAAAAAAAATAATTTGGAAAATGAATTTTCAAAGAATCATTAGTACATATTTAAATCTGACAATGTACAATTTATATCTCAAATGAGTTCCAGCTGAAGGTTGATATTTTAAACACAAAGTAATGGATAATTTTTTTTTGTAACCTATATGAATTAATCAATTCATGAATTAATCAAGGATACATTTTTATGCTGATTCATCATTAATGTTCTTCATTGTGAAGGACATAAAAGTTTATTAAGCCAAAATAATTGAATTTCCGGTCTTAAAACTCATATTTTTAGTATCTTCATTATTGTTCAGCACAGAATGAACATAATACATTTCATTGCCAATAATGTTTTAAAGTTGTACTAAATTCCAGATGCCTTAATAAAATGCACGCAGTCAATTTGCAGAACCAAAGTATTTTACTAAACTTTGTGCAAAATATATTGTCGGGTATCATCCATTTGCTCATATTTTAGTCAATTATAATGCTGATTATATTTCAAAACAAAATATGCTTATTAACTGTAAAATGCTTGAGAAAGTCTTCAAAGTTCCAGTATAGATGCTGAACGTTTTGAGTTTGATTTTTTTAGGTAGATAGTGGGATCTTAAATGCGAATGCAAATTATCTGAAGCTTGGGTGTTGGGAGGTTTCATTTCCACAGCTGCCAGTTATAGAGACATTTTTGTTAGTTGATCTGCACCCTCTCCCACACACTGTTCTTTATGGAGCTTTGGGGACTAGTTATGTGAAGTTTTCACTTGACACAAAATCAGAGGACGGCTACACAATGACTGTGGTGTTCCAACGAGAGGAGGAATGAGCATTCTTGTACCATCTTGTTGGGATGGCAGTCACATAAATTGTGAAACTGTATGCGGCTTGTATGATTTATAGAACAAATAGTTGGTTTTGTGTTAGAATACTGTAGAATAAAGCCAGGCTTCAATCCCTTTGACTCCAACATCCTTTGTGATCCTGAGGTGATAAAGAAAATTGATGCAGTGTAGGTATTTAGGTAGAACAGTTGTGTACAGTAAGCTCCCACACACCCAGGGGCTGAATGGTTTTCTTCCAAACCATTCTCTGGTGATTTCATAGCTACAGAAAAACAATTTCTACTGAGTCAATGTAAGTGCTTGATTCTACAGTATTCTTCAGAACTTGAGAGCTTTTATTTATCTTAAAAATGAAATATTTTGTGATTTTTTAAGTAAGTAATTTAACAAGCCAGAAATACATTGCTCAATGTAATTTAAATTATTGTCAACGTATATTAATATGATTGAGGATTGACTGATAGGACTTTTTGTATGGATGCAGCAATTTATAAATTTGAGCATTACATGAGGATCTAAGCACATAGTCTAAGCACTTCAGTGAATCCTAAGAGAGTCCTTTTTCGCATAATACATCAAAATATGATTCAATTTGCCATCAAATGGAAGGTCTGATGGCAGTGGATGATTTTCATAGAGTGGCATCCACAATGTTCCTTTGCCTGTAATCATCCAACAGAAAATGCAGCACATTTGGTCAGTTTCGATAAATGAAAAAGCAAATGAGAGGAAAGACATTCAACGGGTATTTGGTATTTGTTCACATGTAGCAAGAGAGAGTGAAAGACATTATTTGCATGCTCCCCTGTCAAACCATAACATACATGAGTACAATCAGGCCACAAACAAGTACATCAGGAAGTGCAAAGAGAAAAATCACCAGAGCGCCAAATATAGTGTTACAGCAACAGAGGATGCGAATAAGTGGACTGGAGATGGAAGGTTGGAAAGAGACTTGATTGGAATCTAAATTGCTCGGAAGGTAAGCAGCGTGGACCATTTGGGTCAAAGAGACAGCACCTGTCCAGCAAGCTGCATCATTTCACTAAAACTTGAAGGTGTTGCAAAAATCATCACTCTTGCTTTTTGTTACAAATGTATATTCAATTTAAAAATAGAACACTTTTTTAGTTTAGTTTAGGTTAGAGATGCAGCTTGCAAACAGGCCTTTTGGCCCACAGAGTCTGCGGTGACCAACGATCACCGTACACTGGCACTATCCTACACTCTAGGGACAATTTACAATTTTTACCGAAGCCAATTAATCTACAACCCAGAATGTCTTTTGAGTGTGGGAGGAAACCAGAGCTCCCGGTGAAAATCCACCCGGTCACGGGGTAATGTACAAACTCCGTAGTCAGGATCGAACCCATGTCTCTGGTGCTATAAGGCCACCGTGCTGCCTGGGTCAAGTATTTCTCATATAAATGAGCCTGGTTGCTATATAAAAATCAAATTCCATTTGGGATGGTTCTATGCTTTCACTGTAACTAATTCCCCTGAATGAGCAAATATCTGTTGACTTCATATCGGAACAGATCTTGCAGCAGTGATCCACAGTACAATCGAATATTATTATCCACGCTCAGTGGAAATTTGCACTGTGACGCGTGATGATTGAAAATAATTTTTAAAAATCAAATGCTTATTCTGTCAAAAATAAATGAAAATAATAGAATGAAAAACAAAATTGGCAAGCAAGGTGTCATGCACCTGTAAAAACCAGCAGATTGCTTCTCAGTCTCATGGGATTATACGCTATAAGCTCTCTTAGTGCAATTGAATGCTGTAAGTGCACATGCTTTTGCTTCACATCCAAGAATGTATTCAATAGTAACAAGGTCATTTTAATTTGCAGATGCAAATAAAACTTTGTGCAATTGCGTCACAAGTGGGCAGTATTCACACTGGGGTCAAACTTAGTTATTAACTGGATTTGTGTTGTACTTGGCATTTAGTTGGAGGTGAGAACAGACGGGCAAGTTTGGGTCTGCAGCTGAGAATTGTTACATGGGGTTGCTGCAGGTAACTGTGTCTGTGCAGGGTCCAATTTGCTGGCACTTTGGACCCTCGACATGAGCAGCGAGGTCTGAATGAGAAGAGGGCTGGGTGTGTTGTGGTGTGAAGTCCCATTCCTCAAGACACCTGACAGAAAGCAAAACTCGGGATCTGAGTTTTGAAAGTTGGAAATGATCTTGATGGTTTTTAAAATGCCTCCCACAGTCAGTGATTCATAAGAATGCTTGAGACTAACCTTAGACATCTGCCCTGTGGAACCGGTTGAGTTCAAGTCATCCTGAATTGCCAAGCTGTCGTTAAGTAGGAGGAGTATCAATCCCCATCCAGATCATCTTTGGGATCACCCGTCTTCATTCTCTTTCACTTCACTGTTTTCAAAGACCTTCAAAGTACTTTTAACGGATTTTAATAATCATAGGTATATTTAAAAAGTTCAAAGGCCTTTAAATAAAGCAACGACAAGTGATTACAAATGAACAAAAAATGTTTGTGAAATGTTTTAAATCATTAGAACCAATATTTGGGAAAAGACAAAATCAGATCATTTACCTGTGTCTTCCTTTTCAGACGAAGGTCAGTCACACTACACACACCAGCCATCCCGGATTGAGGTTGTAGCCCTTGTCCCGCCCCCTCATCTCTAGGCCTATGTGTCCTGCTTCAGACTTCATGCTGTGCTGGGTGGTGGATGGGTGATCAGTTACACTGGCATTCAGCTTCCCAGTCATTCACAATAAGAATGCATTGTGTTGGGGAGAAAGTCAGGAATAGGCAGTTAGCCAGCCAGCAGTTCTTTACAGTATCCTGGGCAGAGGATCATTACTTTTGGGCCCATTAAAGTTAAATAATTTTTAAAAATCATTGTCAAAAGTTTATTGAACATTGGAAACCATGAAAAGCATTTACATGAGGTACTGCCTGAAGAATGCAGCATCTATCATCAAGGATCCACAGCATCCAGGCCCCGCCATCTTATTGAGCAGGAGGTGCACATGCCCGAAGTCTCACATCACCAGGTTCAGAAACAGGTACTTTCCCACAACTATGCGGTTCTTGACCTCCACAACCCTCATCCTACCTCAACTAGCAATACCATCTCTGGCACCATCGTGGAATTTTTTCTCCCCAATTGTTTTGCATAAATGTCTTGTTTTTGCACAATCTTTTCTCACTGTCATGGGGAATGAATGTGTAATTTATGTTTTGTCTGTTGCCTGCATCTATGTGCCTATGGTGCTGCTGCAAATAAAATTTTCTTTGTACGAGTTACTCACCATAGTTGCGCATATGCAACTGAACTCAACATGACCTGAGCATTAAAAGAAATCAGGACATTAAATGGAATCAAAATTACAAATAAATACAATTGAAATTGGTACGGGGCGGCATGGTGGCGCAGTGGTGGAGTTGCTGCCTTACAGCACCTGGGATCCGGGTTCGATCCTGACTACAGGTGCTTGTCTATACAGAGTTTGTACATTCTGTGACCTACGTGGGTCTTCTCCAGGATCTCCATTTTCCTCCCACACTCCAAAGACGTACAGGTTGGTTGGCTTGATATAATTGTAAATTGTCCCTAGTGTGTGTAGGATAGTGTAGGTGTAGGGGGGATCGCTGGACTGCGTGTATTTGGTGGGCTGATGGGCATGTTTCCACACTATCTCTAAACTAAACTAAAACTAAACCTCTTTGCCTCAATGTTTAAACCTGTGATTCTAGCTGAATTCAGGAATGTATGCAGATCCTGCTGTCAGTTTGAGCTGGTGGATGTTCTACCTAAAATGTTGCCTCTGTTTCTCTCCACTGATGTGGCGAAGAAGCTGTTTGGTGTCTTTGTCTTCTTTGAGAAAGCTGTTGAGTTCAAAGGTTGGGCTATGATGGTGCAGCTGTGCAAGTCATGGTGTGTGTGCAGTCCTGAGCTTTCGGAAGGACATCATTATGTTAGAAAGGGTGTAAAAGAGATTCCCCAGGATGTTACCTGGTCTTGGTGATGACCCCTTCTCTCACCCTCAGCTTTCCGCCTCATGGACTCCTCCCTTCCTGCCTTCTACCCTCTCTTGAGCTTTTTACTTCCAACTGCCGGTGTGACATTAACCATCTTGACTTCTCCACTCCTCATATTCACTTGGACTGTCTCTGACAAGTCTCCAGCCCTGCTCCAGCAGTTTAGCCTGACCATCCTTGCCATCATTCCTACTGTTAAAAAGTTGTGAAGACGATACCCAACAGATTTTTTTTAAAAACAAGCCTTGGACCAAACAGCATCCTTGAGGCTTGGTTGGCATTGAAAAGATGGGCCAAAGGCCCTGTTTCTACACTGCACAGGCCTGTCTACTTGAAAATCAACAAAATAAAAACTGCTGGTTGCAGTTTTTATGACCAGAGGATATCCCAAAATACTTCACAGTTAATTAAGTAATTTTGAGGTTTGTCATTTTTGTAGCCATTGAAATATTGCAGTCAATGTATGCCCAGCTTGGTCCCATGGACAGCATTGAAGTAGTGGCATTTGTCCTATGTTTTTATGTTCAGTACTCCCCAGCTTGTTCTTTCAAATAGTGCCATTAATCTTTTGCATGCATCTGAGAGAGCCGCCTGGAACCTTGGTTTAATGTTTCATCCAGAAGATGACATTGTCAACAAAAGAGCCTTCTGTCTGCATTGCACTGATGACCATATTAAAGGGATGCAACAAGGAACAAAAACACTGGAAGAACTCTGGGAGGCAAGCCGCACCTGATGAAAGCTGCATGTTAATGTTTCATGTTGAGACTGCATCAGGACTGAGAGGGAAGAGGAAAGATTGGCAGTACATAGGGACAGAATTTGGCAAGTGATTCAATGTTTTATTAGTGCTTTATAAGTGATAGGTGGAAACTGATGGGGTGGGACTGGTGGGCAAATGGAACCAAGTGCAAGGAATGGTGGAGGGGAGGGGGGGGAGTTGGGTGGAATGGGGTGGGAATGATGAAGAAACAAAGAAGAAAACTAAGTGGACATATACTGTAAGTGTGCTTGGGAGAAGAACACTGGAGGTGTGGGTTATTTGAAATTGGAAAATATAATGCTCATACCATTGGGTTGCAGGTTACCCAGCAACATATAAAATGTTGTTATTCCTATTTGTTTTTGGCCTCTGCATAGCGAAGGAGAAGGCAAAGATAGTGAAGTCAGCGTGGGAGTGGGAAGATTTACAATTATAGGCAACCAGAAACATGACGAGGAAACTGATGTTACTGCTGCTGAATTGAATTAAACTGTAAAGTTTTGTGTACTTTGCTGTGATAATTTACTTTATAACAGGAAAGAATACGTCTGACTTCATGAGCCATATTTTACTTGTTGACAGAAATAGAAGTTCATCATCTCAAAGTGATGGAATTTCAGATGCATTGGCATGAACTTTGTGGCTTTAACATTCAAAGGTGAATTTGTTCCAAAATAGAAAGTGAAATAATTAAAACTTGATTTCATCTTGTCCAATATTTTGAAGGTGCAGGGCATTGACTGAGAATGTGAAAACAATTTTCACAGGATGTTACAGGGTCCAATTAAATTATGCGATGTGGGGGCAAAAATGGTGATAATTCTTAAAAGTTATGCTTCAACTCTATTGGGAAAAGTGTTATTTAAAAGAAAATACAATGTACCTGTAATAGGTGTATTCTTTCAAATAGTCAGTTCTATCCCCAAACTTAACTGTTTCAATAATAAAATTTGAAAAGACTACCCAACTGAATAAAACAAGGTCTTGTGAGCAGCCAGCTCACTGAAGTTCTATAAGTTGGCAGTGAAGAAGTTTGGTCACAGACAAATTCAGCTTTCATGTCAGGGAGGATGGTTCAGGGGCAATAAAAATGCTATAGATACGGCTGCCTTCAGAAAGGAAGGCACATCAAACTGCCCTAAGTTCAGAGGGTTCGTTCTACAGGCTTTTACTGGAGCGACTGGGCTTGTATACGCTGGAATTTAGAAGGATGAGAGGGGATCTTATTGAAACATATAAGATTATTAAGGGATTGGACACGTTAGAGGCAGGAAACATGTTCCCAATGTTGGGGGAGTCCAGAACCAGGGGCCACAGTTTAAGTAGAAACTTAGAAAATAGGTGCAGGAGGAGGCCATTCGGCCCTTTGAGCCAGCACCGCCATGCATTGTGATCATGGCTGATCATCCACAATCAGTAACCTGTGCCTGAATTCTCCGCATATCCCTTGATTCCACTAGCCCCTAGAGCTTTATCTAACTCTCTCTTAAATCCATCCAGGGATTTGGCCTCCACTGCCTTCTGTGGCAGAGAATTCCACAAATTCACAACTCTGGGTGGAAAAAGTTCCTTCTCACCTCAGTTTAAAATGGCCTCCCCTTTATTCTAAGACTGTGGCCCCTGGTTCTGGACTCCCCCAACATTGGGACCATTTTTCCTGCATCTAGCTTGTCCAGTCCTTTTATAATTTTATATGTCTCTATAACATTCATAGCAAGAAGCGGAAGTGGCGGCGCCTAACGGCTGCGGCTCGCTAGCAGTCTGTTCGTCTTTTTTCCTTTTTTTTTGTTGTGTGTCGGTGTTGGGATGGTTTTTTTTTGGTTTTTTGGTTGTGTATGTGTGGGGGGTGGTGGTGTGGGTGGCGGGGTGGTGGTGTGGGTGGGGGGGGTGGGGGAAACCTTTCTCTTTTAGGTCTCTTCCTCACGGCGCGGGGTGCGGCACGGCCGCGGGGCCTTCCATCGCCCGGTGCGGCTCGGCCGCTGGACTTAACATCGCCCGGTGCGGCTCGGCCGCTGGACTTAACAGTACCCGGTGTGGCTTGGCCGCGGCGCCTTCCATCGCCCGGTGCGGCTCGGCCGCGCGGCCTAACATCGCTGGTGCGGCTCGGCCGCTGGACTTAACAGTGCCCGGGCCGCGGGGCCTAACATCGCCCGGAGCGGCTCGGCCGCGGGACTTAGCTGCGCACGGCTCGGTCGCGGGGCCTTCCATCGCCCGGTTCGGCTGCGAGACGTCTCAGCGCCCGGTGCGACTCGGCCGCGGGGACTTCCATCCCCTTGCGGGGACTGTGCGGGTCAGTCGGGGACGAGCTGTCTGTCCGTGGGCGTGGGGAAGAGAGTGGAAGTTTTGTTGCCTCCATCACAGTGAGGGGGTGTTTGGAGTCACTGTGATGGACGTTTGTGTTGGGGTCATGTGTCTTGTGTTCTTTTTTGTGTGTGACTGCTATGTAGTTTCGTTCGGTACCTTGGTACCGAATGACAAATAAAGCTCTGTTGAACTGTTGAACTGTTGAAGATCCCCTCTCATCCTTCTAAACTCCAGTGAATACAAGCCTAGTCTTTTCAATCTTTCGTCATATGACAGTCCCACCATCCCAGGGATCAATCTTGTGAACCTACGCTGCACTGCCTCAATTACAAGGATGTCCTTCCTCAAATTAGGAGACCAAAACTACACAATACTCCAGATGTGGTCTTATCAGGGCCCTATACAACTGCAGAAGAACCTCTTTACTCCTATACTGAAATCCTCTCGTTACGAAGGCCAACATGCCATTAGCTTTCTTCACTGCCTGCTGTACCTGCACGCCAACTTTCAGTGACTGGTGTACAAGGACACCCAGGTCTCGCTGCACTTCCCCCTTACCTAACCTAACACCATTGAGATAATAATCTGCCTCCTTGTTTTTGCTGCCAAAGTGGATAACCTCACATTTATCTCACAAGTATAAGAGGTAGGCCATGTAGAACGGAGATGAGGAAAAACCTTTTCACTCAGAGAGTTGTAAATCTGTGGGAATTCTCTACCTCAGAAGGCAGTGGAGGCCAATTCTCTGGATGCTTTCAAGTGAGAGATAGATAGAGCTCTTAATGACAGCGGAGTCAGGGGGTATGGGGAGAAGGCAGGAACGGGGTACTGATTGTGGATGATCAGCCATGATCACATTGAATGGCGGTGCTGAAGGGTCGAATGGCCTACTCCTGCATCTATTGTCTATTGAGACATCATTGCTGGGGTGCTCTTTCGTTGCCTCCTCACAGTCATTAAAGAACAACTACCTTAATCACAGTGAGGGTTTTGTTTACCTAGAAACACAGTCAACACAAGCTACACCATGCAACAACCCTAAGATAAATGCAGAGAACTGCACCAACCACTGCACATGACTTTTATCAACTACACTGATGACTTTGACTACCATTCTGATCACTCTCCTCACATTTTGCTGCTTGCAGACATTTGCCAACACTTTTTGTTTTGCTGCATAATGGCATGCAAGCCATGATCTTAAGCAATGTGTCCACAGCAGAAGTACTCTCAGTGAAAACCAGTGTCAAGTAAGATTCCATCATTACTACAACACTTTTCAAGAGTCAAGAGTCAAAAGTGTTTTATTGTCAAATGTTCCAGATAGAACAATGAAATTCTTACTTGCAGCAGCACAACAGAATATGTAAACATAGTACTCTGTAAACAATGTAATAAAAGAGAAGAAAAAAGTTTTGTGTGTATGTTTATATATACACATACCCATATATATTCCCGCCCACTCCCCTGACATCAGTCTGAAGAAGGGTCCCAACCTGAGCCATCACCCATTCTTCTCCAGAGATGCTGCCTGTCCCGCTGAGTTACTCCAGCATTTTGTGTCTACCCATATACCCATATGCATATATATATTACATATATATTTTCCCAACTCTGCTTGCCATCATACTGACCACCTGCTAGAGTGAAGCCAATTTACAGGTCAAATGGAAAACTTCAACCATTAATTCTATATTTCAGAACTTGGGTTCATTCAAACCTCAGTAGTTCTATTTACCTATGACATAGGGTGTTCAGTCACTGAATCTATGTTGCTCTCACGGCAATTTCATTCCCCAACTGTGACCTATTCTCACCCCACATCCAACAACCCCCTGACCTTCCGATCCCTCTTTGTAACACCCAACTTAATGTGCTGAGCAATTAACAGTGGCCAATTAACCCAGATGCGTCCTCCCACATCTTTGGGATGTGGGACGATGCAGGTAAAATGTACAACCGTCACACAGACAGCATTGGAGATCAGGATAGATCTGCAGATTCTGTAGCTACAAAGCAGCAGAAATGAGTCCTGAGCCAAAACGTCATCTGTCCACAGATCCTGCCTGATATGCTGAGTCCCTCCAGCACACTTGGGTTTTTTTTGCTGCCTGAAATTATTCGCTGTTTTACCCATGTAGAATTGGCAGTGCCGTAGATCTTTTTTTCTATCTTGTTCGAACAAGTTTATTAAAATAACACAAATAACACTTAAAATAACATTTTATTAAAAATAACACTTATCAATGGCTTCAAAAATCCACTGGAGGGCAGCAATAATTCATTTTTTGCTGATAATCTGGCAGACATTTCTGAAGGAAATATTCTGGAAATGGTGGAAGTTCATCGGAGAAATTGTGAAGGGATAGACCAGCAGGACCATGAATGGAAGGGCAGGGAAGAGCATCTCGTAGAGCCAGGACAGTCGCAATGGGCTAACTGTTCTATCGTGTGTAGAATTTTGATATGTTCCAAGCAGACAGCAGTACAGTGCTCGAGTTAATATATGGACTGGGAGTTAACATAGAATTATAGATAATAGGTGCAGGTGTAGACCATTCAGCCCTTCAGGCCAGAACCGCCATTCAATATGATCATGGCTGTTCATCCAAAATCAGTACCCCATTCCTGCTTTTTCCCATATCCCTTGATTCCGTTAGCTCTGAGAGCTAAATCTAACTCTCTTGAAAACATTCAGTGAATTGGCCTCCACTGTCTTCTGTGGCAGAGAATTCCACAGATTCACAACTCTCTGGGTGAAAATGGTTTTCCTCATCTCAGTCCTAAATGGCCTACCCCTTATTCTTAAACTGGTTCTGGACTCTCCCAACATGGGGAACATTTTTCCTGCATCCAGCCTGTACAATCCCTTAAGAATTTTGTATGTTTCTATATCCCCTCTCATCCGTATAAATTCCAGTGAATACAAACCCATTCTTTCATCATATGTCAGTTGTTGCAAGATGGTAAATGCTGGGGTGACAATAATGTGTAGGTATTGGTTTATCATTGTCTTATTTGAGTTTGAGTTTAGTTTATTGTCACATGTACTGAGGTACAGTGAGAGGCTTTTGTTGCGTTTTGGTTGCGTGCTAACCATTCAGCAGGAAGTCAATAGATGACCACAGTCGAGCCTTCCACAGTGTGCAGATACATGATAAAGGGAAATAACGTGAATAACGCTTAGTGCAAGATAAAGTCTAGTAAAATCCGATCAAAGATAGTCCAAAGGTCTCTAATGAGGTAGATAGTAGCTCAGGAACGCTCTCTCGACGTTGGTAGGATGGTTCAGTTGCCCGATAGCAGCTGGGAAGAAACTGTCCCTGAATCAGGATGCCGTGAACAGTTTTGTTTCTCATGATATCCGCATATCTCCACATGAGTGCATTTATACCATACATGAGTACGACAGTAAAATTAAACAGATAAGTGCTGAAGATAATGGAACAGCTGCAGAGAAAGTGCAGCTAAAATAAATGTGCAAGGGCCACATTGTTTTTTTTTTAATGAGGGCGATTGTCATCAACAGCTGGTACAAAGTACACACGCTTGCGATCAAAATCATCACTCCTTTCCACTCGGCTAAATCAAGCTCCTGTCTCTATCACTGTATATCACACTCATGGGCAGAGTGTCTGAGGAAGGAGCTTCATGGTACAAATTAGACAGGTTTTTGTTGTATTTTTTAAGTAGTGACTAGTAAGATGATCTAGGTTGACCAGAAGGCTCTGGAGAGGCCGCAGAAGAAGTTTTCTAGGATACTGCCTAGATCAGAAGCTATTGGTTATACCGAGAGGCTGGGCAAACTTGGATTGTTTTCTCTGGAGTATCAGGCTGAGGATAGATCCAATAGATGTTAATAAAATTATGAGAGGCATAGGTAGGATCGATAGTCCTTTTCTGAGGTAAGTAAATGTCAAATACCAGGAGACATTACTTTAACGTCAGAGGCTAAATTTGAAGAGATGTGCGAGGCAAGTATTTTTTAAACAGAAAATAGTGTGCAGCTACATCATGCTGCCAGGCTGGGTGGTGGAAGCAGATGCCATAATCGGAGAACTTGTGAAGGGATAGACCATTTAAGAGGCACTTTGGCAGGCACATGGACATGCAGGAAATGGAGGGATATGGATCACGTGCAAGCAGAAGGGATTGATTGAGGTCAATATCATGTTCAGCACTGATATCATGGGCTGAGGAAGCTGTTCCTCTGTTGTGTTTCATGGATTCCATGGATTAGTTGATTCACCAAGCACTGTTGGATGTATGGAAATGTGGGTGAACGTGAACTCACTGAAAGGTTGGATGGAGCGTGGTGGGTGGTGGTCTCTATGGTACAGTAACATTGACAGGCCCAACAATGGGCTGCATTGATTAATGTACAAACTCTCAGCAAACTTGCCCCATTCCAGCCCCTGTGCCCACAGTAACGACTCTCTTGAAAAACTTCAGCGTTTTACTCCTCTGTCTGAATGAGAAGGTAGACATGGGATAGGGAATCCATTTAATTTTGAGCACACCACCAACCACCCCCCTCCCCCCACCTCCACCCCAGGGCCGTTTTTACAGCATTACGGGCCCCCGGGCAAAGCAGTGTACTGGGGCCCCTACCGTTACTCTGCCCCACCCCCCTTTCCCTACCAGCCCCCCCCCCTGTTGTGCCGGCGAAAAGCACTTACCGAAAAGCACTTAGCGATGGACTTAGGGTGCTACATTGTTGCGAAAAGCACTTACAGATCGCTGTGAGAAGCACTTAGGGATGGAAAAGCAAAGCACTTAGGGAGCTAATTGTTGCGAAACAGATCGCTGTGAGAAGCACTTAGGGACCGAAAATGTTGCGAAAAAAGCACTTATTGAACCTACATTTTTAAAGTAGTATTTATTTATTGCAAGTCACTTAACATACACAGATCAGCATGGGGCCCCTATGCTCGTGGGGGCCCGGGCAAGTGCTCATCAGGCCCATGCGTTAAGACGGCCCTGCTCCACCCCCAAAATCTCCTGCCAAAACCGAGCTCCATTTATCACAGGCAGATTTTTCTTAAATCACCAAATAACTAAATGAAAACATGGAGTTGAAATGGCAATGTTGGATTTGAAAGTTTTTGATATTGCTTGCCTTTTGGTTTGGTGAGAAGGCGTTAGGTGGTATTTGTGGCACACAGCATCTTTGAGGCAAGGACTAACTGTCTCCATTGTCTTCCAAAAACCCCACAAAAAACAGCTGTGAGATCATTCATGGACATGGCGTTATCAGAGCAGTCAGTGAGCGTGCAGTTTGCACTTAATAGGTTAGTCACACGGAGCAAAAGAACATTCAAAAGTATGACAACAATAGATGAATATATGTAGTACTTCTTTCCTATGAGGGTGTAAATTATGGTATAATTCAAATCATAGAAAAGCCATTGAACCGCTATAATTGAAATCATATTATTTGTCTCCTCTGAATGATGTGCTTGGGAAATGACTGGGAGGTTTTGTTTGCCCTCTTGTGGTGTCAGTGCATATATATATACACACACGTACAAAATCATACTGATCCACGCTCATCCATTACTCAAGCTGCCTTTGGCACCATTGCATTTGGGCTTCAGGGGTGGGCTGATTCCCTTTATGCACTTGAACCAATTGATCCTTTGCCATTCAGGTTTGTGAGGGGCGGGGAGGAAAGTGTGGGTGGGGAGGGGAGAGTACAAAAGGGAGAGGGAAGTGTATGAGTGAGGAGGGGCCAGTGTAACTGGGGAGAGGAGAGAGCAGGAGGGGAGGCAGGGCTGCATGAGGGTGGGTGGGAAGACCAGAGAGAGAATCAGGAAGGGGAGAGTGTGGGCAGGGAGAGGAGAATATGGGTGGGGAGGGGAGAAAATGAGCAGAGGAGTGTGGATGCAGAGGCAAGCGTGTTGGTGGGGCGAGGAGATCATGGGCATGGAGGGGAGAGTGAGAATGGGGAGAAGAAAGTGTGGTGAAGGATTGGTGAGTGTGGGGACGGAAAGTTGAGCCTGGGTGGGAAGGTGATTGTGGATAGGAAGAGGTGGGTGTGGGCATTTATAGTTTCTTACTTTGAGAAGGTGTTACCTGCAGATCATAATGTAAATGATTAAACTTAGATATTGCCCAGTTTATGGAGGTTAGCACCAAACTTTAATGCTGTCAAAGCCAATTTCAAACCCTATCAGTGATCTTGTATAGCCTAGTCTATTTTATGGAATAGGGAAAATTCACAATACAGTTGGTCATTCAGCCCATACTCCCCGCCATTGACTCCATCGACGCCTTACGTTGCATGGGATAAGCAGCCAATATAATGAGTGTATCACAAAATGCTGGAGTAACTCAGCAGGCCAGGCAGCATCTAGGAGAGAGGGAATGGGTGACGTTTCGGGTCGAGACCCTTCTTCAGACTGATGTCAGGGGGGGCGGGACAAAGAAAATGAGACTTGTCCCATCCTGGTCATTCCTTCCTCTCCCTGCTCCTGTCTGGTAGAAAGTACAGCAGTTTGAAAGTGTGCACTGCCAAACTCAGGAATGGCTTCTTCCCCTCTGTTATTAGGTTTCTGAATGGTCTTTCCATAAGCTAGGGTACTGTCCGATTCACCTCTATCCCACTGGACTTTGTCTATGGAACTGGTGTGCTACAATGCTAAGAGCTACACCGATCAGCCAAAACATTACATCCTGATGAGCCAAAACATTATGACCACCCGCCTAATATGCTGTTGGTCCTCCGTGTGCAGCCCTATATGCAGCAGGGTGTATTGTGACACAGTCCTCCCATGACCACCATTAAAATTTTCTGTGACGTGCCACAGTAGACCTTTTGTCGGTTCGGACCAGACGGGATAGCCCTTGTTGCCGTCGCGCATCGATGAGCCTTGGGCGCCCAACACCCTGTTGCCAGTTTGTGGTTTGTCCCTCCTCGGACCACTGTCGGTAGGTACTCACCACTGCTGACCGAGAGCACCCCACAAGCCTTGCCGTTTCAGAGATGCACTGACCCAGTCGTCTGGCCATAACAATTTGGCCCTTGTCAAAGTCGCTCAGGTCTTTGCTCCTGCCCATTTCCCCTGCATCCAACAGATCAGCTTGAAGAACTGACTGTTCACTTGCTGCCCAATATATCCCACCCCTTGACAGGTGCCATTGTAACAAGATAATCAATGTTCTTCACTGCGCCTGTCAGTGGTCATAATGTTTTGGCTCATCGGTGTACATTTTGCATTCTTTACCTTCTCCTTTGCTCTGTGTAATGTACTTGAGTTTGATCTGATTGTACGTATGTACAGTATAATCTGATCTGTTTGGATAACATACAAAACAAAGCTTTTTACTATACCTTGGTGCATGTAAACCAAAACCTACTGTCCTTTCCTGACAAACTATAGTTATCATTGCCCATTTAGCTATTTTGCACTATCATCTCATTCTTTCTGCTTAACTTATTCTCCTCCTACTGTTTAGTTTAAAGCCTTATCTATGGCACTGGATGTACAATTCATTGGTACAGTTAAATTATGTTAATTAAATAAATCTGGAATTAAAGGATTACATCTGCTATGGAGACCATGAAAGTACTTTACTGTTGTACATGACCCAGTGGGTTCACTCATGTGTTTAACGGAATAACATCTGCTGTCCGTGCCCTCTATTTTCTATATGTTTTCTATACGCACACAGTACAGGAATTGACTTTTAACCGACCTCTGAAATAGGCAAGAAAATCAGGGAAGGAGAATAAATGTTACAGAAAATAGCAGAAATGTCACAGAAAGAAACCGGAAGGGCCTCGACACGAAACGACACCCATTCCTTCTCTCCCGAGATGCTGCCTGACCCGCTGAGTTACTCCAGCATTTTGTGTCTACCTTCGATTTTAACCAGCATCTGCGGTTTTGTTCCAACAAACGCTACGGAAAGAGGCACGAGGAATTGCACATGTTGGAACCTTGAGCAAAGCACAAAATCCTTGAGTACCTCGGTCCCCACTGCGGCCTAACATCATGGAGTTGGCAGCCCTTCCTGGAGACCGACCCGGCCGGCGCTCCAAGCCGCGGGAGTCTGCGCGACTTTAACATCTCGGAGCTTGCGATCCCTTTGCCGGGATCGAAGCTCCAACCGTGGGGCCTGTGCACATTAACATCGTGAAGCCCGCGGTCTCTGGTAAGAAGAGGCCGACTCGGGAGTTCCATGCCGTGGAGAGAGTTTCAACCGCCCCGACGCGGGAGTTTTGATCACCCCGACGGGGATTTTGATCGTCCGCTGCAGGGACGTTGACTGCCCCGACCGCAGGAGAACAAAGAGGAAGAAGATTATTAAGGGGTTGGACACGTTAGAGGTAGGAAACATGTTCCCAATGTTGGGTGAGTCCAGAACCAGGGGCCACAATTTAAGAATAAGGGGTAGGCCACTTAGAACGGAGATGAGGAAAAACTTTTTCAGTCAGAGAGTTGTAAATCTGTGGAATTCTCTGCCTCAGAAGGCAGTGGAGGCCAATTCTCTGGATGCTTTCAAGAGAGAGAGCTAGATAGAGCTCTTAAGGATAGTGGAGTCAGGGGGTATGGGGAGAAGGCAGGAACGGGGTACTGATTGAGAATGATCAGCCATGATCACATTGAATGGCGGTGCTGGCTCGAAGGGCCGAATGGCCTACTCCTGCACCTATTGTCTATTGTCTATAAGATTGAACTTTATTGCCTTCCATCACAGTGAGGAATGTGGAATCCACTGTGGTGGATGTTTATGTTAACTTTTATGTGGTTGTGTGTCTTGTTGCTTTTCACTTAGTATGGCTGTATGGTAACTCAAATTTCACTGTACCTTAATTGGTACAAGTGACAATAAACTGACCTTGAAACCTTGAATCAGGCGGCATCTGTGGAGGAAATAGAAAGACGATGTTTTGGGTTGGAACCCTTTTTCAGACTCTGATGTAAATGTTGGACTTGCTGCAACAAGGCAAATAATTTTCTGCCTGCGGCCTCTTGCTACCTCTTGAGTGGGAGATGGGGAGGTGGTTGAGATTGTGTGTGTTCCTTATCAATGAAACTATGTGGTACAGGTTAAAAACTCATATGTCTCTTCCAGTTGAGTGGAATGTTTTCTGATTAATTAACAACCACAAGTGTCTATCAGGGCAAAGGTGGGGACAAAAATGGGCTCATGGTTAATGAGGGGAGAGAGGGCAAAAGGAATGAAAAGATGGGGAAGTGTGGGTGGTGGGGAATGAAGGTAAAGACTGGGATGGGAAGAGTCCTGGAATAGGAGGAGAATGAGGAGGGGCAGAAAGAGGAAAGGCACTGAGGGTTTGAAATTGGTGTAATTTGACAGCACTAAGGACTGGTGGTGACTGCCATAAACTGGCCGAGTTTAATATCAAATGATCCAAGCACAAACATCTGGAGTGATGCTCCTGTGCTCTGTTGTGGGAGTGCCATACGGTCAGAGGTGCTGCCCTTGTGGAGGTATTTAAGCAAAACCCACCTGCTCTCTCATGTGGACAGGAACCATCCCACTTTGAACATGAACAGAGGAGCTTCCAGGCGTCCATTCATTTCCCAAGCTAGAGCACTGATACCGAATAGCTGGTTGTCAGCACATGGTAGTTTGAGAGAGCTTGTGGGTGCAAATTGGCACCACTGTTTCCGACACAACAATAAAAATACTATTTCATTTGCTGCGAAATAATTCAGAGCACTGAAAAGACCAATCTAAATCCAAGTCCTGCTTCAACTGGCAACAGAGAAGTTCTGTTCTTCCCAGGCAGTCAGAGAATTGAATAACTGAAAAATAAAATCAATCTGATTGACTTATCAGATGGAAAAGGAGTGCTCCCCTTAGCTCTGCCCACTGCAGGACTGAAGAGAGGTTTGAGGGGCCATGGAACCATTGAGTCATGCAACACAGAAGCAGGCCCTTCAGCACACCATGTCCTTGCTGACCATCAAGTATCTGTGTCTCTCCCTCTCTCCTCTTTTATCGTTCTTTCCCTCATCGTCCCTTTCTCCCTCCTCATCTCTACCACCGTTCCTTCTGGTTCCTCTTCCCAGTCCCCTTTGTGTTCTTTCTCCCCCCCCCCCTCATTCCCCTCCTTTATTATCCCTGCTTCCCTTCCCACTTTTCCCTTTTCTCTCTCATTCCTCCCTCATACTTCCCTGCCTCACACATCTCTCCCTTTGCCCCTCCCCTCTCTCCCTTCTTTCTCATCCCTTTCTCCTTTGCCTTTTGCTTTCTTTCTTCGCCTTCCCTCACTCTTCCCTTCCCTCTACTTCCCTCCACCTTTCCTTATCTCCTTTTCCCCCTTCTCTCCTCATCCCTACTCCCAGGCAGTGGAGGCCAATTCTTTGAATGCATTCAAGAGAGAGCTAGATAGAGCTCTTAAGGAGTCCGGGGGTATGGGGAGAAGGCAGGAATGGGATACTGATTGAGAATGATCAGCCCTGATCACATTGAATGGTGGTGCTGGCTCGAAGGGCCGAATGGCCTCCCCCTGCACCTATTGTCTATTGTCTATTGTCCATGCTTCCTCCCACCCTCTCTTTCTTCCCCTCCTACCCCCTTCCCCCTCTCCCTCCCTCTCTCCATCCTCTTCTCCCTCCCTCTGCCCCACCTCCCCTCTTCATGTTTGTCCCCGTGAAAGATAACCTGCACCACCCACCTTGAGCGATTCGGTGCGGCAACAATAATCCTCTTCTGCGGAGGAGGAGAGAAGAGTAATGAAGTAGCTTTATTTAACTCCACTTAATTTCAAATGAAATTACCGCCAGCAAAACAGACAGTGGTGGATTGATTGTGACTAGCAGTGTGGCGGCTGTTTATAATCTGTCAGACTGCCACATGAAGCTGTGATTGCAGACGATTAATGGGTTTGCATAAGGGGCACTCTAATGGCAGGCTGATTGAAAATTCAGAGCAGTGCATTTGACAGATCTATAACAAAAACCATCGTAACAGCAACATCTCAGCGTGGAAGGGTTGAGTTCTCTTGTCCCATGCCATGCGCTGAACACTGAAATCTGTCTGTGCTTCAGGGATAGGGGAGGGAGGGGGTGGGCATCAAGGATGGGATCTGATGAATCAGAGTTGTCATCTACTCAGAGCAGCCCATCGTTCTATGGAAACAACGTCAGATTTACTTTAGATCAGATTGATTCACTGGTATGAATAAGAAACGTAATGAAATATGTGTCTCGGACCATTAATGCGTTAAGCAGTTAATGGGAGCAATTTACATTTCCCTTTTATGGTTGTAACTCAGTTGTAATGAAAGTACACTAAATAGAAAAAGGATATGTCTATTTATCGTAATCCTTGCAACTGAAGCAAGATTAACCCTGCAAAATAATGAGCAGTATCCTCCTTTTGTCAAACCTGTTTTGATCAAAAAAATTACATTGTGCATGATTTTCAATCTATTTTATTCATTGAGTGGGAATCTGTGTGAAGGGATGGCATCTTTAATAAAGAACAACAGCTTGGGAAGTTTATTCATTACTACCAGCTTTTGAAAATGCTGAAAATGTATTCAGTGCAAAGCAATCAAATAAGTGTGAGAGTTATTCGTGCTGAGGAGCTGGAGCAACTGTTAAGGCTGGAGTTGACATTTTTTTTGTACTCTGCATTGTGCAGTGAAGAGATGATTAAAGCACTGGGGTGATGGAGTCATGCAGCATTTCAGCACACAAACATTGCCAAAGGAACGGGGGCCGCTGTTATCATATTGTTACCCAAGTACTACAAGAACACAACCTCCTTGTGAAAGGCACAGCTCTCAATGCAAACCACCACACTTTGCCAGTAATTGGCTCAATCAACTTGAGGTGAGCCCAATGCTGAGCAAGTGTATTGTATTGTAATTAATTTATTAGCCAAGTATGTAAACATACAAGGAATTTGATTTGCCAAGTCATACAAAAAAGCAACAAGATACATAACCACATAAAAATTAAACATAGACTTAAACAGCCACCGCAACGGTGAGTGAGAATCTCCAGGGCACACAGTACAATAGTCAATAGTCATTTATTTGTCACATACACATAAATGTGTAGTGAAATAAAAAATTACCTGCAGTTCAACAATAAGACCAATAAGAATAATCAATAAAAATGCAATAACACATACAATCATAAACCAACACCAAACAAAAGAAAACATCCATCACAGTGAGTCTCCTCCAGTCACCTCCTCACTGTGATGGAAGGCCAGAATGTCTTTTCCCTTCCCCTGCCGTCTTCTCCCGTAGTCAGGCTGTTGAAGTTGCCACGTCGGGGTGGTCGGGGCTCCCGACATTGAAGCCCCCGCCAGGCGGAGAAAATCCCGCGGCCTATTTCAGGCCGCGTCGGATGGTGAAAGGTCCGCGGCGGGCCGACCCAAGCCCCACGATTCGGGGGGGGGCGAAGACGCTGTCGCTGCCGCTGCCGGAGCTCCCGATGTCGGCCCCCATCCAGGGGCCTGCGGGCTTCCGACGTCCAGGCGGCCCTCGCCGGAGCCTCCGGAGACAAGTCGCAGCCGCTCCCGCAGCATCCGAAGGCAGCCAGCGCCGCAGGTGGTGAGTCCGGGCCGCGGGCTCTGCGAACCAGAGCCCCAGGTGGTCCCAGCTGGAGCCTGCCAGCTCCAGGTGCATGGCCGGTGGTAGGCCGCAGCGGGAACGGAGACACGACACAGAAACAAAGGTCGGGTCTCCACTCGGGAGAGACAATGTTACAGTTCCCCCCCCCCCCCCCCCCCCCACATAACACACAACCACAAACACTACATCATATTTAAACTACAATTCAGACAAAAACAACAAAAAACACAAAAGACAAACGGACTGCAGGCAAGCCGCAGCTGCGAGGGCAGCGCTGGCTACACTTGAGAAAGCAGAGACCCACACCATCAGTTCTTTATCTTGCACGAAACATTATACCCTTTATGCTGTATCTGTATACTGTGGACGGCTTGATTGTAATCATGTATAGTCTTTTTGCTGACTGGATCGCATGCAAAAGCTGTTCACTGTGCCTCAGTGCATGACAATAATGATAAACTAAACTAAAGTGGGCCAAACATGGGTAAAAGGAACTTGCCTAGATGGGACAACTTGGTTGGCATGGATGAGTTGGGCCAAATAGCTTGTATAATATGCTGGATAACCCTATGAGTAAGAGGGACTTAGGGAGAAAATCCCCGAGTTCAGGGACCAAGATGGTGGAATTATTATGTTTGACGAAGGAGGACGTTAAGGACTTTGAGGTGGTCAGGAAGAAACCCGGTGACGCGGCAATTTTAAAGTGAGGAAATGAATTTCAAAATCATGCATTGACAGCCAATTTGGAACCAAATATGTATAAAGATAAACATAAGGGCCTAAATGTTGTTCTGCTCCTGTTTGGGAACATTAGATGAGGACATTGTGGTACATTTGGGCTTTTCTCCAGTGCCAATACAGTTGAGAAGCTCTGGTGCAACCATTATTAAAAACTGTTGACAGGTTTGGCAGTGAAATTATACTGTTTATGATCTTGAACACATCCAGCTGAAATGCTTTGTAGAAATATGGTGCGGCTGCAAGCAGTTAGCAGCACAGCTGTGTCTTTGAGCCAGCTGTTCAAGGGGAACACTTACACAGCACCACTGCTGTGTGGCAATGGTGCTGGCCACAGAATTACAGACAGTTAGGAAAGGAAGTCTGTGTCCAGTTTCATTGACAGGGACCTGGAACTTTTATTAGAGGACTTCACTCACAGGAGGGAGATCCTGTTTGCCCTGGGGTACATGGAGGCTGGGTAAACCAAGCACCTCTGGCAGAGGGGAGATACAGCAGCTTAGCTGTTAGAGCTGCTGCCTTCCAGCTCCAGGGACGTGGGTTCAGTAATGATCACCAGTGTTGTCTGCATGGTGTTTGTGTGTTCTCCCTGTGATCATGTAGGCTTCCGCTGGGTGCTCCAGTTTTCTCCCAAATTTCAAAGACATGCAGATAGGTGGGTTAATTGGGCACGGTAAATTATCCCAGAGTGTAGTATTTGGGGGGAGTTTAGTTTAGTTTAGTTTAGAGATACAGCGCAGAAACAGGCCCTTTGGCCCACCGAGTCCGCACCGACCAGCAATCCCCGCACATTAACACTATCCGACACACACCAGGGACAATTTTCACATACACCAAGCCAATTAACCTACATACCTGTACGTCTTTGGAGTGTGGGAGGAAACCGAAGATCTCGGAGAAAACCCACATAGTCGCGGAGAGAACGTACAAACTCCGGACAGCCAGCACCCGTAGTCAGGATTGAACCCGGGTCTCTGGCGCTGCAAGCGCTGTAAAGCAGCAACTCTACCATTGCGCCACCGTGGCCGCCCTTGACAGCATTGTGGGAAGATTAAAACATGGGATTAGTATGGAAAGATACTTGTTTGTTGGTGTGGACTGAAGAGCCTGTTTCCGTGCTGTATATCTCTATGACTATAAGATTATAAACATGGAACTACTGCACAGGATAAAAGGTTCTTTATCCCAGGTTAAACCTTACCCTAATTAATTTGTACCAACCATATCCGGAAGAGGCCTCCTCCCTTTGAATAGTCTAATTTGCTATTCCCAAAGCAGAGAGATTTTATGTTTCATTCAAATATCTTTTTTTTTTTTACTTTGCTTAGGCAATCTCTGCTGGGGTTGAAACTTATATTAGCCTTGTCCTTATGTGCTTGCACAGTAAGAAAACCTGCTTGTGAATTCTCATGTTTATTCTGCCAGCTCTTTTGGCCTGGCGGGAAAGTAGATGAAGCGGCGCTGCCATAGCAGCTGCGGCTTACCTGCGGTCCATTTGTCTTTGTGTTTTTGTTGTTTTTTGTTAATTGTAGTTGTGATGTCGTGTTTTTGTGTTTGTGTTTGTGTTTGTGTACTATGTGTGTATGTGGGGGGGAGGGGGGGAACTGTAAAATTGTAAATATGTGTCCCTTCCGAACGGAGACCCGACCTTTGTTTTCTGGGTGTTGTCTCCGTTCATGCTGCGGCCTACCATCGGCCCAACTCCTGGAGCTGGCGGCCTCCAGGGCTCTGGTTCGCAGATCCCGCGGACCGGACTTACCATCAGCGGAGCCGGCCGTCTTCAGAGGCTGCGGGAGCGGCTGCGACTCGCCTTAGGCTCGGGCCACGTGGATGGCGACATCGGGAGCTCCGGCAGCGACAGCGTGTTCGCCCGCCCCGGATCGCGGGGCTTGGGTCGCGGACATTTCACCGTCCGGCGCGGCCTAAAATTAGGCCGCGGGATATTTCTCTCCTGGGCGGGGGCTTCAATGTCGGGAGCCACGACCGCCCCGACGTGCAGCAACAGCGGCAGCGACAGCGTGTTCGCCCGCCCCGGATCGGACTTATCATCGGCGGAGCCGGCCGTCTTCGGGGGCTGCGGGAGCGGCTGCGACTCGCCTTAGGCTCGGCCCGCTGCGGACCGTCCGGCGCGGCCTGCAACCACAACAACCTGACCGCGGGAGAGGACAGCAGGAGAAGGGAAAATACATTGTGGCCTTCCATCACAGTGAGGAGAGGACTGGAGGAGACTCACTGTGATGGATGTTTTTTTGATGGATGTTTCTTTTGTGTGTTTTGGGGGTTGTGTAATTTTAATGCCTATTTTGATGCTTTTGTTGGACTGTGGGTGAATGAATTTCGTCCAATTTGGATGACAATAAAGCTATCTTGAATCTTGAAGGATCTTGACGTTGCTAACATTTATTGCCCATCCTTAATTACCCCTGATTCAAATGGCTTGCCAGGCCTTTTAAATGTTAAATTCCACAGCATTTGTGATGGGATTTGAACTCGGGCATCTAGATTGTTGTTCAGGACTCTGAATGACAAAGTCAAGTAACTTAACTGGTACATCACCATTGTGGGCCACAGAGTGCTGGAGTAACTCCGCGGGGCAGGCAGCACCAGAGATGGAATGAAGAGATGTTGCTTGACCCGCTGAGTTACTCCAACATTTTGTGTCCATATGTGTAAACCAGCACCTGCGGTTCCTTGCTTCTACACCACCATTGTATCTTGTTTATCCTTGCTCGATGTAATTGGTGCATGGGCTGCAATATGAGAAGAAAAGCCTAAACAGAGAGAACACTTAGTTCTATAATCAATAGTGTTTTCATTTCTGTTGATGTAATAATTCACTGCTGTCAAACTCTACAGTGAGAGCAGATCTCGTGTCAGCCTACAGGGAGGTACAGGTACATTTGACGCCAATCACGTTATGATATAATTC
Source organism: Rhinoraja longicauda (assembly GCF_053455715.1). NCBI lineage: Eukaryota > Metazoa > Chordata > Chondrichthyes > Rajiformes > Arhynchobatidae > Rhinoraja > Rhinoraja longicauda. Next base: position 23,225,005 of record NC_135955.1, on the reverse strand, counting down.
ATATCAGGGGCACAAAAGAATGCTTCTTAAAGGGAGGTTGCATGTAACATTTCAGCCTCCCTTTCCAGTTTTTATGTTGCTCCTTGAGGCAATAAATCTTTTCATTCTCGTTCCATGTTGATAAGAAAATAACACATTTACTGGTCATTACCAGCAGTAGTTTCATTCTTGAACATAACTCTCCTGGATGCAAACTGATTTCTAATGTAGGCTGGGGGGAAAAAAAGTTTTTTTTCAGCATCTTAGAAATGTAGAACAAAAAGAGAGCAGTTGTTAAAAAGTACTCCTTCAAACATAGGCAGCGCTGCTGAAGCTGACATCTTCGCACTGTTACAACTCAGGGTCAGAACAGGTCTGGAGACATAGGGATTGAAGGCCAATATCTAGCACAAGTGCTTCAAACAATCATAGAGAGAAAAAAAAAATGACAGGATATTTAAAACAAAATAAAAGGGGGATTCTCTTTGAGTGCTTCAACTTATTTGCAATACGGGGCAGCACGGTGGAGCAGCGGTAGAGTTGCTGCCTCACAGCGTTGGCAGCGCCAGAGACCCGGGTTCGATCCCGACTATGTGTGCTGTCTGTATGGAGTTTGTACGTTCCCCCGTGACCGCGTGGGTTTACTCCGAGATCTTCGGTTTCCTCCTACACTCTAAAGACATACAGGTTTGTAGGTTGATTGGCTTGAGTTTGTATAATTGGTATAAGTATAAATTGTCCCTAGTATGCGTACGACAGTGTTAATGTTCGGGGATCGCTGGTTGGTGCGGGCTCGGTGGGCCAAAGGTCCTTTTACCGCACTGTATCTAAATTAAACTAAACTGAATACATTATGGAAAAAGGGGGGGTGGGGGGGAATATTATTTTGATTGCGTGTTAAGAATTATTCCATTGGGTTAGAAGATGAACTGAGCTGCTAATAGGTGTGGACGACAGTATGTTGAGTGGATTAACTTGGTTTTATTTATTGTTTTTTTAAAAATCAAAAATATTTATTCAAATATTAAAATAATATATACAATACAATAAAACCAAAACAGAACCCACCACCAGAACACCAAATATACCAATTGAAACTATTATACAATTATATTACAATCCCCATCCAGGATACATCCAATCCCCCGCGGTGCCCAGTGGTCCCGGAAATCCTCCAGGGTGCCCGTGGACAGCGCGTAGTCCCTCTCCAACACCACCCGGGAGCGGATGTAACCCCGGAAAAGGGGTAGGCAGCTGGCTCGGGCAGAGCCCCTTTCCGCCTGGCGCCGTGAGTCGCGGATGGCCAGCTTGGCCAGGCCCAGGAACAACCCAACCAGGACATCTTCGGCCCTACCCTCTCCCCTACGCACAGGGTGTCCAAAGATGAGGATGGTGGGTGAAAAGTGCAGCCAAAAAGCAAGGAGCAGCCCCTTTAGATATTGGAACAGGGGCTGCAACCTCACACATTCCATGTACACGTGGTACACAGACTCTTCCAACCCGCAAAAGTGGCAGGCGGCTGGCGAGTCTGTGAACCGCCCGAGGAACAGGTGGCAGGGGACTCCTCGGTGCAATACCTTCCATCCCAGGTCCCCGATTGGATGAACTTGTTAGTGGGAATGCTACCACTCCTGGCAGCACGTTCCAGGAACACACCACACTCTAAACTAAAACTTGCACTGCACATTTCCTTTAAAACCATACCTTTCTCAACATAAATTATGCCCTCTCGTTTTGACATTTCCACCTGACAAAAACTGACCATTTTGACCCTTTTTCACATTACAAGATTATGCATTTAAGATTTCTCATTCTACCATGCAATGATACCAGCACATCAGAAAACTGGTGGATAAGGTATTTGCCATAACCTGCCTTTTCATACAAGATCATAAAATGCTAAGCAATCAAAGTACTAGCTCTTGGAATGCTCCATGGTTTGAACCCAGAAAGAGGAAATTTACTTGATATGCAGAAATTATATAATCTCAGTGACTGCGGGTTCTTACAATACAGCAGTAAGAATAAAGGACATGGTTTCAATTACCTCGATACATCTTCTATTGTGCAGTGCCAGTGGAACATGAAAGTCCATTAATTTCAATTAATTGTGTATATGTGTAATAAAAATAACTCGTCAGTGTCACTGTCAGGTGACCAAATGTTGCATGAAACAGATACAAATGTCAGAGGCAAGAGACCGTATTGGAGCAGAATAGAGATTCATAGGTCTGAATGTGGTTGTGATAAGGTTGAAGTCATCCTTGATTTGAGCAGACTATTGATAACGTTAATTACTGATGCTGATGTGCAATTATACATGGATTATTTTAGTTGTAGGTGCCTTCAGTCATCTCATCCCAGTGAAAGCGTGTTTCATTCTACTTTGCATTTCAAAACGATACGAGTCCAAAGTGCGTCTCTAAAACCCTCATAGTTAAAACTGTCTTCAGCAGAAATCTCCTTCCGTCAATTTCCACAACTATTAGCATAAAGAAAACTTGGACCAACTTTTATCGTTTATAGGATAGACAGAACCTTTGTCCCAGTATGTAAATCTCAAAGACTAGAGGGCATAACTTTAAGGTGAGAGGGACAAAGTTTATAGGTGATTTGTGGGGCATGTTTTTTACATAAACATTTGTGCCAGGGGTGATGGTAGAGACTGACACAAAGGTGGCTTTTGAAGCTTGTGGATAGGTACCTTGATATGCTGGATATGGAGGGATATGGAGGGATGTGGAGGGATGTGGACCGCGGAGATTAGTTTAACTCGGCATCATGGTCAGTGCAGATATTGTGGGCTGAAGGGCCTGTTCTCGTGCTTTGCAGTTCCATGTTGGAATCACAAGGAACTGCTGATGCTAGAATCGCAAGCAAAACACAAAGCACTGGAGGAACTCAGCGGGTCAGGCAGCATCACTAGAATAGGTATGAAGAAGGGGTTCTGACCTAAAACATCACCTAACCATTCCCTCCAGAGATGCTGCCTGACCTGCTGAGTTACTTCAGCACTTTGTGATTTTCTCATTGTTCTATGTTTTATGTTCAAATTTTAGTTACGAGTTTTGTCATCTGAATGAGATATATCATCTTGATTTAGAATTTAAAATACAATATTAAATAAACAGTTTGCATCCTTGTGGCATCTTTCAAATCACTGGGTATCCTGAATTTCTTTACAAATAATGAAATACTTTCTACTGTAATCACTGTTGTAATTTCTTATGTACGGCAATATGTTAATAACTAGATAATCTGTCATACTTCAAATGCATATATTGGCAATGGCACTGAGAATCTCCTTCTCTTCCTCATTGGGATGCAAGTCCATCCCAGAAGGTCTGCCAAGGACATTAAAAAAAAGCAAGAAGATAAAATGTGTGAGCTTCCACAGGCACACCCTTATCGTTCACCATTACCCGTTTGCGTTTGAACTGAATGCACTAGTTTGCCATTTCTTAAAATGATTAAGAGTGCTGTAGGTGTGGAATCACACATAAGGTCATAAGGTCATAAGGTCAGAAGGTTAGGAGTAGAATTAGCCATTCGGCCCATCAAGTCTACTCCGCCATTCAATCATGGCTGATCCATATCTTCCTAACCCCATTCTCCTGCCTTCTCCCCATCACCTCTGACACCCGTACTAATCAAGAAGGCTCAAAGTAATGAATTTCCACCTATGAGGGACCAAAGAATTAGGTTTTAATGAAAATGTGGCAATTTAATGGTACCATTAAGAAGATGGTACTATAACAGCATTTAAAAGACATTTGGACAGGTACATGGATAGGAAAGGTTTAGGGGGATATGAACCAAAGAGAGCCTGGTGGGACTAGTATAGGTGGGGCATCTTGGTCTGTAAGGATAAGTTGGGTTGAGGGGCCTGTTTCCATGCTCTCTGACTATGACCAGCTTTTTAAAAAGTATATAATTATTTTGTTTTATCATTTGATTTGAACTCATGTAAGTCCTTAGATTCTTGGTCCATGCCTCCGGAATAGTAGTCCTATACAACCATGAGGCCACTGTCCTTATTAAATTAGCAATGAGTCACATCTGACTAGGGAAACCATCATTTTTCTTCTCAAACAGATAAGGATTGAATGGAGATGTGAAATATCATGAAAGCTTTTCATAAAATCCACAGGGAGAAACTAACTCCAACAGCAGACGAATCAGTAACCAGAGGACACAAATGTAAAATGATTAGCAAGTGAAACATAGGTGAGGTGAGAATTGAATTGATGTGATCAGAATGAACTGCCTGACAAGAATAGTGGGAGCAGATTTAACTGTAACTTTCAAAAGGGGATTAGATAGATAATTGCATAGGAACGTTTACAAAGCCACAGCTGAATAGTAGGAACATGGGACTAATTGGATAGCTATTTCTCAACCGATACAGGTGTAATATGACAAATGGCCTTCTCTGCGCTATTGTTTGATGATGAGCTATAGGATTTTTTCATGTGGAAAGGTGAGGACAGTGGGAAACTGTAAAAAGGGTGGAAGGCACAATTAGATTAATGTTTAGGCATGAAATTAATAATTGATGCTTTTGAGGTAGATCATTAAAGTGAAATCCAGAACAAATGGCAAAGGCAGGAGAATGACAGAAAGGTACACAGCAAAGCAAAAGAGGAAATAGAGAAAGTTAACAAAATACATCCATGGTCATTTTAGTACAGAGGGCAGTGAGAGGAGTGCTCGGCTGCTAATGGCCAAAGGCTATGGGGAAGCATAAAACACACAATAAGACCCTCATATTGATTTTGACAGAATATTTAACTTTATACACTCAATGGTCATTTCAGTTTTGTCACCAACATCATAAGAGGATGTTTTTAAGATTGTCAAATGTAAGTTATTTTCCTATTAAAAGCATCTGCTATTTGACACCAGCTGCTTATTCTAGATTTTATATTTAATTAATCTAAGTTTTCCGACTTTGGTTTGTGGCTGAAGCCTCTGGATTGCCTTTAGGCTGCCATTTAGTGACGGCATATAACAATCTTTTCAAAATGTACTATCAATAGAAGTCTAAAGTTATAAAACATCCTTAAAATCTCTACTGAATCTTGTATTTCTTTTAGATTTTTTTTTAGATTTTTAAAAAGTTTTTTTTTAGATTTTAGAGATACAGCGCGGAAACAGCGGCCCACCGGGTCCGCGCCGCCCAGCGATCCCCGCACATTAACACTGTCCTACACACACTAGGGACGATTTTTACATTTACCCAATCAATTAACCTACATACCTGTACGTCTTTGGAGTGTGGGAGGAAACCGAAGGTCTTGGAGAATACCCATGCAGGTCACGGGGAGAACGTACAAACTCCGTACAGACGGCGCCCGTAGTCGGGATGGAACCCGGGTCTCAGGAAAGTTATTTGCAATTGTAATTTAGTCAAGAGATGTTTTAAAATACTGGCCAATACTTTGGCTAAACATATTTTAAAGTCATTGGCTTTAAATGATTTTGCGTTAAAACTGGTATTGATATTGGTTTAATATTGCCGCATATACTAAGATACTGTGAAAGCCAAAATACTTGTTTTTTGTGCTATCTGGTCAAATCATATCTACTCCCTCCCGAGGTACTTTCCCCTGAAACCGCAGGAGATGCAACACCTATCCTATATCTCCCACCTCGACCCCGACAGTCCTTTCAGGTGAGGCAGAGGTTCATTTACACTTCCTCCAACCTCATCTACTGTATCTGCTGTTCTAGGTGTGGAGAGGATTTGATGTCATGGCATGGGGTAGGATACAGTGCGAGGAGGTGTGGTATTTGCAAGCTACGTTGGATGATGTGGGATGATAGTTGAATGTTAAGAGCAAAGGACATTGTGAGGGTTGTTAAGCATGTTAGACATTGTTGGGAAATATTGACATTGTGGCAGATTGATGAGCATGGGAGCTCAATTGAAAGCAGGTTAAGGCAGGAGTTTTATTAGGTAGCCCGTTGAGGGGGATTACTTCTGCCATGGACAGTAATAAATGGACTCATCTCATGAATCCATCTTTCTCATCTCCTTTTATATCTATTAAAATGACTAAGTCTTCAACATGATAGATGTTCTAAGAAGCTTCACGTGACCATTATCAGGAAGAAATGGATATTGAGTCACTCACCAATATTCCAAAAAGCTTGGTCAAAGTGGTTTACAGATGGAATTCCAAAGTTTTGGTCTTTAGCAGAGTGGATGTATTGATGCAGTGAAGCAAACCAGGGATGAGGGAAAAGCCAACATTTAATGCTCGTTGATATTTGGGATAGCTGTAAATCTTCAGGAGGTGTCAGAGAAAGAGAGGAGCCACAATGGAGAGGAGAGGAATGACAATGTTGGCGTCATTGAACACGGAGCAAATTGTAATGGCACATGTGCACAGGAATAGCTAAATGGGACTAGGTACCAGTTAGAATGTGAGTTCAATGTTAATTAATGTTTAATAACTTGAGTGTATTTGAGTATCTTTCTGGACACAGCCCAGAGCATCACGCAAACCAGCCTCCCTTCCATTAACTCCATCTACACCTCATGCTGCCTCGACAAGGCTGTCAACAGAATCAATGATCAGTCTCACCCTGGTCACTCCCTTTTCTCCTCTATCCCATCAGGCAAGAGGTACAGAAGTTTGAAAACACATACCTCCAGATTCAGGAACAGTTTCTTCCCAAGATAGACACAAAAAGCTGGAGTAACTCAGCGAGACAGGGAGCATCTCTGGGGAGAAGGAAGGGGTGACGTTTTGGGTTGAGACCCTGCTTCAGATTTAAACCAGCATCACGGGTCCTACCACAGTTTCTTCCCAGTTGTTATCAGGCAACTGAATGGTCGTCTCATCAGCTAAAGTGTGGTCCTGACCTCCCATCTACCCCATTGGAGACCTTTGAAATATCTTTAGTCTGACTTTATCGGACTTCAATGTTGTATCAAATGTTACGGGCGGCACGGTGGCGCAGCGGTAGAGTTGCTGCCTTACAGCGAATGCAGCGCCAGAGACTCAGGTTCGATCCTGACTACGGGCGCCGTCTGTACGGAGTTTGTACGTTCTCCCCGTGACCTGCGTGGGTTTTCTCCGAGATCTTCGGTTTCCTCCCACACTCCAAAAACGTACAGGTTTGTAGGTTAATTGACTGGGTAAATTGTAAAAATTGTCCCTAGTGTGTGTAGGGTAGTGTTAATGTGCGAGGATCGCTGGGCGGCGCGGACTCGGTGGGTCGAAGGGCCTGTTTCCGCACTGTATCTCTAAATCTAAATAAAAATCTAAAAAAATCTTTGAACTAAATGTTGCAGCCTTTACCCATTATCTGTACACTGTGGACGGCTTGATTGTATTCATCTCTAGTCTTTTCTTTGCCTGCAGGCAAACAAAAGCCTTTCACTGATCCTCAGTACACATGACAATATTAAACTAAACTATACATTTAATAATAATAATAATAATAATACATTTATTTTATATAGCGCTTTTCAAGATACTCAAAGACGCTTTACAGAGCAAACAAGACATAAAAACAAACAAACAAACAAAAGATTTGTCCTGACGGAGAAGCGGCGAACAAACAGCGCCAGCGTCCTCTCACGTCAGGGTCCGGCAGTAAACAATAAAGAACACAAGACACACAATTACAATTTAACACAAACAACCATCACAGTGATTGCTCCAGGCACACCCTCACTGTGATGGAAGGCAAAGAAAAGTCTTATCTCCTCCTCATTCTTCTCATTTGATTGCTGATGTTTATTTGCATTTCAACGAAGCCAAGGAATGAGTAATTAAACTGGCAACATGCTTATGACTTGACTACATTTGACTGAATTATAGTTGTCAGCTGCTGCTCAATGTTAGCACTCTCCCTTCCAATGGTTCTCAGGTCAGAGAGACATTTGCAGAGACTGAAAGGTTAAAACTAGTGTGGCACTAGTCCAGTACTGTGGGAATGCTGCAGGGTCACAAACATCATCCCTCAGAGGGGTCGCAGCAACTGACAATAATAAACCTAACCCTAAACCTAAGGTTCAGACTGCTATCTCAATTACATTTCAAAGATTGTATGGAACTATTCCAAAGGAGTAGTGGGAATTATTTGTCTTTCACCCGACATTGTGAGGGTTGATAGTTATTATTGGGAGTCGAATTGTAGGTGTTATTTGGGCATACTAGGGAAATATGGACAAAGTTGCAGATCGATCAGTATGGGATGGTTTGCTGGGTCTGACAGAGAATATGTCTGTTCTTTTTGGAACATATCATCTTGCTCTTTCTAGGTGTATATTTTTCAAACATTTTCTTCTATGATTCCTACATTACACCAGTGACTAACTTCAAAAGTAGTTCTGAATCTGTAAAACTCTTTAGAACATTATAAATAAGTCCCATTGAAGTCTAGAGATACAGTGTGGAAACAGGCCCTTCGGCCAACCGAGTCCGTGCCTACCAGTGATCCCCGCAAATCAACACTATCCTACATAGACTAGGGACAATTTACACATACACCAAGCCAATTAACCTACATACCTGTTAGTCTTTGGAGTGTGGGAGGAAACCGAAGATCTTTGAGAAACGGGGAGAACGTACAAACTCCGTATAGACAGCACCCGTAGTCAGGATCGAACCCGGGGTTCTGGCGCTGCAAGTGCTGTAAGGCAGCAACTCTACTGCTGTGCCAACGTGCCGCCCTTGTGAATAATTTTTAGGTTGATGGACCTCTGAATCTGAGTTTAAAAATCTAGGTTGTCAGAAATTTATAGCATGTACTATCCCACTAATATCCCACTTGGATGGCAGGGTAACACAGCAGTAGAGTTGCTGCCTTGCAGCGCTAGAGATCCAGGATGGATCCTGACTACGGGTGCTGTGTGTACGGAGTTTATACGTTCTGCCCGTGACCTGTGTGGGTTTCCTCTGGGGTGCTCCAGTTTCCACTCACACTCCAAAGATGTACAGGTTTGTAAGGTTAATTGGCTTTGGTTAATAAAGAAAGGTTAATTTTCCCTAGTGTGTAGGATAATGTTAAGTGTGTGCGGGGATCGATGGTCGGTGCGGACTCAGTGGGCCGAAGGGCCTGTTGCCACACTGTGTCTCTAAACTAAACTAAACTATTACTAATGAACATCTTTAGTGTGACATCCCCTTTAAGATATTAACTTTGATTTTTAAAAAAGTGTTTGTTTGTAATAGTGTGCACTGTGCATGCCACCTGTTAGTGATATGAACTCAACAATTACTATGGAATACTTTTGTATCATAATTGAGAACAGATGGCAATGAAAGAGAACACAAGGAACAGGATCCACCCTGCAATCTACATGTTGATCTAGTTCCTATTTAAGAATGAATATTTATATCCAATATTTATAATTCAAATGTAATTGCTCTTTGAATATGCAGCATCAGCAGAACATGATGTCTTTTGGGATTCAGCTGATATCCCACTTGTGACACCAACTGCGACAGATTTTGTTAGATTTCACTGTTTCTAGGACACAATTTGTATCTCACAAGCTTCTACAGTTCGCCTGTGTATCTACAGAACGATGACAAAAAAATGGTGATCTTGTAGAATTTACAATTCTTAAAATGTAATGCTCAACAGTTATGTAGATTGTCTTGATGACTAAGTTTAAGGGCAACGATACTAAGGAAAAATTCAGAGAACTCTGAAAATGCAAGTTAAAACTCTGCAGATTTTACAAAGGTAAAGGTTTTCTTTAATGAGCTGAATTGTTATTAAATTCAAACAAGGATACCACTGAATGCAGAGGGCATTCGGGGGCAGCATTATGGGAAAATTCAGAGATTGGTAATCAGATTTTGTTCCTTTTTCCACACTTTCAGCCCAAATTCTGCACAGCTCAAGCATTCTAACTGTTGACTGTAAAACTGAGGTCGTGTTGGCAGGGTATTAATTGCCCAGTCCCGAATCTTTTTTGAATCAGTAATACTTTCAAATGTTGACGTCTATACATTTCAAACTGGGAAATGCTAGAAATCTGGAATCAAACAAGAAAATGCAAAGGGATTGGACAGGCTAGATGCAGGAAAAATGTTCCCCATGTTGTGGGAGTCTAGAATCAGGGGTCACAATTTAAGAATAAGGGGTAGGCCAATAAGGGGTAGGACTGAGATGAGGAAAAACATTTTCACCCAGAGAGTTGTGAATCTGTGGAATTCTCTGCCACAGAAGGCAGTGGAGGCCAATTCACTGGATGTTTTCAAGAGAGTTAGATTTACAGTAGCTCTTAGGGCTAACGGAATCAAGGGATATGGGGGAAAAGCAGGAACGGGGTACTGATTTGAGATGATCAGCCATGATCATATGGAATGGAGGTGCTGGCTCGAAGTGCCGAATGGCCTACTCCTGCACCTATTTTCTATGTTTCTGTTTAGGACGTTGATCTGTTTCTGGAACAATCAAATTTCTGCACCTCCCAGCAGCGCAGCCCAGAATTATTCAAGACGATCAGTGCCAATTCTCAGATACGATCGATCCAAATATTTGAAAATCATTCATTGTGCACTTTCAACTGGCCAATTCTCACTGCAGTTAATAGTTTAATTTAACATGGAGTAGCTAACAGGTCCACGGCTGACAGGATGCTTTATTGCATTTGCCATCATACCTACTGGAAATTCCTTGAACATGTGCAGCTGGGTCATAAAAGATTGAGGAAATTCAGGTGTAATTCAGGTTTTGCGTGCAATTACAGAATGCCTGAATTTCCTCGCTCTTTGCATTTTGTGCATTTATCTCTGCATTTAAATTCTGCTTGGCTAATATTAAAATTAAGCCCAATTTTTTGGGCACAGCAAGAAGTATCGTCAGCTGCCTGTGTTGTTCCACACTATTAAAATATTTATAAATATATCCGCACTGAGACCTGTTCGACATTTTGTTTCCTTGTTTGCATTTTTTATGCCTTCAGTACGAGTCCATTAAAAATTAAAAAGCTTGCATGTGTGCAGTGCCTGGTGTGCGTGATGGATGGTTATTTGCTGCAAACTTTAATGCTCGTGCTTAAACCAGGAAGCCCATGGTGTGAGTTTGTTGCATCCCTTCATCCTAGACTTTATACATTGATTTTGTGCAAAACAGCTCCATGCTTGGATGTGATTTCTTGAACTGGATCCACAGGTTTGTTTTTGTTTCCCGTTTAACAGAAAGGTTTTCACTCTTGCAGGGCTTTTACCAGCTTCTGAATGTTGCAAAGCATGTGGAATTAGTTCGGTATTTTTTGTAGTTATATTGTTGCAAAAGAATGTGACCAAGTTGTATATGCATACTCCTACAAATAGGCATATGTTTATGACCAGCTCACTCTTTATTAAACTCCACCTCATATTTCGCTTGGGCACCTTACAACCCAGCCGTATAAATATTGGTTTCTTTAAGTTCAAGTAACCCTTTTATCCCCTCTCTCTCCGTCCCTCCCCCACCCTAGTTTCACTGTCGTCCTGATGAGTTTCATTGTCTATATAACTTGTTTTCACCTAGCCCACAGCTAACAATGGCCCGTTCCCCTTATCATCGTCACTATTTTGTATATCTTTCATTCATTTGTTCTGTATCTCTCTATATCACCGTCGATATCTCTTGGTTTCCTTTCCCCTTACTCTCAGTCTGAAGAAGGGTTTCGACTCAAAACGTCACCTATTCCTTCTCCCCAGAGAAGCTGTCTGACCCGCTGAGTTACTCCAGCTTTTTGTGTCTATCTTCAGTTTAAACCAGCATCTTCCTTCCTACATACTCTTTTTTTAATGATGTTGATCAGGGACCAAATATTAGTCAAGATATCGGAGATAATTCCACTACTGTGGACTGAAAAAAGAGAGCTCTAGTTTAAAGAACCGCGGCAAGCTGCGCATGGCGAACCAAATCTCAGCAAGCCGCAGCTGCATCCCAATGGCAGGCCTGGCTCGTCCATCACGGAGACACGGATGTTTCCACTAGTGGGAGAGTCTAGGACTAGATGTGATAGCCTCAGAATTAAAGGACGTTCTTTCAGGAAGGAGAAATTTATATTGTCAGAGGATGGTGAATCTGTGGATTTTTTTGCCACAGAAGGCTGTGAAGGTCAAGTCAGTGGATATTTTTTAAGGCAAAGATAGATAGATTCTTGATTAGTACAGGCGTCAGAGGTTATGGTGAGAAGGCAGGATAATGGGGTTAGGAGGGACAGATAGATCTGCCTAGATTGAATGGTAGAGTAGACTTGATGGGCCGAATGGCCCAATTCTGCTCCTATCACATGACCTTCTGAATCCGCCCGGACAGGGAAGCCCTGACTCTCAGTCTGAAGAAGGGTTTCAACACAAAACGTCACCTAATCCTTTCCTCCAGAGCTGCTGCCTGATCTGCTGAAATACTCCAGCTTTTTGTGTCTATCTCCAGCAAGCTGTAGGTTTATCCCAAAGGCAGGCCTGGCTCGCCGGCCATGGGACTGGGAACCTGCCCGGAGAGGGAAGCTGCGGAGAAGAGGAGGAGGGAGATGGTGGTGGACGTTGGACAAAGGGCCCGCTGAGATGAACGGGGGCGGGGGGGCGGGGGGTCTTACATTCCCCACTCTCAAAGCCAGCTGCGGACGTTGCCAAGGCAGGGTTGAAGGAGCCATGGAAGGGGAGGGACAATGGTTTGTGGGACAACTGGAATGGAGGCAACAGCTGCAACGGGTCTTTGTGTCCAGCTGCAGATGGGACTGTGAAATGGCATGAAAATGGCACCGCTTGCATAGAGACTGGGTGGGCTGTTCTGTACACTTTGCACGAAGCTGGGAATTGTGCTCATGTATGGTGATCGTCTTGCTGAGCTGTATGCAAAAAAGGTATCTCACTGTATCTTTTGTACATGGGATAATAAAGAAACCATTGAAGGTTAACAGCCCTTCATTGGTACTGGAAAAGTGTGAAAGCCGGCATGGTTTAATTGGCAGAGAAGGGGGCAGGAAAAGGGAACGGGGGGGGGGGGAAATCTGGGAGGTGAAGGTCTTCTGTCTTGGTGACAGAATTGCCTTTGGTGCAGTCCAAGAGAGGTGATTGAATGCCAATTAATCATAACTAATCTTCAACCTCGTATTTCTTTGGTTTTTTCCCCAGTTCTAATGAAGATCATTCACCTGAAACACTGTTTCTTTCTCAACAGATGCTGGCTGATCTGTTACGTATTCCGGCATTTTCTGTTTCTATTTCAGATTCGCTGCATCTACAGTTTATTGGCTTCCAACGAATCCACCACTCTTCATCAAATAACCCCTCAAGGTCTCTTAAATCGACCTTGAGAGAGCAGATAAGATATTAGTTTGATAGCACCCCCAGAAATGCAGCACCTCCTCAGCGTAGCATTGAAGCACATTTACATTTTGGCTCTGGGATCCCGAGGGGTTCATGATCCACATCCTTCCGGTATAGATGGACACAAAAAGCTGGAGTAACTCAGCAGGACAGGCAGCATCTCTAGAAAGAAGGAATTGGTGAGGTTTCAGATCGAGACCCTTCTTCAGACTGAAGAACAGTCTCGTCCCGAAACCTCACCTATTCCTTTTCTCCAGAGATGCTGTCTGTCCTGCTGAGTTACTCCTGCTTTATTTTGTCTATCTTCGATTTAAACCAGCATCTGCAGTTCCTTCCTAGTCCTTCTGGTGTGGAGGTGAGTGTCACCTGGTGAGCCACGGTTGATGCCCCATTTAAAAAAATCAATTGGTGAAAATGGAAGTAAAATATTTTCTGATTCTTTCTCCCCTGACCTCTGACCCTATCCTAACTCCAACCCTTTTCGGACAAGGTCAGAAGCCTTTGGGCTGCATCAGAACAAAAGTGTCTGAAGATTTTCCTGTATTGCTGCATGTTGTGGCTTTCCTGAGGAATGATTGCTCACCCCAGACTGGAAGCCTACCCTAGTCGGTGCTATTGAAATTCTTCAGTTTTACAGATAGCTGTTTTTCCATCAAGAAGCAATTCTGAAAACAGCAGAATATCGCATGAAGCATGCTGTTTGCTGACAATATCAATATCCCTCCTGGGTGGTGTCTGTGTCCATTACCACTTCCTTTCCCATCCTCTGTTACTAAAGCATTATTGATCACCAGGAATCTCAAAAGTCACTGATGTTGGGCACACTCCATCACTCATCAGTTCCTGTGGATTGGAGGATAGCAAATGTTATCCCACTTTTTAAGAAAGGAGGGAGAGAGAAAACGGGTAATTATAAACCAGTTAGTCTGACATCAGTGGTGGGGAAGATGCTGGAGTCAATTATAAAAGACGAAATTGCTGAGCATTTGGATAGCAGTAACGGGATCATTCCGAGTCAGCATGGATTTACGAAGGGGAAATCATGCTTGACAAATCTACTGGAATTTTTTGAGGATGTAACTAGAAAAATTGACAGAGGAGAGTCAGTGGATGTGGTGTACCTCGACTTTCAGAAAGCCTTCGACAAGGTCCCACATAGGAGATTAGTGGGCAAAATTAGGGCACATGGTATTGGGGGTAGGGTACTGACATGGATAGAAAATTGGTTGACAGACAGAAAGCAAAGAGTGGGGATAAATGGGTCCCTTTCGGAATGGAAGGCAGTGACCAGTGGGGTACCGCAAGGTTCGGTACTGGGACCCCAGCTATTTACGATATACATTAATGACTTAGACGAAGGGATTAAAAGTACCATTAGCAAATTTGCAGATGATACTAAGCTGGGGGGTAGTGTGAATTGTGAGGAAGATGCAATAAGGCTGCAGGGTGACTTGGACAGGTTGTGTGAGTGGGCGGATACATGGCAGATGCAGTTTAATGTAGATAAGTGTGAGGTTATTCACTTTGGAAGTAAGAATAGAAAGGCAGATTATTATCTGAATGGTGTCAAGTTAGGAGGAGGGGGAGTTCAACAAGATCTGGGTGTCCTAGTGCATCAGTCAATGAAAGGAAGCATGCAGGTACAGCAGGCAGTGAAGAAAGCCAATGGAATGTTGGCCTTCGTTGAAGTGTGCGGTAATGTGCGCGTGCGCGGTAATGTGCGCGTGCGCGGTAATGTGCGCGTGTGCGGTAATGTGCACGTGTGCGGTAATGTGCGCGTGTGCGGTAATGTGCGCGTGTGCGGTAATGTGCGCGTGTGCGGTAATGTGCGCATGCGCGGGAATGTGCGCATGCGCATGATTCCCAGGCGGCGAGGCCTGTGGAATCAGTGATAATTTCCAGGCGTTTCGAAGAGATGTATTAATGAAATGAGTTACTTAAAGCTTAAATAAAGTTTAAGTAAATCGGAATTCTCGTTTATCTCACGACAATTTAAGTAACTCATTTGATCCATCCTCCTCTCAAAGGTATCTATCAATGGCCATACACTTAATGTACTACTTGATTCTGGCAGTTCAGAAAGTTTTATAAGTGAACAAGTTGTGTCTCGACTAAATCTAACTATTATACCTTCAAATAGAGAAATCTCGATGGCTCTGACATCTCTCAATACTCAAATTATTGGATCTTGCATTGTTGACTTTATTCTGAACAAAGCTAGTTATAAATCTGTGTGTCTTGGTATTTTGGAAAATTTGTGTAGCGATATAATTCTAGGTCAGGATTTTCAGAAACAGCACAGATCACTTCAAATAATGTATGAAGGAACTATGCCTGATCTTGTATTGTCAAAGCCACCAGTATTGTGTGTTTTTTCTGCTGCATCTGTTGAATGTCCATCATTATTCGCTAATTTATCCTCTAAGTGCAAGCCAATTGCTACAAAATCAAGACACTTTAGTAAGGATGACAAAAACTTCATCAACACAGAGGTAACTAATCTTTTACGAGAAGGTATCATAGAGCCCAGCTCTTCCCCTTGGAGGGCACAAGTTGTTGTGGTTAAGGATCCCTTGGAGAGACATAGAAAGAGACTCTGCATTGATTACTCTCAAACTATAAACCAGTTCACGGAGCTTGATGCATACCCATTACCTCGTATAGATGATATTATCAATACATTAGCAAAGTATAAGGTATTCTCTACTTTTGACCTAAAAAGTGCTTACTACCAAATCCCTTTGAAAAAATCAGACAAGAAATACACTGCGTTTGAAGCAAATGGAAAATTATACCACTACTGCAGAGTTCCTTTTGGTGTAACTAATGGTGTGGCAGTTTTTCAGAGAGAGATGGACAAACTTGTTGAACTGGAAAACCTTAGAGATACTTTCCCTTATCTTGACAATATAACTATTGCAGGACAAGACCAAGCTGAACATGACAAAAATGTGCAACGGTTTTTAGAAGTTGTACATTCTAAAAATCTAACATTAAATGAGGCTAAGTCAATAATGTCAGTGCCATCAATTAATATTCTTGGTTATTGGGTTGGAAATGATACGATCAAGCCTGATCCAGAGAGACTCCGCCCACTCCAAGAGATACCTGTTCCAGCTACATTAAACTCTTTACAAAGGGTTCTTGGCATGTTTGCATATTACGCAGAATGGATACCGAATTTCTCTGACAAAATTCAACCTTTGATTAGAGCAAAATCTTTCCCCCTTGACTCTACAGCAATTGGTGCCTTTACTTCTTTAAAGAAACAATTAGAATCTGCGACATTACACGCCATCGATGAGGATCTCCCCTTTGTTGTTGAATGTGATGCCTCTGATTTAGCAGTATCAGCAACATTAAATCAAGGAGGACGACCAGTGGCTTTCATGTCTCGTACTCTCCAAGGTAGTGAATTGCATTACCCACCCGTTGAAAAGGAAGCTACTGCAATTATTGAAGCAGTGAGGAAATGGAGTCATTTCCTTGCTCGCCGGCACTTCACTTTGATAACAGATCAGCGTTCAGTAGCTTTTATGCTAGATAATCGGAAGCGAACGAAGATTAAAAACAGTAAAATTCATGGATGGAGGATTGAATTATCTGCTTATAGTTATTCAATTGAGTACCGCCCTGGTAGGGATAATGTTGCTCCGGATACCTTTACTCGAGCATTTTGTGCCTCTGTTCATTCTTCTGCACTCACTGATCTTCACAATGGGCTGTGTCATCCTGGAGTCACTCGTATGTTACACTATGTTCGTTCCAAAAACTTACCTTTCTCTACAGAAGATGTGAAGATGACGTGTGCTTCGTGTAGAATCTGTGCTGAATTAAAACCAAGGTTCTTCCATCCTCAAAAAGGAAGATTGATCAAAGCTACTCAACCTATGGAACGTTTGAGTATTGACTTCAAAGGGCCTTTACCATCCTCCTCTCAAAATGTTTATATACTTACCATAATTGATGAATATTCGAGGTTTCCATTTGCTTTTCCTTGTCGAAATATGTCAGCTGCTACGGTTATCAAATGTTTAGATCAACTGTTTTCATTCTGTGGATTTCCAAGTTACATACATTCTGATAGGGGCGCCTCATTCATGTCGAAAGATTTAAAGGACCACCTTTCTAATAGAGGAATTGCAACAAGTAAAACAACACCATATCATCCTATTGGAAATGGTCAGGTTGAGAGGTATAACGGAATCATTTGGAAAGCAGTGAAACTGGCTTTAAAGTCAAATGACTTACCAGATCAGCAGTGGGAATGTGTTCTACCAGATGCATTACACTCCATCAGATCTCTACTGTCAACCGCTACCAATACTACTCCACATGAGCGGTTCTTTAACTTCAAACGGCGTTCTTCTAGTGGTACTTCTCTGCCATCATGGTTGACTAGCCCTGGGACTGTGCTGCTTCGTCGGTATGTCCGATCAAATAAGAATGAGCCCCTTGTTGATGAAGTTGAACTGACTGATGTCAACCCTTCTTATGCAACTATCAAGTATCGGGATGGACGTCAGTCAACTGTCTCACTTCGTGACCTTGCACCATGTCCATCTTCTCCATCAGCTCCATCACTCCTTGATAATCGAGAACTTCCTTCAACACTCCCATCATCTCCTATGAAAACTTCTACAAGTAATTCTAAAATTGAAAATGTAAATAACAATATGAGTGAAGTTGATGACCAAGCAACATATGTACCACCAGCTATGGAAACACCATTATCTCCTGATGCTCCAGTGCTGCGACGGTCATCAAGATCTACTAAACCTCCTGACCGTCTCACTTATAAATAGGAGGGGAGAATGAAGTGTGCGGTAATGTGCGCGTGCGCGGTAATGTGCGCGTGTGCGGTAATGTGCGCGTGTGCGGTAATGTGCGCATGTGCGGTAATGTGCGCGTGTGCGGTAATGTGCGCGTGTGCGGTAATGTGCGCGTGCGCGGGAATGTGCGCATGCGCATGATTCCCAGGCTGCGAGGCCTGTGGAATCAGTGATAATTTCCAGGCGTTTCGAAGAGATGTATTAATGAAATGAGTTACTTAAAGCTTAAATAAAGTTTAAGTAAATCGGAATTCTCGTTTATCTCACGACATTCGTAACAAGAGGAGTTGAGTATAGGAGCAAAGAGGTCCTTCTACAGTTGTACCGGGCCCTGGTGAGACCGCACCTGGAGTACTGTGTGCAGTTTTGGTCTCCAAATTTGAGGAAGGATATTCTTGCTATTGAGGGCGTGCAGCGTAGGTTCACTAGGTTAATTCCCGGAATGGCGGGACTGTCGTATGTTGAAAGGCTGGAGCGATTGGGCTTGTATACACTGGAATTTAGAAGGATGGGGGGGATCTTATTGAAACATATAAGATAATTAGGGGATTGGACACATTAGAGGCAGGAAACATGTTCCCAATGTTGGGGGAGTCCAGAACAAGGGGCCACAGTTTAAGAATAAGGGGTAGGCCATTTAGAACGGAGATGAGGAAGAACTTTTTCAGTCAGAGAGTGGTGAAGGTGTGGAATTCTCTGCCTCAGAAGGCAGTGGAGGCCAGTTCGTTGGATGCTTTCAAGAGAGAGCTGGATAGAGCTCTTAAGGATAGCGGAGTGAGGGGGTATGGGGAGAAGGCAGGAACGGGGTACTGATTGAGAGTGATCAGCCATGATCGCATTGAATGGCGGTGCTGGCTCGAAGGGCTGAATGGCCTACTCCTGCACCTATTGTCTATTGTCTATTGTCATCAATAATAAACCAGTTGAATATAAGTGCAGTCAAAATGTGTAGGAAGGAACTGCAGATGCTGGTTTAAATCGAAGATAGACACAAAATGCTGGAGTAGCTCAGTGGGCCAGGCAGCATCTCTTTAGAAACATAGAAACATAGAAAATAGGTGCAGGAGTAGGCCATTCGGCCCTTCGAGCCTGCACCGCCATTCAATATGATCATGGCTGATCATCCAACTCAGTATCCCGTACCTGTCTTCTCTCCATACCCCCTGATCCCTTTAGCCACAAGGGCCACATCTAACTCCCTCTTAAATATAGCCAATGAACAGGCCTCAACTACCTTCTGTGGCAGAGAATTCCACAGATTCACCACTCTCTGTGTGAAAAAAAATGTTCTCATCTCGGTCCTAAAAGACTTCCCCCTTATCCTTAAACTGTGACCCCTTGTTCTGGACTTCCCCAGATCGGGAACAATCTTCCTGCATCTCGCCTGTCCAACCCCTTAAGAATTTTGTAAGTTTCTATAAGATCCCCCCTCAATCTTCTAAATTCCAGCGATTAGACAGATCAGTCTGAAGGGTCTCGACCCGAAACGTCACCCAATCCTTCTCTCCAGAGATGCAGAGTTACTTCAGCATTTTGTGTCCATCTTTGAATATACTGTAAATGCAGCCCGGAGGGACCATTACATGTGCCATAATTATACTCAGAAAGCTCCATTGGGCAGGTCATGTCTTTTGTAATCCGGGCACCAAACTCAAGTCAAATTAAGTTAAGGTTAATTGTCAGGCACACAAGTATGGTCAGGTACAGGTACAATGAAAACAGACATTCTATTCTGTGACATAAAAGGCACAAGTTGAGTAGGTTGAGAAGGCTGGACTCTATTCCTTGGAGCACAGGAGGATCAGGGGTGATCTCATAAAGGTATATAAAATCATGAGAGGAATAGATCGGATAGATGCACAGAGTCTCTTGCCCAGAGCAGGTGAATCGCGGAGCAGAGGGCATAGGTTTAAGGTGAAGGGGAAAAGATTTAATAGGAATCTGAGGGGTAACTTTTTCACGCAAAGGATGGTGGGTGTATGGAACAAGCTGTCACAGGAGGTAGTTGAGGCTGGGACTATCCCAACATTTAATGAACAATTGGACAGGTACATCGATAGGACAGGTTTGGAAGGATAAGGACCAAACATGGGCAGGTGGGACTAGTACAGCTGGGACATGTTGGCCGGTGAGGGCATGTTGGGCAAAAGGTCCTGTTTCCACACTGTATCACTCTATGACTCTATGTGCTCGAGTGACTCAACGGGTCAGGCAGCATCTCTCGAGAACATGAATAGGGAACGTTTAGGATCTGGACCTTCTTCAGACAGATTGTAGAATGCGGGAGAAAGCTGGAAGAGAGGTGGAGGCAGGACAAAGCTAGGAGAGTGATAGGTGCATACAGGTGAAGGGGATTGATTGGCAAGTTGTTGGGCAAAGGCCAGAGATGAAAAGACTGAAGGCTGGTAAGCCTAAATAAGGATAAAAGGAGAGAAAAGGCATAAAATGTGAAGCCAGAGGAAGAGATATGGGTGAAAGAGAACGGGGAAGGCTAAAGGGGGGAAGGGGGGGGGGGGGGGGAAGTGGGGGCAAGATTATGGGAGAAAGGTGTGTGCATCAAGATGGGGCACAGAGAAGAGAGGGGTGGCAAAAGAGATGTGTCTTCTTACATCCACTCTATCCAGGCCTTGTTTTTTGTTTTTTTGTCAATAGATACTGGCATTAACTGTCCATTCTTGGTCTTCAGAGAGAATGAATCAGCCACATGGGGATTGGGTACAGAGTCTTGGAAGGGTAAAACTAGGTAAAGACAGTACATTTTTTTTTCGGAAAGGCATTGGTGCAGCACGTAGAATTGTATGATAATACAGTGGCTTTCTGAGACCGAGGATGCTGGAGATCAAAAATAAAACCAGAAAGTGTTAGAAATACTCAGCAGGTCAGGCTACATTTGTGGGAAGAAGAGCAGAGTTAAAGTTTCAGGTCAGAGACATTTGTCAGGACTGGGAAGGAAACACAAGAAACTTGTTACGCTGCAGTTAGGGTATGTCTCAGATGGGACAAAATCTGGGATGAGCATGGGGATAAACGGTAAACAAGGTTAACTGGCTAAAGAGTAAATGGGAGTAATTAGAGAGCGAGGACATAGACAAGAGAATGTAGGAGCATGAAACACGGAGCATGAAGACAGGCCAGGCAGGTCAGAGAGGGCATGTCCTCCAAGTCAAGTCAAGTCAAGTTTATTTGTCACATACACATACACGATGTGCAGTGAAATGAAAGTGGCAATGCCTGCGGATTGTGCAAAAAAAAATAATTACAGTTACAGCATATAAATTAAAGTTAATACCGAAAAGACAAAATTTAGTCCCTGGAGTTATAAAAGTTAACAGTCCTGATGGCCTGTGGGAAGAAACTCCATCTCATCCTCTCCATTTTCACAGCGTGAAGGCGCTTGCCTGACCGTAGCATCTGGAACAATCCGTTGCTGGGGTGGCAGGGGTCCCTCATAATCTTGCTTGCTCTTGATCTACACCTCCTGATGTATAGGTCCTGTAGGGGGGCGAGTGTAGTTCCCATGGTGTGTTCTGCCAAACGCACTACTCTCTGTAGAGCCTTCCTGTCCTGTCCACTACACCGAAAAACAAAATCAAGAAACAAATTCAACAATTGATAGGTTTAGAGAAAGCTGCAGTTAGCGGCAATTGTTGAATTCTATCGTCGAGAAAGCTGCAAAATGGGGCCAAATGGAAAATTAGTTGCTGTTCCTTAAGTCTGCGTTGATTGTAATAGTGCAGGAGGTCCTAGACCACTAGGTCAGAGTGGGATTGCCATGGAGAGTAGCCATAACCATAGTGCGACCCTATGTTATTGCAGCCTTACTCTCATTGTCATAGTCCTGAGTGATAACTGCTGTTTTTGTCAGTCTCGGGAAGTATATGTACTGATCTTTTCTGATTAACACCGAAACAGTCCAGAGTTGGGCGAGGATCATTTTTAATATCAAAGACTGGAGCAGGTTCTTAGGTCCTGGTCGACTGGTGTTTCCATCCTTCTGTCCCTTCAGTGGCCAACCAAAAGGAATCATGAAAAGATATGTTCACGTACAGGACACAGAGCTCAGGAAACCATGTCACCACAGGGCAATAATGACTTCTGGAATCTTGTATTCTAGAGGGCGATTCGTCCGGCAATGCCATAGATAACTTTGGTGGCCATATTCTGAAAATTATTTTCTAGCTGACACGTAGCCTCTATAATCCAGTTACAAAGCTTGGTGTGTAGAATTAGTTGTGATATCCTCACTAATAGGATAAACAGGAATGTTATGAATACACTGGTGATCTGGGTTCAAACTTGACCTAGGCACTGTATGCGTGGAATTTGCACCTTCTCTCTGTGATCACATGGGTTTCCTCTGGGTGCTCGTGTTCCCACCGGCATCGAATGGTGTGTGATTTTGTGAGTTAATTGTCCCCTGCCAATTGCGCCTCGTGTGTAGGTGGGTGGTAGAATCGCAGTGGTGGGGAGGGGGGGTTGATGGGAATGTGAAGAGAATAAAACGGGATTAGTGTGGGATTAGTATAGATGTGCAGGTTTCATAGATGTCCAAAGACGTGCAGGTTTGTAGGTTAATTGACTGGGTAAAAATGTAAAAATTGTCCCTGGTGTGTGTAGGATAGTGTTAATGTGTGGGGATCACTGGGCGGCGTGGACTTGGTGGGCCAAAAGGGCCTGTTTCCGCGCTGTAGAATCTAAATCTAAAAAATCTAAAAATTAATACTTGTTGGTTGGCATATACTCTGCTGGCTGAAGGCCCGTTCCCCTGCTGTATAACTGGATACTTCACACACACATGCACACACACACACACAAGGTTAACCACTTCATTCAATTACGATACACAATACTTCAAGGAGATTCTTTTAAAATTGGGAGAATGTGTTGTTCAATGCAGAAAGCTGCAGAAATAAAATTCAAACTGAACACTACAACTGTCTGCATTGATGAATAAATGTCAAATTACAGCAGTCAAGGCAAGGGGCAGAATCATTTCAGCATTTCCCCCAGAGAGATTGCACAATTTTGAGTCACGTTGAAAATGTTATAGCAGACCTCTTCACTTACAATTATGAGTCTCTGAACATCATTAATTTCCAAGATCGCAGTAGGTTACATTCTACAAAAAAATCTGTCTTTTTCAATTCATGTGATTAAAAAAGATGGATGATAAGAGCCTTAGTACATTAGTAATAAAGTTCACATTAGTTCTTGAAAAGATTGGAATTGTATACCGAATAGCCTAAGTTTAAAAAATGTAGGTTCCTATTAGGAGGACATTAGACCCAACGATCTAGCCTGGACTGTTCTGAAGACCAATCTAGTTAGTTCCCTCTGAACTCAAACTGAACTGAAATCAGGAATGTTAACACCAGCAGCATCAGGAGCATCATCAACACCAGCCTTCTGCTCAGTCCTGCATCTCCAAAGGGAAGAGTTGGTTACTTTGGAAGAATCCCTGCCTGTCTTACAAGAGCCTACAAGCAGTAGGTAACATTCCTGGATGTATGGAGATAGCTGTTCCTCAGGAGGATAAATGTCTTGCATTGGCTGGTGCCAGAAAACTTGGGAGAACTGGTCCTGATGTCATTAAGACTCAATGCCAGGCTGCAAAAAGAGTTTCATGCCCAGTGATTACAACTGGCTGACCAACTGGTTTTGAGATACGGGACTCTGAGCAGAAGGCTGGTGTTGACAACTGGTTTTGAGAGGCAACAGAATCTTAGTTCTGATGGAAGGAACTAAATCTGTTCTTCTCGCTCCCTCCCTTGTCTGCAACCCCCTCTCTCAAACATGCCCCTCTCTCCCTTATCTGCAGCCCCCCCTCTCCCTCACACTCTGTCCCTCTGATTTCCATGTTCATCGCCCACTCCTATTTCCATTCATTCAGGTTCTCTTTTCACCTCTGACCCATTAAACACACAGCTTTGTTTTCACTTTGCACATGTGCCCAGGTGAAACTGGACCTGTCTCATCCAGTTCTCCTCATTCTGTTAATTGAATCTTGCTGGCCCCACCACTGCGAATCATGGGTTCAGCTGCTTGGATCTGAAGTTCTTAAACCCCATCCCTAATTGTTCGCAATACCCACAGGAAGAGCGGCTGACTAGTACATTGACAGGACTGATTGGCTCTTTGGTCATTTTATGATCAATGGTGGCCCAAAATTGACCATGTACAGTGCCCCAGTGTGTGATTTTAGAGAACAAAGACACTGAAAGACAGGCTGAGTGAAAGTGAAAGAGACATGTGTCTGACCCCTTGAGCTCTGCTTTTCACAATGCTGTCATGAAATAGAAGCTCAGCGTCTGAACCTTTCTGCGAAGAAGTGTTTAGGAATACCAACATGCCGGAGTTGCCTCTTTACACATGATATTCCCTGTCAGAGCGGAGTTAGTACAGTTCAACAACGGAGCAAGTATTGGGAAGCTTCACCATTTTATAACATTATTTTCCTCAGCTAAACTGTATCCTAATGTGGCGTAATGTGTGTAATTTTGTTGAACTTGATTCTCACCTGAAACCACATCGAAGCAATATAATCCATCGCAACTACTGGAATTACATTCAATCACCCGGAATGTAATTATGACTTTGTAGCATTGTATTAAACAACTGACAGAGATATCAGGCAGGAAAGAGGAATAGAAGTACTGTTTGTTCAGGACAGCACGGGAGGGGGAGAGTGCTACACCTAGTTTTTGTATTCAAGGAGAAGCTATTTATATTTTAGTTTAGATAAACACAAAACGCTGGAGTAACTCAACAGGACAGGTAGCATCTCTGGAGAGAAGGAATGGATGACGTTTCATGTCGAGACCCTTCTTCAGACTGGTTAGGGATAAGGGAAATGAGAGATATAGACAGTGATGTGGAGCGATACAGAACAATGAATGAAAGATATACAAAGAAGTAACAATGATAAAAGCAACAGGCCGTTGTGAGCTGTTTGTAGGGTGAAAATGGGTGGGGGAGGGATAGAGAGAGAGGGAATGCCGGGGCTACCCGAAGTGAGAGAAATCAACAATCGTACCACTGGGCAGTAAGCTGCTCAAGCGAAATATGAGATGCTGTTCCTCCAATTTGCGTTTAGCCTCACTCTGACAATGGAGGAGACCGAGGACAGAAAGGTTTGTGTTGGAATGGGAAGGAGAATTAAAGTGTCTGTCAACTGGGAGATTAGGTTGGTTCACGCGGGCTGAGCGAAGGTGTTCTCCAAAACGATCGCCCAGTCTGCGTTTGGTCTCACCGATGTATAAGAGTCAAACCTTGAACAACGGATACAGTAGATGAGATTGGAGGAGGTGCAGGTGAACCTCTGCATAACCTGAAAGGACTGTCGGGGTCCCCGGACTGAGTCGAGGGAGGAGGTATAACGACAGGTGGTGCATCTTCTGCAGTTGCTGGGGAAGGTACCTGGGGAGGGGGTGGTTTGGGTGGGAAGGGATGAGTTAACCAGGGAGTTGCGGAGGGAACGGTCTCTGCGGAAGGCAGAAAGGGATGGAGATGGGAAAATGTGGCTAGTGGTGAGATCCAATTGGAGGTGGCGGAAACTTTGGAGGATTATGTGTTGCATGCGATGGCTGATGGGGTGGAAGGTAAGGACCAGGGGGACTCTGTCTCTGTTGTGACTAGGGGGAGGGGGAGCAAGGGTGGAGCTGTGGGGTACCAAGGAGTCATTTATACCAAGCCAATTAATCTACATACCTGGAGACTTTTTTTGCATATCGTTCATTCATTGTTCTTTATCTCTCTACATCATCATCTATATCGCTCGTTTCCCTTATCCCTAACCAGTCTGAAGAAGGGTCTCAGCCCAAAACGTCACCTATTCCTCCTCTCCAGAGATGCTACCTGTCCCACTGAGTTACTCCAGCTTTTTGTGTCCATCACCTGTCATATATCTCTCCATCGCTCCGCCTCCCTTTCTTTTTCTAAGGTCCTCCTTAAATCATTCAACGGAATGCGATTGCAACGTCCCCTCCTGACTCTGACGTGGAATGGGTGGCAGCGCAAGTCGAAGGTGTCACTGTCATCCATGTATACAAGCCACCTTCTACCAGGCTTCACAAAGACTCCATCCCCGCCTTTGGTTCGCCCTGCATGTACGCTGGAGACTTTAATTGCCACAGCACCACCTGGGGCTACCGTTCAACTAACCCAGATGGCGCTGCACTAGAAGACTGGGCCTCAGCCACTGGCGTTCAACTCCTGTACGACCCAAAACAACCGGACAGCTTCGGCTCTGGCAGGTGGAACACCACCACCAACCCTGACTTGGCTTTTGCAAACCTGAATGGACCATCCCCACACCGTATCACCCTGGATCACTTCCCGAAATCACAACATCGTCCATCTCTGATTATCCCGGACAACCCCATCGAGCTGGTCCCAACCAAACCTGCGAAGAGGTGGAATTTTCGCAAGGCCAGGTGGGACCAGTTCACGTCCGGTGGACCTCTGGATCGACAGCCTTCCCACCCCCACCCCCACCAACCTGGACAATGCCTACTCAGCCCTCTGCAAACTCCTTATAAGGGCAGCAAAGAGTTCCATTCCTCGCGGCTATCATCGCCGGTACATCCCCACATGGGACGAAGAGTGTGACGCATGCTACGACCCATTCCTGTACGCTGAACCTGGCGAAGAGGCTGCTTCCAAGGCTGCGGAACTGACAAACTGCCTCGACAAGAAGCGCAGAGAGTGGTGGGAAGAGACAGTCCAAGGAAACGACTTCACACACTCCAGTAGGGTGGCGTGGAAAACCTTCAATCGCCTCACCGGTCGAAGTACCCGCCCAAAGCATTGCCCTGTCACGGCCAACTCCATCGCCCACTAGTTCCTGGCCAATGGCCACTCCAAAGACGCGGACAAGAACCATACTCGTTCTGTCAAACAGGAATCCACTAATCTTTGGAAAGCTCCAGGTGCTGTCAGCACCTGTCACCTGTCAGCACCCTTTTCCTCTGCAGAACTTTCTTCCGTCATCTCTCAACTGAAATGTGGAAAAGCTCAGGGTCCTGATAACATCCCCCCAGAATTCCTGAAACACTGCGGTCCTAAATGCCTGACCTGGCTCCGTGAGTTTTACTCCTCTTGCCTCATTGGTCAGTCCATTCCGAAGATCTGGCGGAAAGCCACCGTCATGGCACTACCAAAACCAAACAAGCCTGCGGACGACCCAAGGAACTATCGGCCCATCTCACTCCTCTGTGTTCTGTACAAGCTCCTCAAATGGCTTCTCCTGGGCCACCTTGATCCAATCGTTGGCCCTCAACTACCCGCTGAACAAGTTGGATTTCGGCATGGACGCTGCACCACCCACCAAATAGTCAAGCTGACCAATGACATCAAAGACAGTTTCGAAAAGGGTCACAAGGCGGGCATCACACTGGTGGACCTCACCGCTGCTTATGATACTGTGTGGCACCAGGGCTTGATCTTGAAGCTCCTCCGAACCATCTCTGAATGTCATTTAGTGCAGTTCCTTGCCAACATGCTTGCCAACCGCAGTTTTGTACTCAAGACCAGCGACGGACAATCTAGCCGACTGCGATGCCTAAGAAACGGAGTCCCCCAAGGCTCGGTACTGGCCCCCATGCTCTTCAATCTCTATATCAGCGATCTGCCACGCACGACCTCGCGCCAGTATGGATACGCAGATGACTTGGCCCTACTGCACTCGGACAAGAGTTGGTCAAATGTTGAGGATGTGCTCTCGACGGATATGGAACTTGTCGCGGGCTACCTTAAGACCTGGAGACTAAAACTGAGTATGGCAAAAACCACCACAATGGTCTTTCACCTGAACAACAAGGAAACTCAACGCCAGCTAACCATCACCCTCAATGGGTCACCCCTACCCTACAATCCATTTCCTACATACCTCGGGGTGAAACTAGATCGGCAGCTGACCTACAAGCAACACCTTGAAGCTCTCCGTGCTAAAGTCTGAGTACGTCGCGCCAACATGGTGCCGCAGCATTCATACCAGCAAGCTAGACGCCACCTGCAACGACACCATGCGGATCATCACTGGCTGCCTACGCCCTACTCTGACGGATCTCCTGCTGGTGCTCGCAGGTATCGCACCCGCCAAGCTTCACAGAGAGTTCTTCACTCATAGGCTGGTGTGCAAGGCCCCATCGGACGCCAAACATCCTTTGCACCACCTCGCCCAGGATTCACAGCAACTGGGACCTCAACGCCTGTCATCTCGTCACCCTTTCTCCCGACATGCAGCGACCCTCTGTGGCTCCGGTTTCAACAAACCAGGAGCATGGAGAACCAGCTGGGAACAGACAGCGCGACCTCCTCAATTCACTGTCGCACCGAACACCACAGCCCCACCCGGCTCAGACATGCCCCGCAAAGAGTGGGTCGTCCTGAACCGGCTCCGCACAGGGGTCGGCCGGTTCAATGCCAACATGCATCGTTAGGGGTTGCGTCCATCAGCAGCCTGCGTGTGTGGAGCAGACCAGCAAACAGCGCAGCACGTCATTTTTGACTGCACTGTCCTCTGTCCCCCTGGTGGAGGGGTAGACCTCACGGCCCTTGACAACAGCACATTGCACTGGCTACAGCGCCGGGAGGGCGTTACATAATTTCTGTTGTCTCAAATGCAAGAAGAAGAATCATTCAACCAAAATCTTACTCCCCTGCCTTATATCTCTTTGCAAGATACATGTCAAGTTCTGTTTAATAACTCTCCTTTGAAAAACGTTTAGTTTAGTTTAGTTTCGGGATGCATCGTGGAAACAGGCCCTTCAGCCCACCGAGTCCGCGCCGACCAGCGATCCCTGCACATTAACACTATAACGTACTAGCGACAATTTACACTTATACCAAGTATACAAACCGAAACCAATTAACCTACGAACCTGGACGTCTTTAGAGTGTGGGAGAAAACCGAAGATCTCGGAGAAAACCCATGTGGTCACGGGGAGAACGTACAAACTCTGCACAGACAGCACCCATAGTCGGGACCAAACAGTCGTCTCTGGCGCTTCAAGGCAGCAACTCTACCGCTGCGCCACCGTGTCGCCAAAAGTGATTTTGTATTTCCTAATAGATTAGTATTCATTTTGAATGAATCAAGTCTATGCCCATCAAATTTATGCCAGCTTGCAAAGCAATTCCATCAGTTCCATTCCTCCACTTGTTTCCCTGTAACCGATTCTCTCTTACATGTCCAATTGGGGCGGCATGATGGTACAGCGGTAGAGTTGCTGCCTTACAGCGCTTGCAGCACCAGAGACCCTGGTTCGATCGCGACTACGGGTGCTGTCTGCACGGAGTTTGTACGTTTTCCCCGTGACCGCGTGGGTTTTCTCTGAGATCTTTGGTTTCCTCCCACACTCCAAGGATGTACAGGTATGTAGGTTAATTGGCTTAGTATAAATGTAAAAATTATTCCCCAGTGCGTGTAGGATCGTGTTAATATGCGGGGATCGCTGGTCAGCGTGGACCCGCTGGGACGAAAGGCCTGTTTCTGCGCTGTATCTCTAAACTAAACTGAACTAATTCTGTTTCACCCAGTTACACCCAAGGGTGAGTTGCACTGGCCAATTAACCTACTGACTCACACATTTTTGAGACCTGTGAGGAAACCCACGCAGTCACAGGGAGAAAATTCAGAATCCACCCAGGCAGCCATGGATGTCAGGAATGAATGTGGGTCTCCGTGCCTCTGATGGAGCAGCATTAATTACTGTGACATTGTGCCCAATATTCCAGGCATGACATCAACAAAGTTGTGGTTGTGCTTGTTTAAATTTCTTAATTGCGAGTCACAGAGGCAGATAGAATTAACCTGCTTATGTTTCAAAATCATTGCACATCATCTAAAATAAACCATATGGCTTGAGATCCCTCTGGGCATATTTTGCCCCAAAAACAACATTTTCATTGGTATTCCTGTCAGTATAATAGAAAGATAAACCGACATGTTTTATTTACGTTCGACTGAGCAGTTTAACTCAAAATTGCAGCACTTACAATATTGATCTGGAGAATGATTCCACCCTGTCTTTCTATGTGTATAGTGATTGCAATCACAAGATCCCCCAAGTTCCTCAAAGCTAAATAGGTGTACCTAGAATAATGAAGGGAATCAATCATTGCAGGCAGAGATTAATTGGTCAACAGCTCAAAGTGTAGGCTCCCATTGATCCTCATGGACCATT
Organism: Rhinoraja longicauda; assembly: GCF_053455715.1. Lineage (NCBI taxonomy): Eukaryota > Metazoa > Chordata > Chondrichthyes > Rajiformes > Arhynchobatidae > Rhinoraja > Rhinoraja longicauda. Next base: position 23,194,711 of record NC_135955.1, on the reverse strand, counting down.
CAGCTCTGGACGTTTAGTGGAATACCAATTATTAGTGGGCTGTAACATTCTCTTTCACTGTACACAGGAGAATCAGAGAACTGTAGAATTTGTTTTATCTTGATATATGTTTTTTTTTTAAAGCTGTAACTTGTTCAGACCATCAGGGCAAATGTTATCTGCTGCTCAAATATAGCTGCTGTCCTAAGTGACTATTTTTTGCACTGGATTTGAGCAATAGGAGAATGTGTTAAAAGAGACGAGTATCGGCACTAGCTGAGGGCTCAATAGAACAATTGTCCTTTTTGGACATTTTTTGCTGAGAATTGAGAATGAACAGAACAGGGCAGTAAACATCTCTGCACAGTGGGTTGAGAACAAAGGAAGGGCAGAACAGCAACAGAAGCATGGGACAATTATATGGTCTCTAAACCATGAAAATGTGAAAACAATTGTGATTTTTTTGAACAAATTCTTGAAGCTGCTGGCATCAACATAATATATTAGAAACAAAAAAATCCAGAAATATAATCAACTCTACATCTTTGCCCTTTATCCTTTGCTGAACGTCAAAAGAAATGAAGTTATTGGCATTTAGCTTTTTTAATTATTGTGCCCCATTCTGTTGCTTGCTCTTGTACCCATCAGTCAGCATATCTGACTGGCAACAAAATCACTTGCTGTTTTTTTAATGTTAGTTCTTTGCAAAATAGACTATTATAATTGCTTTCCAGTATGTTATGGCAATTCATTTCAATGCTATGAAAAAATCCAATCTCCATTCTGTTCCCTAAGGTTTCTATGTTCTTTTTGTAAATGTGGACTATCTTTATAATTATTCAGGTAACCTTATTCTTGCTTCATCCAGTTGATTTATAGAGGTAGCTGTAACTCAAATGGGTAGGAAGTTCATTTTAATATTGCAAAATTATGGTTTCAAATCTCACTCCAGGGGTTTGGAACACAATATTCTAATGCACTACTGTGAGACCGCTTAGTTTCGTTTAGTTTAGTTTAAAGATACAGTGTGGAAACAGGCCTCACTCAGCCCACCAAGTCCATGCCTGCAATCACCCACACACCAGTTCTGTCCTACATATTAGGAACAATTTACAGAAGGCAATTAACCTACAAACCTGCACGTCCTTGGAATGTGCAAGGAAACTGGAGCACCTGGAGAAAACCCACGCTGTCACAGGGAGAATGTATAAACTCCACACAGTCAGTACCCCTGGTCAGGAATGAACCACTGTGAGGCAGCAACTCTACTGCTGCGACACTGTGCCACCCTTGCGTCAGGGGAACTATCTTTCAGATTAGACATTAACTGTTCATCCTCTCAGATAATGCAAGGTATCCTGAAGAGGCCTGGTTAATATCTAATCCTCAACCTACATATCCAAGACATAGCACGCTGTTGCTTAAAGGACCTTAATGTGCACAAATTGGCTGGTATGTTACTTGGATCACAACAAATATCTGTAACGACACAAGGAACAGCAGATGCTGGTTTACAAAAAAAAGTTACAATGTGTTGGAGTAACTCAGTGGGTCAGGCAACATCTCTGGAGGACCTGAATTGCAAGTCTGGTCTTGTTTCTAAACAATATATCCATCTTTGTATGATCTTCATTTACATACTGTTGTCTTGCTTTGATGAGTGCTAATTCATTGTGTTTTCCACTTGTGATACTCCTGAGGCTGCCTTGAATGGTGTTAGTGAACATTAAGCACAGCATCTGACTGCTCCAAATCACAAGCTAAGCTGGTGTGTAGGGAGATAGAAAGTAAATGGTAAGATTAACTGTTTTAACCCATATACAGACGTATGTATGGAATGGTCTAACTGATAGAGTAACATTGTTTGGGTAATATGCACGTAAACATTTCTGGTAAAGGATCTCTCCCTGCAGCAGTCCAGCTAATAGCCATTTCTTAAAGGATTTTTAGAAAAAGAAGATACCTCAGAAATATGTATTTAAACCTTCTAGTGAAACCATCATGAGAGTGCGTCAAGTGGGTGGAGAGCATCAACAACTTCAGGTTGCTGGGTATGTATATATCAGAAGATTGGTCCTGGGCCCAGTACATTGATGCAATCACAAAGAAAACTCATCAACACCTCTCTAGTACTCAAGGCACCCTGATATATTATGTGTAAGAATAAGAAAATAACTGCAGATGCTGGTACAAATCGATTTATTCACAAAATGCTCGAGTAACTCAGCAGGTCGGGCAGCATCTCGGGAGAGAAGGAATGGGTGACGTTTCGGGTCGAGACCCTTCTTCAGACTGATGTCAGGGGGGCGGGACAAAGGAAGGATATAGGTGGAGACAGGAAGATAGAGGGAGATCTGGGAAGGAGGAGGGGAAGGGAGGGACAGAGGAGCTATTTAAAGTTGGAGAAGTCGACGCTCATACCACCGGGCTGCAAACTGCCCAGGCGAAATATGAGGTGCTGTTCCTCCAATTTCCGGTAGGCCTCACTATGGCACTGGAGGAGGCCCATGACAGAAAGGTCAGACTGGGAATGGGAGGAGGAGTTAAAGTGCTCGGCCACCGGAGATCAGTTTTGTTAATGCGGACCGAGCGCAGGTGTTCAGCGAAGCGATCGCCGAGCCTGCGCTTGGTTTCGCCGATGTAAATAAGTTGACATCTAGAGCACCTCTATTATGTTACAGAACAGAACCAAGTCACTCAATTCATTTCATCCAGCTGACCTTCATTGACTGCATAATATATTCTGATTCAAATTGCCTCCTGTCAGCCTTTCACCGTGTTGTTTTGTTACCTTTTCATTTTTGGATTTCTTTTAGTTTCATTTTGCAATTTGCCAAACCACATTTTATGGCCACATTTTATGGCCACTCCTTAACTATTGTCAGATTAAAGGAAATTCATCTTATGTATCTCCTACATTTATGAGTGACCTTGAATTTATGGGTGTTATAGAAGCATAGAAAATAGGTGCAGGAGTAGGCCATTCGGCCCTTCGAGCCAGCACCGCCATTCAATATGATCACAGCGGATCATTCTCAATCAGTACCCCATTCCGGCTTTTTCCCCATATCCCTTGATTCCCTTAGCCCCAAGAGCTAAATTTAACTATGCTCACTGGATTTGCTCTTTAATGTATCAAGGCTTTGATATCAATTTTTGCTCAGAGTGGACCATGGTATGGTGGAACTAAAAGAGAAAGTCAGCATCTATGAAGATAGAAACAGAATTAACACTTCAGACCAATGATCCTTCATCAAAAGGAAACTTTGTATTTCTGCTCCCTTTTCCTTTTCTTTTTCCCAGATTTCCAGCTTCTGCATTTTTTTTAATTCAACCAATTGGCTTGTCGTGAAAAGGCAATTTAAGCATGGTAGCAAATGCGCTGGCAGCCCCTACTGCTAATTTGTTCCATCACAACACAGAGAAGAAAGGAAGATATATTTAATGGGGTTTTTTCTTTCAAATGAAATGCCTGCAAGATTCCGTTAACCACTATCACTTGAGACTGATATTTCATTTGGCTTTTGTGTGCCATTATCACCCGCAGTAATTTAGACCATTAAGTTCAAAGTAGGATTTGGAATGTGTTTAGATTTTCTGAATTAATTGAAGAAAGTTGGAAAGGCTGACATTTATGCAGAGCATATCACAACTCCACATTGTCCTCATATACAATCCAGGCAATAAAGTGTGATTGTAACAGAGGAAGGGAGCACAGCCACCCGGCCACCTTTTTGCACACTGCTGCAGGGAACAGCACTGGGCAGGTAATTAAGTTGTTTTCTTGTGGTGTACTTCATTGTTGAATTGTAGTTGCATTAACCTTAATGTAACATGTTTGGTGAATATGTTACATCATCTTTTATTGCTACCAATTTAACACACATTTCTGGAGTTGCAGCTTCGATGGATTGCGGAAATTAAAAGCCTGTTTGCAGCAGCAGCACAGGCACATTTCGTTTAGTTTAGTTTAGAGATACAGCGCGGAGGCAGGTCCTTCGGCCCACCGAGTCTGTACTGTCCAGCTCTCCCCGCACATTCACACTATCCTACACACACGCTAGGGACAATTTACAATTTTACCGTGGCGAATTAACCTACAAATCTGTACATCCTGGGGGTGTGGAAGGAAACCGACGCACCTGGAGAAAACCCACGCAGGTCACTGGGAGAAACACAGGCACACAGTCTCAGGCAACAAATAAATACATGAATTACACATAAATTCTGCAAGACGGTGAAAAGACAATAATTGCGCGAATAAACAAGACATCCGTGCAAAAATACACAATTTGTAAAGAAGCCCAAGGTAGCGCAAGGGGTCATCTGCAGTTTTCTGCTGTTGAGGTATGATTAGGGTTGTGCAGGTCAGTTCAAGAATCTGATTGCAGTGGGAAAGTTACTGTTCCTGAACCTGGTGGTGTGGGCCTTTAGGCTTCTATACCTCCTGTCTAATGGTAGCAGTGAGAAGAGGGTCTGCCATGGATGGTGGAGAACCTTGATGATGGATGGTGCATTCTTGAGACAGAGCCACAAGCAGAAGGTTTTGATGGTGGGGAGAGCATTGCCCATGATGAACAATGCTGTAGTCAATGAACATCAGTCGCGCATACAGTACATGCTCCTGATATCCAGATAGTCCAGAACAGAGTGGAGTACAAGTGAGATAGCATCTGCTGTTGACCTGGTGTGGCGATAGGCAATTTGAAGTGGATTCATGTAATTCCTGAGGCAGGAGTAAATTTGTGTCCTGACCAAACACTCAAAGCATTTCATTATGGTCGAAGTAAGTGCTCCGAATGCAGGTCGCCATGCTCTTCTTGGGCACCGGCACAATATATGCTCTTTTGATGCAATTGGGAACCTCAGACCATAGAAGTGAAATGTTGAAGACATTCTTGAATACTCCAGCTTGTTGGTCCATGCATGATTTTAGTACTTAACCAGATGCACCATCTGGGCTGAACTATTTTAATGGATTCTTCCCCTTTAAAGATACTCTGACATTGGCCTCGGAGACTGAGCCCACAGGGTAATCAGGGGTTCTGGCGATAGGTGTAGATGCACCATTGTTCTCTCTCTCAAAGGGCACATAAAATGTGTTGAACTCATTGGGATGTTGTCACTTATGATACCAGATATCTGCGGAATTCTCTGCCTCAGAGGGCAGTGGAGGCCAATTCTCTGAATACATTCAAGAGAGAGCTAGATAGAGCTCTTAAAGATAGCGGAGTCAGGGGGTATGGGGAGAAGGCAGGAACGGGGTAATGATTGAGAATGATCAGCCATGATCACATTGAATGGCGGTGCTGGCTCGAAGGGCCGAATGGCATACTCCTGCACCTATTGTCTATTGTCTATTTCGCCTTGTAGGAGGTGATAGCATGAAGGCCCTGCCAGAGGTGTTGAGAGTTTGTCTGTGACTCCTGCTAAGACTGCAATTGTCTCTTAAAGCTTATAGTGACATTCAGGAAGTCATACAGTGTATTCAGAAAGTATTCAGACCCCTTCACTTTTTCCACATTTTGTTACGTTGCAGCCTTAATTTAAAATGGATTAAATTCATTTTTTATCATCAATCTACACACAATACCCCATAATAAAAAAGTGAAAACAGGTGTATAGAAATTTTTGCATAGTAATTAAAAAGAAATAATTGAAATATCACATTTACATAAGTATTCAGACCTGCAATGCTGCAAAAATTGTTTTATACCCTTCCCCAGATCTGTGTCTCAACACAATCCTGTCTCAGACGTCTATGACAATTTATTCGTCTTGATGGCTTGGTTTTTGCTCTGACATGCACAGTCAACTGTGGGACCTTATATAGATAGGTGTGTGCCTTTCTAAATCATGTCCAATCAATTTAATTTACCACTGGTGGACTCCAATCAAGTTGTAGAAACATCTCAAGGATAATCAATGGAAACAAGATAAACATAAGGTCAATTTTGAGTGTCATAGCAATGGGTATGAATACTTATGTAAATGTGATATTCAGTTATTTCTGAACACCTGTTTTTCGCTTCTTCATTCTGGGGTATTGTGTGTAGATTGATGATAAAAAAAAGAATTTAATCCATTTTAAAATAAGGCTGTAACGTAACAAAATGTGGAAAGAGTGAAGGGGTCTGAATACTTTCTGAATGCACTGTACCTGGACATCTTGTAAGATACTTGATTGCCAGTCAGATCCCGTCCTTAGCAGATTGTGAATCTCCTGGTTTTGGTTGGGGGAGACTTGCAATGATTTTGTAGATATACATTGTATTTATTTATGAAATCAGTAACAACTGTGGCATATTTATTCAGGTCTGCTGATGAATACTTGAGCATAGCCGAGTCAAACAATTCAAAGCAGTCCTACTACTGCTCTGCTGTCTCCTGTGTCCAGCACTTTGTAGTCCTCTGCCGGTGTTGGGTTCTTTAATCAGTCTATAGTAGGAGTGTATAGAAGGTACATAGTAGGCATAATAGGCAAGTTTTCTAAAATGGTAATCATTCCTGATTATGATACGGCACTCATGGAATATATAAGAGAATATATACCAGATGATTACTTGGATAGGATTTCACAGATATGGATGGAATCCAACACGAACATTTCCAGTTGGACAATGGACAAGGAAGGATGTTGCCAGTCCATCCAGATGCCATAGAAACATAGAAACATAGAAAATAGGTGCAGGAGTAGGCCATTCGGTCCTTCGAGCCTGCACCGCCATTCAATATGATCATGGCTGATCATCCAACTCAGTATCCCGTACCTGCCTTCTCTCCATACCCCCTGATCCCTTTAGCCACAAGGGCCACATCTAACTCCCTCTTAAATATAGCCAATGAACTGGCCTCAACTACCTTCTGTGGCAGAGAATTCCACAGATTCACCACTCTCTGTGTGAAAAATAACTTTCTCATCTCGGTCCTAAAAGACTTCCCCCTTATCCTTAAACTGTGCCCCCTTGTTCTGGATGTGCCAGATGTTTAATTAGTACCGGTGTCAATGCAGGGGTGATGGGGTTATGGGGAGAAAGCAGGAGAACGGGGTTAGGAGGGTGAGATAGAATGGCGGAGTAGACGATGGGCTAAATGGCCTAATTCTGCTCCTATCACTTATGACCTTGCACATCATACATGAAGTCATAATCAGCCAATGCTGCAATTGGCTAGAAGATCAGACAGCCTTTGGGGAATGAGGAACAGAGATGTTGATATGGAAGCTTCTCTTCAAAATTGTCTGTAAACATTACATTTGAAACATTGACTGCATTTGTCCAGAGTTGCTGCATATTTGAAGCATTTTTCATTTTTATTTAATATATTCAGCAAAGTCATTTGCCTTTATTGGAGTTAGTTGTTGTGAGTAGACAGATTTTTTTTGGTGACTAATTAGTAAACAAGAATGTTTAACTTTCGGCGGTGATGTAAAAGATAATTAAATAAGGCATTGCATTTGTTTTTTTACACTCCACATGGCCATCAAGAATGGACCAGAAGTCAACATACTTTCTTAATTAAGCTACAACCTTGTTAAAATGAATTGATGTTTGGTATTTCTCCTCATAGTTCAGTTCAAGGCAACATGTATTTTCTCTTGTATTATTCCAGCTAATGGCATATATCAGATGCAATAAAATCAGCATTTTCTCAAATCATTATGAACTTGGAATGTGCTAACAGGGATCAGTTGCATTTAAGTTGGCACGATTTGGAATGATTTGTCGTATGAACCAATTCCATGGCGGGGTGGCACGGTGGCACAGCGGTAGAGTTGCTGCCTTACAGCGCTTGCAGTGCCAGAGACCCGGGATTGATCCTGACTGGGTGGTGTCTGTACGGAGTTTGCATGTTTCCCCGTGACCGTGTGGGTTTTCTCAGAGATCTTCAATTTCCTCCCACACTCCAACGACATACAGGTCTGTAGGTTAATTGGCTTGGTATAAGTGCAAAATTGTCCAGGGTGTGTAGGGTAGTGCTAATAGGCGGGGACCGCAGGTTGGTGCGGACTCGATGGGCCGAATGGCCTGTTTCTGCGCTGTATCTCTAAACTGAACTAAACTAAAGTATTGGGCCTTTGATATCAACTATCTGGAAGTTACTGGGCTGGCATTTACTTGAGAGATGAAGATGAGAAAGAGGTTTTCTTTCCCAGGATCCAAGAGGAAGGTTGATATGTCAAGTGGAAGAGATGCAGCAACAGCCAAACACTGAGCATTGCAAGGAAGTAGCTTAGTTTTAAAGAAGTTATAAAAAACAGAATAATAAAAGAATGTTTCATTGCAGACACAGCAACTGGATATGCACCATGCACTGAATGAGAAAGTACAGCTCGCTGGATTATGATGTGAGATGTGAAAACATCTTTTGTTGTGGCTTGATCTGCACAATTATTGCACACTATCTAGACAAGTAATAGAGAATCAGCCTTCCATTTCACATCACTTGTAATTTATTATACCCAGAGAACATAATATTCTGAGCCCAATATTAACCATTTTCAACTTCAACAATTTAATTATTATTAATTTTTAATTTCAAGCTAAACTTAAATTGGAAACCATCATTATCCCCTGGGTAATATCCTCACTAATATTTGAGGTAAGGTTTCCCAAATTTACTGGTAAGAATTTTGCACAGAACACACACTGCAGCAAATTTTATTATGCCAGTAAGTACCAGCTTGAACTCCCATCCACTTATAATCTCATTCGTAACTACATCCACGGTATATACTCACCACATCATCCTTTGTGTGCACCCCTTCAAATCTTGACATTCCCACTCTTTCATACCAACCTTAGTCTTGCATTCGGCAAAATAAATCCCTCCTTTATCACATCCATCTCAGTACCTCCATTGGCTCCAATATGATACTTCTCAAAACCTACCTCCCTGGTAGAGCTTTAAGTTTAGTTGAGTTTAGAGTTTTAGAAATAGAACTGACTGTCCCCAATTACATTTTATCTCTGTTCGGTTTGTTGTCACCTTCTCCTAGCTAACAATGACCTATTCTACATTTTCCTTGATCCGCATCTCTTTTGATGTCTCTTTTTCACACCTTACCCTTCCTATCTCTGTGTCTCCCTCTCCCCTGACTCTCAGTCTGAAAAAGGCTCTTGATGCGAAACGATACCCGTTCCTTCTATCCAGAGATCCTGCCTGTCCCGCTGAGTTACTCCAGCATTTTGTGACTATATGAGATATCCTTGACAGATAAGGTAAAGGAGAATTCTAAGAGATTCTATAAATAGCAAAAGGGTAGCAGGACAGAGAATAGGTACACTTAAGGATTAGTGTGGTTGTCAGTGTGTGGAGCCATAGGAGATGGGCAAGGTCTGTGATGGATACTTCTCATTTACATTTAATGTGGAGAAAGTAATGGGAGCTGGGGAAAACAGATGTGTCCTGAAACAAAACTATTACAAAAAAGGAGATGTTGGCCTTTTGAGGCACATTAACGATGATATTGTAAAGGTCCACAGGTAGTGTACACACTATGTTTCTTTATTAATCGATACAACTCTCGGCACTCACGTGCATTCAGTTAATGTTTAACTAAATCTTGTCGCTGTTCGAGAGCACCAGTTAATCTCAAACTCCCTCGATCTCCAGACGCACACACCAGGCCCGCTACCTTTACCGCGTGATTCGTCAGCCCCGATCAGGTGAGAGTTCAAGCTCGTCAATCGAAGGTTCGGGAGACAAGTGGCTTGGCCACAAGATGGCGCCACAATATATGCCCAGTGCCCGGGCAAGTGTACGCTAGGATGTTGTGGGAAGCAAGGGAAGAAATTACTATTGCACTGATAGAGATTTTACATTGCTCTTAGTTATGGGTGCGATACCGAAAGACTGAAAGGAAATTAACGTTGCTGCTTTTATTTATGAAGGGTTGCAAGGACAAGCCAGGGAATTCCCTTGAGAATGAAGATACAGGTAGCGAGGGTGGTTAAAAACGCATGAGGTACACTTTCTTTCACTTTACAAGGCATAAGTTGAGATGTTATGTTACACATGGAATATTATGTGGATTTCCAATTGCCATATGATAGGAAGGATATGATTGAGCAGGAGAATCTACAGGAAAAAAAATCACAAGGACATTGCTAGGTCTGGAAGAATTTAATTATAAAGATAAACTGGATAGATTGGGGATGTTTTCCCTGAATGAAGAATGGTGAAAAGGTTTATAACATCATGATGGCCATAGGTAGAATAGGCAAGAAAGACGTCGATATAAGGTGGGGGAACGATTTAAAGGGTCCCTGGACATGGGAGGGTCATGAATATATGGAACAAGCTGCCAGAGGAAGTTGTAGAGGTGGGCATTTAAAAGTCACTTGGACAGGCACATGGATAAGAAAGGTTCAAAGGGATATAGGTGCAAAGTAGGTAAATGGGATTCAATCAGGTAGGCACCTTGGTCAGCAAGGATGAGTAGGGCCGAAGGGTCTATATCCATGTTGCATAACTCTATGACTCTATAACAAATCTCTCCCACCCAGCTTTGCTGAGCCATGATTTATTTATACCGAGAGCAGTGTGTAACATTCACTTGTCTTATACTGTGACATTAATTTCAAAGTGAATGTTGCTGCAGAAAAAAAAAGATTGATTTTACCATTATTCAAAATGTGCTGCTCACCTGCTTTAATGAATCGAGGTAACTGGAGTCTGATTGTTCAATCGTTTGTTTAATATTAATTACAAACTTTCAGTTGTATTGTTTCTTGACATGGAAATATGACCATGGCCACTCACAGAAGTGTAATCAGATTAAAATTCCCCAATGAGTTCAGGATTTGGATGGTGGAAAACAAACGTATAAGTTTTGTATAAACGAAAGACAGTAAATTAGAGTAAATTTAAGGCACAAAAAGTCTAAAAAGTGAATTATTCTGTTTAAGGTCCAGGCATGAAGACAGAACAAGTCAAGTCAAGTCAAGTCAATTTTATTTGTATAGCACATTTAAAAACAACCCACGTTGACCAAAGTGCTGCACATCTGATTAGGAAAAAAAAAAAGAAACATACAGTGGCAGGCAGCCAAACACAACGGCGCGGCCATCTTGAACAAAATGTTTAACCAAAGCAGAATGGTTTGTGATGGTGACGACATAATGCGTCATTCTTGTTGCATAATGAAAGGCACGGGAACTGATGAATGAACGGGAATCACCCAACAGTGTTCGACAGCTAGGATTATAGAATATCCAGCATCAGAAATACCAAAAGTGATATGAAGCCCTGTGATTTATGGTAACATAGATGGGATTGTAGCCTTGTGTTGTCACTGGTCTAGTGTGTCAGATGGCTGGGTTATTAAATCATAGAGGAAGATACATATTCTACCCTGACAGCAGGGGCATTTAAGTTGAACAAAGTTGTTTGGAATGGGGTAAGGTCATCTGTCGCCATGCCTACGTCCTTCCATCTGATCATCCTGCCAACATGGGCTAAACAAGTCCATCAAAAGCCACAGCCAGGCCTGAAGCCAGACAAGGGTCACAACCAAAATGGACCCTCTTTATGGCCAACCTTGCATGTTTCACCTACCAACACATAGGCTTCTCTCCCATCGAACAGGTTGTTCACCAAAAGACTTCACAAGCAATGTAATAATTTATTGGGCAACATTATCCCTGCCTGTCAACACATCAACGACCTATAACAGTAAGATTCCCAACATCAACACTGGAGATAGACATAAAAAGCTGAAGTAACTCAGTGGGACAGGCAGCATCTCTGGAGAGAAAGAATGGGTGACGTTTCGGGTCGAGACCCTTCCTTCAACACTGGAGACGATTCCATCACTTCTGACTGCAAATTGGCCATTGCAAAGTTTCATTTCCCTGAACAAATCTCACGCTGTATGAAGACCAGGAAGGAATGGAGCTTGGTAGCATAATGGTTGTTACTGGAGTAACACCCAGAGATCTAGACACCAAGAGGAGTTCAAATCCCAGCATGGTAGCTCAAATATCTGAACATCAGGCTTATAAATGAAAGAGAATTAAATAAAAATAATTTGTTGAATTAATTGTAAAATATCTTTGGTAATAACAACCATGGTATGACAACTGCTGTTGAAACCCATGGGGTCACCAAGGTTTCTCAAAAAATGAAACTTTTCTTTATGAAATTGAAAGAGGGCATCTGGCCTATTTTTGGCTTCCAGAACAGTTCCATGAATCATGTTGACCTATTCTCTCACAAGTATCCCTCTACAAAGCACACCCCTCCCCCACGACTCACCCTCCACTCACTTACTCTCGGGGCAATTCACAGTGGCCAATTAATCTACCAACTCACACTTCTTTGGGATATGCGAGGAAACTGGGGAAACATGGAGGAAACCCACACAGTTTCAGGGAGAACGTGCAAACTCCACATTGTCAGCATGAGTTGAAGCCCTGGTCACTGAAGCTGTGAGGCAGCAGCACTACACCCAGCAGCACTTTGTTTCCCATCTGCCATCCTTGCCTTGTGTGGTCCAAATGCAGCTCTCAGCTGACCAATAATCTTACTCTGTAGTGAAGGATGAGCATTGATCGATGGGATTGCTGTCACTGCCCCCATCTGGAGAATCATTTTAAAAAGGATCAATAAATTTACAGCTTCGAGGATTTAGGAGGAAGCAACATGACTTCCATCCACAGACAGATTGCAAGAGGGGAAGGCCAGAACATCCAATCCTCTCTCCACCAATATAGTTCCTGAAACATCCACCAGCATAGCTCCACATGGGAAGAGGTGTCTCAGCTTTCATTATTGGACAGCACAATTCCAGCACTGTGCTGACCTTCAGGAATACCAGCCAACAGCATAATCAAGGACCAGTCTCACCCCGGTCACTTCCCTCTCCCATCAGGCAAGAGGTATAGAAGTGTGAAAACGCACACCTCCAGATTCAGGGACAGTTTCTTCCCAGCTGTTATCAGGCAACTGAACTGTCCTATCACCAACTAGAGAGTGGTCCTGATCTCCCATCTACCTCATTGGAGACCATCGAGCTATCTATAATTGGACTTTACTGGACTTTCCGCTGACTGGATATCATGAAACAAAAAAAGTGACGTGCAAGACACCAGATCTAATGGGAAGTAATTCCTGGAGGATTTATTCCTGGAGCTCTGGCAGCGGCAGCGTGTTCGCCCGCCCCGGGTCGCGGGGCTTGGGTCGCGGACATTTCACCGTCCGGCGCGGCCTAAGATATGTCGCGGGATATTTCTCTGCTGGGCGGGGGCTTCAATGTCGGGAGCCACGACCGCCCCGACGTGCAGCAACAGCGGCAGCGTGTTCGCCCGCCCCGGATCGGACTTATCATCGGCGGAGCCGGCCGTCTTCAGAGGCTGCGGGAGCGGCTGGGACTTGCCTTAGGCTCGGGCCGCTGCGGACCGTCCGGCGCGGCCTGCAACCACAACAACCTGACTGCGGGAGAAGACGGCAGGAGAAGGGAAAGACATTGTGGCCTTCCATCGCAGTGAGGAGAGGACTGGAGGAGACTCACTGTGATGGATGTTTCTTTAGACAATAGACAATAGACAATAGGTGCAGAAGTAGGCCATTCAGCCCTTCGAGCCAGCACCGCCATTCAATGCGATCATGGCTGATCACTCTCAATCAGTACCCCGTTCCTGCCTTCTCCCCATACCCCCTCACTCCGCTATCCTTAAGAGCTCTATCCAGCTCTCTCTTGAAAGCATCCAACGAACTGGCCTCCACTGCCTTCTGAGGCAGAGAATTCCACACCTTCACCACTCTCTGACTGAAAAAGTTCTTTCTCATCTCCGTTCTAAATGGCCTACCCCTTATTCTTAAACTGTGGCCCCTTGTTCTGGACTCCCCTAACATTGGGAACATGTTTCCTGCCTCTAATGTGTCCAATCCCCTAATTATCTTATATGTTTCAATAAGATCCCCCCTCATCCTTCTAAATTCCAGTGTATACAAGCCCAATCGCTCCAGCCTTTCAACATACGACAGTCCCGCCATTCCGGGAATTAACCTAGTGAACCTACGCTGCACGCCCTCCATAGCAAGAATATCCTTCCTCAAATTTGGAGACCAAAACTGCACACAGTACTCCAGGTGCGGTCTCACCAGGGCCCGGTACAACTGTAGAAGGACCTCTTTGCTCCTATACTCAACTCCTCTTGTTATGAAGGCCAACATTCCATTGGCTTTCTTCACTGCCTGCTGTACCTGCATGCTTACTTTCATTGACTGATGCACTAGGACACCCAGATCTCGTTGAACTCCCCCTCCTCCTAACTTGACACCATTCAGATAATAATCTGCCTTTCTATTCTTACTTCCAAAGTGAATAACCTCACACTTATCTACATTAAACTGCATCTGCCATATATCCGCCCACTCACACAACCTGTCCAAGTCACCCTGCAGCCTTATTGCATCTTCCTCACAATTCACACTACCCCCCAGCTTAGTATCATCTGCAAATTTGCTAATGGTACTTTTAATCCCTTCGTCTAAGTTATTAATGTATATCGTAAATAGCTGGGGTCCCAGCACCGAACCTTGCGGTACCCCACTGGTCACTGCCTGCCAATCCGAAAGGGACCCATTTATCCCCACTCTTTGCTTTCTGTCTGTCAACCAATTTTCTATCCATGTCAGTACCCTACCCCCAATACCATGTGCCCTAATTTTGCCCACTAATCTCCTATGTGGGACCTTGTCGAAGGCTTTCTGAAAGTTGAGGTACACCACATCCACTGACTCTCCCCTGTCAATTTTCCTAGTTACATCCTCAAAAAATTCCAGTAGATTTGTCAAGCATGATTTCCCCTTTGTCAAGCATGATTTCCACTTTGATGGATGTTTCTTTTTTTGTGTGTTTTTGGGGCTGTGTAATTTTAATGCCTATTTAATGTTTTTATTGTTGGACTGTGTTTTTGGGGTTGTGTAATTTTAGTGCCTATTTAATGCTTTTATTGTTGGACTGTGGGTGACTGAATTTCGTCCAATATTGGATGACAAATAAAGCTATCTTGAATCTTGAATCTTGATTCAAGATCTTGAATCTTGAATCTTGAATAGTGGAGGTCATGTGATTACAAAGTTAAGAAGGAACAAGAAGTGCCTTGAATGCAACGGTGAGATGAAAATGAATGTAATGACCACATAGTTTTCAATAAAGTTAGATTTTTAACTTGTAGAGGGTGGAAGATGTGTGGTTCACCAAGGGAATCGTTGGGTTAGTTGGGTATTGTGGTGACGCTAAAATGGATCCAGCAGAACATGGCCTAAGAAAGAGGGACAGGCCAACTACAATGATATTACAGAAGTGTGAGTAAAGTGTTTTGGTGAGGGAGGGCAGACTGAGTTTGAGCTCTAATCAGTAACAGGTAGGTGGCAATTAATGGTCATGGTTTAACTGGAGGAAATTGGAACTGTTTCCGCCAAGCCAGCTGGCCGTGCAATGGTACTGGAGTGGTATATGGGGCATCAGTGATGTGCATGTGGGACTGCTGTCATACCTAGGAATATTGTTGCTGACTGACAACATGATAAGGAGTAGAAGAATGAAGATTGAGCACTGGGAGTGCCAACGGAGAGGCGAACAGTGATAGTAATGCAGGGATGAGTACCCTTTGCAGTCATCTTTTATCTGTGTTTGGATAGGGCCCACTGAGCAGGAAGGTTGTGGTGGTATTTCAGAGGGCATTGCAATTAATCATGTCAAAGCCGTTGAATGTCCAAGGGAGGCAAGGAAAGAGAAAAACTTGAATGATAATTAAGAATGTAACTATTGTGAGGTCTGTTTCATTGCTGTTGATGTGAGTAGAAAATATAAAAACTAAAGTCATGGATGGATTGGTATGAGTTCAGGGGGCAGTATTCCATTCAGAACAATTGAACTGTACTTTAGAAATTGTCAATCAAATTTTCTGACATTATCATGAGATGATGAGCCAACTGTAATTTTCATTACATTTTAAAACAAAATTATTTTAAGAACATGATTCTACGCTTGAATCAAACTGATATCTATGGTGCTGCAGTCATTCAATCCTTCAAGTTGTGTAGCAAAATAACTGCAGATGCTGGTACAAATCGAAGGTATCACAAAATGCTGGAGTAACTCCGCAGGTCAGGTGTCATAGCATAGTGTCATAGTGAGGCCAATCACAAATTGGAGGAGCAGCACCTCATATTTTGCTTGGGCAGCTTACAACCCAGCGGTATGAACATTGACTTCTCTGAATTTAGATAGTTCCTCTCTCCCTCCTTTCCCCTCCCCTTCCCAGTTCTCCCACTGTCTTCCTGTCTCCACCTATATTCTTTCTTTGTCCCGCCCCCCCCAGACATCAGTCTGAAGAAGGGTCTCGACCCGAAATGTCATGCATTCCTTCTCTCCAGAGATGCTGCCTGACCTGCTGAGTTACTCCAGCATTTTGTGATACATTCAATCCTTCAAAGTTGGACTTGTCTCCAATCTCCCACTCCTTACACTTCTTCAATTACCGTGGGCATGAATTCAGATGCCTTGGGCACAGAATCATTGAGTCATACAGCATGGAAACAATCCTTTCATCCCAACTCACCTATGTTGACCAAGTTTTACTCTGCCTAATTCTGCTCCGAGAACTGATGAACTTAAAAACTTATAATGGCATCACAAGAAGGGTTATTGCCTTGACGAAAATCACTTTTTCCATCGAAATACATGAGTCAATTTCACTATTTGATTTGAAAGAAAATTATTACCTATACAGAGCAGTTTGAATTGCTAATGGTTTCCAATCAGCTAATTGTAGATTTTGCAACATCGGTAATTTTTTTATAACCACGTGGACCAACAGAGAGAAAGCAGACAACGCGATGCACAAGCCAAAGCAAACCTGCCTTATTTCAAGCACGTTATTCCATCGAAAGGGTGGGCACACCTAGTGATGGAAGAAAATGCTTCGAAGGTACATGACTGGGAATTATTTAATTGCTTGCACATTCTGTAAAAGAAGCATGCTGCAATTGCTAGAGTCACAAACATGAACGATGTCGATCATCAAAATTGCCTTGTTTTAATGGGGCTGATTTTAAGATTCACTCACATGATTGCATTTCCGCTCAATGTTTCATCCATGAACTCTTGGTATGTCCTCCTCTGATGACAACATCTGAACAATGACCCTCTTACCTATTTTGAGAATCTCACAATCTTTCTTTTCCCTGTTTATTCAGATTTGAGATATAGGTGTAGCTGGCCGCCAGATTAAAATTTGTTACCAGGCTCTAATTGTTCTTTAATTTGAATTGCAACCCGATACAAATACCAATCCATATCAGAGGAAGGTCAGGAGTCAACCACACCACTCTGCCTCTAGGCTCACATGCAAAACAGCCCAGACAAGGAGAGAAAATTTGTCTTCCAAAGAACATTCACAGACAGATACATTTTTGTAACTATTTGGTAGTTTTATACTCACCATTACTGATTGGCGTTTTGCATTTTCTATTTATTTATTTGCTATGATTTAAATTTCTGAGCTGCTGTGGTAGAATTCAAGTTCATGTTTCCAGACTTTTCTCATTGGTACTAGCCACAACGGTAGTATTTGAGGTAAGTTAACCACGATGCTTCTATCTGCAAAATTTTATCTTTTCTGGGAACGATGAGGTTGGTGACTGCTTAGATATTTATTAATCTATTGTGCATAAGCAGTAATGTGTTACATTTGCCAAGTGCTGCCAACACCATTCAACTCACAAATTGAACTACCGGAAGAATATATTTGGACTCCAAGTATTCATTTATCAGCTGGTAACCCTGCCCCATCTCTCTTCAAATGACTGCTCCACTCATTGCAAACAATCTAATCTGAGGAAAGACATTCTAGCCTTAGAGGGAGTACAGAGAAGGTTCACCAGATTGATCCCTGGGATGGCAGGACTTTCATATGAAGAAAGACTGGATAGACTAGGCTTGTACTCGCTGGAATTTAGAAGACTGAGGGGGGATCTTATAGAAACATATAAAATTAAGGGGTTGGAGAGGCTAGATGCGGGAAGATTGTTCCCGATGTTGGGGAAGTCCAGAACTAGGGGTCACAGCTTAAGGATAAGGGGGAAGTCTTTTAGGACCGAGATGAGAACTTTTTTTTTCACACAGAGAGTGGTGAATCTGTGGAATTCTCTGCCACAGAAGGTAGTTGAGGCCAGTTCATTGGCTATATTTAAGAGGGAGTTAGATGTGGCCCTTGTGGCTAAAGGGATCAAGGGGTATGGAGAGAAGGCAGGTACAGGTTACTGAGCTGGATGATCAGCCATGATCATATTGAATGGCGGTGCAGGCTCGAAGGGCCGAATGGCCTCCTCCTGCACCTATTTTCTATGTTTCTATGTTTCTATCTGTCTGCATACTCACTCTTGATGCTTAAAGGCATTGAACAAGCTAAATCACAGTAATCATATTTGTGAATAACTTTTGCACTATTTAATTCAAGATAGGTTTTATAATCAGGCCCCTAATAGGGCATTACTTGGACTGTGAATTATTAAACACATGTCCATTTAACAACTATGTGATTCATTTTATTGGAATTATTACTTTGTGACAGGCACTTTATCAAAATAAGTCGCAAGAACAAAGCTTAACCTGCAACAAAGCTGAAGCACCTTCGGGTACACAATACATTGTTATTTTCAATTTATTCATATTCGCGACCTGGGCATTATTGACAAGGTGAGCATTCTTAATTGCCCTTAAGAAGATTTTGATGAGCTGCTACTATTCTGGTGAAGGTCATAGAGATTTACAGCGTGGAAATAGGCCTTTATGCTACTGAGTCCACACCAACTATTAAACACCCATCTGCACCAATTCTCCATTAACCTTATTTAATGCTCCTCATGCTTCTATTCCTTATCTTCTTGTTAAATGCTTGAATGTCAACATGTTTTTGTTGAAATGTGTAAAGCAATGAGAAAGGAGCATCCGTGTATTTCTAACATTTCTTTTTGCTTAATGTATGCATTTGCATTGTTTTCTTTTTATCTCCGTATTTCTCTGCGCCTCTTGTGATTCTAATTATCAGCTTCTCCTTTTCATCTTTGATGATTTCTTCCTCCATCCTAGTTCACTTCTCAACTCTCGTAGCCTTGCTATATTCTTTGATTTCAAATTGAACTTCTGCATTACATTATTTATTTCCACAAAGGCTTGACTTTCTTCTTTCTATTTTCACAGCACATAATTCCATAGAAGAGATAGTTTCTTCTGCCAATTGAAGTGTCCCAAGTACATGAAAGGGTACAGAATAACAAAGGGAACCGAATAAAAAAAAGATCTTAGTTTTGTTTAGTTTATTATTTACACGTGTATCGAGGTACAGTGAAAAGCTATAAAAAAGACAAACATGATTAGAATCAAGCAGTCTACAGATACAGGATAAAGGGAATAATGTTTAGTGCAAGATAAAGTCTAGTAAAGTCTGATTAAAAATAGTTCAAGGTCCTCCATGAGATAGATGGTAGGACATGACCACTCTCTATTTGGTGATAGGATGGCTCAGTTGCCTGATAACATCTGGGGATAAACTATCCCTGAACCGTATTACTAAAAAGGCTGATTTATCTTTGTCTCTTTCTCTTTGGTTTGTTATCTTGATCCTCTCACTCTATAGTTATGAACTTTGTCTATTTGATTTAAAATGTACATATTTCCATGTTTCCTTATGGTATATGTCACATAGAGTAATTCCATTCGCCTACTAATTTTCCTTTTAATTATTCTCATATTTTCATCAGTTCTACCACCCTCCAAGACAAGGGACATTTAACCTACTCACTGCTTTTGTTAACATCGCTGCCTCATCTGTTCTCAATGCGAGACCTTCTGCAATAGGGCATCTGAAATGCCCTCCTTCTTCCCGACATATATTTCCTCAATTTTTTGCATGTTTACTCTGATTCCCTCTACCCCTGCAACCACCCCCCCCCCCCACATATCCACAATCCCTAGCCAGCCTAGTCTCCACATCCAATATACCATACTTCACCATTTCTGCAGCTCCAGTGAGATCCCACCACCAGTCAGATCTTCCCCTCTTAACTCTTTCTGCTCTCTTACAGGGACCATTCTCTTTGTGACTCCCTGATCTGCGCAATCCTCCCCCTTCCATTGCACTTCCCCCTGAAACTGTAGGTGTAATAATTGTCCCATCACCTCTTCTCTCATCACCATCCAAGTACCTAAACGGCCTGTCCAAGTGAGGCATAGATTTGCCTACATCTCTTTCAACCCAGTCTACAGCATTTGGTGCTTGCAATGTGGCCTCCCCTGCATTGGAGAAAGCACGCCAAAGGGCCTGTTTCCGCGCTGTATCTCTAAACTAAACTAAAAGTGTTAAACCAGGGCATAAGCATCCATTAGGGTGGAAGGAAAATGATGGCATGACATTAATTGAAGAACGGGGGAGATGTATTAGGGTCATAACCAACATCTATTCCTTCTCCAGCACCACTTAATTAATGTGCTTGTCCGCTTATGGCTCTTTGCAGAATCTTCTCACATACAAATTAGCAGCCATACTGACCTACATTATAACTGTGACACTACGGCATTATTAGTTATGAAATACTTTGGAATATTTGTGAAATTTAAAAGCATCTATGAAAAATTAAATTAATTCTGCTTTAAATTAAGGCAAAAGTTTAGCATCATCTCATCACTGCTCCTGTCTCATTATTACTCTCTCCAATGCATAAATTAGACTTAACACTACGCTGTGGCTTTTCAGTGAAAATAATTAACATAATTAATAATTATGAGTTGCATGTTACAAGAATAGACTGAAACAATAAATCTACCAGAGCACTTGTGTTTGTGGGGCATGGCTCCATTCACGTCCATCAAGTACAACCTATTTCTATAGGGGCTGATGCTGGCATAACTTTAGATAGACACAAAAAGCTTCTTCAGACCCTTCTTCAGACTCGACCCGAAACGTCACCTATTCCTTTTCTCCAGAGATGCTGCCTGACCCGCTGAGTTACTCACAAATAGGTTTTTGTGTCTATCTTCGGTTTAAACCAGCATCTTAAACCAGCATACATGTGGACATTGTGGCCATTCAGGACATTTTCTACTGGCGGTGCCTGCGGAAGGCACGCAGCATCATCAAGAACCACAGCCACCCAGCACGCAGGCTGTTCTCCTTGTTACCGTCAGGCGAACGATACAGGAGTATGGCTGCGTGTACCACCAGACAAGAACAGTTTCTACCATCAGGCCATCAGGCCTCTGAACTCATAAACATATTTCACATCATATATGTTGATTATTTTTACCTATTTTTAATATTGTCTTTTTACATTACTCATGTCATTTTTTATCTTATTTATCCTTGGAATATTACTACTGAGGTGACCCGTTGTCTTGTCAAATACATTTCATTGTATCGTTGAACCTGTGCCAACCTACATATGACAAATAAAATTTATTATTATTATTATTATTATTATTATTATAACTTTGGCTGTGTTTTCCATGGTTGGAAACTGTTTCAGCCCTATTCAGTTTCCCTCCACCCCGATTTTTGTTCTGACTTTTCGATATTGTTTGCACTCATGTTCTCATCTAAAACATTCTCTACTTTCTTTCCAATTCCTATTCCTTCTTCATTTTGAAGTGGTCTATCTCTCTGAGTCCTCCCATTGTTCTTGTGTATTCTATCTCCATATCTGGGTACTTGCCCACAGCCAGCAGGACTGCACTACCTCCTCCTGCACTTCTGACAAGGACTCTGCTCCCCTCTGCCAGTTTACTCTCATGTCTTGCATCTGTGCTGATGGTTCCAACTTTTTTTCCGAGTGCTTCCAAAATCACTTCCCTCATTCCTAATGCAAGGATTTCACTCACCTGTGATGGATGGGGACTGTGAGCTGTGTTCTCTTCATTTCTGGCCCTTCAGATTTCATTTCTTCCTCTTTCAGAACCTTTACTGACCAACCCCCACATTCAACAGGGACTCCTCCCCTATTTCCATAACCTCCAGCTTCCTCCTTGTGAATGTAGGTCTTAGGTTCTCATCGTGTTCCATATTCATGCGAGGGGCTGAATTCTGCTTCCAGTACTTTTTCTTTCGAAAGAAAGACACATCATGCAGGAGTAACTCAGCAGGTCAGGCAGCATCACTGGGGAATATGAATAGGTGACATTTCGGGTCAGGACTCGTTTTTAGGCTGATTGCAGGTGGGGTGAGAAAGAAAGCTGGAAGAGAGGAGGGTCAGGACAAAGCATTGCCAGTAATAGGTGAACACAGGTGAACACAGGTGAAGGTTTTTGTTTTGTTTTGATGGGTAGATTGTTGGACAAAGGCTAGATATGTAAAAACAGGTGTGGGAAACAGCTTTTGTATTCTCAAGCTTCACAATCCGCAAAACTTTATTTGTTTCGTTTGCACCTGTTTTTCATTTCTGGCTTTTGTCCAAAAATCTGCCTGTCCAAAAAACCCTCACCTGTGTTCACCTGTATTGGACATGATTTGTCCCACCACCCCTCTCTTGTAGCTTTCTTTCTTGCCTCCCGAACCCCCATTGCAATCAACCTGAAGAAGGGTCCCGACCCGAAACATCACCGATCCATGTGCTTCAGAGATGCTGCCTGACCAGCATCTGCAGTTCCTTGTTATTTCCTTCTATTTCTTCTGTTTTCTTCCAATAACACGGTTCCATGTCAACAATCCAATTCAGGTCCAAACATATCATTCCAGTTGGGCAATTGGCTGTCAGAGTATTATTTTTTTATTTATCACCTCTTCAATTGGTAACCTCTCAAGTATTGGGCCTAAGTCAGCCGGGTACAGAGGAATTTTGATTGATTGTTCCTGATAAACATTAACCCTGGATGATCAGCTCATAGAAGGATTCTTATTCTTCGTGGTTCTGATTATGGCAGAGCCAGGCCTCAGCACCTAGGTATTTCTCTCTCATAGACTGCGCTTCTTGTTATCTCTATTAGGATGGAAATGAGCCATTGAGCTAATGAGGACATGGCTGTACCAGAGACTTTTCAGAATCGACATATTGTCTCATCTCATCACAGTTACAACACAGTTTCAGATATGGTATGTCCATTTTCACTATCTTAATTACCAGATTGGCTTTTCGGAACAATTTGTCACTCAAAACTTTAAGATCAATGAATGCCTTCTCCTTTTTTGCTGAAATCTGTTATCAATGTCCTTGCAAGTACTCCTTTAACTTTCTCAGAGAACTATACAGACTGTTAAGCACCCATGTGTTTGGCCACTTCTGGATTTTTGTTGAGGTTGTGTTGCACTATTTATTGTTCTATTCCATGCTGGCTGTTTTAACTCTCTGACAAATAAAGCCCAGACATGCATTGGGTCATTGCTTTACTGAATTACTTCATTCAGCAGACAGGAATGATTCTTAGCTTCTCCTTGGAGGTCTTGGAGGGGAGGATGCTCCTCAAACTGTGGAATATCTGGGAACATGCAACTCACCCCCTCCATGACACACTAGTCAACCTGAGGAGTACCATCTGCAACAGACTGGTCCCACCAAGATGCAACACAGAACGCCACAGGACATCCTTCTTCCCAGTGGCTATCAAACTACAACTCCTCTCAATAGTCAATATCAATAGTCGTTTATTTGTCACATACACATAAATGTGTAGTGAAATGAAAAATTACCCGCAGTTCAACAATAAGACCAATAAGAATAATCAATAAAAATGCAATAACACATACAATCATAAACTAACACCAAACAAAAAGAAACATCCATCACAGTGAGTCTCCTCTCCTCACTGTGATTGAATGCCAGAATGTCTTTTTCTCTTCCCCTGCCGTCTTCTCCCGCGGTCAGGCTGTTGGAGTTGCCACGTCGGGGCTGTCATGGCTCCCGACATTGAAGCCCCCGCCGGGCGGAGAAAATCCCGCGGCCTATTCCAGGCCGCGCCGGACGGTGAAAGGTCCACGGTGGGCCGACCCAAGCCCCGCGATTCGGGGCGGGCGAAGACGCTGCTGCTGCCGCTGCCGCTGTCGGAGATCCCGATGTTGGCCACCACCCAGGGGCCTGCGTGCTTCCGACATCCAGGCGGCCCGCGCTGAAGCCTCCGGAGACGAGTCGCAGCCACTCCCGCAGCATTCGAAGCAGCCAGCGCCGCAGGTGGTGAGTCCGGGCTGCTGGCTCTGTGAACCAGAGCCCGGGTGGTCCCAGCCGGAGCCCGCCAGCTCCAGGTGCATGGCCGGTGGTAGGCCGCAGCGGGAACGGAGACACGACACAGAAACAAAGGTCGGGTCTCCGCTCGGGAGAGACACTTTTACAGTCCCCCCCCCCCCACATAACGCACAACCGCAAACACTACATCATATTTAAACTACAATTCAGACAAAAACAACAACAAACACAAAAGACAAACGGACTGCAGGCAAGCCGCAGCTGCGAGGGCAGCGCTGACTCCCTCCTGTCGTGAGGTAGACTTACTCCCCTCTGCCCCCACCCCCCACCCCCCCTCCCAAAATCTTTGCACATCCCCAATCCTTTCCACTCGTCACTTTAATTTCATGTTTCATGTACCTTGTGTTTTATGAATGTTGGCAGATCAATTTCCACCTGGGATAAATAATGTTCTATCGCATTGTATTGCATTGTATTTGTCACATTAATTCACTGCTTCATTCTCACTTTGAACTCATCGTCCTCCTGTAGTGTTCTCATGAAAATTGGAAGTACAACATCCCATCTTTCAATGTGTTACTCAATGAGTTACTAGTTTTGTCTTCACATGCCCACATTGCTCTTCTGGCTTTAAACTAGTGCTCAACCAAACCTCTGCAGCCTCTATCATAATTCCTAACCACATTTATCCATCACCATGTTGGTTAACTATGGCTTTTGGAGCACTACAGATTTGCTTTGAGATCTCTCATCCTTCTTTTTAGTGGCCCTCATGAACTCATCGCATCCTAAGTCATCTATCAACCTCCTTTGGTCCAATAATCCTCCAGGATATCTGTGCTTCTGCAATTCTGCCACTTGTGAAGCAGTTATTTTCCATGATCTATCTACTACACCTACATTTAGGTCACACAGTAAAATGTCCTTTCTTTTTTTTTAACAAAGTTTATTTCTGATTTTTATTAATACAGCTTTGATAATTCAATGCATGAACACATTAATGCTGATGTATCCCCCCACCCACCACCCCCACCCACAATACCATTCAATATACTAAACATAAAAATAAAATAAAAAATAAAAAAATTAAATTAAATTTAAAAAAACAGAGAGGAGGGAAGCAGAAAAAAAAGGAGGATTTTTTTAAATTTTTTTTAAAAATCGGAATGTTAAGTCATATCAGGGACCATTCTAATATTTCAATTTCACTCTTAATTACATACACACATATCAAAGACGCTACCCAACCATAAAATTATCAGAGCCTAAAGCATCAATACAACTAAGAAAAGGTTGCCATATCAATGTAAACTTGTCAGCTGATTCCCTAACAGTATACCTAATCTTCTCCAATTTAATAAAATACAACATATCCCTAATCCACTGTGCAAATGTTGGAGGGTTACAATCTTTCCATCTGATCAGGATTTGTCGTCTGGCCACCATCGTGGCAAAAGACAAAAGATTTCGTTTATTATTATTTAATGCAAGATTTTGTGTTACCACACCGAATAAAGCAAGGGGGGCTGATGGTTCCAAAGATTCATTGGTAGTTTGGGAGAGCATATGAAATATTAATTGCCAAAAATTAGATAACTTAGGACAGTCCCAAAACATGTGAATTAAAGTGGCTTGGTTCTGCCTGCAACGGTCGCACGTGGAGTCTATATTGGGTGTAAATTGGGCTAGCTTAGCTTTGGTCCAGTGCAATCGGTGGAAAATCTTAAACTGCATAACAGTATGCTTCATGCATATCGAAGATGTGTATATACCCCCAATCATCTTTGACCAGATAAAGTCTGAAATTGTCATGCCCAGATCCCTTTCCCACTGCTCTTTTAGGGAGTTAAGACTTGTCATGTTTTCTTTTATTAGTAAAGAATAGATGTCACCTATCTTTCCCTTTCTGATTGATGTAATGTTATTAATTGAGTCTAGGAGTGTGTCTGAGGGCTGTGAAGGGAATTGAGTGATATTAGAAGATATGAAACTGCGAATTTGCATATACCTAAAGAAGTGTGACCTAGAGATATTGAATTTCTGAACAATCTGCGCAAAAGATGCAAACAAACCATTTATAAACATGTCTTTAAATGAACAGACCCCATGATTGAGCCAAGCACTGAATGAAGCATCTGTCGAAGGTGGCAGAAATGCATGGTTCGTTACAATAGGAGCGAGTATTGAGAATTTATAGATATCAAAGGATTGTCTGAATTGCTTCCATATTTTTAAAGAATTAATAACAACTGGATTAGAAGTGTATTTGGTAATAGGCTCTGGATATGGCAGACCTGAACATAATAAGGCGGTTAATGAAGTGTTCTTACAAGAGTCTCTCTCTAGAATTAGCCAGTCAGGTACAGTGGTTAATACATTTCTTTCCATCCAATAAGACATACTTTTAATGTTTGCTGCCCAATAGTAGAACTGAAAGTTTGGCAGTCCAAGCCCTCCCTGCCGATGAGGTCTCTGTAGTATAGCTTTGCGTATACGTGGAATCTTTTTATTCCAAATAAAGGAAGAGAGCTTTCTATCCAGAGAAATGAAGAACGTTTTAGTTAAAAAAAACTGGTATACACTGAAACATATAAAGAAGCTTGGGCAATATGTTCATTTTTATAGTGTTAATCCTACCTGCCAAAGATAGAAGTAACAGATCCCAACGGTCAATATCCTCTTTAATAGAGGACAGGAGAGGGGGAAAGTTTGCTGAAAAAAAGGTCTTTAAATTTATGTGTGACCCAGATACCGAGATATTTTATTTTGTCCATGCACACATTAAACGGGACCGTACGTATAAACAGTGATTCACTTGCTGCCAGATTAAAATGTCCTTTCTAAACATTTTTTTTGCTTCCACTGTACTGTTAACCACTGTGAAACGTTTGAATTTTTATGCTAATTTCTCTGTTTGGGCTTTATGTCAAATATTGGCTGCTTGTGCACACTCCTTGGGAAGGTGAATATGTTAAAGGGGATCTTTAAATCCAGTATGTTTTTGAGCAGTATTTTGTAGCTTAATTTAGTTACAGGCCATATAAATGGGGTTAAGGTTAATATTATATGTTTCATCTTGTAGATTGCAGATAGATGTAAGAAAAAAAATCTGCTATATTCATTCCATTGAGACTGAAGGCTACAACGACTTTCAGAACTAAAAATAAAATGATAATAATCACAGGAGATGATTGTAGGTCAACATGAACTCTTGCATTTTTCAGAATTCCAGATTCCTATCAGCACATCCCTTTAGTGACAAATCTGAGCCTAATTCTGATACTCTTAATATCAAATTGTTGGTTATTATTCATAAGCTTTACCATCTCTCTTCTTCCTTTGCTATCGTATAGTTGAAGTGGCGTGGTAGTGAAATCAGTCACTCAAAATCTTTTACTTTGCGCTCACTTACAGATTCAGGCAGCAAATTATGGAATTACTTAATTGTTATATTCATTGTTTGATAGTTAATTTGAGGTACAAAGTGCAACCTTTGCATCAATTATACCAAAACAACATCCCTGCTAATGCACTGGCAAAAGCCTATTGCAAGGTTTGTATACTGTCATTAGCACTCAATCCTGCTCAAGAATATGAAAATAAAATATGTCAGAGTTTTTTTTAATTGTCACGACAAGGCCACCTTTTATTGCTTCTGCTTTAATGTTTCTTATGAAGTACTGGCATATGAGGCACTGCTGAGGAACCATCATTGCAATTATGCTGAAGTGTACATTGGCTAATATTTCTACTTCGAATACATAGATTATCTTCCACGTCACAAAATAATATTATGAGCTTTCCACAACATATTCCTGCCATTTACAAGAAGACGGCTTTGCAGAGAGAACAGAAGACATTTACCAGAATGATGCCTCAATTAAAGGGTATTAGTTATAGGAGAGATTAGACCAGGTTGGACCCTCTAATAGATTGTTTTCTCTGGAGCATGCCAGACTGAGACATGATAGGAGTATATATTATGAGAGGTATAGATAGGGTAGACCTTTTTCAAAGAGGGTGGTAATGTCAAAGACTAGAATGCATAGCTTTAAGATTAGAGGGGCAAAGTTTTAAATAGTTTTGCAGGGCAAGATGTTTTACACAGAGAGTGGTGGGAGCCTGGAATGCATTGCCATGGGTGGAGGTGGCATCTAAGAGGTATATATATAGGCACATGACATGCAGGGAATGGAGGGATATGAATCACATGCAGACAGAAGAGATTAGTTTAACTTGGTATGTTTGGCATGGATATTGAAGGCCAAAGGGCCTGTTCCTATTCTGTACTGTTCTATGTTCTATGTTCTAAAGCAAATCTATGTGTCTCACCAGAGGAAATGTGGAGGAATTGATCCCTTTAATCAACACTTATGGTTGCAAGCTAATTTCAAAATAACGGAAGCTCTTTAAATCAGGCAAAGAATACTTATTTTTCTAGCAAATTGCATCTCTGAAATGTCAGCTCTGCCTTGGTGGGTAACAACGTTTTTTGGCTGACATTCAGCACGTTGATGGCTTTTGTGATGTGGAGCATAATCAAGAGACATCGTTGCTGAAGCTACACAAAGTTGATTCCTAACGTGACAGACTCAACTCATAGATCCACTGAGTTGCTTGTGTTTATTAAGAAATGTAGGTGAGCTATGCAAGATTGACGTGGGAGATGCTGGGAGGCTAATCCCTTGTCTGGAGAGAATACATCAGGGACCACTGTTGCAGAATAAAGGGTCATCCATTCAAGGCCGATAAGAGGAGAAACCTTCACTCAAAGGCTTGTGGACCTTTGGAATTTCTACTCCAGAGCGCTGGAGAAGCTCAGTTTTTTGAAAAGATATAGCATGGAAACAAACTCTTTGGCCCACCGAGTCCATCGATAACCTTCACGCTAGTTCTATGTAATCACCCTTTCTCACACTGTGGGATAACTGGGGGGGGTTTACAGCAGCTAATGAACCAAACCCTGCATTGTGATGTGGGAGGAAACTGAGGAACCTGGAGGAAACCCAGGCAGTCACAAGCAAAACGTGCAAACTCCCCACAGACAGCACCTGAGGTCAGGGTTGGACCCGAGTCTCTGGCGCTGTGAGGCAACAGCTCCTCCAGCTGCGCCATTGTGTTTCCTCAACTTCAGTTATGAAGGATACTCAAGGATGTGATTAATTGGACACCAGGGAAAGAAAGGGATGTGGAACAGGTGTAGATGCCAACCATGATCTTTTTGAGGATGGAACAGGTATCATGGGTCTTCCTAATGTTAACAACTTTCCTCTTTAGTTTTGCAATTTTACAAAGGCTACTTTAAAATCATACAATCATAAAGCATAGAGGCAGGCCCTTGCAACCCAAGATGCCATATCTAAGCTACTCCCATTTAATGTAACATTTGGCCCATATCCCTCTAAACCTTTCTTATCCATGTAGATGTCCAAATCTCTTGTAAATGTTGTTATAATACCTACCTCAATTGCCTCCTCTGGCAGCTTGTTCCATATACCCACCAGGTTCCCATTAATTTTTTCCTCTCTTACCGTAAACCTATGTCCTCTGGTTTTTGATTCCCCTACCCTGTGTAAAAGAATGTGTAAGAAAATAACTGCAGATGCTGGTACAATTCGAAGGTATTTATTCCAAAAATGCTGGACTAACTCAGCAGGTCAGGCAGCATCTCAGGAGAGAAGGAATGGTTGACGTTTCGGGTCGAGACCCTTCTTCAGACTGTGCATTCTCCATATCTGTTCCCCTCATGATTTTGTACACGTATAAAAGATCACCCATTAGCCTCCTGCATTTCAAGGAATAAAGTCCTAGGTTGCCCAATCTCTCCCTATATCTCAGGCCCTTGTGTCCTGGCAATGTCCTTGTAAATTTTCTCTGCACTCTTTCCAAC
The DNA here is from genome assembly GCF_053455715.1 of Rhinoraja longicauda. Taxonomy (NCBI): domain Eukaryota; kingdom Metazoa; phylum Chordata; class Chondrichthyes; order Rajiformes; family Arhynchobatidae; genus Rhinoraja; species Rhinoraja longicauda. The sequence goes on along the minus strand of NC_135955.1, from coordinate 23,164,662 downwards.
TTAATGACATCCTTCCTATAGCAGGATGATGAAACAGAACACAATAATCCAAATGCAGCCTCAACAATACCTTTTACAACTGGACCATATTGTCCCAAATTCTAAACTCAGTACCTTGACTGATGAGGGGGGAGGGGAGAGTGGAGGGGAGAGGAGAGAGTAGAGGGTGCTGCATCAATGCAGGAGAGGTTTGGGCCCAACGGGTCCACTTGATCTAGTAGTAACTAGTATGGGCTCCTCACACGCACAATGTGGGAAGGAAAAGCTTTTTTCTGCATAAGGCCAGTTCAGTTGCTTCCACTGCTTTGGACTTTGGCTACCGGCCTACTTCATGTGGCTAGCCCATGTCAGGTAGGATGGTTGGGGACATGTACAGTGATGGGAGTGAATGAGGTAAGTAATTCACATGGACTTCAGTATGCTCTTTAGAAAATTTATACATTAAAAAAAATTCAAATATAAACCTTATTCAGAATTAAAAAAACATACACAAAACAAAAATTGTGCAAAAACTTTTCATACATTCTCTATTTATTCAATAGTGCCATACTCAGTAGTATTTGTACCTATCTTTCAACAAAACACCTTGCCACACATACAGTATGGCTCAATGGGGGTGATATCCCTTCTCTAGTTTGAGGAGTATCCCCACCATACTCAGCCCCTCAGTATCCAAGCAGCAGAAGGACCCGAGACTGTGATTCACCCTACGGAGCCTTCACTTTGGATGCACCAAGCTCCATTGCATCCCCAGTACATATTCCTGCAGTCTGCAATGGACCAGTTGGCCAGTCAACATGTGGTCTCACTCTGGCCATTTACTGCATTACCATAATATGGCTGCACTCAAACTAGAAGAATAGCACCTCACATTCCTATTGGGTGGCTTATAACCCAAAGGTATGGCGTCTGAATTCTCCAAATTTAGGCACCAACCCACACCCCTTTCCTCCGTCTCTTCTCTGTGTCCCACCCCTGGATGCACCCATTTCTCCCACCATCCAGTCTCCCCTTTCCGCTTCCACCAATATCCCTTCCTCTGGCTTGACATTTCACTCCTTTATCCTATATTTTTTTATATCTCTATTTCATCTCTAGACTTTGTCTACTCATCTGCCAAACAAAACCCCTCACACCTGTGTCAACCTATCACTTTGTCCCACCACCACCTCTTTTCCAGCTCTCTTCCCCCAACTACAAATTAATCTAAAGATGAATCCTCACGTGAAATGTCACCTATCTGTGTCCTCCAGAGATGCTGCCCGGCCCATCAAGTTATTCCAGCACTTTGTGTTTTGGTTTTAAATCAGCATCTGCAGTTCCTTGATTCTCCACTTCAGGTGCGAGAAGTTAGTCACTGCCTCTTCAGAAGAATTGAATTCTTAACCTGCAGATATGCCAGCAGGTTTACTGTAACAATCCAGTAACACTGCTGGCATAACTGCAGGATAGAAATTAATTTGCAGATTTTATCAATAAAATTATACTTCTGATATTGAAGAAAAAGCCCTCCTGGTGGCAGTCATGGACAGATTTTGGTGAGAGGGATAATTTAATATGTAAAGATGGCCAGCACAAGATATATTCTCGGCAGCAGATTCAATGGGCTGGTGCTTTCTCAGACAGCTTCCCTCGAGTTTATGCACAGTGAACGCCCCTTTCTAACTGAATGGCTGGAGCTCTCCAGGAATTATTGATCACAGACAATGCATAGAGCAATGCGGGCACACCTTGGGATGGCACGACACTCTCCCCTAACTGCAGAGGAGCTAGCAGAAAAATCAAAGACTTCTAATGGCCCCAATTTTCCTTTGTGGTGTATTTTTAATTTAAATTGAATCACATGATGTGCAAAATTATTTTAGAAGGATGAGAGGGGATCTTATCGAAACGTATAAGATTATTAAGGGGTTGGACATGTTAGAGGCAGGAAACATGTTCCCAATGTTGGGGGAGTCCAGAACCAGGGGCCACAGTTTAAGAATAAGGGGTAGGCCATTTAGAACAGAGATGAGGAAAAACTTTTTTAGTCAGAGAGTTGTGAATCTGTGGAATTCTCTGCCTCAGAGGGCAGTGGAGGCCAATTCTCTGAATACATTCAAGAGAGAGCTAGATAGAGCTCTTAAGGATAGCGGAGTCAGGGGGTATGGGGAGAAAGCAGGAACGGGGTACTGATTGAGAATGATCAGCCATGATCACATTGAATGACGGTGCTGGCTCGAAGGGCCGAATGGCCTACTCCTGCACCTATTGTCTATTGTCTATTGCACAAACTAACCCAGGCCATTTACTGCTAACCACCACCATTTCTGATGATGGATTCCTGATCTGAATCTTCAACTCATTTTCGCGCCGGAGTAAAATTATAAGGCTATGGATCCAACATGCCTGTTTTATAATAAACTTTGTACCTTGCTCTGTCACCATCAGAGGACAGCACAGTGGCACAGCTACGAAAGCCGATGCCCCAATCACAGCTCCAGTGATTCCCGGTTCAGCCCTGACCTTGGGTTTTGTCTACGTGGGGTTTTGCATGTTCTCCAGGTGACCATATTGGGTTTCCTAATGCTTCTCTACTTTCCTCCCATAACCCAAACATGTTGGACTTGGTGAGTTAATTTACAGCTGAGTGGTAGAATCCAGGAAGAATTGGTGAGAACATGGGGGGATCAAAATGGCATTTGTACAGGATTGGTGTAAAATAGGTGTTTGATCGTCAGCATGGATTCAATGGGCTGAAGGAGCTCTCTCTCTCTCTCTCTGTTTTATGGCACCAACTCGTTCATATGACTCTATTTGTGTCTACTTTCCTTGTTTTTTTCTGAATTACAACCCATACCACATTGCAGATGCACCATCCAGGCCCTATGCAGGACCTTGGTCACAACCTCAGGTCAATCAAATACTGACTCTCGCACTCATTCTTCGGCAGTCTTCCACCTATTCCTCAGTCACATTTACCCAATGTTTGCCATGTCATTGTGGTCCCATCCGGAGGCTTCCTTTCTTCCTCGCAGGAGGAGATGAGAGCAGGGAACATCTAAGCTGGAAAACCAGACGTGTGGCTTCAGCCATCCCTCAATTGACACTACAGGGGAGAAGCTTCTGGAGGTTTACTTGGCCACTGGAGAAAGAAAGATGAAGCCTAACTGGTTAGAGAATTAAAAATCAGTCACCAACATGGCATCCAACACTCAGAAATGGATTTCTTCCGTAACAATGGCTTTAAGGTCTTTTAAATTCACTTTTTTTTTTTACATCTGCTACATATCTTTGTGCCTTCATGCATTTGTGGGGCAGCATATTGTGGTTCAATTGTTTATTGTCATGTGTGCACTGCACAGTGAAATTCTTGCACCCATCGCCATATTTTGGCGCCATTTACAAAAGAAAAAGTCCACATGCTGGATGTACTGGAGCACCCTTGATTCAGCGAAGCCCCTGGCTGTTACAGGGCCTTCTCCATCTCCCTCGACCAGTTCGGCCTGCGAACCGACGTCCCTCTCCTCACCGCATCACATTTGTGCCCTGGGGGCGCCTCCCACAGCTGCCCTTGAAGTCGCCGGAGGCAACTCCCCGGTCCCTTTTCCTATCGGCCCACTCCTCCCGTCCATCTTCATCAGTGGTTCCCTCCTCCTCGACTCTCCAGTCTTCGGGGGCAAGCTCAGCAGCTTTTGATCTCCGCCTGCAGGGAGCGGCCCACCGGGTCCTTCTTCACGGCGGCGAACCAGGCCTTCTCCACGGCGGCGAGCTAATGAATAGTAATACCTATTAATTATTAATTAACACTGCTACTAATTAGTATTTCAACAAACTCTCTCAATTAGCATTTCAACAAACAGGGAGAGAGTCATTTGATGGATTGCACGCACTGATAGCATATTCTCTTTCAGGGCAGCACAGTGGCTCAGTGGGGGGCACAGTGCCATAGCAGTAGAGTTATTGCCTTGCTGCGCCGGAGACACGGGTTTGATCCTGACTGTGGGTCTAGGATAGAACTAGTATACAGGTGATCAAGGTAGGCACAAGCTCGGTGGGCCGAATAGCCTGTTTCCATGCTGTATCTCCAAACTAAACTAAACTGAACTAAACATGCACTGAGGTACAGTAAAAAGCAATAAGGGCCTTACAGTTGCGCAGCGGTAGAATTGCTGCCTTACAATGCCAGAGACCTGTGTTCGATCCTCACTATGATGCTGTCTATAAGGAGTTTCTATGTTCTCCCTGTGATCACGTGGGTTTTCTCCACGTTCTCGTGTATCTTCCCACACTCCAAAAATGCACAGGTTTGTAGGTTAATCGGCTTCTGGAAATTCTAAATTGTCCGTAGTGTGTAGGATAGTGCTAGTATGCGGGCTTATCGCTGGTTGGTGCGGACTTGGTGGACCGAAGGGCCTGTTTTCCACGCTATATTTCTAAAGTTTAAAGTCTAAAGGCTCTCTCAGTCTTTTCAGCCAGCACTGAGGAAACCAGGTAAATTAAACTGTTAAACCCAGCTGAATATCCTACTGACTGAAATAATAATATGTTTAATTTGGAAACCCTGTACTTCCGGAAGGTTGAAGTTGCTTTTTGCATGTGCCTAGCTAGTATTTTGCCGAATTATGTACATAATCTGTACCAAATCAAACACAAATCTAACACAATCTTACACAAATCTAACACATAGAATCCTTAATGATTCTATGGTCAACATAAGTTTATAGATCAAGGCAAAGGTACCATCCTTTCTTCTTTATTTTCATATTATCCCATTTGGAGCTTCCAGACAATATCTATATCCACACGATAATTTGCTAAAATTGTCATTTTAAGTTCAGAGATGAAAGCAGCTCATATTTCCTAAAGCTTTCATTTCTGATTTATTCACAGCAGAAAGTAGCCTCCTTATAAGACCAAAAAAAAAATCTTCAAAGCTTAACAGATCATAAGTGATAGATTGTGCTGCTCTGAAAATATTAGAAAATAACCTGCTGGGACAGATTCAGATGTGCACATTGCTTCATTAATCAGCTGACAGGAAGGATATAACATTTAGATGAAACAAATAGGCTTGTCATTTCCTACATGGCAAGACATCCCACCTACTGGCTCAGTGAGGAACTGAACAAACTCATCACATTCGATGACATATTTTGGTAGTAATGTGTACAACTAGTCAGCCTTTTACGGCAAGCGCATATTCTGCAATCCACTTAAATACTCAGTCATGCAATAGCTTTATATTTTCCCAACAGATGTGGCCCTGGATGGCCATATATGATTACCCTATCCAAATTCTTATGAATGAATCCTTACGAGGTGGACATTTGGCCCATCGAGTAGGTGTCAGTTCCGTATAGAGAAATCTCATCAGTATCAGTCTTCTGAGTCCCATTCTCCTGCTGCCATTCACAGTTCTGCAAGCATTTGGTTATTTTAGCCTCGAGAGTTATCAAATCATATGGCTAACGCCCATGTCGACCAAACTGCCCCACTAAGTCTGAAGAAGGGACGACCAAAAATGTCACCCATTCTTTCTATCCAGAGATGCCGCCTGTCCCGCTGAGTTACTCCAGCATTTTGTGTCTCGCTTCTGCCCCTCTCATCTAGTCCCACCTGTTCGCATTTGGCCCATTTATATCTATCTTCTATATACTACTAAAACTCAGATCTTGTAGCGTTGTATATATATTCCACTGATGTCGGCTGAATACGGCAATTCCGGCAAAACGGTGAACCTTAGCGCCACGATTTTTGAACTGCCTTAATCAGCATGCGGTTCGCTGCTGGAAAATGATATTTTTATTTAATTCGGACGCATATTTTTTAAGTTACAGAGGTTTAAAAGTGCTGCCCCCCCTGATTTATCGAAGTTTTGACAGAAGGGGGGCGCTGCGGTCCGGCAGTGCTCAGTACGCATGCGCGAAATCTCCTCACTCTGTACTCAGCACGCATGCGCGGCATCTCCTCACTCGCACCAAAACAATGGACGCCGTTAGCGGCGCCAGCCCGCGATCACCGGCTCACCTCTCCTCTCTCCCCTTGCTTCTCTCCTCTCTCCCACACCCGGGAGAACATCTCCCCGCTATCCCCCCCCCCCCCCCCGGGCCTTTGAATGATGAGATCTCCCGAAGCCCCCCCCCACCGGACTTTTCACAGATCCGATCACCCGCACCCCCCCCCCCCCCCCCCCACCGGGCCTTTAACTGATGCTAAGAGTGTGTCTGGGGGAGAGAGAATGGGGGGTGTGGGGACGGGCCCAACGGGCCTGCAGAGAACGGGCACACTTGTTCTAGTATACTACTAAAACTCAGATCTTGTATGTATATATATTTCACTGATGTCGGCTGAATACGGGAATTGCGGCAAAACGGTGAAATGTAGCGACACGGTTTTTATACCGCCTTAATCACCATGCGGTTTGCTGCTGGAAAATGATGTTTTTGTTTAATTCGGTCGCATGTTTTTTAAGTTATAGAGGTTTAAAAGCGCTGCCCCCCCTCATTTATCGAAGTTTTGACAGAAGGGGGGCGCTGCGGTGCGCCTGCGGTCAGTACGCATGCGCGGAATCTCCTCACTCTGTGCTCAGCACGCATGCGCGGCATCTCCTCACTCGCACCAAAACAATGGACGCCGTTAGTGGCGCCAGCCCGCGATCACCGGCTCACCTCTCCTCTCTCCCCTTGCTTCTCTCCTCTCTCCCACACCCGGGAGAACATCTCCCCGCTATCCCCCCCTCCCCCGGGCCTTTGAATGATGCGATCTCCCGCACCCCCCCCCCCCCGGACCTTTCACTGAAAGCCGTTTCTTCAATTGCCTTCAGCGTGTGACGTCAAAAAACTCGCACAAACCCCCTCCTACTGATTTATTGAAGGCTTTCAGCGTGGCACCTCTCCTCTCTCCCCTTGCTTCTCTCCTCTCTCCCAAAATGATGCTAAGAGTATGTCTGGGGGAGAGAAAATGGGGGGGACTGAGAATGGGGACCGAGGAGTGGGACTCCGCCCAAGGGGAGAGTGTGGGGAGAGTAAGAGTGGGGCTGGGGGAGGAGAAAATGGGGGGTGTGGGGACGGGCCCAACGGGCCCGCTTTGAACAGGCACACTTGTTCTAGTTTATTACTAAAACTCTCATCTTGTATATTTGTGAGTTTGTGGATATATTTGTTCCTGAAATTTCAGCCAAAACGGTACACAATAGCACAACAATTTTAGGCCCACCTTACTCACCATTCGTCTGTGGTCTCAATTGATCAGGTTTTCTTACATTTGAAAAGCAGTTAACTTAATAAACTTTAATAAATGCGCTCCCCCCCCCCCCGGCTGACCTTCCTCCCGTGGTGCAGTGCGGCGGCAGAGGGTCAAAGAAGATGGCCGTCACCGTCGAGCTGCCGCTGCAGGAGAAGTTTGCATCCAATGGGTCCACGGCTCGTGATGGCTGGCGTGAAGGCCGCCCGGGACCGGGGTGAGTGGTTCCCTCTCCCCTTTCCTCTCACCCCTCGCCCGCCCACAGCCCTGGGGGAGACTCCCCGGCCGGCAACAGGTCCAGAGGTCGTCAGTTGGGGGAGGGTTGCCAGGCCCGCTGGAGAGTTGTGGACCCAATGGGGGTTGCCGGGCCTGCAGGAGAGATTTGGACCCAATGGGTCCATGCCAGTCTAGTATCCCTCTAAACATTTCCTGTTCATGTACCTGTCCAAGCGTATTTCTAATGTTTTAGATTTTTTTTTTTTTTGATTTTAGAGATACAGCGCAGAAACAGGCCCTTCGGCCCACCGGGTCTGCGCCGCCCAGCGATCCCCGCACACTAACACTATCCTACACCCTCTAGGGACAATTTTTACATTTGCCCAGCCAATTAACCTACAAACCTGTACGTCTTTGGAGTGTGGAAGGAAACCGAAGATCTCGGAGAAAACCCACGCAGGTCACAGGGAGAACGTACAAACTACGTACAGACGGCGCCCGTAGTCAGGATCGAACCTGAATCTCCGGCGCTGCATTTGCTGTAAGGCAGCAACTCTACCGCTGCGCCACCGTGCCGCCCATATAGTTGTTATAGTATCTGCCTCCTCTGGCAGATCATTCCATATACCCACCACATATGAAGATATTTCTGTTTCCCAGATAGTAATCCCTCGTCAATAGTTAAAAGAACTGATAGTTGAGAAGCCTGTTTTATCTTGAGACTAAAGCCTGGATTGATTATTACGATCTCAAAAACTAAGGGCTCACTCAGCTGAATGTGGATCCACTACATGCTATTTTAACACAATTATCGCAAATGAGTTAATGCCACTGGCAAAGACTGTTACATAAATAAATATAGAATTGGATGTCTCCTGCGGCAGTATATTCAGTCATTTCCTACATCCAAATATGCATGGCAGTTAAGAACAACTTAATTTAAACACAACACAAGTCAACCAAAAAAAAATTGTCATCTGCAACTTGTGTGCTCATAGATATACTCACACATTTCCAGAGGACATGGGTTTAAAGTGAAGAGAAAAAGATTTAATAGGAATCTGAGGGGTAACATTTTCACATAAAGGGTGGTGGGTGTATGGAACAAGCTGCCAGAGGAGGTAATTGAGTCTGGGACTATCCCAACGTTTAAGAAACAGTTGGACAGGTACATGGATAGGACAGGTTTAGAGGAATATGGACCTAACACGTTTAGGTGGGACTAGTGCAGCTGGGACATTGTTGGTTGGCATGGGCAAGTTGGGGTGAAGGGCCTGTGTCCACTCTGTATCACTCTGACTCTATGACTCTATTTCATTCTGATTTGGTCAACCCAAGAATTAAGGCTAAGGACTCATGTTTCTTATAGCCACTACAAAGCACTTATTGTTCTTGGCTCTTGGCTCCCTTAGAAGATAGCACCTTGATGACTCCGACAATGCTTTATTGTGTTGCTCCTGCCAGTTGTTGAATATTGCAGTGGATTTCACTAACCTCTCCCTAGGCAGAGCTGATAGTACCAGTATTGACTCGTGCAGCCAGTGCTCTCCGACGACTGACACCATAACCATTAAAGTTAACATGTTATTTCTTATGTTTATGCATTAGATAGGATAGATTACCTTGAAGAAACAATTAAGATAGTATCCGTGGAAAAGGAAAACTAGTGCACATGTAGGAATTTAGGCAAAGTTGACCAGTCTCTAGTGCCCTTTCTTCTTGATTGTCTTGCCTTCTCTAGATGGAAGATTAGTGACTGGGTTCCCACCTTTCACCTGCCACCATTAAAGTATTATCTCAAACCCTGCTGCCTGTTTTCCAATTCACAGCGGGTCCCATTCATCAATGTTCACAGGTCTACTCTGGGGCTGTAGAGAGCATCCTGTCCGGCAACATTACAGTCTGGTTTGGGAACAGCTCTGCCCAGGACAGGATGGCCCTGCAGAGAGTAGTGCGTTCGGCAGAACGCACCATGGGAACTACACTCGTCCCCCTGCAGGACCTATACATCAGGAGGTGCAGATCCAGAGCAAGCAAGATCATGAGGGACCCCTGCCACCCCAGTAACGGACTGTTCCAGATGCTACGGTCAGGCAAACGCCTCCGCTGTCACGCTGTGAAAACGGAGAGGATGAGACGGAGCTTCTTCCCACAGGCCATCAGGACTGTCAACTTTGATAACCCCAGAGACTAAATTTTTGTCGACACTTTTTGTGCTATGTTTAGTAACTTATTAACTTTATTTATATGCTGTAACTGTAATTATTTTTGTGCACAACCCGCAGGCATTGCCACTTTCATTTCACTGCACATCGAGTATGTGTATGTGACAAATAAATTTGACTTGACTTGACTTGACTTGACGCACGAATAAGCAAAGCTATTGTTTTAAACTTCTTTCCTTTCATCTCTCTCCAAGCTATCTCCATCATTATATCCTTCCAGAATTCCCACACATCAACTCTGGCCTATATTATCTGCTCCACCATTGGCCTCTGTTATCTTTAGTTGCCTACTCCCTGTGCTCTGGGAAACCTTCCCTAAACCACTCATCCCTCCATCTCTTTACATTTCTTAAGTTGCTCTATTAAAAATACCCCTGTAACCATGGTTCTGGTCATCTGTCCTAATGTAATCTCATGAGGCTTGGTGCCAAGGGTAATGCTCCAGTATGCCTTGGGATGCCTTATTGCATTAAAGTGTCTGTTATTGTTTAATGGTGAAAATACTCACATTTTAACTCAAGTGGTAACAACATAAATGCATTAAGTGCTGGAAATAGTCAATGGGCCAGATGGCATCTCTGGAGAGACAGCAGAGCACAATGGAATATATATTTACAGAGCATCTTTCAGGATCACTGAACTTTCCAAATTACTTTGTGCACTACACTAAATTGGATGATCTGTAAGAAAGTCATACTTTTACCTGGAAAAAATGTTTGGAAGCGGGAAGAGAGAAAAGGACAAGTGTTGCATCTTCTGCGATTGCATGGGAAAGTGGGGCAAGAAGGGGTGTGAATGAAGATGAGGGACAGTGTATCGGGGAGCACAGAGAGAATAACCCTAAAAATCCTGAAAGGGGAGAGGAGACAAAATCCTGTTTGATGAGGATAATTGATTACGTGAAGGCTATTGGGCTGTAAGATAGGACAAAGGAAACCCGATCCTAGTTCCATGCATAAGGAAAGTGGGTAAATGCATAAATGTTAGGAATAGATAGAGGCTGTGGAGTGACCCATCACATATGGGCAAGGGAAGTCACAGGAAGACTTATTTGAGACATATATCTGTGTACAGGGCCTTGGTGAGACCGCACCTGGAATATTGTGTGCAGTTTTGGTCTCCTAACCTGAGGAAAGACGTTCTTGCCTTAGAGGGAGTACAGAGAAGGTTCACCAGATTAATCCCTGGGATGGCGGGACTTGCATATGAGGAAAGACTGGATAGACTGGGCTTGTACTCGCTGGAATTTAGACGACTGAGGGGGATCTTATAGAAACATATTAAATTCTTAAGAGGTTGGAGAGGCTAGATGCGGGAAGATTGTTCCCGATGTTGGGGGAGTCCAGAACCAGGGGTCACAGCTTAAGGATAAGGGGGAAGTCTTTTAGGACCGAGATGAGAAAACATTTCTTCACACAGAGAGTGGTGAGTCTGTGGAATTCTCTGCCACAGAAGGTAGTTGAGGCCAGTTCATTGGCTATATTTAAGAGGGAGTTAGATGTGGCCCTTTTTGCTAAAGGGATCAGGGGGTATGGAGAGAAGGCAGGTACAGGCTACTGAGCTGGATGATCAGCCATGATCATATTGAATGGCGGTACAGGCTCGAAGGGCCGAATGGCCTACTCCTGCACCTATTTTCTATGTTTCTATGTTTCTATGTGCTGCATCTGATTCCACCAAGATGCAGCACAGAACACCACAGGAGATCCTTTTTCCCTGTGGCTATCAAAGTGTACAACTCCTTCCCCTTCTGTCGTGGTGTAGACTGACTCCCTTTCCCCCTCCCCCCACCCCCTCCCCCCACCTTTGCACATCCCCAATCCTAGACTTTCCACTCGTCACTTTAATTTCATGTTTCATGTATCTTGTTGTGTTTTATGATTGTTGGCAGACCAACTTCCCTCCTAGGATAAATAAAGTTCTATCATATTTTATCATATCGTCCTAGCACTGGTGCAACTATGATTTGAGATGTAAAGACTGGCAGACTTAATGGAGTTCTTATAGAAAGCAGAGTTGAGGTGGTGTAGTTGGGATAGTTATGGGAGTTGACAGGAATTTAGTGAATTTTGGTGGTTAGCTTTTCTCCTGACACGTTGATAGAGATGACAAGAATGAAAAGAAAGGAGCCAGGGAAAATTCAATTCCCTATTCTTTAACTGTGGAAACATGCCTCGTTATCAATTTTTATGGTGTGGAACTAGAAACTATAACATTTAAAACTTTGTGAGGGCAATATTCTCTTGCAAGCACTAAATGCGTAAAATGATCTTGGCATGTTGAACTCCTGAAAATCGTGTCCTTTAAGGCAATGGAATTACATTTCAGAGCTCACCCACATTCATTGTGCAAACATCTTCTCTGCATGTAACATAACTCTTTATACCCCTTCCCTTTTTTAACATATAATTCCCCTCCCCTTGTGAGAGTATACCGCATAACCCATTAATAACGAGTGAACTTCCAGGTGCTTTTGGAGGTTAAATCTGGTCCGATATGTATTGGTGCCTCCATCTGCTTAAATAACAGAAATGTCAAATGGACCCTTCGTCCTCCATAGTGGAAGGTAGGATAATAAATGTGTTGACTTGAATGGTCAGCACTGGTTCTGATGCATTAAAAGGAACAACACTTGTTTTCCCTCTCTCTCCATCCCTCCCCCTTCCTAGTTCTTTGACTAGTCTGACTGACCCCCTGATTAAATGTAATCTCTGTATGCTTCGTTGTCACCTTCTCCGAGCTAACAATTATCTATTCTACATCTCATTTGATGTCTCGTTTTCTCACCTTACCCTTCCTTATCTCTGTGTCTCCCTCTCCCCTGACACTCAGTCTAAAGAAGGGTCTTGACAATAGACAATAGACAATAGGTGCAGGAGTAGGCAATTCGGCCCTTCGAGCCAGCACCACCATTCAATGTGATCATGGCTGATCATTCTCAATCAGTACCCCGTTCCTGCCTTCTCCCCATACCGCCTGACTCCGCTATCCTTAAGAGCTCTATCTAGCTCTCTCTTGAAAGCATTCAGAGTACTGGCCTCCACTGCCTTCTGAGGCAGAGAATTCCACAGATTTACAACTCTCTGACTGAAAAAGTTTTTCCTCATCTCTGTTCTAAATGGCCTACCCCTTATTCTTAAACTGTGGCCCCTGGTTCTGGACTCCCCCAACATTGGGAACATGTTTCCTGCCTCTAACGTGTCCAACCCCTTAATAATCTTATATGTTTCAATAAGATCCCCTCTCATTCTTCTAAATTCCAGTGTATACAAGCCTAGTCGCTCCAGTCTTTCAACATATGACAGTCCCGCCATTCCGGGAATTAACCTAGTGAACCTACGCTGCACGCCCTCAATAGCAAGAATATCTTTCCTCAAATTTGGAGACCAAAACTTCACACAATACTCCAGGTGCGGACTCACTAGGGCCCTGTACAAGTACAGAAGGACCTCTGCTCCTATACTCAACTCCTCTTGATATGAACAATAGACAATAGACAATAGGTGCAGGAGTAGGCCATTCAGCCCTTCGAGCCAGCACCGCCATTCAATGCGATCATGGCTGATCACTATCAATCAGTACCCCGTTCCTGCCTTCTCCCCATACCCCCTCACTCCGCTATCCTTAAGAGCTCTATCCAGCTCTCTCTTGAAAGCATCCAACGAACTGGCCTCCACTGCCTTCTGAGGCAGAGAATTCCACACCTTCACCACCCTCTGACTGAAAAAGTTCTTCCTCATCTCCGTTCTAAATGGCCTACCCCTTATTCTCAAACTGTGGCCCCTTGTTCTGGACTCCCCCAACATTGGGAACATGTTATCTGCCTCTAATGTGTCCAATCCCCTAATTATCTTATATGTTTCAATAAGATCCCCCCTCATCCTTCTAAATTCCAGTGTATACAAGCCCAATCGCTCCAGCCTTTCAACATACGACAGTCCCGCCATTCCGGGAATTAATCTAGTGAACCTACGCTGCACGCCCTCCATAGCAAGAATATCCTTCCTCAAATTTGGAGACCAAAACTGCACACAGTACTCCAGGTGCGGTCTCACCAGGGCCCGGTACAACTGTAGAAGGACCTCTTTGCTCCTATACTCAACTCCTCTTGTTACGAAGGCCAACATTCCATTGGCTTTCTTCACTGCCTGCTGAACCTGCATGCTTCCTTTCATTGACTGATGCACTAGGACACCCAGATCTCGTTGAACTCCCCCTCCTCCTAACTTGACACCATTCAGATAATAATCTGCCTTTCTATTCTTACTTCCAAAGTGAATAACCTCACACTTATCTACATTAAACTGCATCTGCCATGTATCCGCCCACTCACACAACCTGTCCAGGTCACCCTGCAGCCTTATTGCATCTTCCTCACAATTCACACTACCCCCCAACTTAGTATCATCTGCAAATTTGCTAATGGTACTTTTAATCCCTCCGTCTAAGTCATTAATGTATATCGTAAATAGCTGGGGTCCCAGCACCGAACCTTGCGGTACCCCACTGGTCACTACCTGCCATTCCGAAAGGGACCCATTTATCCCCACTCTTTGCTTTCTGTCTGTTAACCAATTTTCTATCCATGTCAGTACCCTACCCCCAATACCATGTGCCCTAATTTTGCCCACTAATCTCCTATGTGGGACCTTGTCGAAGGCTTTCTGAAAGTCGAGGTACACCACATCCACTGACTCTCCCTTGTCAATTTTCCTAGTTACATCCTCAAAAAATTCCAGTAGATTTGTCAAGCATGATTTCCCCTTCGTAAATCCATGCTGACTCGGAACGATCCCGTTACTGCTATCCAAATGCTCAGCAATTTCGTCTTTTATAATTGACTCCAGCATTTTCCCCACCACTGATGTCAGACTAACTGGTCTATAATTACCCGTTTTCTCTCTCCCTCCTTTCTTAAAAAGTGGGATAACATTTGCTATCCTCCAATCCACAGGAACTGATCCTGAATCTATAGAACATTGAAAAATGATCTCCAATGCTTCCACTATTTCTAGAGCCACCTCCTTAAGTACTCTGGGATGCAGACCATCAGGCCCTGGGGATTTATCAGCCTTCAGTCCCATCAGTCTACCCAAAACCATTTCCTGCCTAATGTGGATTTCCTTCAGTTCCTCCATCACCCTAGGTTCTCCAGCCCCTAGAACATTTGGGAGATTGTGTGTATCTTCCTCAGTGAAGACAGATCCAAAGTAACGGTTTAACTCGTCTGCCATTTCTTTGTTCCCCATAATAAATTCCCCTGCTTCTGTCTTCATTCCCCTGCTTCTGTCCAACATTCCATTGGCTTTCTTCACTGCCTGCTGTACCTGCATGCTTCCTTTCAGTGACTGATGCGCTAGGACACCCAGATCTCGTTGTTCCCCTTTTCCTAACTTGACACCATTCAGATAATACTCTGCCTTCTTAATCTTACCACCAAAGTGGATAACCGCACACTTATCCACATTAAACTGCATCTGCCATGCATCCGCCCACTCACACAACCTGACCAAGTCACCCTGCGACCTCATAGCATCTTCCTCACAGTTCACACTACCCCCCAGCTTTGTGTCATCTGCAAATTTGCTAATGTTACTTTGAATCCCTTCATCCGTCATTAATGTATATTGTAAATAGCTGCGGTCCCAGCACCGAGCCTTGCACCAGGGAGGCAACAGACCATCCTCAAGTCCCGCCAGCCGCCACAGAATCTACTGTCCGTACCTCAGACAATGGAGTCACCCACTACTATGGCTCTTCCTGACTTCGGTCTCCCCGGTCGAGTCTCCTTGCCTGGATTAGAGCCACCGACCTGTCCGCCGCTCGGACTAGAAGCGTCTTCTGCCCCAACAGCTCCCAAGAGTGTGTACCTGTTAGTCCATGTTTACTCCCCTTTGAAACGGTCTCCCACCTTCGCTCGACCTGGACCCTTAGCTTGACAGCCTCACGGTAGGACCTGTCCAGGAAACTCTCGTATTCCCAAATGGCCCTGAGGTCATCCAGCTGCTTTTCCAACTCCACCACACGTCCATTCAGGAGCTGCACCTGGACACAATTCTTGCAGGTGTAGCTCCCAGAAGCTCCAGCGGTGTCCCTACCTTTCCACATCCTGCAGGAAACACATTGCACCAGCTTGTCTGCCATTACTTTAGTGTCAAAAAACAAATCAGGCTCAAAAACAAGTGTATCCTCCTCTCCTCAGCCTCCTCTCCTCAGCCAAAGACTCGCACTTTTCTCACATGGCACTTTTCTCACAGGGCACTTCCCTCAACAGGGCCACCCCGCACCCCTTGAGCAAGCCTTGTTTATATCAGTCACTAAATTGACTAATTGGCCAATATACCAAGCTTCTAATTTAATTGCTCAGCCAATCCCCGCACTCACTCCTATCCTGCCTTCCTCTAACTAGTTTGGAGGTATGCGCTTCACTGAATGCCTGCTAACGTCCCTTTGGCGCTCTTTTTTAAATGGACTTTTACCTGTAATTCACACTTACTTTCTTTCAGCCAACGGTCGGCCTTGCTCCTGCTGCTGCTCTCCCGACCTTTACTGACTGACTGCTAGCATCCCTTTGGCGCTCTTTTTTAAACGGACTTTTACCTGTAATTCACACTTTCTTTCAGCCAACGGTCGTCCTTGCTCCTGCTGCTGCTGCCCTCCCGACCTTTACTGGCTGACTTGACCCGAAACATCACCCATTCCTTCTATCCAGAGATGCTGCCTGCCCCGCTGAGTTACACCAGCATCTGCAGTTCCATCCTAAACAGTTTTAAGAAGCAGGCTATAAGAAGAACACACTAGTCTGAGTGAGCAAAAAAGTTCCATCAACTCAGAAGCATCAATTCAGCAAATGAAAATCCTTTAGGCCATTGTAATGACACATAGCACCATTCTGAAAACCTTTTGTGATTAGCTTCAGGAGTGCAGTCAACCAATCACGTGTTTTAATCTCATTTGCTCTGAAGTTAAACCAGGATTTTTTTAGGATTAGCTTTCCTGCTGATTGAACGGATTCACCCTGCATTAAAATGGAAGCTAAGAGAATGATTTAACAGCAACTGGATGCCAGATTCTCTTTATAAACAACATCACAGGTTTTTAATAGTGTCTTGGTGATGCTAGCCCAGGGCAGAAATTTCACACTGTATCTGCCGTAAATAAGGAGTAGAATTGCTGGGGGTTCAATAAAGGTGATTGTGTGGCGACCAAGTACCAAAATGGAGCTCTCAGACCAATGAACATGTTTCTGTGCAGATATTTTACGTAATGTTGTGTAACAATTTGTCGTTTTGCTGGAAACATGGCAGACCAGGAACAGATTTCCTCTACGTGGCAAAATTGAAATGGCAGACCAGGAACAGATCCAAGTAAGTTCCAGCTCCTGTTACTTGCCAAGCTGATCCAAGTCCTCCAGCCTAATGATTTATAGAATTATTAAGGCAAAGAAGAGGACAATTTAGATGATAAAAAGGATACTTCAGTTTGTCCTTTTCCCCAGATTTTTTCTCCATACCTTTTGCAAATAATTTTCTTCTCTCTGTGTCTAATTTCCTTTTGAGAACCCATATTCATTTTGTTTCCACAACTCTTATAAGTAGTGGGCTCAAGAGCATAATCACTCATTGAAAGAAAAGATTTTCCTCCATTCCCCCTCATTTGGCATTCACAATATATATCTACACTCTCTGGTCCCTGAACCATTTGCTTGTGGGGATAGTTTCCCACTATTTAGCCTACGTAAAACTGTCCATGTTGCACACTTAATAAATCTGCATTGTAATTGCTGTACTAGGCCATAATACAACCAGTCAGGATACTTTCTATGCTGCATCAGCAGAAAATGTTTGTTCGAGTATTCTGTAACATGTCTTATTTTTTAAGCTTCTAAGAAGGTGGATGGTGCACCTTCTCCTTGATTACATCTCTGTGCTTGGCCCAGTGCATGTTATCCAAGATGTCAGCACCCAGGAATATGAAGTTGCTAACTCTCTCCACCACCGACCCACCAACGAAAATTGGCATGTGGTCTTCTGACATCCTCTTTCTGAAGACAAAATATGGTTCCTTGAAATTGTTGACATTATGTGACAGGCTGTTGTTGCAGGACCTCTCAACCCAGTGTTTTATCTCTCTTTTGCATGATAACTCACCACCTGTGATTTGACCAAGAACGGAGACGTCATCAGCAAAGTTATAGATGGCATTGGAGTTGTGCTCAGCAGCGCAGTAATGGATGCAAAGAGAGAGAGCAAGGGATAAGCACACAATGCTGAGTTGTACCAGTGTTGATGTTCAGTGAGGAGGGCATGCTAACTCATTGTGTCAGCTTGAAGCCTGACCCTGCACTAATGCTTTCCAAGTCTTAGAACATTCGTTTTTCTGCACATTTGTCTAACATGGATTCCTTTCAAAGCAGTTGCAAATTCAATTTTTTTCCCCGGCAATGTTTGAAATGAGCCATTTGCTGAAATAGTCTTTCACATTATCAGGAAAATCCAATATAAACAGCAAATAACATTTGAAATCGAGTCAGTTTGAGATAAGAAGACGTACAGGTATGTAGGTTAATTGACTGGGTAAAAATGTAAAAATTGTCCCTAGTGTGTGTAGGATAGTGTTAGTGTGCGGGGATCACTGGGCGGTGCGGACTTGGTGGGCCGAAAAGGCCTGTTTCCGCGCTGTATCTGAAATATGAATATGAAGAAGGATGACACCACTTTGCGTACAACAAGTCCTTCAAATGGAAATAGAATTGCTGACTTGTAAGGCCATAAGCAAATTGCAGCATGAAATTTAAAATATTATATCTGACAGTCAAAATGGCAGCAAAGTATATTTATTTATATTAATTGCTGTAATGTGGGGAAGGCAGTTGCCATGTTAGCTTCTGGGGTTGGACAGAGAAAACTATTTAGAAGAAGGGTCTCAACCCAAAAAGTCACTCATTTCTTCTCTCCAGAGATGCTGCCTGGCCCGCCGAGTTACTCCAACTTTTTGTGTCTATCTTAGAAAATATAAGACCCAATTTTACCTTTTTAAAGATTTAAACAAAGCTATTGTGTATAATTTGAGCTATAATTTTATATTCTAGACACTTGTTCAATTACTACTGAGGGCAAGTAAATTCTGCAAAATGTCTTCTCAGGTCACCAAATAAAATGGAGATAGAGTTAACTAAATAATACAGAGAAAGGATGTTTCCATTAGTGGGAGAGCCTAGAACTAGTAGATGTCATAGCCTCAGAATTAAAGGACATTCTTTTAGGAAGGAGATCAGGAGGAATTCCTTTAGTCAGAGGGTGTTGAATCTGTGGAAGTCTTTGCCACAGAAGGCTGTAGAGGCCAAGTAAGTGGATATTTTAAGGCAGAGATAGATAGATTATTGATTAGTATGGGTGTCAGATGTTATGGGGAGAAGGCAGGAGAATAGGGTTAGGAGGGAGAGATAGATCAGCCATTATTGAATGACGGAGTTGACTTGAGGGACCGAATGGCTTAATTCTACCACTATTCCTTATGACCTAATGACCTGAACAGTAGGGGCAGATCGGTCAGGGTCTGTGGAAGATATGATACCATAGATATTAAGATATTTATACCACAAAGTTTTGCTTATTATATCACTGGACAAGTAATTGCAGGAGTTAGATTGTTGGTTCCAAACATGCAAGCTTTAAAAAAAACTGAAAGAATTAATGGATCAGGTAGTGCTAGAAGGAATACAGGAGAGATTCGCCACTCTGCCTGGAAATGGTGAGCTTCAGTTACCAGTTAGGATTGTTCTCACGAAAGCACAAGAGCCTGAGGGGTGATTTTATAGAGATTACTAAAATCATGAGAGCATAGTCTTTTTTTCCCCTGAGAGTGGGAGTCTAAAACAAGTTTGAGGTGAGAAGGAAAATATTTAAAAGAGACTAGATAGGCACGTTTTTATCCAGAGGATGAAAGGTATATGGAACAAGCTGTTCGAGCAGATGATAGTGGCTGGCATGATCACAATGTTTCAACTGCACTTGGACAGGTACTTGGATGGAAAAGGAATAGGTGGATAGGGCTAAATGCAGGTAGGATTAGTGTAGGTTGGTACTTTGGCTAGGCTGAATGGCTTGTTTCCATGCTGTATGCCTCTGTGGTTCTATGACTAACTTGTTTGAGCAATGTTGCTCCAAGGGTATCTCATGGGGAGTCTGCACTGAATTGAACGGACACTTTATGGACTACAGCAGATTATGGGAACTGCCGCATTGTAACCCAAAGTGGCTTGATGAGAAGCTGATGTATTGTGGTGATTTCCTGGCCTCAAAGGGTGTGGAACAGAAGAAACAACCTCGGGCTGGGAGAGAGAGGATGGACACAGTTTATGGAGCTAGATCCACAACACTTCATCTCTCCTATAACTTTACAGGATGTATTCCAGATTAACTGAAAATGGTCTAAACACAAAATGAGTCATGACATGACTGAGCCACCACAATTAGTGCTTGGATGCGATTCTGGAATGTAAATGTAACTTTTGGGGCATTTTTGAAGTTAATCTATTTAACAACATTGTGCCTTTTTGGTTATTCGAAACAAACTTTCAGCAAATTCATCAGCTTTCAGTATTTGTAATGATTTGCCACTATTTTGAAAATGACAATAACATTCACTGGACATTCAGAGAAGTTCACTGTGTCTATTTTATTTTGTGTCCCGCAAACCTCTCTGCGAATTAGCCAGTCACGTCACTAACTTGTGTTTTAAAACCCAGAATAGCACAGCATAGGAACAGGCCCCTCTGACCACAATTTCCATGCCAAACATGATGCCAAGTTAAATGAATCTCCACAACCTGCATATGATCCATATCCCTCCATTCCCTGCATATCCATGTGCTTATCTAAAAGCCTCTTAAATGCCACTATCATATCTGCCTCAACCACCACCCCTGGCAGCACTTTCCAAACACCCACCACCCTCTGAGTTAAAAAAAAACTTCCCACAGCCATCTCCTTTAAACTTTGTATCTCTCACCATAATACTATGCTGTCTGGTCTTTGCCATTCCCACCCTGGGGGGGGGGGGGGGAGGTTTCTGACTGTCTACCCTAACTAAATCATAGTTTCATATATTTCCATCAGGAATCCCCTCACCCTTCGAAGCCCTCTTGAGAAGCATTAATGACATGATGTCAAACAAATGTAATTGACCAAGAGTATATGAACAAATCTTTCAAAAACTCACACTCTTAAAGTAAGATACATGATTGATTGCTATGGTAGATTTTTTAATGGTATATAAAACAAGCACAACTTTTATTTATTTTAAGTAAACATTTGGATTCATTTTTAGTTATTATAAAAAAATGTAATATTGAAGACCCCTTTTCACAAAACAGTTAAGTAAGGAGATCTGTGGTCTATTTTAAGCACTGACTTTCTTCATTTGAAGTGATTGGTGATGAAGCAAAGTATAATTTAAATCATTCTGGTGATCTTCTAGTGTCCCAATGGCCTGCACTTCAGGGAGATCTTACCTGGTGGATTCTGGTCCTGTTCCTACCTTGCTCTAGGAGGATATTGACCTGGGAGCACAGCAAAGTTAATGCAATTTTCATCTTGGACCTTTCGTCTTCTGCTGGGTGAACCCAACGGGTTGAGCAGCATCTATGGTGGGAAATTGATAATCTGCATTTCAGCTCAGCACCCTTCACCTGGACCAAAAGAGTAAAGGAAGGTCCGTTGAAAATTACATTAACTCTGCTGTGCTGCCAGGCCAATGCCCTCCTAAAGCTAGGTAGCAACAGGACAAATCATCCTCCAGGTAAGATCTCCCTGAAGTGAAGGTCATTGGGACACGAGAAGATAGAAAGCACAAAGAGGTGAGGAGGGAGAGCTGGGGGCGAGAGTTGGCAAGCAATAGGTTGTTCCAGGTGAGGAAGGGTGACTAGCACATGGAATCAGGTTGGGAAGGGAATGTCGGAAATAGCAATAAAAGCTGGAAGATCTAGGTGGGGACAATAAGTCACAATTCGACAGCTTTAAAATGATGCATTTATTCCAGCTGCATTTTTTATTACTCAGCCAATCTTCTGTTCATGCTAATATATTAGCCCAATCATATGATTTATTATTGTGTGCGATCACCTTTTACATGACATCTTATAATAGAGTAATAGTCATGGAGTCATACAGCACGGAGACAGGCCCTTCGGCTCAACTCATCCATGCTGACCAAGATGCCCAATCTAAAATAATCCCATTTGCCTGCATTTGGCCTATATCTCTCTAATCCTTTCCTATCCATGTACCTGTCTAAATGTCTCTTAAACATTGTGATAATACTTACTTCTGGTAGCTCGTTCCATACACCCACCACCCTTTGTATAAAAAGTCTAGCCCTCAGGATTCTATTAAATCTTCCCCCCCTCACCTTAAAGAGAACCTCTTCTGGTTCTCAATTTCCCAACTCTCAGCAAAAGACTCAGTGCATTTACCTAAATTCTATTCTTCTCATGATTTGGTGCACCTCTATAGAATTACCTCTCATCATCCTGCGCTCCAACGAATAAAGTCCTAACCGGCTCATACTCTCCCTATAGCACAGACCCTCTAGTCCTGACAACATCCTTGCAAATCTTCTCTGCACCCTTTCAAGCTTGACAACATCTTTCCTATAACAGTGACCAAAAATGAACACAATACTCCAAATGTGGCCTCACCAATCTCTTATCATGTCCTCTCAATTTCTATACTCAATACTCTGACAATTTGGTAGTTTAGACACTCAATACTCAGACACTGATAGTTTTGCAGGATCTGTGTGGAATGTACCTTCATATAAGCTTTTTTTTAGATCTGTAAATCAGACAACAAAATATACAAATAGCTACTTAAGATCTAAAATGATGCAATTAGACACCTGGCTAAAGAAAAAAAGCTTTTGTTTAAAGATAGTCACAAAATCATTGAATTTTACATTGTGATTTAGAGTAATTTCGATCATCGGCATCTAAAATCCGAACAACTTGAATTATATAGGTAGAAGGGGCATGGTGGCTGTAAATTTGAAGAGTGGAATAATATGCGATGGTAGACAAATAATAACATCGTTTTATAGGAATTTTATAATTTGCAAAAATGATACTTTTCCTTCAGGAGCATAAGCCACTGTGGTAATATATGATCCAAAAGTAACTCATTCGAAGAGTTAAAATAGCAGTAGATTAAAGGAATATAATGTTGCCATAGAGAGTAATGACATTAGGAACAAGGAGAGTTTCATAAATCAGCAAAGCATGATCATATATTTGATGGAAAATAGAGAATGAGAGAAAACTAACAAAACAACATAAAAACAGACCATGAAAATGTCTTTAGGTATGCAAAAGGAAAGCAATAATTCAAGGAAATAGGTTCACATTAGAAACAGAACAAATTAATATGAGTTTAAAATGTCCAGAGACATTACGCTTTTGTCTTTTTGTCTGTGTAGAAGCCCATAACATCCAGAAATAATGAAGGACAATAGTCCTGTGAATACATGGAACTTAAAAATTAGAATTAGTCAAAGGAGAAGAAAATAAAACAGACAAAAAGCAGCTAAATTGCCTGTAGTCTCCAACAGCCTGGTTGTCGAGATGATGCATTGGTTTGAACTTAAGATCATAAATCCTAAGGGATAGGAGCAGAATTAGACCATTCGGCCCATCAAGTCTACTCCACCATTCAATCATGGCTAATCTATCTCTTCTTCCTAACCCCATTCTCCTTCTTCCCAATAACCTCTGACACCCAAAAATCTATCTATCTCTGTCTTAAATATATCCACTGACGGCCTCCACAGCCTTCTGTGGCAAAGAATTCCACAGAATCACCACCCTCTGACTAAAGAATTTCCTCCTCATCTCCTTCCTAAAAGAACGTCCTTTAATTCTGAGGCTATGACTAGAGTCTTGGGAGAGTCCCAGACTCTCTCATGAGTGGAAACATCTTCTCCACATCCACTCTATCCAACCTTTCACTATTCTGTACAATTCAATGAGGTCCCCCTTCATTCTTCTAAACTCCTGAAATTCCCATGATGTTAGAACAGTTCTCATTGAATGGAAAGCAGTAAACATCCCCATACTGTTCAAGAAAGGAGAGGCAATGAAAAATCGGAACTATTGACCAATTGGCCTGATATCTAAAGAAACATGTCAATTTCTGACACGTCAGGAACTGGAAACTAGCCAGGAGGTCCTGGTCTTCTTTGCCTTCCTCCGATCACGGACATCCCATTCAGTGTTTCAGACATTAAAAAAATGTTAATTTGGGGGAAAGTAAATGTTCTCAGCTCAACCCTATCTTCAGAATCGTAAAGCAAATTAAACATTGACAAGCTGCCATCTTATTCCTAAGCTATGCTTTTTTTGTAGACAAAAAGGTGCAGGTGCTTATAACGTTACTTAATGTTGGTGTTCATGGAGGGTTGTCACCTTGAAACTGCTTAAGTTGTTTAAGGGCCTGACCACCTGATTTAATTAATAAATCGTATCTTTCAAAAGTTTGTAATATTAAAACTTCTAAAATGTTCCAATGTTCAATAGATTCAGGACCAGTTCCTGTGGATTAGAGGGTAGCTAAGGTTGTCCCACTTTTCAATAAAGGAGCGAGAGAGAAAACAGGAAATTATAGCCTGACATCGGTGGTGGGGAAGATGCAGGAGTCAATTATTAAGGAGGTAATAACGGCACATTTGGATAGCAGTAAAAGGATTGGTCCAAGTCAGCATGGATTTATGAAGGGGAAATCCTGCTTGACTAATCTTCTGGAATTTCTTGAGGATGTGACAAGTAAAATGGATGAAGGGGAGCCAGTGTGTATCTAGACTTTCAGAAAGCCTTTGATAAGTTCCCACACGGGAGTTTGGTGAGCAAAATTAGAGAGCATGGTATTGGGGGTAGGGTATTGACATGGAAAGAGAATTGGTTGGCAGACAGGAAGCAAAGAGTAGGAATAAACGGATCCTTTTCAGAAAGGCAGGCAGTGGTGAGTGGAGTGCCTGGCGAGTGGAGTGCCAGGTGCCGCAACTATTTACAATATATATTAATGATTTGGATGATGGAATTAGAAGTAACAATAGCAAGTTTGCAGATGACACAAAGCTGGGTGGCAGTGTGAACTGTGAAGAGGATATTAGGAGGTTGTACGGTGACTTGGACAGGTTGAGTGAGTGGGCAGATGCATGGCAGATGCAGTATAATGTAGATAAATGTGAGATTATACACTTTGGCGGCAAAAACAAGGAGGCAGATTATTATCTCAATGGTGTCAGATTAGGTAAAAGGGAAGTGGAGCGAGACCTTGGTGTCCTTATACACCCATCACTGAAAGTAAGCGTGCAGGTACAGCAGGCAGTGAAGAAAGCTAATGGCATGTTGACCTTCATGGTGAGACCACATCTGGAGTATTGTGTGCAGTTTTGGTCTCCTAATTTGAGGAAAGACTTCCTTCCTATTGAGGCAGTGCAGCGTAGGTTCACGAGGTTAATCCCTGGGATGGAGAGACTGTCATATGAGCAAAAAATTGGAAAGACTGGGCTTGTATTCACTGGAGTTTAGAAGGATGAGGGGGGGATCTTATCGAGATGTATAAAATTATAAACGGACTGGACAAGCTAGATGCAGGAAAAATGTTCCCAATGTTGGGGGAGTCCAGAACCAGGGGCCACAGTCTAAGAATAAAGGGGAGGCCATTTAAAACTGAGGTGAGAAGAAGCTTTTTCACCCAGAGAGTTGTGAATTTGTGGAATTCTCTGCCACAGAAGGCAGTGGAGGCCAATTCACTGGATGAATTTAAAAGAGAGTTAGATGGAGCTCTGTTGGCTAGTGGAATCAGGGGATATGGGGAGAAGGCGGGCACAGGTTACTGATTGTGGATGATCAGCCATGATCACAATGAATGGCGGTGCTGGCTCGAAGGGCCAAGTGGCCTCCTCCTGCACCTATTTTCTATGTTTCTATGTTTCTAAAAATTGGAAAATCTCGTTTTTAAGTATTCAGTTTGCCAGTACACTGTACCAGTGTGTACCACCACAAAACAAAGACACTTTTCCTAATTCTAAGCAAACTCCTGCTCTGCAGGAAGAAAATAAAGTTCTAGTATCTAAGCAAGATCTATGCTTGCATATTTCATGGTACATTATGATTTATCTATTTCAAGTATTTTATTTATTTAGTGTTCAAAACTGGAAAGCTTTGATAGCAAAAATAAGGAAAAGGTTCAATAATCGTGCACATAGATTTAAAATAAATAGCTAAAGAACCAAAATGTAGTTGAGAAGAATTTTCTATTAAATTAGAGTGGAAATGGAAAAATACTTGTAGGGCAAGTATTCATCATTCACATGGCTACAGGGAAAGAGAAAATGTGCAAAACTAATTGGATAATTTTTTGAAAGCATTAGTTCAGGATTGTGCTATTTAAACGGTGGCGCAGCGGTAGAGTTGCTGCCTTACAGCGAATGCAGCGCCGGAGACTCAGGTTCGATCCTGACTACGGGCACCCTCTGTACGGAGTTTGTACGTTCTCCCCGTGACCTGTGTGGGTTTTCTCCGAGATCTTCGGTTTCCTCCCACACTCGAAAGAAGTACAGGTATGTAGGTTAATTGACTGGGTAAATGTAAAAATTGTCCCTAGTGGGTGTAGGATAGTGTTAATGTGCGGGGATCAAAGCAGAGGATGTTTGGTTTAGTACCTAAAATTAGAGAATTCAATGTTCATAGAACATTGGGTTGTAAGCTGCCCAAGTGGAATATGAGGTGCTATTCCTCTCAGTTTGCATGCAGCTGTCACTTTGGCAATGAAGGAAGCCCAAGACAGAAAGGTCAGTATGGGATGCGATGCGGAATTAAAATGAACTGCAGCCAGGAGATCTTGTTGACCTTGAAGGGACGGAGTGCAAGTGTTCAGCAAAACGGTCGCCGAGTCTATCCTTGATTTCACTGACGTAAAGGAGATGTTGACAAGATAACCTGGATTGCATTTTATGTTTTGCCCTAATAGTATACCCCAACTCCTTCATACACCTTTAATAAGCTTCTCTCATCTCTTTCCCAGTCCAGGCAAAGGGTCCTCAACCCGAAACATAAACTCTGCTACTCTTCCTCTAGATGCTGCCTGACCTGTTGAATATTTCCAGTGTTTCCTCTTTCCAAATTTAGTCGCCTACATGAGGCAGCTAAATTTATAATTGTACTCCAAATGGGATGTTCCTTCCCCAAGAGATTTGAAGTCTGTTTCAAAACAAATATCAGAAATGTGACACCAAAGGTAATAGATGCAGTTTGTAATTGCAGCAATTGTGCTAATTGTATTGAGTGCTCCATTAGGAGCATTAATATGAACTGTGCTTTCAAGAAGCTTCAGGTAAAATAAAAGGGATGATACCAGTAAACATTCTTGCGTTTTACCACACCAATAGATAAGTTGCTTGAGTGACTCCAATCAGTTCTACGTTTTTAATTACTTATAAATCAGATAAAGATAAATTAATGTAGTAAACCTCACATCTCCATTCCACAGGAAGCAATGGAGCTAAATTACTCAGAGGCTTTCAGATGGAAACACGGAGAACAAGGAAATAGCAAGATAAAACAAAATTGTAAAGGTTAAATGCATTGAAAACCTTGAGACTCATGTGCAAAGTAATTAGGATATTGTAACACATTGTGTTCTTCATTCACTTTTGTTCGGAGCTTTGAAAATAAATTATCTAAATCGCCACACATTTAATGAAACCAAATTATTTTTTAAAATACACATCATCTTTAAATACCTCAGGTCATTCCAATGGGTGATATCACCAATAAAGTGCACATACAGTGTTGCAAAAGTGCAGCATTTAATTGATAAGTCATAATGTCAAGTGATAGGAGCAGAATCAGGCCATACGGCCCATCAAGTCTACTCTGCCATTCAATCATGGCTGATCTATCTTTCTCTCTTCACCCCATTCTCCTGCCTTCTCGTCATAACCCCTGACTCACAAACTAATCAAGAATCTATCTATCTCTGCCTTAAAAATATCCATTGACTTGGCCTCCAATCCCTTCTGTGGCAATGAATTCCTAATGAGCCTCTGATTCTAGACTTTCCCACTAGTGGAAGCATCCTCTCCACATCCACTCTATCACAGTGTTTTGTTTACAGCAAGAGGATTGTCTGTTTCCAGTAATGTTTGTGGAGTCGGAAACTAGGAATTATTCTACTCTGTTTCTTCAAATTGGGTCTTTATGCCTACCTGGCAGAGCAAACAAAATGTTTTTGGCCCATCCAGAAATTGCAAGATTGTAGAAATTAACATAAGAGTTAACAGCTGATCTTATCCGGGCATGTAAATAATATGCTAGAATGAGGAAGAATGGGGCTAATTCTGAAACAAAATAATCTAAACACAGAGGCAAGGCTGGAATGCATATTTTGCCTTTACCAGAGAGGATATGACTGGAAACAAGTGTAATGAACACAATGGATGAGGTGATAAATGATAAGGAAAATGATAAAATTATAAGCAGCAGCTATTAGAAATCATGGCTCTACTTATCTGGTCTCTATGGGAGACACCTTCAGTTGCTGAGGGAGCTGGGGTGCTGGATGCAAACGGGCTTTTTATAATCTACCAATCATATAAATAAGGAAGGCGCTGGACATATTTAGTTTAGAGATACAGTGTGGAACTCGAGTCCACGCCGACCAGCGATCCCCGCATATCCTACACACACTAAGGACAATTTACATTTATACAAGGCCAATTAACAGTTAACAATTAATTGTTTGTGTGTGGAGTGTGTGAGGAAACCGAAGATCTCGGAGAAAACATGGTCAAGGGGAGAACGTGCATACTCCGTACAGCCAGCACCTATGTCAGGATCAAACCCGAGTCTCTGGCGCTGAAAGCGCTGTAAGGCAGCAACTCTACCGCTGCACAACCGTGTCGCTCCTAATGTAGAATAACCAATAATACCTTTAATGAAAAGGGCATTATCACATGTCAGGCAACTACAGGTTAAATAGTTTGACCTTGACAGCAGAGATGAAGAATCGGGGAAAAAATAATGAACACATGGAAATTTGCATTAATGATATAGCCAAAACAGATTTGTTTAAGGCAAATCTGTTTCAATGGAATTGACTGAATTTCTTGATGAGAGAACAGATGTAGAAAATGTAGAGAGGATGTTGTCGAAAAGGATTTTCAGAAGGCATTCAACAAAATGTTATATAAAAGGCTGGTCAGCAAAACTGAGGCAGGTTGAAGAAAAAGGTCAGAGGCACCATGGATAAATAAAGCCTACATAAGGACAGAGAGCAGAAAGTCATGATGAATGATTGCTCTTCAGATTGGAACATGGTTTTCAATGCTATTCACCAGGGATCGGTGCTAGCGCTACAGTTTGTTTCGATATAAAGTAATAACTCAGAAATGAATGCAGAGAGTAACATTTCTAAATCTGAACCCATCAGCAAACCTGGAGTTACGGTAAACAGTGAGGAGAAATATAAGAGACTACACGTGGGTATTTGCAGGCTTGCAGAACTTCTAGGCAAGTGGAAAGGAAATGTAAGGTATAAGGAAGTGATTCATTTTGGGGGAAAAGAACCAGAAGAGGCAAAGTAGATTATGTGGCAGTATGTGCAGGTACAGAGGTACCAGAGAATTAATATCCACCAGTCTTTTGGGAGGTGAAATATCAAAATAATCTGATACTGGAAATCTATATATTACTAAAACTCTCATCTTGTTAGTTTGTATAAATATTTGTTGTTCCCGAAATACAGCCAAAACAGTACACGATAGCGCGACAAATTTAGGCCCACCTTACTCACCATTGTCCTGGGGTGTGCAAATAGCAAGTTTCGTTCAAGTTGGTGTTGTATTTTAAAAGTTATTGACATTTTAAATCACCTTTCTACTTCCCTGGCTATCAGCCGCGTTCAACGTCACAATGGGACCCGCCCGAGTGACAGGAGTGGCAGCCAATGAGGGGGGGTGGGAGTGCCCTAGATGGTCACCGGGGACGGGACCTGCCTGAGTAACGGGAGTGGTGGCCAATGAGGGGTACCGCGCGGGCGCAGGTGGGGGATGGTTGACCTTCCACCCATGGTGCAGCGCGAACCTTCCTCCCGTGGTGCAGCGCAGCGTCAGAGAGAAAGCGAAAGAAAATGGCCACTGGCAGGCTGCTCTCCTGCTGTTGGCCACCACGATGCTGGCCCGGGGCCGGGGTGAGTGGCTCCCTTTCCTCTCCTCCCTCGCCCGCCCCATGCCCCGGGGAAGATTGTGAGCAGGAGGAAGATCGTCGTCGTCCCCGTCATCTCATCGTTCCCCTCCGTCTCCTCCAGCGCCCATTTCAACCGACGGCGTTATCGAGTCCCCGCTCCCGCCCCGCCCTGCCCCAGTGCCCTGGACACATGCACGCAGGCACACACATACACACCCTCTCCAGGGTAATAATATGAATAATAAAGATATAACATTATAATAATAATATAAATATATAATAATAATAATAATAATAATAAAATATATAATAATGTAAGAATATAAAATGTTATATTGTATATCTATTAATATATATTAATCTCTTGCCAGGGAGGAGGGTGTGGGTTTTTTTTACTGATGCCCAGGTTGAGGGGGGATGGAGGTGAGGAGGGGGGGATAAGGGGGGGGTTGAGGGGGGATGGAGTGGGTGAGTGGGGGGGAGGGGAAGGGTGGAGGGTGGAGTGGGGGAGGGGAGGGTGCTAGACCAATTGCAGGAGAGCTTTGGGCCCAACGGGTCCACCCTGTTCTAGTTTGAAATAAAAACAGTGAATGCTGGAAAGATTCAGTAGATCAGGCAGTGTCTGTGGAAAGAGAAACAAAGTTCATGTTTTGAATGTAAGTCTTTTTGTTGGAACATTGTTGAAGGCAGGACACATTGATTGTAAAGCGTGTCCTGGGCTTCAAAAGCAAATAATACCAATATAAGAAAGTTAAGGCAAATCTTTATATTTTTATATTTATAATATTTATATATATACTAGACCAAATGGACCCGTTGGGCCCAAACCTCTCCTGCATTGGTGCAGCACACTCTCCTCCCCCTCCCCTCCATTTCCCCCCTCCCTCCACCCCCTCCCTTCCTAGGAGATAGATTTAAACTTTAAAATGTGAATAACTTTAACAATATAACACCGATTTCAATGAAACTTCTTCCATTAGCACCAAAGGGATGATGGTGAGTAAGGTGGGCCTAAAATTGTTGCGCTATCATGTACCGTTTTGGCTGTAGTTCAGGAACAAACATACAAACAAACAAACAAGAGTTTTAGTATATAGATATAAATTGATGCTCACAGTCCCAGGATTAGTCCCAGGATTAGTCCCAGGATAAATGATAATTTGCAAGCAGGAAACTTTGCAATAATCACAACCAATTACTTTCCTGGACAATAATCTGTGTCTATTCTAATTTTGTCTTCTCTTCTGACTCCAGAAGATTACACTGTTCCTGGGTTTATTGGAAAAAATATATCTGTGCTTGGTATGTCCAATACCTGAACTCATTATCAAAATAAATGTACACTAATGCTAAATTGTAGTATTATGCTAGTGTATACATGTGGTGATTCAAAATACAATCTGCATTTAACAAAATATATATTTTTTAAGTAGCTGGCACAGTGGGATAGCGGTAGAGCTGCAACCTTACAGTGCAAGAGACCAGTATTCAATCCTGACTATGAGTGCAGTGTGTCCAGAGTTTATATGTTCTCCTTGTTACCGCATGGGTTTTCTCCGGGTGCTCCGGTTTCCTCCCACACGCCAAAGATGTACAGGTTTGTACAGTTAATTGGCTTTGTAAATTGTGCCTATTTTGTAGAATAGAACAAGTGTATGGGTGATCGCTGATCAGTGTAGACTCAGTGGGCCGAAGGGCCTGTTTCCATACTTTATCTCTAAAATAAACTAAAATTATAAAACTACCGTTTCACCTACATTCCTTCCTCAAGCTTTACAATTTGCAACTCTTCAATCCTCTTGCCTCACATCTTCTGTCCTTTCATCTCTGGCCTTTGTCCAACTGTCTCCCTGTCAAACCCCATCGCCCCTTCACCTGTATCCACCTATCACTTACCAGGCTTTGTCCTTTCATTCCAGCCTTTGTTCAGTTGGAACAAACTCCCCTTCCTCTCCACCCCTTTTTATGAATGAAAATGTCAGTAAACTACAGTATGTTTTCTGGAGATGCTACCTGACCGGCTGAATTACTCTAGCACATTAGGCCTTTTGTTTTGTTATCAGGTCAATGATTGAATGAGAGCAGTTCAGCAAAAGAAGATAGACCAAAGAATGCAGGCATCGCAAATTGCTTCAGCTTCAGGTAACATGATTTCTTTATATCTGTCGTCTATCTGTAATTTTAATGAAAATGTAAAGAAAACCTCAGATGCTTGAAATCTGAAAGAAAAACAGAAAATACTGGAAATACTCACCAGTTCAAGTCACATCTGTGAAAAGAGAAACTGTCAACATTTTAGATCAAAGACCTTTCATCATGTCCTGCACAGATATGGCCTGACCTATTGAGTATTTCCTGTATTTTCTAACGTAGGAACTAAGGAGCATTTTTAATGAGGAGAGGGGGAACCAAAAAGGTTTGTCATGGAATCTATCGGAACAGTATTGCTCAATTTATTCAAATCCAGTAAAAATACCTTGATTCAACAGCTGTGAACCGCCATTTTTACTTGTTTGCACACATCCTCCAGAGGCATGATTGATTAATTGAAAGGTACAGCATGGAATCAAGTCGATGCTGACCATCGATCGCCCGTTCACACTAGTTCTATCTCATCCTGCTTTTGCATCCACTCACTACATACTAAGGGAAATTTACATATCTCAATTAAACTACAAACCGGCAAGTCTTTGGGGTGTGGGAGGAAACCAGAGCACCCGGAGGAAACCCACATGATCACAGAGAGAACAAGCAAACTCCGCACAGTCTGCATGCAAGGTCAGGATAGCACCTGGGTCACTGGTGCTGTGAAGCAGCAGCTGTGCCACTCTGCCACTGTGGGGGGCAGATACAAACATAATCACCACGCAGGTTCCACCAGGGTTCTAAGATCTGCCCTCTGGTTGTTACAATAATCAAATGGTACAGCACAGTGTGTGGCCATTTGGCCAATCGATCCTGTGCTAGCTCTTTTGGAGAACTGTATAAATAGTCTTAATCACCTACTGTTTTCCTACACCTCTTTAAGTATTCATCTCTCAAATATTAATTTAATTATCCTTTGAATACTGTTGCTGAGATTAGTCTGCCTTTCATTCGGGGAATGTGTCACAACAACTAGTAGTGTTTGAAAAGAAAAACTGTTCCTCTTGTTGCCCCTGGTCCTTTTGGCCATCTGCTTAAATCTTTTGTTAATTAAAACATTTTCTCTGCATTCACTCCATTGAAAGTGTCTTGATTTTAAATACTTTCATCAAAACTCTGCTTGATGTTCTCACCCTGAAGGGTAATAACAATCTCCGGCAGTCCACATCACTAAAGGCTAACTTCCAAACAAACATTCTGGTAGCTCTCTTCCATTCTGCATCCTCTCGAAGGCCTTGACACTTATTCTTCAAAGAGACGCATTTTATTTTGGTTCTTTTTTTGTATTTATTCAGTCCTTGGTAAGACTTTCCAGGTAGACACACCCACTCACCTACTTTTTCCCAAGGCTCTCTAATTCTCCCTTCAGTTATTTATATAATGATCATTTGGATCATGCATTAAATCAAGAAGTAATTTCAGGAAATGCAACCCTATTTACAATAACTTGCTGGAAAAAAAAATGTTATCCTCATTTGCTCCACATTCTCAGATTTCCTTTCCATAATGTTTTCTTTCCTTTTCTTCCATTAATGTAGAAAACAAAGAACTGCAGATGACGGTTTATACCAAAGATAGACACCGTTTGCCGGAGTAGCTCAATGGGTCAGGCTGAGGTCTGAAGAAAGGTCCCAACCTGAAACGTCACCTATTCTTTTTCTCCAGAGACGTTTTCTGACCCGCTGAGTTACTACAGCACTTTCTGTCTATTTCTGGTAAAAATCCATCAGTCGGCTGTGAATGCCCTAATTGTTTTGCATCCTGTCTTTCCTGCGCTTGCTTCCAGTTTCTTCTACCCTGTGTGTAAATGTATATTTCCTGACTTTTTCTCTTGATTGGCGTGACACTTAATAATAATAATAATAATAATGCATTACATTTATATAGCGCTTTTCAAACACTCAAAGACGCTTTACAGGGATTACTAGAACATAGAGAAGTAAATAAATAGATAAATAAGTAAACGAATAGAAAAGGGAGACAGAAGGTGAGGTGACGGTCAGTGGTTGAAGGCAGTGCTGAACAGGCGAGACTTCAGTGATGTTTTGAATGTGGTGAGTGAGGAGGAGTCTCTGACGGTTTGGGGTAGTGAGTTCCATAGGGTGGGAGCAGCGATGGAGAAAGCCCTGTCCCCCCAGGATCTAAATTTGGTCCGGATGGGGGGGGACAGGAGATTGGCAGCAGCAGAGCGGAGGGTGCAGGTGGGAGTGTGCCTGTGGAGGAGGTCAGTCAGGTAGGATGGGGCCAGGTTATGGAGGGCTTTGTAGGTCATGAGGAGGATTTTGTACTGGATTCTCTGGGGGATGGGGAGCCAGTGGAGCTTGTAAAGGACGGGGGTGATATGGTTACGGATCGGGGAGTGGGTGAGTAGACGGGCAGCGGAGTTTTGAATGTATTGAAGTTTACTGATGATTTTTGAGGGTGAGCCATAGAGGAGGCAGCTGTGGAGGAGAGGGATGGACGGAGACGGGCGATGTGTTTGATGTGTTTGTCGAAGGAGAGGGTTTGACTAGTGAATGCAAACCAAGCTGCCTTGATAATGCCCTGAGCTGTCGGCTCATTCTGTATCATTTCATAAGAAAATAGGAGCAGGAGTATGCCACTTGACCCCCTCAGGTTTGTCCTCCCTCCACTCAATTAGATTGTGTCTGATCTATGTTAGCCTCATCTCCAGTACCAGTTCCCCAACGTCTTCAATTCCCCATTCTCAAATAAATTAAGGCACCTTTACCTTAAATACTTCTGATGACCACCATAAACCTCTGGGGTACAACAGTCCAGAGATTTATCACTGTCTGCAAAAATGCATTCGACACACCTCCATTTTAAATGACCAACTCCTTATCTTGTAACTATGTTGCCTTGTTCAAAGCTGTCCCTGTAGGCACCATGAAGACTGATAGACTGCAGATCATTTAAAAAAAAAATGTAATGATCTGCACAGAAGTGTCA
Organism: Rhinoraja longicauda; assembly: GCF_053455715.1. NCBI lineage: Eukaryota > Metazoa > Chordata > Chondrichthyes > Rajiformes > Arhynchobatidae > Rhinoraja > Rhinoraja longicauda. The sequence goes on along the minus strand of NC_135955.1, from coordinate 23,129,658 downwards.
TACCCCTTCACGTGAAAGGGAAATCATGTTGGTGAAACTGTTAGCAGCTATCTTTAGTATTTCTTAGGGGGCAACTCTTTATCTATTTCAATCATACCTGTTATTACCTCATTCAATGTTACATTAGCAGCATTTACATCGATAACAAAGACTGAAATGCAATATTTATATGGCGCCACAGTTATCCCTTCTGTCCGTGTCCTGTTGAAATCTGTCAACTTCCTTCTTGCATTTCCAATTTTTTTCAGCAAACTTTGAAATTAATCCATGCCCAGGTCCTTTACGAATTTTTTTAAATCATCGGAAAATCAAATGCCAAGAAGCAACGCTGTTCACTACACTCCAGTCTGTAAACACAAACAATTGCTTGCCTTAGAATCAGAGAAATTGTACCAAAAAGAAGAAGCAAATGAGCCATGTTGATCTATATCCCTGGTCCTGACTCTTAATTACACACCTCAGTCCTGTTCAAATTTGATGAGGTTTCCTGTCACTGAGCCAAATTTGAATCTAAATTTTCACCCTTCCTTGGATTAGATAGACATACAAATAATTCAAAGTAACAATGCAAGTTGTTAAAGCCACGGAGAATGTAAACAAAGTACAGGTGGTATAAATAGAATTAAAAAGAGGTGATATTACAGATACTTTTAAGGCAGAAATAGACAAATTCTTGATTAGAACAGGTGTTCTATGCCTTCACTTTTCTGACAAGCCTGCTACGTGAGATCTCATCAAAATACTTGTTGAAATTCATATGGATAACATCAAATAGACAATAGACAATAGACAATAGGTGCAGGAGGAGGCCCTTCCGCCCTTCGAGCCAGCACCACCATTCAATGTGATCATGGCTGATCATTCTCAATCAGTACTCTGTTCCTGCCTTCTCCCCATACCCCCTGACTCCGCTATCCTTAAGAGCTCTATCTAGCTCTCTCTTGAATGCATTCAGAGAATTGGCCTCCACTGCCTTCTGAGGCAGAGAATTTCACAGATTTACAACTCTCTGACTGAAAAAGTTTTTCCTCATCTCCGTTCTAAGTGGCCTACCCCTTATTCTTAAACTGTGGCCCTTGGTTCTGGACTCCCCCAACATTGGGAACATGTTTCCTGCCTCTAACGTGTCCAACCCCTTAATAATCTTATACATTTCGATAAGATCCCCTCTCATCCTTCTAAATTCCAGTGTATACAAGCCTAGTCGCTCCAGTCTTTCAACATACGACAGTCCCGCCATTCCGGGAATTATCCTTCCTCAAATTTGGAGACCAAAACTGCACACAGTACTCCAGGTACGGTCTCACCAGGGCCCTGTACAACTGCAGAAGGACCTCTTTGCTCCTATACTCAACTCCTCTTGTTATGAAGGCCAACATTCCATTGGCTTTCTTCACTGCCTGCTGTACCTGCATTCTTCCTTTCAGTGACTGATGCACTAGGACACCCAGATCACGTTGTACGTCCCCTTTTCCTAACTTGACACCATTCAGATAATAATCTGCCTTCCTATTCTTACCACCAAAGTGGATAACCTCACACTTATCCACATTAAACTGCATCTGCCATGCATCCGCCCACTCACACAACCTGTCCAAGTCACCCTGCAACCTCATAGCATCTTCCTCACAGTTCACACTGCCACCCAGCTTTGTATCATCTGCAAATTTGCTAATGGTACTTTTAATCCATTCATCCAAGTCATTAATGTATATTGTAAATAGCTGCAGTCCCAGCATCGAGCCTTGCGGTACCCCACTAGTCACTGCCTGCCATTGTGAAAGGGACCCATTTATCCCCACTCTTTGCTTTCTGTCTGCCAACCAATTTTCTATCCATGTCAGTATCCTACCCCCAATACCATGTGCTCAAATTTGCCCACTAATCTCCTATGTGGGATCTTGTCAAAGGCTTTCTGAAAGTCAAGGTACACTACATCCACCGGCTCTCCCCTGTCAATTTTCCTAGTTACATCCTCAAAAAAATTCCAGAAGATAGTCAAGCATGATTTCCCCTTCGTAAATCCATGCTGACTCGGAACAATCCTGTTACTGCTATCCAAATGCTCTGCAATTTTGTCTTTTATAATTGACTCCAGCATCTTCCCCACCACTGATGTCAGACTAACTGGTCTATAATTTCGTTTTCTCTCTCCCTCCTTTCTTAAAAAGTGGGATAACATTAGCTACCCTCCAATCCACAGGAACTAATCCTGAATCTATAGAACATTGGAAAATACACCTCCCCTACTGATCCTTCTTGTTACCTTCTGAAAAGTTCAATCAGATTTGTGAAGCATTCTTCCCTGCTTTTAATTTATTCATGTCATCACACAGCTGTTTGCCAATAGCAAGCAAATTTTAGTGCCACGTCGTTGGCCTCTGCACGATCCTTTACAGTGCATGTGCCATGCAGCATGTCACAGCTCAGGAGATGTTCCATAGTCTGGAGGCCCTGTCCGCACTCACAGTCTGTCGCATCTTCACTATATACCCACTTCAGCATGTTTGATTTGCTCCTCCCCATGCCTGTCCACAGTCTGTTGAGACTGCGCCAGGTTACCATGGTTGGTCGGAACCTGGTGGGTGCCATGTGAGTGTCATGTGAGTGTCGTCCGGAGATTTCTCTAGTCTCTCTTCCCAGAGTTTGAGCCTTCTGGACGATGCACTGCAGTCCAGGGGATGGACAGAAGAGAGGAAACTTCTGCATGATCTCAAATGCTGAGGTAGCAAAGGGTGGTCATGTAGGGGGTGTCTTTCATCCTCATTGTCTGAGGTGTTCTTTTTGAGTGGCTACAGCTCTTCTGATTCCAAGAGGTGCAATGCCAGAGAGTAGGTAGATGTTGTCAGTCTTGGTAGGTTTCACGCATCCACTGATGCAGTGACAGCTTGTGTTTAGCACAGGATCAATCTTCCTTGCGTGAGCTGAGCGCTCCCAAACTGCGCAGGCATACTCGGCAGTGGAGAATCCTTTCCTGCTAAAACTAATGAGGGCCCGTTCCCGATTAATCTAAATGAATTTTACACTATTCCTTGAAGTGGATTCTGAAAATTTGCCCACCACCATTTTTTATCTATCTTAACGTTATATAGTTTATCCTTCCCTCCCTTTTTGTACAGCATTAGAAAATTAGTAGTCCTAAAATTCACCCACACCAGTCCTGCCACTAGTTATGCTTGAGAAATCATTGCCTGTTCTCTGTAATTTCCTCCGTTACTTCTTTTAACAGACTTGGCCAGGAGTGGCCAGGGATGGGACGTGTGTGGGGGAGGGTTGGGTGGGGGGGCTTCCTTGGCCAGGATGATTTCACCCAAGAACTTTGATCATTTGCCATGTAAGCGATTGTTGCCAAAGCCTAGAGCCCATAAGATCAGACTCAATGGGGTCAGAGAGAAGATTTTAAAGATGGTGGTGGTATTGAAATTAAAGTGCAGGGGAGAAACGCATATGGTATCATGCAAGAATCCATGCCAGGAACCCAGTTGCCTTCATTCTGTTTAAACAATTCAGATTCAAAGACTGGAGGCGTGCTGTTACATTTATGAAGAAGAAATAAAATTGGGATGTTAAGCTTTACATGTGAGGCGCTAAAACAAATACAGAAGGACACGAACAGCTTTGCAGATGGCATGTATCAATGATTGCTGAATGTAGTAGGATGGCTTCGTTTGTTCGGAAAATTAAGAACAATCTCTATTTCCTTCAGATTAGGAAAGTAAAACTGGTAGAAAAGCAAAGAGATCCGGGAAGATAGATATACAAATAATTCAGTAACAATGCAAGTTGTTAAAGCCATGGAGAATGTAAACAAAGTACAAGCAGGATAAACAGAATACAAAAAGAGGTGATATTACAGATATTTTGAAGGCAGAGAGAGACAAATTCTTGATTAGAACGGGTGTTAAGGGTTATCTGGAGAAGACAGGAAAATGGGATTAGGCGGCAGAGATCAGCCATGATTGAATGGCGGAGTAGACTCGATGGGCCGAATGGCCTAACTCTACTCCAATGACTTGTGAACTTGTTATATCTAGCTTCTGTTAGATTGAGTGTTGTGGTTAGTGAAGTTGTGGGCATCTAAACTACATAAAGGATGTTCAGAACTGAAGAATGTATGGAAATGCTCATGGGGATTTAACCTGAATGGAGACTGTGCACATTTTGCAGAGAGCACTTCTGACAATCAGATGAAAAAATAGTAAAAGAGAGGAAGCCTGGAAGGAAAGTTTACAATGATGAAAACACTTGTTTCAGGTGGATTTTAAGGGTGAATCCAGGGCTATAGGATGGAATCGTGAGATAACTGAGGAAAAAATCAGTTGCAATCTCTTTACACATCATGGTGTGATCATTAAATTCACAACCACATGGAGATACTGAAGTTGATGGTATCAAATATTTATGGGGTGTCGGTGGACAAGACTAGAGTGGTATTAGAGAGTCAGGTGGGAAAAGATCATTATAGTATATTAAGAAGTGGAAAAGTATCAATGTAAATCAATTGGATGAGTACTTGTTTCAGTGTTGTAGATTGCAGCTAAATATGTGTGAGCTAAAATGAGGCAGGAATACAGTGATGCCAACAAGTGTTGAATAATGTTCTCAAAGATGTACACTTCTGTGTAACCAGCAATAAAATGATTCTATGTTAATCTGACTCTCAGACACTCAACTTGTGAGAGTCGGACATGATTTGTGAATCAGACATGTTGCTAATCATGCAATCACTCAGAGGAGATGGTGTAAGTGGAAGTAGGTTCTGTTATAAAGGGAGACTTGGAACAAAAGCTCCAAAGGTTGTTTTGATTATATTTAAATTGCTACAATAATTACCTCTGAAGCAAGAAGTGTCATGTTTAATTTTTAAGCTCCGTGTCACCAATAAATGCTTCCCACCATGTTCTCTGCTGTGATTATCCAATCCAACACATAAAAATGGTTAATTTATCACTATCATTGTTACATGGATATTATCATCATATCATCATATCATATATATACAGCCGGAAACAGGCCTTTTCGGCCCTCCAAGTCCGTGCCGCCCAGTGATCCCCGTACATTAACACTATCCTACACCCACTAGGGACAATTTTTACATTTACCCAGCCAATTAACCTACATACCTGTACGTCTTTGGAGTTGTTTAGTACCACACTGAAAGGTACACTTATCCATTGCAATTTGACTCGCAACGTGATAGGATTTATCTCCTATCTCTCCTGATGGTAAATTTCCATATTCCCAAGAAACGTGCTTTTGTTTATTTGACTTCGATTGCCAATTCTTAGGCAGTTTCACACCATAGATTTACACTCACTGAGAATTTATACTCCTAAATTAATTCTTAAACCAAATGATAAGGGTCTTAAAAATTGGATAGCTAAAGGTTATGTGTTCTGGTGTTGTCTTGACTTATTCTCCTCAAGGATATCAGTTAGAATGATCTGAAACAGAGTTTGCAGCTCGTCAAGGGAATGGTTTCTACTGAGTTGTAAATCCTACTTGGAAAATAATGAAGCAGACAGGAAGCCAGGAGCTTCATCAGGGAACACAAACTCATTTTCTATTTCTTTCAGAGGATTTCTCTGAGGAGCTTGAGCTCTACCTTTGTATTCTGAGAACCGTCTCTGAGGATTACTGTTTAATGCTTTATTGTTTTGTCTTGCAGGAAAGCAGTGCTCTGGGACCCCAGTGAAAGTAAAGCCTAATTTGCTTTCCAGCTTGTCGGAGTGCATGGAGAGCCCTGCGACAAGCTGTGACTTTACCCGGCTGGTAAATTTAATAAAACACATCGCTGGATATCTGCTGCGTTCATCTGGACTTTCATCGCAAACCCACATAAGAAGCTTTGGGAGTTTCTTGATGTCTCATATTTTCAGCCGTGACAAAATCTAATTTGTGCTTATTTCTGCTTTGTATACGTAAGTGTTTGTAACAATGTAACTAAAGCCTCTAAACTATCTTGACCTACTTTCATATTGACTCGCACCAGTTTCACACACCTGAATTCAATTCTTCTGAGAAGATGTCAATTAAATTTAAGGCCATGCCAGTGGAATATTTTTTGATGTTCATTAACGAAATGGTGAGGGGTAATCCCTGCAGATCCATGTTAATCCTTTCATTCACTGGAAGTTGAATGTCTGAAAGGACTCTCTTGAATTTCTACAGGCGTACAGTAGAGAGCATATTGACTGGTTGCATCACGGCCTGGTTTGGCAATTTAAAGTCATAAAGGGTCTGTCCCACTTTAGGCGATTTTAAGGCGACAGCCGGCGACTAGGCTGTCGCCGACAGTTCGCCGGGTGTCGCGGGCATGATCGTGAGGAGTCTTCCAAGAATCGTCATGGATGTCAGCGCAGGGGAGAGGGGGGAGTGTGGGTGGGGGAGGGGAGTGGGGATCGGGGGGAGGGGGGAGTGGGGATTGGGGGGGAGTGGGGGTGGGGGTGAAGGGAGGGGAGGGGGGCCATTATGTTTCCATTCATTAACAAATTTGGGAAAAATGCCTGCTTCACTAATGTTGCTGCCTGTCCTCTCCTGCAGCCCCACCTAAAACATTCCCTCTCCTTTGGAGGCTCAAGGAACTGTATATGCTGGAATCTTGTGCAAAAAAAACAATGTGCTGGAGTAACTCAACGGGTCAGGCAGCATCTGCAGGGGGAAGGGATAAACAAAAAAGATCTCAACCTGAAACATTGCCTATTCATTCCCTCCACAGATGCTGCCTGTCCAGCTGAGTGCACTTGGTGATTTCCTCTCCTTCGTCTGCTTGCATCAGTTGATACAATTTCAATGGATCCAGATTGTGTCTCCTATGGGCACCAGATGGCCCATGCCAGAGATAATCTTCTCCACATCCTTCATCCCTGGTTCATTTTATGTTACTCAGAGGAACACATCCTCAGAGGCTCCATTTCTTCATGGTTATCTTGTTCCTGCCCCTGCCCACACATCTCCTTAATAGTCAGTAAATCGTATTGCATACACCTCAGCCAAATTCCAATTAAGAGCTGCAGGTTGCACATTCTTCATTGCCAGCTGCAGTGAGTTGCAATACAACTGAATACTTATGGGAAAAGGCTCTGCCATTTTAACAGCAGTGTTAAAATAAATTGCCTGCAAATTACTTCTCCTAAGTTAGTGCATAAGGCAATATCATAAGACACATAATAATAGTGTACAGTGATGCTTTAAGGCCTGAAGGTATAGTTTAAAATTGTGTGAGAGAATAATGAAGCATCTATTAAATTTCCCTCCATTTCTCGAATGCCTTATTTTTATATTAAATGTTCCTGTTTGAGTGAAGCCTTCAAGAAGACTGTTTTAGTTTAATTATAATTGGATCTACCTTTGACATTTGCCTGGGTTAATTCTTTAAAAAATACTTCACTGCTGACAGTTACTGAGCAATGCGCTCTTTATGTTAGCTGCAGTGGGAATTTAAATGCCTGCTCATTTGTATTGAATTTTCTTTGAAACTTACCCAGAATCAGTGAAAGTAATACAAAAGTTTTTGAAACTTTAAATTCCTTCAGTCGAGACTACAGCATTTGTTAAATAGTAGTAGTTAACAGTAAGTTGTGTTCTCTTGCAACTTCCAGCGCCAGAAACCGGGTTTGATCCCCACTAAGGGTGCTATCTGTACGAAGTTTGTACGTTCTCCCCGTGACCGCGTTTGTTTTCACCGAGATCTTCGGTTTCTTCCTACACTCCAAAGACAATCAGGTTTGTGGGTTAATTGGCTTGGTATAAATGTAAATTGTCCTTAGTGTGTGTAGGATAGTGTTAATATGCTGGGATTGCTCGTCAGTTTAGGTTTATTATAGTCATGTGTACTGAGGTACAGCAAACTATCCAATTAGATCAGATTATACTCTACATTAATACAATCAAGTCAACGTCAAGTATAATAGGTAGAGTAACAGGGACGTATAGATTACAGAATATAGTTCCCAGCATTGTGCGATAAAAGTTTCAAAGACAAGATCCAATGTCCGCAATGGGATTGAGGTGAATCATACAAGGTTTCTCACCCAGAAAGTTGTGAATCTGTGGAATTCTCTGCCACAGAAGACAGTGGAGGCCAATTCACTGGATTTACTATATTCAAGAGAGAGTTAGATATAGCTCTTGGGGCTAATGGAATCAAGGGATATGGGAAGAATGCAGGAACTGATTTTTGATTATCAGCCATGATCATATTGAATGGTGTTGCTGGCTCGAAGGGCCGAATGGCCTACTCCTGTACCTATTTTCTATGTTTCTATGTTCCCAATATATACAGTGGGGTGGACAATATCATTAGAACTCTAAGAAATGGTGCTGGATTTATAGATAGGAAAAAGATTTACAAGAACAGAGCGATTGGATCGGGTGATAGTAGATCCTCCTCTGGGATCAGCATGCAAAGAGTTGCCACATTCCAGCGCCATGCATTGTTTCAACAAAATGAAAGAACAGCAATATAGGATGCTGGTGACCTTGCAATGTATTGAGATGTGGTCCTGCTCCCATGCTCCATCTGTCCTTGTAAAGGTATAGAAGCAGGAGTTGGCCACCGGGCTCATCACTACACAATATGATCACGGCTGATCTGCAACAAGCCTAAACTCTTCTGTATCAGTTCACCATACTGCCGATTACCCGACCTTTCAAAAACTTAACTATTTCCTCTTTCAATAATTCAATCTTGCCTTCACAACCTGTTGGGTGGTGATTAGATTCACTCTAATCAGTGAATAGAGATTCACTGCTCTCTGTTGGAATAAATTTCTCCATGCTTCAGCATTAACAGACTGCCCACTTATTTTTGAACACTGAACACTGAATTTTCCATGTAACCTACATCCCCCGCACACACTCATCTTTCCACCCTAGCTTTCTATTCCCATTGTTTATTTTTCTCATCCCCTTTCCCTCTCCCTCATTTGATTCCACCTGCCCATCAACCCCTCCTCATCTAGTGTAGGAAGGAACTGCAGATGCTGGTTTAAACCGAAGATAGGCACAAAATGCTGGATTAACTCAGCGGGACAGGCAGCATCTCTGGATAGACTGGAGTCTGAAGAAGGGTCTCGACCTGAAATGTCACCAATTCCTTTATCCAGAGATGCTGCCTGTACTCCAGCATTTTGTGTGTTCTCTCCTCATCTTGTTCCAGCTATCATCTACCAGCCTCTGTCATAACATTCCCCACGCTGCTATGAAATGGCAATCTGTCCTCTTCCCTCAATGTCTCATTTTGCCTCCATAGGTGCTGCTTGATTTGCTGAGTACTTCCACATTCTTTTTTTTAAAAATGTTGATCTAAGATGAAGGCACAAAACCAAAGAAAAGTACTTTGGATGCTGGAAATATGAAAATGTTAGAAACACTTAGTAGGTCAGGCAACATAGGTGGAGTAAGAAACAATGTTAACATTTCAAAGCGTCATTGATTTATCAAGCACAGAAACAGGCCATTTGGTACACCAACACTCGACTGGCCATCAAACGTTAATCTATACTAATCCTACTCTGCCTATTTAATTCTCATCATATTCTCATTAACTTCCTCTGCCTTGTAACACTCACTTACACACAAGGGGCAATATATGGTGACCAATAACCTACATTCTGCATGTCATTGGGGTGTGGGAGATTACAGAAACACATGGAGAAACCTTCATGATCACAGAGAGAACATGTAAACTCTACACAGACAGCATCTGAAGTTAGGATTGAACCTGGGTTGCTGGAGCAGTGACACAACAGCTCTACAGCTGTGCCACTATGACAGAGACAGTTGAATTAAAACACCAAGAAATTGCACTCTGCTGCAATTTAAACATGTGCATAAGAAATCGTTACTCCTAATCAAGAGTCATGAGTTAAGTTGTGTTTAATTGTCATATGCACCAGGAGGAGAACAGTGAAATCCCTACTTGCTGCAGCTTTGCAGGTACATTAACGCAACAGCACAACAAATAAATATACAATAAACAATAATGCGATAAATTATCAGTAAAACCAGGTAACCAAACCGTAATAGTGCAAACCGAATAGTGCAACCTTATTAAACTTCCACAGCAGTTCAGTGCTGAGGTAGGATTGTGATTAGTGTTGTGCATTGTAGTTCAAGAACCTGATGGCTGGTTGGGAGAAGCTGTTCTTGAACTTGGTGGTAGGTTTCTTCCAGATGGGAGCAGTCAGATGAACATGTGGCCAGGATGGTGTGGGTCTTTGAAGATACTCACTGTTCATTTTGAGGCAGCGCTTCCAGGTGCTTTTACGGAGTTAGAGATTGATGATAAGGAGTTGTGCTGGACAAAAAAGAAGTTGATTATATTAAAAGATGATTAAATAGATACAAAAGACTGGTTTCCCATTTTTGATCTCTGAAAATTTGATAGGAATGGAGATTCAAGAAGAGTGGAAGTGTGGGTTTGTGATGAGCATTCAGACTGAGTTAGATACAGATGCCAAGTCTTTGAAAGTATTTTGGGAACATTTTTTAACAATGATGAGCATGCACAATACAAGATTAATGTTGCCAAGAAATCTGGCTCATTTGTTCACATTTTCTTGTGTGCAATTTGAACATAAAAGACTCAAATCGCAAAGAAGAGAATTTATGACTCATGGAAAATTAGCTATGGTGGTAATGACTGCTAGACAGATTTGGAGAGCCAGGTGGCGTGTGTGCGTGTGCATGGGCATGTGCATGCTTGTGTGCATGTGCGCGTGTGTGTGTTAGATTACACTAGCAATCATTTCCAGGAATGCTAGGTTGGTTTGTGACCATTGGCATTGAAGTACTGTAAATGATGAGCCATGATCTTCCAGGATGATGGCACACATAAGCTCACAACTGGCCTTTTCTTGCTCCTATTACATTTGTTTCTAACTGCACTGGCCTCGTTTTAATGCACAATATTAGATTAGACCACTTTGAGGAACTTCTAAAAATATTTATGGCCACCATAATATTATTTTTATAATGGGCAGCTCCATTAACATCATTCCTGAAGATAGACGCAAAATGCTGGAGTAACTCAGCAGTACAGGCCTCATCTCTGGAGAGAAGGAATGGTTGACTTTTTTGGTCAAGACCCTTCTTCAGACATCACTGCTGAACTCCAGTGCTGTCTGTTTAGATGTTCTGGTTGGTAGCTTATTGAGCCACAGTAACATTCTCAGGTAATGTGTGAGATGACTATGGGAAGATTTGATGGGATTGTGGGAAGAATAGCTTACAGGGGGAAAAGATTAATGGGGGAATGAGATTATTAACTGGTATAGGCTCAAAGAGCCAGAAAAGCCCCATTCTATGCATGTAAGGAAATATGAAATCTTTTGCAGGTGTGCTGATCGAGCACTAATACTCAATGCAGCACTCATTTAGTCGAGCAAAAATGGGTGGAATCAAATTTCAAGGCATGTTTGTTCAAAATATCTGGAGGCAGACCGTGATTGCTTTCTATCTTTGCTATTTTATACCCTTAACCAGAAATGATATACCAAGTATAAATATGGTAATATGAAAAAATCCAAAAACCCTTAAGCTTTGAAAATGTAACTCAATTGTCCTTTGAATGCTTCATGCATTTTAGTCTTATCCATTGTGCTGAATTAAAATAATAAATATAATGTGATATAAATTTCAATGCTCCGAGACCTATCTTATTTTTGGAGAACAATTCAGTTTTGTTCCAACCCTTGACCGATGAAATGATTAATATTTGCAAAATATCAAAGTTACTTTAAAGCAAAAAGTTATTAACTGCACTGAATAGAATTACAGAGCACTCAAGACTCATTTATGGTTGTTGAATATAAACTGCATTAAAATAGCCTATGGGTTGATCTCTCACCTTTCAAATAGGGCCATACAGTAATCCATGCTGGAGACACACTGATGTTGGAATGAGTAAAACACAAAGTGCTGGAGTAATTCATTGGGCCTGGCAGTAGTATCTCGAGAGGACATGGATAGGCAATGTTTTGGAGTTGGGATTCTTCTTCAGTCTGAAGAATGGTCTCAACCCAAAACGTCACCTGTCCACATCTTCCAGAGATGGTGTCCGATCCACTGAGTTATTCCAGAACTTTGTGTCATAATCCCGGCTGACAATTCAGTTCAGTGAAAGAAAGCTCTGTCATTTAGGAAAATTAGGATTTTCAAGAACACGAGTCCAGGCTCTGATAGACTTTCAATCTGGAAATAAATGGTCACATTACAACATCTGAAGAGCAGAGAAGATATTGATTATGCCTCGGCCAATATATATCATCATTTAACATCTAAATAGATTTACTAATTAATTTCAACTTTATTTCAGAGAACTTGCTGTGTAAAAATTGACTCTTGTTTTTTTCCATGGATATAGTGACTACCATTCAAAAATACTTCAAAGACTGTGAAGTGAAGTGATTTAAAATTATGGACCAAAACACAAACTGCTTCAGCAACTCAACAGGTTAAGCAGCATCAATCAAGGCAGAGGAGCAGTCAATGCTTCAAAGACTTGAAGCAGGATCTTGACCTACCACATTGACTATCCCTCTGCCAGTCATAATGACCTGAAATGTTGTCTCCTCAGTTGCTGCCTGACCATTGAGTTCCCCCAGCAGTTGTTTTCTTTTTGCTCCAAATTCCAGCATCTGCAGTCTCTTATGGCTCCATTTCAGATTTTCAGTAGCACTCTCCCCTCCCTTCTTTATTTCTTCGGTTTACTTACTTTTCTTTCATTTCTTTCTTATCCTTCCTTCTTCATTTCCTTGTTTCACCTTCCTTCCATTTTCTTCCTCTTTGTTCCTTTCTTCCCTTACCTTTCTTCCTTTCCTCCCTTCATTTATTCTTCCCTTTTCCATATTTTTTTGTATTTTCCCTCCTTTCTATGAAAAGGATTTTAGAAATACCCTTTCACGGTAAATTCCCAGCACCTGCGAAATTGTGCTTTTGTCTCTGTGACTTGCAAATCCTGATTTGGAGCTTCCCGCTGTTATGAGTTAAATTCTTCAATGTAGCTCATTCAGAACCCTTTTAAATGAAAGGGCCCTGAGGATGTAATTTACATTTGAAATGCATTTCTACATGATTGTCTGAAATGCTCCGAGAAAATGATCGCACTGAAAAATAATTTCAACTTTGCACAATTTAACATACAATATGAATTTATTGTAACTGATTTACATTAAAATTGTCACAAAAGTAGTTGCATTTACAAGCACAACATAAATAGTGAAGGAAATAAAGCTCAGAGCCCATGCGATATGAGAGAAAGCCACACAATGGAAAGAAAAGTGAGGTGGAACGTCTTAAAGATAAAAGAGATCACAAAATGTCTGTATAAATATTGGAAGAGAAATTAATGCCCTGAATGTTATCAAGCTGACAATACCGTGTGGAGCTGTCAGTATTTCCCTGTGTAAGTGTTGCAATGTTTGCGATTCTCTTTGCATTTGCTGGGTTTTTGTTGCAGGGTGCACCAACAGCCTACAATTTCCTCGACCTACTTGCAACACACAGGTCAGGTCAGGCTGTAATGGCAACTGCATTCAGCTCAATGGGGAGAATTGCAACAAGGGGCTTGGGTAAGTAATATGTAACTAAAGTAACATGTAGCTAGCTAATGTTCTCTTGAATTATTTGCTTAAATGTTTCTGTTTTAAACATTTGATTACTTTAAAACCTTGACTAAAACACAACTTTACAACGAGTTTCATCATCTTTAAACACTTTTGAATGCTTCTGATTGTCAGCATCCCCACTCGCATAACTCACTGAGCAATTCCATTTCACCATTAATTTTCCCTGTAACGTATTCTCCTCACATTTCTACAGCTCCCCCCGGTTTCTACCACCATAGTACAAAAGGCAATTTACACGGGCCAATTAACCTACCAAGCTGCACATCTATGGGATGTGGGTGGAAACTAGGGAGGGCATCCCAGAGAAAACACATGTAGTCATGTAGCTTACTGGCAACTCCTGTGCTGCTCAGACTGTGATCAACCTGGCAAAGAATAAATAGTGAAGAATTTAGCTTCCGAGGAACTCATTTAACAGATGTTCCTGAATCCCTCTGCCGCAAAGAGAAACAACTCTCTCCCAAAGACCGAAGGGCTAGACCAAAGAGATATCAATTCCCAGATGTATAGTTCCCACCCAATCTTCCCAAGTCTTGTCACAGTGAAGAATGTGATGGATACAACCGTAGTTATTGGTTTCGCTATAGTATATGGCTGGATGGGGAGACGTGCGCATGTGTGTGCATGTGTAGATGTAGTGGTCACCATCACATACCGTACGTGCGCATGTGTGTGTGTGTGCGTGCATGTGTAGATGTAGTGGTCGCCATCATATACCTTACGTGCGCATGTGTGTGTGTGTGCGTGCATATGTAGACGTAGTGGTCATTATCACATACCTTACGTGTGTGTGTGTGTGCGTGCATGTGTAGACGTAGTGGTCACCATCACATACCTTACGTGCGCATGTGTGTGTGTGTGCATGTGTAGACGTAGTGGTCACCATCACATACCTTACGTGTGCATGTGTGTGTGTGTGCATGTGTAGACGTAGTGGTCACCATCACATACCTTACGTGCGCATGTGTGTGCGTGCATGTGTAGACGTAGTGGTCACCATCACATACCTTAGGTGCGCATGTGTGTGCGTACATGTGTAGACGTAGTGGTCATTATCACATACCTTGTGATGCCACTGTATCATTTTGATACTTCTCCATTTTACATGGATTCTTTTTCTCCCCAGACCTATTTCAGCATTTCCATCAGAGAACTTTACTTCTTGACGTCCCTAGCCTCCTTATTCTCCATTGCAGCTCTTAAGTATGTTGTGGCTGGCTGCTTTGAAGGGTGTGCCCTTCTCTGATTGCTGTGCAGCAGAGTAGCAGCAGCTGAAATGCATTGGGAGTTCCACAGTCCCACAGAAGCCATGAGTTAATGCACCTTTTTGCAAGGAAACCATGCCAACATTATTGCACTTTAATTTGCAACAACTTATTTTGATGATCTGAATTGGTGTCAGTGCAATAGGCACAAAAAAAACCTGAAACGTGGTTTCCAGGCAAGGGATGGGAGGTCCACAGGTGTAAGCAATGATGGAATTTCAATATTGAACCATTGCTGAACAGGAATTAATATATTTGTGCAAGCACCAAGGACATTGGGTGGACGCACTTTGCTCCAAGTTAGGGCAAAAGCAGGAAAACTTTGAATGAAAGTTTTTATCTTTGTAAAGACGGGAGTGAGAAAGTGGTTAAATTGAGATGTGTCAAAGGCATGGTTCGGAGTTCAGTTTAACCTGAACTTTCACATCCATCAGGATGACCTGAGAGCAGTTCCAAATGAAAGTTGACAAGGCACTGAAAGATAATTGGGCAGTAGGGCAGAACAGGTGGGCAATAACAGATCTGAGAAAACTGGTGGTTGACAGGTGTGTTGTTAAGATACAGTCGTGACAAGGCCATCAATCCTGAACATAATTATTCTAGGAGCAAAGATGAGAAAGCAAAAAACAATGACACCCCCTACATCCCTGTTTCCATCTTGCAAGATTCTCTAGTGAAAACACAGACACAACATAGACGCAGGCCCTTTGGCTCACCGAATCCATACTGACATCAAGTACCCATCTTTACTTTATTCCTATCCTAATCCGTTTTATTCCTCCCATGTTCCCAGCAACTCTACACAGATTCTACCACTCATCGACACAATCAGGGCAATTTACAATGACCAACTAACCTCCTGAATGTTATATCTTTGGGATGAAACTGGCCAAAATCCAAGCAGTCACTGGGAGAACGAGTGTACTTTACACAGACAGAACTGGAGGTCAAGATTGAACCCAGGTTGCTTGAGCTGTGAGGCAGCAACTGTATTAACTGTGTCATTAAGGCACCCGATCTAAGTTGTCGTGACACACATGAACACTTCTGATGGTGATTTCTCTGTGTCTAGTCCAAAATAATCTTGATCTCAGGATATATTTCCAGATTAGATCCATTTTAACTTTTCTAAAGATTGTAGCACCATTGTGACCATTTGTACTCTAGTTGGGTTTCGGGCCTGGCTGCTTGAATGTCCTTTCTTTCCCTTTGGTCCTTTTCAATGCCATTGACATAATTTGGAAGAGGGGTCCAGGAGAAAGCATTTTGGAGTGTTTACTGATGCCCTGGATGATGTTTCAGTGCACTCCAGCACAGTATCTGTCTCCAAAGAAGCATTGAAAACAGTGGAAAATGTACAGGTGTCAGAAAGACAAAGGTGTCACAGGGATGTCAAACAGTAAGCTGGCCAAAGGAGCCTTAGTCGTGGGCTCAGGAGATCAAATGTTTATCCTGTGAGTTTTCAGAAGATACAATTGCCGTTTTTTTTATATTGACATTATTTTAATTTTAATAACAAAGGCTGAAGTTGACTTAGTTTGCCTGGTGATGATCAGGCCAACAACCAGGTTGAGTTGACATTTGGACAGATCACTGAGGTCCCATTTCCTTCCTTATAGCTTCAGTATTAACTTTTTGTTCTGTCAGACAATGGGGACAATAGCTAGCAGTGAACTGGGCCCTTCGTTAAGCATTATCAAATTTGGATAGGTCAGTTTGGAAAATTGATCTTAAATTACAAACAACCAAGCAACTAGAACTGCACTGGATGGATGGCCCTGCAGAGAGTAGTGCGTTCGGCAGAATGCACCATGGGAACTACACTCGTCCCCCTGCAGGACCTATACATCAGGAGGTGCAGATCCAGAGCAAGTAAGATTATGAGGGACCCCTGCCACCCCAGTAACGGACTGTTCCAGCTGCTACGGTCAGGCAAGTGCCTCCGTTGTCACGCTGTGAAAACGGAGAGGATGAGACAGAGTTTCTTCCCACAGGCCATCAGGACTGTCAACTTTTATAACTCCAGAGACTAAATTTTGTCTACACTATAGTAACTTTATTAACTTTATTTATATGCTGTAACTGTAATTCTTTTTTGTGCACAATCCGCAGGCATTGCCACTTTCATTTCACTGCACATCGTATACGTGTATGTGACAAATAAACTTGACTTGACTTGCAAAGGAAGAAGATCTTCTGCTTACTTACTGCATGTGACTGAATTTTTTAAATGAGGAGGATAGCTGAATAGACTTGGTTGACTTTCTCGTAGAGATAGAAGATTAAGGGGGGGGGGGCAGGGAAATTAACTAGTGTATGATAGATGATGCAAGATGATGAAATGATTAAGCTGGATGGCTAGAGAGGAATCTGTCAAGAAATTCCATCTTGTGATACAAAGGTGCACTGTTCAGGGGAATTATAAATAACTTCTGATTTCCAAGGCAGCTCGGCATGTGCAGTGACACTAAATGATAGAACACTGGCATCATTGTCTCGAATGGAAACATTAATCTGCTGTGTGCTCTACTGTGCATCTTCACCCAATCATGGAACATAAAACAGCATAGCACGCGATCAGGCTCTTCGGATATTAATGTCCTCGCCATTCATGATGTCAGGTTAAACTAATCTCCTCTACCTGCATGTGATCCATATCTATTCCCTGCATATCCATGTGCCCATCTAAAAGCCTCTTAAATATTGCCACCATATCTGCCTCCACCAAGCACATTCCAGGCATTCACTATCTTCTGTGCTCTAGGGAAAACAGTCCAACCTCTGTTTATAGCTAATAGCCTTTAATCCAGGCAGCATTCTGGTAAGTCTCCTCTACACCCTCTCCAAAGTTTTCACATTCTTCCTGTAATGGGTGATGAGAACCACACACAATACTCCAAATGCAGCTTCATCAAAGTCCTTTAAAGTTGCAACACAAGTTCCTTACACTCAGTGCTACTGAGTTACACTTCTTTATACTCAGTACCCTGACCTGAGAAGGAAAGCACTTTCTACACCACTCTATGTACTTGTGTTGGCACTTTCTGGGAGATATGGATTTGGACACCAACATCCCTCTCTCTGTACATCATCTGGTAGCATATGCCTCACCCACAGTTCTCCATCCCATGAACTTTTCCTCATTGTCACACTCTTCGCACACATCATCTCCTCAACTCTCCACGTCACTACCAGTCTGCCCCTGACTTTATTTTCTCTGCAGTCCCCCAAGAATGGCAAGAGCTTGTGGAGAAAAAATATTTGTGGAAGGCAATGGGGCAGCTTGTATTTACTCCATCCATGTGGAGCAAGCCCACGAGTATTG
This sequence comes from Rhinoraja longicauda, assembly GCF_053455715.1. Classification (NCBI taxonomy): domain Eukaryota; kingdom Metazoa; phylum Chordata; class Chondrichthyes; order Rajiformes; family Arhynchobatidae; genus Rhinoraja; species Rhinoraja longicauda. The sequence goes on along the minus strand of NC_135955.1, from coordinate 23,111,437 downwards.
AAGCGACAAATATCTCCTACATTTCTCCTCAGTGTAGGGTATAAGGAAGATAGACTGAAGATGCCTGTGAACTTCAGAAAAAGTTCTTAAACAAGCACTCAGATTTGAATGACAGCATTCTCAATAGATGCCACACCGGTCCCAATAAGATCCCATAATAATGTTCCATTCTAAAGCATTTTGGAATTTCTTGCAGGGTGATGCAATATTTGCACAAACCAGGAGATTCATGGCAGTCATATTTTGCAGGGGCAGACATCAATGAATAGGAGAGGATTTTGTGAGGGAAAGAACAGAAACAACCATGGAAAGTTGTGTGCAGAGCAAATGCTTCATACTATTTTCTTTCTCAATGCTTTCATGTAAACGTTTAGAATATTGTGGGTCTAATGAGTTGGAGGAGCACATTGCAAAGGAAAGATTCAGAATGAGGAGTAAATTTACTGGGCCAGACAGATATAAAATGTGGTTACCGAGGGCTGTCACAGCTTAGGGATAATGGCATAAGGGATTCATGTCCTGACATTCCAAAGCCTTTCCATCATCTACAAGGCACAAATCAGGAGCCATGGTGGAATACTCTTTGCTTTCCTGCTTGAGTGCAGCACCAAAAACACTTATAAAACTTGACAACTTGCAGAACAACAGAGCCTCCTTGATCAGCACTGCTTACACATCTAATTATTCATTCCCTCCACGCAGGAACCTCTCTGGCTGCTATGTTTACAACCTTCAGAATACACAGCCATTACAAGTACTCCAGCAGCACCTCCAAACCTGCAACCCGTATCATCAAGAAGGACAAGGGCATTAAATGCATGGGAGGGATATCACCAGCTGGTTTATCTGCAAGTTGTGGAATGCCCTGACCCAGATATATACCGTCAATACTTCCTCATTACAGGATCTAAACCCTATACTGTAACTCCTTGCCCAACAGCATTGAAGCAGCTTCTTTATCAGAAGGTCTGCAACAGTTCATGTAGGTGGCATACCACCACCTTCTCATGGGCAAGTATGGATGGGCAGTAAATACTGCCTTTAGCACTCATACAACAAATACTAGGAAAACAATCAGCTTAAATCAATAAAAAATAATTGAACTAAATCACATTTAATTTTTATGTGTTGTTTGCTTTCAATAATTGATATGATTCTTGAACTGAATTCATGTCATTAAATGATTTCTTTTCACTATAAGTGCCATATTTTGTTTCCTTTTTACTTCAGCAATATAACTCGTGATTAGTGCCTAATGTCTTCAGTGCTGGTTTGGGATGGTTGCCATGACAGCAGTGAAGGAGCTATATAAGTGACAGATGAGTGGCCTTAGCGGAGATATTCTTGTGGTGATGGTCATGTCAGCTTCAATTTGAATGAGAGCAAAATGATCTCCACAGAGAAAATGGTGCTGTTTATCACATTTTATCAGTGGAAGGGGTTGATTACTAGATTGAGTAGCTGTGATAACATTATTTCGTTTTAAGCTTAATCAGCTGCATGAAACTGGTTCAATGGTTTTAATGACACAATCATAGTAGTCCATCTTTTCTCGGAAATGAGCATTTCCTACTTACATATTTTGTCTTCCAAAAAAAAAAAATTGTATCAGAAATTACTGGAATCGTGAGTGTATCTTGGACTTCAGTGAGTATTGGAATCGATGACTAATCTTCCTAACTGCTGGAAGATATGGACAAAGGAGAAAGAGAGAGTTACAAATAAAAAATGTTCAGTAATGAAATGAAAAAAGAGCGAAAGAAATTGGGTGAGGGAAATTTTTTTTAAAAAAGGAAACAAAAGCATGGAATATAAAAACACAAGAACAGAAGGAATACGCCATTTGTACCCTTGAGCTACCATCCAATAAAATCATGGCTAACCCTATGCCTCACATTCCTGCCAACTCCCCACATTCCCATTCCTTCTCATTATTAACACACAATATACAACGTCAGGTCTGAATGCCCTCAACGACTGATTTTCTGCACCCCTTTGTGGTGGAATTTTCCAAAGATATTACAACTTCCTGAAACATTTCTTCTCACCTTGATCCTAATGACGCAGGTTCACGATTGCTGTTGAAGAGAGCATCCCAGCACCTAACTTTAAAATTTTAGAAATCTCTCTCAATCATTTACTGGTTCCACGATTGTGGTCTGCAGTTTAAATTTCAGTCTCAAAAGATTAGTTGGGCTGGCAAGAACAGATCTGCCCATTAAAAAAACAACTTATTTTGTTAAATTCCAGCTGTGACTTCCTGCAGCTGAATTACTCAGTGATTAAAGAACCAACATATTTTTGGAAGGCTGCAGTGCATAAACTGGCAGAAAATGGTTTGATTTCCTTTTGACCTGTCTGTCACTTGGACTCGCTGCGCACACGCACACGCACACGCACACGCACACGCACACGCACACGCACACGCACACGCACACGCACACGCACACGCACGCACACACACAAACACAAACACAAACACACAAACACAAACCTTGGGCCACCTGCAAAGGGGCAAACCAGCTGATCACATCTTTGCCCCAGGAATCGGTGATAAGGCACAGTCAAACCTCAGCTGAGATTAAGCAAAGCTGCTGAGGGTATATGTTGCACCACCCTGACAAGTGCTACCAAGGGGAAGGGTTGGACGTGAAACCTCATCTTCAAGGTTTTGTCAAAATTATTAAATATTTCTGATACACAGCTCCATTTAAAATGTAAGATTGATTCCAAGTAAGTTGCAAATATTAAACCTCCTAAAAATTAATGAAAAATAAACATTCGAATATCATCAAGCACAGGTTGCAGGGGAAGGGTAATAAACGATTCCCATGGGGACATTAGCAAGCCCTTAGACACGATCCTGTATGGTAGTTTAGTTTAGTTTAGTTTAGAGATACAGCACGGAAACTGGCCCTTTCGGCCCACCAAGTCCGTGCCTACTTAAGCGATCCCCACACGTTAACACTATCCTATACCCACTAGGGACAAAAAAAATTTAAAAACATTTACCAAGCCAATACCAATTAACCTACAAACCTGTACGCCTTTAGTGTGTGGGAGGAAACCGAAGATCTCGGAGAAAATTCACACAGGTCACGGGGAGAACGTACAAACTCCATCCAGTCAGCACCCGTAGTCGGGATCGAACCTGATTCTCCGGCACTGCATTCGCTGTAAGGCAGCAACTCTACCGCTGCGCCACCATGCCGCCCCCAAAATTAGTCTAGTCTGGAAGATGAGATCACATGAGATCCAAGGCTAGTTAGTCAACTGGTTACAAAACTGGCTTGCTAGAAGGAATCAGCGTGAGGTCGTGGAAGGTTGCTATTCAGATTGAAGGGCTGGGAACCAGTGATGTGCCACAGGGGTCGGTGCTGAGTCCACTGTTATTTGTCATCTGTATTAAAGATCTGGATGACAATGGTGTTAACATGATAAGTCTGTGAATGACTCCAAAATTTGTGGTGCATTAGAGAGTGAAGAAGGTTATCTAAGATTACAACGAGGTCTAGATGAATTGAGAAAGTGGCCCAAGGAATGGGTGATAGATAAGGTGGGATCTTTTTCCCAGGGTAGGACAGTCTAAAACTAAAGAAGACACAAAGCGCTGGAGTAACCCAGTGGGTCAGGCAGCATCTCAGGAGAATAACTTGATCACTGAAACAAATAATTTACTTGGAACAAGGAAACTCTTGAGGAATAGAGTTTATCCTTCCATGATAAATAGTTTGATTACTTGATTAAACGACCATCAATTAGCTACCTTCAGATTCAGATTCTACCACATTAGTCCCTTCAATCATCTGGGAACTCACAACACCAGAAATAAGTTGGCACAGTAGTGCAGCTGGTGGAGCTGCTACTTCAAAGCGCCAAAGATCTGAGTTCAATCCTAACTTTGGGTGCTGTCTATGTGGAATTTGCACGTTCTCTCTGTGACCAGCTGGCTTTCCTGCAGGTGCTCCAGTGTCCTCCTGCATCCCAAAGACATGTGGGCTTGCAGTATAATTGGCCTCTGTAAATTGCCCCTGATGGGTAGGGAGTTGGATAATATCTAACTAGTGCGAATGGGTGAGTGATGGTCAGTGTAGACTTGGTACATCAACGGGCCAGTTCCCTTGCTGTATCTTTTAATCAATTAAAGTCATACGTGGTCCAAGGGGCTGCCAAACTGTGGGTATAGGGGGAAAAGGGGTTGGGAGAGATTATGCATACGTTTGTGTGTAAATATGCATGCTTATATTTGAAAACAGGTGCACATTGATGTGAATGTAACTTTCTGTGTGTTTGTGTCTGTATGTTTTGTGAGAAAGTCAACAAAATGGGGAGGCTAACTACATTGGTTCTAAGATCTCTGGAAAAATATATATTGCAGGTGAATCTTTTGAAATATATGGATCCCCTTTTGACTTACTGTGTGCAATACATTAGAAAGAATATATCTCAAACATTTCACACATAATTATATTCGATTCCATTAAATGATCTATTTTTATTTAATATTAATACCCGAGAGATTATGTATTGCTGAAACTATGAAATATGCCACATTTGCAATAGAACAGATGGTCCCTTGAAATATGAACTTGTCAATGAATTTAAATCCCAGAAACACAATGCATTTATATTCTAATTTTAGTTAGCATCATTACTTCATTTAACTACTTGAAAAATGGTGATCATTTGTCTCTGCTGAACCAATTTTTCTCCAAACTGTTTGGTAATCTATTAAGCAGCAAGTAGATGCAGACCAGCCAAAGTTAATAAACTCAGTCGCAAGAAACGGCAGGTGGTGGAATGTTGAACGAAAGAAGCAAAAGAAAAGTGCTGGATAAATTCAGCAGGTCGGGGGGGCATCTGTGCGGAGAGAATGGACGGACGATTTTCTGGGCTGGGACCCTTCTTCAGAATTAACGTGATGTCAAATTAGTTGGAATATTAGTATGATATTTCATCACTTTTACTTGGTGTTTTCCCCCCAAAATATTTCCTTTTCTTTCCTGTGCTCAGAACCATTTCCCTGTGGTAGGTTGCTCTGGTGCCTAGTCAGTGCACATTGGCACCAAGAGTGAGCATATTCGACTGTGGGATGCATAAAAGTTAATATTGTGCATGTTGAGGTTGTCGAGGGAAGTGCCTTGTCGAGAAAAGTGTGAGTCTTTGGCGTGCGAGGGTTCGGCGAGGAGGCTGAGGGAGGAGGCCACGGCAAAAGTTGGAGAGGGTGAGACGATAGAAGGGAATTACAGCTAAACTGATTCAGCGTGATGTTTGCAGGATGTAGGAGGTCAGGGACACGCTGGTGCCTCTTGCTGCTACAAATGTGGAAAGTGTGTCCAGGTTCAGCTCCTGAAGGACTGTGTTGGGGAACTGGAGAGCCAACTGGATGACCTCAGCATCATCCGAGAAAGCAAGACGTTCCTGGCCAAAACCTTCAGCGAGATTGTTACACCGAAGGTACAGGAAGAGAGAAGGTGGGTGAATGTGAGGAAGGGAAGGAAACTTGGAGTACAAGAGACCCCGGGGGTTGTACCTCTTGATAACAGGTTCACCCTCTTGGCAGCTGTCGGGACAGAAGACACTGTCAGTCTGAGCGGCGGACAAGTCTGCGAGGCAAAATGTGGCGCTGAGGCAAAGCCGAAGAGACTGACGTCAGGCAGAGCCGTGGTAGTAGGGAAATCCACCGTGAGAGGTACAGACAGGGGTTTCTGCGGCAACAAGCAGGATTCAAGGATGGTGTGTTGCCTCCCTGGTGCCACGATCCAAGACATCACGGACTGAGTGCAGAGCATCCTCAAGGGTTAAGGTGAGCAGCCGGAAGTGGTAGTGCATGTCGGCACAAACGACATTGGGAAGAAGAGGAAAAATATTCTGCAGCGTGACTTAAGAGAGCACGGAAGAAGGCTGAAAAACAGGACCTCCAGGGTGGTCATCTACGGTTTGCTTCCAGTTCCTCGTGCTGGTGAGGGCAGGAACAGGGAGATAAGGGACCTGAATGTGTGGCTGAGGAGTTGGTGCAGGGGGCAGGGATTTAGATTGTTAGACCACGGGGATCTGTTTTGGGGTAAGGGTGAATTGTACAAATGAGACGGGTTGCACCTCAATAGGCGGGGGACCAGCATTCTGGCAGGCAGGTTTGCCACTGCCACACGGTTACTTTTAAACTAAACTAGACCAAGTGCAATGAGACCTTGGTGTCCTTGTACACCAGTCACTGAAAATAAGCGTGCAGGTACGGCAGGCAGTGAAGAAAACTAATGGCATGTTGGCCTTCATAACAAGATGATTTGAGTATAGGAGCAGAGGTCCTTCTGCAGTTGTATAGGGCCCTGGTGAGACTACATCTGGAGTTTTGTGTGCAGTTTTGGGTCTCCTAATTTGAGGAAGGACATCCTTGCTATTAAGGCAGTGCAGCATAGGTTCACGAGGTTAATCCCTGGGATGGAAGGACTGTCATATGAGGAAAGATTAGAAAGACTGGGCTTGTAATCACTGGAGCTTAGAAGGATGAGAGGGGATCTTATAGAGACGTATACAATTATAAAATGGAGTTGATAGGCTAGATGCAGGAAAAATGTTCCCAATGTTGGGGTAGTCCAGAAACAGGGGCCACAGTCTAAGAATAAAGGGGAGGCCATTTAAAACTGAGTTCACCCAGAGAGTTGTGAATTTGTGGAATTCTCTGCCACAGAAGGCAGTGGAGGCCAATTCACTGGATGAATTTAAAAGAGAGTCAGATGGAGCTCTAGGGGCTAGTGGAATCAAGGGATATGGGGAGAAGGCAGGCACAGGTTACTGATTGTGGATGATCAGCCATGATCACAATGAATGGCGGTGCTGGCTCGAAGGGCCAAATGGCCTCCCCTTGCACCTGTTTTCTATGTTTCTAAGGTTGCAATTTCCCCAATCCTGCCTTACAGCAGTGATTACCATGCAAAAAGATCTTTGTTGGCTTTGTATGGGGATATAAGCTGAACAGCAGGACTAGTATTAATGCAAAGGTATTAATTATTGACTGGGAGCAATCACCTTTGCCAGAGATCCACCTTAGCCCAGGTGGAATGAACCTATTGGTAAGATCTTCACTTTCGGCCCCAATTGTGTCCAATCAATTCATCATTAACCTGGGGTGAAACACACATTTGTTTTTATATTCAATACTCTCTCGGGGCAATCATTGGACAGCAAGAGTGGGTCTGGGGGAAGAGAGAAAAAAAAGGTGGCAGAACAGGGATATGGGATGGGAAAATAGGAAAGTGCTCCAGCTGAAACTCAGTAACATAAAAAGTCAACAAATAGGAGCAGGGGTTGGTTGTTCATCCTGACAAACCTGCTCCATTGTTCAACAAGACCAAGGCAGCTCTACTAAATCAACCCCTACTACTAGTTAGCTTTAACATTACTGAGTCATAGTTGGCCAATTACTATAGCTTTGATTTCTCTAATATCCAGAAATATAAGGATCTCCGTTTCGAATGAATACAGTAACTGAACCTCTACGGGATTCCAGTATGGAAACTCCTAAACATTCATCACTTTCTTAGAGAAAAATGTTCTCCTCAGTTCTGTCCTAATTGGTCTAGCACTTATTTTTGTGATGCTGATCCCAAATTTTAAACTCATCAGCTGGCAGAAACATCCCTCTGTTTTCCCTGCTGTATCCTGCAGGAATGTTGTATTCACTGAGTTCTCTTTCATTCTCCTAAAGTCAAGGTAATCCAGCCCAAGTAGACGCAACCTCTACCGATGATTAAACCATTCCTGGTGAAACAAAGAGATCAAAACTGCAGCTAATGGCAAGAGACTGACATGAGGGAAAAGCCGACCTGCCATCATTCTCACCAAATCACCAGGTGCAGAGGCATATCTCCAGCTGGTGGGAGTTGCTGCACAGCCTACGTGGATATGCAATCTGTTTTCAGCTGTTGAACCATTCTCCATCTCATTATGGAGCATGACCAACACGCTAAATGGGATAAAAACAGGCCAGACCCAGCACTTCAAATGAGCTTATCCATAAGTTTCCTTGGGGCATCCTGCTACCACTAGTTGCAACCTCATGATCTGGCATATGCCCCACCCTACCTTTATCATCAAACCAGGAGCTAACCCTGGATTTGTGAGGATTTATAGAACACAATGGGCAGCATAGTGTCACAACTAGTAGTGTAGTAGTGCTGCTGCAACTTGGATTCAATTTAGACCTCAGGTACTATCTATGTGGAGTTTGCACATTCTCCCATCACCAGGCTGATTTTCCATAACTGCTTCTGTTACCTACTAAATCCCAAATAATGTAATAGAATTTAAGGGGAATTCATGGAAATGTAGGGAGAATAATGTAAGATTACATTAGGATTTGTGCAAATAGACACTAAAGAATCGTGCAATCTTGATGAACCCAATGGTCCCCTTTCATAATCGATGAGTCCAGCACGAAGCATACTTCAGAATCAAAGGCATCGCAGTGAATTTCGAACATAGCATTACATGGTTACTAAAGAGCTGAAACACCGTATTGACCTCAGGGATACCGCAAATCCCACCACATCTGGTTATGAAAAATGATGAGCAATAAATAGCCTACGAGTACAGCAGAAACAGGAACAGCAGTTGGCCATGCTCTCCGACTTGCTCTCCTGTTCAATGAGATAATCAGTGCTCCTCTACCTCATCGTCTTTCCTTCAAGATCCTCATTTCCCTTGATTCCCACAGATCTCAATAATCAATCGATCCCAAATGTGGATTTGCTCAGCAGCTGAACACTGGCAGCTGTTTGGAGCCTCCAAGGTAAGTCCTTCCTCCATGGTCTTAAGTGGCTCTCAAAGTGAATATGAAATTCTATCACATTATAATTTTTCTTTCCCAAGTAATCCTTACCTATGAGATCATGAAATATGCCTGTCTTGATGTATATTACCAGATCTAACACGATTCTGCTCTGTTTGGTGTATAACATGTTCTCAGAAACTGCCCTGAATACATTCGATGAATTTGTCCTCAAGACCATTTTAAGACCATTTTGCCAATTAAATTTGTCCAATCTGTGCAAAGATTGAATTTTTTAGTTTAGTTTAGTTTGGAGATACAGCACGGAAACAGGCCATTCGGCCCACCAAGTGCAGGGACCAGCGATCCCTACACATTAACATTATCCTACACACACTAGGGACAATTTACACTTCTACCAATCCAATTAACCTGCAAACCTGTACGTCTTTGGAGTGTGGGAGGAAACCGAAGATCTCGGAGAAAACCCCTTGCAGTCATGGGGAGAACGTATAAACTCCGTACGGACGGCACCCCCGTGGTTTGAATCGAACCCAGGTCTCTGGTGATGTAAGCGCTGTAAGACAGCAACTCTACCCGCTGCACCACCATACCATCCATCTTTGGGCATGATTATTGTAGGATGTTTAATGTTGATTTCTATGGTTTTTTCTGTTCTGTCCTATAATGTAGCTCCTGTTAGGGATGTGTAACCAGCTCCCATAAGTGACTTATTTTCCTTACTATTTCTTATTTCATTTCAAACTAACTCCATATCTTGATCTTCTGTGTCATTACTGTGCGAATCTCATCCTACATTAACACAAAAGTGCTGGATTAATTCAGCAGGTCAGGCAGCATCTCTGGAGAACACAGATAGGTAACGTTTCAGTCCCCCTTCAAATGTTTCATCTGAAGAAATGTCGCTACCTGAAACATCACCTATCCATGTTCTTCAGAGATACTGCCTGACGTGCTGAATTACTCCAGCACTTTGTGTTCTTTTGTATATTAACCAGCGTCTACAGTCAATATACAAATTTCCTCTTAATTTCAGCCACTCCTTCCAAGTTCTCTATTAATTAGTACCTAGCATTATTAATCCCATAGTCATGTCTCAGTACAATTAATTCACGTCTTCTTGTGATTTTAAGTAGTGCCTTTTAGTACCTTTTTAACATTATTTAACATTATTTAACGTATCTGACACAAATTGCTTCTGCCCCTTCCTGACTCTCTCTCTTTGTTTATCAATAGCCATTTCACCATCTTGCAGGATCACCTTGAGATTTTTCTTTCAGTTTCTAAATTTCCTTCTGTCTGAACTTTCCACTTGCCTCTATTTTATTTTAATGTTTATTTCTAACACTGGTTTCCAACATGCACATGTTCATGTGAAGCCCCTCCCAGTGGAGCAGCTCCTTCTTTCTCCAGTTTTCATACCAATGTTCCATGAATTGCAACTCACTTTCCTCGAGCCACATAGCCAAGTCTTTAATCTTGTTGACTACCTGCTAATTTGGATGGGACTCAAGTAGTGATCTGGGGATTATTGTCTTTTTAGACTTTATCTCTTGCCAATCTCTTCATGAAACCTCCATCTAAGTTATCGGCACCAATATGGACCACAATAACTGCATTTTCCCCTCTGATTCGAGCCCCATGAGATGTGCTTAATCCTGCAGCACTGTCATTAATTCAGATGCTAATGGATGCAGAGCAGAGTATCTGTTCCTCTGGTCAAATCTTTAAAATGATAACATTCAGCAGATTTGAAATGGAATTACTTTTTATTTGTGGGTGAGATCAGCACGAGGAAGCATCATGGTACATTTAAATAGAGAACTCCGGTGGAATATGTGAAAATATGCTGTTACGTGGATTGCCTGAAGGAGGCAGCAATGATGCATTTAACTGTTGTGTTAAAAAACCTGTCAATGTAATTGTGTTGAAAAACGCAAACATATTTTCCCCCTTCTCTTTCATTTCATTTATCATGTTGTTTCATATTATCTTTAATAAATTAGTTTTTCCTCTTGGATTCTTTGTTTTTCAATATAGTTTTCATTATTTCACTTTCAGATGAACACTACCTGTTCCTCTTGGTTGCTTTGTTGCTTCCCACTCCTCCTGACATTGACGTTATGATGCTACTCAAAATATTAAAATCTGTCAGCAATGAGCTTCATCAATGAGGCAAATGATCTTCATTGTTAAACTAGTTACAGCTATGTCAGTAAGATTATTAAAAAACGAAAATTCTGTTCCTTAACTCTTTCCAAAAAAACGTTGCTGGTGCAGGCATGCTACTCCATGTGCAACAGCTTAATTTGAGCCTTTCTCCCAGTTCATGCCAACTGTTCAACTCCTGAATGGAAACAAGTTTATTAGACTCCTGAACTGTGGACGTTCTTTGAAAATGCTCTCAGATTCCATGAATTTGCAGCCACTGGCACATGAGCTTTTTTTACATGCAATTCCTGTTTCCCAAGTTGCGATATATTTCTGTTTTCCTGGGGAGAATTGTGCTCTTGTTGTTATATTATGAAGAATGCTTACCCTTAACAGCTGGTAGAATTTCAAGGATGCTACAGTCCAATGAAATGCCCTTCAGCAATCACCTTGCTTGATGACATAATGAAGAGTGCGTATTCTTTCCGAAAGTATGGAAGGATTGCTAGTTCCTTTAGTATCCAGCCCTGTGGAACAAAACTGGAAAGAAGTTAGGAAGCACTGCTTCTCTTCAAGGATAGGGGGGAAAAAAGTTGAAGTTTCTTTCTTGCAAAGCAATGGATGGTGAATAGATCAATACACCTCAACATTCATCCCCAATCTGTAAAACTCAATATAAGGTCAGAATTTTATAATGATCTCTGGAAACATGGAGTAGGAAAATAACTGCAGATGCTGGTACAAATCAAAGGTATCACAAAATGCTGGAGTAACCCAGCAGGTCAGGCAGGATCTAGGAGAGAAGGAATAGGAGGAGAAGGAATCCATTCCTTCTCTCCTAGATGCTGCTTGACCTACCGAGTTACTCCAGCATATTGTGATACCTCTGAAAACATGGACCTCTTCCAATTTCTCAGTAACTGCCTCTTAATAAGTGTAGACATTGATGATAGCCATTGCATCAGAAAAAACTGAGAAAAAGGTTATTTGAAGATTAGGACATAGCACAAAACCCATCATCTGCTTGACAGCAATGATCCCTCTTCTCCTATATGTTTCTGAAACCTGGACTACCTGCAACAGGTAGCTCAAGGCACTATAAAACACACCATGGTTCTTCACAGAATCCTAGCAATTCACTGGAAGAACAAATGTAAGAACATCACTATCCTCCACTTGGCCAACACCCCCAGTACTGAAACCCTAGAGGCAATGATTCAACTCTATTGAGCAGATGATGCCTCCACATGCCCAGCACTATATTATCAACATAGACCATCTATTCTGAGCCCTGACATGGGAAGAAATTACCAGGTGGACAGTAGAAAAGATTCTAGCATGTTCAAAGCCTCCTTGAAGAAATGCAATATCTCCTCTGATTCCTGGGAATACCTTCCCACCCACCCCATCAAAGGAAGAGCCAACTGGTTGCATTAGTCACCTGAGGACCCACAAAACTGGAGTGGAAGTAAGTCATCATCCATTTTGAGATTTCACCAAAGTAGATGGTTTTGCCTCTGAAATTCTATCATTTGACTTCAACAGAACGAATTTCAGGGACAGAAGATCGTGTGTAGGATATAGATCAATTGCAGTTAAACGGTGATGTAGTTTAATTGAAGCAAGTGTGAGGTGCTGCATTTGGGAGGTCGATCATAAGGAGAGAGTATACATTTAATGACAAGACGCTTAACAGCATTGATGTACGGAGAGATCTTGGGTCCAAGTCTATCACTTCATGAAAGTAGAAACACAAGTAGATTAAGTGGTAAAGAAAATATATCGTATGCTTGCCTTCATCAGTTGGGTCACTGAGCTGGCTCCTAAGAGTCAGGAAGTTGTGATGCAGCATTTTCAAACTTGGTTAAGCCGCATTTGGCGTATTGTGTTCAGTTCTGGTTGCCGCGTTATTGGAAGGATGTAGTAACTTTGGAGAGTTTTTTGAGGATGCTGTTTTGAATTAGAGGATATTAGATGCAAGGAGACAAACATGGCTTGTTTTCTCTGGAGCATGAGAGACCTGATACCATTTTATAAATTTATATGAGTCATAGACTGAGTGGACAGAACCTTTTTCCGCGGGTGGAACTTTCAAATACGAAGGGGAAAATTTAAAAGAGATGTGTGGTACAGGTTGCTTACACAGAGAATGGTGGGTGCCTAGAACACAATGCAGGGGATGTTATCATATCATATCATATATATACAGCCGGAAACAGGCCTTTTTCGGCCCTCCAAGTCCGTGCCGCCCAGTGATCCCCGTACATTAACACTATCCTACACCCACTAGGGACAATTTTTATTTATTTTTTTACATTTACCCAGCCAATTAACCTACATACCTGTACGTCTTTGGAGTGTGGGAGGAAACCGAAGATCTCGGAGAAAACCCACGCAGGTCACGGGGAGAACGTACAAACTCCTTACAGTGCAGCACCCGTAGTCAGGATCGAACCTGAGTCTCCGGCGCTGCATTCGCTGTAAAGCAGCAACTCTACCGCTGCGCTACCGTGCAGATGCGATAATGGTGTTTAAGAGGTTTTCAGATATACACATGAATATGCAAGAACTGGAGGAATATGGACCGCATGCAGGCACAATAGATTTGTTTAATTTGGAATCATATTCGGCACAGACCGCTGATTGAATGGCCTGTCCCTGTGTTGTAGTGTTCTATATTCTATGTTTTATGGCACAGTGACAGGACCATATTAGTGCGCCCCAAGCCACAGTATTGACATGAATGCCTTGGACATTATATATATTGAGATAATATGTATATGTACTCTCTGAGACTCATGGCTTTTCAGTTTATAAGCAAGTGCACTAACAAGGATTAGAAAGTGTATGGCATATAGCCCTTAAGCCCGTTCCATCTTTTAACGTCATGCCCAAAATTCACTAACTGCACTTTCCTCCCTTCTGCCTTAATCCTTTGATTTCCTGAACATCTGAAAGTACATCCGAATTTGTTTAATGACTGAATGTCCGCACCATTCTGTTCTGCAAAGTCACAACTGAGTGAAGAGATTCCTCCTCGTCTCATTTAGAAATGGGAATGCCATATTTGAGGGGTTCTGCTCCTTTCCACTTAGGAGAATGTCTCTCAGCCTCTAACCTATCATGCTCTCTAGCTAGTGTAAGAAAGTAACTGCAGATGCTGGTACAAATCGAAGGTATATATTTCACAAAATGCTGGAATAACTCATCAGGTCAGGCAGCATCTCAGGAGAGAAGGAATGGGTGACGTTTCGGGTCGAGACCCTTCAGACTGATGTCAGGGGGCGGGACAAAGGAAGGATGTAGGTGAAGACAGGAAGATAGAGGGAGAACTGGGAAGGGGGAGGGGAAGAGAGGGACAGAGGAACTATCTAAAGTTGGAGAAGTCAATGTTCATACTGCTGGGCTGCAAGCTGCCCAAGCGAAATATGAGGTGCTATTCCTCCAATTTCCGGTGAACCTCACTATGGCACTGGAGGAGGCCCGTGACAGAAAGGTCAGACTGGGAGTGGGAGGGGGAGTTGAAGTGCTCAGCCACCGGGAGATCAGGTTGGTTAAGGCGGACTGAACGAAGGTGTTGAGCGAAACAATTGCCGAGCCTGCGTTTGGTTTCGTCGATGTAAAGAAGTTGACATCTAGAGCAGCGGATACAATAGATGAGGTTGGAGGAGGTGCAGGTGAACATCTGTCTCACCTGGAAAGACTGTTTGGGTCTTTGGATGGAGTTGAGGGGGGAGGTAAAGGGACAGGTGTTGCATCTCCTGCGGTTGCAGGGGAAAGTGCCCGGGGATGGGGTGGTTTGGGTAGGAAGGGGCGAGTGGACCAGGGAGTTACGGAGGAAATGGTCTCTGCGGAACGCACAAAGGGGAGGGGATAGGTAGATGTGGCCAGTTCTCTAGCGATGTAATACTTTGCATAAGACCACCTCTCATTCTTCAATGGTCCAGAAACTATGCCATTATACTCAACTTCTCTTCAGTAGACCACCCTGGCATCCAAAGTTCATTGGGCTGGAACTTATTGGCTCAATTTCTCTTGTTTAAATTCCTCTCCCATCCTTATCCTCTTAACTAGTCCTGATATGGAAGGACCATTTTGCTAGCCCTTTGCATCTCGAATTCTGGAGGCATATCCTGGCACTGCCTCAGTTGGCGCAGGAAGGATAGGCCATCCAAAAGTGACCTGGAAGCCTTTGAAACCAGCAAAGCCTTGCCTTCAGCTTCATAGGGTGTGTGATTTTTAAAAACAGTTTTAGAATCCCTGTAACACCCAGAGAAATGTATAGACTATTACAATTGAAGTTAATATTACAAAATTGGTAACCTTTATCAGTTAACCAAAAAAACAATGGAATCATAAATGTAACAACCTTCACTTTTATCATCAAAATAAATTAAATGGGGCTCAAATCCTGTGTCATGCCTAAACCTGGTGCAGTACCCAAGAGATGATTCTCTATTGTAATGTAGGGAAGTCTCAGTTCCAGCTCCAAATTGAACTGAGCTTTAGTTTGCCAGGTCTGTCAGTGTGCCTGAGGCATTACATTTGACAGCACAGACAGAGAAGTCCAGGACACACTGACATTTAAATAATTCCATGTTAGAGACTCAGAACAAATCAGCCATTAATAGCCAGAGATTTTAGACCTAAACTATTGAATCTTTCTTTCATCCCTCTATGGGATACATGACCCTTGTTATTAGAAAACCGAAACACAACATTTCTGATACAATTTTACCAGAGCTCCAAAATATTGCATCGAGAATTCCTTATTCTTCTTTGTCATTTATTTTCATTGAATCTGGCTTCACAATGGCTTCTTTTAACTGCATGTTATCTTACTAGTTTCTGCATACAGGAAACCACAGCATTCTCTGAAGATTAACATTTACGTTGCTCGCCTTTAAAAAATTCACTGCTTTTTCATTTTGCCTGCCTAAATACCTGATTTCACACTCTTTATCTTTATGTGTTACCTTTTTGTTCAATCAGTTAACCAAGTTGCTTTGCATCTTCTGCAAGCTCCTTTAGTTCAGTTTAGTTTAGTTTAGAGATACAGCATGGATAACAGGCCCTTCGGCCCACTGAGTCCAGACATTAACACTACCCTACACACACTAGAGACAATTTACACTTATACCAAGCCAATTTACCTACATACCAGTACGTCTTTGGAGTGTGAGAGGAAACCGAAGACCTCGGAGAAAACCCACACGGTTACGGGGAGAACGTAGGAAGGATTTTCAGATAGATTTGTTACAAATATAAAGAGAACAATATTCTCAGTTTGAATGTCATGGAAATCCTTAATTTATATGGGGTAAATTACTCTGTTTGAATTTATCTATATAATTACCATATAAAACTGCCATTTGAATCTTTCCACACTTATTTTTCTAACTTAGCCTATCATTTACCTGAAAGTTAAAATGATCACATTTTGTTAAGTGCCTCAAATTAAAATCTCTGCACAAAAAGCAGAATTCAAACAATTAGCCAAGGTTGCCATGAATTACTCGAAGTGGGAGGAAACATTCCCTCTTGCAAAGGGCAGTGTTAAATAGGAGCTTCCCTTCTGCTAAATCCTGCAGTCAATTAGAAAAAAGTACATTTTCCAAGTTTTAATTATGAGGTTTAATTGGGAGTTTTAAAGGCCACACCAAGGAGCCCATTTAATTGCAGTAAGATCAGCCATAATTCTACTGAGGTATACAATGACTTGTTCCTATTTAAGCAACCCGACACAGAAAGCAAAGTGGTGCATATACATAGCAAAAAAAACCTTCCCTCACTTGTATCTGCCTATCACTTGCCAGACTTCATCATTCCCCCACCACTCTTCCATCTTTCGTAGCCACC
This sequence comes from Rhinoraja longicauda, assembly GCF_053455715.1. Taxonomy (NCBI): domain Eukaryota; kingdom Metazoa; phylum Chordata; class Chondrichthyes; order Rajiformes; family Arhynchobatidae; genus Rhinoraja; species Rhinoraja longicauda. The sequence goes on along the minus strand of NC_135955.1, from coordinate 23,094,636 downwards.
TACTATGATCCATCTAAGACGGGTCCCAACTCAAAATGTCACTTATATATGTTCTCCAGCGATGCTGCCTGAGCTGCTGAGTTAATCCAACACTATGTCCTCCTTTCATTGTGAACCACCATCTACAGTTCTTTGTGTGCGTATAAATAGCTTGATAGGGTGAGCTTGACAACTAAAATATAAATAGTCTGCATTCCATTCAATGGAGGGATTTCTTTATGCAGGGAACGACACAAAGTGCTGGAGTAACTCAGCGGGTCAGGCAGCGTCTGTGGAGGACATGGGTAGATGACGTTTTGGGTTGGGACCCTTCTTCAGACTGATTATACAGGTATTCGTAAAGACCTAGAATGCATTGTTGGGTAATGGTGGACTTTGTTAAACGTGTTGCATTCAAAAAGGAATAGAATAAGTATCTGAAAGAGGAAAAAAAATGTCCAGGGTTATGGGAAGCGGGCAGGTGATTGGGATCAATCTTTCATACAGGCTGCAAGGATGCAATGGGCTGAGCCCTCCCTTTGAATTGAAACCATGCTGTCATCTAATGATTCTGTAAAATTGACATATTTCCTTAACATCATTGAGTCATTCATCAAGATTCGGGAATTATTGGTTTCCATTCATCAGGTATTTAAATACAATTGGGGCCATAAATAGGTCTCATGATACAGGCACACTTGTGGGATTACTCCGACCACAGCTTCTGAGGCTGGTAGTGAACTGACTGTCAGTCTGCCAGTTCTGAGCAGTAACTGAAGTAGGGTCTTGACCTAAAATGTCAACAATTCCTTTTCTCCAGAGATGCTATCTGACCTGCTGAGTTAATCCAGTTTTTTGTGTCTACCTTCAGTTTTGAACCAGCATCTGCAATTCCTTGATAGACACAAACTGCTGGAGTGACTTAGCAGGACAGGCAGCATCTCTGGAGAGAAGGAATGGGTGACGTTTTGGGTCGAGACCCTTCTTCAGACTGATGAAGAATGAATCTGCAGTTCCTTCCTACACTGTGCAGAGAAGACATTGATATCAGTCAGCGTCCATTGCTCAACAGTCCTTGCACCTATACTGGCGAATTTAGCTTCAGGAAAGGTTTTCTGTACCTCTCCACCTACACATTTAGAAAATACAGCATCAGACCCCTTACAGGTTAGTTGGTGGTTGAGTTCTTCAGCTGTGGCCAAGGTTTGTAGTAGTAGTAGGCGCCCCTCGGTCATGGCTGACCATCGGTGATGCATCCCAGTTGTTGGCTGCTTGCTCCAAACCTCGGCTAGAGCAGCGTTGCTTGTGGCTGAAGAGACCAATGCGGGAGTGACAGTCTCTGTCGCAAAGGTTACATTTGTGTGTGGTCTCTGGTCTGTTGAAGTTTCTGCGCTCCTTTCTGCGTATCCTTGTCTGCCGCTGCATTCATCAGTTTCTCTTCCCCCGTTTTGAGATGTTGGTTGAGGGTACCTCTCCACCTCATGCGGTCAGCTGCAAGGCTCTCCCAGAACTCCACATCAATGTCGAGCGCCTTCATATCTCTCTTGCAGACGTCCTTGTAACATAGTAAAGTAACGTGTAAGGTTTGATACTTTGCAAAACGGTTGAATGGAGATACAATGGAGATTGCCTTGCGGATTTTGATGCTTTCTCGCATGGCAGTTGCTCTGTGTAGTCTATGCACCTCCAGGCATTCAGCTTCAATAAAGCATGAATGGAAGTATAAACAAACAATGCCTAGAACTGGTCTTGCTGCTGGATGAAGGATAAAGAGAAGGGGGAGTTGCTAATTTCATCTCAGGCTTCTTGGAGAGCAATTCATCTACCTGAGCCAAAGTGAAGAAGGATGTGGGAGATAAAGACTTTCTATTCAGCCAGCAGATGCATATTATTCTTCCTTCTCAGAGTTCATCACACAGAGAGTGCACCTTAATTTCTAGGTTTGCAGGTTTCCTCAAAAATTAGACTGCCATTGTCAGGATTTGCATTCTGTTATAGGCATCACATGCTAATCTGCTCTCTACCAAAACCAACAGAGATTCCTTTCCATAGTTAGTTTTTCACCACATCAACGCACACACACACACACACACACACACACACATACGTATATATGTATATTATTAGTAGACAATGATTTAATAGTTTTGTTAGCTTCACTGGATCTACATTGACTTACTCATATTAAAACATGAACCAGAAGGGTCTTGACCCGAAACGTCACACATTCCTTCTCTCCACAAATGCTGCCTGTCCCGCTGAGTTACTCCAGCTTTTTGTGTCTATCTTCACAATAATAATAATAATTTAATTTTCACATATTTTAGCCATTGAATCTCCAAATGGGAATTGAATCAACTCTGAAAGCTTACTCCACACAAATAAATGTAGAGTAAAAATACATTGAAACATCCATCCATGGTTGAACATGTGAAGTGTGAGTAAGAGTATCAGCTGTCTGTTGGGGCTCATGTTGTCGACCTCCCCGTGGTGAGCCCTGTCAACTGACCTCAGTCAGGCGAACAACAACAAAGAGAAAGCAGAAGCAGAGGCAGCTTCGTTACTTCTGTTGCCTCAAACGCAAGAAGAAGCTGTCTGTTGCACTGACCACCTCTCTATACATTTGATATGATTGCCTTTCAAGGTTTCCTCAGAAAGCAAAGTCAAAGAGGGGAGCACATTAGCCCACAGATAGGTTTGCCATTCATTTAGAACCAGCAACAAAATATCTTATTGAGCGATGTTAAAACATCACATTAATCCAACATATGAAATTCCACAAATAATTTTACATTTCATTTGAAACAAAATAAGGAAAAATGTCTCTTCACCCTACTCTGAATGGGTGAGTGGACCAAAGAATGCAACTTAAAAGTAACAATGTGAGGGAGGAGGGAGGGAGGGGGGAGGGAGGAGGGAGGGGGGAGGGAGGAGGGAGGGGAGGGGGGGAAGGGGAGGGAGAGGGGGGAATAGGGGAGGAGAGGGTGCTGCACCAATGCAGGAGAGGTTTGTGCCCAACGAGTCCACTTGGTCTAGTAGCATTTTAAAAAATCAATCGACTAATCAGACATAACAGATAACTTTCAACTTAGATCAAGGATATTCTACACATTGCAATCCTGTTATGATCAGTCTTATCCAATGGGAGTCACCGCCAAAGTTGAACTTTCTAAGCTTGGAGGAACAGTACCTTTGCTTGGATTTTAAAGACATTGTCTATTTTGATAGTGATCTGTGGTTTAATCTGAAAGGCGAAGGTTTCATTGTTAGTTTCCAAGCATTCTTTATAATTTATGATTCAGCCTTGGAAATTGAAATAATATATTTTTTAGATCAGACTTGTATTTGAACTCAAACCACCTGCAATGCATGGGAGTTTCAGCCAAATGCAAACTGTGAATCATCATTCCTATGCCGGGCCCTGGGAGTTTTAATTCCATAACTTAGCAGCTAATTAGAACTTGGCTTGAGGGTTTAAATAAAACTTGAATATTAAGACAGTTATCTAGATTTAGAGAATACTTGCACTTCTTGGAGAGACCACACTAGGAGCCATCAATGTAAGTTTCTTACTAACAAATACTGTTGGCAATTAAGGAGATATCTCTTTACCTAGAGACTGTTAGGATATTGAACATGAATGAATTAATAAGTTTATTGACCAAGTATGCATATACAAGGAATGTGCCTTGGTGCTCCACTCACAAATACCAACACAAACATACAGTTAACAATTAAGAATAAAGCATAACCACATCAAAACAATAAGGATACAACATTACCGTCTAAACATGTGGGTGGAAATAAACCAGAGCAAATAAGAGACTACAGACTTTGGTTACTGAGTAGAACTATCACTCGTGGGAAAAAAGCAGTTTTTATGTCTGGCTGTGGCTACTTTGACAGTCCGGAGTCGCCTTCCAGAGGGAAGTGCTTCGAAGAGTTTGTGGCCAGGGTGAGAGGGGTCAGAGATGATCTTGCTCGCTCGCTTCCTGGCCCTTGCAGTATACAGTTCGTCAATGGGGGGGAAGGTTGCAGCCAACAACCTTCTCAGCTGTGCGAATGATCCGTTGCAGCCTCCGGATGTCGTGTTTGGTGGCTGAGCCAAACCAGACCATGATGGAGAAGGTGAGGACGGACTCAATGATAGCAGTATAGAATTGGACCATCATTGCCTGTGGCAGATTGTGTTTCTTCAGCTGCCGCAGGAAGTACATCCTCTGTTGGGCCTTTTTGACTGTGGAGTCGATGGTGGCCTCCCATTTAAGGTCCCTGGAGGTGATGGTGCCAAGGAACTTAAATGACTCCACAGATGTGACTAAGGTGTTGATGGTGAGTGGGGGGAGGGGAGGGGGATCTCTTTGAAAGTCTAGTGCCAGTGTAAGGAGTAATTCATTGGGAGGGGGGTATTGCATAAATGCATTCAAGTGGGAATTTAGACCAACATTTTACGAAGAAAACATAGACAGTTATGTTGATAGAATTAAGTAAAGACTGGGAAGAATTATCACCAGCATGAACCATCTCCAATCTCATATATGGCATTCAGTGCTCTCGATATGGTCTGCTGTACATCAGTGAGAACAATGATAGACTAGGCAACAGTTTAGCAAATTACATGTTCTATCTGCAAAGGCCATCGAGACCTCCCAGCTCTATGCGATCACAACTCCCCTTCCCATTCCCACACCGGCCTGTCTGTCCTTGGCAATAGACAATAGACAATAGACAATAGGTGCAGGAGTAGGCCATTCAGGCCTTCGAGCCAGCACCGCCATTCAATGCGATCATGGCTGATCACTCTCAATCTGCCTTCTCCCCATAACCCCTCACTCCGCTATCCTTAAGAGCTCTATCCAGCTCTCTCTTGAAAGCATCCAACGAACTGGCCTCCACTCCACACCTCCACACCTTCACCACTCTCTGACTGAAAAAGTTCTTCCTCATCTCCGTTCTCCACTGTCAGGGTGAGGCCAAACACAAACTGAAAAAAATCAACACCATATTCCACCTGAGATTGCTGTGACTGACTGGTATGAACTCTTAATTTTTCAATTTCATAACCCACAAAACGTGTACCAATTTTTGTACTCAATATCCTTCTCACTGAAGGCAAATGTACAATAGGCCTTCTTCACCACACTACCCACCTGTCTTTCCATGTTCAGGGAACCATGCGTCTCTCTGTTCTGTGACATTTTCCAGGACTCGACCGCTTACTGTGTAAATCCTGCCTGGTTTGAGAGACTAGCACCTGTACACCTTGTACACAACTAGTGTACGTTTGTCAGAGTCGAATTTCACTTGACCCACTTTCTCAACTGATGTAGAACTTGCTGAAATCTCAGATATCTGATCCAATTTTGGTGTCATCTGCAAATTTACTAACAATGTTAATTACATGACCATCAAAATCATTAATGTTTTCAACAAACAATGGAGGATCCAGCAGTGATTCTTGCACCACTCCAAAATGGATGATCACTTTAAAAACCTCTTTAAAAAAACTCTTAAAAAATCAGATTTGTAAGGCAGGATTTCCCATGCACAAAACCATGCTGATCATTCCTAATCAGTCCATGCCAATCCAAATGGCGGTAGAGCCTTTGTACCTGACAAAGTCCAATGTCCATAATAGAAACATAGAAAGTAGGTGCAGGAGTAGGCCATTCGGCCCTTCGAGCCTGCACCGCCATTCAATATGATCATGGCTGATCATCCAACTCAGTAACCCGTACCTGCCTTCTCTCCATACCCCCTGATCCCTTTAGCCACAAGGGCCACATCTAACTCCCTCTTAAATATAGCCAATGAACTGGCCTCAACTACCTTCTGTGGCAGAGAATTCCAGAGAATAATGAGGCAGACCTTAGGAGTGTACCTTAGGTTATGGAAGGACCAATTAGTAACCTGATTTCAGAGGGGAAGAAGCTGTTCCTGCGTCTGGTGTTGTGTCCCCAGACTCAGGAACCGGCCCTTGTTTCAATTACATTTCTATTATGGCTTTAATATCCAGGTCGTCCGAGCACTGAATTTAGATTTAAATGTACAGAGCAGGTTGGAATTGAGACTAAGGCCACCACCCTGAAGCATTTAATGTTCCTCCTATCATAGATATTTCCTGACAGGCTGAAATATCCCCTTGCGGGGACTGTGCGGGTCGGTCGGGGACGAGCTGTCTGTCCGTGGGAGTGGGGAAGAGAGTGGAAGTTTTGTTGCTTCCATCACAGTGAGGGGGTGTTTGGAGTCACTGTGATGGACGTTTGTGTTGGGGTCATGTGTCTTGTGTTCTTTTTTGTGTATGACTGCTATGTAATTTCGTTCGGTACCTTGGTACCGAATGACAAATAAAGCTCTGTTGAACTGTTGAACTGTTGAATGAATGAATGAATAAATGAATGAATGAATGAATGAACGAATGAATGAATGAATGAATGAATGAATGATACTTTATTATCGCATGTGACAGGTCACAGTGAGATTCTTTGTTTTGCATGTGACAGGTATGCAAAGATTCGCCACATAAAGGGTGCTGGCAAAGTTACAGTGTTCTATTTAGTCCCCAATGGTCGCCCTTTGTTCTCGGCAGCCCCACCCCCCACAGTTTCCCCCATGTTTTCTCGGCGGTCCTCCCATGCCGGGTTCCTGTTAGTTCTCGGCGGCGCGTCTGACCTCCGGGATCCATCTCCGGGACCCTCCGCCGGCCCATCCACGACAGTTGGCCCCTTCCTCGACCACGGGCGCCCGTGACCTTGACTGCTATTGCCCGCTCTCATAGAAACATAGAAACATAGAAAATAGGTGCAGGAGTAGGCCATTCGGCCCTTCGAGCCTGCACCGCCATTCAATATGATCATGGCTGATCATCCAACTCAGTATCCCGTAACTGCCTTCTCTCCATACCCCCTGATCCCTTTAGCCACAAGGGCCACATCTAACTCCCTCTTAAATAAAGCCAATGAACTGGCCTCAACTACCTTCTGTGGCAGAGAATTCCACAGATTCACCACTCTCTGTGTGAAAAAAACGTTCTCATCTCGGTCCTAAAAGACTTCCCCCTTATCCTTAAACTGTGACCCCTTGTTCTGGACTTCCCCAACATCGGGAACAATCTTCCTGCATCTAGCCTGTCCAACCCTTAAGAATGTTGTAAGTTTCTATAAGATCCACTGGCTCCTTCCATGACCGCCACTGCCGACACCCTCCTTGATCACCGCCCATCATCGACCTCGACCTCGACCACTGGCTCCTTCCATGACCACCACTGCCGACACCCTCCTTGACCACCGCCCATCATCGACCTTGACCTCGACCACTGCCTCCTTCCTCCACCACTGCCGCGTCCTCTTCTGACGTCTCCATGGCGCAGACCCTGAGTCCGGTCACGGGGACCCACAACCCGTCTTCTCTGCGGCCTCCTGGATGCGTCTGCTGCCCACAGCCTCTTTGGACAGAATGAGCGTTTCTAGCATTTTTTTCGGTTTTATTTCATATTTTCTGCACCTGCTTGTTTTGATTTTCAATTTTAGAAATCTTCAGTAAAATTTGTTGCTGTACTGCCTGACAGGCAGTGTGAACAAATGCGTTTAAAGGGAACCAGATTTCCACCATCCTTGGTGTGAGGTATTGCCTTATCATTTTTAAATTGTTGCTTTGAGAATTTTGCTTTGCCATGATTATGATTACGAGTGAGATTAATTTGTTGCCACACAGTATGTTTTGTTATTTTCATTTTGCCTTCCCTTTCATTTCATGGACATTTCAAAAATATATTGCTGCCCATTGCTGAACTACAAAGCTTACTGTTGAATTATTCCACATTTTGTCATGCTGCTTTTATTTACCAAAATTAAAACACAAGTATCCATTGTAATTTTCAAATTATGATAATCCAGATTAGACCTTCCTTTCAGAAACATTGAAGTGACTGGTTTGTCTGCATGTCACTGACTCAGATAAATACAGCGTGCACATGTAATCTATCGTAAAATCCACAACAAATACAAACTCCAAGGATGCATTTGCTTATGATTTCTTATGTCTATTGAATATAATTTCATACATTCTTGAATTTGTGAGAGTGATTTATTTGGACTAAAATTGCATGAATGTAACAGCATTTGTATGCATTTTACTGCTATTAATATAATAAGATGATTATACTGCAATTGAAATTCATGGGCACATAGGAGCATACTTGTTAAAAATTATTTTTCATACTCATCAGTGAAGATGGAATTGAGATACCTTTGGTAGAAGGTTTAATATTTTTTTTCCTTCACACTAAATGCGTTATTACTTTCCTTTTGGTTACCTTTTTTTGTTTTGTATTATGTCAAAAGATTATTGAGACCTCAGATATTCTTTTTGTTTGAGTTAAAAGATTAAGTGCGCAACCTTTCCTGGCACATTGCTTTCTCACATACAGTATCTTGCAGCCAATGAATATTTATCCATGTCACTAAATGTTTTTTTCAAACCTTTCACAGACAAGTGCCTAACTTATAGTGTCACAAGAAACCAGTACATGGGGCAACCAGTGTGTCAGATGACTAATAATTCCACTAAATAAATTAAAAAAACATTCCTCCCAGCTAAGAGAATTAATATTAGAAAGGTATCGTCTACAAAATCTCCCAACTTCTGGGTGTCATGAGTAAGTAATTTAGAGTATTGCGTGCAGTTCTGGTTTCACCATTACAGGAAAGATGTGGAGGCTTCGGAGGGTCAGGTTTACTAGGATGCTGCCTGGATTAGAGGGTTTCAGCTACAGGGAAAGGTTGGACGAGGTTAGATTGTTTTCTCTGGAATGTCGGAGGTTGAGGGGAGACTTGAGAGAAGTGCATTAAATTTCGAGTCATATGTCGGGTAGACAGTCAGAACCTTTTTCTCTAAGATGGAAATGTCCAACACTAGAGGCATAGCTATAAGGTGAGAGGGGGGAAATTCAATGGAGATGTGCGGTGCAAGTTTTTTTACACAGATAATGGTGGGGGCCTGGAATATCTGCCAGGGGTGGTGGTGGAGGCAGATGCAATAGTGGCATTTAAAAGGCCTTTGGATGGGCACATGGAAGTGCAGGGAATAGAAGGATATGGATCATGTACCAGCAGATGAGATCAGTTTATCTTGACATCATGTTCAACACAAACATTGTGGGCCGAAGAACCCGTTCCTGTCCTGTACTTTTCTAGTTCTATGTTCTATGTTCTATGTTCTATGTACAACGTTCTATGTTCTATGTTCTATGTAAACACCTTTACTTTCAATGCTATCCTATCAATCCTATACTTCCTATCAATCAAAATATTCATATCAGTTGTTGTTCCATATGGGTCCTTTAATGTAGAAACAATAAACTGCAGATGTTGGTTTATACCAAAGATAGCAACTTAGTGCTTGAATAACTCAGCAGGTCAGGTAGCATCTCCGGAAGAAAGGGATAGGTGACTTTTCGAGCAGGGACCCTTCCTCAGACTGGGTAAGTATTAGATCAATGGGCCCCAACTGCGTCGGCTGTGTCGAAAAGTCACCTATCCCTTTCTTCGGGAGATGCTACCTGACCTGCTGAGTTATTCAAGCACTAAGTTGCTATCTTTGGTATAAACCAACATCTGCAGTTTATTGTTTCTACATTAAAGTCAGGAGAGTGAGGTGATATTTGTGTATCATGAATTGGGTTCCCATTGTGACGTCGAACACGTGGCAGAACCCAATCAGGACGCGCCGGACCCCGCGTGGGGGGAGGTGGTAGAGCCAATCAAATTTATTAAAGTTTAAAAAGTGATTTTTTAAAGTTTAAAAAGGTTAATAACTTAAAAAAATAACAACCATTTTAACCGAAGGCTGGGTAAGGTGGGCCAAAAATTGTTATGCTATCGTGTTCTGTTTTGGCTGTGTATCGGGTATGCGCAAACAGACAAGATGAGAGTTTTAGTAATATATAGATTCAATGTTAGTCACATTGCATTGCCTTTGCTAAATAAAGATAGACTCTGGGCAAACAAGCCTCCTTCTGCTTACCACCCATTGCCACTGATGAATTGCTAGTTCACATTGAAACTATGTTATGGGCCAAACTACCACCTTTTATGTTATATGATCTATGAATGAGCAGTTAACTGCATGCATAATCCTGAGCAATATCATTCCCCAGCTTCTGGCAATTTATTACTACTTAATATTCTGGCATTATGTTTCTTTCATTCCATTACATTCTTAGGGGAGGAGTATTTGCTTACATCAGTTTTCTCTGGATTCCCATGTATGTACATTTAAGGATCACTACCAGGGGATTTTAAAATTGTATTGCCATTTAACAATAATTGAAAAGCAAAAGCACCTGTCACAGAAAGCATTAAGGGCCACCAGATTAGAAGCAGTAAATCTGTGTTCAATGAGGCCCACCGGAAATTGGAGGAACAGCACCTCATATTTCGCTTGGGCAGCTTACAGCCCAGCGGTATGAACATTGACTTCTCTAACTTTAGATAGTTCCTCTGTCCCTCCTTTCCCCTCCCCCTTCCCAGTTCTCCCACTGTCATCCTGTCTCCACCTATATCATTTCTTTGTCCCACCCCCCCCCCCCTGACATCAGTCTGAAGAAGGGTCTCGACCCGAAACATCACCCATTCCTTCTCTCCAAGATGCTGCCTGACCTGCTGAGTTACTCCAGCATTTTTGTGATACCTTCAATGGACAATGATCAGAACACAAGCTTTTATATAAAAGATGAATACGTTTGAGAGCAATAGATATACATGTAAAGTATTTTTTAAAGTTTAACAAGTAAAATTATGGTGTCTGTGTCAATTTGCCCATTTGACATAGAGGTACATTTTCTCTACAGTGTTTATTGTGCTCTGCCTAAATAGCAGCTTGACGAAACAGTTGCATTCCATAACTTGTCCCATGTTGTTGTAAACTTCCAGTGGTGCCTTGCTATGGATGGTCATGGAATACAAGTCATTCACTGATGGATACCTTTAACACATTTATTATTTTGATTGAAAGGCAATTTAAATTAGAGTCATTGAGAAATACATCAAACAGGCCCTTCCGCTCACAGAGTCTGCATCTACCATCAAGCACTCATCCACTCTACATTATTCACTGCATTCTCATCAATCCTCCCATTCACCTACACAGTAGGGATAAAATATTGTGGCCTATTAACCTACCAACCCAAGCTAGGATATTTAGAAACATATTTAAAGCCTGACTTCATAAAGAGGAAGTCTTCAATGGGTAATAGAGCTGACATAATAAGGGAGTTATAATTTTTCCAGAACCAGTGGTAAAATGTAGGAAGAAGGTCAATAACAGAGAAGCACAGGACTTGGGGTGGGTATAAGGTTGGAAGAATTTGTAGATATAGAAAAGAGCAGCATCGACAAGATGTTGCAAGGTGAGAATGATTGTTTCCAGATTAATATATTGCAAGAAAGACAATCAACGCTGGTGAACCAGGCGAGCTCTAGGCCACTACATTGACAACAGGCTGTACCTTGTAGATAAAGGAAAATTGGCAGAGGAAGATGTTGAAATAACCAGGATGAGAGATGAAATAATTCTGTTGCATGGGTAACTGTGGATATGGATAATGTGCAGATTAAAATAGTTGTTGCCTGAGACCATAAGATCCAGCTTGTGACCTGAAGCTTAGATCTGGAATGAGAATGACGCTGTTTCATGTCGAAGGTATCAAAAATGCTGGAGTAACTCAGCAGGTCAGGCAGCATCTTGGAGAGAAGGAATGGGTGAGACCCTTCTTCAGACTGATGTCGGGGGGGGGGGGGGGGGGGGTGGGACAAAGAAAGGATATAGGTGGAGACAGGAAGACAGTGGGAGAACTGGGGATGGGAAGAGAGGGACAGAGGAACTATCTAAAGTTAGAGAGGTCAATGTTCATACCGCTGGGCTGTAAGCTGCCCAAGCGAAATATGAGGTGCTGTCCCTCCAATTTCCGGTGGGCCTCACTATGACACTGGAGGAGGCCTATGACAGAAAGGTCAGACTGGGAGTGGGAGGGGGAGTTGAAGTGCTCAGCCACTGGGAGATCAGGTTGGTTTCATGTGGTCTAGTTTGATCAGATGAATAGCTGGGATGGGGAACAGTCCTAATGTGGGCAATTGGTATTAGGGCAGATGAACACAAATGGATGGGCATCCGTTTTTGTGCTGTACATCTTCAAGCCTCTGACTCCATAGTAAGCCATCAGTTAGAACAACATAATTATTTAAACTGAATGCAGTAGAGTATTGAACAGCTTTAGGTACGGGTGTTTGCATCTGTAGAACATATTGGGCTTGTATACACTGGAATTTAGAAGGATGAGGGGGGATCTTATTGAAACATATAAGATAATTAGGGGATTGGACACATTAGAGGCAGATAACATGTTCCCAATGTTGGGGGAGTCCAGAACAAGGGGCCACAGTTTGAGAATAAGGGGTAGGCCATTTAGAACGGAGATGAGGAAGAACTTTTTCAGTCAGAGGGTGGTGAAGGTGTGGAATTCTCTGCCTCAGAAGGCAGTGGAGGCCAGTTCGTTGGATGCTTTCAAGAGAGAGCTGGATAGAGCTCTTAAGGATAGCGGAGTGAGGGGGTATGGGGAGAAGGCAGGAACGGGGTACTGATTGATAGTGATCAGCCATGATCGCATTGAATGGCGGTGCTGGCTCGAAGGGCTGAATGGCCTACTCCTGCACCTATTGTCTATTGTCTATTGTCTATATTTAAATTTGGCAACCATAGTGAATAAGAACAAAAAGCTGTATCCAATCAGAATGTATTACTCTATAATTTGAATGCACTCTATTTCCATGCCTTAATTCTTGCTGTCTGCTTTGCCTTGACACCCAAATACTAATTATACCATTAGACATAATTACCAGGCTATTATGTAAAACAACTCATTGAACAGTTCCCTTAAATGTATTTCCTTCACTCTCTGGAGATGTTACCCTTTTGTGTGGAGACCAACTGCCTTCTCAAAAAATCACACTTCTTCCTCCCTCTAAATTTGTGTGAATTCACATGTGCTAATTACTTAATGAAACTTGGAAATCAAACCAGAATCTTCAACGATTGTCTCACAAGTTTATTGAAAAATCTCGGAGCTGAAAGCCCAAGAACGTGGTGCAATGATGCAGTAGGGGAGCCATGGCCTCACAGAGCCAGACATTGGGTTCAAGACTGACTTCTGGTGCTGTCTCAGTGGTGTTCTCCATGTCCTCCCTGGATGTCCTTTGGGTGCTATGGTTTCCTTCCATATTCTGAAGTTGTATGGGTTGGCAAGCTAATTGGCTGCAGTAATTTTCCCTTACTGCAGTAGAATCTGCAGAGAGTTGATGAGCATGTGGGGAATGAAAATGGGATTCATGTATCAATAGTGTAAATCCCCGATTGATTGTCAATGTGGAATTATAAGAAAATAACTGCAGATGCTGGTACAAATCGAAGGTATTTATTCACAAAGTGCTGGAGTAACTCAGCAGGTCGGGCAGCATCTCGGGAGAAAAGGAATGGGTGACGTTTCAGTCTGAAGAAGGGTCTCGACCCGAAACGTCACCATTCCTTCTCTCCCGAGTCAATGTGGAATTGGTGGGCCAAAGGATTTGATTCCATGCAGGATTTCTCTGTGACGCTGACCCTAGAGGGTTGTCTCAACTACTGTGCGGGATGGCGAGCAACAAAACTGTGCATTTCAATGCTGCCAAACACATCAAGGTATGGTAAACACAAAGTGCTGGAGCAACTCAGCGGGTCAGGCAGCATCTGGAGAAAAAGGATGGGTGACATCTTGGGTCGGAAACCTTCTTCAGATTTTGAAGTCTGAAGAAAAGTTCCGACCCAAAACGTCACCCATCCTTTTTCTTCAGAGATGCTGCCTGACCCACTGAGTTACTCCAGCACTTTGTGTCTATCTTTGGTATAAACTAGCATCTACAATCAGGGTATGGTGGTGGCACAGTGGATGAAGTGCTAGGTCAGTAACCTGACGTAGACTAAATATCCAAAAACCCGAGTTCAAATCCATACCGTGGCACAGGCAGAATGTATATTCATACTAATAATCCTGTGACAGAGGTACAATGTTTCCCATTTTCAGTGTGGTGGGTAGGGGAGTGGGCATGAGCCTGATGGACGATTGTGATGTTGAGGATAGGGAATGGTTTTACTTGGATTTTGTAACAGCAATCCTGGAATGGATAATAAAGAAAAGCCTGAAGACTGTCACCAAAGCCTTTCATTGAAGGCTAACTTCCAAATATAGCCCAGACATTTTATGTGACCTCAACTCTGCCCTTCAGAGAAGATCCATTCTGCTATTGGATCTTCCTCCACATGATAAACATGGGGACAGCAGCCAGCTGTTTTTTGATGTGTCGTGCTCCACTTCCCATACAAATCTCTTTCTTAGAAATGTTCGATGAAATAGAGTCCTAGAGTCATAGAGTAACACAATGTGGAAACAGGCCCTTTGGCCCAACTTGTCCACATCGGCCAACATATCCCAGCTACACTAGGTCCATATCCCTTCAAACTTGTCCTATCCATGTACCTGTCTAACTGTTTCTTAAATGTTGGGATAGTCCCAGCCTCAACTCTGGCAGCTCGTTCCATGCTCCCACCACCCTTTGTGTGAAAAAGCTACCCCTCTGATTCCTATTAAATCTTTTCCCCTTCACCTTAAACCTATGTCCTCTGGTCCTCGATTCCCCTATATTGGGCAAGAGATTCTGTGCATCTACCTGATCTACTCTCATGATTTTATACATAAGTTAATTTGGTCATTTTGCCTTGAATGTTAGATAAAATAATATCAATAAGTTGCTTTTAATGTGTGTCAACTTGAACCCCCCCCCCCCCCCTCCCATTTAGTATTTTATTTTGATTTCTAGGTATTGTGATTGTTTTAAACTCTTCTGCTTTTTTTTTTTTCAAAATGTATCACAATTCTAGTTAGTTCATTTTTGGTTATCCTCTCTCCTTCTAGAAATTATTGTTTATTATAACTGTGGAAAATACACAACCCCAGACCAATTTTAAATGCATAGTGTTGATTTATGAGCTCTTACATCTAAAGTTGGTGATTAGTAATGATCTTAAATTCTATGTAATGATAGTTTTAAAATTTTAACAGGATTAAATAATTGAGGCAAAGCTAATTAGCAATTCTAAAGCTCATTCATACATCTCTAAATTAACAGGGAGCAGTGACTTATTTTGTTTCTTTGCTATTTCCTCAACTCCTGTCACATTTTCTTGGATGCATTATTCAAGTACTAATGTTTTCTGAAATAGCTTCTTTTCTTTCCCATTTCATCACTGAATTAATATATTGTCATTTAACTGCATATAGCAAAAGGCTTTATAAATGTTAATATTCTGAAATTTGGGCTTCGCTGAGAAGAGCAAAAGTATTTGCTCTCCTCAGCGAAGCCCAAATTTCAGAAAAAGTATTTGCTCTCCTGAAAAAGGGTGAATTACCTTGAACCATTACAATTCTTCTGGTGATTGTACCCCTACAATGCTTTTGGATAGAGTTTCAACGATGATAAAAGAACAGGGATTTCAAAAATGTTACACATAGGAAGTGATCTACATTCAAGAGCATTAGTGACTTACCTTGTTACTTGAATTTTCTTAAATTTGTTGCTTTCAGATCTATCCTGGTGAACAATGAACAATGCTCACTCATTTACAATTAATTTATTTGCAGTAGGCTTAAAAACACATGTACATCCTTTCCTGAGCATGACATTTTTCTGTGTTGTTTACTAATTCAAAGCTTCATAATTGAATTGGGAATACAACACCAACTCAGAGAATGTTTTATGCAAAATGACTCTGCGTCTACTGTTGATTAAAAAACCCACATCATAGGGCATCTGCCGTATTCTCTGTCTTCACATCCGTACAATTATTGAGAATGCTGCAATCATTTCTTCGAAAAGATCTATTTGCAATTCATGAACAGAAGGACATTTATTCAGTTGCAATGGAATGCATCATCCATTTTTTATCGAGCATCTGGGTTCACGAGTCACTAATAAGTCCCTCTTTACACATTCACAAATCTGACAATTGAGGCTTCAGATATTAAGGACATTCTAACTTTTTATGGGGATTATGTGGAAGGGTAGGACATTCATAGATATCCTATCTTGCTTGCATATCTACTGTGTTTTACTTTTACAAGGGGTTCATATGATCATTAGTTATAGGAGTAGAATTAGGCCAGTCGGCTCATCAAGTCTACTCCGCCATTCAATCATGGCTGATCTACCTCTCCTAACCCCATTCCCCTGCCTTCTCCCCATAACCTCTGACACTCGCACTAATCAAGAATCTATCTCTGCCTTGAATATATTCACCAACTTTGCCTCCACAGTCTTCTGTGGCAAATAATTCCATAGATTCACCACCCTCTGACTAAAGAAATTCTTCTTCATCTCCTTCCTAAAAAAATGTCCTTTAATTCTGAGGCTATGACCTCTAGTCTTAGACTCTTCCACTAGTGGAAACGTCCTCTCCACATCCACTCTATCCAAGCCTTTCACTATTCTGTATGTTTCAATGAGGTCCCCCCTCATTCTCTAAACTCCAGCGAATATAGGCCCAGTGCCGTCAAATGCTCATCATATGTTAACCAACTTGTTCCTGGGATTGTTCTTGTAAACCTCCTCTGGACCTTCTCCAGAGCCAACACATCCTTCCACAGATATGGTACCCAAAATTGCTCACAATATTCCACATGCGGCCTGACCAGCGCCTTATAGAGCCTCAGCATTACATCACTGTTTTTGTATACAAGCCCTCTCAAAATAAATGCTAGCATTGAGTTTGCTTTCTTTACTACTGATTTGACTTGCAGATTAACTTTTTGGGAATCCTGCACCAGCACTCCCAAGTTCCTTTGCTCCTCTGATTTCTGGATTCTCTCCCCATTTAGAAAATAATCTACGCCTTTATTCCTACTACCAAAATGCATGACTCCACACTTTGCTACACTATATTCCATCTGCCACTTCTCTGCCCACTCTCCCAACCTGTCCAATTCCTTCTGCAGAGTCCCAGCTTTCTCTACACTGCCTGCCCCTTCACCTACTGTGTGTAGAATAATGTACTGAATGGACAGTGCAGTACAACTTTAGTGGACCACTGTAAATTGCTGCTGGGACCTCAGGCAAAGAATTATCTCCAAGATCTAGGCACAATACTTTTGGATAGTAAGGGGAGATTTGCCAGAGTTGTATTCAGGACCAAAGGTCAACAGTTATCTGGAAAGGTTGTAATTATTCATCTTGTGTGAAGACAAGGTTAAGACGACGTTTAATGGAGATGTTCAACATAACTTGTCCTTTCATCCTCATGTTCAACTAGCATTAACTGAAATGTAATACAGTGGTACTGCGGATGGCATAGCTGACTCACTACTTCAGTGACAAGGATTCAGATCTGACATCTACTGCTCTCTGAATGGAATTTGCACATTCTCCTGTGAGTGCATTTCTTTCCCCCAGATGCTCTGGTTTCCTCCCACATCCCAAAACTGTGCTGACTGTCAAGTGAATCAACCTCTGTAAGTTATCCTATTGCCGGTGTTGGTGACGGATTTGGAGAATTGAGGATGCCTGAAAGGGCCTATGTGAGAGAATAAGTTCAGGAAAATAGGCGGGGAATGGTATAGATGGAAATGCTCCTCGATCCAGCATAGACTCCTTCTATGTTCAACGTTGATGTATTCAAGAGAGAGTTAGATATAGCTCTTGGGGCTAACAAAATCGAGGTATATGGGGCGAAAGTAGGAACAGGGCACTGATTTTGGATGATCAGCCATGATCATATTGAATGGCGGTGCTGGTTCGAAGGACTGAATGGTCTACTCCTGCACCTATTTTCTATGTTTCCATGTTTCTATGTTTCAAAGAAATATGAAATATAAGATAGGTGTCCCCATGTTGTAACAAGCTCCAAATTCTAACCACACTCTGGACAAGGAATTATTTTTTAAATTCCCAATTTGGTTTAGTAAATACCATAGTCCATCTCCAAATTTGCTCTCACCTTGTAAGGAAGCAATCATTTCTACACCACTTTTAATACCCCTGCAGATGTCTACATGCTACCTCTCATTTTCCTTTCTCGAGAAATGGCCCCAGTTGGTACAAATCTTTCTTAATACCTCTCAGTTTTGGTATTCAGTTTGCAGATGAGCTGGGTGTTGAATACAGTTTTATGTATTTGGTGATAAATGTCATGTCTAAGGGTGGAGGGTTATTGGTTTTTAAGAAGCCTTGTCAGTAATAGATATCTGTTTCACTTACGCCTTAGGATACATCAAGTTACATTAAGTAATCATATAATAAGTAACAAGGCACCATTAAAGTTAATTGGCATCAATTTATGAACACATTGAGCTCTGTAAGGTGGAAATGGTAAGCAAAGCTAAATTGATTGACAGAAAACTTATTTGAAGATAAAAAATTAACTTGCACTTTATAGAGTTTACATTATTTTCATCAAACATTTTTAAAAATCTCTGACTCAAAATATTCACGACCGTAAATCCTCTTTTTTTGTGAAGACATGTGGAAGTACTGCTTCAACTTGTTAAACAGGTTGGTAATAGGTTCCGGAGCCAATAATAGTCCTAGAAAAGGGTGAAGAAAATGCAAATAGACTAGCTATCATTTGCCATAGCTCTTTAGATTGAGGACTCTTTAAATTGTTATGCATGAAAAATGGGAAAATAAGAGGGAGACATTAGCCAAATATAAACCTGTCAACTAAACATCAACTTTAAGTAATTTACAGACCTCTCTCTATCATATGGGACTGAGTGATTGAACCTGCAGAACTAAATATGCATCGTAGAAAGATAGCGTGGGATTTATGAGATATACATCTTTCTGTTTAATAGTTTAATTACTCTTCGTAGGTCTACATATTGTGGATGGGGGAGCATCTCAGTATATTGCCCATATAGACTGATGTTTGGCATGAGAGAATATTTTCAATAAAACTAGAAATATAAAAGGGAGGTGATTATTTTGCCACATAGAATCCAGACATACCATGGAAACATGTCCTTCAGCCCTCCGACCATCAATCACTCATTCACGCTAGTTCTATGTTAACCCACTTTCTCATTCACTCTCTACACACTCAGAACAGTTTATAAAGGCCAGTTAACTTACAAGGGTGGCACGGTGGCGCAACGGTAGAGTTGCTGCCTTACAGCGAATGCAGCACCGGAGACTCGGGTTCGTTCCCGTCTACGGGTGCTGTCTGTATGGAGTTTGTACGTTCTCCCTGTGACCTGCGTGCGTTTTCTCCGAGATCTTCGGTTTTTTCCCACACTCCAAAGATGTAGAGGTATGTAGGTTAATTGGCTTGGTAAATGTAAACATTGTGTGTGTAGGATAGTGTTAATATGCGGGGATCGCTGGTCGGCACGGACCCGGTGGGCTGGAGGGCCTGTTTCCACACTGTATCTCTAAACTAAACAAATGCGCACGTCTTTGGGATAATGAGGAAACCAGAGCACCTGGAGGAAACCCACATGGTCACAGCTATGGAAATCTGCATTTGGGTCATGACCTTCTAATTCCTTCCTACCCATATATCTGTCCCGTTGTCTCTTAAAAGTAATAATTTATCCACTTTTATAGTTTTCTCTAGCAGCTCATTCCAGGTATCGACTACCCTCCAGGTGAAAAAGTTGCTCCTGAGGTCCTCTTAAATATCTCCCCTCTCACCTTAAGCTCATGATCTCTAGAACTTAAAATATAGAACTGTACAGCATAGGAACTAGTCCTTCAGCTCACAATGTCCGTGCTGAACATGATGTCAGGTTAAACTAATCTCCTCCGCCTGCATGTGATCCAAATCCCTCCCTTCTCTGAATTTCCGTGTGCTTATCTAAAAGCCTCTCGAATGCCACTATCATATCTGCCTGCACCACCACCCCTGGCAGTAACCACTCTCTGCGTAAAGTAATTGGCAAGTATTTGAAATGAAAACTACCGCAGATTCCAGAAAGCAGAAATAAAATGGAAAATGGTCAGAAAATCAGGCAGCATCCATGAAGAGAGAAATAAAGTTAATATTTTAAGCCAATTTCCTCACAAACTTATGTTCAGACGCTCACACGCCATTGATCAGAATGCTATGAGCTGTGGCCATCAGTCAGGTGTACACTTTTAGTCCACTCAGAATTCCCAACTTCTACCTGTGCAGATCCTTGTACTGATTGTCCAAGGCTTCTACAAACCATGATATGGCTGCACAGAGAAGACTGTTCATGAAGAGGGATTTATTGTGGTTGTTTGATTAATCATCCATCTCCACTTTGTGGTTTTCCAACTGTGTCTTGATCACTTCAGTCTGGCTCTGATCGTGAAATCATCGATGCTTCTTTGTAATTTCACAATCTTCTTCCTCGTCGTGATTTTCTAAGGTTTTTGCAGCCACATTTGATCTTCTCCCTCACCATGCCCATGTTCATACTGCACTGAAAATATTGTTCCTCCTTTCACTGACATACCATAGCATGATCTCTGAGCTACCATTATCATAGGTAAAATGACTCCCAACTTTAAGACAAAGATAATGTAAGCGGTCTTTGTAGGCCTTACAGATTCATTGGCTGTAGTTCAGCAAACATATGATCTAAGTGAACTATAGGAACATTTGCCGATCATATGAATTGTGTTTACTACAGTCTAATGTTTATATTGCAGTGGAAGCCTGGTAGTTGAATGATCAGATAGTTGGTGAGAGACATGGAAAGATTTACAAATCTGAAAAAAAGCTGGATATAAAAGGTATTTGAAATGACTAATGGACTCTTGGGGAGATAGGGTATACTGTAAGGAAAATATGCTTTAGAATGATTTAGCTACAGCCCACCTTATTCACTTCAGCTCACCACAGCTCAAGAAAGATTCATTTGCCTTAGGGGGAGTACAACTCAGATTTACACAGTGAACACTGGCTCTAAAATTGAGTTAAATTAAGAAGACAGGTTGCATAAAGCTGATGTGTAGGAAGGAACTGCTGATGCTGGTTTAAACCGAAGATAGACTCAAAAAGCTGGAGCAGGCCAGGCAGTATCTCTGGAGAAAAGGAATAGGTGAAGTTCTGGGGTGAGGTCCTTCTTCAGAATTCTTCAGTCTATCTTGTATAAATCTGGTATGTGCTTCCCAGAGTTTATGAGATTTAGGAGTAACCTCCAAGGATGTTTCAAATGATGGAAAGATTTAGTGGGGTAATTATTCCTGGATAATGAAATCTAGAGCTAGTAGGCATCATACTAAAATAGGTCAAGTAGGCATGAGATCAGGGAGTATCTTTCTATCTAAAATATTTGAAATTATCTGTCCTCACAAAGCACTGATTTCTGGGCCAATTGGAATTTTTATAAATATTACATGATATATCTTTATTGAGAATGTTAAGTTGCAGAGAAGCAAATAGAGATGACGTGAGATAAGATGGTTTAATTGAATGGCTGAATAATCTGAAGAGTTTGAATGGTTTGCCTCCATATCAATGTTTGGTCGAATACCTCAATGCACTTTCAGTGGAGAAAATCCAATGGTAATTAAGTCTGCTGTCCATAACTTAAATACAGTTTTGAAGATTTAAGTATTGTTCAAGAAGCTCCCGTAAATAGAACTGTCCTCGGTTACCAAGATGGTATTAAACTGATATTGGAAAGTCAATCAATGGCAATTATGCATATTGTTCCATTGATTTTCATCACACTTGCCTTACCTTTTGAATTGGCTTAAACAAACTTGAGACAGTTATGCATAATAGTCAATCAGTTGGAAAAACATAATTATCAGTCATGAATGAGGAAATGCAATTAGTCACATCAGTCTTTTTTGAACCAATTAACAACTAGCAAGGTACTGCTTTGACCATTAATATCTTTGGCCAGCTTCTAGGTTTTTTTAGAAACACAAAATATATATATTTTTTTAAATTGAGCTTTTGGCAGAATTCAGCATCGAATGTTACTACTTCTACAAATATTTAATCACAAGGACAATTTGAATTTATGTAGGATCATTCATGGTCTTAGGTGATGTTAATAATATTTATCATACCAGACCATTAAGTCCTTTTGAAATTTTGCGATATATACAATAAAGATTACATGATCAATCTTTATTGAGTAAGGATAAATATACAATAAATATCAGATGATTTGTACCGAATAAGATCACAAAATCAACAATGTGATTTTAATTAAGAAGTCTACTTTTTGATGTTAATTAGGGGGAGGGATATCCACCCAAAAGGAGGTCATGCCTTTGATTTATTAAACTATCTGAAAGGTTGAATCAATTGGTAGGTCATGAACCTAAAACAATAATTGTGCCACAAAATGCTGGAGTAACAGCGGGACAGGCAGCATCTCTGTTTCTCTCTGTTGCCTCTCTCGACATGACCTGCCTTACCATCTGAGTATTGTAGCATTTTCTGATTTATTCCAAACCTCTCAATTTTGGCCAAGGTGACCACTCTAAATTTTACAGTCAAACCTGCAGAGTAGAAATTGAGCACACATCCTCCTGACTACAAGGCTGGAGTACTAACAAAAAAAATACTGTAGATAGAGTGGAACTTGCTGGCTTTGGTAACATCAACAATATTCATTTATAAAGGATAACCTTAAAATAAATAAATAAACATTAACATAATAAAATATCGCAATTCTGAAGAACATTGCGATATTTCATTATGTTAATGTTTTATTTATTGGTTTATATATTTATTATGCTCTTCTGGAGCATCATTCACCAAAATTTGATCCCAATGCACTAAAGAGATATTAAGGTAAAACCTAGTCAAGAATGTTGTTTTTAGGAGGATCTTAAAAGACAGTGAGAGAGACCAAGAGATTTAAGTTTAGTCCAGTGATACAGCACAGAAAAAGGCCCTTTGGCCCATTGAGTCCACGCCGACCAATGATCCCAGCACATTAACACTATTCTACACACACTGGGGACAAGTTACATTTATACCAAGCCAATTAACCTGCAAACCTGTACGTCTTTGGAGTGTGGGAGATAACTGAAGATCTCAGAGAAAACCCACGTGGTCATGGGGAGAACGTACAAAGTCCGTACAGACATCGCCCTAAGTCGGGATCGAACCCGGGTCTCCAGCGCGGCAAGTGCTGTAAGGCAATAACTCTACCGCTGTGTCACTGTGCCGCCCCAATAACATTAATCATTTACACTTGAATAACATTATTTCACTTGGGACCATCAGTCACAGTCAATCCAAGTGGTTTATGAATGATTAATCTGGTTCATTGAAATCAAACAAGAAGTGGAGTATAGCAACCTATACTACTCCATCATACTTTTAGTGCATGTGCCCAAGGATTAGTTTCTAGCAGGTGATCTTATCCTTGGAGAATACATTGTCATTTTACGGGCCTTAACTAAAGAGATGGAAGCCTATTAAAACTTTAGTTAAAGTGATCAATTCAACTCATTTTAGGCTGACTTTGAGGGGTTCAGGATATTCTTCTTCCAAATAGGTTCTTCTTTCCTCAGTTATTCCTCGGTCAATATCATCGGACCTTTTGATTATCTTTTCTGTGATTGTTATTTTTTGGCTATTATTTCTTCTCCAGTTCCACAATCCAATCCATAGTCTTTGTTGCCATACTTCCCTACCCCTCCCAACTCATTTGCTCATGAGCTCCATTCTTCAATGCTGTCAGCTTACAGATGAATGGCCTTTGTGTGAGAGTCCAAGTAGATTGGCTCTGGACTTTGTGTGTGATACAATATTGCTGCTGAAGGACTTCATACAATACTGGAGTGATTCCCTTTGTCAGAATGTTTCAGTGTGCCTTTTCAGCCACTTTATAAAATTTTGGCTCTTGTATATTAACTTCATAATATCATTCTTACTTCATAATATCTTCATCATATCATCTTACTTGATAGGTGTTTGAGCCTGTCAGAGGTGTTATCTTTTGGACTTATTGGGGATAGTCTGCTTCTTCAGATGATGCCAACAAACCCTAGGCACTCATTTGAAGAAGACTGGAGTGTGTAAGATTTGAGAAGTTTTCCCTCATTCTGAAAGCAACACCAAACCAAAGAGCTGCAGTTTGGACATTTTAAACGGGAGACTGGGGCTGATAGCGGAGAAAGGCTGCGGTCAGTTTACCAAGGGATGTCACAATCTGTGGGTCCTAAAATGGCCGCAGGACCTCGTGACCAGCCACAAGAGCAAAAACCTTACAGCCCAGTCTCTAGGTTTCTGCAAAGCCACAGCCAGAACAATGGATGGGTATTGGCCATGCAGAAACCTACGAAACCAGGTCGAAGTCCAGACACTGGGGTGCTGACATCAGCATACTCACAATGCCCCAAGCCGACCTACACAGTTAATCTCGTTAAGGGGGCACAATAGCCCATAGAAACCTACCTGGTAGGTGATGGGAAACCAGTTAAACCCATCACCTCGCAACGAAATACCAATTAACACCGTCTGGCCATCCCCGGTACCCCCGGACATAAGCGCAGATCAAAGTGAAAACTCAATACATATCTTTTAAACAAAGAGATCCCGAGATCTGGCGGGAGATAGGACGAGTCAGAATAGTATAACTGGCCACGACTTTTGGGTTTTAAACTCAAGAAGAAATACTTCAAGAAGAAATACTGGAAGTCAAACGGATGCAGGAGGAAGAAAAGACAGGCAAGAAGAAGCGAAGTGCAAGAGAGAGGAACCGGCACGCAACTCGAGAAGAAATACTGCAAGAAAACCTGCAAGGAACGCAAGAAACAGAAGGAAGAAACTCAGGGGACAAGCACGACCCTCACGGAAAGCAGCGGAGAAGCAGCACGAACAGCCAGTAACCCCAGTAATAGCCCCATGGTGAGCATGTACCCCGATCCTGCATATCCTGGACATAGTTTAGTGTAGAGGGGAGGGTGGTTTGAATAAACGTGGGTGTGTAAAGGAATATGTGTTGGTCAATTTTGCGATGTGTCGTACGTTCCCCATCTTACAGTCGTGTATATGTCTTGTAGATCTGTGCGTTTTAGAATTCAGAGTAAAAGGTATTCGTGTATATGTCTTGTAGAACTGTGCGTTTTATGATTCATAGTCAAAAGTATTCATGTAATTTGGTATGTGTCTTATAGATATGTCTTATAGAACTGTATAAGTATTCATGGACAATAGTCCCAAGCGCTCAATAAAAGCCTTTTCCATTTAAACCCTGGTCTTCAAATCAGGTCTGGTTGAATTTTTCTGCACTATAAACGCTCCTGCATCTAAGTCCAGTGTCTAGAACCGTAAGGGGTGAGTGGGTCGAACCTCTCACGGGGAACCAGTGTGCGCGGCCTGGTCAAGGGATCAGAGCAAGGCACGGGGACCTTAGAACGGGCGAAAGCTCGGCGCAGAAACCCCTTACAAGTGTTCTCCACAATATTTATATTGTGGTCAATATTTATTCCACAACCAACTGTGCTCAAACCTATTACTTGTTCGTTATTGCCTTGATATTGAATGGATTTTACAATTTGGAAACAGATGACCAAATTTCATACATTAGAAAAGTTTTTAAACAGTTTAATTGACTATTTGATGTTTTGGGACACGCTGCAACACTAAATGGGAGATTCTAAGTGGAAATTCTATTCTCCTGTCATAGAGTATCGTTGACTTCCAATTTCAAAGAAAATTTATTGATTTATTTCACGTATTGCAGCGAAAAAATATTGGTGATTCTTCCATAGAACATTATGCAATATATTTCATAATACAACCAGCAGGCAATGAATGAATGAATGAATAAGTTTATTGGCCAAGTATGCATATACAAGGAATGTGCCTTGGTGCTCCACTCACAAATGACAACACAAACATACAGTTAACAATTAAGAATAAAGCATAACCACATCAAAACAATAAGGATACAACATTACGGTCTAAACATGTGGGTGAAAATAAACCAGAGCAAAAAAGAGACTACAGACTTTGGTTATTGAGTGGAACTATCACTCGTGGAAAAAAGCTGTTTTTTTGTCTGGACATAATATCAATAGTTGTCTGGTCTCTGTTTGCTTTATGGGTTTTCATATGAATTGGTGTTACAGACCATTGCATGGCAATAAAATTCAATCAGTTGCTTTATGCTGCAGCTAATTATGTTCTTGGGCAGTGAATGTTAACTATCACTTAGCAGCAAGAATTAATTTTTGTTTTCCAATTTATTTTTGATTACAGTTTGTATAGCTCCTTTGCTATTTTTATTTCTTCAACACAGCTCGTGGTCGGTTTGGAAAAGGGGAATTTTCGGTAAATCTAAAATGACCTGATTAAATTGTCCAAGGACATCGAGGAACGGATGCATTGTGGCATCTGATACAACGCCATTCTTTATTAGCTCTATATTTTTGGTGTTGTTTGAGAAATGACATTGATCCACCTCCAGGAGACAATGAGGGAAATGAATAGTAATGCAAGGCGATGCTTCTCATGTAGTTAAAAAGGGAGTAAAGAGTAAATCTGGTGTCTGTTAAATTAAGAAGAAGAACCACAGCACGAGTTACAAAGAATGAGCAGGTTAATCTATAACATGCAACCTTCAGCCCATCAAGTCTGCGATAATTATCAAGCGCCTAATTACAACTAATTCCGTTTTATTCTCCCCACAGAGAATGTTCCATTAACACCATCCAGATTCTGCAACTGACCTGCACACTTGGAGCAGTTTACAGTAGCCATTTAAACTATCTTCTTAGGCCCCCCTCGGTCATGGCTGACCATGGTGATGCATCCTAGTTGTTGGCAGCTTGCTCCAAACCTCGACTAGAGCAGCGTCGCTTATGGCTGAAGAGACCAATGCGGGAGTGACAGTCTCTGTCGCAAAGGTCACATTTGTGTGTGGTCTCTGGTTTATTGAAGTTGCTGTGTTCCTTTCTGCATGCCCACTTGTCTGCCGCTGCGTTCATCAGTTTCTCCTCCCCCATTTTGACATGTTGGTTCAGGGTACCTCTCCACCTCATACGGTCAGCGGCAAGGCTCTCCCAGGACTCCACATCGATGTTGAGCGCCTTCATATCTTTCTTGAAGACATCAAGTTGTAACTTTGCTGGGGGCGGCCGATGGTTCACCTCCCAGATGTCAGCTCTCCATAGAGGATGTCTTTTGGAATATGGCCATCCTCCATGCGGTGGACATGGCCCAGCCACCTGCGTAGAGTGTACATACTGGGAAGGCCAGCGCCAGGCAGAAACTCGGCATTGGACACTGCCTTGCTAGGATATACCCAGGATAAGGCGGATGGTTCTAAGGTGGAAGGTGTTGAGTCTTCTCTCCAGTCTGGCATACGTAATCCATGTCTCACTGCCGTACAGCAGCGTGCTGTTGACACAGGCGTTGTAGACTGCTATCTGTGTCTCCGCTGTCAGCTTTGCATTGGTCCACACTTGAGTTGTGAGGCAAGCGAGAGTTGTAGCTGTCTTCCCGATCCTCTGGTCAATCTATGTCCAAGCAGAGGTTGTCGGTGATGGTGGAGGCAAGGTGCGTGAACTGATGAACAGCATCGAGTTCATAATCATCGATGGTGATGACAGGCGGTGCCTCTGTATCCTGCCCCAGGTCGTTCGTCTTCTTC
Organism: Rhinoraja longicauda; assembly: GCF_053455715.1. NCBI lineage: Eukaryota > Metazoa > Chordata > Chondrichthyes > Rajiformes > Arhynchobatidae > Rhinoraja > Rhinoraja longicauda. Next base: position 23,066,981 of record NC_135955.1, on the reverse strand, counting down.
AGGCTGATGGTCCTTGCAAACCCGATAGAAGCGGTCCATCAGTGACTGTAGTTCCTGCTGGGTGTGGGACACAACTGCTGTGTCATCGGCGAACAACATGTCTCTGATGAGAACTTCACATACTTTTGTCGGCTCGGAGGAGGATGAGGTTGAAGAGCCTGCCGTCTGATCTAGTACGCAGGTAGATCCCCTCTGTTGCGGTGCCGAAGGCATGTTTCAGGAACAGAGCGAAGAAAATCCCAAAGTATGTGGGAGCGAGGATGCAGCCTTGTTTGACGCCACTGTGGATGTCGAAGGGCTCCGAGAAGCTGCCATTGAACTGCACTGTCCCCTTCGTGTTGATGTGGAAGGATTCTATCATGCTCTGCAGTTTTGGTGGGCAGCCAATCTTTGGGAGAGCATTGAATAGACCATCTCTGTTGACAAAGTCGAATGCCTTGGTGAGGTCAATGAAAGCAATATACAGGGGCATCCACTGTTCTCTGCACTTCTGGAGCTGGCGAAAGGAGAAGACCATGTCTACTGTTGCCCTTCCAGCTCGGAAACTGCACTGTGACTCTGGGTAGACACGTTCTGCCAGCTTCTGCAGGCAGATCAAGATGACCTGAGCAAAGACCTTGCCGACGATGCTGAGGAGGGAGATGCCTCTGTAGTTGTTGCAGTCGCTTCTCTCGCCCTTGTTCTTGTAGAGGGTAATGATCGTGGCATCCCTCATGTCCTGGGGTACAGCTCCTTCTTGCCATCACTGGCAGAGGACTTCATGCAGAGGAAGCAGTAAGGTCGTCTTGCAGTGCTTGATCAGGTCAGGGGGAATCCCGTCGCTGCCTGAGGCCTTGCCTGAGGCCAGGCTGTCAATGGCCTTGCTGAGCTCTTTTACCGTCAGCTCTCCATCTAACTCATCCATGGTGGGAAGGCACTGGATGGCGTCAAGGGCTGAGGGGGCACAGTGTTCTCTCTCGAGTAGAGGTCAGAGTAGTGTTCCACCCATTTCTCCACCTGCTGGCATTTGTCTGTGAGTACTTCCCCAGTGGAGGATTTGAGGGGGGGTGTCTTGCTCTGGACTGGTCCTAGTACCTTTTTAATGCCATCGTACATTCCCCTGATGTTCCCTGTTATGTAACAATGCACACATATTTGGGACGTGGGAGGAAATTGGACCAGCTGGGGAAAACCATACAGTTCCATGGACTATATGCAAACTCCACAGAGATTGCACATGGAGGTTAGGAGTGAGCCTGGGCTGTTGGAACTATGAGACAGCAACTCCACCAACTCCAGTAACATCTGAAGAGCTCCGTGTCTCTATCGCTGGAGTTTAGAAGGAAGAGGGGGGACCTCATTAAAACCTACCGAAAAGTGAAAGGCTTGAATACAATGGATGTTGAGAGGATGTTTCCACTAGTGGGAGAGTCTATGGTCAGAGATTATAGCCTTAGAATAAAAAGATGTTCCTCTAGGAAGGAGATGACGAGGAATTCCTTTCGACAGAGGGCAGTGAATCTGTGGAATTCATTGTTACAGAAGGCTGTGGAGGCCGTCAATGGATAATTTTAAGGCAGATTAAGATAGATTCTTGATTAGTACGGGTGTCAGGGGTTATAGGGAGAAGGCAGGAGGATTGGAGGGAGAGAGAGATAGATCAGCCATGATTGAATGGCGGAGTGGACTTGATGGGCCGAATGGCCTAATTCTGCTCCTATTATTTATGAACATAAACTCCCATCCAAAAATGGTGTCCTTCAAACTACAATCAAACAAGAGACCTAAAGATATCTCTGTAAGTCCAAGGTAGACACAAAATGCTGGAGTAACTCAGCGGGACAAGCAGCATCTCTAGAGAGAAGGAATGGGTGACGTTTCGGGTCGAGACCCATCTTCAGACTGAGTCTTCTGTAAGTCCAACGGTCTTCCTCTCTACCAGCTAAGCTACGAAAATAAATAAATGAGAATTTATACCAAGCAGGAAACAGTCACCATTTGGTGATTCTCTAAAAGAAAAAAGGGAAATAGATATCGTCAAAGTGATGAATAGGTTGGCTGGTTGGACACAGGTATATTAGTCGCACTTGTGGCAAAAGCCAAACATATTCAATTTTGTTAGCAAAAGGAGCAAAATGGGAGAACAGGAATGCAATAATAGGGAAGCACATCAGACTCACGAGGAAGGAAGGATTGGGAGAGAATGATGATGCTGAGATAAAGCGTTGCAAGAGGCGGGCATGAAGCATTAACACTAAGTGCTGCAGCTGGTCTGAAAGCCCTTTTCAAGTGCATTCTGTATAATTCTGCATTAACAAGCAAAACAATTTTCAGATCAAAAGTATAAGAAACATCACATCTCAGGGAAATGTGCCCAACGACATTGACTGCAGAAAGATATAATACAGACTGTCACTTTCACTCATTGAGTGCAGAAAATGGCAGCTAAACTTTAGATTCTATTTTTACTTTATGGTTTGCATTTCCTTTTGCAAAAAAATATATTTTGAAATCCAACAAAATGCTTCTTTCATACACTCCTTAGGGTAACTCCCTTTCTCAGCGGGAAACATAACTCACAGTTTCAAATTAAAGGCACGGTATTCCTTCAGTTGACCCCTGAAGGCAGTATGAGAGATCAAAGCTAATTATCCTTTTCAAAATGCAAAATCTAAACTGAAAATTATGCTGTTTCTTCTGAAAAAGTCTTCTCATCCCTGTATTAAAATGGAAGTGGATGAAGAGAAATTTGGCAGCCAGTTCAACAGCAAGATATCACAGACAGCAATGAGATATTAACAAGACAATGGGCTGGATTGCACCCTTTACTGAGCAGTAGAAGTCAAGGCAACTAAACCTATTTAGAATGTTAAGGATATCTGTCAGTGCACATTTCAACCTCCCTCTGCAAAAGCCTGTTGAACATACCACTGTACCCGAGAGTATTTTATAATGCACTGAACTAATGGCATTAATATACTTTGTACCTGACCATTCATCTCGACACCAGTGATGGTTGGTGCATCTAGAACCAACTGATTGGAAAGCAATGGTTGACCTTCATTAAAAGTCAGGTGAAGTCAGTGCTTTTGTTTTTACTTCAACCAATATGAATGTTTTACTTTTGTTTCATGTCAAACGTGTTTTCAAATTAATAAGATATTTAAAAAAAACTTATTTAATGTTTAAAATTTAGAAGCAGTAGATAGAAGACCAGCAGTGGCCTAGTTTAGGCCCATGACCCAATCTCCCTCAAAGAACCATCACCACAGCGAGACTCTCGTGATGCTGGGAGACACAGAGGCCATGACAAATGAATAAAGCTGTGAGCAGTGGTGGTCATGAGATGCACTCTGTGTCTAGCGCAATGTTCCCAACAAGTTAGATGCAGTCTAAGATTACTCTGTGCATTGGTCATGTGTGTTGGAGAACTCCCTTGTTTTTCTTGGAATTGTGTCACAGCATCAATGTGGTCCCTGAAATTTAACTTAGAACACGAGGTGGCATGGTGGCAAAGCGGTAGAGTTGCTGCCTTACTGCACTTGCAGTACCAGAGACCTGCGTTCGATCCCGACTACGGATGCTGTCTGTACGGAGTTTGTATGTTCTCCCCGTGACCGCGTGGGTTTTCTCCGAGATCTTCTGTTTCCTCCCACACTCCAAAGACGTACAGATTTGTAGGTTAATTGGCTTGGGTTTGTATACTTGGTATAAGTGTAAATTGTCCAGTGTGTGTAGGCTTGTGATAATGTGCGGGGATCGCTGGTTGGTGTGGACTCGGTGGGCTGAACGGCCTGTTTTCGCGCTGTATCTCTAAACTAAACTAAACTAAACTAAACAGAACATAGAATGGAACAGGCCCTTCAGCCCACAATTTCTGTGCCAAACATAATGCCAAGATAAACTAATCTCATCTGCCTACACATGATCTATATCTTACCATTCCCAACATTTCAATGTGCCTCTCTAAAAGTCTCTGAAATGCCACTTTTGTATCTCCCTCCACCATCACCGATGGCAGATGGGGTAAATACTAGATGAGGCTTGGAATTAGCATCATATCTTCAACGCAGACATCTGACATTTTTAGGTTTCTTCTTCTATCTTGGCAGTCCTTCAGGATCAAGGATATCTTGCTTCCACCTCTGGTCCTGTGTGTTCTGAAGTGGCAAATAAGGTCAATGTGGGACCTGTAGCGTAGTTGGTGAGGTGGTGCACACCTTCTGTCGCATACCCAGGGCTCCTGTGTGCTCCCAATGCCCGGCCTTGAGGTACTTAATACTATCCAGAATGCTCCTCCTCCACTTTGAGCTTATGGCCCAGATAATGTTTGGGTGGCACAGTGATGCGCGAGTGGACAGGAGATCGATCCTGACCTCTGGCGCTGTCAATGTGGAAATTGCACAATGTGCCTGTGACCACAAATGTTTCATTCAGGTGCTCTGGTTTCCTCCCGCGACACAACTGGTGGCAGGGTTAATTGGCCCCTGTTAATCGTCAATGTCTAGATGGGTGAAAGAATCTGGGAGAGTTAATAGGAATGTAAGGATTACTGTAGGATAAGTGCAAACGGGTGTTTGATGGTGAACACCCATTCAATGGGCTGAAAAGACCTATTTCTATGGCACTAGGTATCCAGGATTATCCTTAATTGTTAGCGTGACGACATTTGGAGCACCACTATTGTATCTCCCTCCGCCACCACCAATGGCAGATGGGGTAAATGCTAGATGAGGCTTGGAATTAGCATCACATCTAATTAGCATTAGCACCCCCACTCCCCAACCCCCAAAATCCCTCGACATGGCTGAGATGATGAGGTCCATTGAACCAAGGAATGCAGGAGAGGTCAAAACTATATGGCAGTGTGGGCTGTGCAAAACAGCTTTGTGCGATAGAGATTGACTGTGAATGGTCAGTGCATGGCAGTTAGTATACAGTGCGGGCACAAGTGAGTCCATCCATTTTGGTAGAATATATAGAAAGGCAGAATATTTTTCAAGTGATATGAGATTGAAGGGTATTCTTCAAAGGGACTTGGGGAGTCCTTGTCCTGAAATCACATGCAGGTGAGGCAAGCAATTAAGAAGTCAAGCAGCACATTGGGCTTTATTACAATAGGATTTGACTACAGCAGTAGATACATCTTGCTTCAATTATATCATGGCACGCTGAGATTGTATCTGAAGTACTGTGCACAATGCTGTCCTTCCTACTCTAGAAAGTATATACTTGTGACAAGAGAGCGGTGAAGATTTACCAGAATGAATGGTGGAATGGTGAATTTGCCATTTGAGGAGAGATTGAGTAGTGTGTAGAAAGGAACCGTAGATGCTATTTTAAACCGAAGATAGAAACAAAATGGTGGAGTAACTCAGCGGGACAGGCAGTCATCAATCTGAAGAAGGGTCACGACCCGAAACATCACCCATTCTTTCTCTCCAGAGATGCTGCCTGTCCCACTGAGGTACTCCAGCATTTTGTGTCTATCTTTGAGAGATTAAGTAGATTAATTCTGCACTTTCTTGAGATTAGAGGAATATGAGGAGATCATTGAAATGCATGAAATTCTAAAGGGGCAGGGGAGGGCTGAGACAGTTGGTATTTCCCTTGGCTGGGGGAGGGTCTAGAACCTGAGCTCACAGGTTAAAAAAACAGATAGGCCATTCGGGATGGGAAAAAAATCTTCACCTAGAAGGTAATTGTTCTTTAAAATCCTTGACCCAAACGAACTGTAGAGGTGCAGCTGCTGAATATGTTCAAGACAGATTTTCTGATGTTAATATAATTAGAGGTCATTTGTTTGGGCAGGAAAATGGCACAGAGGTAGAAAATCAGGCATGATGTCATTGGATGATGGAATGGGCATGAGGGGCCAGGTAGCCTACTCACAGATACATAGAAACATAGAAAATAGGTGCAGGAGTAGGCCATTCGGCCCCTTGAGCCAGCACCGCCATTCAATGTGATCATGGCTGATCATCCAAAATCAATACCCTGTTCCTGCTTTCCCCCCATATCCCTTGATTCCGTTAGCCCTAAGAGCTATATCTAACTCTCGCTTGAATACATCCAGTGAACTGGCCTCCACTGCCTTCTGTGGCAGAGAAATCCACAGATTTACAACTCTCTGGGTGAAAAGAGACTCCTTCTTAATTGAAACTCGTATATCACTGAGAAGCTGACATTAGGGTAAATGATTTTAATGGGGAAAGACAGAGAGTTGAACATTAAGTACAACCGAAAACGATGAGAAAGAGAGTCTCCCCTCCAACAGTCACTTTTAACTGGTCTCACTGTATATTCTCAGTATCTGCACTATTGCATTATGATTCCTTGTTTCTGTAATAGCCCGAAGTAGAAACATGGGAAGCATAAACAATAGGGTTTCTGGATCGGTATGAGGCTGAGAGTCCTCTCAATTGTTATTCAGGATCAGTTGAAGGCATGGAGAATCGTGTTAGTCGAGGGAATATATTTCACTCAGGGGTTTTCTTGCTTATGCTGTTATTATTTGAAGACATCTATCGCCAAATTTGGACTTTTGATTGGCAGCAGTTTGCTTTTAATTAAGGAATAAGCCTCCTGTTGAAATGCAACATTTTGCATCCTCCTATTTCCAAAGTGGGAAGAGGAGCAGAGAGCATGAGGCATAAAGACAAGTATGATGTAGCTTGCTTTAAGAATTGAAGGGGGGGGGGGGATGTACATGGACTACAAACTACTGGCATTGCCAGTGACAATGGTTGGCAGACAGGAACCAAAGAGTAGGAATTAACCGGTCCTTTTCAGAATTGCAGACAGTGACTAGTGGGGTGCCACAAGGCTTGCTGCTGGGACCCCAGTTGTTTACAATATATATTAACGATTTAGACAAGGGAATTAAATGTAACATCTCTAATTTTGCGGATGACACAAAGCTGGGTGGCAGTGTGAGCTGCAAAGAGGATCATATGAGGCTGCAGGGTGACTTGGATAGGTTGGGTGAGTGGGCAGATGCAGTATAATATGGATAAATGTGAGGTTATCCACTTTGGTGGCAAAAAACAGGAAGGCATATTATGGTGTCAGATTATGGAAAAGGGGAGGTGCAACGAGACCAGGGTGTGTTTGTACATCAGTCACTGAAAGTAAGCATGCAGGTACAGCAGGCAGTGAAGAAACTAATGGCACGTTGTCCGCATTGCGAGACGATTTGAGTTTAGGAGCAAGGAAGTCCTACTGCAGTTGCACAGGGCCCGGGTGAGATCGCATCTGGAATATTGTGTGCAATTTTCTTCTCCTAATTTGACGAAGGACATTATTGCTATTGAGGGAGTGCAGCGTGGGTTCATCAGGTTGATTCTGGGGATGGCGGGACTGACATATGATGAAAGAATGGGTCGATTGGGCTTGTATTCACAGGAATTGAGAAGGATGAGAGGGGATCTTATAGAAACATAAAATTCTTAGAGGATTAGACAGGGTAAATGCAGGAAAAATGTTTCCGATTTTGGGGAAGTCCAGAACCAGGGGTCACAGTTTAAGAATTAGGGTTTGGCCATTTAGGACTGAGATGAGGAAAAACCTTTTCACCCAGAGAGTTGTGAATCTGTGGAATTCTCTGCCACAGAAGGCTGTGGAGGCCAATTCACTGGATGTTTTCAAGAGAGAGTTAGATTGAGCTCTTTGGGCTAAGGGAATCAAGGGATATGAAGAAAAAGTCAGAACAGGGTACTGATTTTGGATAATATTGAATGGCGCTGCTGGCTCGAAGGGCCGAATGGCCTACTCCCGCACCTATTTTCTATGTTTTCTATGTTTCTATATTCAATATAGTGTAGTGAGTCCAAAAACGAGCGTTATTATCAAAAGACTTTATTCTTGGTAAAAACCGTGACAAGGCGCAACGCACTTACTTTGGACACACACTACTTAACTGCTAACATAATCTAATCTCATCCCTCCAGTTTGGCGCCAGACACAACTATACCTCGCGCTCCCGCACCACATGACCCGTTAGCCCAACCGAGGGTTCGAGACCCCCCCGCTAATCCGTATGTCCCTACATGACCCCCCCCCCAGAACCCTCGAAACCATACCTCACGGGTGCCCGGACCTCCCTCCCGGAATGCGTACGGAGGGGAGAAACCGATACCGCCAATGTGACGGGAGGCCACGGAGGGAATGGCCGGCCGGGACAGGGCATCAGCAACAGCATTAAGCCTACCCGCAATATGATGGACATCGGTGGTAAACTCCGAAATTAGGGTGAGGTGCCGCTGCTGGCGAGCCGACCACGGATCAGAAACCTTAGCAAAAGCGAATGTCAGAGGTTTGTGATCCGTGTAGGCCACAAAAAAACGGCCTTCCAAAAACAAGAAATCTTATCATAAAGGTATATGTTATGATCTGGGTCATTGTGCTTGAAGGCCTGATGATTGCAAGTCCAGTAGCTACTTTCAAAAACTGTTTGGTAGAAATACTTAAAGAGACGGAAAATGTTCCGACAATGAAGGCTAACCATTATCCTGACCAAACACCAGTAATACCTTTAACTTTGTTCATTCTTTGCAGGGAATTGAAATTGATATTCAAATTGTTACCAGAATGAGTTGCCAGAGGAGGGAGTTGAGTCGGGTGCTATCATACGTTTAAGAGACATTTGGATAGGTGCATGGATAGGATAGGTTTAGAGGGTTATGGGCCAAATGTGGGCAAGTGGGCTGGTGGGGCATGTTGGTTGGCTTGAGCAAGTTGGGCCACAGGGCTTGTTTTCGCGCTGTATGACTCTATGACTTTGACACTAAACTCTACACAAAGGAGCCTGCCTCATTGACATCACATTCACTACCTTATTAATTCATTCTCTCCACCACTGTTCACTGTGATCATAATGTTTGCATATACAAAATGCTCTGTAGATATTCATTGATTGCATCTGCCAAAGCTACAAACTGGAGAACAAGACTTCCAGGCACAGGGGAGAACCATCACCTACAGATTGCCTCTCCATGTCATGTACCATCAGACTTGTCTCTGCAAGAAACATTGAGTTTAAATTCTGGAAGCCTACATCTCTCTGGGAGTAGGCTCACCAAAACGACTGCAGTTGTTCAAGGTGGCTCACCACCACCTTCTCAATACAAATGAGTGTGGGCAATAAATGTTGGCTTTGCCAGCGATACTGAGCTTGAAAAATGAAAGAAAGAAACAGAAATGAAAAAAAGAAAAACAAGGAAGGAAAGAAAGAAGGAAGGAAAAAGAGAGAGTGAGAGTTAGAGAGAGAGAGAGAGAGAAAGAGGGGAGAGAGAGAAAGAGGGGAGAGAGAGGGGGGGGGAGAGAAAGAGGGGGGAGAGATAGAGAGGGGGAGAAAAGAAGGAAGATTTATACTCTTTTAATAAGGTACTGAAACTTTCAAGGAAATGGCCAACATATTGTGACACTAACGAATTGAAGTGAAGAAATAATTTCAGATGCTGCAGGTCGGTGGTTAAAACTAATGAAACGCATCAAGAATTCTTCCTGTTTTCTGACTACATGCTCTTTAAATGTCTACCTTGGCAGAATTATTAGCAATTACCTTAGGGACGCTAGTTTAAAGCTTTTAGCAAAGAGGATTTCTTAGTAGGCGAAAGAGTTGGAGTAATTTTGGAATATTAGATGTATGCCGACTTTGGTTCTTGCTCTTGGCCGTTAGTCTCCCTTCCCTGCACATCCTCTGTTGCTCCAGAAATTGTGCAGCTTAATGAATCGTGGCTGTTACTAGGGAAACCAGCGCACACATGTTTTCCAGCTTTTTTTTTTTTACCAACAGTATATTGATAGTGGGAAACCTTATTTGGGGGGATTATGTCAATGCATTTTAGGTCAATGCAATGCTGCAGTTGTCACTCAAATACTTTGCACAACAAAACGCAGACGGGAATGTGTTTGATTCTTATTTATTAATGTCGGTCATTTGGTAGCTGCTCCAGCATTAATGTCCGTCAGGGCAAAGCACCAGTAGCTTGAGAAATGGATTCTCAGGCTGCTTGCTGACAGATAACAATTTTCACAACCGTCACACAAGACAGAAATCCACAGGAATAGAATGAAGGTTTTTTTTTTATTGTAGTAAAGCACAAGACATAAATATTTTTCACAAATCTAGATTGATGGCTCTTGGCATGAGTAAATGCCAATGAATTTTCTTAAAACATCAAAAATCCACATGGTGTAGCATATCTTGGGACAGACATCTTCTCAGGACCAAATGTCCTATAGCTCATTATTTTACAACATCATGTCAAATGCTCTTTGCAACCCTGCTAATAGTAGATATGATTTTTTAATCCATTCTCAGGATGTGCCCACCATTGAAAACACCGCAATTGTTCCCATCTCTAACTCTCCTTGACAAGATAGCGGTGAGCTTTTTCTGCTGATATCGGTTAGTTGAAAGATGGGAGTAGGCATTTTGACAAACTGACAGTGAAAGAACCAACATACATGTTCAAAATGTCATGGTATGTAATATGGAGGGAAGCACACAGTGTTGGCTTTCCCACATGCCCGCCACCCTTAACTTTTGCAAACCAATGACATCTTTCAGACGGCACATAATACCGAAAAGTGATCAACGAGGTGAGATTGAGTGAACCAAATTTGCATTCATCAATTTGAAAGAATGAATGGTCAGCCGAGAGTCTGGAACTAGCTGGTTTGGTTGCAAAGGATTGGGAACGCGTCCGAAGGCTCATCGGACAGGGTAACCAGTAACCCGGTCGAACGTTTGTTGGGGTCTGCCTGACGGTTCATCGGTCAGCAGGACCGGGATTCTTGTAGGCTCATCAGGGCCTTCCTGAAGGCTAGTCAGTTGATGGGACCGGGAACCCACCCGAAGGCTCGTCAGTCGATGGGACCAGGAATCTGACATAGGCTTGTCAGGGTCTGCCAGAATGTTCGTCGGACAGCAGGACCCGCTAGGAGGGCCGGTACAAGGGTGAACCAGGGTAATGCCTCCATTGCCTTCTAGGTTGGCTGCAAGGGGTGCCCCTGGGACTCAAAAATGGCCGGGCAAGGTGAGGAAACGGGCATCGGTTTGTGGGAACTGCTCCGGTACATCGAGCATGCGGGCTGACCGGACTTTGGACTTTGAATAACGGCGCCAAAAATGGCAGCAAAAGCATGTGTAACATATGCAAAAGAATTTCACTGTGGTGTTGCATATGTGACAAATATGCACCCACGCCAGGTCCTCCATTGAGCTTCATGGCGGTCCTCCCATGTCAGGTCCCCATTGTCTTCTCCTCCCCCCCTCACGCTCATCGACCGCGAGGCCCCACCTCCACTGAGGCTCCCGTTGCCACTCGGCGGCAACATGGGCCTCGACGGCAACGGGAGTCTCGGTGACGGTGGGGCCTCGTGGTCGATGAGCGTGAGGAGGAGACCGCTGTGAAGAACAATGGGGTCCCGGCGTGTGGGGACCACCATGAGGGACGGTGGGAGAACAAAGGGGTCCCGGCGTGTGGGGCCTATCATGAGGGACGGTGGGAGAACAAAGGGGGACCAGTGTGTGGGGACCACCGTGAGGGACGGTGGGAGAACAAAGGGATCCCGGCGTGTGGGGACCACCATGAGGGACGGTGGGAGAACAAAGGGGGACCGGCGTGTGGGGACCACTGTGAGGGACGGTGGGAGAACAAAGGGGTCCCGGTGTGTGGGGACCACCGTGAGGGACGGTGGGAGAACAAAGGGATCCCGGCGTGTGGGGACCACCATGAGGGACGGTGGGAGAACAAAGGGGGACCGGCGTGTGGGGACCACCATGAGGGACGGTGGGAGAACAAAGGGGGACCGGTGTGTGGGGACCACTGTGAGGGACGGTGGGAGAACAAAGGGGTCCCGGTGTGTGGGGACCACCATGAGGGACGGTGGGAGAACAAAGGGGGACCGGTGTGTGGGGACCACCATGAGGGACGGTGGGAGAACAAAGGGGGACCGGTGTGGAGGGGGAAGGGGGGGGGGAACTCTAGTTTAGAATCCTCTGCCCAGGGGATAAGTCTGTGTTTGTTTGTTTGTTTGTTCATTTGTTCCGGTGAAGGCACAGTGCACACGACAGCCAAACAACACTCGCTTGGCCTTTTTCTTTTTGTTTTCACTTTTAATTTCAAGATTTTGTGAACCTTGTGTATTGTGACTGTCGACAGACCCATATCCCTCCGGGGTTAATAAAGTTTTATCGTATCGCATCGTAAATAAAGCACCACTGAACCATTGAGATTGAGTATTGGATATTGTTAATGAACAGTAAGGGGAATTGAAGTTAAGGTAGAATATAAACTATGAGCCGATTCAAAGTTTAAGCAGATTCAAAGCACCATATGGCTACTCCTGCTCTAAATACTTATATTTTCACAAGTTTATGATGTTATATTTTCATAATCCAGACAGTAATACATAATAAGAAATGTTGGAAATATTCAGCAGGTCAGACAGCATTTGTGGAAAGTGAAACAGATTTAATGTTTCAGATTAGAGGCACTACGTCAAAATTGTGAGGCGTACAAATCATATGTAAAGGATCTTTCTCTTTTCATCTCTCTTTCTTGTGGTGAAATAATAAGAATAAATATCCAATGAATGCTGCAGATAATTATCAAACTAGGCAGAATCTGCAGAGAGGAACAGTATCAATCCAGTCCAATCATCTTTCCTTAGAACTAGGAGAGACTGGAAAATGAGCATTCTCTAAATTGCTTTCCAGGCTAGGTGAGTGGGACTGGGGACTGGAAAGTACAGGGTTTCAGTTTCAGTTTCAGTTCAATTCCGTTTATTGTCAAGTGTATTGAGGTACAGTGAAAAGCTTATTGTCATGTGCTAACCAGTCAACTGAAAGACAATACATGATTACAACCAATCCAATTACAGTGTGTAGATGCGTGATAAGGGAATAACATTTAGTGCAAGGTAAAGCCAACAAAGTCCGGTCAAGGATAGTCCGAGGGACATCAAAGAGGTAGATAGTAGTTCAGCACTGCTCTCTGGTTGTGGTAGGGTGATTCAGATGCCTGATAACAGCTGGGAAGAAATTGTTCCTGAATCTGGAGGTGTGCATTTTCACACTTCTGTACCTTTTGCCTGATAGACAATAGACAATAGACAATAGGTGCAGGAGGAGGCCATTCGGCCCTTCGAGCCAGCACCACCATTCAATGTGATCATGGCTGATTATTCTCAATCAGTACCCTGTTCCTGCCTTCTCCCCATACCCCCTGACTCTGCTATCCTTAAGAGCTCTATCTAGCTCTCTCTTGAATGCATTCAGAGAATTGGCCTCCACTGCCTTCTGAGGCAGAGAATTCCACAGATTCACAACTCTCTGCCTGACGGGAGATGGGAGAAGTGGGAGTGGACAGGGTGTGACTCATCCTTGATTATGCTGCTGGCCTTGCTGAGGTAGTGTGAGGTATAAATGGAATCAATAGAAGGGAAGTTGGTTTGTGTGATGGCCTGGGCTGCATCCACAATTCACTGCAACTTGCAAGGGGGAATGTCCTTGACAGGGTGGTGATTTCAGGAGAGACAGTGGTGCCAGCTGAGACAGGTTGGTGAAAGCTTCTTAATCCCCCTTGATCTAATTGAAGCAGAAATAAGTAGAGGGAGGGAAATGATGACAGGAGTAAAAAAGAAAAATAAACGTTGGAAATGTGATAGCTGTTTCTTTAAATCTGAAACAAGAGAATTCTGGAGTTAACTAACAGGCTGGGAAACATCTGTCAAGAGAGAGAAAAAAGAACAGAGTTCATGTTACAGGGGTATGATGCTTCATCAGAATTGACCAGCTCTGACATAAACTGAAGAGGGACACAATCTGAAATTGTTGAATTCAATGTTGAGTCCTAAGGGCTGCACTGTGTTAACTGGGAAGATAAGATGCAGTGATTCAGTGTAGGAGGTCAAAGACAGTTTAGAATGGGAATGAGAGGGAGAATTAAAATGACAGGCTGCCTTGATGGCTGAGCGGTGAACCAAAGTCATGTTGGGTGACGGCAATTCAAAGCGCCTGTAACCAGTCTACAGATTTACTCTTTTTCCATACTTGATTTTCATGCCTCGTGCCTTCCTCTCGCCTCGACCACCACTCCAAGAATCCTTGCGCGTCTCAAATTTCAGCATCTTACATATGTTCAATATTCATTGCTCCACCAATTGCTTCCTTAATCCCAACATTGAAATTCCCTTTTTGCCCCTCTACCTTTTTTTCCCGCAAGTTTTCTTTCAATTGTTCTAATATCTCTTTATGGTCGCAGGGCAACTAATTTTGTTTGGTTCATTCCAGTGAAGCTCCTGCACCAATGCTAAAGTGTATATGTAAATTCAATAGTGTTTGTTTAATCTAATTATTTTATTCAATAGCTGTAAATATGATGACACAATAACATTCTTTCACTGTACCTCGGTGCATGTGGCAATTAACTAAACTGAACTAAACTGAACATTTTAAGCACTAGAATAGAATGCGAAGAGAAAAATAATATAGCCAGATGTGCCTCAGCCATTACATCAATTGACAATTACGATTGTTTCTGTTCCATAGCTCAAAGATCATGATGCTAAAGAAGCATAAATCATGGATTAAAAAACAACTGCTCATTAAATGTAAAGTTCCTCTCAAAAGTGGCAAATTAAGAGCATTTAAGGGGGATTTTAACATATTGTGCTATTTGTTGAAACAACATTTTTTCTGTTATAAACTGTTTGAAATGGCAGCAAGGTTAATTGACTGCCTGTGAACTGTACATGACTGTTCATTATGAACATATTTAATTGGCTTCCTCGTAAGGGTACATGAAAATTATTAAGTGTGCAACATGAATTTTAAGTCCAGTCATGCACGTACATACTAAAACTCGTTTGTTTGTTTGTTTGTTCCTGAACTACAGCCAAAACGGTACACGATAGCGCAATAATTTTAGGCCCACCTTACTCACCATCATCCCTTTGGTGCTAATGGAAGAAGTTTCATTTCAATCGGTGTTATATTTTAAACATTATTCATATTTTAAAGTTTAAATCTATCTTTGAGGGAGGGAGGGAGGGAGGGGGTGGAGGGAGGGTGGGGGAGGAAGGGAGGGAGGAGGAGGTAGGATAAGGGGGGTTGAGGGGGATGGAGTGGGGGGGAAGGGAAGGGGAGGGCAGGGGGAGGGGAGGGGGGCAGGGAGAGGGGAGAGGGGGAGAGGGGAGGGTGGGTGGAGAGGGTGCTGCACCAATGCAAGAGAGGTTTGGGCCCAACGGGTCCACTTGGTCTAGTAATTTATTAAATTTATACATGTCACCGGAAGCCTTGCCATAGCAAGTATATTAAAAATGAAGACTTGGGTCTATATTTTTAGTAAGTTATTTAAGTTCTACTCTGGGGATAGCTAAGTGACATTAAGGCATTGCCAATGAATGCTGGCCTGTTGGAAATGCTGCCTTCAAATGAGTCACCAATTGCCTTCTCAGTTGGAGATCAGGCATTAAAGATTTCATGGCACCATATTGAAAAATAAGGGGATCATGCACAACATCTGTTCCTTCACCAAGACCTGAAGAGAGGCTCACCAAATTGATTGCTGAAATGGGAGTTGCGATGGAGTTAGACGTTTTGGGGGAAAATGCAGGCTAGACACTTCCGTAGTTAGAAGAACGAGTCTTGATCTAATTAACACACACAAAGTCCTGTCAGGGCTTGATAGTGCATGGGGATCATCATATCATATCATATCATATATATACAGCCGGAAACAGGCCTTTTCGGCCCTCCAAGTCCGTGCCGCCCAGCGATCCCCATACATTAACACTATCCTACACCCACTAGGGACAATTTTTTAAAAAACATTTACCCAGCCAATTAACCTACATACCTGTACGTCTTTGGAGTGTGGGAGGAAACCGAAGATCTCGGAGAAAACCCACACAGGTCACGGGGAGAACGTACAAACTCCTTACAGTGCAGCACCCGTAGTCAGGATCGAACCTGAGTCTCCATCATGTTTCCCTTGGCTGGGGTCACTGGGGTCAGTGGTCACTATCTCAAAATAAGAGTTCGCCTATTTTAGGACATAGATGAGAAGACGTTTTTCACTTTGAGAGAAATGGGGCTGAGTGACCTTATATTACGTTTTTATTCCAAATATATTTAATTACTTGAATTTAACTTCCTGAATTGCCATGGTGGAATCCAAAATTATTGCTCCAAAATAATAGACAGTCTAATGATTTAACCACATTGAGACTATATTCTAATTTTGGACAACAAAATAGTATGTAAACATAGTGGAGACACTTCCAAAACCCAAAGGCTAATTAACAAAAAAATACTTCCACTTTCAGAATGTATTTGCACAATCAAGAACTATGGGAAGAGCATTTTATGAAAAGAAAAGTACTTATTTAGTTTTTTAAATGCAGTAACAGTAATGACAAAAAGCAAACTAAAGGTTAAAGGAAAGCTCTACCTTTAATTCCAAAGGTGTTTGCACATTTTCTGAGAGACTTCTGACAGCTACAGAAAATGACATTTGTCAGAGGCTTTCTGAATCGACACTTAGGGCGGTCATGGTGGCGCAGCGGTAGAGTTGCTGCCTTACAGCGAATGCAGCGCATGAGACCCAGATTCGACCCTGACTACGGGTGCTATCTGTATGGAGATTGTACGTTCTCCCTGTGACCTGCGTGTGTTTTCTCCGGGTGCTCTGGTTTCCTCCTGCACTCCAAAGGCGTACATGTTTATAGTTTAAGTGGCTTGGTAAAGGTAAAAATTGTCCCTAGTGGGTATAGGATAGTGTTAATGTGTGGGGATTGCTGATCGGTGCTGACACGGTGGGCCAAAAGGGCCTGTTTCCGCTCTAAACCTACCGCAGAAAATCACTGCATTGGATTCAATTGAAACTGACTGATAAAACTAGTTCATTATCAAGCTAACTCAACTGTTAAGACATAAATTTTTTTATTTTCTCCTTCAAAATGAGTTCTGAGTGCATACGTGCATTGAGTAGGAAACTGAACCTGTTGCTGTGCGATTCCTGCTCTTGGCTGTGAGGAGAACAATTTTTATCTTTCTAATGGTCATTAGGTAAGACGTGAGTGAGAATAAGAGACCACTTGCACACTAAGAACTTGCAGGGAAGGGCATGCATGGTAATGGATCAAACTGGATGCTCATAATTTAATTGCCATCTTTTCCACCTGATTTATTTCAGAATTTTAAAACAAAATTTAATCTATTCAAATTTCAATTTCAAACAATCTTGCATAAAGCATAAGGTGATGAAGAAGTGTTGATGTAGTTTCGCAAGGCTGGCCTAATGATCGGCAAACATTATGATTTTAAAACCCAGCGGGGGAATTCAAACAGTTAATTAAATAAATCTGACATTGATAAGCTTATTTCAATCAATTCAGTAATTGGGAACCATTGTAGCCTCTGGATTATTGAAAAATTCTATATCGCTCATAAACATATAATTTAGATAAAGAGATTCACTTTCCTCAACATGGTGTTCTACATGTGTCTTGGACTGATAGAAATGGGATTGATCACTATCAGTCCTCTAAAATTTGACTAGCAGGACCAGTTCAAGGTCACGTAACAAAAGACAATAAATTTTAAATTCCATGTCGCACATGTGAATTAAAGAACTTCTTGCCCACAGTTCATTTTCCACTGAGAGTCTTGGAAGAGGAATGCTGTGTTCCTTCACAGTGGAATTAGAAACAAACTCTCAGTACAGGACATTTCAAATTTGCTAGTCATAGAGTCATACAGTGGAAGAGTCATACACTGTGGAAACAGGCCCTTTGGCCCAACATGCCCACACCGGCCAACAATGTCCCAGCTACACTAGTCCCACTTGCCTGCGCTTGGTCCATACTCCTCCAAACCTGTCCTATGTACCTGTCTAACTGTTTCTTAAACGATCGAATAGTCCCAGCCTTAACTACCTCCTCTGGCAGCCTGTTCCATACACCCACCACCCTTTGCGTGATAAAGTTACCCCTCGGATTCCTATTAAATCTTTTCCCCTTCACCTTGAACCCTTGGTCCTCAGTTCCCCTACTCTGGGCAAGAGAGTCTGTGCATCTACCCGATCTCTTCCTCTCATGATTTTGTTCACCTCTACAAGATCCCCCCTCGTCCTCCTGCGCTCCATCCTCCTGGTCTCTTAAGATTTGTCCATCACACTGTAATATACAGTAAACCCTCGTTACAACAGACCATAGAGGGGAAATGGATTCCATTATTGGTAATTGTCCAGTATAACTGAGGAAGGTGTTATCGTTGTACACGTAGTAGAAGCAAACAACTGCAGTTGCTGATTAACACACAAGTTACCTTAGTTACAAGTTACAAGCAAGTAACTCAGCAGGTCAGGCAGCATCTCTGGAGGATATGGATAGGTGACGTTTTGGGTCGAGACGTTTCTTCAAACTTTTGGTCCTGGAATCCAGGTGAGTTGAGGGCCTGGCCTGCTGATGGCTGGGAGAGAGGCGAGGATTGGCAGAATCAATGGTCACTGCCCGTGGCAGTGGCAGGCGTGGCCTGGAAGCTGGCGAGGAAGCTTCTTGGACCGGTGGTGGTGGCAGACGGTCTGGCCTCAAAATGGGGCGAACTGGGGATGGCTTATGGGCAGCTGCTGCTGCTAGCAGCAGGGGAGGCCACGTGTACCAGGGTTGGCGTGGGGGCAGCCATTGCTGCAAGTGGCCGGTGAGGCAGAGCTGCAAGCAGCCATGGAGGCAAGGTGTGCCAGGGGAGGCAACGCGAGCTGGGTGCGGCGTGGGGGCAGGTAGTGCTGCAAATGGCCGGCGAGGCAGAGCTGCAAGCAGCCATGGAGGCAAGGTGTGCCAGGGGAGGCAACGCGAGCTGGGTGCAGCATGGGGGCAGCCTGGGCTGCAAGCAGCAGGGGAGGTGGCGTGCATCAGGGGTGGCATGGGAAGCCATCGGCAGTCCAGTCCCCTAAAACCATTATAACGTGGTCCGTTACAATGAGGGTTTACTGTATATACTCACCCCAATGGAACGATGAAGGAACGATAACGGGTGATGCAACTATGGGGTAAATGTTGTGTTTTGTACACGGTACAACATTTATTTGGAAATCGTATGCAGACCGGGTTAGTTTTGGAACGTATTTCCACTTTCCATCATTATCAAGTTCCATGCATCAGTGCAATTAGACGGTCTTTAGAAGTATTTTTACTTCAATAAATGTTCCTTATGAGTGCAAGCTCATGACATTTTGTTCAGCAAATAAGCTAGAACAAGAAAACAATATCATAATTAGTGCCTGGTCCATTATCTGCAAGTGACCTCATTTTAAATAACTTGCAAGTTAGAAAACCTCTCCAGAGCTATTTTGTAATTGCTTTGCTGTATTTAGATTCTTATCAATTAGTTGATTAGGCTGCAGAGTGGGGCATCTGGTAGTGCTATTACCTCACTGCTCCAGCGACCTGGGTTCAATCCTGATCTTTGTTGCTGTCTTTGTGGAATTTGCACTTTCTTTATGTGACTGCATGAGTTTCCCCCCATATCCCAAAGACATGGAAGTCAATCAGTTAATCGACCATTGCAAATGCTCTCTCGTGTGTAAGAGAGAGGCAAAATCTAGGAAACGGGTGGACGGAGTTGTTAGGATCATGGAGAGAATAAAGATAGGATCGGTAATAGTTTGCAGTAAATAGCTGCTTGGTGATCATCATGGGCTTGGTGGGCTAAAGGGGCTGGTTCTGTGCTGCATGACTCCATTGAAGTTGAACAACAATATGTTTAAAGTGAGGTTATCATTGATTACACGGCTTAATTTGTTTGGATTCACTTTGCGAGCCTGCAAGCAAGTGTAATTAGCATGAACTGAAAATTGAGTTTTAATTCACTCAGGGGCTTTGGTCAATTTTGCTGGTTAACAGAATGGTGCATCAGTTAGCGCTGTAGCCTCACAGCTCCAGGGACCTGGGTTCAAACTTGACCTCTGCTATGTACGTGGAGTTCATACATTCACACTGCTAGAGAAGATTGGCTTTGGTTCTCTTTTTTTTTTAAACTAACGCAACCTTTTCTGGACGTTCAATTTGTGTTGAATGCTATCTACACTTAAGATACTGTCTACACTTAAGATACTAATAATTATATCGTTTCGACAACTTTTATCAAATTGCAATACAATAACCCAGGCAACTGAACTGAATTCTAGGCCAATTAAATGAATCACTATTATAGGAATCTATTTGAATTAATCTGTCTTTAATCTCCGTTCTTAATAAAAGCTAACAAACAGCTCAGAATATGAGTCACTGCATTATTCAAGTTGTAAAGTCATACAGCACTTAATAAATGCTGGAAATGCACAAGTCCAGCAGCATCTCTGGGGGAAAATCTTTAATTAGAACTATTGGGGTATTATCCTCAAAACTGAATAAAGTATTAGTTTGTTTTTCAAAGAATGTCATAGCTTTCTCTTCTCCCATTACCACTTAGAAATTATAATGTTATTAAATAGCATAAACCATTTTGTTTCTTAGAAAGATAACTCATTATTTTTTTATTATAAGTTTGCAATAATGAGAATGCAATGAAAGTTTACAAAATTAAATCCTGTGGTTGTCCTTGGAGGTGAGATTTAGCAGAATGACCTAATGTTCTCTGAAATTTAGAAGAGGGGGAGGTGATCTCATTTAAACATACAAAAATTATTTTGTAGCTTGAAGAATAGATGCATGGATAATGTTGTCCATTAACAGGAATGCAGAACAAAAGGAGTTTGTACGTTCTCTCCCTGACTGCATGGATTTTCTCTGGGTACCATGATTTCCTCCCACATTTCAAAGATGTACAGGTTTGTAGGTTAATTGGCTTTGTGAAATGGTGAAATTGTCCCTAGTGTGTAGGATAGTGTTAATGTACAAGGATCGCTGGTCGGTGCGGACTCGGTGGGCCGAAGGTCCTGTTTCCATTCTGTATCTCTAAACTAAACTAAAAGATTTTTTGATAGTATGGATATCAAGGGATATAGAGCTAGTGCAGGAAAGTGGCACACAAGTAAAAGATTTGTCTTGAATGACGAGGGCGCAACAGGTGGTGCCATACGAAGGCAGCCTCGCCAACGGTCTGCCCCATCCTTTTCTTCTTTTGTTGTTTTTAGTCTGTTGTTAAATGTATGTTTTAGTGCATCTTTAGTTTTGTATTATGTGGGGGGTGGGGGATTTATTTTTATCTCTTTCCTTGATGGAGGTGCAACTTTTCCGTATCGTGTCTCTGTCCACACTGCAGCCCAACATCGAGGAGCTGGCGGCCACTTGCTGGGGATTAACTTTGGGAGCTCCAACTGCGGGAGCCTGCGGACTTAACATCGTATAGCTTGCGATCCCTTTGTCAGGGATTGACTTCGGGTGCACCAACCGCGTGAGCCTGCAGACTTAACATCGCGCAGCTCACGGTCCCTTGGTTAGGGACTGACTTCGAGAGCTCCAACCACAGGAGCTACGACTGCCCCGATTGTGGGAGCTTCAATCGCCCCGATGCAGGAGCTGCGATCGCCAGCTGTAGGCAATTCGATCGCCCCGACTGCAGATGGTTCTACTGCTCCGGCCGCAGGAGAAAAGGAGGGAAGAAGATAATACATCACTGCCTTCCATCACAGTGCGCTGTGGTGGATGTTATGTTAATTTTTTTGTACTTGTGTGTCTTGTTACATTTTTGGTATGACTGTATGCCAAATCAAATTCCTTGTATGTTTTTACATACTTGGCTAATAAATTAATTACAATATGGTACGGCACGGTAGCGCAGCAGTAGAGTTGCTGCTTTACAGCGAATGCAGCGCCGGAGACTCAGGTTCGATCCTGACTACGGGTGCTGCACTGTAAGGAGTTTGTACGTTCTCCCCGTGACCTGCGTGGGTTTTCTCCGAGATCTTCGGTTTCCTCCCACACTCCAAAGACGTACAGGTATGTAGGTTAATTGGCGGGTAAATGTAAAAATTGTCCCTAGTGGGTGTAGGATAGTGTTAATGTACGGGGATCACTGGGCGGCACGGACTTGGAGGGCCGAAAAGGCCTGTTTCCGGCTGTAGATATATGATATGATATGATGAATACAATAAACTGAATGGTTTGCTGCTGCTTCAATTCCTTATATTTTTTATGAATTTACTAAAAAGATTAAGAATCCAACTTCCATTCACCTAATTAAATGATCACAGATCTCTTTAAAAGGAGACATTGATGTATCTGCATTAGTTGATGTAACTTCCATACATTGGATTAATTGCTATTGAATGCTAACATAGCACTGGAAATTAAGGATGACATCTTGTCTCCACACAACTGTGCTTTTTTATAGATCAGTGGCAATGAATTCCACAGATTCACCACCTTCCTCATCTCCTTTCTAAAGATACGTCCTTTTATCCAGAGGCTATGGCCTCTGGTCCTAGACTCTTCCAGTAGTGGAAACATCCTGTCCACGTCTGATCTATCCAGGTCTTTTGCTATTTGGTAAGTTTCAATGAAGTCCCCTCACTTTCTTCTAAGCTCCAGTGATTACAGGCCCAGAGCCATCAAACACTATCATACATTGATACTCAATGCATACATTCTCAACCCATTCATTCTCAGGATCATTCTTGGAAAGAGATAGTTGGCTGCTCAGAACCACTCTCTAGTTGGTTATAGGATGGTTCGGTTGCCTGATAACAGCTGGGAAGAAACTGTCCCCAATCTGTATGGTAAGTTAGAATAACTGATAATTTGTAATATATTCATTGTTGTTGTTGTGTCCAATGTGCCTGTAAAGCTACAGCAAGTATGAATGTAATTGTTCCGGTTCATATCCAGGGCATGTGACAACTAAATACTTTTGATCTCTTGATTCATAAACATGAGTCCCTGAGCCAGCTAAGTGCAGAAGCACAACCTGGCTGGCTTTCTGCTTGCTGCTTATCAACAGTTTGCTGCGAGCAGCATGTTCTGCTTCAATAGTTTGTCATTTGGCCCCTAGGTGGCTTGACATCAGTGGATCTTATGCGCAGTTAGAGGGTTGGAATATGCAAAATGAATATTTCTCTCACCAACTATAATCTGCATTGATATACAGAGAAAAAAACATTAAAATCTCTTTTGCAAAAATGTAGTTATGACGTTGTTTCCAAGATGCCTCCTGATTTTCTTTATTGAAACCTTGTTTGGTGTGCTTACCATTTTCCTATCTCATCAGTGTACACCCTATTTCTTTCACCAGCTTTCTGTAACTAGTTGTTAAGAGATAGATGGGCAATTTAAGGGTGCTTTCAATATTTTAGTCCACCTCCACCTGGTAATTGTTTCCCACTCAACATCATTGCTTGTTCATTTATCACTGTGGCAGCACAGTGGCACAGCTGGTAGAGCTGCTGCCTCACAGCGCCAGACCTAGGTTTAATCTTGAAAGTGGGATAACATAAAACTTGTATGAATATGCGATCAATGGTTAGGGTAGGCTCAGTGGGCCAAAAGACCTGTTTCCATGCTGTATCTTTCAATTAATCAAAACCCTGAGCTTGGCCCACTCTACACTGGAAACAAGACTCTGAGCTAAGCCCTTCTGGTAGACATTTTCTTTCAATGCAGTATTCTTATCTTCTACTGAAAATTAAATTCCTTCTTATAACTGTTGAGCACTTCCTAGATTTTTTTTTGTTGCCACATTAATTAGCGATGGAGGGTACATTTGCTGCAAAAACCACTAAATAACCCCATGCTGGTGAAAACCTGGTCTTACTATTGTAAATAACATCACATTTAAACCTTCAATGATAGATAAAGGTTTTTTACAATGGAAAAACTGTGGAATTAATAAGATGGGAGATCTCTATAGGGAAAAAAATTTCCTTTCATTTCAAGAATTACAACAAATTTATGGATTACATTCAAAAGATTACTTTAGATATTTACAAATTAGAGATTATGTAAAAGCAAATACACATGAAATTAGAAATAGAAAGACAGAGATTTTAGATGAATGTTTAAATAAACACCCAAATACAGAAAAATTGATATCATATATTTATAATATTCTACTGGAAAACGACGCTCCAAGTACAGAAATATATAGACAATCATGGGAAAATGAATTAGGTCAAATTATTAGACCTGATATATGGGATGAAAGTTTACAACACATACATCACTGTTCGCTAAATGCTAGACACTCTCTTATACAATTTAAAATATTACATAGACTACATTATTCAAAAGCTAAATTACATAGTATTTTTCCAAATATATCTGCCATTTGTGACAAATGTCAGCAATTGGAAGCTAACTTAACTGTGAAACTGTGAAAAAATCACTAAATTCTGGACAGAAATATTTAAAATAATTTCGAATGTTGTTAATATGAAGCTGATCCCTGACTCAAACTTAATAATACTGGGAATATTAGAAACAGATCAATTAATAACAACGAATCAAAGAATTTTTATTGATTATAGTTTAATAATTGGGAAAAAATTAATACTGAAATTCTGGAAAGGTCCTACATCCCCCACAATTAAAATGTGGATTACAGGAATGTCGGAGACACTTCATCTGGAAAGATTGAGACTTGTACTAATGGACAGGTTGAATCTTTTCAGAGGAATATGGTCTCCATTTATTGTATATTTAAAGGGTCAAAATGGCTTGGTGCGAGGACCTGACCGTGGCCTGAATAATGGAATGGAGGAAGAATTATGAATAATAAATCATGGATATATCTCCAATGATAGATAACTTTTTTAATACTCCATTCATTTCTCCAATTTGGATCTCTTATTTTTATTTTATTTTTCTCTATCTTTCCCTCTCTAAAAAAAAGTATAGAAATATGTAGGACATAATTGTTAATATTAATAATATCACGAATGTATGTAATAAGTAAATTTTATTAATATGTATTTATGTTTAATAAAAATATTTATCAAAAAGAAAGTGGGATAACATAAAACTTGTATGAATATGCGATCAATGGTTAGGGTAGGCTCAGTGGGCCAAAAGACCTGTTTCCATGCTGTATCTTTCAATTAATCAAAACCCTGAGCTTGGCCCACTCTACACTGGAAACAAGACTCTGAGCTAAGCCCTTCTGGTAGACATTTTCTTTCAATGCAGTATTCTTATCTTCTACTGAAAATTAAATTCCTTCTTATAACTGTTGAGCACTTCCTAGATTTTTTTTTGTTGCCACATTAATTAGCGATGGAGGGTACATTTGCTGCAAAAACCACTAAATAACCCCATGCTGGTGAAAACCTGGTCTCAAGATAGAATCCATAATGTATAGACTTGCATCGTGTTTTTAATGCTGTAGAAGTTTATCTCACTGGTGTGCCTTGTTAATTACTGGTAATCCTATTTTCACATTAGCACTGTCCATATGCCTTGAAGTGAGAGAAAATTTTATTGATTTCGAGTCTGGAGTCATGAAGGCTTACAGCACTGAGACAAGCGCTTTGTCCTATTGAATCTGTGCTGACCATCATGCACCCATTTTTACATTTATGAAAGACTCATTCATTTTATTCTCGCCAAGTTCAGGTCAACCACCCACCAACTCCACTACACATCGTCATACTAGGGGCACTTTACAGTGACTGATTAACCTGCAGATCTGCACATTCTTTGGTTTAGTTTAGAGATACAATGTGGAAACAGGCCCTTTGGCCCACCGAGCCCATGCCGATTAGTGATCACCTGTACACTAGTGGTATCATACATGCTAGGGACAATTTACAGAAGCCAATTAATCTACAAACCTGCATGAGTGTGGGAGGAAACTGGAGCACCTGAAAAAAACCCACTGGGAGAACATACAAACTCCGTACAAACAGCGCCCGTAGATAGGATCAAACCAGGGTCAGTGGCGCTGTGAGGCAGTAACCGTACCGCTACACCACCATGCTGCCCAGTTGTGGGAAGAAACCAGAGGAGTTGGAGCAAAACCCAAACAATCATAGGGAGATCATGCAAACACCACACAGACAGCAACAGAGTTCCGGATTTGAACAGGATTTGAGCGAGGGGGTGTGAGGTGGCAGCCTCATAAACTGTGCCACTGTGTCATCTCTATTTTCTGCAGCTTGCCATAAAAGCCACCCAGCTTCCTGATTAGATAAATAAGAACAACCTGGCCAATACTTTTTTGAATCAGTACAAAACATTGTTGGAAAGATCAAGGACGACAATGCTGAGACAACATTGTTTCTCATCTTTGACCGGATACACGATGACTGATACATAATGTCAAATGTTAGTAGTGACTTAGTGGGTAGCTCTCCTGACTCTGGTTCAGAAGATTGCAGGTTCAAGCCCAGTCCAGAAGCTTGAGTCCAATTTTGGGTTATGGGCATCGAACTTGTACAGGTGTAACCTTGCACTTTCAGGTGTCTGATGCTTATTTATCCTAACCAATGGATCTACAGCCACGCCTATCTCAGTTGAACAATCATTGCCCCAGCACTTTTCTCACTGCTCCTCAACACAACCTTGCATCACATTATGGACAATGCCCTCTTGGGACTGGAGCTCATCTTCAAATCTAATTGAAAACTAGTCAAGATACTGTGTCTATACTCCAGAACCAAGGTTACCTGAACCTCAGCAGCGTAGCAGTCATAGGCACATGATACTTATGTTATGATACTCAGAGGTCAAGCTCCAAGTCATTGTCAAGTAATTCACTGAGGCATATTGGAGGATGTGCCTTGCCCTCAACATCTGGAAGACCAATGTCCTTTACCCACAGCACCAATCTCTGACAATAAAAGTTGATTCAGGAGACCCTCGAAAAAGTGAATGACTTTGCAGGTTCTCCCTCTTGGTGAAGTTGGACATCAATGATGAAATGCACCATCTTGGAGATACAAAAAACTGCAGATGCTAGGATTTTATTCTTTTGGGGTGGCATTGTGACGCAGTGGTAGAGTTGCTGTCTCAAAGCGCTTACAGCGCCAGGGACCCGGGCTTGATCCCAACTACGGGTGCTGACTACGGAGTTTGTACGTTTTCCCCGTGACCGCGAGGGTTTTCTCTGAGATCTTCGGTTTCCTCCCACAATCCAAAGGCGTGCAGGTTTGTAAGTTAATTGGCTTGGTATAAATGTAAATTGTCTTAATGTGCGCGGGATTGCTGGTCAGTGCGGACTCTGTGCACTAAAGGGCCTATTTCCACACTGTTTCTCTAAACTAAACTAAAACTCAGTGGATCAGGCAGCATCTATGGATGGCATGGACAAGCAAAGTTTTGCATCAGGACTCTTCTTCAGACTATCTCCTTCTATTCGCCAGTACAGCCCTTGGTTGATCGAGGAAAATGAAATGGAAGATCAAGATTTCAGACTTGGCACAACTATCATGGTTTACCTTGCAACAGTGATACCTGCCATGTACACTTCTGAGACCAAAACTGCTTACTGCAGACACCTCAAGCCCAATATAATGCTATCAAAGATGCTACCAATAATGTCAATAAATAAAGAGGGATCAATAAAATCCTCCAGGTTCTTTAAAGGTCTGCGAGGTAATGTCAGTGTCCTCCCCCAAGCCAACATCACTACCACCGAGTTCCTTGTTACACTCAGCCAGGTTCTGGAAATGGATATTCTATTCTGAGTTCTGTTAAAAGAAGAAATTACCAGGTGGGCAGATTCAAAGATGAGGTCCAAGTCTCTTTGAAAATAATTCAATATTCCCACAGACTCTTGGAATCCCTTGTCCATAACTGCATAAAATGGAGGTCTATTCCAAATGGTATTGAGAATTTCAAGGCCATGCATTGGGAGAGCACAAAACACCTTCCAGCAGAAGGAATGTATCATCTTACAAACTTAACACCCACCTGTCCCATCAAGCATCTCCAGTTCCATGTGAGGAAAAGTCTACAGTTGCCATATTGTCCGCATCAGCCACCTTAGCGTCCATAAAATCAGAGTGGAAACAAGTTACCACCAAAGGACTGGCTGAGAAAAGAGCCTACTCAGAGAATGTTGTTTCAAAGCAGGAAATGAATGAATTGACCAACAGTTGACTGTTTACCAAACATAAATCAACTGTAGTCTAACTGAATGGCAGAAAAAGGTTGAAGGAGCTCAATGGCTTGGTGTCTTTCATAAATTTCATTAATGTAAATCATGATTGATTGTTTTCTTTGATTGGCGAAAAGGTTATAAAAATGAGGTAAACATTGTAGAAATTTAAAAGCTATAAAAATATACCAGATAAAAATAAAGTCTACTCAAGTAGACCATTTAAATTCATTGACATCTGTACAAGTACGACAAAGTATAGTTAGAATGAAAATCCTGCTTGCAATAGCCTCACAGGCACATAGACTCAGACAACACATATATTAATCATATATGATTTATAAATAAATCCTGCAAGCCAGTGTGAAAGGACAAAGATTGTGTAAATAGAGCAAGACATTGTTACAACAACACAAAATGTGAAGAAAACGTCTGTGGCAATGCAAGAGGCGCTCAATAGAGTTCTGTTGTTTGCGCAACATCGCTAACATCGTGGAGCTTGGTTAGGGATCGACTGCGGAAGCTCCAACTACAGGAGCTTTGACCGCCCTGTTCGCGGGAGCTTCGATCACACCGATGCGGGAGTTTAGATCGCCGGCCACGGGAGCTTCGATCGCCCCGACTGCGGACGGTTCGACAGTCCCGCCTGCGGGAGAAAAGGAGGGAAGAAGATAATACGTTATTGCCTTCCATCACAGTGCGCTGTGGTGGATGTTTATGTTAATTTTTATGTTAATTTTTTATGTAGTTGTGTGGCTTGTTGCTTTTTTGGTATGACTCTATGGCAAATCAAATTCCTTGTATGTTTTTACATACTTGGCCAATAAATTAATTACAATTACAATTACAATGTCACATCCTCCACCTTCAAGAAGCATGCAGTTTAACAGTCATGGGCCGCACACTTCAGTTTGAGACATTCTGGGGGCTTCCCGGTAAAAAGATGAGATGTAGCAGCCGAGCTTTTTCTGGAACTAGGTCCAGCAAAATCCATCAGTGCCTCCATGTACACTATAAAACCCTATTCTGGTATTTACTTTGTTCCTCATTGTCAATACATTCACTTATGCTTTTATACCCGACAAGCGGGGAAGACGAATGGTTGATGAAAAGTTGAGAGAGTTTGTCTTGAGGAGTTAAACATCTCTCTTCTGAAGCATCTGCCAAAGCTGTCCAAATACACCAGTCTTTCACAAATTTAAATAAATATTGGCCAATCTAATATTTTCTCTCCTTACAGATTTATAAACAATATCGCTCAGCTGCTTTTCTTCAGTGTTTTCTATAATAGCAAAAAAACTGCCAATTGCAATAGCTTGTCAGGTATGGGTCGATTGGGCTTGTATTCACTGGAATTTAGAAGGATGAGAGGGGATCTTATAGAAACAGATACAATTCTTAAAGGATTAGACAGGCTAGATGCAGGAAAAATGTTCCCGATGTTGGGGGAGTCCAGAACCAGGCGTCACAGTTGAAGAATAAGGGGTAGGCCATTTTGGATTGAGATGAGGAAAAAAGTTTTTCACCCAGAGAATTGTGAATCTGTGGAATTCTCTGCCACAGGAGGCAATGGAGGCCAATTCACTGGATGTTTTCAAGAGAGAGTTAGATTTAGCTCTGAGGGCAAAATGAATCAAGGGATATGGGGAAAAAGCAGGAACAGGGTACTGATTTTAGATGATCAGCCATGATCATATTGAATGGCGGTGCTGGCTCGAAGGACCGAATGGCCTAATCCTGCACCTATTTTTCTATGTTTCTATGTTTCTATGTGAAGGAATAAAGATTGGTTATGGCATTCCAATCTAAAGAACCATCTCCAATGTTCCCAATGTTGGGGGAGTCCAGAACAAGGGGCCACAGTTTAAGAATAAGGGGTAGGCCATTTATAACTGAGATGAGGAAAAACTTTTTCAGTCTGAGAGTTGTAAATCTGTGGAATTCTCTGCCTCAGAAGGCAGTGGAGGCCAATTCTCTGAATGCATTCAAGAGAGAACTAGATAGAGCTCTTAAGGATAGCAGAATCAGGGGGTATGGGGAGAAGGTAGGAACGGGGTACTGATTGAGAATGTTCTACCATGATCACATTGAATGACGGTGCTGGCTCGAAGGGCCGAATGGCCTTCTCCTGCATCTATTGTCTATTGTCTATTGCAATGGTGTTACTCAGCTTTTCCTTGAAGCTACTAACTGACATTTTACCTTTGTAGCATTCTCAAAACAAGTGATACCTCTGTCAGATAAGTCCAGAACAAGGTGGTATTTTTTATGATTGCAACCAGAGCATTCAAGAGTGAAATCAGGAAGCACATATTCACTCAGATGCTCGTGGAAAGCGAGAAAATCTCTGTCCCTATAGATGCCAAAAGCCAATTGAAACTTTCCATCTGAGGCCATTTGGCGAAAAATGGCATGCGATACAGAGCATGGAACTAAAGTGAAGGTTTGAACATAATATCTGAGGGTCTGAATGGTCTGTGCCAGTTCTAATGATTGCATCTAGCACATTGGAACTGAAGGACAGCTAAAGCTGCATAATAACTGTAGCCAATCGTAGTGCTTGTTAGTAGTGGTGCAGAAGCAACTACAATGTCAACATGACACACGGAAGCGGTCCTTCGACAGGTCCAGTAAGCCACTCACACCTCTTGCACGTGGACAAGTGGTTCGTCTGCAAACCGACAAGGGCCATGCACGACTGGGACACATTTACGGCCCTTCCAAGGAGCCACGTTCATACCTGGTCGAAGTGGACGGGGTCATCTACAGACGCAACCGTCAACACATCCTTCCGGTGAAGGAACTGCGTCCTGCGACTCCGAGTCCTGACGCCCCGCATCTCGTGTTTGCTCCCACAGTTGATTCACCACCAACCGTTGTTCCTGCCGAGGGTTCCCCGCGTCGGTCGGTGCCTGGCGCGCCCATGTCATCTCTCACTAGTCCTGTCAAGTCGCCTGTTGCGTCCACACTCTCCTCCCCCGTCTGTTCTCCCGCGAAAGGAGGTGAGGCGGTCTCTTACCGCACGAGGGCCGGATGGGTTTGTAGGCCACCCGTTAGATATGGCGATTTTGTGTAACTTTGCTAGTATATTCTTCATATTTTGTTTTTCATTGCTTAAGCTACCGTTCTTCCTTTATTTCTACAAGGTGAGATGTAGATGGGCTATTGCATGCTAGCCAATCGTAGTGCTTGTTAGTGGTAGTCCCGCCTAGTATGTGCTTTATAATATTAAGAACTCGCCTACGTCAGGCAGTAGATGTAGCAGCTCGGAGCTGTAATGTACTGCAGGTCCTATGATGTAAGTGCTTCAATAAAATGATGTGTTGTATCTTAGCGTGGACTTAAGCACTTTATTACAATAACATTATTTGGAAACCATGTATTATTATTAATTTAATATTTCCTCACCAGACCAGTTTCTATCGAATACTGATCAAGGTCCATGCAGGATAATTTGTTTCGCATTCATGATGCTGGCAACGAGACTTAGTTTTTCATAAATTATCATGTCAAGCCACTTCTGCGATTCATTTGAACCCTCTTGCCTTATAACAGTTACACAACACTAATTAAATTATTCATGGGGCTAAGTAATAATACTGACAGATTTTATGGCTGTGTTTTTAAAAATTCTGCTCTTTATATCTGCAAATGCTGCAATTTATATTGCAGCTTGAAGGTCTGAGTCAAATGAGCTCCATAGCAAAAATAACACTATGCAAGCATTCTCATCAAAAGGACTTAAAGAAGATCACTTCTCAAGGAGAATTCTGAATGGGTGATAAATATTGAACTTGGTGTCCTACACATGTTGGAAAACAAATGTCAGTATATGCGATATGGGACCAAATATATAAACAATTGCCAAGATACTTTAGTGGAACAGTATCAATGTTAACATGACATGGAGACATGTGAAGAGAAATTAGAACAAATGTTCAAACATTTGGCTGCAAACGTATCAAACAGCAACTTGCAGGAGAGGTTGAAGCAACATACACCAATCAGCCAAAACATTATGACCATTGATAGGCAGTGAATAACATTGATTACCTTGTTACAATGGCACCTGTCAAGAGGTGGGATATATTAGGCAGCAAGTGAACAGTCAGTTCTTCGTGTTGATGTGTGGAATGCAGGAGAATTGGGCCAGACGACTGGGTCAGTGCATCTCTGAAATGGCAAGGCTTGTGGGGTGCTCCTGGTCAGCAGTGGTGAGTACCTACCGACAGTGGTTTGAGGAGGGACAAATCACAAACCAGCAACAGGGTATTGGGTGCCCAAGGCTCATTGATGCGCGAGGGTAAGGAAGGCTATCCTGTCTGGTCCAAACCGACAGAAGGTGTACTGTGGCACAAGTCACAGAAAACTTTAATGGTGGTCACAGGAGGAATGTGTCACAATACACAGTGCATTGCACCCTGCTGCGAATGGGGCTGCACACGGAGGACCAACAGCATATTAGGCAGGTGGTCATAATATATTGGCTCATCAGGTCGTAATGTTTTGGCTGATCGGCGTATAAGCAACATATGCAGAGAGGTCGAAGGGTTATGAGGTTTAGAAACATAGAAACATAGAAAATAGTTGCAGGAGTAGGCCATTCGGCCCTTTGAGCCAGAAGCGCCATTCAATATGATCATGTCTGATCATCTAAAATCAGTACCCCGTTCCTGCTTTCTCCCCGTATACCTTGATTCCGTTAGCCCTAAGAGCTGTATCTAACTCACTCTTGAAAACATCCACTGAATTGGCGTCCACTGCCCTCTGTGGCAGAGAATTCCACAGATTCACAACTCTCTGGGTGAAGAGGTTTTTCCTCATCTCAGTCCTAAATGGCCTACCCCTTATTCTTAAACTGTGACCCCTGGTTCTGGACTCCCCCCAACATCAGGAAGATTTTTCCTGCATCTACCCTGTTCAATTCTCTAAGAATGTTATGTTTCTACAAGATTCCCTGACATCCTTCTAAATTCCAGTGAATACAAGCCCAGTCGAACCATTCTTTCAGGGATGAAATTCTAGAATCTAGTGTGTATGGCTGCCAATGATAAAGAGCAGAGAAGTGTTAGAGACGCATTTAAGGAGTGCAGAGACCGCCGAATGCATGTATTGCTGAAGGGTGGTGTGGGGATATGGATGATTAAAGCCTTGGTGGATTTCGTATTGAGATATGAATTTTAAAACTGGAAACACAGAAAATAGGTGCAGGAGGAGGCCATTCGGCCCTTTGAGCCAGCACCACCATTCATTGTGATCATGGCTGATCGTCCACAATCAATAACCCGTGCCTGCCTTCTCCCCATATCCCTTGGCATCAGACAGCATCTCTGGAGCGAAGAAACAGTTGGTGTTATGAGTCTTGACCTTTTCTCCAGAGATGCTGTCTGACCCACTAGGTTACTCTGGCTTTTTGTGTCCATCTTTGCACATAAACTCGCCTGGATTTGCTCCAATGACACAAAATAGACAGGAATGGGTCAATGTACTGTGATGAATATCTGACAGAATATGTAAGGTGGAGAGCACTTGGTAACGTATATTGTACTGTGATTCCTTTCTTGTACACCAGAACTGGTTGCTCTGTGGAAACAGGCTGATTCACAGTAGGTGTCAGTTTTTTTCACTGTTGCAAACTCAGCAGGCAGCAGTTTTCTCAGTCTATTGTCTACTGCGCGGAACAATCAGTTGCAAACCTCTGATAAAATCTTCACAACATTTGTGGATCACAGATCATTTCAATGCAGTGGTATCCCCACAATAAAGCCACACCAGAAGTTTGTTTTTGCATATAAAATGATTATATTCATGGGCTATACAGAGGTCTGGATTGCTAATTCCAGGATTTTTAGGGATGAAAGTCACCCTTGGTCACCAGCACTAATCACAAAATGTAGCTTTGGCTACACATGGTACTCCACTCCTGAAATTCAATTCCTTTGTTTTAAATGAAAAAAATATACAATTGTTTCAATAAGACTGTGAGGATGCTGATTCTGTTAGTGGGGGCTGGACTATTGCTTCTTGGGTTGGAGTGGGTATTGTTAACGACAAGAATATGTACACTTGCAGGAAAGAATATTACCCTCTGCTCCTTGGGTGCATGGACGATGCCTGAACGCTGGAATACTGGCGTGCCTCCCCATTATTATCATGGCAATATTTTGGTCATTGTGAATCTCTGAATAAAAGTGGCAATTGCAAAATGTTATTATTCAGAGGTAATTACCTTCACATATCAGCTGGCAACATGAGAGTGAAAGTATAAATGACTTTCAATTATCTCGGAATGCTGTACACAAGTGCTCATTCTTTACAGGGAATACATTAATTAATTAACTTTTTGTCAAAGTCTCCATTGAACACTATGATGACAAAACAAATTAAACACAGTCTTTTCTTTTGTGTTGAGTTGTTAGATCTGTCATGCGGTCTATGTTTCTAGTGAGGTTTTTTTTTTTTCCTGAGCAGTTTTTAGTTCAGTAGCATTACCAATTTTGATTAAATATCTTTCACAACATTCCATTTACAAGACAAGGGCAGCCAAACAGTAATGGATTGTGAGTAATGTAGGGGAGATATAATAGTGTTCACACATTAAATCACAGATGTGGCATTCAATCAACAAAGCTGTTATTTGCTTCTACTGTGCAGGTCACCAGAAGACATTGTTTACTGAGGTCAAAGAACATCAATCACGTAATAACAACTTAAAACATGCGTGAGCATTTTAAGAAGCAGGTTTTGAATGGAACACCTGAAGATTTTCAATTATACTGTTCTGGACAATAGCTTGTTCTTTATGGAGGCCCGATTTCTCATTAATTTTTGACAGTGTTTATGAAAAATTATGGTGCAGAAATGGAAATGAGCAATTGTCAAGTGGCCTTGTCAAAAATGGGGCCAATTGAACAAAGCCTTCATGTTGAGTCAGAATATGTTAGTCATTAATGGCCAGCCTGTTTCAAAGAATATAATTTAAACTATTCTGCATTTATAAGTGCAGCCAACTAGATCTCTTGAATTATGAAACTTCTTCACACCTGAATGTTAAAGGACAAGGATTGCTTTTGATTTTTAAATTGACTGCCTTATTGGGCCATTTCCATGGGCAGCTAAAATTCAACTATGATGGTGGGTAGGAAGTCACAAATATGTCACAGAATTGTAAGTAAAACAGATGTTCTTCCCCCAGGGGAATTATATTGCTATCAGGAATCAGGGGCAGTGTCAGTTATTATCAATGAAACCAGCTTTTTAATTTGAGATTTATTTAATTACTTTAAATGAATGCATTTAATGATCTGAAAGACTCCAGGAAACTCTTTTTAGTTGCAGATGCTTTAATAGTACATAAACTTGAATTTACCAAAAAATAAGCTAACATATGGCAAAGGAAATAAACAAATGGTTCAACATAGTTTCTAACCTTTCCATTTAAAAATCTCAAGATGCCAGCAAATCAATATAATGATGGAGAAGGGAAAGATGTGTGAATCAATTGGAAATGAACAGATGATTGACAAATGCGATGTAATGTGGATGACTGTGTAATAAACCCTGGGGAGGGGTGGGGGCAAGGAATGGCAACATAGATGTTGAGGACAATTCAGAAATACCGACAAAAAGAAAGATATGATGATCTTTGTAAGCAGAACAATGAAAGTGTTACATCAGCATTTAGTATTACCAAAAGGTCAAATAGGTAGGTGGCTACTAGAGGGGTAATACCTGAACAATGGAAGAAATCTAAAATATTGTGCGCAGGTTGGCTCTCACACAACAATTGAGTAGGTGTCGCAAAACCAAATGTACAAATAGTCTCTGCGTTTTGAACTCTCGACTGCGTAGAGAAGAGGTAGAGGGGATTTAACTGTGGTATTTAAAATACGAAGGCTCAGAAATGTCACTATCTGGACCAGCTTTCAGCTTTGAGATAACGGGTTTAATAGATTATGTTGAGATGCAAGGTTGTTGGAGTAGATTTACCAAAGGCTTTGCAAGGGTTTAAATTCTTCAAAACAAAATTGGAATGGCAC
Source organism: Rhinoraja longicauda (assembly GCF_053455715.1). Classification (NCBI taxonomy): domain Eukaryota; kingdom Metazoa; phylum Chordata; class Chondrichthyes; order Rajiformes; family Arhynchobatidae; genus Rhinoraja; species Rhinoraja longicauda. The sequence goes on along the minus strand of NC_135955.1, from coordinate 23,030,921 downwards.
ATCAAAGGCAGCTGCTAAGACAACAGAAAATGAAAACTGATAAGATGGTTGCCATCTTTGAGTATCCTATATATCTCGTATATCCACTCCATTTTAAAGATGTGCTGCGAGGTTAACTGAAATATCAACATGGATTTTCAGCCAGTGGCAGCCAAGACCAAAACGCTTGACCCTCATTAAGCACCATTGTGCACACAACTCCACAAACACCTCCGAGTTCACTCATCTGTAGAATGACAGTCTGGCTGACTCTTCAAGAAGTTTCCCCCATTAGAGCATGGAGACTTCCAAGGGCATAGTAACACTGATATGAAAGTAAGGGTAAAGCAGCTTTTATTCATATGGTGCCTTTCGCAGCCTCAGGGCATTCAAAAGCACTGTGTTGCCGCTAATGTACTTTAGCGATGTGGTCCTTTTTGAGATGGAAGTGATTCGAGCATAGCAAGTAAGTGCCCACAGAGACACAGGGAACTTCAGAGATACAGTGTGGAAACAGCCCCTGCGGCCCATCGAGTCTATCCCAACCAGTGAGCACCCCATACTAACTCTGTCCGACACACTAGGGACAACTTTAAAATTTTACTGAAGTCACATAAACTAAAAAGCTGTAAGTCTTTGGAATGTGGGAGGAAACCGGAGTACTAGGAGAAAAGCCACGCAAGTCACAGGGAGAACATACAAACTCCGTACAGACAGCACCCAAAGTCAGGATTGATCCTAGGCTCTTGCGCCGTAAGGCAGCAACTCTACTGCTATGCCACTGTGCCGCCCTATATCACCCTGTTTTCGCCCTGGTATCTGAGTAAAACACAAAGTGCTGGAGTCATCTAGCGGGTCAGGCAGCATCTGTGGAGGGAATGGACATCGCCTATCTATTCCCTATACAGATGTTGCTTGACCCATTGAGTTCTTCAGCACTTTTTATTTTACTCAAGCTCCCATAGAAGGGGGGGAGAGGAGAGGGGAGGGGGAGGGGGGGGAGGGAGGGGGAGTGGGAGGGGGGGAGGGAGTGGGAGGGGGGGAGGGAGGGGGAGGGGGAGGGAGGGGGAGAGGGGGAGGGAGGGGGAGGGGGGGAGGGAGGGGGAGGGGGGAAGGGAGGGGGAGGGGGTGAGGGGGGAGAGGGGAAGGGAAGGGGGGGAGAGGGGAGGGGAAGGGGGAGGGGTGAGGGTGGGAGGAGAGGGCGCTGCACCAATGCAGGAGAGGTTTGGGCCCAACGGGTCCACTTGGTCTAGTTTTAACTAAAATCAATGGCTAAGCCTCCACAGTTCTTGGGTTAGTTAATTTCAAAGATTCTGTCTTTCGGAGTGAAGAAATGTCTCCCTACTTCAGGTCTAAATGACAGTCTGGATGACTCTTCAAGACAGTAGCACCTCCATAGTAGCTCAGTGGGAGTGTCCCGGGGAGCCGCATGGGCCCAATCCACCCGCCGAACACCTGCGCTGCCAACGCCAGGAGCAATGGCCGACGACCGCAACGCACCCCGGTTGACCTGACTCGCCCCACAGATCGGAGAGGCCTGGCTGGGCCAAAGGAGCCTCAGCGGCGGCGGCGATGGGAGCCTCTGCGGCAGCAACGCAACAACGGGACCCTCAGTGGTGGTGGGGCCTCGGCGGCAACGGGAGCCTTGGCGGCAACGGAGCAGCGGCGGCGGCAGCGGGAACCTCGGTAGTGATGGAACGTTAGGTGGGGGGAGACCGCCGTGAAGAACAATGGGAACCTGGCGTGGGGGGACCGCCATGAGGGACGGTGGGAGAACAAAGGGGGGCCTGGTGTGGGGGAGGGGGGCACTCTAGTGTTAGAATCCTCTGTTCAGGGGATAAGTCTGTGTTTGTTTGTTCATTTGTTCTGGTGAAGGTGCAGTGCACACGGCAGCCAGACAACTGTCGCTTGTACTTTTCTTTTTGTTTCCACTTTTAATTTCATGTTTTTGTGTACCTTATTGTGTGTTGTGACTGTTGTCAGACCAATTTCCGTCAAAGGATGAATAAGGTTTATTGTATCGTATCATAAATGGTTAACTAACTATTTTGAGTCGGTAATTTTACTTTTAGAGTCTTCAACAAGGGAAAACATCCTCCCCATGTCTTGAGTCTTGTTCTGAAGAGCAATCTTGTTGACTCTATAATTTTCTTTCATGATAGATGTGCCATCACAAGAGTCAGACTGGCGAATCTTTACTGCACTTTCTCCATGTGGAGCATATCCTTTTTGTTAGGTGAGGAGACACAAATTGTGAACAGTACTCCACGTCTGGTGTCACCAAGGCCCTATATTATTGTAATTAAACACATTTGCTCCTGTTCTCAAATTTCTTGCAATGGACGGCAACACTTCTTTGGCCTTCCTAACTGCCTGCTGCATCTGCATGTTAATTTTTTGTGATAATTTAAAGTCAACATTTCCAAAACTTGCACCATTTAAACAGTACTTAAAATGTCTCCTTTACCCTACGCAAGTGGATGAAGTCACTTCACTCAGCTAGTCTATATCCACTTGAAATCTCTCTTCATTCCATATTTCCAATTTGCCTCTTAGATTTTTGCCATCAGTGAACCTGGCAATGTTACATTTGGTCCCCTCAGCTAAATTATTGATGTAGTTTGTGAATAGTACGGGGTGAAGCACAGATCCCTGCGGAACTCCACTAGATATAACCTGCCAACCTTAGAAACACATTTATATTCTCTTTGTTTTCGAAATAGTACCAGCTATTAATTCTCTAATTCCATCTGCACTAACCTTGTTCACCAATCACCCCAAGGGAACTAATCAAAAGGCTTTCAAAATTCTAATAGAACATATCCACTGCTTTACTAATACCTCTACAAATAATTCCTATGAATTAAATCAACTTGATGTAACCATATAATAACCATATAACAACTACAGGACGGAAACAGGCCCGTTCAGCCCTACCAGTCCACGCCGACCACTCTCTCTGACCGAGTCTCATCTACCTGCTCTCAGACCATAACCCTCCAATCCCCTCTCATCCATATACCTATCCAATTTACTCTTAAATAATAAAATCGAGCCTGCCTCCACCACTTCCACCGGAAGCCCATTCCATACAGCCACCACCCTCTGAGTAAAGAAATTACCCCTCATGTTACCCCTAAACTTTTGTCCCTCAATTCTAAAGTTATGTCCCCTTGTTGGAATCTTCCCCAATCTGAAGGGGAAAAGCCTACCCACGTCAACTCTGTCCGTCCCTCTTAAAATTTAAAAAACCTCTATCAAGTCCTCCCTCAACCTTCTACGCTCCAAAGAATAAAGACCCAACCTGTTCAACCTCTCTCTGTAGCTTAAGTGCTGAAACCCAGGCAACATTCTAGTAAATCTCCTCTGTACCCTCTCCATTTTGTCGACATCCTTCCTATAATTTGGCGACCAGAACTGCACACCATACTCCAGATTCGGCCTCACCAATGCCCTGTACAATTTTAACATTACATCCCAACTTCTATATTCGATGCTCTGATTTATAAAGGCAAGCATACCAAACGCCTTCTTCACCACCCTATCCACATGAGATTCCACCTTCAGGGAACAATGCACAGTTATTCCCAGATCCCTCTGTTCCACTGCATTCCTCAATTCCCTACCATTTACCCTGTACGTCCTATTTTGATTTGTCCTACCAAAATGCAGCACCTCACACTTATCAGCATTAAACTCCATCTGCCATCTTTCAGCCCACCCTTCCAAAAGGCCCAAGTCTCTCTGTAGACTTTGAAACTCTACTTCATTATTAACTACACCACCTATCTTAGTATCATCTGCATATTTACTAATCCAATTTGCCATACCATCATCCAGATCATTAATGTAAATGACAAACAACAGTGGACCCAACACAGATCCTTGGGGTACTCCACTAGACACTGGCCTCCAACCTGACATATAGTTGTCAACCATTACCCTCTGGTATCTCCCATTCAGCCATTGTTGAATCCATCTTGCAACCTCACTATTAATACCCAACGATTTAACCTTCTTAATCAACCTACCATGTGGAACCTTGTCAAATGCCTTACTGAAGTCCATATAGACAACATCCACAGCCTTGCCCTTATCAATTTCCCTGGTAACCTCTTCAAAAAATTCAAGAAGATTAGTCAAACATGACCTTCCAGGCACAAATCCATGTTGACTGTTTCTAATCAGGCCTTGTTTATCCATATAATTATATATATTGTCCCTAAGTATCTTTTCCATTAATTTTCCCACCACAGACGTCAAACTAACAGGTCTATAATTGCTAGGTTTACTTTTAGAACCTTTTTTAAACAAAGGCACAACATGCGCAATGCGCCAATCTTCCGGCACCATCCCCGTTTCTAATGACGTTTGAAATATTTCCGTCATAGCCCCTGCTATTTCTGCACTAACTTCTCTCAATGTCCTAGGGAATATCCTATCAGGACCTGGAGACTTATCCACTTTTATATTTTTCAAAAGTGTCCGTACCTCCTCTTCTTTGATCCTCATAATTTCCATCACTACTCTACTTGTTTCTCTTACCTCACATAATTCAATATCCTTCTCCTCGGTGAATACCGAAGAAAAGAAATTGTTTAATATCTCCCCCATTTCTTCCGGCTCAGCACATAGCTGTCCACTCTGACTCTCTAATGGACCAATTTTATCCCTCGCTATCCTTTTGCTATTGACATATCTGTAGAACCCCTTGGGGTTTACTTTTACATTACTTGCCAAAGCAACCTCATATCTTTTTTTCGCTTTTCTAATTTCCTTCTTAAGATTCCTTTTACATTCTTTATATTCCTCAAGAACCTCATTTACTCCCTGCCGCTTATATTTATTATATATCTCCCTCTTTTTCCGAACCAAGTGTCCAATTTCCCTGGAAAACCACGGCTCTTTCAAATTATTATTCTTTCCTTTCCACCGAACAGGGACATAAAGACTCTGTACTCTAAAAATTTCACCTTTAAATATCCTCCATTTCTCTATTATATCCTTTTCATAAAACAAAATGTCCCATTTCACTCCTTTTAAATCCTTTCTCATCTCCTCAAAATTAGCCTTTCTCCAATCCCAAATCTCAACCCTTGGTCCAGATTTGACCTTCTCCATAATTATATTGAAACTAATGGCATTGTGATCACTAGACCCAAAGTGCTCCTCAACACATACCTCCGTCACCTGTCCCGTCTCATTTCCCAACAGGAGGTCCAACACTGCCCCTTCTCTGATAGGTACCTCTACGTATTGCTGCAAAAAACTATCCTGCACACATTTTACAAACTCCAAACCATCCAGCCCTCTAACAGAATGTGATTCCCAGTCTATGTACGGAAAATTGAAATCACCCACAATCACTACTCTGTGCTTACTACTAATATCTGCTATCTCCTTACATATTTGCTCTTCCAATTCTCGTTCCCTATTTGGTGGTCTATAATACACCCCTATAAGTGTTGCTAAACCTTTCTCATTTCTGAGTTCTACCCAAACAGCCTCCCTAATCGAGCCTTCTAGTCTGTCCTGCCAAAGCACTGCTGTGATATCCTCCCTGACAAGCAATGCAACACCCCCACCTCTTGCCCCTCCGATTCTATCACATCTGAAACAATGAAATCCTGGAATATTTAATTTCCAATCGCAACCCTCCTGCAACCATGTTTCACTGATCGCCACAACATCATACTTCCAGATGTCAATCCAGGCTCTAAGCTCATCCACCTTTCTTACAATGCTCCTAGCATTAAAATATACACATTTAAGTGACCCATCATTTCTTATTCTCAGTTTATTTCTTTTCCCTTCTTTCTCTCCTACATATTGGGTCTGAGTGTTTCCCTTTTCTGCCTCCTGTCTCACACACTGCCTATTAGCTATCTGTGTTTGAGTCCCTCCCCCCAACCGTACTAGTTTAAAGTCTCCGCAATTACCTTAGCAAATCTCCCCGCCAGGATATTGGTTCCCCTCAGGTTCAGATGCAACCCATCCTTTTTGTACAGGTCATACCTCCCCCAGAAGAGGTCCCAATGATCCAGAAACTTGAATCCCTGCTCCCTGCACCAGTCCCTCAGCCACGTATTTATCCTCCACCTCACTCCATTCCTATTCTCACTATCGCGTGGCACAGGCAGTAAGCCTGAGATTATTGCTTTGGAAGTCCTTTTTTTTAACTCTCTTCCTAGCCCCCTGAATTCTCCTTTCAGGACCTCTTCCCTTATCCTACCTATATTGTTGGGACCTATATGTACCACGACCTCTGGCTCCTCTCCCTCCCCTTTCAGGATATCCTGGACACGCTCAGACACATCCCGGACACCGGCACCAGGGAGGCAAACCACCATCCGGGTCTCCCGACTGCGTCCACAGAATCGCCTATCTGACCCCCTCACTATAGAGTCCCCTATTACTATCGCTCTCCTCTTCCTTTCCCTACCCTTCTGAGCAACAGGGCCGGACTCCGTGCCAGAGGCCCGGGCGCCGTCGCTGCCCCCAGGTAGGCTGTACTCCCCAACAACACTTAAACAGGAGTATTTATTACCAAGGGGTACATCCACTAGGGTACTCTCTAGTCCCTGCCTCTGCTCCTTGCCCCCCCCTAACCGTGACCCGCTTGTCTACCTCCCGTGGTCTTGGAGTGACCACCTCTCTGTAACTCCTATCTATAACCTCCTCACTCTCCCTAACCAGACGGAGGTCATCAATCTGCCGCTCCAGGTTCCTAATACGGTCCCTTAGGAGCCCCATCTCGTCGCATCTGGCGCAGATGTGGATGTCTGGAAGACTATCAGACTCCCAGATTCCCCACATCCGACACCCAGAACAATAAACTGCCCTGGCACTCATACTCCCCAAACAAAGCCCCGTGCTCGGTTTCTAAACCTACGTTTAGATTTACGTCTCCTCTATATTTCTTGATTATGCTCAACCATTTATTAATTTCTAAATGTGTGGATATTACAGCCCTTGTTCTACACGCTGGATATAACCAACCACCAGAGGCAGCCGAATATGTCATTGATTCCTGGGTTCCTTTCTCCCTCCTTTCTCAAATAACGGTTACACACGAGACCCTCCAATCCAACGAAACCCTCCAGAATCTGAAAGATGATGGTCAGAGCATGCACTATCTTTACAGCTACTTCTTACCAAATTTTGGGATCATCCCTTTCTTGGAGTTTATTGGTTTTTGCACCATTTCTCCAGTATTTCTATATTTTATTTGCTTCCTCATTTGTATTGGACACTTGGTTCTCTAGTATTTCCTAATGTCTTCAGTGTTTTGTTCTATAAAGAGAGACGCAAAGCATTTGTCTAATTCATTTGCCATTTCCTTATTCCTCATAACAGGCTCACATTTACTTCTATTGGTATTTTCTTATTTACATACGTCTAGATATCTCTACAGACTGTTATGTTTCTCAAGGTATTTCATTTTGGGAAATGAAATCAGAGCAGGACTTTCACAGTGAATGGTACAGGCCTGGGAAGTGCTATAGAACAGATGGATCAAGGAGTACAGGTACATCGATGCCTGAAAGTGGCATCACAGGTACATAGGGTGGTCAAGAAGGCTTTTAGTACATTGGCCTTCAGGGTATTGAGTATAGAAGTTGGGATATTATGTTACAGTTGTACAAGGCGCTGGTGAACCCACACTTGGAGTATTGTGTTCATTTTTGGACACCCACTATAAGAAGGATATCATTAAGCTGGAAATAGTGCAGAGAACATTTACGAGGATGTTGTCAGAACTTGGGCAGAGCTATAGGGAGAGGTTGGGCAGGCTAAAACTTTATTACTGCAGAGGTGCTGAGGGGTAATCTTATAGAGGTGGATAAAACCATGAGGGGAATAGATGTGAATAAATTGCATAAGTGCATGGAATCTCATAAGGATTTCTTGCATTATAAAGTGGTTATTTTCTAAGGGTTCTGAGGACATTCTGAAGAAATGTGACTTTAGGATATCTTACTTGGTGCACTTTGTGAAGTATACTAGCATTATTTCAAAATGAAAATGATGGTGATTGAACCTAAGTGGGTGTGTTTGACACTTTAATGAACAAAATCTTTTGTTTTCTGATTGTAATTGATGAAATTACCCTCTTAGAAACCACCAAGGAGCAACACATTAGGTGGTGCTGTAACTTCAATGAAAGCTTAATTAAGAAAAGTGCACACTCCACTTTAAGTTAATAATTTTTATATTTTTAAACCATAATGGAAATCTGAGAGTACAGTTTATAAGTTCTTCCCAATAATCAACACAGAAAATAATTAGGCACTTTACAAACTGTAATTTGGATAATGAATAATCAGATGAGTAGAATATCACTGAATTCACTGAAATTTAATTTACCTTCGATATTTCTAAACAGTTATAAATAGCTGTGTTTGACTTCATCATTGTCTAAATGACAGAATAGGAATTAGGATAGAAATTTCTCCCAATACCGTGAGCCTCGGCGGCAACGGGAGCTTCAGTGGTGGTGTGGTCTCGGCAGCAACGGGAGCCTCGATGGTGGTGGAGCCTCAGTGGCAACAGAACCTTAGTGGTGGTGGAGCATGAAGGGATGGGGGGGAGGGGAAGATGATGGGGACCCGGCATGGGGGCACGACTGAGAGGGACGGTGGGAGAACAAAGGGGGACCCGGTGTGGGGGAGGGGGGGGGGGGCACTTTAGTTTTATAATCCTCTATCCAGGAGATAAGTCTGTGTTTGTTCCGGTGAAGGCGCTGTGCACACGGCAACCAGACAACAGTCGCTTGTCTTTTTCTTTTTTGTAACTTTTAATTTCAAGTTTTTGTGTATCTTGTGTGTCGTGACTGTAGGCAGACCAATTTCCCTCCGGGGATGAAAGTTTGATCGTATTGTATTGTATTGTATTGTATCGTATCGTAATCAAATGAATATTGCTGAAAATATAGGACTCTGAACCTTCCCCATTGACTTCGCAGTTCACCAGCAACTATTGATCTAATTTTCTGGTGCAGAAATCAGAGAAGAAAACTTTGAAAAGCCATTGGATGCTATTCAGGGCATTGTTAGGCAGTCCATGATTTCACTCATTTCACAATAGCATTACACAGCCGATTGAATGCAACACTTTAAATGGCAGCCAGCTTGTTGTGTACTGGAAATGGATCTTTATAGATTTATTTTAGCTCCGTACATTCAGTCACACTCTCAGCAGGTTTATTTAATGTCTCCCAGCATGAGTTTCACACGAGGGAATAAAGAGCAATACAGAAATGTCAAAGAGATCAGGCAGCTTGATTTAAAACATATTCATTGACTGGGTGTGGGCATTGTTGAAGCAAGGCCATTGAAAGGTTGCCAGCCCGTTACAGAGAGGAGATGCAGGCTAACATTGTTGTGGCTCTGGATTCACGTGTTGTTCAAAGTGGGTAAGACAGCAGGTTTCCTTCCTTAAAGGTGTTGTTGATACAGATGAGATTTAAATCATTATCCAATAGTGCATTTTTAAAATTCCAGACTCAATTATTTAAACTACATTTAAATTCCCTTACCGAAGAGGTTTGAAGTCATGTCACTGGGTCATGAGTATAGGTTGATATGAAGCAGAGTGGCAACAATTACCAGACCACACTTTATACAAGATGGAATCAAAGCACAAGTGACACCAACTGCAGACACAGGGCAAAGCAATAGTAGAATAGATCCAGCAGTTGAGCCTTCTACAGCTGTTATTCCACTTCAGTAACAAAAGCGTGTCCCCATCAGTGTTAGTTAACCTCATCTCAACCTTCAGTATTTATGCACATTCTTCCCAGCTACTTCTAAAAATGTCTGCAGCAACAATAAATTTCTAACTATGGATGCATCAGAAAGGTCATTGATTTATTTTGGAGAAGGTCGACAGGCTCTCTACTTTTCCTAGTGACTAACACTGGAGTTGCAACATAGTAAGATGATTTCATTGCACTGCCAATTTTCCCCAAGTGTACTGTCGATGTCATCCACGTGCTCATCCAACCAGAAATTCCTTGCCTTGGAAAAAGAGTGGGAATTTTCAAATCTGCTGGACATTATGCTGAGGAATCATATTTCCAGAGGAATTTAGAACCGAACTGTCCAGATAAGGTTACAGCCAATAATTTACAAATGAATTTGTCTTTGATACTCAATGAGCAGCAGAAAGGGGAAAGGTTTGGTGAAGGGAAGATGTGACTGGTGGTGGGGTCATAGTGAAGGTGGTGTAAATGCCATGGAGGCCACTCTCTCCACAACTCCTTGGTTTGTTCATCCTTTTCCACCCAACCCACCACCACCACTTTGCCCTGTAACTGCAGGAGATTTAACTCACAACAGCACATGGTTCTGGGAGTAAGAGAGTCATATAGTCTTTCTCCCTCTCTCTTACTGTGTTTCTGTCCCTCTTTCTCTTTCTCTCTCTCCCGCTGTACAGACTCCTCTCCAAAACGCCTCAAGTCAAAACATCAACACTTACCCTCACATGTTGCACTTGCACCTCGACACACAGCAGCACCCAATAGGCTACTCTGTTGTAACTTTTAATTCTTCTTATTGACTGCTGCGCCTCTCAATGAGCCAGTCAAATGGCACTCTTTTAATCCTTTCAGCTGCTGCTCGGCTCCATTTCCTGGCAGTAAACTCCATGCTGGAAGGACATAAAAAACGTTTTTAATGCAGTGAGTTGTGATCCAGAATGTAACTCATGGAAAGTTGCTGGGAATAAATTCAATAGCATCTTTCAAGGAATTTATATTGTATTAAAAAAATTGTCGCTGTGGCCAAAGTGATGGTCGCAACTACTTCCATGATATTCAAAAAGTCAGTATGGGCATGATGGGACTTGTTGGCAGTATCTGTGCAAGATTTGATGGTGTCTCTTTCTCTTTCATGCTCATTTCCTCCATCACCTGCTACTTTAAATTATTTAGTTTAGTGTAGAGATATAGTGTTGAAACAGCCCCTTCGGCCCACTGAGTCCACGCCAACCAGGGATCCCCATACACTAGCACTATCCTACACACTGGGGACTATTTATAATTTTTACCAAAGCCAATTAACCTACAAACCTGTACGCCTTTAGAGTGGGGGAGGAAACTGGAGCACCCAGGGAACACCTACGTGGTCACAGGCAGAACGAACAAACTCTGTACAGACAGCACCCATTGTCAGGATTGAACCTGGGTCTCTGGCTCTGATAGGCAGCAATTCTATTGCTGCACCATTGTTCCTGTTTTTTATGTTGTTACGATGATCAGGAACTGGCAGTCAGCTGAATTTAAATCTCCCATCGTTCATGTCATCAGGTCATGTGGGTTGCTGACATTAGAAACATAGAAACATTGAAAATAGGTGCAGAAGTAGGCCATCCGGCCTTTCGTGCTAGCACCACCATTCAATATGATCATGGTTGATCATCCAAAATCAATACCCCGTTCCTGCCTTCTCCCCATATCCCTTGATTCCGCTAGCCCTCAGAGCTATATCAAACTCTCTCTTGAAAACATCCAGTGAATTGGCCTTCACAGATTCACAACTCTCTGGAGGTCTGTGACCATATATATATATATATATATATACTGTATATACTGTATATCACAATCCTATATCACATTTATACAATGTATATATATGTAAATATATAATGACCTGGCCATAATTGCGGATGGATTGGTTAGTAAATTTGCAGACTGTGCCAAAATTGGTGAAATTGGGGGACAGTGAGGAAAGCTGTCAAAGGGCAGATCGGGGTTTAGATCAGTTACAGATATAGGTCGAGACATGCCAGACTGATTTTAATATGACGTGTTATGTCATGTCATTTAAAGTCAGGTGTGGCACTTTGGGAGATTGAATGTGAGGGCAAAGTATATCTGTAATGACAAGACCCCCAACAGTGTTGATATACAGAGGGATCTTGGTATCCAAGTCAATAGCTCCCTTAAATTGGCAACAGAAATAGGTAACATGGTAAAGGTAAAGGTATAGATAAAGACAACATATGGTATGCTTCCCTTCAATGGTCAGAGCATTGCGTAGATGAGTCAGAGAGTCACGTTACAATTGAATAAAACTTTGTTTTGTCTGCATCTGGAGTATTGCGTGCAGTTCTGGAGGCCCCACTACAGGAAGGATGTGGAGGCTTTGCAGATGATGCAGATCAGATTTACCAGAATGCTGCCTCAATTCGAGGGTATTAGTTATAAGGAGAGGTTGGACAAACTTGGATTATTTTGTGTGGAGTGTCGAGGGTTGAGGGGAGACCAGATGGAAGAATATAACGTTTGCGAGGCATAGAAAGTGTAGATAGTCAGAACTTTTTTTCCCAGAGTGGAAATGTCAAGAGTAAAGGGTATAGGTTTAACGTCAGAGGGTGGAGGTTTAAAATATATAAGTAGGGCAGATTTTCCACACAGTGAGTGATGAGTACCTGGACACCATGCCAAGGGTGGTGGTCAAAGCAGGAAGGCACATGGATATGCAGGGAATAGAGGAATGTGGACCACATGCAGGCAGAGGAGATCATTACAACTTGGCATCATGTTCAGTGCAGATATTGTGGGCTGAAGGACATTTTTCTGTGCTGTACTGTTCTACATTGTATGTTTTGTGTTCTATGTTCTTTTTTTAAATTTTTTAATTTTTTATTTTTTTTAATTTTTTATTTATAGTATTTTCAATAGGCATACAAAAATACATAAGTGGATAAATATAAGGGAATACATAAGCATAAGCAATGGCAATGTATAACATAAATATCCCCAGGTTGTGTAAAACAAATTGTTATCTATACCTAGAAGATATGTCGGTATATATATGAAAAAGATAAGGATAAAAGAAAAACGAAAAGAGAGAGAAAAAGAAGAAGAAAAAAAAAGAGAGGAAAAAACAACAAAAAAAAAAACAACAAAAAAAAAAACCAACAAAAAAAAACAAAAAAAAAACAGACTGTACCAGGTGGTTAACGAAAACATAGTAGTGTCGCCCGCTCCAATCTCCTCTACCTGCATAAAGCAATATCAAGAAGAACAAAAAAGGTTGGAATAAGGTCACATTACATGATATGAAAATATTGAATAAATGGCCTCCAAGTCTGCTCAAATTTGATCGAAGGTTCGTAAACAGTACTTCTAATCTTTTCCAAATTTAAACATGAAATAGTTTGAGAAAACCAATGAAATAAAGTAGGAGGATTGATTTCTTTCCAATTCAACAAAATAGATCTTCTGGCCATTAATGTAAGAAAAGCAATTATCCGACAGATGGGGGGGAGATAAACAAGTAGAGTCTATCATTGGTAAACCAAAAATTGCAGTAATGGGATGGTGCTGTAGATCAGTATTCAAAACCGTAGACAAAGTACTGAAAATGTCTTTCCAGTACCTTTCCAAGGAAGAGCATGACCAAAACATATCGGTAAGAGAAGCTATCTCAGAGTGACATCTATCACATATAGGATTTATATGGGAATAAAAACGAGCCAGTTTATCTTTGGACATATGAGCCCTATGAACGACTTTAAACTGTATCAAAGAGTGTTTAGCGCATATAGAAGAAAAGTTAACAAGTCGAAGAATTTTATTCCAATTGTCAATAGGGATAGTAAGATTAAGTTCTCTTTCCCAATCATTCTTAATTTTATAAAAGGGATCAGAGTGTATTTTCATAATTATATTATAAAGATTTGATATTACACCCTTTTGAAGGGGGTTTAATTGTAACATATTCTCCAAAATACCCTTAGAGTCTCGGTTAGGGAAAGAAGGAAGAACCGTGTTTAAAAAATTCCTAATCTGTAAATATCTAAAAAAGTGAGGACTGGACAAATTATATTTGTTAGATAGTTGTTCAAAAGACATGAAACAATTATCCAAAAATAAATCTGAAAATCGTACTATACCTTTAATCCTCCAAACTAGATAGGCTTGATCCATCAGAGAGGGGTGAAAGAAAAAATTCGATACAATGGGCATCTCTAAAATAAAATAATTCAATCTAAAACATTTCCGAAATTGAAACCATATTCGTAAGGTATGTTTAACTAACGGATTGTCAATTTGTTTATGTAACTTAGAAGGAGCTAAAGGAAGAGAAGTTCCTAAGATAGAGCCCAATGAAAATCCTTGTACCGATTTAGTTTCCAAATCTACCCAATGAGGACTCGGAGATAAGTCCAAGTCGTTTAGCCAACATTTCAGGTAACGAATATTAGTTGCCCAATAATAGAATCTAAAATTAGGCAATGCCAATCCACCTTCCTTTTTAGATTTTTGTAAATGTTTTTTCCCTAATCTAGGATTTTTATTTTGCCATATATATGAAGATATTTTAGAATCAACTTTATCAAAAAAGGATTTGGGAATAAAAATTGATATTGCTTGAAATATATATAAAAACTTAGGTAAAATAATCATCTTGATAGCATTAATCCGGCCTACCAGAGATATTGATAATGGTGACCATTTAGTACATAAACATTTAATCTGATCCAATAAGGGTAAACAATTAACCCCAAATAAATCCTTATGTTTTTTGGTAATCTTAATCCCTAAATATATAAAATAATCATTAACTAATTTAAAAGGTAAGTTATTATAAATTGGAACCAGTCTATTTAAAGGAAATAGTTCGCTCTTATTAAGATTCAATTTGTATCCAGAAAAAGTGCTAAACTGAGCTAATAAAGATATAACTGCAGGAATAGAATTTTCAGGATCAGAAATATATAATAGCAAGTCATCTGCATATAATGACAATTTATGTGTTTCCATTCCACGAATAATACCAGAAATGTTGGGGGATTCTCTAATGGCAATTGCCAAAGGCTCCAATGCAATATTAAATAATAAAGGACTAAGGGGACAACCTTGCCTAGTACCACGAAACAATCGAAAAAATGGTGATCTTTGGTTCTGTGTTCTATGTTCTATGTCCTGCATCGTACTCAAGATGAGAAAGTACATATTGATTAAAAATAGTTCAATTAAAATCATGCTCGCTGCAATAATATTGTTGAAGCTCAACTAACAGTGTTTCATAATTTCTTTTTTAATACTGCATTGTGACTTCAGTTGTAAATGCCACTGATGCATTTTCATCAATCATCCTGACAGCAAAAAAAGTATTATTGAGAAAAAAACACAAGATTTTAATAGGTTCTTTACAGGGAAAACTGATGTAAAAGTGAGTGCAACACAGATATTTCCCGGTTGATTTGAAACTTTTGAATTGCAGTAATGTAAATTTGCCTCCAAAGGAATGCAGAGATGGATGGAGCAGATTAAATCTGTAATGCTGGAGTGAAATTTGATGCTACAAAGATAAAGGAGAATGTGGAGAAATGTGAAATTAGAACTTCAGTACTTGCAAGGTGTAGCTATTACCTTTTTCCTTTAGGGGTGCTTGCGATATTGTTGAACCAGCAGGCATCTTTATTTGGAGATCAATAAGGAGTTTTGTTTAATTTGCTATATCAAACTGAATGAATTAAAACCATATTCAGCTAGAATAATACAGAAGAGTTCACAGTATATGCAAAACCATGCATGATGACATGATATCCATAAGTCCCAGGCTGCAGAAAGTAAGAGTGATTGATTTAGAAATTTACAAAGGCATCACACAATAGTTATTCCCTGAGACTTAAGAAAGATTAGCATGAACAATGAAAAAGCACAGGAGACCTGGAAAACTAGACATGATCTTAGTATATTTGATTCCCCAATATCTATGACAGAATGTGGGAGGTGTGCATCTATCAGAATAAATAAAGCTATTCTTAAATAATAACATCACACAAGTAAGAACAGCGAATGTTAAGAAATACAACGAGGCAGTACAATTGTACTATTGTCTATTGTCTAATAGTGCAAGCAATTGAGTACGATACTTTATTTTATTTGGCTTTATTGATTGTAACACGATATAATCATTCTCCCTTTGGATAAAATGACTGAATACTATGCATCCATTTTGACCTAGCTGAGGCAGTGTACAAACCTGTGGATGCAACGATGTGGCTGTGTTCATCTTCCTCTTTGGATTTAGTCACTTAGGTTTGGACCTTGGCACCAAATTTGTATGCAACAAAGGCACACCCAACCTAATTGATCTTTCAAGGTCTTACTCACATCGAGGGACTGGTGTGTTAATTGGAAGAGCTGTTCCACAAGCTCGTCAAGCAACAGCCTGATGCACATGGAGCGGCGACATTTTGAGTTGAGACCCTTCTGTAATCTAGTTTGACCAGAAATGTCAACTATCCACATTCTCCAGAGATGCTGCCTGACCTGCAGAAATTATGAAACACTGTTAGTTGAGCTTCAACAATATTATTGCAGCGAGCATGATTTTAATTGAACTATTTTTAATCAATATGTACTTTCTCATCTTGAGTACTCCATCGTTTTGTGTTGTGGTTCAAGATTCCAGCATCAGCATTTCCTTATGTAACAGTTAAGGGGTGCACATTGGCACAGAGGTAGAGATACTGCCTTACACCTCCATAGACCCGGGTCCACTACTGAGTCCACTTCAAATATCCAACATTTCAGCAACATTTCCTTGAGAATCAGAGGCTGTTCGCTAGGCAAGAATAAAATCTCAGCAGTTTAGGTAAAATCTGTGATCAGAAAAAATAATGATTTTCTTTATTCATTCATGGGATTTGGGCGTTGATGGCAAAGCCAGCATTCATTTGCCAATTGCTAATATGCTAGAGGATGTCGTGACAGGCTGCCACTTGAATTGCTGCAGTCCTTCTGATGAAGGCATTCCCAGAGTTCTGGCAAGTTCCAGGATTTAGATCAAGCAACAGAGAAGGAATTAAAATACTTTTGTAAATCAGGATGGTGAATTACTTGTTACTGGCATGGATGGGGCGGTGTTTTCTTGCATCTGTAGCATTTGACCTTATGGGTGATGGAGTTGATCTTGAAGTGTCCTCGTTGAGTAACTGCAGTGCATTTTGCAAATTGGTATATAGTTCAGCCACTGCACACTATTAGTAGAAAGAATGAACGTTTATGCTGTTTGAGGGGAAGTTGATCAAACAGTTGCTTTGCCCTGGATGGCTCAGAGATTTTGGGGTTTTTAGACAAGTGGACAGTATTCAATCAGACTCCTAATTTGTGCCTGGAAAGTGATAGGATGGGATTGCAGTATCAGGATGATAGTCTTTTGATGCAAGATATCCAAGCTTTGACCTCAAAGAGCAGTGGTATTTACGTGGTTGGACCAATTGAGCTTCAGATCAACAGTGACTACCCCAGGATATTGATGGTGGGGGACTCTGTAATATCATTGAGTGTCAAGGTGGATAGATTTCCTCTTGCTAGAGATGGTCATAACTTGGTGAATATATAAAAAGAAAGATATAATGTGTATTTGCATCCTACAGACTGAACCGTTGAGTTTGTTACAAAGTTCCATTGGTAGGCAAAATACTGACCAGTGATCACAGGCTTTTACGGTGACTTTATTTTGCATGGATATTTCCATAAGTAAAAATAGTCTTAAATATCTGCTATAGTATTCACCAACTGACCGATCCGTCAAGCCTGACTCAGGTCACAATAGGTTATCCCACCTCCCTCCAGGGATTGTGATGTGTATGAGCGTGTGTGCGTGTGTGTGTGCGTGCGCGTGCGCGTGTGTGTGTGTGTCATAGTTTTCTAAGTCTAATTCTCTAATCCTCCTTCCAGTTAATGACCAGAACGATGAGGGCCTTACTGCTGATCATGATTTATCTGAATGAGTGGTTTCAAACTGACCTAAACTGCACAATCAGTGCACTTAATTAACTTATTTCAGAAGTAAAAATACTCATTGATACACCAAATTGAATGGTTCTAAAATATTCTAAAGAGAGTGAGAAAGTGAAAGGGAGATTGACAAATTCTTCATTAGCACGGGTGTCAGTGATTATGGGGAGAAGGCAGGAGAATGGGGTTAGAAGGAAAGATAGATTTGCCATGATTGAATGTCGGAGTAGACTTGATGGTCCAAATTTCTTTTAGATTTAGAGATACAGCGTGGAAGCAGGCCCTTCGGCCTACCGAGTCCGCGCCGCCCAACGATCCCCACACATTAACACTATCCTACACACACTAGGGACAATTTTTATGTTTTACCCAATCAATTAACCTACATACCTGTACGTCTTTGGAGTGTGGGAGGAAACCAAAGATCTCGGAGAAAACCCATGCAGGTCACGGGGAGAACGTACAAACTCCGTACAGACGGCGCCCGTAGTCAGGATCGAACCTGAGTCTCAGGCGCTGCATTCGCTGTAAGGCAGCAACTCTATGATTTATGACTAAATTATGACTAATTTATGAAATTATGACATACATTAGAATAAAAAATGTAAGGATATGGGGAGCAATGGTTAAGTAATATGACAAGTAGTGGCCCTGCAGAAAAGGGACTTTTTCTCTGTAAGGAATAGTATTGGTTCAGTGTATGCCTGAGGAAAAAGCAAAACACTAAAATTTAAAAAAACACAGAAAGGTCTGGAAATAATCAGCACATTGATAGCATTTACGGAAAGAAGCGAATATAAAGTTTCAGTTTGATGAGCTTTTATCATAGCCAGAAATTGAGAAATTAGTATGGTTTAAGTAGCAGTGCAGAGGGTGGAGAGAAGGAATGACAACGAAAAGTTGCAAGAGAACAAAGGGAATGTTAGTGATACTGAGGGAAGAGAACAAAGTCTGAGGACAAGATCTGAAATAGTCTTTTCCTTATTATTTTCCACAACATATCGATATAGAAATCCACTTTGCATATATTGAATTTATCCTCCACCTTATTACTAATAATTCTGTTTGCCTAGTCTGCATGTTAAGTTTCCCATGACTACTGCAATACACCTCTATTTTTCTGATTTGATGCCACGATATTACTTTGTGCCCTGCAAATAATTCCTACCGATTTCTTTGGTCCACCCAAAATAATTCTAATTCTATACGATTAACTACCAACCCCAGATCATTTCTCACTGTGGAAGTGATCTCTCACCTCAGTAATGACACACAATCATTCATTTTGCCTGCCATTCCCAAATGTCAAATATCATTGGAAGTTTAATTCCCAGCCTTGAACCGTGTCCCTGGTGGCAATAACTGCAGCAGGGCATTGTTAGTCATACACACACAACCCACTGGTTACATAGACCACCATAATCTGCCTTCCTAATCTGTCACTGCACTCAATATTGGCCGTGGGCCTTGATGGGGTTTCTGAGTGAATGTCCATGGAGACGTAGAGGCACAGAAACAAGCGTTTTGGCCCAGCAAGTCCTATACATCACTTATCCAACATTAATAATGGGCAATGCACAGGGTCCAATTAACCTACCAAGCCACACATCTTTGTAATGTGTGAGGAAACTGCAGCATCCAGATGAAACACACACAGTCACAAGGAATGTGTGCTGGTATGTGCTGATTCATGACGCCATAGAAGTTTTATTAGCTTTGGCCTGTTGTCAGTGTTTAATCAGTATTTCATTGACCTGCCCTGGCAGCTCTGTGCAAAAGTCTGTCAAACTCAGCCAAGAACTAGCTCTCAAGATCATAGAATCATTGCCAGGTTACAGTGTGGTAGAGGCCATTCAGCCCCTTCCCTTCTTGCCACTTTGATGCAGCCAGTCCCACTTCCTGCCCTGTCCCGGTAGCCCTGCCTCTCTGCAACATCATTGCCTAGTCAGTGTATACATATCACAATTCAGACCCTGCCCCTCCATTGCACCCCTGCCCCTTCTTTTTCCTCTTGGTTTAATAAAAACCTCAGATCCCCCTCAAATTTACACTCCTTAAACCTATGTCCTCTGGTCTTAGCATCTCAACCACAGAAAAAGTTTCTTACAACCTACCTTACCGATACCTATTATAATTTTATGTACTTCTATCAGGTCTCCCCTTGATCTCCTCTACTCCATACAAAACAAACCCAACTTATCCATTCTCACCTCGTAACTGCAACATTCCTTCTCCGGCAACATCCCTTTTGCACCTTTTCTAGTGAAATCGTGTCCTTCCTTGAGTGTGGCAAGCAGAACTAAAAACAATATTCCAGTTGTAGATTAACCAATGTTTTACAAAACTGTACCATGATCTCTCTGCTCTGATATTGCATGCCACAGAAGATGAAGGCAAGCATCCTGTATAATTGCTTCACCACTCTATCTACCTGAGCTGCCAAATTTAGGTATATTTGGACTTGTTTACCTTTTGGCTATTACTATTCCCCAAAGATTCACCATTATTTGAACACACAAACTGCAGCATCTCACATTTATCAGGATTAATGACTACTTTAGATTTAGATTTAGAGATACAGCGCGGAAACAGGCCCTTCAGCACACCGAGTCCGCGCCGCCCAGCGATCCCCACACATTAACACTATTCTACACACGCTAGGGACAATTTTTACATTTACTCAGTCAATTAACCTACATACCTGTATGTCTTTGGAGTGTGGGAGGAAACCGAAGATCTCGGACAAAACCCACGCAGGTCACGGGGAGAACGTACAAACTCCGTACAGACGGCGCCCGTAGTCAGGATCGAACCTGAGTCTCCGGCGCTGCATTCGCTGTAAGGCAGCAACTCTACCGCTGCGCCACCGTGCCGCCCTTGCCCTTATCCTGCCCAATTTACCAGCTGATCAATATCAGTCTGCATCTTAAGATTTCCCTCACTATTATTAACGCCTTTAATTTTTGTGTGATCTGCAAACTTGCTAACCATAACTCCAATATATACATAATAAGTGTCATAAAGATCCAGGCTGTTAATGTACATAACTAGGACTTAAATGTCCTACCTGATCTGTGTGGTATACCGTTGGCCACGGACTTCTCATCACAACCACTATCATCCACAATCACAATCAGCCTCCTGTTACCATGCCAACTTTGGATCCAGTTTGCAAACCTGGTTTGGATCCCATGGATCTAAACTTTATGACAAGTCTTACATTGGGGACCTTGCCAAAACCCTTCCTGAAGTCCATGTGAACCACAAAAAAACACACTGCCTTCTTCAAAAAGATCATTTAAATAACTCAGACTGGATCACATGACAACAAATCTGTCCTGATTAATCGCTCCCTTTCTAAGAGTAGAATGATCCTGTCCCTCAGAACATTTTCAAATAATAGCTCAAGAAGAGTGAAATGAAAAGGTCTAAGCAACACGAGTCAGTGTATAGATGTCACCCACCCCGAGAGAGAGGAACTGAGAGAAACCTGTTAATGCAGACATACCCCTATGAGAGGAACTAAGAGACATCAACGCTTATAATTATCACTCTGAGAGCGAGGGACTCAAAGGTCCAGATAATCCCATGACAGCGTTGGACTGAAAGACTCTATGTGTAGGAAAATAACTGCCGATGCTGGTACAAATCGAAGGTATCACAAAATGTTGGAGTAACTCAGCGGGTCAGGCAGCATCTCGGGAGAGAAGGAATGGGTGACTTTTCGGGTCGAGACCCTTCTTCAGACTGAAAGGCACTGTCATTGTACATGTAGGGAGAGGCACTGAAAGATACCAATCAATGTGCAGAAATGCCCCTCAGGCAGAGGGACTGAACCATGAGAGAGGGACAGAGAGTTGCCAGTCAGTGTAGAGATAACCCCCCGAAGCACCATGGCACCATTCTATTTCCCCTCACAGAAAGAGCCCCTTCCTTCACCAGGTTGTCTCCCTCTAACTCGCTTGGGACACCTCTTCCCAAACATGCAGTTAATTAAAATCACCACCTGGTATTCTCGCATGTTTTGATATACAACCAAAGCTGACATGTTCCCTAACAGGCTGCTGTATTGTGAACTATTTTGCACATTACGAACCATTATGAACCGTCGCAGGCAGCAGGGTGGCGCAGCGGTAGAGTTGCTACCTTACAGCGCTTACAGCGCTTACAGCGCCAGAGACCCAGGTTCGATCACGACTACGGGTGCTGTCTGTATGGAGTTTGTACGTTCTCCCCGTGACCGCCTGGGGTTTCGTTCCGCACTCCAAAGACGTACAGGTTTGTAGGTTAATTGGCTTGGTATAAATATAAATTGGCCACAGTGTGAGATGGGTAGTGTTAATGTATGGGGATCGCTGGTCAGTGCAGACATGGTGGGCCGAAGGGCCTGTTTCCACGCTGTATCTCTAAACTAAAACAAAACCAATTGGAAATTATGCAATGAAATAAAGCATGATGTTAGTTTATGAACAATAAAATTACAAATATTTGTGTTTCCTGAATGCAGAACATCTTTAAATTAACCAAAATCACTGAATCATGCAATATGCGCAGTCTGTTTAATGCAGTTAATCAGGATAGATGTATGGAAAAGATATCCATTTGCCCCAATCTTTTCTTTCCCGCAGTCCAGTAAATATACTTTATTTTCAAGCTTATATTTAATTCCTAATTGTGTTATACGAAAACTGCTACGATCAGACTTTCAAGCCAATGCATTAGTAAAAATATTTTCTACTCTCCTCAGATTCTTTTGCTAATTACCTTAAATCATAAATATCCTTATATCGCTAGCCTATTCCTAAGAGTTTTTATCTTAATTTGCAAAGCAAAAACACTTCTCACGCCATTAAAAAACTTCACAGTTTATACCATGACATCTATTGAAACCTATAATCATATTCATACAAACTGTAAAAAAAAGCTAGAAAAACCATGGAAAATACCAGATCACAGATAAATCTGTACTAAGAAGACATATTGCAACTGATCTCCCGGTGGCCCAGCACTTTAACTCCCCCTCCCATTCCCAGTCTGACCTCTCTGTCATGGGCCTCCTCCAGTGCCATAGTGAGGCCCGCCGGAAATTGGAGGAGCAGCACCTCATATTTCGCCTGGGCAGTTTGCGGCCCGGTGGTATGAACGTCGACTTCTCCAACTTCAGATAGCTCCTCTGTCCCTCCCTTCCCCTCCTCCTTCCCAGATCTCCCTCTATCTTCCTGTCTCCACCTATATCCTTCCTTTGTCCCACCCCCGACATCAGTCTGAAGAAGGGTCTCGACCCGAAACGTCACCCATTCCTTCTCTCCCGAGATGCTGCCTGACCTGCTGAGTTACTCCAGCATTTTGTGAATAAATCGATTTGTACCAGCATCTGCAGTTATTTTCTTATTCTTAGACATATTGCTAAGTTATATGAATAATTTTCGTTTTGGAAATTCACTGCAGTTTTATGTCTTGTTATTCTCAATTTACTAATGTTCACTTTATTTCACAAAATGCTGGAGTAACTCAGCAGGTCAGGCAGCATCTCAGGAGACAAGGAATGGGTGACGTTTCGGGTCGAGACCCTTCTTCACTTTATGATATTTTGGGAAAACATCATTGACTCCTTTGTGTGGGTTTATAATCCATTTTTTTACTTTGGTGCCACATTCCATTCAAACTATGTACCAAGAATTTTACCAGATAGCCTCATATCATTGTTGACTGTATTTTGGTATTGTTTAATTATAGGAAACTATGCAGTCAAGTTATTTGCAGTGAACCTCCATAAGCAGCAAAGTAGAAATGGCCAGAGAAATTGTTTTAGGGGGTGCCGCACAATGGCTGCCTCGCCAACGGTCTGTATTCGTCTTTTTCATTCTTTGTGTTTTTAGTTTGTTGTAAAATGTATATTTTAGCTTATCTTTAGTTTTTATATTTGTGGGGGGTGGTGGTAACTTTAAAAAATTTCTTTCCGCAACGGAGATGTAACTTTTTCCGTGTTGTACCTCTGTCTGCACTGTGGAAAGAAGATAAGACTTGATTGCCTTCCATCACAGTGGGGAATGTGGAGGAAGCGCTGTGGTGGATGTTTAGGTCAAATTGTTATGTAGTTGTGTTTCTAGTTGCTTTTTTGGTATGACTGTATGGCAAATTCCTCATATGTTGCAAAACATACTTGGTTAATAAATTACGATTATGATTATGATTTTATCCAGGAAATGGGGTGAAGCGTTAAGCCAGAACGAATGGAAGGAGAAATTTGTAGTTGGTTCCATCCACTGGATATGTGATCAATCTGAATGTTTTATAGAAGTGAATACAAATGGTATAAATGACTTGGATTAAGTGCAAGCAACCAACAGTAAATTTCTCCCATGTTATCTAATTCAGCATGTTGCAGCAATACCACATAAAGAAAAATGTGAATCGTTTTGTCAAATGGCTGATAATTTTCTATAATGTGGGCCTTCAAAAACCTCAATTAACAAGAATCAAAGTACATATGCTATGCATGATGAACCACAGGACTGAGAAATTGGATTGCCCGTTAGCACGTTATTGTAAATCCAACTATTGAATATAAGAATTTGAAAAATCCTGAACAAAGTTGATTTTGATAAAACATTGCAAACATTGAAAAAGGAACCATTCCAAATGTTTCTATTTGATTGATAATTCTCAGTAACTGTTCTGGAATATAAAGGGATGGATCTGTTTTCATTAAGTAGTCAGTTGGCAAATCTCTCAAGGGAAAAGATCCAATTTGCATGTCCCAAAGAAAGAAACGGTTTGAAGATCATAAAAGAGGAAAGTTATTTTGAATTTTTTTCCAGGAATAGCATAGATAATTGCCTCATGAAATGATAAAATTTTCCAGAGGTAAAAGCAATCATTTGGCATATTTGCAAGTTTGTTTTTCAATTCTAGCAATGACATGGGGAAGGCCAATATTTATTGCCAATTCCCAATTGCCCTCTAAAAATAGTGTGAAACATTGAATCACTGCAGCCTGTGTGGGAAAGGCAGAAGAGTGAGAAATTACAGGATTTGACCTATAATAAAGAAGGAAGGATGTGAAAGATACATCTTCTGGATGCGCTGAAGATCGGATCCTCAGTGATGTGACCGGAGGTCATCGGGTGTGTCGGGTCTCACAACATCAGACACCCTCGCCCAGGCGACCCAGCCGGGGTTGATCAGGCCCCGACTTGCGTCCCAGCAGCAACCGCCCACGGATCAGCCCTCTTAATCCAAAGCCATCTAGTGGCTTTCTCTGCGGCTTCGCTTGCGGATTGAATGGCCCTCTTCTTTGCCAGCCCCGTAATGCCCAATTGGTTGAGGACTTTGCAGAGTGAGGGCCCTGCAAAGCCTCTACAGCCCACCTCTGTGGGTGCATATTATGTCTTCCAGCCTCTGTCCCGGCACATCTCCACCAGGTCCTGGTATTTTGCGCGTTTCCTCTCATTAGCTTCTTCAATACGCTCTTCCCAGGACACTGTCAGGTCCAGAATGATCAGCTGTTTTGTCACTTCAGAAGTGATGATCATGTCTGGCCGGATTGATGTTTCTGTAATGTGCTGCGGAAATTTCAGCTGTTTGCCCAGATCGACGTGCAGCTGCCAGTCATGATATATCATCCATGTCACAATGGTGTGAGTTGGTTGGCAACTTAAGCATATTTCACTACTGCTGATGGCCATGTCCTTCTTACAATTAAAGATGTGCATCTGGGAAAAGTTACTGGTCGGGGCCAACGTTTTAAGTGGGTACTCTCACTTCTGAGTCAGAAGGTTTTGAGATCATTTCACACAAGGAATTTAAACTCACACCAATGATGACACACTGGTGTGGATGGAATACTGCTATTTTGGAATTTTCATTGGTTGATTTAAAATCAATGGCTAGAAACATTAAGTGTAAGAAGGAACTGCAGATGCTGGTTTACACCGAAGATAGACACAAAATGCTGGAGTAACTCAGCGGGCCAGGCAGCATCTCTGCAGGGAAGGAAGAGGTGACATTTCGGGTCGAGACCTTTCATCCGACTGAGGGGCTATTAACTATTTTGTTCCTAAAAGTGCTGACAATCCCAGCATTTTCTTATTTGGAGCTCAGAAGTCCAGCATTCATTTGTGTCTGGTGTACTGGTGTGCACTGCCTTGAAAATAAAACGATCTGTGAGAGTTTTATTTGCCTCATACGCACAGAAGGCCAACATCATTGCTTTTGCTACTCATGCAGCATGAAAAGTGAGATACTTAATTTTCCCATATTTCCAGATATACCTACCCCACATACAGGAGGGCAGTCTGTGGCTGAATTTATAGCTGTGTCCAACTGCTGTACATTTTTGACACCGATGAGCAAATTGCCTGTTTGCAGTACTCGTCTCACCATCACCCCTATCGTTAAATTATAAACTTTGACATTTCACATTAACTCTGGCAATAAGCCAGTTTGATTCCCTTGCCCTCACAGTGCTGAACTATTATCTACCTCATTGGTGACCCTCGGACTATCCTTGATCAGACTTTGCTGGCTTTACCTTGCACTAAACATTATTTCCTTATCATGTATCTATACACTGTAAATGGCTCGATTGTATTCATGTTTTGTCTTTCTGCTGACTGGTTAGCACACGAAAAAAGCTTTTCTGTACCTCGGTACAGAAGACAAAAAACTCAAAAAATAAACTGAAAACTGAACTGAAACTGAACTGGTGTAGGAATTTAAAATTAACTAGAACAAATGGACGCATTGGTCCCAAACCTCTCCTACATTGGTGCGGCACCCTTTCCTCCACCCACCACCCTTTCCCACCCTCCCCCCTCTCCCCCCCTCCAACCTCTTCCTCTCCACCCTCCCCCCATACCCCCTCCCCATCCCTCCTCCCCTTCCTCCTCCTCCCTCCCTCCTTCCCTCCCTCCTCCCCTCCCCCCCACTCCATCCCCTCAACCCCCCATATACACCCTCCTCCCTCTTCCCTCCACCTCCCCTCCCTCCCTCCCCCTTCCCTCCCTCCCTCCCCCCCCTCTCCCTCCCTAGGAGATAGATTTAAACTTTAAAATGTGAATAACTTTAAAAATATAACACCGATTCCAATTAAACTTCTTCCATTAGCACCGAAGGGACGACGGTGAGCCTAAAATTGTTGCGCTATCGTGTACCATTTTGGCTGTTGTTTGGGAACAAACAAACAAACAAACAAACGAGAGTTTTAGTATATAGATGGCTAGAAACACTGAGTGCAAGAAGGAGCTGCAGATGCTGGTTGAAACCAAAGATAGACACAAAATGCTGAAGTAACTCTACGGGACAGGCAGCATCTCTGGATAGAAGGAATGGTGAATCTCTCAGTCTGAGTCGCTCCCCCCACCCACGCTCCCCCCCACCCCACTTCCCCTCTATCCTCCCCCACCCCCCCCCTCCATTCCCCCCTCCCTGCAACCCAACCGATCCGTGCACCGGTTGGCGGGCGGGGAGTGTCTCCCTGAGCCGTAGGCTGGAGCCGGCAGAGTAGTATAAGAAAATAACTGCAGATGCTGGTACATATTGATTTATTCACAAAATGCTGCAGGAGCTCAGCAGGTCAGGCAGCATCTCGGGAGAGAAGGAATGGGTGACGTTTCGGGTCGAGACCCTTCTTCAGACTGATGTCGGGGGCGGGACAAAGGAAGGATATAGGTGGAGACAGGAAGATAGAGGGAGATCTGGGAAGGAGGAGCGGAGCCGGCAGAGGGCGGGGAGTTTACCCCCCCGGGCCCCGCCCGGCGCAGCAACCCTACCAATCCGTGGACCCATTGGTGGCGAAAGCCACTTACCTGTGCCCCGTGCGTGCAGCGCTGATCGGTGGCGAGCGGCAAATGGCGAAAGGCACGCCAAACGGCATGTCCGCCTCATGCAGCTCGAAGGAGAAGGCGGTTTATTTCAGCAGGAAGAGCGGTGCACCCCCCCTCCCCCCCCCCCCCCACCCCCACATACACACACATGGGACCCGGACCAATGGGGCGTCGAGCTGGATCAAAGGCTTTTTTTAAATGGGTGTCGCTCCCCCACTTGGATGAAAGGGTCCCCAGGACAAAGGTGAGTAAGGTGGTCCTAATATTGTCGCGCTGTCATGTTTCTCCATATCTGCTGCCTGTCCCGCTGAGTTACTCCAGCATTTTTATTGTCCACCTTCTGTGGTGGGACATCTGCATCATGCTTATGTACGACATGATAATACATGAAGGCATATCCAATGCATGTTTTAAGTTACTTCTGTCAAATTCATTGTAGATTCATGGGCAGAAAATAGTGTGGCAACTCATGTGGATCAGTCCTACACAATGCAGGTGAGGATCAATGCAGATGCTATACAATACTGGTTTAATATCATGCACTCTGGTGCAAACACCCATCTACTTTAACATTCCTTTTAATGTTCTACTTCTCCCTCTTTCCTATCCTTAATCCCTTTCTTCTTCAGACACCGTCACCACCAATCATGCCCTCTTGACATTAACACCTTCCGCTTCACAGCCCACCAAGATCCTGACTTCCCAACCTATCACAAACCACCCCACAATGTCTTCACAACCTACAAGATCCCAATTCTTCTCCCAACTCTTTCATCCATAGCCATCTGTGACACTCACAGTTCCCCGACCCTTTAAGAACTGTGATCTTGCCCATGATCTGCAACCTGCCTCACTTCCTCCATCTTTTCTGTATAAGACTGGGCAAGACTGACTCCATCCCAAATGGTGCCTAGGTCTAAGAAAATAGAAAATTGCAGCTGGGGCCCCAAGCACGGAATAAGTGTGGGTCCACCATGTAACACTGGTTTAATCTGCATATTGAGACAGAGAACAATTTTAGTCTGCCAAAGGTTATCCCACTGAGTCCGCACCGACCAGCGATCCCAGCACATTAACACTATTCTACACACACTTGGCACAATTTACATTTATACCAAACCAATTAACCTACAAACCTGTACGTCTTTTATGTGTGGGAGGAAACAGAAGATCTCGGAGAAAACCCAAGCAGTCACGGATTCTACCGCTGTGCCACTGTGCCACCCCTATTTTGGATTTGTTTTGTTTTGAATTCTTCATGCATATTGTTTGGACGATTCAAATTGGCAGGAGTACCATGGAAAATGGATTTGTGGAATATATCAGGGATTGTTTCTTAAAGCAGCATGTTACGGAATGTACCCAGGAAAACCCCGGGAAAATAGGCTAAAGGAAAGGTCAGTGAATGTGTAGTAGCAGATATTTAAGCAGCTATTTTGCAATGCTCAGCTGAAAATGATCCCAGTTTAGAAAGGGAATTCCATGAGAAAGAGGAAATCATCCCCGGCTAACAAAAGAAAACAAGGGAAACACTCAATGAAAAACTAGGACATGTAAAGTTACAATAGCTCGTGATACTCTGGAAGATTGGGAATTTTACAGGAACCAGCAGGAAGAGATCAAAGAGAAGGAAGGAGAAAATTGGCAAGTAATATTAAAATAAACGGCAGTGCTTCTGTGAAGACATAAAAAGGAAGAGTGTAGCTAAATTAAGTGTAAGAGGAAAGAGGTTGGGGAATTGATAATAGGAAACAAGGAGATGGCAAAAAAAAAAGTGCTTACGATAAGAGGTCACAACACTGATGGAACTGGGTTAGTATGAATTGAAGAAGTGGGAGGTGGAATAAAGTCACACTAGAACTATGTGAGAGTTGACTTATCATAAATGATTAAAGATGTATGATCTGCACTGAATGGAATTCAGAAGAATGAGGACTTGTCTTCTTGAAACAGAGAAACATACAAAATAGGTGCAGGAGTAAGCCATTCGGCCCTTTGAGCCTGCACCGCCATTCAATATGATCATGGCTGATCATCCAACTCAATATCCCCTACCTGCCTTCTCTCCATACCTCCTGATCCCTTTAGCCACAAGGGCCACATCTAACTCCCTCTTAAATATAGCCAATGAACTGGCCTCAACTACCTTCTGTGGCAGAGAATTCCACAGATT
This sequence comes from Rhinoraja longicauda, assembly GCF_053455715.1. Taxonomy (NCBI): domain Eukaryota; kingdom Metazoa; phylum Chordata; class Chondrichthyes; order Rajiformes; family Arhynchobatidae; genus Rhinoraja; species Rhinoraja longicauda. The sequence goes on along the minus strand of NC_135955.1, from coordinate 23,001,178 downwards.
CACCACTCTCTGTGTGAAAAAAAACGTTCTCATCTCGGTCCTAAAAGACATCCCCCTTATCCTTAAACTGTGACCCCTTGTTCTGGACTTCCCCAACATCGGGAACAATCTTCCTGCATCTAGCCTGTCCAACCCCTTAAGAATCTTGTAAGTTTCTATAATATCCCCCCTCAATCTTCTAAATTCCAGCGAGTATAAGCCTAGTCTATCCAGTCTTTCTTCATATGAAAGTCCTGCCATCCCAGGAATCAATCTGGTGAACCTTCTCTGTACTCCCTCTATGGCAAGAATGTCTTTCCTCAGATTAGGAGACCAAAACTGTACGCAATACTCCAGGTGTGGTCTCACCGATGCCCTGTACAACTGCAGCAGAACCTCCCTGCTCCTATACTCAAATCCCTTCGCTATGAATGCCAACATACCATTCGCTTTCTACACTGCCTGCTGCACCTGCATGCCTACTTTCAATGACTGGTGTACCACGGCACCCAGGGCTCGTTGCATCTCCCCTTCTCCTAATCGGCCACCATTCAGATAATAGTCTGCTTTCCTGTTCTTGCCACCAAAGTGGATAACCTCACATTTATCCACATTATACTGCATCTGCCATGCATTTGCCCACTCACCTAACCTATCCAAGTCACTTTGCAGCCTCCTAGCATCCTCCTCACAGCTAACACTGCCCCCCAGCTTCGTGTCATCCGCAAACTTGAAATGTTGCATTCAACTCCCTCGTCCAAATCATTAATATATATTGTAAATAGCTGGGGTCCCAGCACTGAGCCTTGCGGTACCCCACTAGTCACTGCCTGCCATTCTGAAAAGGACCCGTTTATTCCTACTCTTTGCTTCCTATCTGCCAGCCAGTTCTCTATCCACATCAATATTGAACCCACAATACCGTGTGCATTAAGTTTGCATACTAATCTCTTATGTGGGACCTTGTCGAAAGCCTTCTGGAAGTCCAGATATAACACACCCACTGGTTCTTCCTTATCCACTCTACTAGTTACATCCTCGAAAAATTCTATAAGATTTGTCAGACATGATTTACCTTTCATAAATCCATGCTGACTTTGTCCAATGATTTCACCACTTTCCAAATGTGCTGCTATCCCATCTTTAATAACTGACTCTAGCATTTTCCCCACTACTGATGTTAGACTAACTGGTCTGTAATTCCCCGTTTTCTCTCCCTCCCGTTTTGAAAAGTGGGGTTACATTAGCTACCCTCCAATCCTCAGGAACTACTCCAGAATCTAAAGAGTTTTGAAAAATTATCACTAATGCATCCACTATTTCTGGGGCTACCTCCTTAAGCACTCTGGGATGCAGCCTGGCCCTGGGGATTTATCGGCCTTTAATCCATTCAATTTACCTAACACCACTTCCCGAATAACCTGGATTTCACTCAGTTCCTCCATCTCATTTGACCCCCGGTCCCCTGCTATTTCCGGCAGATTATTTATGTCTTCCTTAGTGAAGACAGAACCAAAGTAGTCATTCAATTGGTCTGCCATGTCCTTGTTCCCCATGATCAATTCACCTGTTTCTGACTGCAAGGGACCTACATTTGTTTTAACTAATCTTTTTCTCTTCACATATCTATAAAAGCTTTTGCAGTCAGTTTTTATGTTCCCTGCCAGTTTTCTTTCATAATCTATTTTCCCTTTCCTAATTAAGCCCTTTGTCCTCCTCTGCTGGACTCTGAATTTCTCCCAGTCCTCTGGTAGGCTGCTTTTTCTTGCTAATTTGTACTCTTCATCTTTTGTTTTGATACTATCCCTAATCTCCCTTGTTAGCCACGGATGCACTACCTTCCCTGATTTATTCTTTTGCCAAACTGGGATGAACAATTGTTGTAGTTCATCCATACGGTCTTTAAATGCCTTCCATTGCATATCCACCGTCAACCCTTTAAGAATCAATTGCCAGTCTATCTAGGCCAATTCATGTCTCATGCCCTCAAAGTTACCTTTCTTTAAGTTCAGAACCGTTGTTTCTGAATTAACTAAGTCACTCTCCATCCTAATGAAAAACTCAACCATATTATGGTCACTCTTGCCCAAGGGGCCACGCACATCAAGACTGCTAACTAACCCTTCCTCATTAATCAATACCCAGTCTAGAATAGCCTGCTCTCTCGTTGGTTCCTCTACATGTTGGTTTAGAAAACTATCCCGTATACATTCCAAGAAATCCTCTTCCTCAGCACCTCTGCCAATTTGATTCACCCAATCTATATGTAGATTGAAGTCACCCATTATAACTGTTTTACCTTTGTTGCACGCATTTCTAATTTCCTGTTTGATGCCATCCCCAACTCTACTACTACTGTTAGGTGGCCTGTACACAACTCCCACTAGCGTTTTCTGCCCCTTAGTGTTTCGCAGCTCTACCCATATCGATTCCACATCCTCCAAGCTAATGTCCTTCCTTTCTATTGCGTTAATCTCCTCTCTGACCAGCAACGCTACCCCACCTCCTTTTCCTTTCTGTCTATCCCTCCTGAATATTGAATATCCCAGATGTTCAGCTCCCAGCCTTGGTCACCCTGGAGCCATGTCTCCGTAATCCCAACTATATCATATTCATTAATAACTATCTGCACATTCAACTCATCCATCTTATTATGAATGCTCCTTGCATTGAGACACAAAGCCTTCAGGCTTGTTTTTACAACACTCTTACCCCTTATACAATTATGTTGAAAAGTGGCCCTTTTTGATTTTTGCCCTGGATTTGTCTGCCTGCCACTTTTATTTTTCACCTTGCTACCTATTGCTTCTACCCTCATTTTACACCCCTCTGTCTCTCTGCTCATGCTCCCATCCCCCTGCCACATTAGTTTAAATCCTCCCCGACAGCACTAGCAAACACTCCCCCAAGGACATTGGTTCCATTCCAGCTCAGGTGCAGACCGTCCTGTTTGTACTGGTCCCACCTCCCCCAGAACTGGTTCCAATGTCCTAGAAATTTGAATCCCTCCCCCTTGCACCATTTTTCAAGCCACGTATTCATCTGAAATATCCTCCTTTTTCTACTCTGACTAGCACGTGGCACTGGTAGTAATCCAGAGATTATTACGTTTGAGGTCCTACTTTTAAGTTTATCTCCTAGCTCCCTAAATTCACCTTGTAGGACCTCATCCCATTTTTTACCTATATCGTTGGTGCCAATGTGCACCACGACAACTGGCTGTTCACCCTCCCCCTCCAGAATGTTTTGCAGCTGCTCAGAGACATCCCTGACCCTTGCACCAGGGAGGCAACATACCATCCTGGAGTCTCGTTTGCGGCCGCAGAAACGCCTATCTATTCCCCTTACAATTGAATCCCCTATTATCATCATATCATATATATACAGCCGGAAACAGGCCTTTTCGGCCCTCCAAGTCCGTGCCGCCCAGTGATCCCCGTACATTAACACTATCCTACACCCACTAGGGACAATTTTTACATTTACCCAGCCAATTAACCTACATACCTGTACGTCTTTGGAGTGTGGGAGGAAACCGAAGATCTCGGAGAAAACCCACGCAGGTCACGGGGAGAACATACAAACTCCTTACAGTGCAGCACCCGTAGTCAGGATCGAATCTGAGTCTCCGGCGCTGCATTCGCTGTAAAGCAGCAACTCTACCGCTGCGCTACTGGGCCGCCCATACTATAGCCCTTCCACTCTTTTTCCTCCCCTCCTTTGCCACAGAGTCACCCACGGTGCCATGAACTTGGCTGCTGCTGCCTTCCCCTGATGAGCCATCTCCCCCAACAGTATCCAAAATGGTATATCTGTTTAGGAGGGAGATGACCGCAGGGGACTCCTGCGCTACCTTCTTAATGCTATGCTGGCTCGTGGCCACCCGTTCCCTTTCTGTCCGCTTATCTTTTACCTGCGGTGTGGCCAACTCACTGTACGTGCTATTCACGACCTTCTCAGCATCGTGGATGCTCCAGTATGAATCCAACCACAGCTCCAACCGATTTATTTGAAACAAATAAGAGCCTGAGGGGGGCACAACAGCATAGATGTTGAGATGTTACCAGTTGTGGAATAGTCTCTAATGAAGGAACATAATTACAAGACAAATCATAATTACAAGATTTATAACTGAGGTGTTTAATAATTTTTCTCACAAAGCATGTGAATCACTGAAATTTTCTATCCTAAAGTGCTGGGGAGGCTAAATTGTTGGGACATATTTAAGGAGGAGATAGATACATCATTGAAAAATTGGGAAATTAAGAGCTAGGTGCAGTTTCTCTTGTTCATTCAAAACAAAGGCTAGAAATGTAAAAAAACAGATTAGAAGCTTTATGATAAAATACTATCACTTTATTTCAACATGCAGTAAACATAATGGTTTCAAAATGTTAAAAGCCCAAGCACATCTGAGATTCATTTAATTCTGATGTTTACAACTTCAACATTCATTTAACCTGTACTGACATCACTGGAGGTGATGTATGTTTCAATGAGAAGAAGCATTCTTCAGTCTCAATTTGATTACAAAAATAATCAGCTGTGTAATAGCTTCAATTATCATGACATCAGCAGGAAAAGTAAGATGTGTTCTTTCTGCTGCAGTGTATAATCATAATTCTCCCTCATTTTTCACAAAATCAAACGCACACAATCCATAGATGGTTTTTCTTAAAGGACAATGTTCTTGTGTCGGACATAACCAATGATGCATGGAGATCATTGACAAATCACCAAGTTGAGGTACACAATTTTATTGATTTTAGAATCATTTAATTTCATGGGACTACTTGCAAATTGGCAAGATGGGCACATAATAGATTAAACTCATAAACATGTATTTTTACAATTATTGATTTGGCTGGGAGCATATGGAAATGTATGCTATAAACTCTGTCTTCTGCATATTTTAACTACGAATGCACTCACATCCTAATACTCTCTTCCAATGAGATTTTCTCTTTGATCAAGCTTTTGATATGTTATGTTAAAAGCATGTTAAAGACGTTAAAAAAATTGGAATTATTCAGGCCTTTTTTTGTTCTGTCATAGATTAAAGTAACTGCAATAGTGCATCACCAGTTTGCATTGTTTACATTAGAGAAGAATTGTGCTCTGAACAACTTTTAAAATTTGGCCTCAAGATGTGTATCATATGCTGCGTTTGGTGTTGTGTGTGACAATGTATTTCCATGAAGGTGCTAGTATTTAACTCTGATAACAGGGACAGTTTTATTTTACAAAAATCACAATGACAAATTGATCAAATATGGCTGAATGTAAAAATTCCATTGCATCAGCTCTCTCAGCATGTTGTGTGCCTTGCTCTTTCAATGTATTTTCCTGTTTATGTAATGGTAGGTTAAAATCATGTTGACAGAGCAATAGAAAACAGCTTGGTTCTGTCCTGTAGCCAAGTACAGCTTCTTTATCATTCTATCCTCCCTGCACACAGAAGCATGGCAATCTATATCTTTATGTCATCAAATTCTGCTAATCCCATTTTTATTTCAACTGTATCTTTATTACTTGACCTATTACAATATTTTTTTTGTCCTGTACCACCATCATCTATCTTCCCTGTTTTCCATTTCACCATAAACCGTTTTCAGTCTCTGCTTGCTTGTGCATCTTCAATGTTAGATTTTTCAAGCTAATGGATTTTCTTCAGAACCAGAAAGAATTATTCTTCAACTCAGGGGAAAGGAAGGCCATTAGCTTGAAATATTAACTCTGTCTCTCCACAGACCCTGCCTGACCTGCTGAGTAATACTCTATTTTTCTTTTGTGCTCCATCAAATTCTCAGTCAGGGCCTGGCTTTATAAATTATCAGTACGATTCCTAACCAAGGTAATTTAGATTACCCCAGCTGCTATTTCGACTGAGACTGTTACATTCTGAACTTGATTTAAATTTACTTTTTGTTAACACTAAACATGTTGTCTATGGTTTTGGCAACAAGGCTTTAACCTACCACTTCATTTATAACTACACTCTAGACAATGCAATTGGTTTCATTTCCTCACACTTGATTTTACCAATAATCCAGCCAAGATCCTCTCGGGTGGCAGAGCAGCTGCACTAAACTGGAATATCAGAGACTGCTATCACCAGCAGAGGTTCAAGTAAACATTACCTAATGGTTGCATGATTTTGTGAACTTGAACCACTTTCCACCCTGGGTTGTATTTGTCACTTTTCAGACTTTAATTACCTTTGAAGGAATGCAAGAGTATTATTTTAAACTATTTCAATCTATTTTTCCTAATCCCTTATCAGATAGATTACATCAAGAGGCATCAATAAAATGTTCCCTTTGAAAATTCAATGGCTTGCATGCATTTCAAACAAGAATAAATGGATTTTCTTCCAAGTATAACACCGCAAGAAAATTATTGGAGGTGATCCAGATACCTTATTAGCACAAGAATAATAGGATCATTTTGTGGCTCTATAAGCTTTGTTGTTGTTGTTTGTTCACCAGCTAGTTGATTTGAGACTCCTTGACCATATTTGGCACTTGTTTTGTGGGGGGCTCAAAACAAAGATGGGTGATCTTTATCAAATTCCCAGTTCCCCAGGCATAAAAAGGTAAAACACTATTTCAGATTGTTAGAGGAATGTAAATTGATGCTAATCCTAGACAATTATTTTTTGTTTTTTATTGCAGTGTGTGTTTAAATCAATGTGAAATAAACACAGTCACACAACTTGCAAGAGCAGCTTGCATTTCGGCGGATCTTTAATGTGGTAAAATGTTTGAAAGCTCTTCACAGCTATGCATCGAATTAAGGTTTACTGTTGGTATCATAAGGATCTGTTAGGAGGTAGGCCCAAAAGCACCATCAAAAGAATAGATGTTTTGGGTGTTATTAAAGCAGAGAGGGTGGTGCAGAATTTGAGAGATATAGCTAGTGTCTGAAGAAGGGTCTTGACCCGAAATGTCACTTTTTCTACAGAGATGCTGTCTGACCTGCTGAGTTACTCCGACTTTTTGTGTCTATCTTTGGCGAGGGTTCTCCAGAGTTTGGATCTAGGTTGTTGAAGGCAGTAGCTCGGGGAGCTGCCAGTAGCTGGCTGGGGAAGTGAATGTACCCTGAAATGGAAGAATCTGGAATGTTCACAGCAATTATAAAGTCAGGGAGGAGGGAAGCCAGCAAAGGATTTGAATATTGGAAAGATACATATAAATTTGAGGCATTACTGGCCAGCATTAACCTGTGAGCACAGGGATGAAATCACTACCCAACATCCTCTGACCATCACACATTGACTCACGCTGTCTTATTTATTAATGGAATTCAACAATTACCCCTTGATTTTCATTCAACTTCTGAGTATCTGACTGCAGCTTGCTCCTTTTCCACTTTAGCAGAACTTTCTGTTAAAAGGGCTGTTTAACTGCTTTGAGCCCTTATTTACTTCTTCATTGCCTGACTAATGTTTTTACAAACTTCTTCCAAATTCAACTCTCCAATATGCCATGGGAGGTCAACAGCCATTTTCTAATATTTTTGAAACCCCATTAAAATAAGAATGAAAATATGTTGGTGTACATCCCAAATTATAAATGATATCATTTTTGAGGGGAAAAGAGGAAGTGTATCCAGGGTTAAATTTAGATGAATAGTTTATCATCTTTAGGAATATGCGACACTTAATCTCATCTGCCACTTCAGTGTCGTACCGAGGGTGCCAGGCTGATAGATACATCTATAACCCAAGCCTTGCCTTCCCTTCCAGGTGGTTAGAAAATAACCCACAGGACCAATTTGAAGGAATTCTCAGTCGTGTGTTTGTCAAGAACCTTTCAACAAATCTCATTAAGTCAAGTGATCACGTCGCCATATCATTGCTATTAGTGGAAAAATCCTGTCAACAGACTGGTGGTTGTGCTCTATATATTGCAGAGAACACCTGAAAAAATAGACAGAATTAATTGAAAAGCGCTTTGAGATCTCCTGAGGTCATAAACAGCAGCACAGAAATATGAATTTTATTCAATCTTCATGTAAAAGAAACTTTCCACCTTATGGTTCCTTGAAAAAGACATCAACAATTTTGGACTGACTACACCATGATGTAAAATCTCCATTATATACCCCACGCCTTTGTTATAATCAGATCTAATGCATATTTTGTGGACAGTGTGGGTGGAAATATTGTAACAATTGAATAGATGTGGGAATAATGCAATCTAAATTGAAACAAGTCTTAGGAATTGATTTCATTCTGGAACATCCCACTAGAGAGTTGGACTCCAAACATTACACATATTGAATCTTGACATGTGGATTAATTTCATAGCAATATAAAATATGATTACACCGCAAGACCATTAACAGGCAACCTTAAACCTCAGACATCTTCGTAACATACAGAGTAGGTTGGAAAATAAGAACACATCCAATGAGATTTATCCATATTTTGTCAGTAACTTGCAATTTCTTCAGTTGGGACAATCTATTTTACACCCATGACTCAAACGTGGTCAAAGATCACAATGACAAATAAACTTACATGTATTTTTGGTATGACTGGGATAATCCTATGACACTAAGAAATAAATTTGTAAATAAAAATACGATTTGTAAAGCACATTATTACAACAAAATGTGTTACATACAGTGTAATTGGAAATTGGATCGAACATTTTGTGCTAGCAATCAATGCAGCCACCTCACTCACCACAGCATCCTTTAGAGAGTAACAATATGAATAGGCAGTTAATTAGTTTTGGATGGAGTGTATCATAGGAGGAAAATTGACCAAGAGACAAAACAAATTCCCTATCTTCAATGGGAACTTCAATTTCCATCAGAAGTACTGGGACAGATAGTTGGTACCAAATCTTAACTACTTTCACCAAAGTATCATTCATGCAATCCTGCAGGGACTATGGACCAAAATTATGTGAATTCATTCTGAAAAGTAACTTGAATTGCCCAAATTCAAGGAATGTAATTTTTGCAATAGACCAAACATTTGGGGGGATTTGACTGGATGTTCGTGCTGTATGTTGCAGAGATTTAGTGCATCAAAATATGGGCAGTGGAAATAGCTGTGTCCTGGCTAATATTTTTATCCCTCAAAAGTTACTAAAATAAATAATATGGTCTTTATCATCTTACTCCAGTGGGCTTTGCTGTGTGCAAATTGGTTAGTCCATTTCCTACGTTACAACATGAGTTGCACTTCAAAGTACCTCATCGGCTGCAAAAATCTGTGATAGTTTTAAAGATGTGCCAGTTTTAGTATCATTACAAAATTCACTTTCTTTAAAAAAATACAATGTCAAAGGAATTAAAAAATGGATTTCCTAATCAGTTACCTGTGACTCTGAATTAAGATGAGGTGTATTTGGTATCCTTCATGAAATGCCTCAAATTTATACCTAATCTGACTGGAAATAAATTACAATGCGGTAATTTCCATTTATGATAAACCTTCTAAATCTGACACAAGTAGCATTTGAATTGTACAATAAACCCTCGACATTATGGACTTCTTTGTAACGGATTCCGGATATAGTAGACTGTTTCTTTAAGAACACAAGCTGCTTGTGACACCGTGGATGCTATTGAAACTGACAAGCAATTGAAATTGACAAGCCATTGCTTCAATTGACACTTAACTCTATTAAGCAATGTAACAAACAGCCTTTAGTATTTTGAGCTTGCAGTAACAAAAATACATGGCTGACAGACGAGGATGGACCATGTGGAAGTGAGGATGCCACAGCTGGGGGAAGGAACAAAGGTGGACGCGGTGCGGGGAGACCACCGAGGGAGGGAGATGGGGAAGGGGATGGGGAGGGGGTTGGGGATGAGAAAAAGGGGGTCCTGGCACGGGGGTACTTTGTAACTTTGTAAATGCCCTCTATGTGGCGATGATTTTCATATCTTGGATGTGCAAGCAAAGAATTTCATTGTGACTTGTTACATGTGACAATAAAGCATTAATTAATGCTTTATTGTCACATGTGACAATTAATCAATTAATTAATGAGTTGATTGATTGATTTTTAGCTATTAAAAATAACTGTCCCCAGCCTTCTTGGGCTGCTGTGCTATATGTGGTGAGGGAGGTCCCACTGGGGAAGGGGGAAGGGGGAAGGGGGAAGGGGGAAGGGGGAAGGGGGAAGCCTTTACTCGGTTATATTGGACAATCGGCAATAACGGGCAACATCCTCCCCCATGGTCCATTATAATGATGGTCTACTGTATTACTAAAATCCTACATGTGTGGTTTGCTTGAGTTTGTAAGATTAAGAATTTGGATTTTTAAATTATAAGAAATGATCAAATGATGATAAACTAATTTGCTTTCTGTGAATCAAGAAAAAGAGAAACTGGTAGATTAGTGCTGGTCCCTTCAATAGTGAAATCAGCCAACATTTTTTTGTGATTGGCCATGCAGATGGAACCCTTCCCCAAAATTGATGTGCTTGCAGGGTCAACTGAAATCTGACAGATTTTTTTCAGAATATATGAATCCAATGCAAGTAAATGGAAGCCCACTAACAGAACTAAATCATGAGTCTGAAAACTTGCTTTGAATTCAAAATATGTCTGTTGATGAATATTAAAAAAATTGATTCCTACCTAATTTATCAAGGTGTTAATATATTTGCTTCCCCTGTGCTGCATTTGCTTGTATAAATTTAATGGTCTTCTGCTTCAATTTTACTCAAACATGATTGCACCTATTTTTTCTTGATGAGAACTACTTTTCCTCGAAAATATAAGAAACTTGGATGAGATGTATTTTCTCAAACATATTTGCAGTTAGCCAAAACAATTTCAAATCTCTTTTAATTTAAACCTCCTCCCTGCATTGTCTGGAGCTAGTGTTTGGACAGTTCACAATCATGGATGACTAATACTACATTAAGAGTGCTGAACACATAATATTCTTTCATTCACAATCATAATTTGGCTGATGGTTATCTGAATATAAATCATGTTGTTTCCGTAGGCTTGCTGAGGTTGTGTTTCAATTTGTTTGGAGATGTAGAAAATATACAGGTCCCTGCTTTCAATGTGAAGACAACTTATGGGCCTATTTATTAAGTTTAAATGCTTATTTTTTCTTCCCAAATTATTTTCTTGTTCTCCCAAGATACTGATTCATACTAGGATATGTTCCAGAGGATACCAACAGTACTTAACAAACCTTTACAAATGGCCATCCTTCACATACAAACATAAGTGAGTTGTGGCAGAACATTGCCAATCAGGAATGGAGGCAGGAGATGGAGGGATGTCAAGCCAAGTTTGATATTATCCAATTGTATATATATATGAAAAAATAAGCAGGAAACTGTCCCTTCAGAGATGGGGCTTGAGATTGCAAATGGCAAAGCTCTGGTTATTTTATGGTTATTTCAATAATATGCAGTGGCATTTCTAGTTGGAATCTTCCATCATCGTCTCCACACCTTATGACTTGTAACAAAAATTAATAGAGAAAAAAGACATATATATATATTAATATAGATATTAATATATATAGGTAATGCCAGTTTAAAAAGAAATCTTTACTAACTTTTCAATTTTGCATTTGATTTGATAATGAAGTTAACCTTTTACATCGAAATATTGTCATTATAAGTCAGCCTTATGAATTTAGAAGTATACAAAGCATACACTTTGGGGCATAATAAAAAGAGAAAATGCTAGGAATATTCAGCACGTCAGTCAGAATCAGTATGGCAAGAAACAGAGTTGATATTTCCAATTGATGACTTTTTATGAAAATCATTAAGATTATCAGTCAGTGACTGTAAATGTTAACTCTATTTCTTTCGCCAAGGATGCTTGCTGATCTGCTGAGTACTTCCAGCACTTTCTGTTATTATTCTAGATGTACAGTATCTGCAGTTTTTTGCTTTTCAAACACATTTTGGGCCAATGTTTATGCACTGCTTTTTACACCCCAAACTGAATCTGGCAAGTCTTGTACACCAATGAACACTTTATTCATATTGCTTTAAAAAAATGACTTCCATTAAAAACGCGGGCCCTAGTCCCACCCTCCATTAATTTTTCTCACTTCCCAATCTCAGTATTTTGTAATTAGATCCTCGCTCATGTGGAGTTCACCAACAGTGATATCTTTGCCCCTTGTGGGAACCTGCAGGTAGCTTTTGTAAGGGCCTACTCCTTCCAATTCTTCCCGACTGTTAAGGTTTTGTATAAAATGTCTAATGGTTTTTCTCTTTCACTTGACCAACTGGTTCAACATTGAGATTAGTCTTTAGAGAGGTGCAGTCATTAGTGCAGGAACCCAATTGTTCAATGGCACTTCCTCCATTTAAATTCAAGGCATGGGCACCATGAAAGCAACTCCAAATCCCCAGTGGCCACCAGATCCCACATCTTTTGTACCGCTAGCTGTTGCAGACTCTCTGGCGTGTCAGAGAACTTTAGCTAAGTGAAGATTTAGCCCCATAATGAGCAGCTTAATGATTATCTTTCATTTTGTTTTTAAAAAAAAGAGTACAGCCTTTTGCCCTTGGCTTTAAATCATCTTCATGTTGAACCTCCGCGGACCTCCTTGGTCACTGTCGACTGTGGCTCCGTTGCTCTTGCGGGGAATGTACTCGATATCGATGTTGCTCTTGTGCTTACCCTTTCCCCGACTCCAAACGAAGAGGAGCAGGAAGCAGAACAAGACCACACCGAGGAAGGTGAAGCAGCCCATGGCGGTGGATACCAGTATCGTCTTGAGGTCCAGGGCCACGGTCATGTGCACCTGCGTCCCATTGGAATGGGTGTTGTTCAACTCGGTCAGGTACTGAGAGGTCCTGTTTCCACGCAGGTGCTCGGAAAGTCCCTTGACCTGCAATGTGGCCGACGTGGTGTCATTCCCGGCCGCGTTGCTTGCGATGCAAAGGTAGACTCCACTATCCAGAAACTGGGTGGACCGGAACTTCAGGGTGCCATCTCGCAGGACAGTCACCCTCCCATTCGACTTGAGGGTGATCAGCCTCCTGCGCGGGGATTGCCAGGAGATAACCGGGAGGGGGTCACCATCAGCTTGGCATTTGAACTGAGCCCCCTGACCCTCCTCTACCATCAGGTTCTGTGGCTCCATCTCTCGGATTTGGGGTCTTTGGCAGGTGAAGTAGCTGGGAAGGAACAGGTTGTTGAAATCCTGGAACTGCTTCCCCCTCAGGGTCTCTGGCGATGCGCAGGTTGGGGGGTCTCCCGACAGCCTCAGCGTCTTCCTCCTCTGCAGCACCCACAGCAGCCGGCAGTCGCACGCCAGTGGGTTGTGGCCAATGCACAGCACCTGGAGGCTCCGGCCGTTCTGGAAGGCACTCTCCTCCAGGGAGTCCAGCAGGTTGTGCGACACGTTCAGCACCCGCAGGGCCTGTAGCCCTTTGAAGGCACGGACCTCAATGGCCAGCAACTGGGCATGGACAATGTGCAGTTCCTGAAGGCGCATCAGGTCCTGGAGCATGCCTGCTTCCATGGTGCCGATGGGGTTGAAGGAGAGGTTGAGATGCACAAGGTACACCATGTGCCTCAGGGCACCGTAGGGCACGGCAGACAGGTTGGTGTTGGTAATGGACAGGGAGGTGAGGTTCAGACCGTGCAAGCTGTTCACGGGCAGTGTGTCCAGCAGTGGCCAGTGGTCGATCTCCAAGTGCTTCAGGCGGTACAGTTTCTTGAAGGTGTAGGCGTGGACGATGCTGATGTGGAGGTGGCAGAGCCGGAGGCGGACCAGGTTGTGGAGATGGGACAGGGCTTCAGTGGGCACCACAGTGAGGTTGCACCTCTCTAGCGTCAGCTGCTGCAGTGCCAGCAAGCCGCTGAAGGCTCGGTGGGAGATGTAAACCAAGTCATTGTCCCCCACCTCCAGAGACCTCAGGTTGTGCAGATCCTGGAAGGTGTAGTCCAGTAAAATAACAATTTTATTCTCACTGATATCCAGCCTCGTCAGGTTAGTCAGACCAGAAAAAACACCAAGAGGTATCAACTTTAGTCGGTTGCTTTTCAGGCGCAGGGAGCGCAAGTTAAAAAGATTACTAAAGGAACCGGGTTCTAAGGATGAAATGATATTTTCACTCATGTCAATTACTTCCAACAAGGTAAACGATGCAAACTCATCCGGATTGATGTACTTCAGCTTGTTCTTGCTCAGGTCCAGTATTTTTGTCTCAATAGGAATGCCCTCTGGTATCACAGTCAATCGTCTCCGATGGCAGATGACAGATTTGTTCTGGGCAGAACATTCACATCGAGCTGGACATCCCACTGTGGATCCCGTGAGGACAATGATCAGAGCCAGTCCCAGGAATGGCTGCCAACATGATATGGCCACATGAAGCATGACTTTGCTGAAGCAGTCCAGTATTCTGTCAAGGGCCTATGATAAAGGGGAGACACAAAAAAAAGATCTTTAGCACATGGACATAAGCACACAAAGTTGTTGCTGGGGGAAACAAACAAAAAAAAGATTAGAGTGTAGTTTGGTACAGTTCCAATTTGTATCTCCTTATTGTCCACTCAACCACCAATTTTGATGCCATCTGATTTACTAACTATGTTAACTGCCTTGTCATCACAGGTGGCAGCTCCCCAATATATATATTCCTTTATTCGTTCCCAACACCGGGGAAATTTACAGTGTTACAGCAGCAAAGTGGATAGCAAGAGATCATTCATTAGAAATAAAAGTAAAGACTATGGCGAGTCTGGAGGCTTGTACTTTGTTAAAGAAGTTTATTGCGGCAGCAATATTCAATTACAAAGGATAACAAACGAGATTACAGACAACCATTAACTCAAACTGTTCACATCGAAGTTCTCTTCCCACTGCCTGGTTTTTGGGCCCCAAAACCACCACCTGACCTAACTGGCCAATCAGCGGGTTCGACTCTCAGGACCAATCCCTATGGTCGCACCACCATGTGACCTTGCTGGCCAATCCGAGGGTTCGACTCTCAGGACCAATCCCTATGGTCGCTACAAGACAAGGATCAGCCATACAGCCCTCCACTAGCATTCTCTTTGATTCCAGAATGTAGAAACACGGAACTGCAGATGCTAGTATACAAAAAACAGTCTGAAGATGGGTCCCAACCTGAAACATCACCTAACCATGTTCTCCAAAGATGCTGCTTGACCCACTGAGTTACCCCAGCACTTTGAATCTTTTATTATATATTGTAACAAAGCTTGGTTTCCATTGAAATACATCTGTTGCTCATGACTCCAAGTTTATAATCTGTAAAAAATGTGTTACCTTGTCCAGGATGAACCTCTTTCCTTTGATTTAATCGTGCGAACTAACTCAGCTCATACAGAGCTGAATGAAATTCTGCACTCTGAGAGACACAGTTCAGACCGAGGTATTAGCTCACACAGAAGATGTAGGCAAAATAGCTCAGCAAGGCAAAGTAATTTTAACCGGCTAGAAACGAAGAATGTTTTTATTTATTTAGTTGTTCCAGTGCTCCACTGCTGAAATATCAGGCATGATATCTGGGGAGCGTTGCAATTGTACTGTAGTTGTGCTCAGTAATAAATCTTTTTTTTTGTTGTTGAAATTTGCACTTTGAGCAACACTGACAGAAGAAACATTTATTGTTCATCCTTGCTTTTCCTGAGGGCAGTAAGGATTAACCACGAAGCAGTGAATAAGAGTCAGAGGAGGGCAGATCATTGAGAGGTTGGAAAGCTCCCTGAAGCACATCAGTGAATCAAATGGATTCGGAGCAGCAGAATTTGTAATCGTTTTTTAATATTGGTACCATGCCAAATTTAGCTGGTTGTATTCAATTATGGTGTTTCATCATTAAAAATAAAGTTCATACTTAATTTACATTACAATGATAAGTTTTGAAATGCAAACCACCTGAATCTAAACCTAAACCTAATTCTCACATTGGTCAGGTCACCGTGCTGTACCGCCTTTATTGAAAGTGCTTCTTGTAGTGCAGAATAATACATTACAATTTAGAGTAAACAACGCACACCAAACCTTGCAAATGTTAAATATCTGTCTAATGCCAGTATTTTTAGTAGAGACTAGACCAAGTGGACCCGTTGGGCCCAAACCTCTCCTGCATTGGTGTAGCACCTGCTCCCTCCCCTCCCTCCCTCCCCTCCCTCCCCTCCCTCCCCTCCCTCCCCTCCCCTCCCTCCCCTCCCTTCCCTCCCCCTCACTCCCCCTCCCCCCCCTCCCTAGCAGGGAGTCTATAGGATAAATGCATTGGTGTTGTATTTATCCTATAGATTGAATCACATTATTGAAGTAGTGTCCATCTCTCTACTCATTGTGTGTGTCACTCCTTGGCTCCCTGCTGTCCTGTTCTATGTCAGTTCTTTGTCAACAATTGTACGATTCAGTTCAGGAGTATGTTCAAAATCGCAATTCTCCTCTCCTAATCCTTTTCCCTTTGATGTTTTTTTCTGAATCCTGCTCTGTTTGATATGCTTGTGAAACTCTAACCTTACCATGTGATCTGAATTCTCCACTTTTATACTGTAGGATGTGTTACGATGCTGGCTTTGTTTCACCTCCCTTTTAGGTTTAGCTAAGCCTGATCATGACACATTCCTTGCCTTCTGCGCATCAGCATTTCTAAAGGAGTGTTTCCTATCCAGCAGAGTGCTGTTGATCTGTAATTCAGATTGAAATAATGTGGATTGTTCCTTCCTCATAAATCCTCTGATCTGCCTTGTGTGACTTGGTTTTCCAACCCACTTTTCAACATATGTTTTGTTCTCTGAGCTCCTTTTGTTGAATATTGGATGATTTGGGCTTGTGAGTTGTTGTCAGGTCCTATTTCAGGTCACAATCCGACTGATATTGTGGACTGTTATCAGATATAATTGCCAAGGACAACTATGTTTAGTTTGGAGGTACAGCATGGAAACAGGCCCTTCGGCCCACCAAGTCTACGCTGACCATCGATACACTAGTTCTACGTTATCCCAGTTTCGCATCCTACACACGAGGAGTAATTTTTAGAAGCCAATTAACCTACAAAGCTGCACATCTTTGGAATGTGGGAGGAAACCGGAGCAGCTTGGGAAAACCTATATGGTCACAGGGAGAACGTGCAGACTCCTCTCGTTGCACTGCATCCAACTCCTGTTGTTGCAATGTATCTAAGCTCTGTGCTCATTTAATGACGATTCTTGACCCTCTGTGCTTTATGTTCATCATTTTGATTGGTTGTCCACCAACACCAGGAAGTTCTCCATCCCACACTCTGCTAACATACACTGTACCAAAATGTTCAAAATATATTTCACCCAGTCTTGTCAATTTACAAGATTTTGCTCAAGGAAATGATTTCCAAAATATGATTGTAGTCATGATTGTAGTCACGCCTGGCCAATAGGGTATTTATCATCTGTTGCTCAGCCAGGTTAACCAATTGCATAGAACATAGAACAGTACAGCATAGTACAGCTCATTCCATATATCCACCACCCTCTGTGTGAAAAAGCTGCTCCTTACGTTCCTATTATATATTTCCCCTCTCACCTTAAACCTGTTCTCTGGTTTTTGATTCTCTTACTCTGGGTAAAGTACTCTGTGTATTTATTTCTATGTATTCCCCTCATAATTTTATACACCCCTATAAGATCACCCCTCAGACTCCTGTGCTCCAAGGAATAAAGTCCTAGCCTGCTCAACTTCTCCCTATAGCTCAGGCCCTCAAGTCTTCGCAACATCCTCACAAATATTCTCTGAACACTTTTCACCTTAGCAACATCCTTTCTCTTGCAGAGTGACCACAACTGAACACAATACTCCAAATTCTGCCTCACCAACGTTTTGAACAATTGTAACATAATATTCCAACTTCTTTACTCAATACCATGACTGATGGCCAATGTACCGAAATACTTCTTGACCACCCTATCCACCTGGGACGCCACTTTCTGGAAACTATGTACCTGCACTCCTAGATTTCTCTGCTCTACAACACTCAACAGGGCTCTGCCATTCACTGTGAAAGTCCTGTCTTAGTTTGACTTCTCAAAATACAACACCTCACAAATATCTGCTTTAAACTCCATTAACCGTTCCTCAGTCCACTTGCCCAGCTGATCAAGATCCTTGATCGTTTTTGATAACCATCTTTGCTATCTGTGATACCACTTTAGTGTCATCTGCAAACTTACGAATCATGCCCTATACATTCTCATCCAAACCTTTGATATGAACCGCAAACAGCAATGGGCCCTCGAATATATCACACAGTGCCCTCGGATATATCTGATTATGATAATTCTGGAAATATCCCCGCATATAATGGGTGATAATAGTTTGGAACTCTTTCTTAAATGGAAAATGGTGCTAGGTAAATTGGTTAGCAGACAGGAAACAAAAAGAAGGTCCCTTTCAGAATGGCAGGCAGTGACTAGTGGGGTACCGCAAGGCTCGGTGCTGGGACCGCAGCTATTTACAATATACATTAATGACTGAGATGAAGGGATTAAAAGTACATTAGCAAATTTGCGGATGACACAAAGCTGGGAGGCAGTGTGAACTGTGAGGAGGATGCTGTGAGGATGCAGGGTGACTTGGACAGGTTGTGTGATTGGGCAAATGCATGGCAGATGTAGTTTAATGTGGATAAATGTGAGGTTATCCACTTTGGTGGAAAAAACAGGAAGGCAGATTATTATCTGAATGGTGTCAAGTTAGGAAACGGGGATGTACAAAGAGATCTGGGTGTTCTTGTTCATCAGTCACTTTAAGTTAGCATGCAGGTACAGCAGGCAGTGAAGAAAGCTAATGGCATGTTGGCCTTTATGACAAGAGGAGTTGAGTACAGGAGCAAAGAGGTCCTTCTGCAGTTTTACAGGGCCCTAGTGTGACCGCACCTGGAGTACTGTGTGCAGTTTTGGTCTCTAAATTTAAGGAAGGATATTCTTGCTATTGAGGGCGTGCAGTGTAGGTTCACTAGGTTAATTCCCGGAATGGCGGGACTGTCGTATGTTGAAAGACTGGAGCGACTAGGCTTGTATACACTGGAATTTAGAAGGATGAGAGGGGATCTTATTGAAACAAATACGATTATTAAGGGATTGGACACATTAGAGGCAGGAACCATGTTCCCAATGTTGGGGGAGTCCAGAACCAGGGGCCACAGTTTACGAATAAGAACTGAGATGAGGAGAAGCTTTTTCATTCAGAGAGTTGTAAATCTGTGGAATTCTCTGCCTCAGAAAGCAGTGGAAGCCAATTCTCTGGATGCTTTCAAGAGAGAGCTAGATAGAGCTCTTAAAAATAGAGGTGTAAGAAAATAACTGCAGATGCTGGTACAAATCGAATGTATTTATTCACAAAATGCAGGAGTAACTCAGCAGGTCAAGATAGCGGATCAGGGGGTACGGGGAGAAGGAAGGAACGGGGTACTGATTGTGAATGATCAGCCATGATCACATTGAATGGCGGTGCTGGCTCAAGGGGCCGAATGGCCTACTCCTGCACCTATTGTCTATTGTAAATAGATCATTTTACAATAAATCTGAGATCATGGGAGTATTTTATTGTCATGGTGTAGTACATCGTTATACATGGACATGCTCTACTCCATGTGTATCTAAGCAGATAGACATACTGTGATCCTGCTGGAAGGCAGTGTTGTGCTGCATCTACTTTGTGACAATGACACTGACTGAAATAGAGCCTGTAAGCAGAAATGTGAAAACTCGCAAATTTCAAGGTTAGGTGGTTAGCCTCTTTTAAACTTTATATAATGTATCTCAATCTATGAAAACATTACACATGGTGCTATTGGATATTCTGCAAAGGCATGTACATAAAATTAGTTTTACAGTTCAATGAATCTCAGTGAATGATGGTGCAGGTTCACAGAGTAAAGTGGTCTGCTTGCTCCATATCTTACTCTCCCATGTTCACAGAACTACAAGATAGTAACTCAGCATTCAAGTTGTGATTTATGACTTTCATTCAAGAAGGTCACAAGTGTAATATCTCTTGCAAATATTTATGTATGTTTTATGACTGGTAGATAATTGCCTCTTTATCAATTATTCAACAGATGTTGAAATGAGTCTCTAGTAAAGAGGTAACTAGCATTCTAAGGTCACACAAAAGGACACACATGGTGGATTTATTACATGCACTAAATTACGCAAGCATTATCATTTTATTAGCACATTGGTTATCATAGAAACATAGAAACATAGAAAATAGGTGCAGGAGTAGGCCATTCGGCCCTTCGAGCCTGCACCGCCATTCAATATGATCATGGCTGATCATCCAGCTCAGTAGCCTGTACCTGCCTTCTCTCCATACCCCCTGATCCCTTTAGCAAAAAGGGCCACATCTAACTCCCTCTTAAATATAGCCAATGAACTGGCCTCAACTACCTTCTGTGGCAGAGAATTCCACAGACTCACCACTCTCTGTGTGAAGAAATGTTTCCTCATCTCGGTCCTAAAAGACTTCCCCCTTATCCTTAAGCTGTGACCCCTGGTTCTGGACTCCCCCAACATCGGGAACAATCTTCCCGCATCTAGCCTCTCCAACCCCTTAAGAATTTTATATGTTTCTATAAGATCCCCCCTCAGTCTTCTAAATTCCAGCGAGTATAAGCCTAGCCTATCCAGTCTTTCCTCATATGAAAGTCCTGCCATCCCAGGGATCAATCTGGTGAACCTTCTCTGTACTCCCTCTAAGGCAAGAACGTCTTTCCTCGGGTTAGGAGACCAAAACTGCACACAATACTCCAGGTGTGGTCTCACCAAGGCCCTGTACAACTGCAGCAGAACCTCCCTGCTCCTAAACTCAAATCCTCTTGCTATGAATGCCAACATACCATTCGCTTTCTTCACTGCCTGCTGCACCTGCATGCTTGCTTTCAATGACTGGTGCACCATGACACCCAGGTCACGTTGCATCTCCCCTTCTCCCAATCGGTCACCATTCAGGTAATACTCTGCTTTCCTGTTCTTGCCGCCAAAGTGGATAACCTCACATTTATCCACATTATATTGCATTTGCCATGCATTTGCCCACTCGCCTAATCTATCCAAGTCACGTATCGAACGTATACAGAGGTTAGTGAAGACAAACTCAAGAATAGAAGAAACTAAATCTAAGTATTTTGAACAGAGGAGAAAGGTGCATTCAGAAATGTTGTATTTCTTTATCAATTTAATGTACAGTTTTACTTTACTGTGGATCTCAGTATAGGAACAGGAGGCACATAACATACACAGCTGGATCCAGTCGTAAATGGTCGAAAATCAGCCTTGCTAATTAAATTTCTAAACACCCATTTTCTTTGATACCCTTTATCGCAAAGCAAACCTAATTGGAAAGAAATTTTGACGAAAACATTTGCACTTGCCACAAAAAATATATTTCCTGGTTTGTATATACAGGCATAGATGTCAGCCTTCAAAGAAAGAGTTGTCTTAGACAAAGCAATTCCCAATTGTCTGTCCATGTCCCAAAAAGAAAAATGGTTAATGAAGGGTTGTCATTGTTGTATTATTAGAAATATTGTGGTCAATTTTAAGCAACAATGCTTTTCATCAACATCAAAATAAATGTAGTCTGAAGAAGGGTTCTGACCTGAAATGTCACCTATCCATGTTATTCCAGCACTTTGTGTCTTTTTGTAAACCAGCATTTGGACTTCCTTGTGTTTTTATATTCAGTTGTCTTTGCAAAGTTGAAGAATAATTATAAAGCAGGACATTGGGCATTATTTTGAAATGTTCACCTTGGGTTTTCATATATTCCTGGACCAGGAGTCACACACTTCTACCTCAGAGGCAAGAAAGTTGTGACAGAGTCTTCTGAGGAGAGAGTGGGGATCTTGGATTCTCCAAGCAAGCTTTGAGTACAACTTGAAAGTTTTCTTTGTCTATCTGGTAATCTCTCCCTGCAGCTCCAATGGACAGACCACATAGTTTGAGATTATCACAAAATGTTGGAGTAACTCAGCAGGTCAGGCAGCATCTTGGAGAGAAGGAATTGGTGACGTTTCGGGACGAGACCCTTCTTCAGACTGATGTCAGGGGGGGCGGGACAAAGAAAGGATATAGGTGGAGACAGGAAGACAGCGGGAGAACTGAGAAGCGGAGGGGAATAGAGGGACAGAGGAACTATCTAAAGTTAGAGAAGTCAATGTTCATACCGCTAGGCTGTAAGCTGCCCATGCGAAATATGAGGTGCTGTTCTTCCAATTTCCGGTGGGCCTCACTATGACACTGGAGGAGGCCCATGACAGAAAGGTCAGACTGGGAGTGGGAGGGGGAGTTGAAGTGCTTAGCCACTGGGAGATCAGGTTGGTTAAGGCGGACTGAGCGAAGGTGTTGAGCGAGACAATCACCGAGCATACGTTTGGTCTCGCTGATGTAGAGAAGTTGACATATGGAACAGCGGATGCAATAGATGAGGTTGGAGGAGGTGCAGGTGAATCTCTGTCTCACCTGGAAAGACTGTTTGGGTCCTTGGATGGAGTCGAGGGGGGAGGTAAAGGGACAGGTGTTGCATCTGTTGCGGTTGGAGGGGAAAGTGCCTGGGGAGAGTGTGGTTTGGGTAGGAAGGGACGAGTGGACCAGGGAGTTACAGAGGGAACGGTCTCTGCGGAAGGCAGAAAGGGGAGGGGATGGGAAGATGTGGCCAGTAGTGGGATCCCGTTGGAGGTGACAGAAATATTAGAGGATTTGATGGGGTGGAAGGTGAGGACAAGGGGGATTCTGTAATGGGGTGGAAGGTGAGACCTACGCCAGACTCCAAAAGCAGACACTCTTTATGGAGATCTGTTGCAGGAAAAGGTTACCAATTTAGTCAGCTAAGATTTGGCTCCCAAGTTTCAATCTCAGCTCAGAATCTGAACAATGTGCTCTTCGGATATTATGGAATTAATGAAACAGCACAGAAAAAAGGCCAATCAGCCCATCATGTCCATGTGATTTCTCTGCCAGAAACCCTCACTGGTTCCACCCACCAGCCCCTTCTCCACAGTCTCGCAACCTTTTCTTCACCATATAAGTAATTCTCCCTTAAAGGGCACAATGATACTTGCCTCACCATATATGCAGGAAAGTAATTTCTAGATTCCAACCGTACATTGTATTAAAATGGATTTCCTCATGTCACTATTAATTCCATCTCTTTATTTTATGCATGTGACCTTCACTCTGTTTCCTCCACCGACAGGTACAAGTTCTCACAATCTAGACCGCTCATTCTTTTATATATTTTATTTACCATCAGCCTTCCTTTTTGTAAAGAAAACTCCTTCAGCCTCTCGCATCCGTTGTACTTTATCCCAAGACCATAAATCTTTTCAGGCCTTCTCTAATGCCTTCACATCCTTGCTGTAATGAGGCTAACAGGATTAAACACAATATTACAGGATTAGTGTTTTAGAAAAGTGAAACATTAATTTATATCTTTCATCGATAAAATCCAGAATTGTACTCGGCCTATTATCCGCCTTCTCAATCTGTTCTGTCCCTCTAATGTGTACCCACATACCATCTGGTTCTGCACCCCTTTTATAACAGTACCCTTTATTCTGTATTGCCTATCCTCAGTCCTGCTAACAAAATGCATCGCCTCGTCTTTCTCCACATTAGACTTTATTTATCATGCCTTGCCCATTCCACCAGCCTGCTGCAATTGATCAAAACCGTCTTAGCAGTTCATAACACTACCGGGTTTAATGTCATTCACAGATTTAGAAATGTAGCTTGCATTCAAAAGATAGCTGATTAATATGGGTAAAAAACATCAATAGACCCATAATGTTTGGGGACATTTATTTGCTTTGTATAGGGTCAGTGTGATAGCTCAAGGTATTGAGCCCATTCCATGCTGGTTCAACTCTGGGTGTATCTGGACTCGTATTGCTTGTGTTTCTTCCAGCACAAGCTATTTGGTCCATCAAGTCCATGCCAGCACTTGCGGTACATCCAGCAGAACGATCCCCCTACCTATCTCCCAATAATCTATTCTTACAAGAGCATCAAGCATGCTGATTTTCCTGCCAAGGAAAGACACAAAAAGTCTGAGTAATGCTGGAGTAACTCAGTGGGTCCGGCAACATCACTGGAGAACATGGATCGGTGATGTTTCGGGTCAAGACCCTTCTTCGCACCCCAGAAGGCCAATTTACCTCACACAATTAGCCACACATTTGGAATAAGGAAGGCATTCTGTAGCTCTGGGGAAACGCATGCAGTCACAGAGGAGGTGAGCAAGCTCACAAAAAAACATTGAGCTTATGGTATCTTTTATTTAGCCTACTTTGGGACACAATGATACCTCCTGAGGTACAACAGATTTGAGAAACTGTAGTGTTTTTGATAGAGAAAGGAATCTAGGTTTGATCCTTCTTCCATTTATATTCTGTTAATTTCCTTCCTTCCCTTAGTAAATCAAATATTCTGCAACAGATTAACTTCTAGGACAATTTTGTGATTGGTGCTGAGTTTGAATCCTCAGCTGCCTCAATATTAAGCTGTAAAAACAGAGGCCAAATCATAACAGTGCCATGGATCACCTCATGTGCAAGTATATATGGTATGAAATATTTAGTAGTCAATATTAATTATTTATCAAAACAGCATTACAGCTGCATGAAGATTAAAAAAAAAAAATAGTACTGCTGATGCTCAGAATTGGAAATAGTTACAGAAAATGCTGGCCAGTCAGCAGCTGAAAATGTTTTGGGTTGAGACATGTGATGACCTACAATTCCCCTGTGTGACAAATCATGCTGGTTGCCTGCCTCTATAACAAGTGTGTAACATTCCTCCTTCACCTGCCCGCACTCTTTATGTATTCCCCCCAAGAGCAATGGGAAGAGGCAGAACTACACTTCCAGTACAGGGAACATTTATTTAATCAGTAAAGACTAGCCTCTGAGTGTTGGTGAACATGGAGTGCCTTTAACACTTTTACAGCAAAATGCAGTGTTAGGTTGACCTCGTAGAAATGTAACAAAGGGTATACTTTAAAATAAAGAATGCTGTCGGTCTCATCAGGCTTCATAAAAACAGCTGTTAAGAAATCCAATTTATTCCTAAGTAATGTAATTGACTTAAATGTCAAATGTTGAGAAAATCTGTTAAATAACATTGTTTTTTTGCATGCAACAGAAATAGAAGCATTGTGTTTTTTTCCAGAGTTGAATCCATGGAGAAGAAAATATTTATTTTGGGGAGATTTCTGGGCATGTTGAGCTTCTTTGTTTTATTTTGGGCTCAGAGTATTGGAACTATGTCTTGCTGGTTCAGCTGGTGTAGCTGCACTCATATTGCTCCTGTTTCCCTACAGCATGAGCCATTTGGCCCATCAAGTCCATGCGAGCCCTCACGGCACATCCATCTGTCTCTTTCCCCTGCAATCTATTCTCACAAGAGCATCAACCCCCTGATTCTCCTGCTAGCACTGAAAGCCAATACTCCTCCCATTTGGAATAAGGAAGGTATTCAGCAGCCGTGGGCAAACCTGTGCAGTCACAGGGGGATGTGGATGCTCCACACAGCACCCACATTCAAGATTGATCCTGAGTCACAAAAGCAGAGCAGCAGCAGCTCCTCTGCTTTATCATTATGCCGTGGGTTTCAAGGTTACGGAGGGAAACCAGGCACTTTTTGGAACATAGGGTGCACAACATCATCAAGGGCAAGACAATTTGCTCCCCCTCTCCAATATCTCATAAAGATTAGGAGATTTCTGCTACATTTGAAGAGTGATAGAATCAAGGAAAAGTCCTCACAATCTTAAAATTAGCGTGGTCATTTTGAGAGATACTGGTTTATGCTGAAGATTGGGGGATATTGGATCTTTCTCTGCCCAAAACTAAAATTGAAACTTTAAGGAGACTTCAACCAATATGCAGACCAAGAGTCTAGCTATAGCTCAGCTGCTGAATGAGCAGCAGAAAAGTGCTTCACTGATTAGATGCCCAAATGTAGCAATTCACCAGCATCCTTGTCAAAAATGAGGCTGGGTGGAGAATACAACGAGTAAAGTAGAGCTGGTCTGAAAATTAATATGCCACACTTCCCTATGTTCTACGACAAAGCAATGCCCATATCTGCTATTCTTTGAACAATGGTATTGTTGCACTAAATGTAACACATTACATTTTATCAGTCAGGGTATTGTCAGTCAGGGTATTGAGTTGCCAGGACTTGAGGGTCTGAGATATAGGGAGAGGTTGGGCAGGATAGGATTTTATACCTTGGAGCGCAGAAGAATGAGGGGTGATCTTATAAAGGTGCATAAGATCATGAGGGTATAGATAGAGGAACTGCACAGAGCCTTTTACCCAGAATAGGGGAATCAAGAATCAAGGGACTTAGGTTTAAGGTCAGGACTCAGGGCCAAGGTGAGAGATGAAAGATTTAATTGGAACCAGAGGGGCAACCTTTATACACGTTAGGTGGTAGGTATATGGAATGAGCTGTCAGATGAGGTAGTTGATGCATGTACATGGATAGGAAAGAGGGATATGGACCAAATGCAGGCAGGTGGGACCTATGTAGATGGCGCATCTTGGTTGTCATGGACAAGTTGAGCTGAAGGGTCTGTTTCCATGCTGCGTGACTCCATAGCAAATATACTCTTAACTCTACCCCATTCAATTATTCTATTTTTGTACTTTCATATGTTTTCCTACTGCGTGTATTACAGTCTTGTCACTGTATCTATGACTGCATTTATCATTAGTATATGCATAGTGTTTGCTCTGTGAGCCTCATGTGCACATGGAATATCATTGCACCCTGAAGTATATGACAGCAAACTAATCTGGTGACACAGGAAACTGCCGATGCTAGGATCTTGGGCAAAAAACAAAGTGCTAAAGGATGTCCACTGGTCAGGCAGCATTTGTCGAGGAAATGGACATACAACATTTTGAGTAAGGACCGTTCTTCAGACTGTTGGGGTATGGGCATGAAAGCTAAAAAGGAGAAGTGAGGCAGAAGGTGGGAAAGAGACAAAAGGGTGTCAGATAAGGAGATAAGGAGTGAAATGCAAAGTCAAAGGGAAGGATATGGGTGGAAGAGGACATGATGGTGTGGAAAGCGGGGAGATAAAAGGGAAATATATTATTCAAAGATGGGAGATGAGTGTACAAAGGAGGGAAAAGGAGCAGTATGACCTAGGTTGTGGGAGAAATGTGTGAGCACTGGGGTGGGCAGTTGGGGAGGACAGAAAGAGAGGGTATGGAATATTACTTGAAATTGGGGAATTCAATGTTAATTGGATTGCAGACTATCCAAACAGAATATAAGGTGCTGTTCTTTCAGATTGTGAGTGGCCTCACTCTGGCAATGGAGGAGCCTAGGGCAGAAAGGTTAGAATGGCAATAGAAAGGAGAGTTAAAGATCGTTAACGGCTGGGAGTCTTGGTGGATAGAGTACAAGTATTTGGTGAAACTGTTGCCTAGTTTACACTTGGCCCTGCCGAAGCAATCAAAATTGACAAGTTTGGAAGAGGTACACGTGAACCTCTCAGTCTCTGCACCTTCTTTGGTTCACTCATCTTTTATCACCCAACAGTGGGAGCAAACAGACAATTCTGTTTCCTACTTTACAACAGTGTCAATACTTTACAAATACTGCATTTGATGTAACAGACTTTGGACTGCATAGTAAGGAGCATATGGATATTTTCATTTCTTCTGTTATAAATCCTGATTCTTTTGCACAGAATGGCCAGATGCGAGTCTAAGCATGTCTAGTCCACCCAGCCATACTGTCAGAAAACCAGGATTTTTTATGGTCTCCACTTTCCTATTTTCTGATCCACAGAGGATTTCATTGCAATACTTCTGGGAAACAGTGCTTAATAAAAACATTATCCTTTCAAATTTGTGAGCAATCCATCTGTATTTTTGAAACAGCTGCTTCCATTACAAATGATTGTCACAAACATTTTCATGCAGCAGCTTTGTTTTTTAGAATCATTTCTTCATGACTTTATGAAAAACAATCCAGCTAAATCATACAAATTAACATTAATTCTTCACAGAGATGAGCCTCTTCATCACATTTAGAATTAAAGGACATTCTTTTAGGAAGGAGATGAGGAGAAACTTATTTAGTCAGAAGTTGATGAATCTGTGGAATTCTTTGCCACAGAAGGCTGTAGAGGCCAAGTCAGTGGATATTTTTAAGGCAGAGATAGGTAGATTTTTGATTAATACAGGTGTTGGAGCAGAGTTCATCTTAGTGTGGCAGTTTCTCAACAACTGGGAACAAATAAACTGCAGCAAGTTTTTGAAGTACTATCTAGTGTAGCCATCAATAAGCTGTCAAGTCAATATTTATTCAATGAAGACCCTTGGAAGCTTGTTCCAGTAGAACAAAATGTAATTAAAAAAAGACTAGGTTTTCTCCATATTATCTTCAGTCAAGTAGTTAAAGCATCCACAATTACCTGTCAACTCCATTCTGTCGCAGTTATTAAACATTAATGACTGCATTTAAACAACATAGACAGGAGTAACTACTGATCCATGAGGAATGTTTTAAAATGAATGCATGGTAATACAACCTGCACCCAGACAACACTTTTAAAGCAAAATGCAGCAATACATTCCAGGTGAGTACTTTTATGAGAGTGTGTAAAATTTTTGATGAGGGTCTGCAAAAGGAATTGGTGCCGGAGCCTCAACTTTTTATAATTTACAATTATATAAGTAACTCAGATGAAGGTATGATTGCCAAATTCGTGGATGACACAAATATAGGGTGGAAATTAAGTTGTGAAAGAGGACAAACTGAAGCTACAAAGGGATGCAGATGGGTTTAGTAAGTTGGCAAAATCGGTTAAGGAGAAATATGGGGAAATATGAAATTGTCCATTGGCAAGAAAAATAGAAAAATAAGTATATTATCCAAATGGAGATATAAAGTAATCTGTGTATCATGATTCACAAGAGACAAGTAATTTGGAAAGTTAACAGAATGTTATCATTGAAGATGCAAACAACTGTAGTAAAATGGAGATATAAAGAACTATATCAGTCTGAAGAATGGTCCCGGCCCAAAATGTCACTTGTCCATTTCCCTCCACAGATGACTCATTGAGTTCCTCCAGCACTTGGTGTTTTGGTCAGAATGTTACTTTTTATGGCTAGAAGAATTGAATATAAAAGTATGGAAGTTAATCTTCAGTTATAATGGGCATTGGTGAGGCCACATCAGGAGCACTGCGTACAACACTGATCTCCTCATTTTAGGAAAGATCTAAAGGCAAGTTAGTAGTTTAGGGATGGATTTCTGGGCTGATACCTGCTATGGAAAAGTGGAAAGGTTGGACAAGCTAGGCTGTCATCCACTGGAGTTCAGAAGAGTGAAAAGCTATTTGAGTGAAATACAAGATCTGGAGGTATCTTGACAGGATGGACGTGGAGAGGATGCTTTATCTTGTGCGGCAAGTCTAGAACTAGGACTACTGTTTAAAGGTAAGGTATCACCCATTTAAAACAGAAGAGAGTATCTTCATTCACAGGGCCATGAGTTTTCGGGAAAACCTTTCCTCGAAGGATGATGGAAGCAGAGTCTTTGAATATTTTTGAGGCAATTTATATTCCTGATAAGTAGGAGGGTGAAAGACTACACCATTGATTCTTGATTAATATGGGTGTCAGGGGTTATGGGGAGAAGGCAGGAAAATGGGGTTAGGAGGGAGAGATAGATCAGCCATGATTGAATGGTGGAGTAGACTTGATGGGCCGAATGGCCGAATTCTGCTTCTATTACATATGGCCTTATGATCATTGGTCAACAGTAATACAGAGCTGAAGTCACAAGCAGATTTACCATGATCATTAGTAACCAGGCTCGAGGGGCCGAATGTTGTAGTGCTGCCAGGTTGAAGGTTGGTACGTTTATATGTATCACTGTGCAGGGGGAATATTAAGTATGCTGGCTTAAAGAATTATCAAATAATTAACTTTAGGAAATTTAAAAAAATAGAAATAAAAACAATCAAACAGCACCTTGTCCTCCTCCAACATTCAATATGGTCATGGCTGATCTTTTACCTCAGTATTCCTTCCCTGAAGTAGTATCCTTGATTATCAAAGCATTTTTTGACCTTTGTCTGCAAACACTCAGTGGTGCAACAAGAATGGTCAAAAGACCAGAAATGGAGGAGTGTAGGAATTCATAAGCTTGTAGGGCAATAAGAGTTCTCAGAAAAAAAAACCTAACCAAGAAGGTGGTTCAAAAGTGAAATTAAATCCATTTGCACACATGAATTTAATATATCATTTTCAGAGAATTTCAGAAATGCTTTGGGCATAGCCTTGAAATACCAATTTTGAATTAATTCTCAAGACGTTAATGGAACATTGACACACAATAGGGTGGTGTAATCAATCCATTTTATCACACAAAAAGCAAATCATCTTTTCTAAAGTTATCTATGACCTTTGGTCGCTGTTATCATTTCTTCTGAATCTCTTTTTAACCCAAATTCCCATCTTAATAGTGAGCTTATCTTCTTTCACACACCACACACCACATATCAGCTTATGAGATTCTTGACTTTCTTAATCTGGACTTATTTGGTCTATGTGACCTGGACTAAACGTGTAATAAAGTAAAAACTGTGTTTTAACACTTTTTAAAGATTATTGAACTGAATTTCAAAAGTTGGGTACAATGCTGAGGCATTATTGCATAAGGCACAAGTCATTGAGGATTAATTTATATCCTGAGCTATTTTGGGCAAATCAATCATAGGAAGTTGCTTTTTGAATCTTTCGTTCTGTTCTGTAGATTATATCATGAGGTTAGGACCCTGAAGAATTGTAATGGACAATTTTGAATATATGGACCTATACACACAACATAAGGTGCTCATCCATAACACCATCAGCTTCTTATCTGGAGATAATGAACCAGCATCGATTGAACTAGATTTAAACCACTTCTTCAACATGAACACAAAGTGAATGAAAATGCTATTATACTCTGATCAATGAAGAGGGAAAGGAAATACCTAGTAATTTCAAGTCGATTAACCTAAAGTGCACAGTGGGACAATTTAAGAGACAGTACTCCAGATACGATGAATTGTGATTTTGGATCAATAGGGAATAATGGCTCCGATTTTCGTAAGAAATACCCAAAATTCCATACGGAATGGCCAGAAGCATCAGGAACTTAAGACTGTGCAAGCTGGCATGAATAAGGAAACCGCCAATTTCCTGTGTGCTCGGTGATAGTTTGGTAATTTTGAATGTCCCAGGGAGTACAGTATAGACAGGGAGTACAGTGTAGACAGTATCTGAGGATCATCATGCAGTAGCTGTCCACGAATCACATTGGGGAGGTTCACTGAACCTGCACCAGCCTAAACTCACAGTAGGTTCTATGATCCCATCTATTTCAATGAACAGTTATGACACTTAAGGAACTGTGGAGAGCTTCAGGAAGCTGAAGCATTTTGAATAACAAGTCAGCTAATAAAACATCAAAAATGCAATTTGTTCACATTTAATTTTAAGCTTTATTTTATAAAAATCTCTTGGTAATGTGAATAATTTTTAGTTATTGAATATTTGTGAAAATCAGAGACATTCTTAACTCTTTAAACTGCTTGACAGTCAGTTCAGCTTGGCAGCAAAGCTTATCCAGCTGTGAAAAAATCCTTAGAAGTGGGCTTGTTTAGACCAGATAGCTTGGGTATGCACAGGTCTTGCTGCTTGGGGACTGGCAAGCCTCAGTGACTTTTTATTGCCAGGAATTTCCAAGCTAATAAGTGGATGCCAATATTAATAAGCCATGTTTTACTGATGTAATTGGGTTTAGGGAAGAGGTTGTCAATGAAAATGCAGTGCATGCTATGCAAATGGACTTTCAAAAGCTCTTTGAATAAGTCTGCAGCAATAAGCAGCTATGAATCATCATTAGACATCATTTAACTGGAGCGTGGCTAATTCTGTGCCTCTATTTAAGCAAGGAAATGCCTGGGAATTAAAAAAAAAAATCGAGTCTAGCATCTGTGGTAGGTAAATTACTGCAGAATATATAGAGGGAAATATATAGAGAGAAAGATGAAGGCTAATTCAGGATAGTCAGCATGATTTTGTACATGGGAGATAGTGTCCCACAAATTTGATTGAGTTTTTTGAAGAAGTAACCAAGAAGGTTGATGAGAAGACTGGAGATGTTGTCCACATGGACTTTAGTGCAGTCTTTGATAACGTTCTGCATAGTAGGCTACACTGGAAGGTTAGATTGCCTGGGAACCCGGGAATGCTAACTTTCTGGATACAGAATTGGCTTCATGGAAGGAAGCAGAGGGTATTGGTGGGAGAATATTTTTCTGACTGGAGTGTCTTGGCCCAGAGATCAGTGCTGGGTCCATTGCTGTTTGTGGTTAAATCAACGATCTGGATGAGAATGTACAAGGTATGCATATCACACTAAAGTAGGTGGTATGGTACACAGTAAAGATGGTTATCAAAAATGACAGCATGATCTTGATCAGTTAAGCAAGTGGCTAATGGAGTTTATTATAGATAAGTGTGAATTGTTGCATTTCTGGAAGTCAAACCTGGGGCAGGACCTTTACAGTGAATGGCACGGCCCTGGGGAATGTTGCAGAGCAGAGGGATCTAGGATTACAAGTACATAATTTCCTGAAATTGGCCTTCATCAGGGTATTGAGTTTGTCGTTGGGATGTTATTTTACAGTTGTACAAGATGTTGATGAGGCTGCATTTGGAGTATTCTGTTAAGTTTAGGTCACCCTACTATAGGTATGATATTGTTAAACTGTAAAAAATGCAGAGGATATTTACAAGGATGATACCAGGTCTCAAAGGTCTAACTATAGGGAAACATTTGGCAAGCTAGGACTTCATGCCCTGGGGTGCAGGAGGCTAAGGGGTGATTTTCCAGAGCTGTATAAAATCATGAGGGGAATTGATAAGGTGAATGCACAGATCCCTTTACCAAGGATATAGGAATCAAAATCATAGGTTTAAGGTGAGACAGGAAAGATTTGAGGGCCTGTCCCAGTTACGCGATTTTTAAGGCGACTGCTGGCGACTGTCAAAGTCGTAGCAGATTGGCAATTTTTTTTTTACCCTACGACAATGTCTACGACAATGACCACGACAATGCCGAGTCAGGTCGATACAAGTTACTTTTTTTTGTGAAACTAGCACCTGGCTAAGAGATTACACCGTCTTCAGAAACATCGTGAAATTCCCACGCTTACCTGACCGTCAAACTGTCGCCTCCAATCTACCTGTCCAATGTCCTGACGGTAAATAAATCGGTTAAACAAAACTATCTTCTGGTATCTTCAAATGCCTTTTCTTAATTTTAGTATTACGTGCTTCTAAGTGCATCTGCCACAAGGATTTTTCAGTGAACCTCCAGCAGAACCAATGTGTTCCCGTGGGATACTTGGAATCTGGTTTTAACGTGACGTCCTGGACTTTTCCGAAAGACAGCGAGAACCCGACTGCCAATGCTGTTGTTCCCACTGTCTTTGTATCAGCCTCCCCGGTATCAACATCTTTTACTTATCCAGTCCCGCTGAAAATCCCACGGCCACTCTTCCTCCCACTGTTGGGAGATCCGATTCCTTGTAACCTGCTGCAGTTAGGTCGAAGAAAATAGACACTAAAATGCTGGAGTAACTCAGCGGGACAGGCAGCATCTCTGGAGAGAAGGAATGGGTGGCATTTGGGGTCGAGACCCTTTCTTCAGACTGAGAGTCTGGGGAAAGGGGAAACGAGAGATCCCTGGACGTTGGTAAGGAACAAATGAATGAAAGATGAGTTGCTCGAGCTTTTTGTGTCTATCTTCGGTTTAAATCAGCATCTTAAGGCAGGGTGAATGTACGAAGGTCCCTGACCAGAGACAATCTCTGCTATCCTAATTACTAATCGTTAAACCACAAAAGAAGCCACTCTGCGGGTGTTTACTCGACAATCCCCTGCTGTTACAGTATGTATAAGAAAATAACTGCAGATGCTGGTACAAATCGAAGGTATTTATTCACAAAATGCTGGAGTAACTCAGCAGGTCAGGCAGCATCTCAGGAGAGAAGGAATGGGTGACGTTTCGGGCCGAGACCCATGGTCTGAAGAAGGGTCTCGGCCCGAAACGTCACCCATTCCTTCTCTCCTGAGATGCTGCCTGACCTGCTGAGTTACTCCAGCATTTTGTGAATAAATACCTTCGACCTGTTACAGTATGGTCGGCAGTTTATCAGGATACCGGAATAGAATGATTTGACCAAATAGTTATTGACTGAAAGCAAGTTTATGTAGTTAAGCATTTGATAATAATCGCTCTATTGTTTAAAATCGACAAATTACTGATGTCACTAAACTGCAACTTATTCAATTATAACGGAGGAGAGACAGCATCCTGGTCTCCGCCCCCATTTCACACCTGGCTGTTGCAGCTGCACTTCTGTCAGCTGTCAAAATGGGTTTTGACAGTTCCTGTCGGACCTTGTCTTCTCCTGATCCCGCTACCTGTCTCCGGTTGACGTTGGTAGTCAGCAATGAAATTCATCCATCCTCAGTACCGGCGACAACCTAACAAACCTGGGGACAGCATGTGACAGCGCCCGCAATAAGCTACGATACTTGGCGACAAGCCAGCTGTTGGCGAAAAATTTCGAACAGGTAACATTTTCCGCGACGCGCCGAGATCCGCTATGACTCATTGAAGACTCCTCACGATCATGCCCGCGACACCCCGGCAAACGTGCAATGACAGCCTAGTCGCCGGCAGTCTCCTTAAAATCGCCTAACTGGAACAGGCCCTTTAATAGGCACCTGATGGGCGACATCAGAAACGTATCGAAAACTTATCGAGACGTATAAGATTATTAAGGGGTTGGACACGTTAGAGGCAGGAAACATGTTCCCAATGTTGGGGGAGTCCAGAACAAGGGGCCACAGTTTAAGAATAAAGCGTAGGCCATTTAGAACTGAGATGAGGAAAAACTTTTTCAGTCAGAGTTGTGAATCTGTGGAATTCTCTGCCTCAGAAGGCAGTGGAGGCCAATTCTCTGAATGCATTCAAGAGAGAGCTAGATAGAGCTCTTAAGGATAGCGGAGTCAGGGGATATGGGGAGAAGGCAGGAACGGGGTACTGATTGAGAATGATCAGCCATGATCACATTGAATGGCGGTGCTGGCTTGAAGGGCTGAATGGCCTCCTCCTGCACCTATTGTCTATTGTCTATTGACATTTCCTCCGAGGCTTGTGGGTACATGAAATGCACTGCCAATGGAGATAGTTGAGGCAGGTACTATGACGGTATTTAAAAGAGCACTTGGCCAGACACATGGACAAGAAAGGTTTTGAGGGATATGGGCCATATGCGGACAAATGGGACTGCCATAGATGGGGCATCTTGGGGCCCATCCAGGCAGTTTTTCCAAGGGTTTTTTTTCCAGGCAGTATGACATTATGGCTCTCCTATAATTGAAACCCATTGGAGTGAAGGAAGGCAGTGTGACCACATTGTTGGCCGACGAAAGGAAAGAAGCAACAAAGAAAGACTGGTATAAGTGATGATAATCAGTGGTTGAAAACACCATTTGTTTTGATATATGTTAACAGCCTGAATTTGATTTTAAAGGCTATTATTTTAAAGTTTGCAGATAGTGTTATTGGTGCATTTTATGATACCTTCGATTTGAACCAGCATCTGCAGTTATTTTCTTACACGTGTTAACTTCTGAAGTATGGTTAATTGTAAAGAATTTAGTAGTAGTCTTCCAGAGGACAGACGGGTTAAATGGTAGATATGCGGCAGATGTAACAATATGCTTGGAAAAATATGCAATTAACACAATTGATATTTTTTTAACTGATGGATCAGAGCATTGATCAGGGAATTTAATGGGATTAAATGTAGCAATTCTGGGAAAAATCTGATCGATCGTGTTACTTTATCTTTGTGACAAGTTTCCATTACCACATTATCCATTAATCAACACAAGCAATCTCATTCGAGCAATGGAGATCACTGGAATGCACGATAAAAATGTACCACTGGTGGAGGGAAAGGAGATATTTTTCCGATAAATTATCTCATGTGCTTCCTTCTACAAATAACCAAAAGCTTGACATACTCAAAGCTTTTGCTTTAGTTTATCTTTAGATTTCATTTGCCCAATAATTTTCCTCAGTTTTATTTCTACTTCATCCGCCCTATATGCAGAAGATGGTGGAGAGGGATGTGTGACTAAAATATCATGATCAATAACTTGCCCGTAATTAGACAATTCTGACAGCAACTCTCAAATCAGTGATCTCTACCACCCAGAAGGACAAAAGCAGTGAATCATCATGACCTGCAGAACCCCCTCCAAGTTGTACCATCCTGCCTTGGAAATATTTTGCCATTCATTCATCATCACTGGATATCAATCCTGGAATGCTGTAGCCTAAAACAAACTGGTGAGGGACTCGGTGGGTCAGGCAGCATTTGTGGAAGGAAATGGTCAGGTGACATCTTGGGTCAGGAGTAGTAGGAGACAATTGGTAGAAAATGGTGCGAAAATGGAGAAGGAGCGGGAAATGAGCTAGAAAACAACAGGATCTATGAGCCATTAAATGAATGAATGAATGAATGAATGGATGAATGAATGAATGAATGAATGAATGAATGAATGAATGAATGAATGAATGAATAAGTTTATTGGCCAAGTATGTGCATATACAAGAAATGTGCCTTGGTGCTCCGCTCACAAATGACAACACAAACATACATTGAGCCATTGATTGATCGATGAGTCAAGTGGGAGAGGGAGAGGGAGGGGCAGAGAAAGTAACCAAGGCTGGAGGTGATATGGAGAAGGCAAAGGGTGCAGAAGGTGGAATCTGATAAGGAAGGAAGGTAGGGAGTGAAATATAGAATCTGAGGGAGGGATGGTGGCTAGAATTGGAGTGTAGGGGTGGGGAGAAAAATAGCGTATCTGGAGTGGGGAGGGGTGGGGGATTAGAAGAGGGGATAGGGCAGAGGGAGTGGAAGGGTGCAAGCAGAATTGGGGTAGCTATGGGTATCGAGGCAGGGATTGCCTTAAAGTAGAGAATTCAATGTTCATGTTGTGTTGTAGGCTATCCAAGAAGGATAAGAGGTGCTGTTCATCCAGTTTCCATGTGGTCCCACTCTGTCAATGGAGGAGGCCGAAGGCAAACAAGTCGGTATGGGAATGGGAAGGGTGATTAAAATGGTGATCTAATAACAATGTGGGCATCCCTTCACCAGAAGGACTGCATTGGTTCAAAGTGGCACACCAAGATAATTTTCCAGGGTAATTATGGATGTGCAATAAATATTGACCTTTTCAGTGAAAATTCAATCCTCTTTTGCTGGTCATTTAATTTTGTTTGGAACTAATCAGATGGTTTACAAATCTCCTGTAGAATGCAAAGATGATGAAATGGGGGTTCAGAGCATGAGCTCTGAACAGGCCTGGGTCACACTCGGAGGTCATGTTTTGGCAGCCATAAAACAGCACTAACTGAAGCTTGGAATAAATCAGAGGCCCAGACTGCTGCCTTTCTGACAACAGATCTGTGGAGAGTCAGGCCAAGTTCTGGAGATCCGCTCCTTTCTGTGTTCCCCCAGAGAATGACATTGCTCACTGCAGGCCTCGCAGGTGTGATCAGGGCACCCTGCAAACCTAATCGCGGCCCAAGGCCTTCTGATGCTCCGGTTGCTGGTGACAGTCCCATTGCCATCGTCAAGACTTGATATTCCTGTTTCCAAGCAACCACACGATCCAGAACCCTCTTTATCTCCCGGCTGGTGATCCAGGCCACAATTCAGTCACAAGACCTAATCCACTGAGCAGGGGAATTATTCAGATTGCTCTGAACAATATTCACTCCTCACCCAGCATTGTAAAGTCAGATTGCAAGGTCATTATTGAATTGCTGTTTGTGGGAATTTGCTGGAACAATTTGGCTACTATATTACAACAGTGAATGTGTTTCACAGGACTCGCTGCAAAGTGTTTTAGGTTATTCTCAAACATGAACTCTAATTTTCTTTCCATTAAATGAATGAATGAATGAATGAATGAATGAATGAATAAGTTTATTGGCCAAGTATGTGCATATACAAGAAATGTGCTTTGGTGCTCCGCTCACAAATGCCAACACAAACATATAGTTAACAATTAAGAATAAAGCATAAACATATCAAAACAATAAGGATAAAACATTACTGTTTTGATGGGTTTATGCTTTATTCTTAATTGCCAGAAAAGCTGCCAGACCTGCTGAGTGTTTCCAGGACTTTCAGCTTTTGTTTCAGTTTTCCAACATCTGCATTTTTGGGGGGATTCTCAGCTGCAATATGACTAGTTGAGCACACATATCAAGATTTTCCTGGGACCTGTTGTTGCCACTAGACTGGCAGCTCTGGGTGGACATGTCCCAGAGATGACCAGACTTTCCAATTACCTTGACATTGGTCACCTGCCTCCATCCTCGTCCACTAACTGGAAAGCAAACAGTCTCCAAAGTTACCATATGGTTATTGACGGTTGGTCAAACATATGTTTTTTGCAAAGTAATTAGCTTGTACTTATATCATTAAAAACAAGGTGTTAAAAAAAATCAGCTACATTATGACTCAACTAAGGGTTCGTATCAGCAAAGGCTGAACTTTTTCCAAGACATCCACTGGGAGATGCTTCTGGCAGGGGTTGTTAGAACATCAAATAAAGAACAGAAGAGCACAGAAGAGAACAGGCCTATTGGCCCACAATGTGTGTGGCGAACACGATGCGCTTAAACTAATCTCCTCAGTCTACACGTGATCTATATCCCTCTATTCCTGCATATCCATGTACCTTTTATAAATCCTTTCAAATGCCACTATCTTATCTGCCTCCACCACCATCCCTGAGAGCAATGTTCCAGGCACCCACCACTCTCTGTGCAAAAAAAAAAGTGTCTCGCACATTTAACTTTGCCCCTCTCATTTTAAAGCTGCACCATCTAATCCTAGGTAATCATTGGGAAAAAGGCTCTGACTGTCTACATTATCTCTGCCTCTCATCATTTTATATACTTCTATCAGGTCTCCCCTCGACATCTGATGTTCCAGAGATAACAATCCAAGTTAGTGGAGGCTGTAGCTTTCATTTGTCCTTTCTCTAGAGAATAACTGACCAGTGCAACGCAACCGTGCTATGATTACAATATAGTGTGAAACATAATGTGGGATGATTATTGGAAACTATAATAATTTAAATTTCTTTGCAGAAGAGTTCCCAGGCTGATTACCTAAGCTGCAGCTGTTTCCTTGCCTGTGTGTTAATTACTTTTGAGTGCATTGCTTCACACCTTCCAACTTCTGTGGGAGCTTTTAAAATACTTATTGCTGTCAAGGAAGGCAGGGGTTCATATGCTAGTGGCACTCCTACTGTGAAATGTGTCACAATGTGATTGTGTGGCAACATTTCAATCATTCTTCCGAACATTTCTGTTGTTCCATATGAATTAATATCAGCCAGGAGGAATATTCGGGCTGTTTCTCAACTCAGGAAATGATAGCTATGTGGAACCAGATCAGATCCAGTGGGGCTGAATCAATTGGCATTGATGCATTAAAAAAGGGCACTTGAGAGAAGGAGGAAAAGAAGTGTACACGATGAATTAAGTTGGGGGAGGAGTTGGGAAGGAGAGTTATGTGGATCAACATGCAGGCACAAAATCCTATTGAGCTGAATGAACTCTTTACGGGACATTAAACTCAAACCAATTTGATACATTTGTGAAGATATTTAACAACCTCTGGATGCTCCTCTGTGAAATGGAAAGATTCAAAGTAAATGTTAACTGCGGAATTTATTTTATCACTAACTGGTTCAGCAGTTATTACCCATCCCTGATTGCACTTGAGAAGATGATGATCAACCATTTGTTTGAACTACGGCAGTCATTCTGGTGAATATACTCACATTCATCCTTGAAGATAGTGTGTCCCAGGATTTAGCCTTAACAAACAAGGAGATGCAGTCATGTATTTACATGTTCTGGCAAAATGCAAATTGGGCATTGGTGAATAAGTGATTGGTGAGTAAATGTGGTTTGATTGTTATCAGTGATAACTTACCCTGTTTTTTATAAATGGGGCAATTTTTCATATAGTGATGTTCCAGGAAGGATAGTGTAAGAAAATAACTGCAGATGCTGGTACAAATCGAAGGTATTTATTCACAAAATGCTGGAGTAACTCAGCAGGCCAGGCAGCATCTCAGGAGAGAAGGAATGGGTGATGTTTCGTGTTGAGACCCTTGATATAATTCTCAATTCCCAGGTCGAACTAATAGTCAGAAATCTATTTAAAATACAACTCCCTTAGGTCAAAGTGAAATTCCATGGATGCTGAACATAAAACATAAAATGTTAAATAAAAACACGCAGGAGCTCGGGCAGTGTCTGAGGAGGAAGAAACAGAGCAAATGTTTCTGTCCTGGGCCTCCTCCATTGCCGGAATGAAGCTGTGTGCAAATTGGAGGAACAGCACCTCATAAATGCATGGATAGCTTACAACCCAACAGTATTGAATGTTAAATTATCCAGTTTTAGATAATATCTACAATACCTCCCTTTCTCTCCCTCTTTCTTTACTAAAAGTCAGTTAACTAGTTCAAAGTTCACAACTGTGTATCCCTCCTGTTTCTAGCTAACAGTCAGCCTATCGGGGAACCACCTTGCCTGACGTCATCTGTTGCCAACCCCCATTTGTCCTGTTTTTTCTTTGCTTTCAGTTTTTTCCCCCACTCTCCCTACTCCAGTCAGTCTGAAGAAGGGTCCCAACACAAAATGACACCTGTCCATTTTCTACTGAGATGGTGCCTGAGCTGCTGTTACTCCAGCATTTTGTGTCTATCTTTGGTATAACCAGCAGCTGCAGTTCCTTTTTATTATTTTAAACATTTTAGTTCCTTGATTGTTGATTGAAACAAAATCAGAAAGGTGAAGGAAAGTCAGTGATATAAAATATTTTCTCTGTTTCTCCCTGTCCAAAGATACCCCAATGTATTGTGTACATTGCATTTTCTGCTTCCAATCCAGAAGCTCAGTTATTTTCTTTTAAACATGCCATGGATGGCAATCATTTCCATATTTTCATTGCAGATGGGCTGAAAATGATTTTTTTGAAATTTTATGTATTTATTTCATGATTTCTAACCGTACACATCTCCCTAAGTCCTCAAATCCACAGTGAACAAAAGATAACTTCAGGCAATAGTTTCTCCAGACCAATGTACCCCTTTGAACTGCCCTTTTGTCCTTTTTTTGTTAAGAGAATAATGTCCAAGAAATAATAATTCCCCTTTGCTTTTAACCTACCACCAAATTTAAGCTCCTTTGGATTCCTGTTAATAATTCCAACATCTTAGAATTCGATGATGCGGGAAGATTGTTCCCGATGTTGGGGGAGTCCAGAACCAGGGGTCACAGCTTAAGGATAAGGGGGAAGTCTTTTAGGACCGAGATGAGAAAACATTTCTTCACACAGAGAGTGGTGAGTCTGTGGAATTCTCTGCCACAGAAGGTAGTTGAGGCCAGTTCATTGGCTATATTTAAGAGGGACTTAGATGTGGCCCTTTTTGCTAAAGGGATCAGGGGGTATGGAGAGAAGGCAGGTACAGGCTACTGAGCTGGATGATCAGCCATGATCATATTGAATGGCGGTGCAGGCTCGAAGGGCCGAATGGCCTACTCCTGCACCTATTTTCTATGTTTCTATGTTTCTATGACCTGAAACGTCACCCATTCCTTCTCTCCAGAGATGCTGCCTGTCCTGCTGAGTTACTCCAGCTTTTTGTGTCTATCTTTGGTTTAAACCAGCATCTGCAGTTCCTTCCTACACATGATTTGTTCAGGGGGGTCTCAGTAATATCAGAGGCACAGATATAAAGTTATATTCCTCACCCATGGTGGTCCAATCATTGCTGTAAAGGCATTTCACCCTGGAGGGACAGAGAAAGAGTGTTGAAGCATGGTTCTAGCAGCATTGTTTGATGCTGGAAGATTATCACCAAGCTGGCTACTGTATCATAATCACCAGCTCATGCTAGCTGCACCATCTTGCAGTTCTAGGGAAGCTTCCTGTTTAATACCAAATGTTGTGGTGTAGATAAGATTGTAATTTTGTCTTGGCTAAAAGCAATTTTTTCTTTCTTTTCTTTTCATTACATTATTAATTCCTTTTGGATGAGACTGCACAATCAGCAGCACTTTTGTCATTTCTCTGTGTGATGTCTAACCTAGGGCCATCGTAAGGAATAAATGGTGAGCATTAGAGAGATGAAGAAAGTCCTTATCGTTCCCCAGCAGAAAAGAACACTAAGGAACGGTTGGACTTCACCCAATTTATGTAAAAAAAAACAATTACACATTGACTGCTTTCCCAAACAATTCTTTGCTGAGCCTTAAACTGCTGAAGCCTCTGAAAGTATCAAGGACTGCTTACTTTGATAAGCAATTATTGCTTAGGAAGCTTAAGGGAGATAAGGTTCTCTGGCTGACAGAAGGCAAAAAAATGTTTAGGATTTATTTCAACAATTTAGTACAAGGGTCAGCAAATTGAAATAAAAAACATTTACTCTGGAATTAAAAGAGAAATTCTCTAAATATTTAGCAAGTTAGACCTCATCCGGAGTTTAATGTTCAATTTTGGGAACAATATATTTGCAAAGATGTTGAGACCTTGGGCAGGGTGTATTAAAGCTTTAAATGGGCCAGCGATGACAATATTAGGTGGTGAAACTAGAATAGGTTTCTGCCTAGTTATTGCAAGGGGGTGAAAGGTTTCCGGGGCAACGACAATGTGCAGATGAGGATCTGCCATAATCTTATTGAATGATAGAGCAACTTGAGGGGTGAAGTGGTTTGGTGAAACCATCCATGATTTCCATTCTGATGTTGCTCTTGAGCACACATTTCACCAAATATTGCTGAAATTTCAATAGAGAAAATGTAATATTATTGAAGTCTTTGTGCCATGCTTACAATGCAGGGAAACATAACATAACTCATTGAAACAGGGGCAGGAAATGGTGACGTGGCCCCCTAGGCCTGCTCTACCATTCAGTGAGATCATGGCTGGTCAATGACCACAGCTCTGTTTTCCTATTTTATCCTTACCTCCCTCAAATCTTTATAGTTCAGTTTAGTTTGTTGTCATATGTACTGAGGTACAGTGAAAAGCTTTTGTTGCGTGCTAACCAGTCAGCAGAAAGATAATACATGATTACAATCGATCCATTTACAGTGTATAGATACATGATGAGGGAATAATGTTTAGTGGAAGGTAAAGCCAACAAAGTCCAATCAAGGATAATCCGAGGGTCATCAAAGAGGCAGATAGTAGCTCAGCACTGCTCTCTGGCTGTGGTAGGATGATTCAGTTGCCTGATAACAGCTGGGAAGAAACTGTCTCCGAATCTGGTGGTTTGCGTTTTCACACCTATACCTTTTGCCTGATGGGAGAGGGGAGAAGAGGGAGTGGCCAGGGTGCGACTCATCCCTGATTATGCTGCTGGCCTTGCCGAGGCAGCATGAGGTATAAATGGAGTCAATAGATTGGTTGGTGTGATGGTCTGGAATGCATCCACAATTCGCTGCAATTTCTTGTCGTCTTGGATGGAGCTATATATCGGTCAATAGACACATGCCAGCATCATCAGAATGCAAAACATAAGATCCACTTCCATAACAACTCCTGCCCTTAATCAATTTTAAAAAAACCAATTGTATAGAATGAACATGAGTCTGCTTTGGGTGCTTCCATTTTCTTCCACGTCCCAGAAATGGTAGATTAATTGACTTCTGTAAATTGCTAATGTAGGTAAACAGCCAAAGGATTAAAGGTACATGTGAAAATCAATACATTACTGGATTCCAGGGAAATAAGGAGAGGGATAATGGGATTGATAGGTTTGCTCCCTTGGGAGCTGGCATGGATCCAATAAGCAGAATGGTGATCTTCTGTATCTCAATAAACAAGTAAAATTGAAAATACAAGGGAGGGGAGAATGACAGGTGAAAATAAAGATCAGCACACCAAAGATGGAAGAACGTCTCCGCATCTGCCTATTTTTTTACTGGGACCTTCCAAATCAGGAATCTCTACAATCGAGAAGGACAAGAGCTGATGGGAAAACTACCTTCTGCAGACTGCCTTTCAAGTCAAATTCTATCCTGGCTTGGAAGATAACCCTGTTCCTTCATCATCAATGGGTCTTAAACCTGAAACTCCCCAACCAATAATATTAGGAACACCTTTACCAGAAAAACTGAAGTGATACAAAATGGAGGCGAATCAGCACCTTCTTAATGACAATCAAGTATGGTTAATGGACCCTGACTTTCACCGTGATG
Organism: Rhinoraja longicauda; assembly: GCF_053455715.1. Taxonomy (NCBI): domain Eukaryota; kingdom Metazoa; phylum Chordata; class Chondrichthyes; order Rajiformes; family Arhynchobatidae; genus Rhinoraja; species Rhinoraja longicauda. Next base: position 22,956,805 of record NC_135955.1, on the reverse strand, counting down.
GGTGTATCGTGTAAGGGAATAAAAATATACACAATGGCTGAAGAAGATGAAGGATCTCGATGCGAAACGTCACCCATTCCTTCTCTACAGAGCTGCTGCCTGTCCCGCTGAGTTACTCCAGCATTTTGTGTTTATTTTTGATGTAAACCAGCATCAGCAGTTCCTTCCTACACAATGGCTAAGTCTATCCTCTTCGCCTCTTCCATCTTCCTTAAAGTAGACCCATGCAGAACTGTTGCTTGCATCAAGATCTCATCTTCTATCACTCCAAAGCTCAATGATCCACATGGCACATCATCCAACAATGCCTCCGATTTAAAATTCACATCCTTGTGCTTGGAGCCATACATTACCTCACCATTAACACTGCCCTCAACCACCAACGATCCAATGTGCATGAAATGTGATTTTAGATTGATACTTGTTTCAGTTGATAATACACAGACCTTGTGTATCACTCTCTCTATAAGTGTTCTATGTTTAATTTTCCTTTATAAATCCACTTAAAATTGCAAAGGTGAGGAAACAGAAAGAAAAATGCATGGAACTAAAGGACTGAATTGTCTCCTCTGTTTATACACTAATTGTGCAATCATTTCCATTGATTTCAGGGAATTTCAGACATGAGTACCAACATGTATTTCAATATTACATGATTAGTGCATGCACCAGGGGACAAACTTTTAAGTGTTGGAATAATTTTCACAGTTTAAATGTAAAATGATAATGTTATGACATTGTTGGGCCTGGGTATACTCTGTGAGGACAGAAACATATTTTGGACTTTCCTTTCCATTCAATTTCATACACACTGTGCACTGCATAAGAATTAATAATTTGGTTCACTGGGCTGTATCGGTGCTAATGCTGCATTTGAACCTCCTGTCATCCCAACGCCTAAATCTAGCTATACAAGCTTTCACTCATATATGTTTGATTTGCTTTCCCTCAAATACACCATTAGAAACATAGAAAAAATAGGTGCAGGAGTAAGCCATTCGGCTCTTCGAGCCAGCACCGCCATTCAATATGATCATGGCTGATCATCTAAAATGAGTACCCCGTTCCTGCTTTTTCCCCATATCCCTTGATTCTGTTAGCCCTAAGACCTAAATCTAACTTGAAAATCCCTTCCTTAAATATCTGCATGCCTACAAGGATATGGATGTACTCTATAGCCTATGGCCCATTGCTTCATCCAACTGGTTAGTTTACATGGGTAAATTAGTTTTAAAAATGAGTTTCCTTTGGAGCATGCCACATCTATGCCTACTACATGGATTCACACTGGGTCAATTGCCAACATGGGTCACTGAATAATGACCAAGAAGAGAGCACTGACATAGTTCTCTCCATTAGTTTTTTGTTTTTTTAAATGTACAGATACAGTGCAGAAACAGGCGTTTTGGCCTACCCTAGTCCGCACCGACCAGCGATCCCCGCGCATTAACACTATCCTACACTCACTATGGACAATTTTACACTTTACACCAAGCCAATTAACTGACAAACCTGCACATCTTTGGAGTGGGAGGAAACCAAAGATCTTGGATAAAAGCCGCGCGGTCACACAGAGAACATACAAACTCTGTACAGACAGCACCCGTAGTTGGGATCGAACCTGGTTCTCCAGTGCTGTAAGGCAATAACTCTACCTCTGCGTCGCTGTGCCGCCCGGAGATCATGGCTTCTCCTTAGATCATGGCACCAGGCAGAAGTAGCCTTGATAATACGAAGATAATTCGGGTTGACCCGAAACGTCACCCATTCCTTCTCTCCAGAGATGCTGCCTATCCCGCTGAGTTACTCCAACTTTTTGTGTCCATCTTCAGTTTAAATCAGCATCTGCTGTTCCTTCTTACGCATTTGGCCTTAGTGATATCTCATATTGAGATTAGCTAATACATAACAAGCGTTTTCTCTCTTTGTAAAGGTAAGCAAATGAATGGAGAACCCAATTTCCCACTTTTCACATGGGACTATTTCAATTACATAAGAATATATTGAACCCTCGTCTTGTGTGATTTTCTGTAATGAATTGTCTTTGTATGAATTGCTTCAATTTACTGTGCAGCTGACACATTAATGCAGCAATCATAGCTTGCTCAATGATTTTCAAAATCAATATGTGGATACTGATTATTTTTAAATGTGACGAGAAAAGGGTGCAAACCTCTCCTGAGGAGGCACCCAGCCCCCCCCCCCCCCCCGGGCCCCCCCTCCCGGGGCCCCCCGACCGCCATGGCATTAGCAGGCAGGTCCCACCCATTCTCCACACCCCCCATTAGTCGTCACTCCCATCACTCGAATGGGTCCCGCCCCCGGCTGCCATCATGGGTACTCCCCCCCCCCCCCCCTCATTGGCCGCCACTCCCGTCACTCGGGTGGGTCCCGCCCCCGGTGGCCATCTTGGGCAAAGTGATTTTTAAAGTTTAAAAAGTGAAAAACGTTTAAAATATAACAAACATTTGAACCCCAGGACAATGGTGAGTAAGGTGGGCCTAAAATTGTCACGCTATCGTGTGCCGTTTTGGCTATATTTCCAGAACAAATATACCCACATACCCACGATAAGAGTTTTAGTAATATATTGAAGATATAGATAACCAAAGGACTGGTCCAGCACACCTGCAGAATGCTATTGTATTAAAAAAATGTTTTCACTTAAGTCTAAGGTAGCAACAGAGAAGAAACACTGAGGTAGACAGAATTTGGAAGTACAGAATAAATTGCATTTAGATGCAGCATGTATTGCTACAATAATGTTAGCTGCCAACTTTCAGGTCTTCCATGGTCCCAATATCTTCCAATATCTCCAATCACCTTCATTGCTGCAAACCTCCCCAATACTCTGAATCGAGCCTCTTTAGATCTTGGCTGGTATTATTATTCTGGTTGGTAGTTCTGGCCAACTAAAATCTTTCCTATATTCCATCTCTTTCATTCTTCAATATGCTATCTAAAATCCACCTGTTTGATCATGTTTGATCATCTGCTCTGATACTTCTACATGTGGATTTTCAGCAACAATTTATAAATTTGATTCCACCCCAGAAAATGCATCTTGAAACATGGTTACATTAAAGGTACTGTATAACTTTAAATTATTGCTGTTGTATGTTGCTATGGTCCCTAAGTAACATTTTATTTTAGAAAACACATAGTAATGACTGAATGAGCTGCTAAGATTGATTAAATCTTACAAAATGGGCAGCTGGCAATTTTATAATAGATACCCACTTATGCATTTGATGCCCATTCCAATTAACCCTATTATAAACAACTTCATAACACATCAGCAAATTTTAATGTTTTTCTTGAAAAGATTATATCTAACCCTTGCTTGATCAATTCACTAGCTTGGTCATAAGGAAAGTGAGTTCCTTTGGGTGTGATTTCAGATTTTGAAAATGAATCATCGGGTTTTGATTTATATTCTCCATCTACCAGCACCCAACCATGGAATCTCCAATGTCTCTCAAATATAAATCACACAAAATACATTTAAATAGGATGAAAGAAATATGCGTTGCTCTGATTTGTGGTGGGTAATTGCATTTGAAGGATTGCTCTCAACACTGGAGAAGGTTCAGGGAAATTACAACAACCATGTTTCTGCAAAAAGTAAATTAAGTGAATTACACGCAGAACTGCAGTTGGTTTGACTTCATTAACAGGAATGCATACAACTACAAACATTGCTCTATTGAAAGAAATGTAGGGATTGCATCAATGCAAATAAATATTTTACAGGGATGAACGTCGAGTCAAACAGGTTGGAAATAGGCCCTTGGCTACATATATGGGTGACATACCAGCTGAGGAAGCTATTAACCACATTTTTCTTTCACTGCCTGGGTGTTAAATGACATCTAAACTGTTTTAAGATGTGCCTTTCTCCATAAACTTGTTATCCACGTTCATTGTGTATATTAACTTCCATAATCACTGATACTCATGTGGCAGTGAACCAATAATGAAATTCTCATTCTTGTTTTCCAAGCTCTCCAATCCATATCTACACAATTTCTGGTCTCTCCTCCAATCCTACATTCTTCCAAGACCTCAGCACATCTCTAATTTTGATCCATTGTGCTCCTCCTATTTTGATCACTCCATTGCATCTTTAATTAATTTGCCTTTTAAACTCTGGAATCTCCCTAAAAATTATATGCTCTCTTGCCCAGAGTCTTCCCTGCTTCTCCAACCCACCTATTTGCCTCTCTCACTCTCTTTCTTCTTTGATACATCTTAAAACCAACTTCTATCCTGGTGCTCTATATATTCTGTGAGTTTAAATGTTGCCCTATGATTTATAATGTTACCCTTTGATTTATAATGTCACCCTGTGATTTATAATGCTTCAAGGGCTTTTATACAGAGGCAAAGATGTTACTTAAATAGAGGTTGGCGATGATGCATGCAGGTTTCAAGTTCCACTGTCTTACTGTGATTTTAGTAAACAAAAACATTTTTCTCTAGTTTAAATTCTCCCAATAAAATGTAACCAAAAAATTCCAGAAGAATCACACTACAACCGATAAACAAAACACTGGCATAGCAAATCCCGACAATACCCACAAAATAGTCCTTACAAATAACCTAAAATAAAGTGAATCATGTTAAAATAAAAAGGGAGATTAAGTCAAGTCTACTTTGAGGAAAGCAGTATGACTTACTCTGAAAAACCTGAGAAATTCTATGACTCTTGTACTAATTTTCTCTCTGCTTATGTTAGTTGTCAGGATTCTCAGCGACTCCATGAGAAAAGGGGATTTGGATTTGGCTCCAGTAATTTGGCCCTGTAAACTCGGTGGGCTTTCCCGTGCAAGACCAAGGGAGTAGAGAGTTAAACTGAGACTATGCTGATCTTCTCTGATAGATGGTAATTGTATTATGTCAAAGAAACGCAAGAAGTTATCTTCAGTGACCTGCACAATATTTAACCCTCAATAGACAGCTCTTAATTATATATCTAGTCGTTATCACAGAGCTGTTTGGGGGGCTTACCATCACTAAAATAGTACAGTCGGTAGAGGCATCACTTGTGAATCATAGAACTGTGGGTGTAAGATTCACTCTAGACATTTGAACACAAAAAGTACTCTGCTAACACTCCAGGGCAGTACTGTAGGACCACTTCACTGTTATAGCTACTCTCTTTCGGATGAAATGTTAAACCAAAGCCCTGCCTGCTCTCTTGCAGCAATCAAATAACTGCAGATCACTATTCAAGAAAATATTGTGTTTACATGCATGTGTGTGTGTACATGTGTGCATGTACATGTGTGTGCGTATGGGCGAGGAGAAGCTGCAGATTCCTCCAATGAAATGTCCAATACTTATCACTCTTATGATCGTCCAAAATCATTTTATCTGTCTGGTATCACATTGATTTTTATTGGAGCTTCCTGTGCATAAAATCGCTGTTGTATTTCCTACATAACAATACAGTCTTAATCATATTTTAAGAATAATTCACTGGCTGTAAAGTCCCTTGGGATATTATGAAAAGTGCATATTTCATATTTTCAACAGTGTCTCAGCTGCATTATGTTGGTTATTAAGAACTTGACGACATAATAATAATAATAATAATAATAATAATAATATTCATTTATTGTCATTGCAACGAGTACAACGAAATTAAAAAATAGCCAATCCTGACGGTGCGTACAAACATATATGCAATAAATGCAAAAACAAATAAATACATAAATACAATTAAATACAATTATATTAAGTACAAGATTTTTTAACGGTGTTGCCTAGTGCAAAGGTAGTGTTCAGTTCTCGTATGGCCCTGGGGTAAAAACTGTTTTTAAGTCTGTTTGTTCGGGATTTGATCGACCTGAAACGTCGACCAGAGGGCAGATGAACAAACAGACGGTGGCCGGGGTGGGATGGATCTTTTATTATTTTGCCTGCTCTACTGAGGCAGCGTAGGCTGAACAGGTGCTCCAGGGAGGGCAGTGAGCAGCCGATGATCTTCTGGGCCGTCGTGATGACCCTCTGAAGGGCCTTCCTGTCCTTTTCTGAGCAGCTGGCATACCATGTGGTTATACAGTATGCCAGCACACTCTCGATGGAGCAGCGATAGAAGGACAACATGAGCTTCTCCTGCAGGTTGGTTTTCCTGAGGATCCTCAGGAAGTGGAGTCTCTGCTGTGCCTTCTTTACTGTGGTGATGGTGTTGGTAGACCAGGTAAGATCCTCTGCGATGTGCGTACCCAGGAACCTGAAAGCTGGTACCCTTTCCACACAGACCCCATTGATGTAGAGTGGGTCGTAATCTCCACTGGTTTTTCTAAAGTCAATTATAAGTTCCTTTGTTTTGGAGGAGTTCAGGACCAGATTGTTCACTGAACACCATGCTGCCAGCCTTTGGATTTCATCCCTATAGGCTGTCTCATCTCCTTCTGAGATGAGTCCAACCACAGTCGTGTCATCCGCGAACTTGATGATGGTGTTGGTGGGATGGGTGGGGGCGCAGTCGTGAGTGTAGAGGGAGTAAAGGATGGGGCTCAACACACAGCCCTGTGGTGAGCCGGTGCTCAGTGTAATGGTGGAGGAGAGGTGAGGGCCTATTTTGACGGTCTGGGGGCGGTTGGTCAGGAAGTCCTTGATCCATTGGCAGATGGTTTGGGAAAATCCAAGGTCGGAAAGTTTGGTGACCAGTCTGCTCGGGATGACCGTGTTAAAGGCAGAGCTGAAGTCGAGGAAGAGCATCCTCACATAGCTCCCCTGGTGTTCAAGGTGGGTCAGTGCAGTGTGAAGAGCAGTGTCGATGGCATCCCCTGTAGACCTATTTGCTCTGTAGGCAAACTGGTGTGGGTCGAAGGTGGGTGGGAGGCTGGCTTTGATGTGCTGCAGGACCAGTCTCTCGAAGCACTTTGTGATGACCGGTGTGAGTGCTACCGGACGGTAGTCGTTAAGACCGCTGATGACAGACTTTTTCGGCAGTGGGATGATTATGGCGGACTTCAGGCAGGGAGGGATGGTGGATTTTAAAAGGGACAGGTTGAAGATTTTTGTGAAGACCTCAGATAATTGGTCTGCACATTCCCTCAGCACTCTGCCCGTCACACCATCGGGGCCTGCAGCTTTCCTGGGATTCACTGCTCTGAGCACGCGCTTAACATCATACTCCTGCACAGTGAAGGTGTTGCTGTCAGGTGCTGGAGAGGGTGTTATGTCTGCCACTGCAGTGATTCTGTAAGTTCCCTGTGGGAAATGACTTCCCATGTTTGGAGGTCTGACATAATGGCCTTCAGGTAAACCAATTATGCATGAGCCATAGTTAATTTCTGAGAAAGTAGTAACGTTAGTTCATTGCTGCCCAGGGTATTGAGCGTTCTGCAAACTTCTGATCACTGTTTGGGCCTTTCCTGAATCTGAGCCCAGCGATTGACTTGCTATAAAAACAAAATAAATTTGAGCAACTAAGAAAAAGAGAGCACACCAAGAGATGGAAGGAGAAAAATCACCATAACCACTGCAGGGAATTGCCATTTGAGCAGACACCATGATGATTAGCAAAGAAAACTGTTGCAAGTGAGAGAGATCCAATGGAAACTCAAGTATTTGCTGAGTGTACCAACCTGAGGCCAAATGTCTGCCTGCAACTTAAAATGTACAGAAAGTTGAGGGTATTAAGTTTAGAGCTACAGGCATATTCATAATCAATTGGAAATAGATACTCTGGTTGTCAGAGAGAACTTACAATGAAATCATTTTATTAACAGCTATTCTCTTGAACATGAATAAATATGCTGTTTTTCATATCATTTGGTAAAATGAAATGCTTCCTACTAAACTATTTTTTGATGTCGGATTGTGACGAAGCAAAATTTACTCAGCCCCAGAATTTTGGCTTGATTGATGCTCTTCTTTGTGCACTGATGCCCAATGGCTCCAATTAATAAGGGAATAAATACATTTTAACAACTGTCATGCCCAGATTCAATGTACACGAATTGCTTTTCCACTGAGTCCTAATAATGGAAATCTTTTTCACCCACATGATGTGTATGCTTATTGTTAGTCGCCGATTCCACCGGGTGGCGCCAGCAATGGCTGCCTCGCCAACAGTCTGTCTGTCCCTTTCAATTTTCGTTGTTTTTTTAGTATGTGTTAAATGTATGTTTTTAGTGTTCATTAGCTTGTTTTATCTGTGGGATGTGGGAGGTGGTTGGGGAAACTTTTTCTAATCTTTTACCTCGACGGAGATGTGATTTTTTTTCCATGTCGTATCTCCGTCCGCACTGCGGCCTGACATCGAGGGGTTGTGTGTCTTGTTGCTTTTTTTAGTATGGCTGTATGGTAATTTGCATATCACTGTACCTTAATTGGTACACGTGACAATAAAAGACCTTTGAAACCTTTGAACACGTCAAGTCAAGTCAAATTTATTTGTCACATACACATACTCGATGTGCAGTGAAATGAAAGTGGCAATGCCTGCGGGTTGTGCACAAAAAGAATTACAATTACAGCATATAAATAAAGTTAATAAGTTACTAAACATAGCACAAAAAGTGTCGACAAAAATTTAGTCTCTGGGGTTATAAAAGTTGACAGTCCTGATGGCCTGTGGGAAAAAGCTCCGTCTCATCCTCTCCGTTTTCACAGCGTGACAGCGGAGGCGTTTGCCTGATCGTAGCATCTGGAACAGTCCGTTACTGGGGTGGCAGGGGTCCCTCATGATCTTGCTTGCTCTGGATCTGCACCTCCTGATGTATAGGTCCTGCAGGGAGACGAGTGTAGTTCCCATGGTGCGTTCTGCCGAACGCACTACTCTCTGCAGGGCCATCCTGTCCTGGGCAGAGCTGTTCCCAAACCAGACTGTAATGTTGCCGGAGAGGATGCTCTCTACAGCCCCAGAGTAGAAGCAATGAAGGATCCTCAGCGACACTCTGAATTTCCTCAGTTGTCTAAGGTGGTAAAGGCGCTGCTTAGCCTTACCCACCAGTGCGGCAATGTGCGTTGCCCACGTCAGATCCTCTGCGATGCGGACTCCCAAGTATTTGAAACTGCTCACCCTATCCACAATAGACCCATTTATCTCCAGTGGCGTGTACGTCCTTGGATGTTTAGCCCTTCTGAAGTCCACAATCAGCTCCTTTGTTTTAGTGACATTCAAGAGGAGGCTATTGTCCTGACACCAGAGTGCCAGATCAGCCACCTCCTCCCGGTAGGCCTTCTCATCGTTGTTGGAGATCCGGCCCACCACCACAGTGTCATCAGCAAACTTGATGATGGAGTTTGAGCTGAACCTGGCCCCACAGTCATGTGTGTACAGGGAGTACAGTAGGGGGCTAAGGACGCAGCCCTGGGGGATCCTATGTTCAGGGTGAGGGAGCTAGATGTGTGTTCCCCCATCCTGACCACTTGGGGCTTGGCAGTGAGAAAGTCCAGGACCCAGGCACACAGAGGGGTGCTAAGCCCCAGTTCCAGCAGCTTCTCAACCAGTCTGCTGGGGACTATTGTGTTGAATGCTGAACTAAATTCAATGAACAGCATCCTCACATAGCCCCCCTGGCTGTCCAGATGAGAGAGAGCGGTGTGTAGAACCTGGGAGACCGCATCATCCGTGGACCTGTTCGGACGGTATGCAAACTGTAGTGGGTCCATGTTGCGAGGAAGGAGGGCGCAGATGTGCTTCTTGACTAGCCTCTCAAAGCATTTCATGACAACCGAGGTGAGGGCCACCGGTCGGTAGTCATTTAAACACGCTGGAGAGGCATTCTTTGGCACCGGTACAATGATGGATCTTTTGAAGCATGCAGGGACCACGGACTTTGCCAAGGAGAGGTTGAATATTGTGGTGAGCACTGGAGCAAGCTGAGTAGCACAAGACTTTAGTACTCGCCCAGATATACCATCTGGGCCTCCAGCTTTCCTCGTGTTCACACGCGTCAGAGCCCACCTCACCTCATGCTTGGACACCGAGAATGTGTGCACATCCCCGGCGGTGGATCCAGCCTCGCTAGCCAGCGCCCCTTCGGTGCTGTTTTTAGACGGCGAGCTGGTGGTGTTACCCGTCTCAAACCGTGCGTAAAAAGAGTTCAGGTCATCAGCTAAGGAGGAGCCGGCACTTCCGGTTGAGGGGGTGCTGGACCTGTAGCTAGTTATAGTCCGTAGCCCCTGCCAAAGACGCCTGGTGTCCTGCTGCTCCATCTGTGACTCCATCTTGTCCCGGTACCTCTTTTTTGCATCCTTCACTGCCCTTCGCAGTCGGTAGGACTCTCCCTTGTAGTCGTCCATGTTGCCGGATGCCAGGCCGGAGTTGTAAGCAGCGGTGCGAGCATTCAAGGCCACGCGAATAGACCTGTCCACCCAGGGTTTTTGGTTAGGGAAGATACTGACCCTTACCGTGGGGATGATGGTATCGGCTATTGTGGCAATGAAGTCCGTAACCGCTTCCGCAAACTCATTTACGTCTCTGGAACTTGCTTGGAACATGTTCCAGTCAACTTCGCTCAGTGCATCCTGCAGCATGGCCTCTGAATGGTCAGCCCACCGCTTTACGTCCCTCGTCACTGTCGCTTCCCGTACTATCCGTTGTTTGTACTCCGGCAGCAGGAAAATGGCAGCGTGGTCAGATTTCCAAAAAGGAGGGAGAGAAACGGCCTTGTAGCCTTTCCTGAACGGCGTGTAGCAGTGGTCCAAAGTTCTTTCCCCCCTGGTGACACACGTGATGTGTTGGTAGAAGTTGGGCATGACCTTTTTGAGATTTCCCCTATTGAAGTCTCCAGCCACCAGCACAGCCGCATCAGGGTTCTTGTTTTGGTGTTGACACAACACATCGTGTAGGGTGGACAGTGCCACGTCGGTGTCCGCGTGCGGTGGGATATAGACGGCTGTGATGATCACCGAGCTGAACTCCCGGGGTAGGTAGAATGGTCGGCGTAAGATAGTTAGATGTTCCAGGTCCGGCGAGCAGGAACAAGAAAGCGTCTTAATATTTCCAGGATTACACCAGTTATTGTTGGTCAAGAAGCAGACTCCTCCGCCCTTGGATTTCCCGGATTCTTCCGTTCTGTCCGCCCGGAAAATAGTGAAGGACTCGGATGGGCAAATCACCTGGTCAGGCACCAGCGGGGTCAGCCATGTTTCGGTCAGACAAAGGATGTTACAGTTCTTTATGTCCCTCTGGAATCTGATCCTTGCCCTCAGGTCATCCAGCTTGTTCTCCAGGGACTGGACGTTGGCCAGAAGTATGCTGGGCAAAGGTGGACGTAAGGCTTGGGTTCTCAGCCTGTTCCGAATCCCCCCTCGCTTCCCTCTGTGTTTTTTCCGACTTTCCCACTGACCTGCGCTCCCACTGCTGCTGCCGCGGTGCGCTCCTTTGATGATCTCTATCGGTATATCGGTGAGTAGATTTCTGTTTAATAGTGCTCCTGTAGCGCTCGAGTTTAATTTTACGAGTGTTTCCCGGTCGTACATTGGTTAATGCTAAGTGCTAGCACACGCTAGAGCACTTAGGGATAATTTTAAAGTAAACATACCAGTTTAAAACGCACAGTTCCCGCAGAGCTACCACGACGGCGACTGGACTGGACCGCGCCATCAGTTCCTAACCAGTCACTAGTTAATTACTTGGTCTAGTGTTCTGCAGACTGACAAATTCTCCCGAGTTATAATTTAGGCACCACCAGAGAAAACTGTGCAAAGGAAGTCAAAGGAAGGTCAGTCAAAAATGTTTCCAGTTCTACACAAACTCCCCTCATCAGTTCCCCATGGTCCCAACATTGCATGTTTGATGAAGAATTCTTCTTGAATGTACAATGCATCAACTCTCCAGGCTATTGCCTGATGTGGTTAATACTGGTGGTGTTCCATTCATCTCTGTAATCTTAAAGAGAAGGAGACTGCAATTCAGACCAAAATAGGCAAAAGGGAAGGGAAGTGGTCTAGTGTGGAAATAAGGTACGTGCAAGCACTTTACTGGGGGTATCCTACAGGCCATTTAACAGCTAGAGAAAGATAGAGGAGCAGATATGGAGTAAATCACAGGAATAGAAATGTCATGGTGTAAAATTTCAAAATCGCCTCGATTACTGTAAAGGGCCTGTCCCACTTTAGGCGATTTTAAGGCGACTGCCGGCGACTGTCAAAGTCGTAGCAGATCGCCAAACTTTTCTTTTACCCGACGACAATGACCACGACAATGCCGAGTCAGGTCGAGATTACACCGTCTTCGGAAACATCGCGAAATTCCCACGCTGTCAATGCTTCTCCGGTGTCCTCATTTTCGCTGAAATCACTGACAAGTCGGTAAGTACTTGAGTTTTGAACTATAACACCTTGTATGGGTTACTTAAAAACCAAGCATCACTGTAACAAGGCATAAACTGGATTTACTTCCAGTTTACTAATAGCTGTATTTAAAAAAATAATTTAAAAAGTCGTTAAGTGGATTTTTGTGAAAAGTGTGTGGGCAATCTTTGAAAATGTACGGGAGATGCATATCTGGTTTCTGGGTTGCATATCTGCGTTGGGAGCCCACTTTAAATGTAATGGCCGATGGCCATAAACATCGCGAAAATTCCTACGCTTACCTGACCATCAAACTGTCGCCTCCAATCTACCTTTCAAATGTCCTGACGGTGAATAAATTGGTTAAACACAAGCATTTTATGGTATTTTGAAATGACTTTACTTATTTTTATATTATGTGTTTCTAAATATAATGTGCTTCTCTTCTAAAGAGAACCTAGTAAACCTGGGGACAGCATGCGACAGCGCCCGCAATAAGCAATGATACCTGACGACAAGCCAGCTGTCGCCGAGAAATTTCACTCAGGATGATTTCTCAGCGACGCGCTGTGATCCACTATAATTCTTGGAAGACTCCTCACGATCATGCCCGCGACACCTGGGGAACTGTCGGCGACAGCCTTGTCGCCGGCAGTCACCTTAAAATCGCCTAAAGTGGGACAGGCCCATAACTCCGATCACTTCAACATGAAAAGATTAGATGGAATTAATCTTTTAAAATCATCCAAGAGAGTTTTTTTGTGCCAGTATATGAATTGTCCCACACGGGAGAGGAAGTACTTGATCCAATCTTGGGAAAGGGCAATGAAATGCCATTGGGCAACCACTTTGAGAATGGTGACCATAAATCAACAAATCTCAAAGCAGTTCTGGAAAGGGATTAGGGTGTTTAATTTATTGACATTTTGTTTATTATATATTATCTCTGTGTATTACAGGCCTGTTGTGCTGCTGCAAATAAGAATTTCATTGTTTCATTGTGGTACATATGATAATTAAACTCTCTTGACTCTTGAAAACAGAAAAGCCCTTCAGGAATATAGAAAATTAAATGGAATGGCATACTATTTGGGTGGCACAGTGGCTCAGTTAGTAAAGCCATCGTGTTTAATCCTGCCCTTGGTTGGGTATTGTCTGTGTGAAGTTTGCACATTGGCCATCTGTGTTTCCTTCCATGTGTGTAAATGTGTGGTCGAACGTGGGAGCAGTTAATGAGAATGTGGAGAGGATCAAATATGGTATTAAAGTAGGGTTAATGTTAATGGTTAATGATGGATGATATGGATTCACCAGGCTTGATTTGTGCGGTATCTGTCAATAATTCTATGGGCAATTAAAAAAGGAATTAGGAAAAGGCAAAGAATCACTGAATCACAAAATATCACTGGGAAAAAGGAGTCAGGAAAATCCCAATGCATATTTTAAGTTTTTAAACAGGAGGGCAACCATGGAAAGAGTGGAGCTCATTAAGGACCAAATGGGTAATCTGTCTGGAACTGAAGGACTTGGGTAAGATCTGAGAGGTGACTTGAGAGAGATATTTAAAATTATAGGAGGCATATATAAGGTAGGTCATGATCATTTGTTTCCTCATGGGAGCATTGATTGAAAGTGAGAGGAATGAGTTTTAAGGTTTTCACATAGAAAGTGGTTAACATCTGGGGGAGGAGCTATTGGAGCCTGACACAAAGATACATACTATACATTTAAGAGACATTTAACGGACAAGGTTTCAAAAATTACGAAACTTATGCTGGCAAATGGAATTAGTGTAAGATTGGGCAAAATAGATAGCATAGACATGGTAGACTGAAGAGCATATTACTGTGTTGTACAACTCTGTAACTTTATAAATGAAGTATGCAGGAACATCCTGCAGAGGGTGGTGAATCTCTGGAATCCTCTATGCTGAAGGTTTGAGGAGGCTAGGTCATTACAAGTATTTAAAGAGGAAGTACATCATTTTGTTTAAAGATCATGCAACTGAGGGTAAAGGGGAACTGGCAGTAAAGAGATAAGACCTGGGCAGGGCATGGGTGAAGGCCCAAATGTCTACTGCTGCTCCCAGATTTTATTGTATTCATATTGGTGATACAGATGATTGTTAACAATGATCTAGTCATTTAATAGATGCCATTAACAAGATGTGTTTTAAATACATCTATGTTAATTCATAAAGATTAATTATATGACTTAAGCTTCTTGATGAATGGTTCAGACTGGTAACTTAAGCTCAATGCTATGAGGTCCTATAATCCATATTTCCTTGTAGCTGTTCAGTTTGAGAAGACTTTTATTATCTACTTTGGGTTGTGGTTGTGATGTGTTTTACTAGGCATGCAAAAGTTAACATAAAACCTTTCAGTAAGCTAGAATTTTTAAACTGATAGCTAAAAATCTTACATTTCTATGGCACCTCCTCCCCAAATTATTGCAATAAATATGATACCAGCACATCTTAGAAAGAATTGAGAGGTGGAATTCTTTACAGCGAATGCAGCGCCGGAGACTCAGGTTCGATCCTGACTATGGGTGCTGCACTGTAAGGAGTTTGTACGTTCTCCCCGTGACCTGCGTGGGTTTTCTCCGAGATCTTCGGTTTCCTCCCACACTCCAAAGACGTACAGGTATGTAGGTTAATTGGCTGGGTAAATGTAAAAATTGTCCCTAGTGGGTGTAGGATAGTGTTAATGTACGGGGATCGCTGGGCGGCACGGACTTGGTGGGCCGAAAAGGCCTGTTTCCGGCTGTATATATATGATATGATATGATTTAGGGGAATACTTTCAGGGTTTAGAGTCCAGAGGCTAAAGATGTAACTGTCAGTAAAGAGGACTATAAAATTCTAGGTTTTGTGAAAAACAAGCATTGAAAAAGTGCATGTGTCATAAAAATAAGTTTCTTCAAAACATAATAATTGGTTATTAAAGTAGGATAGTCTTCATACAATAGATGATAATTTCAAATATTAAAACATTCAATATAAGATGTCAATTTTCTGTTGGCTGCCTGCCTCTTTCCATCAGATAAATTCATGCTTTTAATCAAAGCCAGATGAAAGTGTGAAATTAGTTTACTAGTGTTCAAACTGAATGAACTTGGGACCATACGTCAGCCCGCTACCAGACAGACTACCAATGGTCACTGCCATCTTGGCTTTACTGTCTGAATGGCAGCAGTGATTAAGCAGTGGCTAGAGTGAGAATAAGGGCTGAGCTGCAGCTATTAACTCTTTACTGTTCCAACAACGCCAGCAGAAAATAAAAGACACGAGCAAATATATCATGAGGTAATTGATGGGACATGGGGGGAATTGATAGGGTAAGTCATAATCTCCTTGTTCGTTCACGCATTAGAACGATCCAACACAACACTAAATATTGAGGCATCAGTGTCCTTTCAGACAAATATTCAATCGCATTAGTCGCCACGTGGACACTGGTGCCTCAATATGTGGTAGAGTTGATGCTAAATTGCAATGTGGGAGCAATATTAAAGTAGCTACTTAATGTTTTGTGTGAACGGTAATATTTTTCGGATTTGGCCAAAAAATGTTGAAAAGCTTAAGAATTACCTCAAAATACAACATCAAAATAGTTCAGAGGTTAGACATCTGAAATAAGAATCAAAACTGGTTTTGGTTAAATGATCATCAAACTGAAACATTAACTG
Organism: Rhinoraja longicauda; assembly: GCF_053455715.1. NCBI lineage: Eukaryota > Metazoa > Chordata > Chondrichthyes > Rajiformes > Arhynchobatidae > Rhinoraja > Rhinoraja longicauda. The sequence goes on along the minus strand of NC_135955.1, from coordinate 22,940,851 downwards.
TTTCTCTCTTCACAGTCGAAGCTTGACCTGCTGAGTATTTCCAATGATTTCTGTTGTTATTCTTTAAACAACACTGAATAAGGTTTTGCAAGTGCTGTGAAGGCTTTTTCTTTGCGTCTAGATTGCGTTAGCCGCGGACAGAAATCCTTAGAGTAGCATCAATAAATGTGTTACTGTTTCTTTCTGTGCTTCTTCTTGCATTAGCATGTTAGACACCTGGAGGAACTAGAATGCAAGCTGGAATTTTTTTAGCAGCTGGGTGCCAGTTTTTCATTATGTTTTACTCGAATGAAATTAAATTCTGCAAAACGCAAAAGCAAGATGATACACGATTCAGTTTTAATGAAATTGGATTTTTAAAGATGAAAGCAAACTTTTGTTTTGCAAAGTCAAATGTGCTTCTGGCATGAACAGAAATCGAAGGAGACCATTCAACCCATCAGACTAAGCTTGTTCTCATTAAGAACTGTCAATTGATTCCATTCCCCTGCCTCTTCCCTTGCACTGTTTCTTTCTGCGTAAAGTATAGATTCAACTTTCTTTTGAATGTTGCAACTGAGTGTGCTTCTACCTTTTTCTGAGACACGTTGTTTTAGATCACAGCACCTGGATAACAAAGAAACATTCCCATGCACGGCAGTGGCAATGATAAATTAGACACCTCTGGTTACTTTCTACCATTGAGAACATTTTTTCCCCAACACAAGCTATTAAAGCCTCTCACAACATAGTTCATCAATTTCAGATGGGATGATAAAACAGATTCAAGCTGCCCCTCTCACCTTAAAGCTGTACTCTCTGGTATTAGATAATTCCATTCTGGTAAAAAGGTTCTGACTGTCTACTCTATTTTTGCCTCTCATAATCTTATATAATCTCATAAGGTCTCCCCTCAACGTCAGGCATTTCAGAGAAAACATCCATGACTGTTGAATTCTTCCTATAGCTAATAACCCCCAATCCATTCTAGTAAACCTCCTCTGCATTTTCTCCAAAGCTTCCACATCCTTCCTGCAAAGGGACAACCGGAACGATATACGAAATGCGCCTAACCAAAGTCCTATAAAGCTGCATCAAGACTTCCTGACTATTATACTCGGTGCCCTGACCAATGAAGCCAAGCATACCATATGCCTTCTTTACCACTCTAACTATTAATGTTGCCACTTTCAGCGAGTTGTGGACTTGAACCCTGAGATCCCTCCGTACATCAATGTTGTTAAGGCTTTTGCAATTATATGGTATTTTTTGCCTTTGTATATGACCTCCCAAAGTGCAACACCTTATATTTACTTGTGATAATCTTGACCATTTCTCCGCACATTTCTGTAGCTGATCTATATCCTGCTGTTTGCTTTGACGGCCTTCCTCACAGTCCATGACATTGTCCAGTCATATATACACACATATATAGAAGAAAAAAAAATATGATCTGCTGTGTAGAAATCCGTGTTGACAGTCCCTAATGAACCCAAACAGGATTAAATCGTATCCTGAAGAATCCTCTCCAATAGCTTTCCTACCACTGACGTGAAGCTCACTGGCCTATAATTCCCTGGATTCACTTCGCTACCCTTCTTAAATGAAGGAACAATTTTAGTCAATGTTCAGCCCTCCTGCCTGTGGCTAGAGAAGACACAAAGATCTTTATCAAAGCACCCACAACCTCCTCTCTTGCCTCTATCAATGACCTGGGATAGATCCCATCAGGCCCTGGAGATTTATCCACCTTACGGCTCATCGATAGCCCAAACACCACCTTCTTAATCTCAAACTGCCCTTGCATATCAGGAGTTTCTACACTGGTCTCATTAACCTCCATGTCCTTTTCCATGGTGAAAACAGATGTAAAGTCCTCATTTGGTATTTTGCCTACATCCCCTGACACCAAGTACAAATTATCTCCTTTATTCTTGAGTGGTCATACCTTCTCCCTGGTTAGTCTCATGTTTTTAAATGAGGTATGAAAAGCCTTGGTGTTTTCTTTAATCTGATTCCCAAAATCATTTTGTGGCACCTTATTGCCCTTCTAATTGGCCGCATGAGTTCTTTCCTCCTTAATTTGAGATATACTAAGGATCTGAATGTTTCCTTATATATACAGATTTATTTTACTTCCCTTCTTTGAAGAACAATCCCAGTTCGTAATCTCCATCCAACTGATATGACTAACATGACTTATCTCTAATGCCAATATGCTTTGCACTCGATCTGACATTTTGATAACACACTTAAAGTGTGGAATCAACAATAGTCCTAAATAAGTTGTGCTCAGAATTGTCACAATATACTCCAACATTGATTTCCAAATGTTTACCATCATGCCTGGGCTTGTGGATTGATGCCTCTGTTGAGAAAGCAAAGGCCCATGAATCTTTTATCAACTTGCAATGCGAGCTTCAAAGGTTTCTTTAAGTGAAGCCCGCTGGTCTCTCTGTTCCTACGGCAACATTTTAAGAAGTATCACAATATACTCCTCGGCATTATTCTTCATGCATTTGTCCATTTCCGCAGCCTGTTTCTATCTTCTTGAAGTCTGCTATCAATTCTCTCACTGTGTACTAAATGCAGACTTTGAAATGATGCCTTCTGTTCGATGTCCAGGCTGTATATATAGATCAAAAAGAGCGAAGGTCCAAAAATAACGACTCCCAGGAAATGTACTTCAAACACTCAGCACATACTCATTAGAAGAACTGTGGGATCCATCTTGAATGCCAAAAAATGAACGGATCTAGCCTTTGTACTGCTCTACTTCACTAATCTTATAGCAATCATATCATCATCATCATATATATACAGCCGGAAACAGGCCTTTTCGGCCCTCCAAGTCCGTGCCGCCCAGCGATCCCCGTACATTAACACTATCCTACACCCACTAGGGACAATTTTTACATTTACCCAGCCAATTAACCTACATACCTGTACGTCTTTGGAGTGTGGGAGGAAACCGAAGATCTCGGAGAAAACCCACGCAGGTCACGGGGAGAACGTACAAACTCCTTACAGTGCAGCACCCGTAGTCAGGATCGAACCTGAGTCTCCGGCGCTGCATTCGCTGTAAAGCAGCAACTCTACCGCTGCGCTACCGTGTATGATAAATTCATATTTTTTTAATGCTTCGTGTACTGTAGTTTTTTTCATGCACAAAGCAGAATGTGAAGGGGGTAATTTGACTTTGTGCCGTACCACACAGCAGGTGATGGGAAATCTGTGATCTTTCCATACTATTCACAATTTAGTCAGAGAGTTGTAGAGATATAGGTCTTTCCAGCATGGAAATAGTATCTTCAGCCTAACTTGTCCATGCTGACCAAGTTGGCATTCCAAACTGGTCCTGTTTGCCTGCATTTGGCCCATATATTGCTAAACCTTTTTGATTCATATATCTGTCCAAATGTCTTTTGAAAGTTGTAATTGTCTCTGCTTCTAGAGCTTCCTCTGGCAGCTTGTTCAAAAGATGGACTACCATCTGGGTGATAAAGTTGTCTCTGAGGTCCTTCTTAAATCTCTCCCCTCTCAACATCCTTCTAAGCCATCTAGTTTTAGAATCCTCTATCCTGGGAAAAAAGGTGGTAAGTTTTCATTTTATCCATGCCCCTCATGATCTTGTATACTTCAGGGAGGTCACCCCTCAGTCTCAAACACGTATTGAAGTCAATGATTTAACTAAGCCACTCAGCCGATTGTGTCCATTCCTTATGCAGACCAGGTACAACTTCCTCTGCAGTGAGCTTTGCCGAATCAATTTAATTTTTTGAGGAAATATTTAGTAAAGATTTTCCTTGCAGTGCTTCCACCATCCAATGAACTCAATTCCCCAATCCCCAATACAAATTAAAGCAAATATCAAAATTTCATGATCCATCCATCAATGATTTGATTCATAAGATACCAACAAGAGAAGAATTGTTATATTATACTCACTCTTTTTACTTCCTGGATAACCTGATCATATCAGATATTCAACTAATACTTTCTTAAAGTTTTTGTTGACACAATATAAACTGCCAAAAATATATCTATCCAGGTGCTTTTATTGTGCTCTGATTGCTGAGAAAACCTTCCAATTTCTTCCATCAGGCTTGTTAATTGCATCGTTACATCTCCTTGTTGCTACGGTGACCAATAACTTCTGTTTATCAAGTTATTATCATACCCTAACAAAACTGATTGAAATAACTTTGCCAGTCTCTCTTGCGATTTCAAAATGAGAAAGATATTCAGTAGCATTTGACAGAAGAAAGAAAGGAAGCACAAATGATAAGTATTAATTAGAGGTTCATATCATTCAAAGCAATATATAAACATAAAAGGCAGCAGCTATACTTCATTTATTGTGTGTTTTTTCTATCATATGGTCGAGTTCTCTATTAACTAAGTATGTCAAAATAAAATTTCACCTGACCTTGAGCAGCACCTCCAATCATTATAAAGTTTATTTTGGAAATTATATCTAGTTGAAAATTTCTGCACATCTCTACCTTCCCTGCAGAAACAGTTAAAAATCTCCCTCTTGGAACAAGCATTGTCACCTGTGCTATGCATCTTTGCACACCTCTGTCACACTCTGCGATTGAGGCAGTATGAAAAATGTTCAATTAAATAATTTCTGGGATGGTAAAATGGCTCTCTTGAGGTTAAAAAAAAATTCTATGCTATCTCTTTCAAACTTCTTGTGCCTTGACAGGACTGATGTGGGGGATGATGTTTGAGCTGGCTGGAATGTCCAAAGCTAAAAGTTCTCAAAGAAAAAGGGATCTTACTCAAAATAAGTACTCAGGACAGTGATAAGAAGAATGTTTTTCATTCAGAGGGTGTAATTCTTTGGATTTCTCTCCCTGAGGCTTTAGAGGCTCAGTTGCAGAGGCAAAGGTCAATAGTTATAAAAACAGGGAATCAAGAGTTATAGGATTCATGTATAAGGCACAGTGGCATAGCGGTAGAGTTGCTGCCTTACAATGCCAGAGAACCAGGTTTGATCCTGTCCTTGGGTCAGTACGGAGTTTGTTAGTTTTTCCCTGTGACCGCATGGGCTTTCTTTGGGTGCTTCGGTTTCCTCCCCAATTCCAAAGACGTCCTGATTTGTACGTTGATTGGCTTCTGTAAATTGTTCCTCGTGTGTAGGATAGAACTGGTGTATGGGTGATCACTAGTCAGCGCGGACTCTGTGGGCCAATTGGCCTGTTTCCACACTCTATCCCGAAACTAAACTAAACTAAACTAAACTAAACAGTGCTGAGATAAAAGATCAATCATGATCCTATTAAACGTGAGAGCAGGTTTGAAGAACCTTTTCCTGCTTCTATTTTAATGGTCTTCAAAGAAGGGAGAAGAGGGAATGGCCAGGGTGTGACTTGTCCTTGATTATGCTGCTGGCCTTGCCGAGGCAATGTGTGGTATAAATGGAGTCAACAGAAGGGAGGTTGGTTTGTGTGATGGTCCACAATTCTCTGCAATTTCTCGCAGTCTTGGATGGAACTGTTCCCAAACCAAGCTGTGATGCATCCTGATAAAATGTTTTTTATGGTGCATCTGTAGAAGTTGGTGAGAATTGCTGGGGACATGCCAAATTTCAGATATTTAGTTTCATTTAAGTGAATACAACCTTAAAGTGCTTTTGTGAAACACCCACACAATTTCCTATTGAACCAATATAAAGTTTACTTTTTTGCAAACTGACCTTTAGAAATAACTCTTCTAGTTCGAGAGAAATCAGAACAAGTAAACACTAAAGCATTTTTTAGAATCATGCATCATCAAAAGTAGCCAATCATCCCATCATTCTGGTACATTGGAAGTTTTCTCCTACCCTTCCCCATATTCCTGCAATATTCTCTTAAAATATTTAAGCAATTACAGGAAAGGCTCCATAGATTTGGAAAGGGAAAATCACATCCATTGAATTAACCTTAGTTTCTTCACAAAACGCTGGAGTAACTCAGCAGGTCAGGCAGCATCTCAGGAGAGAAGGAATGGGTGACGTTTCGGGTCGAGACCCTTCTTCAGACTGATAGTTTCTTGATCAGGTAAAAATGTGGTAGAAATGAATGGGATTTTGTATGGATTTCTGGAGGCATCTGACAAAATTCCACACAAGAAGCTGTAAATGAAATTTGAAGTGTTTAAAATTGATGGCAACTGTTAGCTTTGAAATCGGAGTTAGCTAGTAGGGAGAAGGGTAAAGGGAGGGTGTGTAATCAAGTATGAATGTACCCAGCATTATCAGCATGGATCTATACTGACTGAATGTCCATATTAGGCAATATCTCCTTGAATATCCAGCAGGTGGAGGGCAGACATGGCTTATTGCCATTTCTTTGTCCCTCTGTTTCCATTAGGTGCTCCATTGCCTTCACCACCCATTTATAGTGCATCCCAGATCTTAATAGCTCGCTAATCAAGTTTGTTCTCCACACCTCCCCTTTGCCTCATTTGCCAATTACCTCAAAACTACATTGTGTGATTGCCAAGCCTCCTTCCAATGGAATCAATTTGGATATGTGTGCACTGAATGGAATAAGTACATTTGGCCACTTTAAATAATTGGAAAAGTCCAAATGTATAGGTATTTTCATTTTTAATTTAGTGTATCGCAAGGTTTGTCTGCAGATCTATAATTTTCCATGTCTGCATATCAAGGTTTCAATTGATGAATGACTATCAACAATTCTTTTGATATCTGATCTTTCAATTTTTAAAAAATCTCTTATGAAGCCTTTATTGTTTGCTGGGGTCTGGTGCCATCAGATAGACCTGACATCTCTTCCTTTAGTTAACCAGCTAAATACAATATAAGTTCTTGACACAGTCAACAAGCAGCTCATCCTCACTCAGTAGGTTGCATCTGAAGTAGATTTTGTCCTGATTTGATTTCCATCGGCCCGGGAAACTATCAACCAATAGACTGACTGAGGAAATTCAACATGTTTCCAATGACCCCTATAAACTTCGACAGAGACACCATAGTAAGCAGACTGTTGAGTTGCATCACAGCTTGGTTTGGGAACAACCCTACCAAGATTGCAAGAAATTGCAGAAAGTAGTGGATGTAGCTCAGTCCATCACACAGACCAGACTCCCCATCATTGACACTTCTCGCTGCCTTGGAAAAGCTGCCAATATAATCAAAGACTTACCCTATTTCAGTCCTTCCTTTTCTCCTCATTTCCATAGGATACAGAAGCTTGAAAGCATGCACCATCAGACAAATAACTTCTTCCGCTCTGCTGTCATGCTTCTGAACTGTCCTTCCACAAGCTAGGGTATTATTTGATTAATCTCTACCCAAATGCAAACATTGGTCTTTGCCTCTGGAACTGGTGCACCACAATGCCGAGAACTATATTCTGCATTCTGTATCATACCTTTTGCTCTACCTATTGAACTTGAGTTTGGTTTGGTTTTCATATCATATCATATATATACAGCCGGAAACAGGCCTTTTCGGCCCTCCAAGTCCGTGCCGCCCAGCGATCCCCGCACATTAACACTATCCTACACCCACTAGGGACAATTTTTACATTTACCCAGCCAATTAACCTACATACCTGTACGTCTTTGGAGTGTGGGAGGAAACCGAAGATCTCGGAGAAAACCCACGCAGGTCACGGGGAGAACGTACAAACTCCTTACAGTGCAGCACCCGTAGTCAGGATCGAACCTGAGTCTCCTTCGTTGCATTCGCTGTAAAGCAGCAACTCTACCGCTGCGCTACCGTGCCGCCCTTATTTATATATTATCAGATTTGATTGGATAGCATGCAAAACAAAGCTTTTTGCTGTATTTTGGTGCACGTGCCAATAATATACCTAAACCTAAAAGGAAATTTTAGCTGATTTATTCTTATTGTAACATCTGCAGGGATCAAATCCAACTGTAATGATGAGCACAGTTACAATGAGACACAAGAGACAGCAAATGCTGGAATCTAGAGCAAAACACAAACAAACTGCTGCAGGGCCAAGCAAGTCAGATGTGTCTGTGAAGGCAAAAGGATGGTCGACGTTTCAGGTGGAGAACCTTCATCAGTCACATTCCTGACTGGGTAGAGATGATTGGGAATTTTTCTATTCGTCATCTGAGTGCACGGTACCAGTGGCTAAGTTTGACCTAAGGCTATGTGTGGAAACAAACATGAGCCTGGCAGAGTGGGAAGGGTTAGGTAATTTCCCTGTAAATTAGCACTGCAACCACAGTGCTGCGTGCCTTCAAATCAACCGCATGCTCATCATTTATATGCAACTTTATTTTAATCACTATATATTTCTGGGGAAAGCATTTGGGAGAGGTTGCTGTAGTTTGTTCCCTCTGCCCTTTAAGCAAATTGAGTACAATAACTTGCACAGCAGATTATTTTTCAACGAGTCATTAAACGTCTCTGGTTAATTGGCCGACACTGTGTTGGTAATTAATTCTCTATTGAATTAACTCTGGAGGGCATAGATAGGAGAGATTTTGGGTCGGGACCCTTCTTCAGACACCCTGATGATTCCAAATCAACAATGCTGGGGCCTGCAGTCTTCCCCCCCCCCCCCCTGCTCCCCATCCCCCCTCCCTATAACCCATACATCATCCCGTATATCTCTCTCCTCTGGGTCTCCCCTCCTCCATCCACCAGCTCCACTGGTGCTCCCTTCCCTCATTTTGCCCTCCTCAGTGCCTGGGTACGATCCCAGTCGTAACCCATTTTGTGTTGTCACGATTCCCCCCTCCCCCCCCAACATCTCATGCTCCAATGCAGAATGGTCTGCCCTCAGGAGAGACCTTACCTTTGTACCCCTATGCCCAATCTCAACGAGCATCAAGCCAGTCATGATGTCGAGCTATCGCATCCTCCTCCAAGCTTATTTCTCAGGAAAGGCAACCTCACCTCCCAATGATGATCCAACTCCCATCTCCAACATTCCTCTGCCACAAACTCCTCCTGCCAGCCTTTTACCCTCTCTGGACCTGTTTACTTCAAATTGCTGGTACACCATCTAGAGTCTGAAAAAGGGTGTCGGCCCGAAATGTCACCTATCCTTGTCCTCCAGAGGTGCTGCTTGACCCAGTGAGATACTCCAAGATTCTAGCATCTGTAGTTTTTTGTATTGAATGCTTCATCTACCTTACTTGTAAAATAAGACTTTTATATGAAAAAAAAATCCAAGGTAATTTGTAGACACAAGAAACTACAGATGCTGGTTTCCATAAAAAAGATCCAAAGTGTTGGAGTAACTGAACAAAACTGTCCTCCCCTTGGTCCCATTCACTTGTTTCTTCCCAGAATTGTTCCCGCAAATCAGCCATTCAATTAATCCTAGTCTCGACCCTATCATAGACATTCCCCTTTTGAAAAACAAGATAGATTTAAAACTTTTCCAAGTTCTGATGAAACATTTTTTACCTGACACGTTAACTTTGTTCCTCTCTACAGATCAGGTCTGATCCACTGAGTATCCCAACCATTTCCTTTTCAAATATAGTTTTTCCCTAACCAAGATATCTCAGTGATCGCTCTTTTTTAAAGTCAAGTTGACTTTATTGTCACATGCACAAGCAATGTGAGATCGAGGGATAATGACAATCTTGCTTTCAGCAGCTTCACTCAGACACAGACAAACAAACATAAACATAACAGACAGTAGAAAGAAAAAGGAGACTGTGTAAAAAAAAGACATTAGTGGAAAACACAATTAGAAATAAAATCAAATCCATGGTACAAAGGAAACAAAAATCTGTCCTTACTCTTTCTGGCATTCATCCATCTCAGAGTATGGCAACCACTCTGACACAGATTAGGCCTCCTTGTTACATACATCAAACATCCTAGAGTAGGAACCTTGGATGACTTTTACACTCCAAATATACCGAGGTCCCTTGCAGTAGTCATTGACCAAATCGCAATCTCGATCCAGCAGCAGGCTGCTTTTATAATCCTCAACCCTGCTTTTGAAATTCTTGATGTCTTATTCCCAATTACCATAACTTCTGACAGTCAGTCAGTCCACTGAGAACTCTGTGCTCCTCCAAGTGTGGCCTATTGTACATCGCTGATTTTAAACGCTCCACTACTGTTGCCCTTGCTTTCAGTTGCATTGGCCTTAGGATCTCCCTGTATCTCTGCCTCGTATCTCTTGCACTGATATTGATTAAATGCTTGATTTTAGATTAATTATCCCACATATAGTAATTATATCTCTCACAATATTTAAATTTAACTTATGGCAAAGTGTAAGTTAAATATTAATTCACCATCTGTTTGTCCAAAGCCCTGCTGATTTCTGCCATCTGTTCGCTTAGCAATCCTTTCTCTTTCCATGTCTCTCAAGCAGCAGTAATCTGAACTGCCATATCCTTCAATCTGTGAGCATCCCCGTGCCAGGACAACATTTGTGGGGAGTCGGGGAGAGGAGACAGGGCAGGGTGCATCAATGGTGGGTGCTTCTGGAAGGAGCGATGTAATAGATGTAGTGAAGGCAGATGGTGAATCAAACTAAAATAAAAAGTAAGTAACATTCTGGTAATAGACTCCATTAAGCCAGTTGGACAGTCTGTCAGAGCCATTACTCTGCTCTACACATTCCTCCCCAGCGACTTTCCTTCTGGAAACTAATATATATTTCTCTCTTTCCCAGTCCTGACTTGAAACGTTAACATTTTCTCTTTCCACAGATGCTGCCACATGTGCTTCCAGCATTTTCAATTTTCATATTATATTTTGTAACAATCCCTTACCAACTTTTCCTGCCACAGATATATGCAGTAGCCTTGCGACATGAGGTCTTATGATCTGTTTAGAAGGGTTCATAATTTGGTTTTGATTAAGATGCGATCTACTGTATTTTAAACAGGTCATCACAGATTTCATATTGATGTGGGTTGTTTCTCACTGGGCAACTCAAAAATTTCAAAACGTTTCAAAGGTCCTTTTTTTTCCTAGTGACAGTAAAAGTTTAATCTGATTATGTTGGCCCATCTTTGTTCCACAGAGAATTGCAAACCACTGGTATTCACAAAATATTCCTCAATGCTTTTTCACTCAAATCATCTGATCTGTCAGACCTGTGGCCGTTTATTACTTCAATATTCTTTACATGGCTGTTCTCTCAGTCTTCCGACAATATTCAAATTTAACCACATCTCTAACTTTTTTCCTTCTTTTTAATGCACACATTCTACTTTGCCAGCAACGGATTTAATATTTGGAGGCTCAAAATGACTGAACATTGATGTTTGTTCCCTTTCAGTCTAATAGAATCTCTGGATATTGGCAGAGCTTATTTATAACCAATTAATTTATAACCAAATACCTAGCTCTGCTGGACTCACTTGAAATACTGTAACACATTTACTCCAACGCATTTGATTCTCTGGCTTATGGGCCATTAAAATGCAGAAGGAGCCTTTAAGGAGGCATTGAGTTTCTTTGTTGGGAGCAGTTGGTGATAAAAGAACGTCAAATCCTGTGCTACTCATCCACACACAGTCAGGCACCTCCTGCCCCACCTCTGGGAACTCTGTGGATCATACTTTGGGCTCATCACTTCACAACAGAAGACAACTTCAGTCCCAAGGAACATCCAGAGAAGAACTACTGTGGAGTAAAGCATTGGGCTGATGGGGAAAGTACAGATCCCAAATATCGTCTGCCTGATGAGCATGTCTGATTCAACAGGTTTGCTTGGCCTCCTTAGACTAACGAACCATACATGCAGCAGAATGATCTTTAATTTAAGTGGGAAAAGAAGGAAGAACAAACAAAGATCTTATTGTAAAGGTTCCTAGTGGAAATGATCATCAGTTAGTCCTTGATTCAGTATTTCAGCAAGCATTGAAGGGAAAATAATCACAAAGTTAGTGATCCCATCTGTTCCACCTTATCTATTGTAGAGTTATAGAGATTCATAGAGTCATACAACATGGAAACAGGCCCTTCAGCCCAACTTGCCCATGTTGACCAAGATGTACCATCTATACAAGTTCCACCTGCCCCAGTTTGGCCCATATCCCTCTAAACCTTTCTATTCATCGTGGAGTCATCTTCCAAATAAGAGTTGAAAACAATTATCCTGAACTTCACAAAAACGATGCCTAGAAGTCATGTTTATGCTTTGTTTGCCTTGAATCTTTGCTTTCATTAATACTCCTCAACGTCTCCTCAATGTTGACAAGCCAGGGTAATATTGGAGGATTGGTAAAGTTGTTGCGAAGAGACTGTTACACAGAGGCCTCTCTGGTATCTTGTGTGTGTAATATATCCTATTTCAAAGAGGAGTAAAGACATTTTCCGTTAATGCCTATCCAAATATTTATCCCTCAAACAATACTATTATAAAGCTGAAGAAGGGTCTGAAGAAGGGTCTCGACCCGAAACGTCACCCATTCCTTCTCTCCTGAGAAGCTGCCTGACCTGCTGAGTTACTCCAGCATTTTGTGAATAAATACCTTCTATTATAAAGCTGATTCTTACAGAAAAACGAAGTGTTGGTAAAACGCAACAGGTCAGGCAGCAACTGTGGGGGCAATGGACTGATAACATTTGGCTCAGGACCCTTCTTCAGTCTTTAATCCTGTCCACCAAAAGCCAGCCTAATGCAAAATGCAATCCCCGGAATGAATTTGAGCTTAAAACCTCCCCATCACTACATTATAGGTTCATATTTTACACACTTCATTCATAGCACATAGTATAACAGCCAAGGGTGCTTCATTGCGTATTATCAACAACATTTGGCACTGAACTATATAAAAGGATAATAGGACATTTAATGTAGGTTTTACAAATGCTTCTCAATGTGGAGGATGAGGAATAGCATCCACAAAGAAGCACAGGTGCATTTCTGAGTGTTAGATAATTAGTTACTAGAACATAAAAACTGGGAATGATCAGAGGGTAACAAAATTGAGTTAAAACAATGCCAGGACGTTTAGGACTGGAGGAAATTAAAGGGGTTGTGACCACTGAAACAATGGCAAAAAGGAATGAGACAACCATTTCCTACAAGATAGAGTCCAGATCATAGGTGCATAACCTTAAAATTAGAACGAATCCATTCTGGAGGGTTCACAACTATGGACTCCTCCTCACAAACTTGCAATAGTTTACACTGAAACTCTGGAATCTTACCTGCAGAAAGCTGCCAAGAATGGGAGCCAATTTGCAGTTTTGAAGCGACTGACTGAAGGAATTCTGTCACCAAATGTGTTAAGGAGTTCAGAACAATGGTAAATAAATGGAATCAGGTTCATGGTTCATCCCCAGATCCAACTGAATGGCTAGCCAGGTTTGCAGGGATGAATGGCCCACTCCCATCCTCCCTCAATTTCTTTCCATTGAGACCTTCACCTTGAATCCTAACACAAATGTGAAACGTGGGATTTTCCTGAGAAAGGCTGGGAATTCCAAAGGATGTGCTGGCATTTCCATCTTTAATGGTCTCGAAACTCGAGAGTCATGCATAGGTGTGAGCGAATGCAAGTATCTGAAACTTCTGCCAGGTACACAATGGTGGTGTCCAGAATGTGCTCCATTGGGTACCTTCTGCACTTCTTTAGCAGTTCAGCTAGGGGATCTGCCTGCTGCAGCATGGCCAGGTTACATTCATAAGCGAGTTATTCAGAAACCTTCATCGTTTTTGATAACCTTGGTAAGCCAGCGAAGCTTGAGCCTAGCAGGGTGTGAAAGTTCTCTAAGCAGTACTATGGATGAGGCTTATTCATGCCTTGTTATGATTCTGTTTATGTCCAGCAGTAACACACTGCATGATGTGCCACTGGCCAATTTGGAACAAGCTTAGTTTTTTTTTAAATTTCAAAATATACTTTATTCGAGAAATAAATATATACAAAATATATACAAAACATGTTCCTTCCAAAACTCCATCCGACATTCTCAGAGGCTATACATACATTCAATTCATATATTCAATACACGAATAGAACAAAATTACCCCCCACCCTTGCCACTCATGTGGCCCACTGGCGTGGAATCCCTTCCCTTATTTTTAGGGGCTTCTATTCACTTAAAGGGAACAGTGGACTTAGGTTGCAGATGCACAGCAAACGTGCGTGGGCCATCACTGTCTGGAAAGGCTGATCAAATAATAAAATAATCAAATAATAAAATAATTGTTTCTGTAACATCAGAAAAAGAGTCCCTTGAATGATCTTTACACAACTCAACAATGAGCATACAGAATGTCACAACTCCGAGCATCACTGTTGCTAAAGGTATCCCAGCACAGTGCTTGGGATTGAAGCAGTGATGTGACAAGTTGTTTTATAGTAGAGATTGATGATCATGCCTTTCCTTGAATTGCTTAAAGAAGTAATTGTGCAGAAGTTGGAAAAAAAATAATAGTTAAAATGGCAATGGAGAAAACATTGCAATATACTGCAAGTAATGGCATGGTGCAAAATAATATGATATGACAAATTCATGTTTTAGCGCACTCAGTTATTGAATTATTTTTCAAGATGTAATTATTTTCTTATAAAAGCTGGAAAAAAAATGTATCATCTGCTTCTAATCTGGGAGACATGCTTGCAGTATATATATAAAACATTGCTCCAAAAGTTGTGCTTAAAGGACATAAAGACACAAGAGACAAAACAATGTTAGTCTTATTGCTCTTTCTTCTTTTGGGTTCATGTTATGTGCAGAAATATTGCACCATATTGGGTGTAGATTTGTCTACCTCCCTATGTGAACGCTTGTGATATCTATAAAGTCTTCAGAATTGAAAACATTTTCTGCATCTCCATGGCACATGTTCCCACAGTTCTATCTATCACCCATGTTCAGCTCTGCAGGTAGCTGCCATCATCTGTCACTGAGTATAGGTACAAAAATCCACAATGTCCCATAGAGATATCTATAGATGTCTGAATCAATCTAAGTTTTATTTAGCTCTAAGTCATCCAACCAAGTTCAAATTCATTTTGATTTTGTATTCATGTGACATTTGTGATTTCTTCAAATCCTAAAGCTTATATTTATATAACACTGTTCATTTTTTCATATTTCTAAATATAAGGCAATATGCTTTGAAGTGTATTGACAATTATCTGAAAACTTGATTGTGATAGGCCTGGCCTCACAATGTAGTCACAACTTGAAAAGTTGGAAAATGCCAATCTATCTGAGATGATGCAAATCTATTCGTCCTAGAAATCTGGATGTATTCACATATTTATGCATATGCAGGATAAGAAGTATTTGAAAGATATTAGAAACAGTTTTGGACCATTCGGCCCTTCGAGCCAGTATTCAATATGATCATGGCTGATCATCCAAAATCAGTACCCTGTTCCTGCTTTTTCCCCATAATCCTTTGATTCCGTTAGCCCTAAGAGCTAAATCTAACTCTCTCTAGAAAACAATATTAAAAGCAACTTGCCAATATTTGATAGTTGAAAGTGGATGTTGGCAAATTTTGCTCAGCATGTCTTAAGATTTCTGCGCCAAAGCAGAATCCCAAATTGTCAGGCAGGCTGTGCTTATTGTAATGGCAACATTCCGACTTTTCCGGTGACTTCTTTTCTAATTGCCATTACTACACAGGGAGTCGGAGTGATCTTACACAGACCCAACAGAACAGGATTTCCAATAGTTTTTCCAGCTTAATTAGTTGTTTATTGAAGTAGTTGTATAAACAAGGAGATGAACATACCAGGCTATACTTATTTCGCATACAAGTCGTAGCTGGCTGCTCTGTCCCTGGTCTGGCCCCAGGTCTCGTCTTTCCAGTCGATGTTCTGTCCATGTCTGGTAAGTAATGTATGCTCTCCCTCCCTGTGTCTGGCCACTACCAGTCCCATATGCCCATATATATATATATATATATATATATTATATATATATATATATATATATATATATATATATATATATATATATATATATATATATACACACACCACCCTGTGCATCTAATGACCGCCCCCAAGTGTCCAAAATAACACAGCGAGATATATCTACACAAAATAATATAATATGCCAACATTAGCTAGCCTAAACATAAATGGCTCCTACACTTATCTTGGCTGCACTCATAATTGGAGTCCGGTAACACAATACAAGCTTACAAATTCTCCAACGCTACGTGGGGAGATTTGCCTGATTAAGCTCAATGCAAGTTCAGCAAGCCCACCCTCTCGAATGGTCAGGAACAGCTGTGAGGGAGATTAGTAAACATAAAATAATTTACATTTCATTTAACTGTAATTACTTTAACATTTTAATTACTTAGCAGTATTTTAAGTGTTATGAGATGATTTAATAATATGAAACCTAACATTTGTTAATTTGCTTAATTGAATCTTAAAAGTTTTTTGCATCATTTTGAAGTGCCAGTGATATATTAAAAAGAAACATTCAAGATTTTTGACAAATATTTCATCATCCACCAATATGATCATATTCCATGTTCACGGTCCTGGCACCATTCATATTCTCTTACTCAATGTGATCTTGTCGTTGGAACTGAGTGAGATGAAGACACAGTCTCCAGTGGAGGGACTGACAAGAGGTCAGAAATGGAGGACCAAACAGTGGAAGGGTGGAACTGGTCGTGGAGAGGGACGAGGCCACAGGAAGAATGGATAACAGGAAAATAATTTTTAGAATCAAGATTCACATTTGCAAACTTCGGAGTGATGGAGAGGATACTGATTGAGCATCATTGTGCAGGAAGCAAACTGTCTAGATCCAATTGAGAATCTAACAGGGGAGATGGATGGAATCGGTGACATTAATACAGCATGGAAGGAAGACTGAACACAGATGTTCTAATATGTTTTCCCAGAAGGTGTGGAAATCTATGTTCATAGGATACTTGATTTGCATGAAGTTGTAAAACAGTGTGGAGAGCCAGATGGAGCTCGACAAAGCAGCTGCATGATGAAAATCCAAAGTTTATGTTCTTTATGGCCTATGTGTATTGTATTATGGACGGTGGCGGTCCCACAAACCATAAGCTCCTATGTATCTCCACTGAGGATGCTATTCTCAGCTGGATCAACAAAGGATGGTTGTGTGAGCATCCTTCTCTACAAGTGTCACCAAACCTTCATCATTTTTTAACTAAAGATTCATTCTTACCTCACACTGATGACTCAGGATGGAACTCAGCTGTTATGTAGTTAATAGTTAAAGAGGTAGCTGGCCTGGAAAATTATGTTCAGTCTTAAGCTAAACACAAATATATAATTTGTTTTCCACTTTTGAAATTTAGCTCCTTTGACATAGAAGCAACCAGTTTTTCAGAAGCCGAATCGAACAACCATTTGCTGCTCTATTGTATGCTTGACATCTGCCTCCAAGGTCAAACTTCTTTAACATTCAAGAGGAAATTGACTTCAGAACAATTCAATTGAGTTAAAAATAAAGGTGAGACTCATTTCCTGTGTTTGAACAGTTGTGACTAGCTGTCTTCTTGTGTCCTGAGATGTACTTTAACTTTAACATGCCCATGCTTTTATGGGTCTTTCTTCTGAATGTTAACAATGCAGCATCAAGGTTATATCAAGGCTGTATATTATTTCTACTGTGCTGCTCAGTCTTGCAGATGCAGACTGTCAAAACGTTATGAATCTTTTGTAACACAGCAATTAAATTAAATGGCATTCACTCTGAGGCAAACATGTTCATACCAAATAATCTCCTTGAACATACATCTTACATCAGCCACGTTCATCTAAGTTATCGTGAGATAACAAATTGAGACATAAGATTAGAATAGGTCTTGTTTAATACCAGTAAAGAGCAATAGCTTTGCAGATGCTTTTGTTACTGCTTGCAACTGTTCAGTATTCACTGCACATGTGGCATTTGCTTTTTCATTTAAAATAATTGGTGGTCTTACAGCTCCCAGACTTCATAACGGTGCATATATTTCAATACTAGAACTTTTTCTTTGAGTTGCACTAATAAAACTACACTGTTCAGTAAAACAAGACATAGTACCTTTTAAAGCATCATCTCCTTATGCCCTGACAGCCTGCTTCGATTATCAGCGACTCAGCTCATTAATTCCTCTCCCTCCATCAGATTTTCAAACATCAAGATAGAAATTCTAGTCTCATGGGTCAGGCATCCCTCTCTACTTTTTTTTTCTGTATGAAATCTGCTGTAAGGTAGCATCTGCAAAAGTGCACATCCCTCTTGTCATTTCTGCTGTCCTTGCTAACGTCGACTGATACAGCCAGCAGAACAGAACGGTGCATGACATCTTTTAATTAGAGCAGGGTCCGAAGTGTCTCTTACATAGAACTTGGTAACCAAGCAAAAAAGATCAATGGCACACCACAAACACAGAACATTTCTGCGTGACAGTACATCCCGTGACAGGACAAAAGAATGCTCTCGCATTGGTGATAAATTATAAAGAGTTCTGTCCGACACACAGTTTAGGTGCTGCCTCACTCAGTAATTAACCCCAAGAGCTGATTGTGGAGTGCTTGGATTCTGCAATCTAATAGCGTCGGTGTGCATACTATTGTCAAAGGAACCATGCCACCAACATCACATCTTGCAAAGAAAATAATAGCTGGGAACAATTCCAGGTCTTGTTGGGACAATTTAATTAATGAGCGAGCAATCACTGCAAATTGCTTCTGATTTAGGAAAATCATGAACACAGGAATGTGTGCATTAAGTTAAGATTGATGCAAGTCATGGATCTTCAAGATATACAGGAAAGGAAAAACAAAGCAATGAAGCATTGTTAATTTTGCTTGAATCATTCAACTACATGTCGAAGTAAATTGCCTCTGTTCCTTGTTCTGATGTGGAATGCTAGAGATAATGTTGGCAATACATTTTTAAACATTGAAGTAACTAATCGGACTGTTTAATCCACTACAGAAATGTATTCATCCATGTCATTCCACTAAAAAACAGCATTACACTGTTCTCTTTTAGTGAATTAGTGGGTGAATAAACCTTGTAGCATGTCACAGACTCAGACAGACCATATCAATTTAAATGATATTATATTTAGTTGATCTCAGATTGCATGAGATTAATGGCACTGCAATTGTTCCCAATGGGAAACCTCTTGAATTTGTGTAATAAAATGTATGCAATGTTTATGATAGCATGCCAACAGCCTGCTTTGTGTATCTTATCATTTTTATTTCCATTATCTTTAATCATAAAATATGTCAAGCAGACTACCTGTTCTCTGCAACATCTATATACTAAAACTTTCGTTTGTTATCTTGTTTGTGACTGAACTTCAGTCAAAACGGTACACGATAGTGCGACCGTTTTAGGCCCACCTTACTCACCGTTGTCACTTTAGTGATAATGCAAGTAGTTTTATTGAAATCGGTGTTATATTTTTTAAGTTATTCACATTTTAAAGTTTAAAAGGAGGGGAGGGGGAGGGGAGCAGGGAGGAGGGAGGGGGGAAAGAAGGGGGGAGTGGGGGAGAAGGGAGAGGGGAGGGGGGTTGAGGAGAGAGGGGGAGGACAGGGTGCTGCACCAATGCAGGAGAGGTTTGGGCCCAACGGGTTCACTTGGTCTAGAATTCTTTAAAACTGTCGAAGCAAAATCTATGTCAACCCTGAATAAAACTTAGATTGGATCTCTCTCCATGGCCTTTACTCATCTTACCTCTGTAATTTTCCCTACCCTACAACTTTTTTGAAATTTGTTGTCCATCCATGATTTGAATTGCTTCTCCATCCAGAGCCTATCTTTCATCTACTACACCCCCAAATTCTCAGATTCTCTCCAACTGTCCTCCTCCTCAAACGACATGATTTTAGTAAATGCGTAGGAAGGAACTGCAGATGCTGGTTTAAACTGAAGTTGACACAAAATGCTGAACTCAGCGGTGCAGGCAGGTGATATTTTGGCTGTGAAGAAGGATCTCGACCGAAAACGTCACCCATTCCTTCTCTCCAGAAATGCTGCCTGTCCTGTTGAGTTACTCCAGTATTTTGTGTCCATCCATAATTTTAGTAAATATTATTCCTTATTTGACTTAGGGTTACTAAAATAGTGTTTAATAATGTCTCTGTGAATTTCCATCAGACTTTTCATTACCTTAAAGATGCTTTGAACATGCCAGAGTCTGCTCTTGGTTATAAGAAGGCAAATTAAAATTCCAAATTCAAGATCAATATCTAATTTGTAGCTGTATACTGTGGGAGGATGGATTGGGTTAGACATCTGAGGTTGAGGTACAAAAAAGTCTCCTGACTCTCATTCTGAGGAATGATTCATTAGGTGAAGAATTGGCAAAGCTCAGCATCATGGAGATCATTTCCAAAAATGAGTGCTTATAAGCAGAGACAAAAGGGGATATTAGTTCTGATCCTATTGATTGATACATTTTTGCATTTGCTTTCCATAAACCCACCATTTCCTAAAATATCACCCTAAGATCACTCAGGGGACAACGGAGAAATAACATGGCTTAAGGAAAACTGGATTTCATCCAAAAGTTAAAATATGCCTTTCAATTTGCAAATAAAAGCGAATAATGTGTTCCTTTGCTCCAGAGATGCTGCCTGTCCCACTGAGTTACTCCAGCATTTTGTGGCTCTGTCAGTTTGAACCAGCATCTGCAGTTCCTTCCTACTAATAACGTGTTTCACAGGCATGCCTAATTTTGGCCTTAGATCCATTTTCACGTTGTGACATAAAACTTGTGTTCCATTAATCACTGTTAAAAGGAATTTTAAAATTTGTTAAAAGGAATTTAAGGCGAATGGTTGGATAATTAAAGATAATAGTTGGTAAATAGTTGCATATTTTGCTATTATAACAAAATATAGCATATTTTGCTATTATAACAAAAGAACCACACCTAGAGATTAAGTCCTGGTTGCTAAATGCAGCTGCAGTGCTCTAGATTAACCTAATGGTAATGACCAGGGTTGAGAAGGAAAGATAGATCATCCATGATCAAAATGGCAGAGCAGGCTCAATTGGCCAAATCGCCTAACTCTTATAAAGAATTATGATTAGCCTGTGCAAAATGTCCACGTATCACTTTTTGTGTGGTAGAATGTTAAATGTCCTTATATGCCTACTAAATATAGTAAGATACAGAAACAGGTGCACAATGCACTCCACATCAAGACAGGTACCTAACTTCACTATACTTTAATTGCTGCTTAGCATGTACAACCAAGGATGAATCTCTCCTCCTTAAATAATGAAGTCTTGGTAAAGCCAAAAATCAGGATATGTAGCCTTTTTGGCCTGTGTTTGCTTTTTTTCTAGAGTTATCCAATCAATCACATGCTCCTATTATTTTTTCCCCACAGCCCAGGATTTTATTTTGCATTAAGTATTAAGGCAGTGGAGATGAGAACTGCAAGACACTCCCAATCAAGAATATGTATACATGGTGCATCTCATCACATCTTCACTCCTAGGCAGAGCTGTATATATTTGCTGTTTACATTCTCTCATTCAAGCAGGTAATGATATGGTGGTTAATGGGAATATTTTGATGAAGCTTTCATTGAGTGTTGTCAGCCCTGATCCCTTGGTGGTCCATTTGAATGAAGCTTGTTTTGCCTTGCATCTCTCATTTGCCAATCCACATGTTAAGCATTCTCACAAGACTCATTCCAAAAAATGTCTGGAAATTGCATCTTTTTGCCATGGTCATCTCACTCACATTTCATCACAACCTCTGCCTGCAATCATCACTGCTCTACCTAAATGGTGCATCAGATCATAATTCTGCTACTCCCTCAAGCTGCAACATCCCAAACTAGTTGCCGACTCAGTGTCTATAAGTTGTTTACTTGGGTGAATCAGATGTAGATTCATCATCAAGATATCTACATTAAAGCAGTAACTCCCAACTGAAGACAAGTGTCTGGTACAATAATGTATGCAGAGTCATATCACATGACACACACAGTTCATAAAGGTACACTCGCCCTCATTAGTGTACATTCTATTCACCCCAGATAGACACAAAGTGCTGGAGTAACTCAGTGGACCAGGCAGCACCTCTGGAGAAAAAGACACCCTTACTCCCCATCCTTCTTCTCCAGAGATGCTGCCAGGCTTGCAGAGTTACCGCAGCACTTTGTGTATAGCTTTGGTAAATACCACCATTTGCAGTTCCTTTCTCCATATTCTCTCTATCCTAGTCTGAAGAAAGGTTCCAACCCAACCTATCCTTTTTCTCCACAGATGCTGTCTGACCCGCTGAGTTACTGCAGCACTTTGTGTCTATCTCCACTCCATGATCCTGCTTTAATCACCCATAGGAGTAAAGATGTTTTTGCCAGATGTTCATGGTTAAGGCAGCATCCAATTATCTGTTGATCATCTTCACTTACTCCATTGACATCATTCACAATTTCGAACAGCTCTTTCATATCAACCCTTGTCCACCTTTTGTCTTCCTCAGACACCTTCACCCTTAACTCCAGAGAACTGAAAACCTTCATCCATGTTAGCATTCCAGTAACCACTTTAAAGGCAAACCGCGGAGAGCTGAGAGGGTCTACAGAAAGCCAGTTCGCAAATGTTGATATTAACTGCTCAGTAAATGTTTGCTACTTTCAGTCATCTAGCAATCAAATTGAAATTCAATGCCTCCCATTTCACTTTGAGTAACAGGCATGGATGAAGTTGAAAGTTCACTACAAAACCAAGGACTACATTGCTGTATGAAAAGTGATGGCTCATGTAGCTATTCATCAAAGTTTCCAATATAGTTTTTGATGTGTGACCACAGACCAATGCAACACATTTTCTTATTAAAGCTTCAAAAGGAGAAGAGCGATGTGTATGCTTGAAATGCTCTTGGCAGCAAACTGAACCATCAAAGTCAGGGGAGGATAAGGCTCAGGCAGACACAATGTCAGACAGGAATTCCCCAGTGGAAAATGTATATATCTGCATGTTATGAACAGGTTCAATCACAAAGTCCACCATGATTGAAGTATATTATACACACTTTAAAACTAAAAAGGATACACCACTTGAGGTTTCTGGATGCTCCTGCACCTAAAAATGAATTGGACCTATAAATTTGTAACACAGTGGTGAAGCTGTTAGAGCTGTTGCCACACTGTGCCAGAGACTAGGTTCAATCTTGACCACATGTGCTGGCTGTGTGGAGTTTACAGTCTTCCTATGGCCACGTGGGTTTCCACAGAATGTTCCCATTTCCTTCCAGATCCCAAAAGACAGATGGGTTTTTAGGATGATTAGCCTCTGCAAAAGAAATCCCACTCATATGTAGGGAGTGGATGAGAAGCTAAAATAACCTAGAAGTAATGGGTGATCAATGGCCAGCATGGACTCGGTGGGCCGAAGGGCCTGTTTCTATGCTGTATTGTCAAACAAAATTAAAGTAAACAAACAAAAGACACAATGCCAGAATAATTCAGTTGGGTCAGGCAGCTTCTCTGGAGAACATCGATTGGTGATATCTCGGGTCAGGTCCCTGCTTTTCAGTCAGAGAGTGGTGAAGGTGTGGAATTCTCTGCCTCAGAAGGCAGTGGAGGCCAGTTCGTTGGATGCTTTCAAGAGAGAGCTGGATAGAGCTCTTAAGGATAGCGGAGTGAGGGGGTATGGGGAGAAGGCAGGAACGGGGTACTGATTGAGAGTGATCAGCCATGATCGCATTGAATGGCGGTGCTGGCTCGAAGGGCTGAATGGCCTACTCCTGCATCTATTGTCTATTGTCTATTGTTTAGAAGACCTAACCCGAAACATCACCTATCCATGTCCAATCCTGCCTGACCTGCTGAATTACTCTTGGACTTTGTGTTTCTTTTTGTAAACCAGCATCTGCATTTCATTCTTTCTATATTAAACTAAACAAATTATTATATTCAATTCATAAAGACGAAGAAAATTACACTGTGGTTGAGAAAAAGAAAAGAAATGCTCAATTGATTCATAAAATTAAAAAATAATTATCCATGCCATGACTTCTTGGTCATAAGATTATTTTCAATGAGATGCCTCATCTGATATGGTCATTGTAATCATACAGTAATAAGAAAACAGTTAACCTCAATGGCATTTGTGTTAATTTGAGAAAGACACCTGAAAATTAGTTTCAAATTCTTGATTTAAAAATTCCAGGATAGAATGTTGGGAAAATGTGGCAACAGCATTGAGATCAGTTGGCCCAGAAAAGTCACCCCTGGTTCGTGATATTAAATATCTGAAAAAGTCCCATCAGCACGATGAACTCTGCCTCCAAAATGAACTCCATCTGCACAACATGATGCACCAGAATGGAAGCAAGGTACAGTTCTTAGTAATGGAGATGTAACAGGAGTATTCTATTCAGCCCTTTGAGCCTGTTCCCACAATCAAGGTGGTAATGGCTAAGCTGTACCTTAAATTTAATTCTACATTCCGCTTAACATTGAATAACAGAAATCTATCAGTCCCAGTTGAGCGATTAAAAGAAATAAAAATCTAGCAACAAGAGTGAAAATGTTCCAGGCTTCCACTTCCCCTCAGGCAGTGAACTCCAAATATTATCGTTGCTGGTGAAAGAATGTTTTGAACGAGGGTCTCTCCAGGAAGCCCTCACACCTGATTCTGGCTATATGCTGTAGGAGGTTAGCATTCTGGAGATCTCCCTGGTCTTTCAGAAGGTATAGAGAAGGATGCAACAAAAAAAAAATTACTCATGGAACAGGTCAACCCTTATTAATCTGTGCCAGTATGCTTTTCATAAGTGTGTTTGATTACCATACAGATTAGGTCTGCTCGGAACTATTTCATGACTACTATCATGATTTGTTAAGCACTTCATTAGATGTTCTCCACATGGAAACAAGAATGATCCTTGATGCCCAAAGTATCTGTGTAATTCTACAAATCATTAACCATAATCTGACACTTTAGTGAACAAACAGGCAGAGTCAGGACAGAGGTTTATACACAAAGCTATAATACCTTTTTCCATTACTTATTCCAAATTATTTAACAATATTACTTTCGCCAACTAATTACTGGCTCGTATTATCTGCTAACTGCAAAGAAGGAATACTTTCTTCTGGAAGGAGTGGATATAATTCATCTTAGTAATATTTTTATTGCAATGAATGTGGTTCATTTCCTTTATCCGGTCCAATGCAGGCATCCCCTGGATATTGATTGTTTCTCCTTTCATGTGAAAAGCTGGATGCATTTGAGAACTGAATCATAATAGTTCAAACTGTCAAATCTAGCTTTGTACATGAGAGAGTGAATTCAAGTTTGACATTCATTCCATGGCCACATTAAAAAGGCTGTATATTACAGACAGGCACTGAGATTGAACAAATCCATTGCATTGGGGTATTCTTTGAAATGTGCTCTAACAATATTTAAACTGTTGCCAATGGCATCTTTCCACCTTAGGCTAAGGTAAGGAAAGTTGATTGGCCATTTTAGTGAGCCTTAGACAATAGACAATAGACAATAGGTGCAGGAGTAGGCCATTCAGCCCTTCGAGCCAGCACCGCCATTCAATGCGATCATGGCTGATCACTCTCAATCAGTACCCCGTTCCTGCCTTCTCCCCATACCCCCTCACTCCGCTATCCTTAAGAGCTCTATCCAGCTCTCTCTTGAAAGCATCCAACGAACTGGCCTCCACTGCCTTCTGAGGCAGAGAATTCCACACCTTCACAACTCTCTGACTGAAAAAGTTCTTCCTCATCTCCGTTCTAAATGGCCTACCCCTTATTCTTAAACTGTGGCCCCTTGTTCTGGACTCCCCCAACATTGGGAACATGTTTCCTGCCTCTAATGTGTCCAATCCCCTAATTATCTTATATGTTTCAATAAGATCCCCCCTCAGCCTTGGATGAAAACGTTAAAAGAAAATAGTAAATCATTGGTCAGATTGTCTGTAGTGTTCTGAAATTTACTGTTTGTTCAGTAGGATCTGAAAACCGCTTTACAATAGGGCACTATTAGACAGGCCAAAAATAATAGTTTTAAAAAAACTATTCCTCACCCAATCAATGAACGCTACCCATGTAATGAGAGTAAGAAGGATTTATTGCTGCATGTCAGTTGGAACATGACAATCCACTCTCAGATGCTAATCTAGCCAAATGTTTTAAGATAGTTATGAATAAGGTACCTTGGGAGATAGTATGCTGGAGTTAGGGAGAGTAAACTAGGAGCAGTTGTCATTGAGTCAGCCCATCAGACATATAAAGATCAGCTGATCAGAGATCAGGACTGGCATTTTCCAGCATGGTTCAAGGATAAGGATGGCAAGTACGGGAAACTTGGGCTGAGCAGAGAGGCTGTAAATTTGCTCAAAAAGATAAAAGGAAGCATATGTAAGGATTAGAAAATTTAAATCAGAGTCTTTGTGGAATATAAAGCACGCATAAAAGAACGTATGCATCAGGAGGTCGTATTGCAGCTTTATAAAACTTTTTATTGGGTTGCATTTGGAGTATTGTGTGCTGTTCTGGTCGCCCCGTTACTGGAAGAATGTGAAGGCTTTGGAGAGGATGCAAAAGAGGTTTATCAGAATTTTGCTTGGATTACAGGATTAAAGCTGTAAGGGGCGTTTCGAACTTCTACCATCGGGCAGACGATACAAGGCCTTCTACGCCCGCACCTCCAGACTCAGGAACAGCTTCATCCCCAGGGCCATAGACAATAGACAATAGGTGCAGGAGTAGGCCATTCGGCCCTTCGAGCCAGCACCGCCATTCAATGTGATCATGGCTGATCATTCTCAATCAGTACCCCGTTCCTGCTTTCTCCCCATACCCCCTGACTCTGCTATCCTTAAGAGCTCTATCTAGCTCTCTCTTGAATGTATTCAGAGAATTGGCCTCCACTGCCCTCTGAGGCAGAGAATTCCACAGATTCACAACTCTCTGACTGAAAATGTTTTTCCTCATCTCTGTTCTAAATGGCTTACCCCTTATTCTTAAACTGTGGCCCCTGGTTCTGGACTCCCCCAACATTGGGAACATGTTTCCTGCCTCTAACGTGTCCAACCCCTTAATAATCTTATACGTTTCCATAAGATCCCCTCTCATCCTTCTAAATTCCAGTGTATACAAGCCTAGTCGCTCCAGTCTTTCAACATACGACAGTCCCGCCATTCCGGGAATTAACAGAATGGCGGGAGCCATAGCTGCTATGAACCGGTCCTGCTGAGCCGGATGGTCACATCGCACAGCGAACCGGCACAGATCTACTTGCACTTTATTCTGTTTTAAAACTGTTCTAATTTGTTTCATTGGGTTGTTTAAATTAATACTGACTAGCTAAATTAAATTATAAACTTGGATTGTTTTCTGTGGAGTATTCAGAGGTGGAGGGAGACTGTGAGGAGTATATAATATTATGAGAGGCATAGGTAAAAAGACAGATCCTTTTTCTCAGGGTGTAAATAGCAAAGACCAGTGGGCATTGTTTAATGATCAGAGGGGAAAAGTTTAAAGTTGAAGTGTGGGGCAGGTTTTTCACACTGAGAGTGCTGAGTGCCCAGAACGTGCTGCCAGGGATGGTAGTGGAAAAAGATATGATAGTGGCATTTAAGAGACTTTTTGATAGGCACATGGATATGCAGGGACTGTGGTGATTCAGATCACATGCAGGCAGAGGAGATTAGATTAAGTTGGCAGGATGTTCAGCACAGACTTTGTAGAACTGTACTGTACTGATCAATGTTTTATGCTCTGTTGGCTGATGTTTTGGTTTGTTTGCAGTTCCTGTTGATGAAATTTTTGATGAACTCCACTTAATTGCCCATTCTTGTGTTGTACTATTCTATGTTCTATGTTGATAGAGAGTATTATAATGGAGCAAAAATCTAAAATGAGCTTGCTTGCAGTTATCTTTTAGTCCTTCTCCAGATCCAGACTCAGCACTCAATCATTCATGTACACAGACAGGATTGATGTCTTTAGTTTTTGTTCACATTCAAAGTTTGGTATTATTTTAGAGTGTTTCATTTATCTTGTCTAATACCATATTACTGAGAAAACTGATTCTATTTAAATGGTGGAGGAAACAGAAATTATCTTAGTAACTATTCTACCAATTAGGGCGGTACGGTAGCGCAGCGGTAGAGTTGCTGCTTTACAGCGAATGCAGCGCCGGAGACTCAGGTTCGATCCTGACTACGGGTGCTGCACTGTAAGGAGTTTGTACGTTCTCCCCGTGACCTGCGTGGGTTTTCTCCGAGATCTTCGGTTTCCTCCCACACTCCAAAGACGTACAGGTATGTAGGTTAATTGGCTGGGTAAATGTAAAAATTGTCCCTAGTGGGTGTAGGATAGTGTTAATGTACGGGGATCGCTGGGCGGCACGGACTTGGAGGGCCGAATAGGCCTGTTTCCGGCTGTATAGATATGATATGATGATGATATAGCAGGATAATTTCTCCTAAAAAATGGAGCCATAAAGTGGAAGATAATTCTATACAAATTACATGCATAAAATGAACCTTAATCTCTTACAGCAATAGATAGAGAAGCCACAACACCTCAGGCAGGTTTGCAGTTATTGTTAAAGGTGTGGGCACCATTGAAATGCAGAATACCCAGTGTTAAAATTGCAGGTCTCAAATTCCATCAGTCAAAGGTGGTTATTAAATGAGTAGAAATGAAGCAGACTCTCAGTCTGAAGAAGGGTCTCGACCCGAAACATTACCCATTCTTTCTCTCCAGAGATGCTGCCTGTCCCGCTGAGTTATTCCAACATTTTGTATCTACCTTTGGTTATTAAATGATCTGTTTTCAGTGGTTTTGGGGGGAAAAAAACAAGCACATTCCTCTTCAAAACTGTGCCATGCAATAATTTATTTTTACCTTCGAGGCAGTTGGTATCTTGAGTTAACATTACATTCAAACAATGACATATTAAATAACTCAGCACACCCTAATGCTTCTGCTACCTTATCAGCATGAACTCTTACATTTAAGTCTCTGGAGTGGGACTTGAAGGCATCTTTCAGACATGCTTCACACGGAACTACACCTGACATTGCATAATTACTTGCCTTGGATCAATGTCAACATCAGTTCCCCTCACGGAGAGTTTAATGAGACTGGTTTGGATGGTGCACAATTTAAATGCATTTCTACTGTCTTCTGTTTTCTCCTCCATTCTTGCTCTACCCCATTTAAATTCAAATCAGCTCCTGCAGTATCCGATTGGAAGGCAGTGTACTTGTGCAGAAATCATAATCCCTGCTATGCCACTGACCAGATATTTAGTTCAATGAGCTTGCACAAAGATATTAGGCCTTGTTATAACTAAATAATGTTTAGTTGGTGAGAAAATACCCACAGTGATGGCAGATGATGCTACTGGGGTAACCTGCTGAGGTTACATAATTTTTCTTGTTATGAACTGGAGCTTTGCCTGCTTGTTGACAAAGGGTTTTTGGTGGCTGACTGTTAATATGAGCAATGACTGTTCAAGGTTCAAGGTCAAATCATGGACTCAAGTTGCTCAGGCTTTGCAGCACTCAAAGCACCACAATGGGGTCAAAACAACAATGATTAAAATGAAAAAAGTCAAGAAAGTAAACTCTGTAAATTATTACACATTCTGAAGTGCATTTCAAGGGAACAGCACTTCTCCAGACTGGGGTGGGTGTTGATGAATCACTCAGCTTCTCCCCGTGTGATTTGTGACAACTCCTCATCTCTCCAGTGTGCTGCTGCCTTATCTTGCATTCCATAGTGCATTTCTCTCATTTCTTATTGATCTCCTACAGGCTTACATTTTTATCAGTGTTGAGCATGTATTCCAATGCTCCACTGCTTCCCAGCATACGAGTTATCACATTGTTGGTTACAAAAGCTCTTGCAGGGATCCCATTGTGAATTCCTCCAACGAGTTACTTTTTTTAAATTGCAATGTTCCTTGCTTTAATAAACACCACAGCAAAATTGCTCACAGCGAGAACACCACCAACAGTAAATAAATAGTTCACAGGTGATCCATTTATTTTTGTGGATTTGTTTGGGGTACTGGCTGTTTACGAACACACCATAACTGTTCTTCATCAAATATTGTCATTAGACTTCATTGTCTCCATGGAATATTAAACTGGAGTTCCATGTTTCGTTGAAAAAAAGAGCAAAATTGCAACTCCATTTCCAGAAAGGGGAGAAACATCTATTCTGATGCATTTTAGTTATATGTGTACATGAATGATTTATCTGAACAGCTTAGAGGCTGTAAAACAGGATGTATGATTGGTAACACCCTGGTATACCATCTTATGTATGCCGATGATCTGGCGATTTTTTCTCCTAGCAGTGCTGGGTTTCAGCAGATGTTGAATATATGCTCTGAGTATGGTGTCCAATTTGACGTGAAATACAATGCTAAAAAGAGCGTTGTCATGATTTGTAAAGTAAAAGGGGACAAAGATCTAGTCTTCCCATCATTTTACCTGTCTGGGCAGGTTCTATCTGTCTGCTGTAAAGCTAAGTATCTGGGACATGTCATCACAGGTCAAATGTCTGATGATGAGGACATGTATAGACAGCGCCGCATGTTGTATGCACAAGCTAACATGTTGGTTAGGAAATTCCACTGGTGCTCAGGAAATGTCAAGATAAACCTGTTTAGAGCGTACTGTACTCCTCTTTACACTGCTCCTTTGTGGATAAAGTTTAATAAGTCAAGCATTCATAAACTTAAGGTTGCCTATAATGACTGCATGCGCATATTGCTTAGAAAGCCAAGGTGGTGCAGTGCAAGTGAACTGTTTTGTAGTGCAGGAGTCAATACGTTTCATGCCCTGTTGAGGAATCTCATGTTTAAATTTATATGCCGATTGAATGGTTCTCAGAATTCCATCATTGTGCTGCTGGTAAATCCTGGTTTCAGTGCCGTGAGATACCTGTCACCTATGTGGAAACATTGATATTGTTGCCTTTTCTAATTTAATTTAATTTTATATGTATACACTGTGTGCTGTATGTGTATTCTAATGGACCATGAGTCTGCTTAATAAAATTTTAATAATAATAATATGCTTCAATAAAGGTCTTCATTTTCAAAGCTTTATTTCAGAGATGTGCTTGGAAAATATGCCAGGTTGTTTTGTGTGGAATGATCAGTAGAGTCATCTCATATTCATCCTTCTCAAGCCTGGCGATAACTCCTACGATGCAGTTTCTAGGTTGTGTGGAAACCTGCAGGCAGTCCTTGTCTGATGCACAATAGAAAACCAAGTTATCTGTAGAGGCTGTCACCATTCAAGTACAGCCTAATTGAATGGTGACAGCCTTTGAAAAAACATTTTCTGAATACCATTACAGTCCCCATCCCAGCACGTTAGCTGAACGCAATGGTCTGGAAATGAGTTGCCCACCATGCTTGATGGTTGGTAATGGCAAGTGATATATATAAATATATATAGATATGTAATTGTTGCTCATCAATTGTGCCTTGAAGCACCAAACAAATGGTACTTCTTACTGAAGACAGACACAAAACGCTGGAGTAACTCAGCGGGGCAGGCAGCATCTCTGGAGAGAAGGAATGGGTGACGACGCTTCTTCAGTCTGAAGAAGGGTCTTGACCCGAAACATCACTGATTCCTTCTCCCCAGAGGTGCTGTCTGTCCCGCTGAATTACACCATCATTTTGTGTCTATCTTCGGTTTAAACCAACATCTGCAGTTCCTTCCTACACACTGATATTTCTTACTGATGGACTTTAAAATTGACCTGACTGATTATTTGTGTCAGTTTCACTTTTCCCCATTTTTCTGCTTGGTTGTCACTCTCAGCTGTCTTGTCCAGAGTTTAACACTGCCTTTTTTCCATCCTTTTGTTGCCTGACATGAGGCACAGCCCCATCTTAAAAAACAAGCAATACCAAAGAGGGATGCTCCATTATCTGATACACAAAGTCAGGCTTTTCATCAGGGTGTGGAATCTCAATATTATAAGCATTCAGTGTTCTGAAGATAAATCATAGGTTTAACTGGATAATAAGGCTTTGCTGAACTATTTGTTCAGTTCAAACATTCCAGGCAAATGTAGCAAAGTAGAGTACCGTTTTACAATCACTGGAAATTCAACTATATCTGTTCCTTTGTAGCAAACAATATTAGGATAAGTATAATTTTGCAGAATGCAAATAAAGCACCACCAACATTTGAAATTGAGATGAAAACAAATGATCAGTGGCTTTTTTTTTAGCCAATTTAAACATGGATATTTTAAATGATGTGAACTTTGGTTTTGTGGTGATCCCGTTGAATTTGTAGCATGGAGATGAAATATCTGCAGTGCATTCAAGATAACAAAAGCAAACTAAGGCAGCTGTCAGATCTGATGAAACAGGTTGGATCAATCTAGCGTAGGGTAGGTGAGATGGGGATCACGGATGGTGGTTGCCATACAGTTTGGTGGTTGTATGTCCAGCTCTGAAGAGTTCAATGATAATAATCAATGGTAGTTGTTCTTCTAGCACCGCAGGACACAAAAGAAAATCTTCATGGCGACTAAATGAGATCCATAGTGTGGTAGTCTCTTTTGCTCATATGTGCTTCTATCAGTTGGCTTCAGTTGAAGATCCAGCACATCCAGCAACACAGTTGACCACACAATATAGCCAATTAAATGGACGATTTTTCTCAGCAAATAAAAGGTAAAATCTTTCTTTGAACATTTCCCAAAGAGGGAAAGGCACATTGGGGCATAGATATGGGATGAGGATAGTGGCTAAAATATCATAAATTTATCACAATGAATGGCGGTGCTGGCTCAAAGGGCCGAATGGCCTCCTCCTGCACCTGTTTTCTATGTTTCTGTGTAACAAATAAAACAAGGCAATTCTGTAGCTAATTAAAATAAAAGCAGAAAATAATAGTTAGATAGAGCTCTGGGGGCTAGTGGAATCCAGGGATATGGGGAGAAGTTGGGCACAGGTTACTGATTGTGGATGATCAGCCATGATCACAATGAATGGCGGTGCTAGCTCGAAGGGCCAAATGGCCTCCTCCTGCACCTATTTTCTATGTTTCTAAAGGACATACCCAAACGGTTAGCCTGCATCTGTGGGAAGAGAAACTGAGACATTGTTTCAAGTCTTCATCAGAATTTTTTCAAACTGAAATAGTATCTCAGTTTCTCATTCAACGAGTGCAATCTGAGCTGATGAGTATTTTCCCAAGATTTTCTGTTTTTATTTTAGACTTCCAGCATTTGCTGGTCTTTTTTGATTTTCTGAAGATAATTATTGGACTCAGAACATTAATTAGATTTTTTTTTCTGGGTTGGAAAGTTTGCCCAGCAGTAATTATCATGTAATATGACAAAAGGTTTAAACTCCAGCTGAAACTGCCATGAATGCATTTATGCAGACTGCAATATTACAACATGTTTTGGATTCCAAAGTGTAACTGATGCAAATCTTTAGATAGTTCCTCTGTCCCTTCCTTCCCCTCCTCCTTCCCAGATCTCCCTCCATCTTCCTGTCTCCACCTATATCCTTCCTTTGTCCCGCCCCCCTGACATCAGTCTGAAGAAGGGTCTCGACCTGAGACGTCACCCATTCCTTCTCTCCCGAGATGCTGCCTGACCTGCTGAGTTACCCCAGCATTTTGTGAATAAATACCTTCGATTTGTATCAGCATCTGCAGTTATTTTCTTATGATGCAAATGAAGTTGCTGTTCTTTCACAGAGAGAAGACGTCACATTCTAAATGATTTATTGTCATTTTAACCCGTTCCATTCCGTAGAAAAAAAGGATACCGCTATGTTGTAGCGTTACGACAATAACATCTCGCTCTTCCGTGGCATCATAGGGTAAGGGAAGAGCTTGGTGTGATGTGTGTGATTAAACTGATTGCTCTTTACTCAGTTTGTATTCGATCAAGCAAAGCCTTGCACAGGTCCTTCGGGAATTGTAACATCCCATTGGAAATCTCTGGCGCAAGACTGCTCAAAGTGAAGGAGAGGCATTCAGGGCAGTACTGAGGACCACAGGGTCATGGATTGAAGCATAGCATAACTAGCAGGAGAAATACACCACCTCAAAATTAAAATTCAACCTCACTGCCACATCTATGGAAGAGTCTGTGTTTCCCAGATTGATCTCATTCGCCACCTCAGAAACCACAAAAAATCCTGAGGGGATTGACTGCAAGGAATGACAGATCTGAAGTCAATATACAATGATTAAACTGTGCAGGAATGAAGGCAACACAGCGTTCAGTTATGGTGATGTTTTTGGAAAAATACAGCCATACTTGACTCCTCAATGCATAAACCTGGCAGGAAATAATGTGCATCTCCCTGTTGGTGAATAATTAATAAATCTCACGAGCCCCAACCAATCTCAGTTTCAGTTCAATGGAATTCTCTTATTATACATTTAAGGTTTGAAATTATTTAATATGTTTTTCTAACTATATTTCACTGAGACAATGCCTCTCCACAACTTCCATAGATCACAACATCTGCACTTTTGGGTTTAAATTGCAACATTAAACATTGAAAGATAGATCGTGGAAAAAGAGTTTGCATTTTGGTCCACAGGGATCAGAATGGTCCAACTTCAAATATATTTTATGAACAGAAGGAACAGTGTGCTGTGGAAAGAGATACCATGATTACATAATGATTTCAATGGAATGAATTTCACACACAGAGTCTAACCTGCCGACGCCACCATGCAATTTGTTCAATGTTAATATGCGAGGATATATTACCAGAGATCATATGGCATATTTTCAGTAGATCACAGAGCGTCTCAGAGGCACATTACCTCCCTTCCTCAATTAATACCTTGAGGTTTAATTATAAATACCCCAGATTATTCTGTTGAAACTCAATACAAGCCTGGAATAAATACATAACCATAACATATGGAAATCAGTTGCATTAATCAATGGAATTTCACCCATTATATCTTTACATAACCATACTAAATAGTTATTACTTCAAAAATTAAGGCTGTTTTCACAAAGGAAAAAGTAATGCAGGAGTCCAGACTGCATGGTGAACACCATTCTGAAGCAAGTAAGAACAACACTGGGAAGCAATGTTTGAACTTTATGTGTTATACTGTATACTCTGCTGTGTCCTTTAACAATCTTTCTCGCAATTCACAACTCCACAAAGTGGTTCTGTTCACAGAAGCACTGGTCCTATCAAAAGGAAAATGTTGCCCACTGATCTTGCGCAACAATGTACAAAACATTGACAGACAAATTATTGTTACAGTGAAAGGAATTCACAATGTATTTCGCTCGAGCCTTTTACCATGTCTACCAACTCCCTCCTGCAATCTCTAATTGAATATTAGCCTAACGAAGTCTTGGAAATATATTCCAGTATCTTAGTCATCATTGGATCTACATCTTGGAATTTTCTCTCCAACAGCACTTTGGGAACACCTTCACCAGAAGGACTGCAGTGGTACAAGAATGCACCTCCACTTTCTCTGGGGTATTTAGGGACAGATAATAATCGCTGGTCTTGCCAGCTATACCCACATCCCCAAAATGAGTGAAGATAAATTGTTGCACTCACTAAGATTACCAAGATAGGATCTGAGCTGACTTGCAATGGCCAGATGGGCAAATATGACCAACTGAATTAGCATGAATAACCCCAAACTCTTCAGGTATTGTGCCAAGAGCTTTCAGTTGTTTCAGAAAGAAATCAAGAGTCAGTGAATAAATAAGCAGACTACATTAATGATAGAACAAAGGAAGCTGGAGTAACTCAGCGGGACAGGCAGCATCTCTGGAGAGAAGGAATGGGTGACATTTCGGTTCAAGACCCTTCTTCAGACCAGCATTTGGTTTAAACCAGCACCTACAGTTCCTTCTTATACATTAATGATAGACGCAGACTGAAGAGCGGTCTCCTCCCAAAACGAGATGCTGCCTGTCCCGTTGAGTTACTCCAGCATTGTGTGTCTATCTCCTTCCTACAGACTACATTCATGTTTCAGTTTAATTAGGGCACAATTTTTCTCTTTATTCTCTTCCATCTCCTCTTCTCTCCAGAATCACAATCCAACTTTTGTGGAAAGCTTTTGTGAAAGACCTTCTTGTACCAGTCTCAGTACAATGGGGAAATGGGGTAGAATGCTGAAAGAAACCTGAATCAGTCCGTACATTCAGTCATTGCATCTGTCCGGACTCATTTAGAGAGCTTTCCAATTATTCCCACTTCTCTGTTCCTTCTTCAGTTTTTTTTTTAACCTTCAAGTGCATTCTTACCTCCTTTTGAAAGTTCCTGCTGAAGCTGCTTCCATGATCTTTTCAGATACAACGTTCCAGCTTATAACAATTTGCAGTGTTATAAACTAAATATTATTTCCACTCAGTTATTTTACCACCGATGAACTCTGGTTCGAAAACAATTTTGCATTGGAAAGAGTCTCTTCTCATCTATTCTATTAAAACCTCATGTTTGAGGAAAGGTTTTAGCTTTAAATATTATTTCCCCTCAGTTGTTTTACCACCAATGTTCAGCTACAAAAGCAGGTAAATGAGAAGTGGCCTTCTTCATTCAACTGGAGTAATAGAGGTAAATCTTGAGCAAGCCAAACTGTACTTAGTTTAGTTTAGTTTAGAGATACAGCTTGGAGACAGGCCCTTTGGCCCACCGAGTCCACGCCGGCCAGCGATCCCCCAACACTATCCTACACACACTAGGGACAATTTAAACATACACCAAGCCAATTAACCTACATTCCTGTATGTCTTTGGAGTGTGGGAGGAGACCGAAGATCTCGGAGAGAACCCATGCGGTCACGGGGAGAACGTACAAACTCCGTACAGACAGCAACCATAGACGGGATCAAACCTGGGTCTCTGGCGCTGCAAGCACTGTAAGGCAACAACTCTACCGCTGCACCACCGTGTACTCATAGGAAAAATGAATTGTGCACAAAATCTCCATAAGCATTGCAAGCCACTTCTACATATTGGCACGAACAAGCAAGCAATATCCTTTACCTAGGTATAATACATGTATTACACAGATAAAGGCCCTGGCTCCTGTTTGACATTCTTGGTTTACCTTGATGTACTTAGTGCTGCCATCCATAAAGAAAACTAGGTTTAGAAGGTAACGAGCTTGAAAGCTAAAATGCTGCAGATGTTGAAAATCTGTAATAAAAAGATCGAGTTTTGGAAATATTCCACAGAGCAGTCGGCATGTGTGGAAAGAGAACCAGAGCTAATATTACTGGTTGATGACCTCTCATCAGAACTGCTTCCTTGGATGTGATCTTTAGTTTAAAGGACCTAGCTAATTGCTATGGTTCCTTTAAGCTTCGTCTGTCCCTGACACTGGAACGTCCAACTCCCAACATCCTGCTCTCTTAACTTCTGGTTGCCTGCTCTTGCCACCACCACCCAGAAATCTCCATTGCTATCTTCCACCTCCATTCAACTTGCAGCCCCAATTTCCCACTCCTAACTCATATGACTCCCAATCTTCCTTCTTTGTTCCTCCCAATTCCTCCATCTCAGCCTTGACATAGACTGATAGCCCCACACATTCTCCCATTCCTGCCCTTGACCAGGTATAACTGTGGTACTAATAGTGACCAGCTTTCTATTTCCTCACCTGTGGCATTCTAACTTGGTGGCCGTCAGTTCTGAGCTGTGATATCAACAATGCCTGGATTCAGGGTACAAACTTGACTAAAATAGAGCTCTGACAAGCATGTAACACTAAACGTTTTGCCTTGTTAGGTTCTTTTGGGTTAATAAATTAAAGGAGTTAATGGCCTCACTTACATACAAGCTTCCAGTTATGTCGAATGATTAGCTTGCTTAATATTCTCTTTAATCTCTAATATCCAGATTTATTCCCAATGCTAACAACACTTCTGTCAGTAACACCATCCCACTGTGAAATGATAACAGAAATGACCCAACAAACCTCATCACATTGAACTGCCCCATGATGTGTTCAAAAGAAAGTTAGATATAGCTCCGAGGGCAAACGGAATCAAGGGATATGGGGAGAAAGCGGGAGCGGGGTACTAATTTTGGATGATCAGCCATGATCATATTGAATGGCGGTGTTAGCTCAAACGGCCGAATGTCCTACTCTTGCACCTATTTTCTATGTTTCTATCTCACACTGATTCAGTTCCTTATCACAGGGGCTGCCATGTTCAATCATGAGGAAATTCATTCCTGTGGCCAAAAACACCAATTGCAAGTCTTTTCTCATTACGTTTGAAAAATCCTAGACCCAGTCGCAAATGCTGAGTGTCTGTGCATTTAATTTAACTTCATTCCCAGGCTCCGCTTGCTTAGAAGGTATTTGTACCTAATCCCCCAGCAGGGATGGTGTAATGCTCCAATTTAAAATGGATCGAATTTCATTTTATCCTATTTGGTGATAGAGTAGAATAATGTGGAGAAAATGAAAGGGATTCATTTCATTGGGTGCTTGCGGAGCAATCTATTGTGGTTTAGCAGTTTGATTAAACTCTGATTCTAATTTAGATTTTGGATACCTTTGAAATTCATATAATCCATTTGAGATTTGTAGAGACAACTTTTCATGTAAACATGTTTAATCTCTGCCTTTATTTAATGGACCTTCTCACATTATACACTTTCTCCAGCTTGTGATTTTGTGACCCAGGGATTCTTCAATGTTTTCTCATGCGATTGCAAAGAATCGTGTGGGATTGGGATGGGAGGCTCTTGTCAGTGTAGTTCAGATCATAGAGCGAGTTGTATTTCGGTGGGTGAGGCCCAAAGTGAATATTTCAAAAGAGCAGATCAAACAGGAGCTTAGTTTGATAAGGCATTAGATTCTTGTCAGCAGTTGAGGTAAAGTCGGCCCTTTAACTAACACAACCACAGGATTTAACCCTTAAAGAAAGATCAATTCCTGTGCCATTAAAAAAAAACATTCAGGCAATGTTAGTACTGCAATTGATATATACCGTTTGTTTGTTTGCAGCATGTGAAGGCACATTCCAACATTTCTTGTCCATCTTTGAAATTAGCAGATGTTAAGATTCAAACTCCATTGGTGTGACTACATCCCATATCAGCCAGAAGGGGTAAAGATGGCAAACTAAAGGACAGGAGTGAACCATATGGACATTCACAGCAAGCTAATAGTTTCAGGGTTACAATCACTGAGAAAGCTTTAATTCCAGATTTATTTCATGAGTTGTATTTAATTCCTTCACCTGACAATCCATGTCCCTGCATCAATGGTCTGGACTGCTGGTTGCTAGATGATAGCTTAACCATTCCACCATCAAAACCTTCAGGTCACTGTATGTGACCAGAGCCACCAATGCATTTGCCCTCATAGGCACATAGGACCAGTACGGAAACTAAAGAAGTGTGCAATGTGCTTACATTTTGTCAGAACTCATTGAGCAATTAGGGTTTTAGACAAAATGCACATTACATTACACCAGAGAATATCTATGATTTTGAAGAGACGCAAATGTATTGACCAGCTGATTTATTTTCATGTTTTCTTCTGTTTGAAAAAGAATGAGTCCTCCCACTTGCCTGTGGCAGCTCGCCTGAAAGTGGATATTTTAGGTGGCGTTAAGAGGCAATGCTTATCTAATACAGCCATAGTAAAACTGGCAGGCCTGAATGCATTGCTGGTTTTACACACTGTCAGGTTTGATTACATTGGACAATATGAGCCACCCTTCCATTCCAATTCTGGGATATACCAGAGGTGAATTATCAAGTTAATCCTATTATAGTATGCAATATAAAATTATTATTTTATCTATGAACTTTATTTGATCAGTTTCTCATGTAGGTGATTTGACCTGTAGAGGCTTTTGATCTTTCCTGTACAACAATATAACTATAGTGCATTATTCTGCCACGACTTATAACTTTCGTCACATTCATTGACCAGGCTGGATTATTTTATTTGAACATTTGGAGTTAAGGTGGGTTTGTGGGTGAACAGACATAGAAATAAACCAAGATAATAGAGCTAGGGTTCAGATCAGTCATGGTCTAAATTGCAGAGGAGGCATATTACTGACTAAATTTACCTCCTTTATGCCCAATGTAGAGTTAACTAACACACCATTTTTAAAATAAAACTTTTTCCCTTTGATTTCCGTTCTCGTCCTAATCTTGACCCAGGCCTCCAGACTTAAAATCTTACAAAGTATCTCTGATCTTCCAGCTTTGGCTTCTTGATCTTCATTGGAGGTACCTGCTTCATGTTTGTTCGGTATGATTTCATCCACCATGATCCTAGCCATTGAACTACTTTTCCTAAACTACTCCATCTCTCTAACTAATTTTAAGGCACTAATTTTCATCATCTGACATAATCAGTCCCTTGTGCCAGTCCTGCCACTCAACATAAAATCACAGCTCCTATTGTAACTCATCATGACTTTCCAGCAATAACTATATCCCCTAATTCTCTGAATATCTAAACATTTATCTTACTCCGTTTTGAATATCCTCAGAGACTGTGTCTCCACAACCCCCTTGGATAGAAGATTTCAAAGAAGAAATTTCTCCTTGTATCAGTCCTATATGGCCACATTACTTTTGAGTTTTTGACTCCTAGTTTTTGAGACCTCAGCCATGGGAAACAAAGCCCTTAAGAATATTTTACATTTCCTTATCCAAATAACTTAAGTTTCAGTTTTTTTGCTTACAAACATATTAGTGCAATGCTTTGAGATTGCTTGTTTAACAATGGTGGTACATAAATGGGGGATGTAGCTGTTACTGCCTACTTGGCAATGGTGCTCTCATCTGTTGTGCCTCAACAGAGCAAACAGATAAAACTACATGTGCATTTATTGTGCAATTCTTCATAAAATCCATAGATTGCATACGACTGCATTGGTGGTGATGCAGGGACCAATGCAGTCGTATGCAATCTATGGATTTTATGAAGATTGCACAATAAATGCACATGTAGTTTTATCAGATCATATCCCTCCCTGGTTCCTATTACATTATGAAGAAGTTCTTAAACTCATTTTAGGTCCTTCCTTCGAGAATACTGATGGGAAATTCTAATGATTTCATTGAATAACGTATTAGATCAAACACTTGAACCAGCACACAGTGTAACATGGAGGTAATGTTAAAATGTTACTGTTTAATCTGTTGGACACTTGAATGTCTACCACATGACATCGCTAATCTGTTTATTAAAAAATAATCTCCTCAATAAAAGTTTTTTTTGTTGAATAAGGTTGTTGGCTGATAAAACTGATGACTTCATAAAACAGTATAACTTTAATTATTTAATAAATCAACACTTGGCAAATTAACGGATCCCTTTGGTACCGTTTATCTGTCAGCTGTATTATTACAATATTTAAAATTAACTCCAAAGGAAGTTCAAGAAAAATTAAGAAATATATTTTGGAAACAACTCAAGATGCGCTATTGAAATAATTAGCCAGAAATTTACAATTGTAATCTTGGTGAAATTGTCAGCATTCACCCATTACAATGAAAAACTGACAGAAATCTCCAGCACCTAAACAAATGCAGTTTAAGATGGAGATCTTGATGTTGCAGTCAGTGATAACCAACATCCTCAGCTATATTGTTGAATGCTTCGGCAGATGATTGACTAAAATTTTTCAGATTATCTGGATTGCAAAATCTATGAAAGTATTAATTGTTGCTCAATAAAATATAACTTTCTTTCACCAAATTCGTGTTTGAACAATCTCTCTGGCCTTAGGAAAAACATTGATTTTTTAACAGCTTAATTCTATCCGAATAACACAAAAGCTAAATGTTAGATACTGGAAAACTGAAGCAAAACCAAAAATGTTGGAAACACACATCAAATGAAGCAGCATCTGTGGAGAAAGAAACACAACAAA
Organism: Rhinoraja longicauda; assembly: GCF_053455715.1. NCBI lineage: Eukaryota > Metazoa > Chordata > Chondrichthyes > Rajiformes > Arhynchobatidae > Rhinoraja > Rhinoraja longicauda. The sequence goes on along the minus strand of NC_135955.1, from coordinate 22,899,071 downwards.
AGGAGAACATTGAAAGGGGAAATGGGGTGATAATGAAAAATATGAAATTCAGGATGTTGCAAAGTGTTTTGCATGAAAAGTTCTGACTATTTAGAGGGTAGCTTGTAATTGGAAGTGGAGCCAAAATGATCTAATGGAAGATCATCAACATCCAATTGCTGCTCAAAGGATATGAGGAGAAGGTAGGAACGGGGTACTGATTGTGGATGATCAGCCATGATCACATTGAATGGCTCGAAGGGCCAAATGGGCACCTATTTTCTATGTTTCTGTTTCTATGGCTTACTGAATATCCACACCTCCCACATCACATTTGCTAAAACAAAATTCAAAATAATAAAATATTTTTCATTATTTTGAGGTCTGTTTAGGACATATATTTTTCTATTTCAATCTTACACATAGGTCCTTGATTTATTTCGCTTTGTGAAATGTGTAAGTACATAAATCAAATTAGAATAATGTTTGATTTTTTTTTTTTTTTTTTTTTTTTTTTTTTTTTTTTTTTTTTTTTTTTTTTTATTTTTTTTTTTTTTTTTATTTTTTTTTTTTTATTTTTTTTACATAACCTGTTTACATCTTTACAGTCATACATTTTTGAATTGATAACATTGTCAATTATTATTATATACCTTTTACCCCTTTTTTTAAATTTATTTTATATAAACTAAATAAAGCTAACGAAGTAGATGAAGTGAAGAAAGAAAAGAGAGAGAAGAAAACTAAAAACAAAAACCAATTTAAAAGAAAAAATAACTAAAAACAAAAAAAAAAAAAAATAAAAAAATAAAAATAAGGAAAAAATTAGTTAAAGAAGAATGGAAAAATTTATTAAAATAACAAAAACTTCATTCGAGATATATTCGTACATTCCAAATTATAGCATTTCATTCATTCTTTAGTCCGAGTGCTAGTCAGGTTCCTGTGCTGAACTATTCTGACCCTTTAAGTAATCAATAAAAGGAGACCATGTTTCAATGAATACTTCCTGTTTGTCCAACAGGGAAAATCTGATTCTTTCCACGTTTAAGGTCTCCGTCATTTCTATAATCCACATTTTAATTGTGGGGGCCGTAGGGCCTTTCCAAAATTTTAGAATTAATTTTTTTCCTGTTATTAAACTATAATCAATAAAGTTTTTTTGTGTTGTTCTGAATGTTTTATTTAATTCTAATTCTAATATTCCGAGTATAATTAATTTTGGATCTGGGTCCAATTGTGTGCTGGTTATTTTAGATATTATACTAAAAATATTTACCCAAAATTTTTTAATTTTTATACAGTTTGCAAACATATGAGATAATGTAGCTTCTAAATGTTGACATTTATCACATTTAGGTGAAATATGTTGGAAAATTTTATGTAGTTTTGTTTTGGAATAATGTAACCTATGTAATACTTTAAATTGTATTAGAGAATGTCTGGCGTTTAGTGAACACTGATCTATATGTTGCAAACTTTCTTCCCAAGTATCTTTCGTTATTACTTGATTTAATTCTTTTTCCCATTTTTGTCTATATAAATCCGTAGAAGGCATGTCACTGTCTAATAAAATATTATATATATAAGATATTAATTTTTCTGTATTAGGATGTTTGTTCCAACATTCGTCAAGAATTTCTGAATTTCTAATTTGAAAATTTTGGGAGTTCGACTTTACGTAATCTCTAAGTTGAAGATATCTGAAATAATCATTTCCACGAAGACCATAAATCTGTTGCAACTCCTGAAATGTCAGAAAGGTGCCTTCCTTATAAAGTTGTCCCATATTTTTAATTCCATAATTCTTCCACTGTGTAAAACCCCGGTCTAACCATGAAGGCTTAAACAAAGGATTATTCACAATTGGAAGAAAAAGCGATAAATTATCTAGTTTTAATGTCTTTTTTAATTGTTTCCAAATTCGTATAGCACTAAATATTATAGGGTTTTCCCTATAAATTTTTTTGTTTAATTTAGACGTGGCAAATAATATCGAACCAATATCAAAAGGCAAACAATCTTCCTTTTCCATTTTTAACCAGTCTGGTTGAAGATCTATTTCTTCCAACCAGAAATTCATATTTTTAATATTAACTGCCCAGAAATAAAACAAAAAATTGGGTAAAGCCAGGCCTCCATTTATTTTTGATTTACACAAGTGTCTTTTATTTATCCTATGATTCTTATAATCCCAGATGAAATCATTAACAATAGAGTCCAATTTTTTAAAAAAGTTTTTTGTCAAATATATCGGAATTGTCTGAAAAAGGTATAATATTTGCGGTAAAAAAATCATTTTTATGGCATTAATTTTGCCTACCATTGAGATGGGGAGTGTTTTCCAGTATTGAATATTCTTATGTAGTTTGTTCAGTAACGGGGGGAAGTTTGCTTTAAATAATGATGTATATATCTTAGTTACATAGATACCTAGATATTTAAATTTTTCATTTACTATTTTAAATGGAAATTGTTGTATTATCTGTTTGTTATGTTCCCTTATTGGCATAATTTCGCTTTTATTCCAATTTATTCTGTATCCTGAAAGTGATCCAAATTGGGTTATTAGCTTTAATAAGTTTGGAATACTAATTTCTGGTTTTGTGATGTAAATTAATACGTCATCAGCATATAGAGAAATTTTGTTCTCTGTGTCCTTTGTGTTATATCCATGTATTTCCGGATGCCCCCTAACTCTTTCTGCCAGTGGCTCAATAGCAAGCGCAAATAATAATGGGGATAACGGGCATCCTTGTCTACAACCTCTAGCTAGGCTAAATTTCGATGACAACCTTTGGTTTGTAAATATTCTAGCCGTGGGATTTGTATATAACAGTTTTATCCATGTACAGAATTTCTCCCCTAGCTGCATATTTTCCATCACCAAAAATAAATAAGACCATTCAACCTGATCAAATGCTTTTTCCGCATCTAGTGAGATTATTGCTAGATCTTCATTAATAATTCTCTTGGAATATATAATATTAAATAATCTTCTTAGATTATAGTATGAGTATCGTTTCTGAATGAAGCCTGTTTGGTCAGGGTGTATTAATTTATTCATCACCGTACTTAATCTATTCGCTAGTATTTTAGTTAAAATTTTTTGATCTGTATTTAAAAGTGCAATTGCTCTGTATGATCCCGGGTCTTCCGGATCTTTATCAGCTTTAGGAATCAGTATTATTATAGATTCATTTAAAGTATCTGGAAGTTTCTGTTGAGTATATATATACTCATACAGTCTATGTAAACGTGGGCTAAGCAAATCATAGAATTTTTTATAAAATTCGGAGCCTAAACCATCTGGTCCTACTGCTTTACCGTTTTTTAAAGAACCAATAGACTCCTCAATATCCTTTATCGTAATCTCCCTTTCTAATAATTCTCTATCGTTTGAATCTAAACCTTTTAAATTACATTTTTTTAAAAAGTCTGCTATTCCTTCTGATTGTGCTACGGTTTTAGTTGAATAAAGGTTCTGATAATATTGAAGAAATCTATCATTTATGTCCTTGGGCATTTTTAATAATTCTCCTGTCTCTGTTCTAATTTTATGAATTATTTTTTCCCCTTCCATTTTTCGTAATTGACGTGCTAATAGTTTTTGTGGTTTGTCTCCAAATTCAAAATGTAATTGTTTTGTTTTTTGATAAAGTTTTATTACTTGTTCTGAATACATTTTATTTAATTTATATTTCAATACAGCAATTTTATTATGTTTTAAAGTAGATGGCATTCTCGCATTTTCTATATCTAGTTGTTTAATTTCACTTTCCAATGTATGTTGCTTAATCCTGTTCTCTTTATTATAAAATGCTTGAGCAGAAATTAATGTACCTCGAACATACGCTTTAAACGTTTCCCACATAAGAGAAATAGGTGTGTCAGGGTTGTCATTTACCTCCAAAAATATTTGAATCTGTTTAATAATATATTCCTGGGATGACTTTTCGTTCAAAATTTGTGGGTTAAATCTCCAATATGCTTGTTTCTCGGACATTCCATTTAATTTAATCATGAATGTTACAGGTGCATGATCCGAAATTATAATGTTATGGTATTTTGAATTATAAATAAATGGAATAAACGTAGAGTCAACTAAAAAATAATCTATTCTTGAGTATGTTTTGTGTACTGGTGAGTAAAATGAATATTCCCGTCCAGTTGGGTTTTCTATTCTCCAGACATCCTTAATATTAGTGGTATTAATAAATGAATTTAAAAATACACTTGATTGAGATTTTATTTTTTTTTGCATTGATGATCTATCTAAGTATGGATCTAATGTACAATTGAAGTCTCCTCCAATTATTAATTTATATTGTGTGAATTCAGGAATATTATTAAATGTTTTATTAAAGAACATAGGGTTATCAAAATTAGGCCCGTAAACATTAAGAAGAATCACTTTTTCTCCATTTAATTCTCCAACTAATATAATATATCTGCCATCAATATCCACTATTGTTGAGGAGTTCTTAAAAGGTATTCCTTTACGAATTAGTATTGCAACTCCTCTAGACTTGTGGGAAAAGGAGGAGTGATATGATTCAGCAATCCACTTAGCTTTAAGTCTATGTTGAGATTCCTTCTTGAGATGTGTTTCTTGAAGAAATATTATATCAGTTTTGATTAAATTTAGATGTGCCAAAACTTTACCTCTCTTAATTGGTTCATTGATTCCCTTGACATTCCAACTACAAAATGTTATTCCCTGACCCCCACTTGTCATATTAATGTCTTGCATATTGTTTCTAAGGTGGTCTATAACCGATCAGAAGGTACAACACACAGAACCTGACCCTGCTCCCGAACCTCAAATAGATGAATTTAAAATCATATACAACGCTCTTCCGAACACATCTCCTTGTATTTGTCTTATTTTCCCATTCTAACATTAAGTTACAAAAATATTTAAAAAGAGAAAAGTGATAGAGTTGGTTAATATAGGGTGAAAGAAAAGAAACTACCTCTACAATTAGTGTAGTTAGTGATAGCCACACTAACGTGGCTAGAATTCTAAAGACTTCCGTAGCCTTTGTAAAAAAAAAAAAATTCTAGCTCCGTGCGCAAAGAAAATAAAGGGTTATTTCTAACATTCATATATCTTCTTTGGGAGTAACAAACTTATTTACATACCCATACATACACACACACGATATACCCCTATATATATATATACATACCCATATGTATGCATACATAAGCACATAACCTCTACATATCTCTACCTATCATATTAATTTTTCCACTAAATCTATCATAAATTTAATTTTAAATTGAAAAGTAAAGAGAAAAACGGTCAAACTTTATTATGACTTAGGCTAATTTACCTCTTGCATATCTTCCTAAATAATATAATTGTGTAATTCATTTCTATGTTAATCGAAGACTATTGATTATTCATCATTGTTATCAATCATATACAGTATTAAATTTATATGATTTATGTTAATGTTAATAATTTTATTAATAATTTTTAGTGGTAATATAAATATTTAATAAATATTGGTTATTACATATATAGTTATATATGAGTATACAGATAATAATAATGATTAGTAAACAGAAAAAACAGAAAAGACACGGTTTTCTCCAATGTCCTCCATCCATTTCGGTTTCCGGATCTCCTCAAAGCTCTTGAAAAAACTTTAAAGGTCTTTTTAGATCTGGCGGGACTCCTAAAGGGTAATGTAAATTCTTCAGTCTGTCATGTTTCCGACTTCTTTAGCGTATTCCATTGCTTTTTCATGGTCTGTAAAAAAGTGTACCTTGGACTTGTAGGAGACTCTTAGTCTTGCGGGATAAAGCAAGCTGTATCTCAGATCAGGTACCTTCTTCAAAATTCTCTTTGTCTCAATGAACTGCACTCTTTTCTTGTGAACTTCTACCGGATAATCGCGGTAAATACTGAATCTCGCACCTTCAAAAAGGAGCTGTCCGCCTCGAACCATTTTCCTCATTATATCATCCAATTCATGATCCAATTGCACCTTTACAATAATTTGTCTTGGGTGGGCATCATCCTGTATACGTTTTTGCTGCACTCTATGGGCTCGACCGAGTAAAGGTTTATGATCCAATTTTAAGGCTTTATGTAAAAGGTCTGCCACAAAATCCCGAGTACCCATTTCTTTCTCACCTCCTTCTTTCACCCCTACAATCCTTAGATTCTTACGTCTTTGCCGCCCCTCCAAATCGGTACATTTCTCATTTAATTTGATCACCATATCTGAGAGGCGTTGGTTTTCAGTAAGGAGTCGACTTGCCATTCCCTCATTTGACGTCGCCCATTTCTCCAGTTCGGTTAACGCTATTTGATGTTGACCAAGTTCATAATGAACGGGGTCCATCTCCGTTTTAACCTTCGTTTCCACCAAAACCAGCCTGGCTTCCAGTACTTCCATTTGCGCTTTGACCTCTTCCTCCCTCGTCCTCTTCCAACTTTCCAGCATGAGCTGAACGGTAGAAAGCATTTCTGTTTTAAATTCCGACCTAAAAGAGTCAAGTTTCTCACCAAAGGTTTTTAATTCGGCAGCAAGAAAAGTTTTAAAATCCTCCATTTCGGACTTTTTCATTCTCTTCGAAGGGTCTTCCTGGGCCCTCGTTGTAATTGAGGCCGAGGCCTCTAAAGGGCCTTCCTCTTCCATCTGCGGTTTTTTACCGGTTTTTTTTTGTCCCCCACGGGGGGGGGGGCTGCGTTGTAACGACATATCTTAAAGTCGCGCGCCTGATGACGTCACGCAGGCAGCCGTTCAGATTGCGATCGCTGCAGGTAAAACCCAGATTTCTCCCGTTTTTTTTTCCCTCGGCACGGAGCTAGTTGGCGCTGGACTCAAGCCTCCATAGCGCCACCGGAAGAGATTTTTTTCTTTAACTACCTGCTTTGCCATTCTGTGATTATGCGTTATTCTGGTTGGCTACTTAGCCAGCATGGTGACGCAATTTATCTGCAGAAGACTCCTGACAGCAAACGAAAAGTAAAAACACACGGTACAGAATCAAGTTTTAGGAATGCCACCCCACTGGTTCAAACATCTGGAGTTATTGGTTTTACATATTTTTTAATAAATCCAGAAAATTAGGTTAAACTGCAAAATATCTCTACAGAGTATATATTTATCCACACTGACAAATACCTTGTTCTTGATAAATGAAGCTCATGATTTTACTTGAATCCCTTTTGGAAAATAATTATTGGTTCATTGTTCTGACTCCAATAGTGTGGTTGGAGTCTGGAACTCACTGCCTGGGGTGGTGGTGGAGGCGGGAACACTCACAACGTTTAAGAGGCATTTGGATGGGCACTTGAAATGCTACAACATTCAGGGCTACGGTCCAAATGCGGGAAAATGGGATTAAAATTAGACTGTTTGGTAACGGGCGGCGCGGACACGATGGGCCGAAGGGCCTCTTTCTGTGCTGTAGGACTCTATGACTCTATGACTCCTTGGGGTTGTGACTTTATGGTTTGGAGACTTCCTGCAGGTGAGAAACCCAAGAATGCAAACAAGGCCAAAAGCAACTGTGAGAATATATCATCAGACACACTGGCGCAGAAATAACTCAAGGCCAAACAGTGCATGTAAAAGGAGGAATAATCTAGTTCCATACAGTATCCTTCTATAATTTTAAAGTTAAAATACTGAAGATGCAATTTGAAAAAAAAAAGGCATGAAACACAGGAAACATTCGGCAGGTAAGTCAGCATCACTGGGAGATAATGTTTCAGCTCGAAGCCTCTTCATCACAGCTGGGATTGGAATAAAAAATAGAAACATCGCAAAATAGGTGCAGGAGTACCAGCACCGCCATTCAATACGATCATGGCTGATCATCCAAAATCAGTACCCCGTTCCTGCTTTTTCCCCATATCCCTTGATTCCTTTAGCCCTAAGAGCTAAACCTAACTTAAAACATCTAGTGAATTGGCCTCCACTGCCTTCTGTGGCAGAGAATCCCACAGATTCACAACTCTCTAGGTGAAAATGTTTTTCCTCATCTCAGTCCTAAATGGCCTACCCCTTATTCTGAAACTGTGACCTCTGGTTCTGGACTCCCCCAACATCAGGAACATTTTTCCTGCATCTAGCCTGTCCAATCCCTTAAGAATTTTATATGTTTCTATAAGATCCCCTTTCATCCTTCTAAAATCCAGTGAATTTAAGCCTAGTCGATCCATTCTTTCAAATTCTTCCCATTATATTTTATCTAATGTTATGAATATAAACATACCATTCGCCTTCATGTGTTTACCATCCTCCCCGTTAACGCCTCTATACAACTTCACCTCAAATACTCCTGGAGGAAATGAGTTCTGCATTCTCATGACTTTCTACATTTTTTGGAGTTCTGCACTGGATTTACTAATGACCATCTTTTATCTGTGGCTCCTGCACTTGGTAAATGCTATATATTTATTCACTGACGATATTTTTGTAACACTCGCTTCATCTGGCAGTTAATACTCAAAATGAATTTCAAAATTGGGCCATTTTCCCGCATTTGGACCGTAGCCCTGAATGTTGTAGCATTTCAAGTTGCAAAACTAGGACTACGCGTACAATCTTCAGTATCTCACACCATTATGATAAATGGTTCTCTTGTGGCATTTTGGTCTGGTGATTTTTCATTTCCTTTACTCCAGATCCATCTCAAGCTTGACCCTTGGCACTGAACCACACAGATTTTGTTTTTGTTCAGCATTTGACAGCTTTATGCTTCTCCCCCCACTCCTTCGTCCCTCACTGTCACTTCAGAAAAGTTGTTTTTTTTACACTGAGGGGAATAATTTTGGCTGATATCTTTGTGAACCAAACCTTGGACTTAAAATGTTCTCTCTCTTTCTCTTTCAAACTTAATTGGAGGGCCATAACCCAGCTGAGTCAAGATTGGATATTTTTTATGAAAATTGCCTTTGTGCAATGTGAAAACTTGATAACATTAATTCTTCTATTTAGTATAACATACCTACTGTAGCTGGCTTGAACATATACTATATCTCAATAAGATGCGCTTCAACTTGCCCATATCCAAATAAAAAAAGCTTTTGACAGTGTGTGTAATATTTTGTTCAACCCTTTACACAACAAAGATTCCCTGTTCCAATTCCTGGGTCATGTTATGTTAAATGATACACAAAAAAAGTTTATGATCTGCATCATAGAACAATCTGTTCTCGCTGCTATGATCTCTTACCCTTAAAGGAATGGCCAATGGCAGTAAATCTAATGGAACATCTCGCCCAAAACTTCTCGGAACACAAAGAATCGTTTCCTGACAAACATACATTACTTACTTTCTCATGACGGATTTTCAATTTATGGATATTCATGGCCCATTAAACACCTAACATAAAGTATAGTCAAGCTCAGTAGTCGCACTCTCACCTCTATGTCAAGATGTCATGGGTTCTGGTCACTCCAATCTCTTCCCCCACGCACGTTGATCTTCACTACAATTCCCTCTCATAGTCTTCTCTCATTCCTGATCTTCTCATGGTAACCTGCAGTCACTTTTCCTGATGACTATGCCGAGTGTCTACTCCACATCCTAATTGCCTTCTTCCAAATCTTCAGTGCCAGACCTTTGATCATGCTCCCTTTCCATTAATCCACTCACCATCCAAGCAGTTTCCCAATTCTTTAAGCTGATTCCCATTATAATCCCCCTATTGCCATTCCTGTATCTTGTATTATTATAGTTTGTGCACAGATGCAAATGCCAAGGACCAGAAATGCAAGTTTTAATGCACAAAGCAATGTTGAGTTTCATGCACAATGCTATCTTGCTCCCATACCAAGCTGCCATATAACCTGCATCACACCTTCTCTGCTCCTCTGTTGAAGAATTTGTAGTAACCTAAGTTCATTCCAATAAAAACCTTTATTGTTTTTTAATGGAATTCAGTTATGCTAACGTGTTTCAATGGAAATGAGCCACACACAGATTAAAGATCTAGCCTTATATTTTTGCTATCTTCCTTGTGCACCTTGCATCAACACTTTCTTCAAAGGGTTGTAGGTGGAGAGAATCAACAACTTCAAGTCTCTCGGTAGATGCAATACATAGGGCCCACCCTGGCGCTGAGGCAACGGTTCAGCGAGCCAAAAGTATGTTTTTCTGGCCTGCTATGTCTGACTACATGCGCAAGAGGGTGCAATCATGTGCGGTGTGTAACAGTTTGGCCCCACATCAGCAAAGGGAACCACTTTTGCTGCACCCGGTTCCTGATTTACCCTGGTCCTCTGTGGCCACTGATATTTGTGAGTGGCGTGGCAATCAATATCTGGTTCTGGTGGATTCCTATTCCGGATGGTTGGAGATCGATTTGCTCCGCACAGTTTCCTCAGCGGCGATAATTCAAAAACTGGCGAGACATTTCTCAGTCCATGGGTCTCCTCACACCCTCATGTCGGATAATGCCGGTCAATTTACCAGTCAGTGTTTCAAGGACTTTGCTACGCGCTGGGATTTTAAACACATCACCAGCAGCCCGGAGTATCCACAGTCAAACGGGCTAGCCGAGAGGGCTGTCTGTAGTGCCAAACAGGTCATGGAGAGATCCAGAAGAGCCGGGTCTGATGTATTCCTGGATCTCCTCAATCTCCGTAACATTTCACGTGACCCGGTATTGGGTTCGCCGGCCCAACGATTGATGTCCAGACAAACTCGTACCACCCTTCCTGTTGCAAGACACCTGCTGCAGCCCCATGTTCACGAGCCCCAATTTGTTCAGGCTCAGCTGCAACATAAACGGCAGATCCAGAAGGCGTATTACGACAGGTCTAGCCATCCTCTCCAGCCTCTGTCGGAGGGTCAGACGGTCCGTCTGCAGACCCAGAAGGGTCATGATCGTCTGGGTGTAGTTAGTGGGACCTGCCAGGAGCCGCGGTCCTATCTTGTCCAATCGGAAGGAGGAACCTACCGGCGGAACAGAAAACACCTTCTACCGGTGAATGAGCCGGTGCCATCTCATCCGCGTCAGCATGGCTACACGGAGGTCGCAGATGGCAGGTTACGGACCAATGGAGGCCAGGCGTCGGCAGACCACAAGCTGGTCTTAACACCAACAAAGGAGCCGGTGATGGAATCACCCATAAAGTTGCCTACACAGCCACCCATGACTTCACTGGTGCAGTCTCCTGTGCAGAAGGCCGTTGCGAGACCAGTGCCGTTTGAACCACCACCCATGGTGCTGACACCTACAATGGATACGGCGGAGGGCTTGTATCGTACTCGTGCAGGACGGGTCTGTAAGCCCAATCCCAAGTACCAAGACTGTGGCTAGACACTTGCTATGGACTCTGGTTAATTACGGTCGTTACCGTTCCCCTTTTGTTTATCTTACTCGAGTTGTATCCTCCTCTGCTTAGCGTTTGTCGTAGTTGTTTTTTCATCCCTTGTATTAGGATGGGGGTAAGTTGTAGTTGTTTCATATTGTAGTGGCTTTATATACTCTTATCTAGTTTGGGGGGCTTATGCTTAAGAAGGGGGATGTAGATCCATGTCTGGTTTTACTGTTGTGCACCCGGTCCGTAATCCAGGCCGGGTTTTGTACTAGTTATCCTGGTGTTAGCTGGGAGATCCTGTGGGGAACTGGAGGTAATGGCAGCCAGCATCTGTACTATAAGGACCCGCTAATAAAGGACTTATATATATATACCTGAGTGCCTCTCAATGAACACACTCACAAACAGGCAGCATCTCTGGAGAGAAGGAATGGGTGACGTTTCAGGTCGAGACCCTTCTTCAGACTGAAGAAGGCTCTTGACCCGAAACATCACCCATTCCTTCTCTCCAGAGATGCTGCCTGTCCCGCTGAGTTACTCCAGCATTTTGCATTTACCTTCGATTTAAACCAACATCTGCAGTTCTTTCTTACACTTCAAGTCCCCATGCAGGCATATCCCTGAAGATCTATCCTGAGCCCAGCTCATTGATGCAATAATAAACAGAGCCCATCATCGTTAGAGGATCGTGGGGATTCTGTATGTCAATGAATACTCTCTTGAAATTCTACAGGTGTACGGTAGAGAGCATATTGACTGATTGTCTCAAGGCATGGATCGGCAATTTGAACACCCTGAAATGAGGGAGATTATAAAAAATGGTGAACACCACCTGATCCATCACAGATACTGACCTCTCCACCATAGAAGGAATCCATAGGAAACACTACCTCAAAAAGGCAGCCGGCATCATCAAAGAACCACCCTTGTCCATGCTCTCATTTTACTCTTACCAACAGGAAGAAGGAAAAGGAGTATGAAAACCAAGTTCAAGAATAGCTTCTTCCAAACAACCATCAGCCTCTTGAACACTACACAACACGAACTGATGAATTACTGACTGTCTTTGGAAGCACATTGGGCTTTATTTGTACAGGTATTGGGGTTATTAATTAATCTAATTTTTGAATTTTATATATGTGTATCGTGTTACAGGCCTGTTATGCTGATGGAAATAAGGATTTCATTATTCCAGTCCCTGGTACATATGACAAATAACTCTTTTGACTCTTAGCTCTTCACATTTACCACAGTGCATTCATATCCTTTTTCAAATCTGCTCCTTTTGTGTCTCTGTTATAGAGGGTTCTGAGGTGATCAGATCAGGCCCATGTGGGAACTATGGAATCTTCAGCATTCAGGGCAGGAAGTGCCAGAAGAGATGGATAGTCTGTGAGGTGGTTTGCGACTTATACTTCTTCCTAAGTGTTCCCAAAGCATGGCCTCAACTTTCCGTGTATCATTCTGGTCAAGGACCAAATATTCCCAGGAGTCAGAAGAATTGTGTCATTCCTTTAAAAAGGCTTTAAACACATCCTTCAGTCTTTACATCCGTCAACCTGGTAAACTCTTTATTTTGCTAATATACCTTTTGGAACAACAACAACACAAAGCACTTCACGCCTGGACTGTCCAAGATTTGATGAGAGATGAACACTACTTTTCAACTCTGTTAGAATGAAAAATATCAGTAGAAAATTGTCATTTATACTACATCAGTGAATAAATAAAGTGACCCTTTATATCTTCTTATATTTTGAAATGCTGACTGCTTCATTCAGATCTGAACACTCACACCATCAAAAGATGCCAAAATTTCAGTTTACAGATTACAGGGTTAATTAATTTTAGCGTTTTTACCATCAAAATCAAATAATAGAATGCCAGATCTCAAATAAGCACCTGAAGACAATAGACAATAGGTGCAGGAGTAGGCCATTCGGCCCTTCGAGCCAGCACCGCCATTCAATGTGATCATGGCTGATCATTCACAATCAGTACCCCATTCCTGCCTTCTCCCCAAACCCCCGAATTCCACAGATTTATCCCTTGCTTCAGAGCACTTGAAGTCATTTGAATGGAACATCAAGGATTTACAAACCAGGGTGGGAATATTCCCCATGTTTTTAGCAGTTCCCAGAGTTAAAGTCATAATCCATCTGCTCAAGGTACCTGCTATTGTAATTGTTCTCTGTAACCCAAATGCACAACTGAGAAAAATAAGTTTACCTTCATCATGTCAATCTTGCGTGCTTGCTGTAAGATCGCTTGGTTGATACTTCTTCATATTATAGAACTGTTGCACCAGTACTGAGGAGCATGGTTACACTCCAGGCCCCATAACATAACTGGTTTGCTCTTACCTAGAGAGAGAGCAGAAGAAGATTCTGATGAGCAAAAGGAAAATAAAGTATTGAGAAGAGTGTCTTGCAATTATATTGAACCATTCAAGGTAGCAAAAGGTCCTCAAAAGTGTGCTCAATGTTACAGAAGTCAATCTTCCATTCAGCAACTCCTACAAACAGCAATATGATAGACTTGGAACTCCTATTTGGTGATGCTGATCGATGAATGAATATTGGTGAAGGCATCAGGGATAAATCCCTTGTTCTTCTTTGAAATAGTGCCATGGATCATTTGGAAAAGTGGAGACCGAGAGGAAATTTAACAGAAGTATTAAATCTTGAAGAGCCTTTTTAGAGTAAATAGGAAGGAGCAGTTTTCCTTATCAAATAATAACAACACTGTTATGGTATAATAATAATCACGTTTGTTTCATGTGTGATTGAAAACTGCATTTTGCAGAATCAAAATTGTCATCAGCATTTTGCTCAATGTTCAAAACTGGCATGAAGCATGGTTGACTCAAGAAACCGCAGATGCTGGAATCTTGAGGAAATAACAATGTGCTGGAGGTACTCCGTCAGTCAGGCAGCATCTGTTAGGGTTTCTGCTAAACACTTGCTCTCTTTCCAGCCAGGCTTGCAGGATCTCCCGATTGTTAAACATTTTAACCCCCTTCCCATTCCCATTCCGACATTTTTGTCCTTGGCCTCCTCCATTGCCAGAGTGATGCCACTCGCAAACTGGAGAATCAGCATCTCATATTCTGCTCAACAGCTTGCAACACAACACTATAAACATTGATTTCTCCAATTTCAAATAACCACTTGCAAGCCCTCACTTTTTCCTGCCCCTTCCCACAATCTGGTGTGCATACCTTTTCCCACTTTCTGCCACAGCCCAAGTCACCCTGCTCCTTTTCTCTCCTCCATGCATCTAAATTTCATATACATGCTCCAATCTTCCTTTTATCTCCCCTTCCCCTGTCCGCTTTCATCCAGATTCCTCCCTCTAGCTTTACAATTCATTCCTCTTTTTCTTTCTTTATTTTTTGCCTCATTTACATCTCTAGCCTTTGGCACTTACTTCACCCTTCTGCCAATCAACCCCCTCACCTGTATCCACCCATCCCTTGCCAGGCTTCATCACACCCTCAGCACCCTTTTCCAGCTTTGTCCCTCCTGCACCTTTGTGTGAAGTGGATTGAACCACTGAATTCCACATTGTTTATTGCTCATGAACCATTGGGGTTGGGCAGTTAGATTGGAAACACTATCTGCACAATGGTGATCCCCCTGATGAAATTCTGAAGCCTTTTTTTAATTGCCGCATGCAGAATAAAAGTTGATTTAAAAAGACTTGACTTGGTTCATTCTAAATTATGTATTCCTACCAGATTTTTAAATTAACTTTATGAGATGGCTTGATTAAAGTTGATTTGATTTCTTCAGTTGCATTAGCCTTAATCTGGCCTTTACATATTCATTCTAATGGCCAACTTCAGTCGTTCTCTTATCTCACATTATTTTTCAGTGAATAGTTAAAATCTTGCATTTCTGAATCATGTATGAAAATGCGTCATTTTTGCAGACTTCATAAAACATATTATCATGTAATATGACAGAAGAAGGGTCTTGAACTGAAACATCATCTAGCCATGCTTGCAAAACACAGAAAATAAAGTCTTAAACAGATTTTGAAAACAGAAAGGGAACATTACACTGGTGTTGATTAAGGAAGCTTGTAATTGTGTGGAAAGTTCAGAAAAATCCCAGAGGTGATAAGCGGTTGCCGTAAATTGCAGAAAATTAAATAAATTAACCGGCAAGCAGGAAGTATTCTGTTGTAACCTTAGTCATTTCGATGCTAAAAAGTAATGGGCTGATTCCTTACCAGTATTTAGCTTCCTATTCACACTTGGTGTTTTTGTATCTTTATTTCTCAGTCACTTTACCCACTGAATACACATTATGTGACATAGGAGTTCAAAGTGATCGCAAGAAACATTATATTCCAATTATCATCTCTCTGGGCGACACAGTGGCATAGCAGTAGAGCTGTTGCCTTCCAGCGCCATAGACATCAGTTCAATCCTGCCTATGTGTGCTGTCTGTCGGGAGTTTTGTGTTCCCCCTGTGATCATGTTGGTTTTCTCCGGTTTCCTCCCACACTCCAAAGACATGCAGGTCTGTAAGTTAATTGGCTTTGGTAATATTATAAATTGTCCCTGGTATGTAGGATGGTGTTATTGTATGGGGTGATCACTGGTCGGCGTGTACTCGGTGAGCTGAAGGGCCTGTTTCCACATTGTATTTCTAAATTCTAAAGTAATGTCGCTCGCATTACCAATCTCGTTGTACCAATGTACAATGACAATAAAGATGTATTGTATTGTATTGTATTGTATGTGGTGACTCAGACCGAGCATCTTTGAAAGATGGATTCTTGCATTTTGTCCTGCTGGCTCCTAAATCTAAGAATCAATTCTCATTTTGGCAGGTGATGGTGGGGGAATGGGTAGGCTGTGCAGGTGGTACACTGTGCCCAACTTCATTGTCAGCCGATTTTATGGAAACTGCTTTACCTCCTTCCTGATTCCTGCAGACAAAATCAGGACATTGGTTGCAAAGCCCTCACACCTAATGCTGGAAGGTCATCTAGCTCAGTGCAGTGAAGGGATAAATCATTCTCCAGACAACCAGCCTTTTCTGTTTGTGATAGGTCTAGCCAGTTCTGATGTGAGGTCTTTCTCTGCATCATTAACCCTGTGCAATTCCCTACAAAATTCCCTACCTGGTCTGTTGTTTCCAGCATTAATCTTAATTCCATTGTTTTCAGCACAATTTCAGATTTCTTGGTTCCAGCACTTTTTCCTCTCTACTACACTCACTTACACACCTTCATACTGATCAATGTTGATCAACAAGTATTTATCACAGTCTCGCAGAAGACACCAACATCATTAGCATCACATAAACAGCCTTGGCCTCCATGTTATAACCAGCAGTCTCTTTGTTAGGTCCATCAACATCTCCCCATCTCTGCAACTTAAAACTCACTTAATTTCTAACTTGTGAGCTGAAGAACAGTTCGGGAGGATGGGAAAAAATGAAGGAGAATCAGCAACTCACTGATGGCTCTGATATGTAAAGGATCTTCAGTATTATCAAAGTCATGTACAGTTCAAACACCAAAGAACCCAATCAATGTTGAACCGCGAATGGAGGTAGAATTATTCAGAACGGAACAGGTTGTTAATGGCCACTAGAGGGAATATACTCCTCCCCACTGCTGCATCTTATCTATAAGAAATGAACAAAACCCAAGTAAAAAATATCCAGGCCTCGGGAGAAGATGGTATTGCCCCAGAAATTCTAAACCTCAGCTGTGAAGTGCTTCAGCCATGAAACCATAATCCTGTTATCCTCAACTGGGAAAGGGATGGCACGCCGGCAAATCTCAGGGGTGCCAACATGAAGCAAACATTAGATCAAGTTGAATTTCCTGCGGGGATATCAATTTGAGGATTCAAAGGGGACCCTCAGTTACTGAAAGGAAAGGTTCTTGTATGACCACAAAAGGTCATGTATACTGGAAGGAGAGGGCGATCTTTGGCAACCACAGGGGCATCTCATTGCTTCCCGCCCCAGGGGAAGTCAATGCAAGTGTCCTCATCAATCACCATATCCCAGTGGCCAAAGTGCTGCTCCTTGAATCAGTGAGGATTTCGATCATTTGTTCATCGATCATGAGGCAATAAGAAGAAAATGTATGGAGCAAAATCAGTCACGATGCATGACCTTTCTCAACTTCAATGAATTTGGAACACCCTTCTCAAATTCAGTGATCCACATAAAGTTTTATGTCTTTGTACATTTAGTTAATGACTGCTTGAAAAGGATTGACCTAACAGATAGGCCTACTGCAGAGCCAATCTCCAGGAAGATCATTTCCAAGCACGGCCCTTAAACTGTACACAATCTTTCTCAGCACATTGTTACATCTCTGACAACTCTGACAAACTTCCAGCCAGACTTCAATGGGGAAACTATTCCATCTGTGGCATCTATACTCCAAAACCAAGTTCACTTGAACTCAGTCGTGGAGATGATGGATGTGGCTTGGAGGCCGAGCTCAACCCCTTCATCAACATGGTTACTGAAGCATGTAAGAGGATGGGTCAGAAACACAACATTGATGAGACAAAAAAATTCTACAAATGTGCTCCTGCCATACAACACCATTGTCTGACATTAAATATTTATACAACATCCCGGAAAACATGAATCAATTCTCATATCTCAGCAGCAACTTGAGTAAAAGTGTGACAATATTCACCATTCTATCAGTCCCAGAGCAACCTTCGATTGACAAAAGGGAAGGGAAGAGAAAAAGGGTATCAGAAAATGAAAGCATAAAAAATTCATGGTCTGCCATCCAGGCGATTTCTGCTATCCAACATGCTTCTGCGACATGGATTAACTACAGCAGACACCTCAAAGCCTTTGAAAAATAACACCACCGAAATCCCCACAAAATTCTCCAAATCCACTGGAGGATAAGTGACGTAACGTCAAAGTCATCTCCTAGACAAATATCCCTGGTGTTAAGGCTCTTGCTACTCTCAGTTGTACAAGGCACAACATTTACATGCCCAACACCAGATCGAGAACACACTTGTTCCAATGTCTCTTATGAGAAGAGCCTACAAGGGGGACAATAAAAAAATCAATGGATATGATCAAAGCTTCATAGATTAAATGCAAAATCCCCATTGACTGAGTTCTGACCATCTACCCTATCTATGCCTCTTATAAATTTATATAATTCTATCAGATCTCTGCTCATCATCAGACTTCTCCGAGAAGACAATCCAAGTTTGTCCAACCTCCCCTTCTAGCTAACACCCTCTAATCCAGGCATCTTCCTGCTAAATTTCTTCTGCATCTTCTCCAAAACCACCACATCCTTTCTGTAATGTGTTGACCAGCAATGCAGATAATACTCTAAATACAGCCTAACCAATGTCCTCCAAAGCTGCAACGTGACTTCCTGACTGTTGTATTCTGTGGCTCAACCAATAAAGACAAGAATACCATCTGCCTTCTTTATCACTCGATCTACTTGTGTTGCCATTTTCAGTGAGCTATGGATCCCAAGATCCCTTTGTACATCAATGTTGTTAAGAGTTGCCATTAACTGTATACATTTCCCTTACATTCAACCTTACAAAGTGCAAGGTCCTGCAGACAAGGTCATGCTGACTGACTGTCCATAATTAGCCCATAGTTTTCTAAATGAGAGTAAATCCTATCCCAAAGAATCCTTTCCAATAGCTTCCCTACCTCTGACATGAGGCTCACCGGCCTATAATTTCTTGGATTGTCTCTACTTTCATTCTTAATCAAAGAAACAACATTGTCAACTCTCTAGTCTTCCAGAAAAATCACCAGTGGCTATAGAAAATACAAAATCTTTGCCAAGGCCCCTGCAATCTCCAATCTTGCCTCTCTCAGTCACCTGGGATAGATCCCTTTAGACGCTGGGGATTTATTCCGCTTAAAAGTAAAAAAAGCTCCAGCACCACCTCCTTCTTGATCTCAAATTGCCCAGGCATATTAGTATTCCCCACAATGATCAAACTGTCCTCCACGACATCCTTAGTGAATACAGATGCAGAGTACCTGTTTAGTATCTCACCTACATCCTGTGACTCCACGCATAAATTCTCTCCTTTAGGCTTGAGTGCTCCTACCTTGTTACTCTTGTGATTTTAATATACATATAAAAAGCCTTGGGATTTTCTTTAATTGGACTCACCAATGATATTTCATGACCCCTTTTGGACCTTCTCAATACCCACGAGTACTTTGACACTTGCTTTACATTCCTCAAAGACATTGTCTTATTTCACCTTTCTAAACCTTACATACGTTTTTTTGTTCTTTTTGAGCAAAATTTACAATCTCCGTAGTCATGCAAGGCTCACTTATCTTGCCATTTATATCCCTTCCCCTTACTAGAACATTTAACAATTTCTGCCTCATTTAAGCCTTTTGCCACAGAGTAAATCCCAGTCAATATTTGTGAAATTAAAGTCATTCATTATGACAATCCTGTTGCTTTAACATCTTTCTTTTATCTGTCTACACAATCTGGCGGGAGCTGCAGGTGGAAGACGTGGCCGATGCCACTGAGCGAGGGGGGTCCCACACCCTCAGCAGCTCTGGGGGTCGATTGCGGGAGGCACAGTCATGCCACAGAGGCACACCCTTGTACTTAATATGGTTGTGCCTAACATACAGTAGGATTGTCACTAAACTGTATGCAAAAAAAGAATTTCACGGTGCTCAGGTACACGTGACAATAAAGTACCATCGGACCATTGTACCACTATCTCCCGCTGGCTATTGGCAGCTGCTGACGACATTCTACCGCTGCACCATAGAGAGCATCCTAACACATGGCATCCCTGCGTGGTATCTGAGCTGCACGGAGACAGAGAGGAAAGCTCTTCAGCGGGTAGTCCATAGAGCTCAGAGGACCATCGGAACACAGCTACCAGCCTTGGCGGGCATCTACAACACACGATGCCTCAGAAAAGCAACCAGCATCCACAAACACTCTTCACACCCCTGCAACAGTCTGTTCGAACTTCTACCATCGAACTTCTACCATCGGGCAGACGATACAAGGCCTTCTATGCCCGCACCTCCAGACTCAGGAACAGCTTCATCCCCAGGGCCATAGCTGCTATGAACCGGTCCTGCTGAGCCGGATGGTCACATCGCACAGTGAACCGGCACAGATCTACTTGCACTATATTCTGTTTTAAAACTGTTCTAATTTGTTTCATTGGGTTGTTTAAATTAATACTGACTAGCTAATTAATTTGTTGCATCGTATGGGAGGTGCATTCCTATCTCGTTGTACCCCTGTACAATGACAATAAAGATATATCGTATTGTATTTTATTGTATTGTAGAGCATAATCCCTTTTTATTTTCGAGCTCTACCTTAAGCAGCATGGTACTGGGTCATTTTAATCCTGAGAGACTACCTGAAAAGAAGATAACCAGCTATACTTTCATATCATTGCCTGCTCCACAGCTTCTTGATTTGAAGTGGGGTGAGTTTTTTAAAATCCAAACTCATCTCTATGCGCCTGGACCCGGGAGTCAGCATTCCCTCTGCAACTGGATCCTTGACTTTCTAACCCACAGACCATAATCAATGAGGATAGATGGCAACACATTCTCCACAATAATTCTCAACAATGGTATGCTGCAAGGATGCATTCTCAGTCCCCTACTATACTCCTTATACACTCACGACTGTGCAGCCAAATTCTGCTCTGACTCCATCTACAAGTTTGCAAATGGCACCACTGTGGTGGGCTGGATCTCGAACAATGATGAGACGGAGTACAGGAAGAAGATAAAGAGCTAAGTGACGTGGTGTCACTTCAACAACTTCCCCCTCAATGTCAATAAGATGAAGGAGCAAGTTATTTTCTCTAAAAAAAACATGGTGGAATACATGCCTCAATCAACGTTAATGGTGCCAAAGTGGAAATGGTTGACAGCTTCAAGTTCTTTGGGTGAGTATTACCATCTATTACCATATTACTCCTCGACCAACCACATTGAAGCTACACAGCACAGTACCACTGTTGGCAGAGCTGCTGCCTCACAGCACCAGAGACCCGGGTTCCATCCTGACCTCGGGTACTCCCTGTGTGGAGACTGTTGTCCTCGCTCTACATTATCTTAGCCTATTATTTTTTTTCCAGCTCAGGGCAGCTACTAAATTTGCTCCAGCGCATACGATATTTTCACCACAAACTCAGTACTCTGATAGAGAAACTTGCCATCAATCATGCCTGTTCTGTGAACACAGAACTTTGATATTTTTCTCAATTGTAAAAACAACCTTTTGATTTTCAGCAATATTTCCCATCCCAGTTAAATGAATGTTAAAAATAGGTAGCTGAATCTCAGCTGAAGCCTGTATTAATTTCCAGTTGACATCATTGTAAGTAGGTTATATCATTAAATGAATATATATTAAGCCATTTATTTAATTTCAGCTAACATGTTACATTGATGTCGTATTACAATATCTCCAGCAAGAATGAAATCACCTCCCACTGATTTTTTAAAAACTATCAATGAACCCTGAGGATTCCATGTTATTCGAACAATTACATCAATATTATCACCACAATAGCCTCTCTTAGCAACATAGGAAGAAAGGAAAAGAAGTAAGACATTAACCACAGATAAGACTATGGCGGTTATGTGATTAAGTTAATATATCACTAAGGCAAATCCTTGGACATATAACACCAGTCCTTCATTGTCATTGGATTGATGTCCTGGATATTTAACACTGCCCGTTTATAGTTACCTGGTCAAACTCATGGACGTAGAATGTGATTCCTTCACTGTGACAAACTACTGGAATTTCTTACCCAAAACATAGTGGAGAAACCTTCTCTTTTAGTCTCCAATGGTTGAAGAAAATTGCCAACTGCAACATTACAATCTGCTCCCAAGACCTGGGACCTGGGATATTTTATGGTGAGGTCATCCCTTTTTACCGGCTATGGGAATTCACTTCAGCTATCCTGTCATCAGTCTCCATCCCACCCCATGCTGGTGCTAAACTTGCATTTGAGGAATTACACACTGTTACCAATAGATTTGAAACAAAATACCCCGAGGCTTGTTCATAATAGACAGGGACTTCAATCAAGCCAGCTCCAAGAACGTTCCACCAAAATACTACCAGCATGTCTCTTCTCTAAACAGAAGCCTAAACACCCTCAGCCACAACTACACAACCATCAAAGACATCTACCACTCCATCTATCAACACACACTTTGGAAGATCTCACCACTGGCTGTGCTTCTACTCCCTGACTACAAGCAGAAACTGAAGCAGGAGGACCTGGCTCAGACCTACTATCTACCTCATTGGGGACCCTCAGATTATCTTTAGTTAATTTTACTGAACTTTATCTTGCACTAAACCCTTTATCCAATGTATCCTGTATCTGTACACTGTGGAAGGCTTGATTGTAATTATGTATGGTCTTTCTGTTGACTGGGTAGCACATAACAAAAAAGGTTTTTCACTGCACCTCAGTACACATGACAATAATAAACTAAACTAAACTGTTAAAGTTGTGCAGTGCTAGTCATAGGAAACATAATGAGATCCTTTGTGATTGCTTCGAGTCGGTGGATTGATCCATATTCAAATAATCAGCTTCCAACTGGCCGTCACAGACTTTGTCAGTAAGTGTGCAAAGAAATGCATACCAATACTCATGTTCCCCAATTGGGAATCATGGATGAACTGCGAAGTCCACTCCCAGATGAAGTCCGAGCTTGTAGCATGCAAGTCAAATTATCCCGAATGTTACCAGAAATCAATTTATGACATTCATAAAGGCGTCAAGGGTGCCAAGAGGGAATTGCAGACCAAGCTAGTCGCAAAGCAGTGGCACAGCCACCTGCCGATTGTGGCAAGGCTTGCATGCTATGGTGGGCTACAAAGAGAAGTCAGACTCAATACTCTACTAAACCCAGGGGGCTCTGCACTGGATCTGTGAACCAATCCCAACAACCAATTGTATCAAGCAAAACACTAGAGAAGCTGGAAATCCTAAATAAAAACAGAGAATATGGTATCACTAAAATGCTGATTATTTCAGCATTGACACCTTTCCACACTGAGCGTAGCCAACAACTGTGAAGAATGGGTTTGATTCCAGAGGCAAGGAGCAACATTTTACGCCAACAACTTTAATTTATGTTGTTCTTTTAACATACCAAAATCTTCTGAACATGTCCACTCAAAAACTTGGCAAATGACGTGTGTGATAGTTGGTCCCATTTAGGAGGCAAGAGAGGTGGTGGAAGATAAATTGAGGAAGGGAATTCCAGAAAACTGGGCTTTGGCAGCTGAAAACATGAACACCATGGTAAGGTGACTCCATTCAGAATTCACCAGTAGGCCTGGGCAATGCAGATTGTAATGATAGCTCAGAGATTATGTAGCTGGGAAAGATGAAAGGGAAAGCCAGGATGAGACGATTTGAAAGCAGTATTAGAAATTTAGCATTGAAATCCTAGTCAGGAGCAAATGTTAATCAACCTGGGGAAGCCTCAACAGGATTAGGTGTGAGCCAGAACAGAAGCATACTATGTGTGTATCATATGATGCTGGAGAGGGAATTGATGGTTATAATTAATATGACTGATAATAAACAACTCAAAATTCACTGTTGCATGGATCTGTTCATGTTGATGGGGAGAATGTAACGGCATCTTTCGTATCTTCAGGATATGCTATATTGTCTCCCAGCAAAAGAGCAACTTTAAAATATTGATGTTGTTGTGATTCCAGTTAATCCTCTCTCTCCATTCTTTAAGCCCTTGACATGTTTCCTAAAGAATTGTAAATGTTCGAACTGAATGTTAACTCGTAGCTGATGAAGGTTTGCCCTGCATTGCTTGCTTGGGTGCTCTAAGATTCTATTTTTAAAGTCATAATTTTTTTTTAAAACAACCCCTGAAAACAACATCAATTTAAAGTTATCATCAGCAAGTAACAAATATACAGACTGTTTATGATTTTAATTTTCCTTGAACAGGAACAAGGATTCCAAAAGTTGTATTAAACTGGCTTAAACTCAATCTACAAGTTTGCGGACGACATTACTGTCGTGGCCAGATATCAAATAATGACAAGACGGAGTACAGACAGGAGATTGAGAACCTCATATCCTGGTGCCAAGACAACAACCTCTTCCTCAATGTCAGCAAGACAAAGGAGATTATGGTTGACTTCAGGAAATGAAGCAGTACACACACCCAATATACATTGATGGTACAGAAGTAGGGATGGTCAAAAGCTTCAAGTTCCTAGATATAATTATCACCAACAATTTTTCCTGGATCAGCTTCATTGAAGCTATGGCCAAGAAAGCTCACCAATGCCTCTACTATCTTCAAAGGATTCGGAAGTTCAGCATGTCCCGAACAACCCTCACCAACTTCTACAGATGCACCAGAGAACTGCTGCTACACCATAGCCAAAATAAGTACTGGAAGCAGAAAATGCCAACATCTGTGTAAATTATGCAGAACGATAACTTTGAGCCAGTTTTAAAATGGCCAGCACTGCTTGTATAGAGCCTGTAATTTGATGTTCGCAGTGAAGCCTGTCGTAGTCTCATCTAGCTTCCACCATTATCCCTTTGAATCTTTTTCTTCTACCTCAATTAAAAATATCCCACCGACCCATTTTGTGATTTATCACAGGCTGAGTTAATAGTGCCCCAGAGCCCAGAACAAGATAATGGAACTCCTTATAAGTCATTATTTATTACTCATGATTACTCAAAATTATTTATGTATCTTTCATACTTTTTTCTTGCTGTTAAAACTAGAATGTGAATGTGCTCAACGCCTCAGGGTATACAAACAATATCTAAGAATCTATTGTTCATACCTGCTGTGCACCATGACTACTTTGGCTGCATAATTAATGTTTTGTTGCGATTCCTCCAAATAAAAGCTTGAACAATGTTGTCGGACCTCTCCAGGGCATGGTTACAATACAGGGTTGTAAATTAAACTTGATCACATACTGGCCAAAAGTAATGGTAACTGTGGTTATAAAAATGAATGTTCCATCTGCTTGCTATTTGGTTGACTTGAGATTGTTGCTAATTTCGCACTGAATCAGGGGTTATTGATAACCTTGTGACTCTGACTTGATTTTGATGTAAACGTCTTATCCGCAGTGAATTATAAAGACCTGAAGTTCTTCATTTCACACACAATGGATAATTTCTTTAATTAATGATCCACTAAGGTAATCAGAAAGAAGAGCAATTATGAAATGGTGATTCTTCTATTGGGTCATTAACAATTTGGTTGATTGGCTTTGATGACTGTGGTAGATCAATGGCAAACACGGAACTGGTGTTCAATTCCAATGGGGGAAGCAAATACACATCATCTCGAGAGCAATGTTAAAAAAATTACAAATAGATAATCCTTTCAATTTATAAATGGAATTGTTACAATGCTCAGGAGTTTCCATTTGATTCTTTTGCTTTTTGGGCCATGCGTTATAATTGATGAAACCAGAGCAAAATTGTAATAAATTTTAAGCGCAGGTACAGTAAATATCAGCTTTCTGTTCCTTTGGTGTTGCTTTCAAATCATTGCACTGGAAATAAAATCACTCATACATCAGGTCAAATTGGATTAAGCACGATTGGTAGATTTTGTCAATATCTGCTTGCTGGCTGGCCTCCATGTTAAAATTCAGTTGGACCTGTTGGAAATAATGACATTTAATGGGAACAATAAACTTTATGTACTAAATTTCCCTGTGGAATTTGGGTGACATCAGTGAGTCCAGGATTTATCGCCTGATTAGATAGGGAGGATTTTGATCCAAGATTTTAATGCAGTGGCTATGAATGGTGAAATATTTCCATGTCAATATGGGGTGTGACAGGAAAGGAGCTTGCCGGCTGTGGTGGTGTTTCCAAGTTTCAAGATTCAAGAGTGTTTTATTGTTATATGTCCCAAAGCAGATCAATGAAGTTCTTACTTGAAGCAGCATCAGAGATAGGTAAACATAGTACTCTGTAAACACCATAATAAACAAGAAAAGAAGTTCAGTATATATAAAAAACACAAACAAACAATAATAGTGCAAAGCCAAGAACAGTGTTCTTGTTTGGTAAAAGGTGATACCAGTTTTTCCTGGCACTCATGAATGAGATTGCAAAATATTACAGTGGTCAAGACATCTTCTCTTAACAGGGCCATCTGCTAAGGAGTAAAGCATTGATCTTGGTTCTGAGTGCTTTTTGGGTCTGAGAATTGATCTGGGTACAATTCTGACCCCTGGTGCTGATTGTGTGGAATTATCACATTTTCCTTGCAATTGAATTTCCATTGGGTGCTTCAGTTTCCTTAGTGCAAGATATTAGTTTAATTGGCTATTGCAAATTGTGTCCTATATAGGTAGGTGAAAGGAGAATCAGAACGCTTTTAATAGGCATGTGTGAAAGAATGGTTGCAGGGATATAAGTAGGGCAATGGGATTGCTCTGGGAACTGCTATAGACCTGGTGGGCAATTTCGCCTCCCATGTTATGAGAAAACACAAATACATGAAAGCTTCATGTTCTTGCACAAGAGTATTGGTACAGTTTTAAATTGTATTTGAAGTTAATCATGGAAAATAAAACTTGGATGTAAATTTTAATTGAAAAACAGTACGTAAATTAAAGGTTCTTTGTGGGTAATTTATTTCAAAAGGCTCGCTATGACAATCAACATTACAGCTGTAAATATACATATAAGTTCTGAAAACTTACATATAAAAAATATATATATGAATTCTGTATGAGGTAATCTGGTAATCCTTGATATGGCGTTCCAAGTGACATAGGAATATTTCTGAGCCATCCAGCAGCATATTGTTGTAAAATAGCTGTTGGGTTCTGCATTTTCAGGGGAAAATACAATGCTCCTCAAAATTGATGCCTCACCAGCATTTTAGTTGTAGATTTCCAGTCAACATCTGCATACCACTGATCAATTAATCTGAAAAATGCCTGCACAATCCAAGCATTCAAACAGCATTTCCTCATTGCGCAGCCTCCATTTGGTGATTACTTTCACTCATTGACTAATTAGCTCACTGAAAATGTTCTGCTGAACCACCTTTAATTATATTAATCAAACTACACCATCTTATAATTTAACAGCATAATGTTTCACTGGTAGTGGGTGAAAAAAATGTATATTGTTTGCGGCTTAAGTAATTTTGGCTTCAACTTACATTCAGATCACTGGCTGTATCCTAAATGAAATCTTTATCTTCAGATAACAAAATCACCTATCTTTTCAACTCAGAAGGTTGGGTTTGAATCTAAACATGGATGATGCCTAAGTTTTCATCTCGCTGTAAGCTGTAGGGGACCTACCTGCTCCTAACCCAGTGGTCAACAATTCTAGTCAATAGTACAGAGCCTATTGTTAAACAGCTGACAAAAAGTTGTTTGTGTTAATATTCACATTATTATCACAGGATGCTTGTGGTCATGGTGAGGATATAAATTAATTTCAAAGTCATTGACCTTTAGAAATAATCAACTGCCCTCTAATGATAGCTAGATAAAATGTTTAATTGGAAAATGGTATATAAGTTGAAAGCATTTCATTTGTGGATTTTATTTCCTTTTGTGAAATGAGATTTCCATGGAAATTCACATTGCATTTATTTTTCTATCTGATCCACTGGATTTCATGTAAAACACAATCATCTCCGTTTACATTTTTGGTATAACCTTTTATATCCAGAATATATTTAAGAGAATTAATTGCAATAAGAATCCCAAACCTGCCATCGTGTTTTGTAATGTATTTAAAGTATTTGTATGCAGACACCTTGTCAACGGATGGGAACAAATTTATTGAGTGAGTGCTTTTAGACAACAGAAGTTCTGGAGACATTAATTGACCATAATGAGGCTAAAGGTAGGCAAAACTGCTTGTCAACTTTGTATACAATGTATAATGAACCAAATTGCCTTAGATATATTTTAAATTTCAACCGACTTGGGAGGGAAGATTCATCACTTCAAATTGCAACAAAACCTTTTTGATGAAAAACAATTGAAATACAACTGGACAAGCTGCACAGTGTCAACCTAGGGACTGAATTCAGACAATTTAAAACTGCTCTCAAATAGCTGAGTTCTTCTGCAGCCATTGGGGTACCTGTGGAGAAAAAAGTTTTTTTGAGAGTGTATGGGTTGATCGCTGGCCAATGCGGACTCAGTGGGCCAAAGGGCCTGTTTCTACATTATCATATCATATCATATATCTACAGCCGGAAACAGGCCTTTTCGGCCCTCCAAGTCCGTGCCGCCCAGTGATCCCCGTACATTAACACTATCCTACACCCACTAGGGACAATTTTTACATTTACCCAGCCAATTAACCTACATACCTGTACGTCTTTGGAGTGTGGGAGGAAACCGAAGATCTCGGAGAAAACCCACGCAGGTCACGGGGAGAACGTACAAACTCCTTACAGTGCAGCACCCGTAGTCAGGATCGAACCTGAGTCTCCGGCGCTGCATTCGCTGTAAAGCAGCAACTCTACCGCTGCGCTACCTCTAAAGAGTGAAGTCCAAAGAGAGTGGTTGCTAATCAACTGCAGTCCCAGAAGGAATAGTCATCTTGAGAATTGTGGAGGTCTCACCGTACAGGGGACCATCTTTCAGTTGGTGAAAGGACATGATGTGTTCGAAGATGGAAGATTAATCTCTTCCCTTTCACAGACATTCTCTTTATTCTCTCTTCTCTCTCTCTTTATCTGAAGTTTAACCTGCATATTCTAACTCTTCCAGTTGTGATGAAAGATCATCACCCGGAACATTAACTCTTCCACCAACGGCGGAAAAGTTGGTGCAGTGTGTTTCCTGCAGGATGTGGGAAGACAGGGACGTCGCTGGAGCTTCTGGGAACTACACCTGCAAGAACTGTGTCCAGGTGCAGCTCCTGAAGGGACGTGTGGTGAAGTTGGAGAGGCAGTTGGATGACCTCGGGGCCATCCGGGAATGCGAGAGTTTCCTCGACAGGACCTATTGTGAGGCTGTCACGCCAAGGGTCCAGGTCGAGCGAAGGTGGGAGACTGTTTCCGGGGGGAGTGGACGTGGACTACAGGAGACCCCAGTGGCTGTGCCTATTGCAAATAGGTATACCCTCTTGGGAACTGTCGGGGCAGAAGACGTTTCCAGTCCGAGTGTCGGACCTGTTGGCAAGGATACTCGACAGGGGAGACCGAAGTCTGGAAGAGCCGTAGTGGCCGGTGACTCCATAGTCCGAGGGACGGACAGAAGATTCTGTGGCAGCAGGAGGGACTTGAGGATGGTCTGTTGCCTCCCTGGTGCCAGGGTTCAACACATCACAGACCGGCTTCAGAAAATCCTAGCGAGGGAAGGCGATCAACCTGAAGTCGTTGTGCACGTGGGCACGAATGACGTCGGGCGGAAGAGGAAGGAGGTGCTACAGCGGGAGTTTAGAGAGTTGAGAAAAACGCTCAGAAGTAGGACGTCGAAGGTAGTTATCTCTGGACTGCTACCGGTACCTCGTGCTGGTGAGGCCAGGAACAGAGAGATAGAGGGTATGAATTTATGGCTGAGGGACTGGTGCAGAGAGCAGGGATTTAGATTTCTGGACCACTGGGATCTCTTCTGGGCTAGGGGTGACTTGTACAAAAGGGACGGGTTGCATCTTAACAGCAGGGGGACAAACATTCTGGCAGGCAGGTTTGCTAGTGCGACACCTGTGGCTTTAAACTAAGTAGTGGGGGGGAGGGGTTAACAAATTGTGAATATGAAGATGAGGTAAAAGGGAATACAGGAGATATTGCAAAAGACTCTCGGAAGAATGGGAACAGAAGTTCTAGAACGGAAAAGAAATTAAGGGCAGGGCCAATTGTGAACGATGTGAGGGGAGGTAAATACAGAAGTTAAAGTGTTGTACTTAAATGCGCGTAGTATAAAAAATAAAGTGGATGAGCTTGAGGCTCAGTTAGTCATGGGCAAGTATGATGTTGTAGGGATCACTGAGACATGGCTACAAGAGGACCAGGGCTGGGAACTGAATATTCAGGGGTACACAACGTATAGAAAAGACAGACAGGTGGGCAGAGGGGGTGGGGTTGCTCTGATGGTAAGGAATGATATTCATTCCCTTGCAAGGGGTGACATAGAATCAGGAGATGTTGAATCAGTATGGATAGAAATGAGAAATTGTAAGGGTAAAAAGACCCTAATGGGAGTTATCTATAGGCCCCCAAACAGTAGCCTCGACATAGGGTGCAAGTTGAATCAGGAGATAAAATTGGCGTGTCAAAAATGTAATGCTACGGTAGTTATGGGAGATTTCAACATGCAGGTAGACTGGGAAAATCAGGTTGGAAATGGACCCCAGGAAAGAGAGTTTGTAGAGTGCCTTCGAGATGGATTCTTAGAACAGCTTGTACTGGAGCCTACCAGGGAGAAGGCAATTCTGGATTTAGTGTTGTGTAATGATCCTGATCTGATAAGGGGACTAGAGGTAAAAGAGCCATTAGGAGGCAGTGATCACAACATGATAAGTTTTACTCTGCAAATGGAAAGGCAGAAGGGAAAATCGGAAGTGTCGGTATTACGGTATAGCAAAGGGGATTACAGAGGCATGAGGCAGGAGCTGGCCAAAATTGATTGGAAGGAGGCCCTAGCAGGGAAGACGGTAGAACAGCAATGGCAGGTATTCCTGGGAATAATGCAGAGGTTGCAGGATCAATTTATCCCAAAGAGGCGGAAAGACTCTAAGGGGAGTAAGAGACACCTGTGGCTGACAAGGGAAGTCAGGGACAGCATAAAAATTAAGGAGAGGAAGTATAACATAGCAAAGAAGAGTGGGAAGACAGAGGATTGGGACTCTTTTAAAGAGCAACAAAAGTTAACTAAAAAGGCAATACGGGGAGAAAAGATGAGGTACGAGGGTAAACTAGCCAATAATATAAAGGAGGATAGCAAAAGTTTTTTTAGGTACGTGAAGAGGAAAAAAATAGTCAAGGCAAATGTGGGTCCCTTGAAGACAGAAGCAGGGGAATTTATTATGGGGAACAAAGAAATGGCAGACGAGTTAAACCGTTACTTTGGATCTGTCTTCACTGAGGAAGATACACACAATCTCCCAAATGTTCTAGGGGCCGGAGAACCTAGGGTGATGGAGGAACTGAAGGAAATCCACATTAGGCAGGAAATGGTTTTGGGTAGACTGATGGGACTGAAGGCTGATAAATCCCCAGGGCCTGAGGGTCTGCATCCCAGAGTACTTAAGGAGGTGGCTGTAGAAATAGTGGAAGCATTGGAGATCATTTTTCAATGTTCTATAGATTCAGGATCAGTTCCTGTGGATTGGAGAATAGCAAATGTTATCCCACTTTTTAAGAAAGGAGGGAGAGAGAAAACGGGTAATTATAGACCAGTTAGTCTGACATCAGTGGTGGGGAAGATGCTGGAGTCAATTATAAAAGACGAAATTGCTGAGCATTTGGATAGCAGTAACGGGATCATTCCGAGTCAGCATGGATTTACGAAGGGGAAATCATGCTTGACAAATTTACTGGAATTTTTTGAGGATGTAACTAGGAAAATTGACAAGGGAGAGTCAGTGGATGTGGTGTACCTCGACTTTCAGAAAGCCTTCGACAAGGTCCCACATAGGAGATTAGTGGGCAAAATTAGGGCACATGGTATTGGGGGTAGGGTACTGACATGGATAGAAAATTGGTTGACAGACAGAAAGCAAAGAGTGGGGATAAATGGGTCCCTTTCGGAATGGCAGGCAGTGACCAGTGGGGTACCGCAAGGTTCGGTGCTGGGACCCCAGCTATTTACGATATACATTAATGACTTAGACGAAGAGATTAAAAGTACCATTAGCAAATTTGCAGATGATACTAAGTTGGGGGGTAGTGTGAATTGTGAGGAAGATGCAATAAGGCTGCAGGGTGACTTGGACAGGTTGTGTGAGTGGGCGGATACATGGCAGATGCAGTTTAATGTAGATAAGTGTGAGGTTATTCACTTTGGAAGTAAGAATAGAAAGGCAGATTATTATCTGAATGGTGTCAAGTTAGGAGGAGGGGGAGTTCAACGAGATCTGGGTGTCCTAGTGCATCAGTCAATGAAAGGAAGCATGCAGGTTCAGCAGGCAGTGAAGAAAGCCAATGGAATGTTGGCCTTCGTAACAAGAGGAGTTGAGTATAGGAGCAAAGAGGTCCTTCTACAGTTGTACCGGGCCCTGGTGAGACCGCACCTGGAGTACTGTGTGCAGTTTTGGTCTCCAAATTTGAGGAAGGATATTCTTGCTATGGAGGGCGTGCAGCGTAGGTTCACTAGGTTAATTCCCGGAATGGCGGGACTGTCGTATGTTGAAAGGCTGGAACGATTGGGCTTGTATACACTGGAATTTAGAAGGATGAGGGGGGATCTTATTGAAACATATAAGATAATTAGGGGATTGGACACATTAGAGGCAGATAACATGTTCCCAATGTTGGGGGAGTCCAGAACAAGGGGCCACAGTTTGAGAATAAGGGGTAGGCCATTTAGAACGGAGATGAGGAAGAACTTTTTCAGTCAGAGGGTGGTGAAGGTGTGGAATTCTCTGCCTCAGAAGGCAGTGGAGGCCAGTTCGTTGGATGCTTTCAAGAGAGAGCTGGATAGAGCTCTTAAGGATAGCGGAGTGAGGGGGTATGGGGAGAAGGCAGGAACGGGGTACTGATTGAGAGTGATCAGCCATGATCGCATTGAATGGCGGTGCTGGCTCGAAGGGCTGAATGGCCTACTCCTGCACCTATTGTCTATTGTCTATTGTCTATTGCCCACTGGCTGATGAAACAAGACTTTCATTAAGCAACTATGAGATTAATTCACCTTGCATTTACAACAGTGGGCAGCCCACCACTCAGTACCAGCTCTACTGGGACATTTTAAACCATTGGACGAAGCCTGAGGACATAGTGATGTTCCTGGGCAAGTCAAGGTAACACTTACTCTAAAATCTGGAACTTGGAACAGATGAGAATAAAAAGTGAAGCAGAAAAATGCACACATATCCATGTTGAGAGAGGGATAAAATTACAATTAACTGAAATTGTTAGATTCAGTTTTGAATTCTAGGGGCTTCAAAGAGCACAGAGGGAAAATGAAGTGGTGCTCCACCAAATTGAGCATTGTTGGATAAAGGTAGGAGGCAAAAGACAGGGAAAGCAGGATGGCAGTGGGAAATGTGGAAACCATTCACCTAAACCATGTTTAAACCAGATCGCCCAGTTGCTTTAATTCTCCTTCCTGTTCCCACACTGGTTTTTCTGTCCTGGGCCTCCTCCATTGTCAGAGTGAGGTTAAAAGCAAATTGGAGGAACAGCATCCCATATTTCACGGGCAGCTTACAGCCCAGTGGTATGAGTATTGATTTCTCTAACTTCAAGTAACCCCTGCATTCCCTCTCTCTCCATCCCAACCCCCCCCACCCCCCCACCCAAGTCACACCCAAGTCACACCCAACAAACAGTGAACAATGGCCTGCTTCCTTTATCATCGTCACCTTTTTGCATATCTTTCATGCATTGTTCTATATCATCCCCTAAATCTCTCGTTTCCCTTTCCTGCACCTTTCAGTCTGAAGAAGGGTCTCAACCCAAAACCTCACCCATTCCTTCTCTCCAGAGATGTTGTCTGTCCTGCTCAGTTACTCCAGCCATTTGTGCCTATCTTCCAGAAGTTTGATAGCTGTTCAAATAACAGCCCATTAACAACATTTCAAGGACAATGTGGAATGAGATGCCATTTCTGGTAAAGCATGTATATTATAGTGTTGGATTGCTTAAATACAGTTATTGGGGCAAACAGTCGATTTATAATGTAGCAAGGTTAATTGCAATGATATAAGCATATAAAACTACCGATTCCTAGACATAATATTGCAGCGTGGTAGTAATTATACTCCAAAATAATTTTTCATGCCATTAGTGTAACCTAGAACTATTTATTATTTAAATTGCTTTTTTGCTTTTATGCTATTAATTGGAGCAGACAGCATTCCCACTGAATAGTTGTACTTTGTTGAGTGATCACATGTCAACTGAGAGAACCAGAGGGAGAAGAAGATATCCCTGCTGAAGTTATTAAGACTGGCAGAAAGAAACTTCAGTCGCAAAGTCACAGCTTCATCTTTCTTAGGAAAAAGGAGACCCCCAGTGGAATTCAGGGAACACAAAATCTTGGCTTTCTCCAAGAACATAGAACAGTACAGCACAGGGCCGTCGATTTCCCTGCCAAATATGATGTCAAGTTAAAATAATCTCCTTTGCCTGCTTGTGATTCACACCTCTCCATTCCCCTTATGAACGTGCCTATACAAAGCCTCTTAAAAGCCACTATTGTATCTGCCTCCATCATCACCACCCCATGTGGTAGCATGTTCCTGGCACCACGGATTCTGTGTAAAAATCCAAAATGCCCCACACTTTAAATGTTGACCCTCTCACCTATGCCCTCCAGTCTTAGACATTTCCATTCTGAGGAAAAGGTTCCGACTGTCTACCCTATGTTTGTTTCTCATAATTTTATATACTTCATTAGGGTCTCCCCACAGCCTCTGATGCTCCAGAGAAAACAATCCAAATTTGTCCAACCTCTCCTCTTAGCAATGGCTTCTAATCCATACAACTCTCTGGTAAACCTCTTATGTATACATATATACTTGCCATTAGGGCAGTGTAACAAAGACACCCCACACCAATTCCTGGGGTGATAGGACTCTGAGGAGAGATTAAGTCGACCAAATTTGTATTCATGGGAGTTCATGGAAGAATGAGATGGAATTTTACTGAAATTTACAAAATTCTGACAAGGCGCAACAGATTGCATGCGGGAAGGATGATTCCCCCCTGTGGTATGTCTTGAATAAGATGGCACAGTCTCAGGTTATAAGACAAAAGATGAGAATGGCGGGACTGTCGTATGTTGAAAGGCGGGAGCAATTAGGCTTGTATACACTGGAATTTAGAAGGATGAGGGGGGATCTTATTGAAACATATAAGATAATTAGGGGATTGAACACATTAGAGGCAGGAAACATGTTCCCAATGTTGGGGGAGTCCAGAACAAGGGGCCACAGTTTAAGAATAAGGGGTAGGCCATTTAGAACGGAGATGAGGAAGAACTTTTTCAGTCAGAGAGTGGTGAAGGTGTGGAATTCTCTGCCTCAGAAGGCAGTGGAGGCCAGTTCGTTGGATGCTTTCAAGAGAGAGCTGGATAGAGCTCTTAAGGATAGCGGAGTGAGGGGGTATGGGGAGAAGGCAGGAACGGGGTACTGATTGAGAGTGATCAGCCATGATCGCATTGAATGGCGGTGCTGGCTCGAAGGGCTGAATGGCCTACTCCTGCACCTATTGTCTATTGTCTATTACATTTCTTCACTGAGAAGATGATGAAACTCAGGAACTCCCTACCAAAGAGGGCCATAAAGGACAATACAACATATATTTTTAAGAAGGAAATAGATACATTTCTATTTAAATAAAGCATCAGGGGATATGGGGAGAGCAAGCGTATGGTATTGATATAGACGATAGGTCACAACTGTATCGATAGTGAAGAAGGCTTGAAGGGCTGAATAGCCTACGGGTTCTGCTCTTACTTGAGTTATGTGCCTACAACCCCTTGTAAGTACCAATTCTAATCAATGTGTCCACAACACAACTAAACCCAGTTCTATTATGTCCAGGATATCCAACCCCCAAAACAAGACAACTTGCCCCGAATTTTACTACAGCAACAGAAGGACTAGAAGGACAATGAAAATGACGCAAGGATGTTCTCAAAACCTCTTGTAAATGTACCATGCTCACCTACTCATAAGCAGTCTCTAGCCCTCAACCCCTCCAAATGGAGGACCAGTATTGGGAATGGCACTGAAAGCGTTCAGTCACTTTGTCAGGTGAAGGCGGAAATAAAATTTGAGCGAGGATCTCACTGCCTCCCAAACAACCCACCCACCTCGTCAAGTATCTCCTGCTCCATCTATAGCAGAGTCTACAGGGCACACATTGGCCACATCCACCACCTCAGGACTCACAGAACTGGAATGGAATCAAGTCACTCTCAACCCTGAGAAGAAGGCATGTTTTGAATAGGGAAGAAACATGTCGTTGGTTTCCCACACTAAGGTGAGCACTGGAATTTGGGGATCCCCTAATTTTAATATCAAGAGGTCAACACTAATGATCAAAACTAACTTTCTAACACTCCTGTGTGGATGGCTAAATAGTGATCTTCCATTATATACTAAAGTGCATTCATAACAGTCCAGGACATGGTACAGATAGAGAACCAAGAGACTTGGTGGTGCAATCTGGAGCAACAAACAATCTGTTGGTGGAAAGGAACAGTATCTGTGGAAGGTCACTATTTCAGGTCAGGACCATTTATCTGCTAGACAGCAGTTTTGTTTCCCCTCAGCACATTCCAATGTTTAATTTTAAATTGTTCAGTTTTGGTCAGGATTGTGTGAATAGTAAATAACATTATTTGCTTCCTGTCAGATATTCAAGTCAAAACATATTGTATTTCATACGTTTTCAACTAGTTCATTGTCAAGAGTACTATTCTCAGCATTAGGCAGCTCTCCTGCAAGCTTACTAAATCTGTTGAATGAATGCAGCCTGAAAATATATTGACTATTTCCGATCCATTAGTTTCCATGAAAGCCTAACAGAAGCAATGATCTACTATTGAAGGAACTGAGCAGTGTGTCTCTCAGCATCTCTCTGCTCTTGATAAAGTAACTCTGAGTCTCCAGTGAATTAGCCAATAATAGATTTTCCTAAATGCGAGCCAGATTTTCATAACATTATTGTGTAATTTTCCTGAGATATTCAGAAGAGATTTAGAGTCTTCAAATAAAAGCAAAATTGTTGAGTTATTTTCAAAGCTGATCCAGCACACAGTCACACAGCATCATTTCCCTTCATTAACTATTAATCATTTTACAATGGGAAGTTATTTCAAAGTGTTGTCTGCCTCTTGAGACTTTACTGCTCTTCATTGATTGAAACTGCCTGCCATTTCTTTACCGTTTCTCATTATCACTCCTTTGGGATGTCAGTAAACTTAAGGAAACAAAATAAACCTCCTTGACAATGTTGAATATTGTAGTGTTTAAGAAGTGCTCTATATCATACTCTGCAAATAGATCATAGTAAAGGCACAGGCACATCTTTCCCATATCTGATGACATTCTTCGTCCTAGATCCAAGCCCTTTGTTTGTTTCAAGACACTCTCTATGTGTACCAGTTCATGTCAGCATTAGAATTCACTGAGAGGGAAGTAAGTAGAAGATCTAGAAAAACACTTTTCAGAATAAGTTCAGTTTTAGGTGCAATTTCCACAGGAATTGTTAAATGCATTCAAAGCAGATACTGTTCTAATTTGTACTGAAGTCATTAGCGCATAAATATAATATAATATAACCCCATGTTTTTAGTTAGGTGCTTATATTGTTTCTTTAAGGAATTAGATATCCCAACTTAATCGTCACAATTCCAATATACTTCCTTCCAGCAGAGAATGTTTTAAATAGTATAAGCTCAATAATCTGTGAAACTCACAACTGTGTTTATAATCAGCTCATTACATGACAGAATTCCCTCCAGCCAGTTTGGAAGTACTGATTAGACAAATTGCAAAAGCTGAAATGTATTCTAGTAGATATATCCCAATTGTTGTTGGTTACATTATTTGCTTAGGCCTAAGTCTAATAATAACTTACAAATAGTGGTTACACTTATCACTCTGTTTGCAACACATCCAAGGAATTAGAATATCTCCTGATGATTTCAATTCTTTACTCCATTAATGGGGCTGAAGATTTGAAACATATCAAATCATTCACATTTTTTTAAGCACAGCAATGGGCTTAAGAAGCTGAGATGCATCGCGGTCTCAACGGTAATTTATTGTAAGAAGATTATTTAAACTTGGCCCCATGGGGGACATGAAGAACATCCATGAAGAACAGTTATAATAGGGGGCATGAGGAACATCCATGTTCTTTCCTTGGCTTATGGTTACTGCACTTGCCAGCTGATGGTTCATGGCATTTCATTGGGTCAGATATATAAATACTGTGGCAAATGAGCCAGTTGGAGGCTGGTAATTCTGCCATGAATGTCTCACTTTCTGGTTCTTTGAAGATACTCCATCATCTGCAAGGCGCAAGTCAGGAACATGATGGAATGGGTTTTGCTTATTTTGATGGGTGCAGCTCCAACACTCTTGTAGCCTCAGAATATTTGATACAAGGCTACTGAGTTGATTAGCACTCAGTCACCGTTTAACAGTTTGCATCTGCGGTGTGAAGTCTTCGCAGTTAACACAGCCAATCTATGATCACTACAGTCAAGCAAAATCAGGCAAATGGAACCTTCAAGTTCCACTCTATTCCATAAGCATACACTGTTGTATGCACTGCAAAGCAGCAGTCAAGATCATGGAACTAACTTATTTACGTAAACAAGAGAGTTTCATGAAGATGGTTCAGTACCTCCTTCGCATCAGCAAATGGGATAGGGAATATATTTTGATCTTATTAGTGATCAGTGAACCAAAATCAAATCAAAACTGCTATGCACAAGCCTGTGAGAGGTTAGTTGGAAAAGGTGTGAGGTAACATAGTTCACATTCTCGGGTGTATAAAATGGTCCGCCAAAACCGAAGGCAGCAGGCACTGGACTCTTGGGATAGAAGTGTGTCAACTCTGTGCTCTGTTCAGATATGCCAGGATCACTGGCAAATCTGAACATCCTGTGAAGGGACCATGTCATCTTCGGTTGACTCTAAAATTCCAAAGGACTAGTGTGCTGTTGCTGTCTTTACCTCTTGATTTGACTTGACTTTACTTCTTGATTTGACTTGACTTTACCTCTTGATTTGACTGTAGTTCTAAAACAAACTGTCATAATGAATAGTGCAAAAGGAGGAGCTTCTCCTGATAAATACCTCCTACAAGTGATTATATTAACATTACGTCAATTTGTTGTTTCATAGAATAAGGTGGAAACAGTTGCAAAAATATAAGGACAAAAATAT
Source organism: Rhinoraja longicauda (assembly GCF_053455715.1). NCBI lineage: Eukaryota > Metazoa > Chordata > Chondrichthyes > Rajiformes > Arhynchobatidae > Rhinoraja > Rhinoraja longicauda. The sequence goes on along the minus strand of NC_135955.1, from coordinate 22,859,690 downwards.
TTGTCTCGAAAATTAGGTTAGACAGAGTACATTCTGCCGGAATTACGTCAATTCATCATCATGTTTTATTTAGATGATGTTTGGAAACTCATAAGAAACCAAGAATAACAATTTCTTACAGGTCTCTGCTGAATTCCTGGCAGACAATTAAAAGAAGCGCAAAGGAGATCAATACCAACTCACCATCCAAAGTGGAAGGATTCAGGTGTAATCATTGATTACAATCGTGAAATCATGAAGCTTTTATTATTGCCAGTTACAGCATTGTCAGTGCTCGTGTGTAAGGTAATCCCATAGCTATGATTGTAACGGAGGGTAGGACGTAGATTACAGGGAACCACCGAAGGTTATTTGTGCATCTCCTGAGATCGACATGAGCTAACCAAGAGTGAAGCCACTGCTAAGTATTGTCATACTGAGGGGTTCCAAATGGGAAGTTAGTTTGGAATAGTAACTTGGTTGATATTATAGAAATATCAAGAAAAATAAGGTGGAATGAACCCCAGTGATTTTAGTTATGAAAGATATTATGGATGATGACAAGGCTTCTCTGCTGGAGTGCTGGAGTCACAGCGCTGAACATGGAAAGTTGGTGAAAAGGAGCCAATGATTGATTTGGACCATTGATGAAAAGAAGGAATTAAAATGTTTCCAGTAGTTGAAGGAAAATGAACAAGGAAAAACTGAGCTATTGCGGCAGTGGACGCCGGCACGCTGTGCGGCAGAAGGTTTCCTGGTGAGCCGCAGCCATAGTGCACAGCAGGCCTGGCTCACCTGCCACAGAACTGGGAACCCACCCGGAGTGGGATGCCGCCAAGCCCGGGCCCTGCTCACCCCCGAGGACTAGAGAGGAGTGAGTCACCACAAAGGGCCAGTAAGCGGGAGGCAGTGCAGTAGACCTCAACGGTGGAGTGGCCTGCTGGAGGTCCTGCAGCAGCCTGGATTGAGGCCCAGCTCATGGATCAGACTCGGCCTACATCGGCACAGATCGGTGGAGCAGCGGAGCACACCAACCGCCATGCTTGGCCAGGCCGACCCTGCCATAATGCCAGGACAACGGGGCAGGTTAAGAACTCTACACCTGTGAAAATGGCACCAAACCTGGTGACTATGTATACTGTCTCAGTGTACTATTCCTGTGGATTTGTACTGTAACTAAGATGTGCTTATGTACAGTGATACTTGTACTGAACCGTATACAAAGAGAGAAAGATAGACTGAATGATTGAATGGCGGACGAGACTTGATGGGCCAAATGGGTTAATTCTGCTCCTAGAACTTATGAATTTATGAAAAATTCATTTCACTATACCTCGGTACATGCAACAATAAAGCACCATTGAACCATTGAACATTGACCACATGTTTTCCATTTCCCAAAGTAGGTTATTACTGAAAATCTTAAAGGACTTCAATTTCAGATTTGATCAACTCATTGCCTTTTATGTGGCTCAAGTAATGTAAATGTGTCCCAAGCAGAAAATACTTCGGATATTAAAGGCCAATCAATTCTCTAGAGTTACATGTGGTGAAAAAAAAAATCGATATTCTGCAATGAAAATTGACAAGATCTGAATCCTTGGATTAGATTACTAATTGTTCTTGGGTTTGAATTAATCCCTCTTTACTATAATATGATAAGAAGAGTTTAAGATTCTGACATTATTCTTGATTGATTAAGAATGCGAAGGAAGCAACTTGTTGTCGAACGTTTCTAGGAAGCCCTGGTTTGTCATTGATTACCAAGCACGTGATATGGCCCTAGCTGAATCCCTGTAGAAACAAAGAATGGCCCGGTGGCTCAGCGGTTGAGTTGTTCCTTGCAGCGCCAGAGACACAGATCCCGGGTTCAACCCTGACTGCGGGTGCTGCCTGTATGGAGTTTGTACGTTCTCCCCGTGACCATGTGGATTTTCTCCAAGAACCTCGGTTTAGGCCCACACTCCAAGGACATACAGGTTTTTAGGTTAATTGGCTTAGTATAAATGTAAAATTGTCCCTAGTGTGTGTAGACATTGTTAATGTGCGGGGATCGCTGGTCGGTGCCTGTTTCCGCTCTGTATCTCTAAACTAAACTAATCTACAGATGCTGTTTTATACCAAAGGTACACACCAAAGCTGGAGTCATTCAATGGGTCAGACAGCATTTCTGGAGATAAATGATAAGTAACATTTCTGGCCAGAAGAAATGTCGTGACCCGAAACGTCACCTATCCGTTTTTCTCCAGATAGGCTGCCTGACCCGTTGAGTTATTCCAGCACTTTCTATCTCTGGCTAAATCCCAGTTTACTGAATATAGTGTAAACATTGGCCACTCATTTCTTTGCTGCTTGCTGGCCTAAGATGAATGAAATTCATTTGTGGAAGTGATTCATTAATTAAACCTTCCAAATCTGGTGATTGGTGGCACTGTAGGTCGGCAAGGACTTGACAAAAGGTTTATGGGATATTAATGGGTTAATGGGATCACATGTGTAATTACAGAAATACATTATATTAACACGTATGTTAACACTGTATTTGTGATCAACTGCATGTTTTCTGAATTTCTTAATGCTTAATCAATGCAACACAAAAGATGGCCCACTGGATCTAGGTCCCTGCAAATCAACCCAATTAGTCTCCTTTCCCTTCTCCTTATTTCTGTTAGCTTTGCTACTATATACTCTTTCATATATACGTTCACTCCCCTTTTGTTTCTTCATACATCATCATATACTGAAGGGTAACTTACCATCACTAATTCATCAACATGCAGATTTAGGGACATGGGCTGGAGAAAGACTATGTAGTCACAGGGAGAGCATGCAAACTCCTCGTGGACCACACTGGAGGTCAGGATTGAAGCTAACTTGCTGAAGCTATGGCTCAGCAGATCCAACTGCTGTGCCAACGTGCCATCCTACTGCAGCACTCTGTTGGATGTGCAGGTGCCTCTCTCGTATATAAAGGTGAAGAGTTGTGGCGACAGTCAATGGCCCAAGCTCCAGCTTCTCCGACATGATGATGTATTGGTATTGGTTTATTATTGTTATGTGTACCCAGGTGCCAATAAAACTTTGTTTGTGTGCTGTCCAGTCAAATCATACGAGTACACGAGTACAATCAAGCCAAGCACAAGTACAACAGGGAGTGCAAAGAGCAAAATATCAGTGCAGAATATAATGTGTACTATTTACAGAACGTTACAATTACAGCGAAACTTGTGCAGATAAAAATGTGCAAGGGCCACAGTGGGATAGGTTGGAGATTGAGACCACACCCTTAGTTTATGAGAAAACTGCTCAGTCGTCTGATGACAGTGGGGAAGAAGCTGTTCTTGAACCTGATTGTTCGCACGCTCAAGCTTTTGTTTCATCGGCTTGAAGGAAGAGGGTAGAAGAGGGATTCAACAGGAAATAAATGCTCCTCGATTAAGTTGGCTGCTTTCCCAAGGCAGTGTGTAGTGTAGATGGAGTTAATAGTGGAGATCCAGCTTCAAGGCTGGATTATGTGATGGACTGGGCTACATCAACAATGCTCAGTATTTTCTTGCAATCACGGCAGAGCTGGTGCCAAACCAAACTATGATGTGTGTCAACAGGATGCTTTCTATGGTGTATCTGTAGAAATTGGTAAAATGTTTTGAAGACATGATGAACCTCTTTAGTGTTCTGAGGTTGGTCACATTGGTGTTTCTTCGCTGTAGTTGGCCCAGGCAAAATTGTTGGTGATGTTTACTTCTAAGAACTCAAAGCTCCCGACTATCTTCACTTCCGCACCATTGATACTGACGGAGGTGCATGCACTACCTCGTTGACTGAAGTCAATAACTATCTCCTTCATCACGCTGTCATTGAGGGAAACATTGTTGTCTTGGCACTATGCTACTTAGTTCTCCATTTCCTTCCTGTACTCTGTGTTTTCATTGTTTGTGATCCAGCCCACCACAATGGTGTAATTTGAAAACCCGTAAATAGAGTTATGTTTCCCTACCAAACGAGGTTGGATTAAGAGCATACATCTCCAGATACCATTGTTTATTAACTTTGCTAGAATTTGTACAATGACTTGCAAAATTATATGGAACTGAGCAAAAAAAAATCCCAGGCCTTGGGAAGGATGACTGAGTGAAACTGACTCATCATTCACTGAAAGGAACATGAAATTCAGTTGTAGTTTAACTGACCTTGCTACGGTCAAGTCTGGATAAACCTGAGTTCACTCCAGAGACCTCAAATTTGAGGTCGGCATTGCAGTGTAATGTTGATAGATGCCTCACTGTTGGAGATGCTGCTTTTAAATAAGACATTAAACTGAGATCCAATTATATTTCTTTGAAGAGCATCAAATAAATTATCCCTTGCGGCTTGGACAGTAAGTATCTCTCAATCATCTCCACCAAAACACATTTTCTGCTATTTACTCCACTGCTGTTTGTTGGGACTAGTTGAAAGCAATTGACCACTACATCTCTTTACATTACAACAGTGACTCACTTCAAAAGTACTATGTTGGCTGCAGAGCACTTTGGGAAGTCCCAAGATCATGAAAGCAAAAGTCAAGCCAAAAAAAACACAATTGGCAAATTATAGTTTTTAGTATAGGAAGGAGCTGCAGATGCTGGTGTAAATCATTCCCTCTCTATCCCTCCTCTCTCCGTCCTTCCCCTGCCCTAGTTATCGTACTAGTTTCACTGTCGTCCTGTTGAGCTGATACTAGGATGTAGGCTTGGGAAGGTGTTGCATTGTTAACCGTGCTGCCTTTCACGAAAGACACGAAAGAGAATCCAGTGTGTGGCATAGTGTAGTGTGCATGAATGTTGGTGTTACTTGAGATTTTGCTTATTGATGTTGGTATAATCAATATTCTAAAACTCTCCTTTGTTATCTTGTTTGTGACTGCAGCCAAAACGGTACACGATAGCGTGACAATTTTAGGCCCACCTTATTCACCATTGTCACTTTAGTGATAATGCAAGTAGTTTTATTGAAATCGGTCTTATATTTTTTAAGTTATTCGCATTTTAAAGTTTAAAAGGAGGGGAGGGGAGGAGGGAAGGAGGGGGGAGTGGGAGAGAAGGGAAAGGGGAGGATGAGGAGAGAGGGGAGGGGTGGAGGACAGGGTGCTGCACCAATGCAGGAGAGGTTTGGGCCCAACGGGTCCACTTGGTCTAGTTTGAAATAAAACAGGAAGCATTATGGAGGATATTTTTTTAATCTGCTCAAACTGTATACTTCCACCCCATCAGCCAGCATATAACAAGAATAGAGTCCCCCTTGTCCTCACCTTCCACCCCATCAGCCAGCGTATACAACAAATTATCCTCCAACATTTCCGTCACCTCCAACGGGATCCCACTACTGGCCACATCTTCCCATCTCATCCCCATACTGCTTTCCGCAGAGACCGTTCCCTCCGTAATCCCTGGTCCACTCGTCGCTTCCTACCCAAACCACCCCCTCCCCAGGCACTTTCCCCTGCAACCGCAGGAGATGCAACACCTGTCCCTTTACCTCCCCCCTCAACTCCATCCAAGGACTTTCCAGGTGAGGCAGAGGTTCACCTGCACCTCCTCCAACCTTATCTATTGTATCCGCTGTTCCAGATGTCAAGTTCTCTACATTGGCGAGACCAAACGCAGGCTCGGCGATCGTTTCGCTTAGCACCTTCGCTCGGTCTGCCTTAACCAACCTGATCTCCCGGTGGCTGAGCACTTCAACTCTCCCTTCCACTCCCAGTCTGATCTTTCTGTCATGGGCCTCCTCCAGTGTCAAAGTGAGGCCCACCACAAATTGGATGAACAGCACCTCATATTTTGCTTGGGCAGCTTACAGCCCAGCGGTATGAACATTGACTTCTCTAACTTTAGATAGCTTCTCTGTCCCTCTCTTCCCCTCCCCCTTCCCAGTTCTCCCACTGTCTTCCTGTCTCCACCTATATCCTTTCTTTGTCCCGCCCCCCCCGACATCAGTCTGAAGAAGGGTCCCATCACCAATTTCTTCTCTCCAGAGATGCTGCCTGACCCGCTAAGTTACTCCAGCATTTTGTGATACCTTCGATTTGTACCAGCATCTGCAGTTATTTTCCTACTCAATTTAATTATTTACTTTTTAACTAATTGGACCTTCCATAAACTAAAATACCTCTATTGAAATGCAAATCAATATGTTTTACCATCTCCTTTCTCCTGGAGATGCTTATGCTTGTAGAATTTATTCAATCTCTTACATGCCCTTTCCTTATATTGAAAAAAAAAACTAAATGAAGGAACTACATTGACGTTTGAATCAAAGGAGTAAACGATCCTCTCAATGCACTTCATTACTGTAATTGCAGAAAGATTCTGACACAGTTTCAAATAGGGTCTAGCTCTTGGGAGACTGGTAGTATCTGATCAATCAATTAGTGTGGATTTATTAGTCTGTTGCGGAAGATACCCACTGTGGACAAAGCCAAACGTTAAATATTCATTCACACTCACTCAGCGACAATCTTTATTTGCACTCAATTCAACACTTCATTATTAGTTTCAAAGATAGTAAATTCATGTTCTGCGAATAAGTGTAATGCTATTGGAATGGTTTGTTTGTGTGTGTGTGTGTGTGTGTGTGTGTGTGTGTGTGTGTGTGTGTGTGTGTGTGTGTGTGTGTGTGTGTGTGTGTGTGTGTGTGTGTGTGTGTGTGTGTGTGTGTGCACGAGTGTGCATGTACTTATGTGTGTTTGGTGATGCGTATGTGTATTTGTGTATGGGGTGGGGGGGAGGGGCAAGCATGCACCTAATGCTAATGAGAGATTTAATAGATCTGCTTAGACTTATGGCAGATTTTGGGTTAAATAGAAATAAATAATCTTTTTTCCACTAGCAGCGAAACAATAATCAGAAGACACAGATGTTAGGTAATTGGCAAAAGATAAGATTATTTTAACATCAAAGCCCCTATTATTTAAAAGAAAGGTGAGGATCAATTTAGTAGTAGCTATCAAAACTTAATGGATATTGCTGCTAAATAGACAAACAGTATAGACTTAAAGAAATGACTGATGCAGTGGAACTAATCCGTCAACTGTTCCAATAAGTTGGATCAAGTATAATGGTTCCAAGGCCCCTTCTATGCTGTTGTCTGATTCATATCTGTGCGAGTACGTACGTGCGGTACTTCAGATCAATGTTAACCTAAAATCGCTTACTACCCTCCAGCAGAAGGTACAGAAATTTAAATCCCACACCATAAGTTTCAGAAACATCTATTTTCCTTCAACTATTGAGTTTTTGAACCAGCCTTCAGAACCCTAGTCCTACCTTGACAATGGAACATAAAAGACCATCTCGTGCATTACGATAGAACATAGAACAGTGTGGCATGTGAACACAATGTCTGTGCTGAACATGATGCCAAGACCAACTCTTATCTGCCTGTGTATAATCCATATTCCTCCATTGCCTGCATATCCATGTGCCCATCCAAAAGTCTCTTAAATCCTACTATTGGACCATGGACTTTATTGAGAGATGAATTCATTCTTGCTCATGAGCCAGAAACGTGCAATGTAATGCAGTGATTGCCTGCTGTATATTGCTCATGGAATTCAATCCCAATGAGTTCAATTGAATGAATGAATAATGAATGAATAAGTTTATTGGCCAAGTATGTACACATACAAGTAATGTGCCTTCATGCTCCGCTCGCAAGTAACAACATGAACATACAGTAAACAATTAATAAAGCATAAAATATTAAACATTAAGAATACAACATTACAGTTTAAACATGTGAGTGAAATATACCAGAGCAAAAAGTGACTACAGACTTTTTGAACCAAACCCTCTGGTGCGTCTGCTATTATGTGCGTGGTGCAAGAAACTAAGTGCACATTTCTCCTTCCTCTGTATCTTTTGCATATCATTAAACAGGCTGCTGATCAGAGTGAATGCCATGAATAATATGGCATCCTTCATGATGTGGAAGCTTGACAAATCTGCATTGTCTATTCAGCACAGATTCTTTTGCCGGGGGCATTGAATAAAAATTCCTTCTATTGAAAAGACATGAAATGTCTGTGCACAGGCATTAATAAGCCTCACTGTTTCAAACTTCATAAAATATGCAAAAGTGCATGGTCTGTGCTGGCCTGTTTGGTATTCCACCTAGTAATCAGCCTTTCCAGAGTATTATACGGCTTCTGTACTTGAGGGCTAATCCTTTCAGCTGCTTCAGTAACAATACATGAATTAAAGCAAATACCGATGTCACTAATGAGATGTTAACCTTAAGACATTGCGGGTAGTGATTTTAACCTAATTCTGTTTTCTGGATAACATCATGTTCACTGCTGGTTTTATAACCCAGCCCCCGTGTTTCCAATGTTCTCACGATTGACGTCAATGCCAGTCGGGATGAAAAATTGACATTTTCTCTGATTTCCTACAGTTTCAGACCAGTGAATTAATTTAACATGAATCAGTCCACATTTGCATCACAGATAATGATGTCGAAGCTCTGGTTTCATTGCAAGCACCACTTCAAGGAGAATTGATGAGAACACCTCTCCTATCCGGGGTGCCATGTAGTTCCCACCCAATCCCTTACCCCACTACTGAATGCAAGCTGTATTGTGAAAGCTTAATAGTCACAACTCACAGGATGGATGCCTGGAGGACCAGTGCTGGAAGCAAAGCACTAATCGCACACCAGCTCAGCCTCCCAGGGAGTGAGGGAGGCGACAGATTCACTTGGCTAATTGGATCGGATGGGACATTGGTGTGCAAAAGTCCAGAGGGATGTCTAAACATGGTTTAGAGCGGCACCCGACAGCTGCCAATACCTTCACTGTGTGATATTCCCAGTGGATAATCAAGATACAACCTGATGCCTAACCTCCCCGTTTATGTGGTGCACACCTGGCAAGCCGACAGTATTTGTGCAGATGAAAGTTAGATAATCCTACAGGCCAAGAAGCCCCGTAGATCTGTTCTGGCGTTAATGCTACATACAAGCCCGATTCACATTTGTTTAACCTCCCTCATGTTGAAAGAGGGTGGTTTGAGAAAGCAAGAGGACCTATTTACAATATACATTAATGACTTGGATGAAGGGGTTAAAAGTACCATTAGCAAATTTGCAGATGATACAAAGCTGGGTGGTAGTGTGAACTGTGAGGAAGATGCTATGAGGTTGCAAGGTGACTTGGACAGGTTGTGTGAGTGGGCGGATGCATGGCAGATGCAGTTTAATGTGGATAAGTGTGAGGTTATCCACTTTGGTGGTAAGAATAGGAAGGCAGAGTATTATCTGAATGGTGTCAAGGGGACGTACAACGAGATCTGGGTGTCCTAGTGCATCAGTCACTGAAAGGAAGCATGCAGGTACAGCAGGCAGTGAAGAAAGCCAATGGAATGTTGGCCTTCTTAACAAGAGGTGTTGAGTATAGGAGCAAAGAGGTCCTTCTGCAGTTGTACAGGGCCCTAGTGAGACCGCACCTGGAGTACATTGTGCAGTTTTGGTCTCCAAATTTGAGGAAGGATATTCTTGCTATTGAGGGTGTGCAGCGTAGGTTTACTAGGTTAATTCCCGGAATGGCGGGACTGTCATATGTTGAAAGACTGGAGCAACTAGGCTTGTATACACTGGAATTTAGAAGGATGAGAGGAGATCTTATCGAAACGTATAAGATTCTTAAGGGGTTGGACACGTTAGAGGCAAGAAACATGTTCCCAATGTTGGGGGAGTCCAGAACAAGGGGCCACAGTTTAAGAATAAGGGGTAGGCCATTTAGAACTGAGATGAGGAAAAACGTTTTCAGTCAGAGAGTTGTGAATCTGTGGAATTCTCTACCTCAGAAGGCAGTGGAGGCCAATTCTCTGAATGCATTCAAGAGAGAGCTAGATAGAGCTCTTAAGGATAGCGGAGTCAGGGGGTATGGGGAGAAGGCAGGAACGGGGTACTGATTGAGAATGATCAGCCATGATCACATTGAATGGCGGTGCTGGCTCGAAGGGCCGAATGGCCTCCTCCTGCACCTATTGTCTATTGCTACTAGCGATAGACACAAAATGTTGGAATAACTCAGTGTGTCAAGCAGCTTCTCTGGAGAAACAGGATGGGTGACGTTTCGGGTCAGGGCCCTTCTTTAAAACTTGCTACCAGCAGTTGATGAGCAACAAATAAAAGTCACTGTCAAGCCAGCTGCGTTTTGCTGATTTGAAATTGACTTCTTCTCTCCCCCTCTCAATTGTTTGCTCACCAGGTGTTAAAATTCAGGGTTAACCCTTTCTCTGCCACTTTATTACTAACCAAAGCTAAATCCAAATAATGTACAGAAAAATAAAATGGTAATTCTTACTCATACAACAGATAACTTCTGCTCCACAATGAGCCCAATTTCAGTTCCCATTCCCAGACTAAAAATGTGGCTTGATTAATGAGGAGTTCCAGTAAAAAGGAAGAATCTATTTCCATGAAAGAAAATAAACAAAGGCTAGAGGAGAGAGCTATAAAGTAATTGGGTAAAAAAGCCAGGAGATGGATGAGTAAAATGTTTTTAATGCAGTGAGTTGTTATATACAACTAAAGCCAAGGCTGAAAAATCTCCATCTTTAGCCAAAAGTGTGAAATGGATGATTCATCTCAGCTTAATCCCAGGATGCCCACCATTGCAGAAGCCAGCCTCTAGTCAATTCAATTCTCTCCTCAAGATATCAAGACACACCAGTGAGCACAAAATACTCAAAAAGCCCATGGGGCCAGTCTACAATGTAACTGAAACATGTGGGACCTGTGGTCCAGCACTAGTGAATCTCCCTCCAAACTGTGCAACAGTGGAATTTACCAATAATGTTGAGGATTGCCCAGATATGTCCAGCCCACACGATGCAGGACAAATCCAATAATGTTGAGGATTGCCCAGATATGTCCAGCCCACACCATGCAGGACAAATCCAATGCAGCAGATCAGTTGACTCATAATTACTCCACCGATGCCTGGTTTGGCTTTCACCTGGACTATTGTTCCAGATCTAGTCCTACCACTGGTTCTATCGAGTCGCAGAGTTCAATTCAAGAGTTGAGGTGAGCATCGAATTGCAGCAAAACAATCAGCACTGAAGACATTTGCAAGCTTGAAGATAGGACATAGGACAGTGCAGCACAGGCCTGTTAGCCCACAATGTCTGTGCTGAACATGATGCCAAGACCAACTCCTATCTGCCTGCACATAATCCATATCCTTCCATTCCATGCATATCCATGTCCCTATCCAAAAGTCTCCTAAATGCCACTATTGCTTCAGCCTCAATCACCACCCTCGGAAGCACATTCCAGGCACTCACTACCATCTATGTAAAAAAATTGTTTTGCACATCTCCTTTAAAGTTGCTCCTGTCACAAATAGCTATTCCCTCTAGTATTCGAATTTTGCATCCTGGGAAAAAAGTTCTGACTGTATTTCCTTTCTCTGCTTCTCATAATTTTATAAATTATTCTCAGGTCTCTCCGCACCCATCGGCTTGCGTGTCCTAACAGTTGTGGAGATATCAGTACATTCCAAGGGAGGCAGTTTAAGGCTGTCTTATGAAAGGAGAAATGTAAGGTATTAAATTATGCAAGTTAATTGACCACGTAACAAAGCGACACCATCATATAAGTGACTTAAGATCAGTAACAATAAAGTGTGCATCTTATTCATAAGTTTCTGGTGTCTCCTAACACTTACCAGCACTTCAAAATGGGTTTACACATCACTTCTATGGAAAGGCAGATAAAGTGTAGAGGTCTACCTGGATATAAATTTAAAACCAGCTTCAACCCATTCAAACTAATGCCAATTCAAACCTGACCAGCCTCATAACTTATTTAGTACCTGACCCAACACTTATAGTAAGGTGCCCAAAATCAAAGAACTGTAGATGCTGCATATCCCAAAGGAAAGCAGTAAATGCAGTAAAATGTCAGTTGGCTAGGCAGCATCAGTGGAAACAACAGATCTTTTGTCAGAACATCACATTGGGTGAAGAGATTCTAATCAACACTATGTCAACAATGCAATACCAGGGTTAGGGTTATTGAAACAAATGCACGAGTATCCGTGTACATATGTTACAACAACTTGGGAAGTAGATGAGATTTAGCAAGAGTTAGATTTCAAAACGCAGTGACATCTGTATATTAAACCAACATGTGATGTTGGAAAAAGATGAAGACTACAGCACTGGCACACATGTGTCTAACTCAGGTGACAATTGAGATTGAAGATAGGCGCAAAAAGCTGGAGTAACTCAGCGGGTCAGACAGCATCTCTGGAGAAAAAGAATAGGTGACATTTCAGGCCCGAGACCCTTCTTCAGACTGAGAGTCAGGGATTGAGACTGACCCTCAGTCTGAAGAAGGGTCTTGACCCAAAACATCACCTATTCCCTTTCTCCAGAGATGCTGTCTGACCCGCTGAGCTACTCCGGCTTTTTGTGTCTATCTTCGGTTTAAACCAGCATCTGTAGTTCCGTTCTACACATCCTGAGCATTTAGATTGCTCTGCTGATGGGAATGTTGCAGAGTGCATCTGCAAACACCAGGTACCAATCACCAAATGATGTCTCATTTCCAACCCTACTCCTCCTGCTGCCCTGCCCTTGCCCTGCTCTGATTGACCACAACATCACCACAGCAGCAAGAAGGATGTTTGCAACACTTGCACAATCAGAACCCGAGGAGAAGGGAGCTCCGTAAAATGGACACACAGGCAGAAGTAGCAAACTCTACAGTCGTAATTGCCTTGCATCATTAGCTACTTCACTCCCACTCTTCTGTGTAGATGTCTTATTACTTCCACTCTTGGCGTTGATTTTCAGGATGTGTTCTCTCAACTAGTTCCCCAAACGCTGGAAGTAGTTTTTTCTTTATTCACCCTATCAATGAATAATTTGAAAATCCCCTCTCTAATCACCCTTAGTCTTCTAATTTGTCCCTAGTCTGTAACCCTAGTTATAACCTTTCCTTTGATCTCCCTTTAGAGTCCAGGTATGATTTCATAAAGGCTTAACTACTCCACTGTCAATAGATCACTTTGCATACAAAGATGAATATAGAATCTGAGGTGCAGTTTAACAAGGATTTTGTGTGGCTGCGACTTATCATATCATATATATACAGCCGGAAACAGGCCTTTTCGGCCCTCCAAGTCCGTGCCGCCCAGCGATCCCCATACATTAACACTATCCTACACCCACTAGGGACAATTTTTACATTTACCCAGCCAATTAACCTACATACCTGTACGTCTTTGGAGTGTGGGAGGAAACCGAAAATCTCGGAGAAAACCCACGCAGGTCACGGGGAGAACGTACAAACTCCTTACAGTGCAGCACCCGTAGTCAGGATCGAACCTGAGTCTCCGGCGCTGCATTCGCTGTAAAGCAGCAACTCTACCGCTGCGCTACCGTGACTTGGTTCGTGATGCCTTATATTCCAATGATAGAGGTCAGTAAGCCATTGGTGTTTCTAATTAGCTTTTGTGTCTGACCTTGGCTGCTAAATGATCTACGTTTAAGATTTTCATTGACGTTAACCTTAATTATAAAGTTTAGTAATTAACTGATAATAAATATTAAACTAAATGATTTGCAGATGCTCGGCTTCCATCTCTAACTAGCCTTAAATAATTGACTGACATGCTGTATCCCAGATAACTGCTCTTGAATTGACAGAACTTTGGTAAGTGATAAAACAGCAAATGTTAAAAAATGGAAAAGATACTAAAAATGCTGAAAATGCTCGGATGCCTGATCTGTTTGAGTCATTTGAGTCAGTGTTTAGTTTAGTTTATATTACTTTAGAGATACAGCGCACAAACAGGCCCTTCGGCCCATCAAGTCCACACAGACCAGCAATCCCGCACATTAACATCATCCTACACTACAATTTTTACATTTATAGCAAGCCAATTAACCTACGTCTTTGGAGTGTGGGAGGAAACTGAAGTTCTCGGAGAAATTGCACGCAGGTCACGGGGAGAACGTACTAACTCCGTACAGACAAGCACCCATAGCCAGGGTCGAACCCGGGACTCTGGTGCTGTAAGGGCATGCAGCGTAGGTTTACTCGGTTAATTCCCGGAATGGCGGGACTGTCATATGTTGAAAGACTGGAGTGACTAGGCTTGTATACCCTGGCATCTAGAAGGATGAGAGGAGATCTTATCGAAACGTATAAGATTATTAAGGGGTTGGACATGTTAGAGGCAGGAAACATGTTCCCAATGTTGGGGGAGTCCAGAACAAGGGGCCGCAGTTTAAGAATAAGGGGTAGGCCATTTAGAACTGAGATGAGGAAAAACTTTTTCAGTCAGAGAGTTGTGAATCTGTAGAATTCTCTGCCTCAGAAGGCACTGGAGGCCAATTCTCTGAATGCATTCAAGAGAGAGCTAGATAGAGCTCTTAAGGATAGCGGAGTCAGGGGGTATGGGGAGAAGGCAGGAACGGGGTACTGATTGAGAATGATCAGCCATGATCACATTGAATGGCGGTGCTGGCTCGAAGGGCCGAATGGCCTCCTCCTGCACCTATTGTCTATTGTCTATTGTCTAAGCGCTGCAAGCCAGCAACTCTACTGCTGCACCGCAGTGCCTTTATATTTTATTTTTAGAAGGCAATGGTTAGGGCAGCTGCAATATTCTCAGCTTCTTCCTGTAAAACACTGGGGATTAGAATTTTTTTTTAAAAAGCTGGGGTGGGCATGTGCAATAATTTGCTTCGGTCAATCACCTTTGTTTTTAGTCCAAGTTCAAAATCAGTTTCCTTAGAATTTCTAGATAATGCCCAAAATATTTGACCCCGTTTCCCTGGAAGTCATCAAAATGAATCTGTAGTGATATGACAACTAAACTATCGTAACTTTCTGAATGATTCAATTAATTAAATAAACGTGGGCTATAAAGATAGTCAGTAACGGTACTATTAGAATGCTTCACATTATTATCCTCTCTGGAAGTAATCTGCCATCGATTCTGTGCCTCCAGATTCTGTTAGGCTTGCACCTTGCACAAAAGATTGAAACAAAGAACAGCAGGTGTCGTTTTTTTTAAAAAAGGACACAAATTGCTAGAGTAATTGACCAGCTGAGTTACTCCAGCTCTTTGTGTCCTTTTTTGTTAGAAAAAACAACAGGTTTAGGTCCAAGCCTGCACAAGTGGATCAGCTGCTCAAAGTGCTGAATTCACTGCCTCAGAAGGCAGTGGAGGCCAAGTCTCTGAATGCATTCAAGAGAGAACTAGGTAGAGCTCTTAAGGATAGCGGAGTCAGGGGGTATGGGGAGAAGGCAGGAACGTGGTACTGATTGAGAATGATCAGCCATGATCACATTGAATGGCGGTGCTGGCTCAAAGGGCCAAATGGCCTCCTCCTGCACCTATTGTCTATTGTCTATTGTCTACTGCCGAGAGCGGACGGACAAGGGGGTCAGCGAGATCGAAGGGAGGTACCTAGTGTGGGGGCTGTCAGCTGCCACGTGCAGACAGGCCCGGTTCGCCGCTGCGAGAAGATAAGACTGTGCAATTAACTTTTCGTAACTTTGTCAATAGTCAATAGTCGTTTATTTGTCACATACACATAAATGTGTAGTGAAATGAAACATTACCCGCAGTTTAACAATCTGACCAATAAGATTAATCAATAAAAATGCAATAACACATACAATCATAAACTAACACCAAACAAAAAGAAACATCCATCACAGTGAGTCTCCTCCAGTCCCTCCTCACTGTGATGGAAGGCCAGAATGTATTTTTCTCTTCCCTGCCATCTTCTCCCGCGGTCAGGCTGTTGGAGTTGCCACGTCGGGGCGGTCGGGGCTCCCGACATTGAAGCCCCCGCCGGGTGGTGAAAGGTCCACGGCCTATTTCAGGCCGCGCCGGTCGGTGAAAGTCGGAATCAGAAACATGGCAACTCTTGCGTAGGTGAGGTCTGCTGTATGATTTTACCGGGTTGTATGCAAAACAAAACATTTCACTGTACCTATGTACATGTGACAATAAAGTATCATTGAATCATTGAGCATAAATTCAATCTTGACCTAGGTATGGAGTTTGCATGTTATCATATATCTACAGCCGGAAACAGGCCTTTTCGGCCCTCCAAGTCCGTGCCGCCCAGTGATCCCCGTACATTAACACTATCCTACACCCACTAGGGACAATTTTTACATTTACCCAGCCAATTAACCTACATACCTGTACGTCTTTGGAGTGTGGGAGGAAACCGAAGATCTCGGAGAAAACCCACGCAGGTCACGGGGAGAACGTACAAACTCCTTACAGTGCAGCACCCGTAGTCAGGATCGAACCTGTGTCTCCGGCGCTGCATTCGCTGTAAAGCAGCAACTCTACCGCTGCGCTACCGTGCCGCCCTTGTTCTCCCAGTTCTCCCAGTGACCACATGGGTTTCCTCCCAGATGCTCTGATTTCTTCTCACATCATTGCTACACTCTAGTGTTAGTACACTGTAACATGCCCCTGGAAACATTTTGTTGAAGGAAATATAGGAATATTGGAGTAAAATTAGGGTTGCCAACTGCCCCGTATTAGCCGGGACATCCCGTATTTTGGGCTAAATTGGTTTGTCCCGTACGGGACCGCCCTTGTCGAGTATTAGGCCCGGATACTGTATGCCCGGACACTGTAGTAGCCACGGAGGCCACTGTAGTCCCGGACAGTGTAGGCCCGGACACTGTAGCCCCGGGGGCTACTGTAGGCCTGAGTGCCGCCTAACATAGGTTGCGTAGCGACTCGCCTCGCGGCCTGGGCAGCCGCCATTGGTGAAGCGGGAGTACGTGGCCGCTGGCTGGGTGAGTTCACGTGGGGTGCGGGGCGGTGCCAACACCCTTTATCCCTTATTTGGGAGTGAGGTAGTTGGCAACCCTAAGTAAGATACATGCTGAAACGTTCGTGTTGTATGTTTGGACTGATCGGAGATGGATTTCAAGGTATATTTAGACTTTGAAACTCTCTCCCAGATTTTATATATTGGGGGAAACTGAGCATCTTGAGGAATCCCACATAGTCAAAGGGAGAATGTACAAATTCCACACAGATACAGAAATACGGGAGGGGGTAGGAAGGTGGGAATTAGCAGTGAAAGATTTCCACTGAATTTTCCAGTCTATACTCTGAAAATGGTATGGAAATTGTTGCATCTTGGGAGTAAGCTCAATGATACTTTTCAACAGGTAGGGGGTTAACATGATTGTGGTCACTTTGTTCATCATTTCTGCTGCCTTGTCACAGTTGTAATCCATTCTCCAGGTGAGGAGCATTTGCCTGAAGGGGCCGAGATCTTCCCTTTATTATGTTGATGCAACACTTCAATTTAGACCAGGGGCCTCCAAACATTTCAGCATGAGGGCCATATTATATATTCGGCACATTTTTGCGGGCCGTACGAAAAAATGAAGATGTGTGAGTTTTATAAATTTAATGAACTCAAAAAAGTTTAGACTAGGTTATGTTAGATTAGATTAGGAAAGGTTAAACTAGGTTAGGTTAGATTAGATTAGTTTACATTAGGTTTATATGGCAACAAATAAATGATATTCATTTTTTAAAAAGGGCTTGAAATATCAGAATATATATATATACCCTAGGTGTACAATTATTTATAAAACAGAAAAAAATACAGTGACCATCACTGGCGAGAGAGAGAGGGGTAGAGAGGGGTAGGGGGGAGAGAGTGGGGGGGGGGGGGGGGCAGAGTCGGGGTAGAGGGAAGAGCGGGTGAGAGCGGGGAGGGGGAGGGTGTCAGATGGTCCGGTGAAGGAGCGCCGCCACGTGCGGGTGCTGCTCTCTCCCTCTCTCTCCTCTCTCTCCCTCTCTCCCAGAGCCAGTGAGATCTGCGCCGCTCCTCCACTCTCTTCCCTGGCCCCGTCTCCCTCTAACGCAGCGAAATAAGAACAAACACAAGTGTAGTTGTTGTTCAGAAGTCCCGCATCCCTGGGGTGTTGGGTGGCGGCGAGGAGGGAAGTTTCACTTGTGGTTGTTCTTATTTCGCTGCTTTAGAGGGAGACGGGGCCGGGGAAGAGAGTGGAGGAGCGGCGCAGATCCCGCTGGCTCTGGGAGAGAGAGGGAGAGAGAGAGAGGGAGGGAGCTGCACCCACAAGTGGCAGCGCTCCTTCGCCGGACACCCTCCCCCTCCCCGCACTCCCGCTCTCACCCACTGCTCCCTCTACCCCGACTCTCCCACCCCCCCCCCCCTCTCTCCCCGGGGTGAGTGGCGGCGGCGGCAACAAGGAGGGAAGTTTCCTTGAGTTTGTTGTTTGCGAGGGGGCGCTGCGATCTCTCGCCTTGTCCCGGCTCTGGGTCGGTGGCGATCCGCTCTCCGGTGAACCTTCGCCGGCAGCCTCTGCCTCCAATCCGTACCGCCTAAGAGCTTGCTGCGGGCCAGGTACAACCTTGTGGCGGGCCGGATGTGGCCCGTGGGCCATAGTTTGGAGATCCCTGATTTACACCATAACGCCCATCCCACTTCCAGGCAGAGGAGCATAGTTCCGTAAAGGGCTGTTTGATTTCTTCTAAGCTACGAAGAGTTTCAATGCCTCTCTTTTCCCCAACAAATAAAGGCTATCCTCCAGCTCCCAGCCTATTTCAATCGGCAGATCACTGGGGATCATTCGATCGACTGTGTCTGCCTGAGATCCAATTGCCAAAGGTGCCAGTTGGTGTCCACACTGACATTCAATCAGGAGCCTAGACATAATCCCACATTACTTTGCAGTGCCACCTGGGCTGCTGAAAATCTGCGGTCTGCAAGTTTTCAGAGTCAGTCCAGTGAACCATTCCCAAGACATCAGCAAATGCCTTCTCGATTAGTAATGGGCCTTAGGTAATCAACTTTCAGCAAACAACCAGTGTAAGTACATTTACCACATATTTCTTTATATATTTGCCTCAATCTGTGCACATAGGATTGAAGATGAAATAGCAATGTGAACTAATAGTAACAGGCTATTCTGGAGGTGAACCCTAGGTAATTCACATCAACCACACAGATGCGGATAAAGATATAATCTTCCCTTTTCTCAAACATTTACTTTGACCAAACTATTCTAACTGTTTAAGTTCCACCCAGCATTGCAGCTGTCTATTAACCTTTGAAGTAAGGAATGTATGCACCACAGCCCCATGAGTAATTTAAGAAAATTCAACAGCGACCTTCAACAGCTAAGGGCACGTTTTTAATTAAAACTCAAGGTGATATCATCATTACTAACCAGGGATGACTGCTGTAAATCAGTTTTCAAATGAAGCACACATATCCATGAAGAGTCATGAAGATGCCACACTGACCACAGTAAGTGTGGCTCCTCGAATGTACTGAATATACATTGTGGATTAAATGTGTGTTGTAGGGAAGGAGAGCAGTCACATCAATTGTTTTCATAAGGTCATAAGGAGCAGAATTAGGTCATTCGGCCCATCAAGTTTACTCCGCCATTCAATCATGGCTGATCTATTTCTCTCTCCGAACCCCATTCTTCTGCCTTCTCCCCATAATCCTTGACACCTGTACTAATCAATAATCTATCTATCTCTGCTATAAGAAATATCCATTGACCTGGCCTCCATAGCATTCTATGGCAAAGAATTCCACAGATTCACTAAAGAAATTCCCTCCTCCTTCCTAAAGGAACTTTCTTAAATTCTGAGGCTATGATCTCTTGTTCTGGACTCTCCCACTAGTGGAAACATCCTCTCCGCATCCACTCTATTCAAGCCTTTCACTATTTGGTACGTTTCAATGAGGTCTTCCCTCATTCCTCTAAACCCCAGTGAGTAAAGGCCCAGTGACGTCAAAAGCTCATCATAAGTTAACCCACTCATTCCGGGGATCGCTCTTGTAAACCTCCTCTGGAACCCCTCCAGGGCCAGCACAATCTTGTCCAAGACATGACAGAAGATGCGGGAAAGGCTCTAATGTGAAAGTGTGCTTGGGGGGAACTATAAGGATTTTGGAACACTGATATGTAATGTGCATGTAAAGTGCAAAACAGATATCAGATTTGTATTTTAGATTTTGAGAAACTAAAACAAAAGATCTATCCCGCCATTTTAGTACAATGAATGCTGAATAAGAAATAAAACAGGCAAAAAAAAGTGGAATTATTTTTAAGGTGGTACAAGGCTTGGATTTGAAAATGGCAGATCATGGGCTGTGGGAAACTGGAAGTCCTATCATTCTGAGGCACTGGAATATGACCCGCTGTGTGTGAGACTGCACAAGGTGTTCAGTACATTAAGTTGTATGGACATTTGACCATGGCGGCACGGTGGCGCAGCGGTAGAGTTGCTGCCTTACAGCGCTTGCAGCACCAGAGACCCGGGTTCGATCCTGACTACAGATGCTGTCTGTATGGAGTTTGTACGTTCTCCTCGTGACCGAGTGGGTTTTCTCCGAGATCTTTGGTTTCTTCCCACACTCCAAAGACGCACAGGTTTGTAGGTTAATTGGCTTGGTGTATGTGTAAATTGTCCCTAGTGTGTGTAGGATAGTGTTAATGTACATGGGTCACTGGTCAGTGTGGACTCTGCGGGCCGAAGGGCCTGTTTCCACGCTTTATCTCTAAACTAAACAAAACTAAATTGTGTCCCATTTAAGTAGTAAACAAGAGGTAAGGATGTTGAATTTAGCATAGGTGCACCATATGTCCTTCCTCTGTTTCAATTATGGCATTGGTAGGTCTGTCAGGGTCTCTTACTTAGATAGATGGAGTTACTGACATAAGCTTGACATTTGCTCATCTCAGGCCCATCCTCCAAATTTGTTCATGTATAACAAAGCGGAAAACAAGTTAATATCTTGACCTTTACTTAATCTACATCTAGCCTAATCTTAAAACGATATTACTGAAATTCTAATTGTTTTATAAAGCATGAATTTGGAGTCAGTATGAGCAAGAACATTCAACAGGGCTCCAGAAATATCTATCAGCCTGTACTCATCCCAACTACCTTTCTCTTTTTCTCCGCTGTCTCACAATTGGGGCTGTTCCTAGAAATGCAACAGGCCATTATGACAGTAATCTGTTTGAGAAAAGACACACATGGAATTCATCCTTAATGTGACAGATCTTTATTTGAATAGGAAAGAAAATTAGTTGGAGGAACTGAAATGTTTTATTTTGTGATCTTGAACATTACATGGAGAATGTAGAGAATGCACATCAATAAAAGTCTTGATTAGTATGGGTGTCTCTCACAAAGCCACTTCCTGTTAGGTGGTTAGGTTAAAAACAGATATGAGCCAATGGATCATTAATAGAAACATAAAAACATAGAAAATAGGTGCAGGATTAGGCCATTCGGCCCTTCGAGCCTGCACTGCCATTCAATATGATCATGGCTGATCATCCAGCTCAGTAGCCTGTACCTGCCTTCTCTCCATACCCCCTGATCCCTTTAGCCACAAGGGCCACATCTAACTCCCTCTTAAATATAGCCAATGAACTGGCCTCAACTACCTTCTGTGGCAGAGAATTCCACAGACTCACCACTCTCTGTGTGAAGAAATGTTTTCTCATCTCGGTCCTAAAAGACTTCCCCCTTATCCTTAAGCTGTGACCCCTGGTTCTGGACCCCCCAACATCGGGAACAATCTTCCCGCATCTAGCCTCTCCAACCCCTTAAGAATTTTATATGTTTCTATAAGATCCCCCCTCAGTCTTCTAAATTCCAGCGAGTACAAGCCCAGTCTATCCAGTCTTTCCTCATATGTAAGTCCCGCCATCCCAGGGATCAATCTGGTGAACCTTCTCTGTACTCCCTCTAAGGCAAGAACGTCTTTCCTCAGGTTAGGAGACCAAAACTGCACACAATACTCCAGGTGCGGTCTCACCAAGGCCCTGTACAACTGCAACAGAACCTCCCTGCTCCTAAACTCAAATCCTCTTGCTATGAATGCCAACATACCATTCGCTTTCTTCACTGCCTGCTGCACCTGCATGCTTGCTTTCAATGACTGGTGCACCATGACACATAATATACTAGTGATGGCCTTTCTGATGCTAAGGAAAGCAATAACCCAGTTCATACCTGCACCAGCAATTCTCTTCTGTATAGTCATTTGCAAGAATTAATATTGGTTATTCTGGATGTCTTTCAAACAACTACCGTCCAGCAGGGATGGAATCCGCATTAAATGTAGACAGAATAAAATGAAATTGCTGAGAAAAGGGTGGTGAATCTGTGGAATTCTTTGCCACAGAAGGCTGTGGAGGCCAAGTCAATGGATATTATTTTAGCAGAGATAGATAAATTCTTGATTAGTACAAGTGTCAGGGGTTAATGGGGAGAAGGCAGGAGAATTAGATTAGGAGGGAGAGATAGATCAGCTATGATTGATTGGCGGAGTAGACCTGATGGGCTGAATGGCCTAATTATGCTCCCATCACGCATGACATGACCTTATGACACGTGGCATAGAAACGAGCCATCCATGTAGAATGCAGGTGCTTATGATCTCCACAAGCACTCACTCTATACCTTTCTCCCTCAGTTTACTGGGCATCTTCAGTCAGTGATTACATACTGGATGGGAGATGTCATCACATTTAACCACCCACTCCACCCTGACTCATTATTAAGTCCAGCCTTGTTCTGTACCACACTGAGCGGAAGCTCCAGAAACACATCATATCTGGTAGATGAATTGACCGGAGCCCCATTCACCTCAAAGATTTTGCCACCCTTCACTCCAAAAGCAAGTGAATTTATATTCACTTTACTTGAATGAATGTTAATGCCTTAATTCACATTACCATGTCGTGACTTAAATGTATTAATTTTTTATTTTTTTAAAATTATTTATATGTTTTGTAGTCGTTTCCATGTGATTATCAGAGACATTTAAAGGCAGCGAAAAAAAATCTCTGTAAAGTATGAACTATCATCAGCCATGCTTAAGTTCATCCATCTGAGTATTAGTCGTGGCTAGAGGACTATGTGGGAAGGAACTGCAGATGCTGGTTTAAACTGAAGGTAGACACAAAAAACTGGAGTAATTCAGCTGGACAGGCAGCATCTCTGGAGAAAGGGAATAGGTGCTGTTTCGGCTCGAGACCCTTCTTCAAACTTCTTCAGCTAGAGGACCTCACTGCTTCATGAGGCATTCATGAAGCCCTCTCCTTCGACAAACACATCAAACACATCACAAAGACAGCCTTCTTCCACCTCAAAAACATTGCCCGTCTCCGTCCATCCCTCTCCTCCACAGCTGCAGAAACCCTCATCCACGCCTTCATCACCTCCCGTCTGGACTACTGCAACAGCCTCCTCTATGGCGCACCCTCAAAAATCATCAGTAAACTTCAATACATTCAAAACTCCGCTGCCCGTCTACTCACCCACACCCCGATCCGTGACCATATCACCCCCGTCCTTTATAAACTCCACTGGCTCCCCATCCCCCAGAGAATCCAGTACAAAATCCTCCTCATAACCTACAAAGCCCTCCATAACCTGGCCCCATCCTACCTGACCGACCTCCTCCACAGGCACACTCCCACCTGCACCCTCCGCTCTGCTGCTGCCAATCTCCTATCCCCCCACATCCGGACCAAACTCAGATCCTGGGGGGACAGGGCTTTCTCCATCGCTGCTCCCACCCTATGGAACTCACTACCCCAAACCGTTAGAGACTCCTCCACACTCACCACATTCAAAACATCGCTGAAGTCTCACCTGATCAGTACTGCCTTCGACCACTGAAGGTCACCTCACCTTCTGTCTCCTTTCTCTGTTCGTTTATTTATTTACTTATTTATCTATTTATTCATTTCCCTATGTTCTCTAAATCTCTGTAAAGCGTCTTTGAGTATATGAAAAGCGCTATATAAATAAAATACATTATTATTATTATTATTATTATTATTTGTTTCCGAGAAGGAGATGCAACCCTGGAACCGTGTAAGAGGGAAAGGTGTGGCATTGGCAAAATCCAGCATGAACCAACCCTATTAGACGCATGGTTATTATTGCCTCAAATGCCTCTTGCGGTGGCAAGTTCCATAGTGTAGTATAGATGGGGATGGGATACTTTAGTGGAAATAGCATATACATTATTGAGAGGGAAATGTGCTTACAGTTTTGAATTGTATTTAATTTTCAAGAAAGTACATCCACAGTTCAGAGTGGCTCAGATTATAATATGACAATAGCAGTTGTGATCATTTTCTTTTGTTAATTACTGGGGCCCAATTTTCAACAAGAGAAAATGTTTAGAGAGAAATCCATCCGGAAAAAAACAATAATGGCTTCCCACTGCACTGTGGATTGAAGGTTCTGTTATATAGAGGTCAAAGCAATCAATATAAGACAGGGAGTACACAGCGACAACATTGCAAATGAATAAAGACATATGTCTACCCTCTGCTCCAGCTCCTCTCTCAGTCCAGGCTCTACTACTTAACAGCAACAGTGGGGGAGAGTATTCAGCAGCTGGCAGAGAGAGGAATCTCATATGAGATAATATGCATAAGCTTTTCTGTTGGAAGAAAGGAGGGAGGGATCTTAATTCACAAACTGTCAAATTACTACAGACAAAAAGTGAAGATGTAAACGATTAAAATTACCATTCACCAAGAAAACATGCCGGAGCTTGTACGATAAAGTGATGATTGACAAAGTAATTAATTATACATGTTACAGAAAATGTATTTCAATCCAATTACTGTCTGAATAAAAAGATGAAAACCCTATCCTTTTATTTCCCTGAAAGATATAAAATAAGAAAGAGTGAAATAGACCTCCTGTTTGCCCCCAAATTCAGTAAGAGTTGTATATATATTTATACAGCTACGGTGCTCCTATATAAAACTGCAAACCCTATAAATATGGCAACTGCTCCCTTTATTCCTGAGTTAGAAAGCTTTCGGTTTGAGCACGAAAGGTTTCATCACAAACCATGGACAATAATGTTGCACTGTCTCCTATCCTTATCTCTGAAACTCCATCTCCCCTGACGCTCAGTCTGAAGAAGGATCTTGACCCGAAACGTTACCCATTCATTCTATCCAGAGATGCTGCCTGTTCCGCTGAGTTATTCCAGCATTTTGCATCTAAAATTCGATGACAGAGTGGACATTGCCTTATCTGTATTTGCAACGTGATCTGTGAGTTTTGCACCATTCTCTGTGTGTGCTGCGTGCATATTTGGGAGTTAGCTCGAAAGTTTCAACTACTCTGAAATCCATTACTGATCTGCAGAGCTAAACATGCTGCATTGTCATATCAGCATTTTGCATCTTACTCCAATATTCACTGCCAGAAGGAATTCAGAACAAGAAAGGCAATAAAAATTGCTTCTCTAAACATTCTACAAGCTGACTTGAACATTTTTTTAACAATCCTCATCTGCTCATTTTAATGAGCTTGGGAGCACAACAGCAGAATCAAATTGCCCAAAGTACCTTTGAAGCATTTATTTGCAGTTCTCACCATTTATACATAGACAAAATGGCAGCAAGAGTTGCCAGCACAGTCTTTCAAGTCTGTTGAAAAAACCGAACAGCAAGAGGAGCTCAGTGGGCCAGGACTGAGTCGGTACCATTCTTCGTCTGTTCATTTCCCTCCACAGATGTTGCCTGACCTCCTATTTTAGATAACCCCCTTTCCTCCCCTTTCTCTCCCTCACACCCTCTTTCTCCCCCTCTTCTCCATCCCCAGTCCCCCACCTAGATGCACACCTATCTCTCTCCTCCCCCTCCACTACCTATATTTCTCCCTCTGACAGCTCTTCAATAGTTTGTTCTCACACCTTTTTATTATCTCTTGCCTTTCTTCAACATCTGCCTGTTAAACTGTCCCTCGCTTATGTTCACCTATTACCCCCCATGCCTGGTCCTGCCCTCCCCCCTCTCTTCTTGTTTTCTTTCCCCCCATTCTACAATCAGTCTCAAGAAGGGTCCTGACTTGAAACATCACCTATCCTTGTTCTCCATGGATGCTGCCTGACCTGCTGAGTTACCCAAGGCTCATCGATGCGCGAGGGCAACGAAGGCTATCCCGTCTGGTCCAAACCGACAGAAGATCTACTGTGGCACGTCACACGGGGATGAATGTGTCACAATACACAGTGCATCGCACCCTGCTGCGTATGGTGCTGCACACGGAGGACCAACAGCATATTAGGCAGGTGGTCATAATGTTTTGGCTCATCAGGTCATAATGTTTTGGCTGATCGGTGTTATATTAGAGATTGATCATATCATATCATATCATATCATATCATATATATACAGCCGGAAACAGGCCTTTTCGGCCCTCCAAGTCCGTGCCGCCCAGCAATCCCTGTACATTAACTATCCTACACCCACTAGGAACAATTTTTACATTTACATTTACCCAGCCAATTAACCTACATACCTATACGTCTTTGGAGTGTGGGAGGAAACCGAAGATCTCGGAGAAAACCCACGCAGGTCACGGGGAGAACGTACAAACTCCTTACAGTGCTGTACATTAATAGATTCCTAGATTCCTAGATTCCTTAAATGCGTAATGTAATATGCATACGATATTCAACACTGAATGCGAATTATTCAAGGTTTACAAAATCATGAAAGATTTTGGTGGTAAATTGGGAACCATTGTCTGGGACGACATAAGGAAGGATGTCATGAATTTAAAATTGATATTGAGAGAAAATTCAAGAAAAAATTGTGGTTATAAATGAGCCACTGGAGGAACTCTGTGGGCAGGCAGCATCTGTAGAGGTGAAGGGAAGGTCAAAGATTTGGGTCAAGAATCTGCATCAGGAAACATCTCCCAAAAAATAGAAAATGGTGTGCTTTGTAGGATGGAACAGCTGAGATAAAGACCATTATTTCATTTGATATTCTGGTCTGGTACAGTAATCATATAATAAATAAATGAACAAAATAATGAAGTATATCCAAAATGAGAAACAAGCATACAATCTACGCTGTGGAGAGCACAAGCATAAATCTATACTATGGATAGCACAAGCATACAATCTATACTATGGATAGCACAAGCATACAATCTATACTATGGATAGCACAAGCATACAATCTACACTATGGATAGCACAAGCATACAATCTACACTGTGGATAGCACAATAGCACAGCTAGTAGAACTATTGCCTCATGATTTCAAATACTCGGGTTCAGTTCTAACCTTGTGAACCGTCTGCATGGAACTTGAAAGTTTTCATTGTGGTTGCACGGGTTTTTCCCCAGGTGCTTGGTTTTGATCCGCATCCCAAAGAAGTGTGGGCTGGTAGATAAGTTTACCAAGATAATTTGTCCTCATTGTAGAATCCATGGTGAGTTGATAGGATTATGAAGAGAATAGGTCATGGTAAAATGGGTGAATAGGATGGGTCCTTGAGCTATCAGAGATTCAATGCACTAAAACGGCCTCTTTCTGTGTTGTGAGGAATTCAGAAAAAATTGAAATCTGCCGGGATGGAAAGGGATAGACAAATACTTGAACCAGTATGGAAAGGGATAGACAAATACTTAAATGTGTTTTATGAACTGATGAAGGATTAAGATCCCATTATCATTTCCTCTGGTTTAGCAGTAAATAGCAAGTGAACGATTTGAGAGCAAAGAGTGTGATTAGGAGAAATTCCTTTATGTAGTTGGTTGCTGGAATGTAAAATTCTTTTTCAGTGAAGAGCTGACGCCAGGACCAACACATCTATTAAGATAGGATTGGATAAATATTTGGAGCAGAGTAACATTGAGCTGTGGGCCAAAGGATATGAGTATGTGATTAGGTATGTGTTATTTGTTTCAAAGCATTGGCCTCATTCTGTACTGTGAATCTCTAGGGTTTTATGGCATCTTATGTATGTTTTCAGAGCCAGGTAGAAAAGCTTCAGGATAAATGAATAAATTTGTTATGATTCTTAATCGTCTTCAAATATGATACTACCTGTTGCTATCTATTACTTTTATTCTATTAAATAAACCAGAGTGAAGATTGTATAAGAAAATAACTGCAGATGCTGGTACAAATCGATTTATTCACAAAATGCTGGAGTAACTCAGCAGGTCAGGCAGCATCTCGGGAGAGAAGGAATGGGTGACATTTCGGGTCGAGACCCTTCTTCAGACTGAAGAAGTGAAGATTGGGCAGCTTACACCCCAGCGGTATGAATATTGACTTCTCTAACTTCAAGTAACCCTTGCTTTCCCTCTCTCTCCATCCCTTTCCTTCCCAGTTCTCCGACCAGTCTGACTGTCCATCTGATTACATTGTATCGCTGTCTGTATTGTTGTCACTGAGCTAACAATGGTCTATTCTACATTTTACTTGATCTGCATCTCTTTTGATCTCTTACACTTCCTTATTTCTCTAATTCGCTCTCCCCTGATGCTCAGTCAGAAGAACGGTCACGACTCGAAAAGTCACCCGTTCCTTCTATCCAGAGATGCTGCCTGTCCCGCTGAGTTACTCCGGTATTTTGTGTCTATCTTCGGTGAAGATTAAAGTACTTGCTGTTTGAAAAAAAATATTATTTTGTGAATTATTTAATACATGTGATGAATTTATTTCAATAAAAGTCAGTGATGCTGAGACATAGCACCCAGATCAAGATGGATTGAAATACACAGTATGAGACCGCCAATGACGTAATGACACCATTCATCGATTTAAAAATTTAAAAAAGATGGAGACCATTCAGCTCAATGTGCCTGTGCCTTGAAATCATTTATTTTGAAAGAAGAACATAACTTAGTCCTATACCCCTAATCCAATTGATTTTGAAAATCCAATCCATTTAGAACGGAGATGAGGAAGAACTTTTTCAGTCAGAGAGTGGTGAAGGTGTGGAATTCTCTGCCTCAGAAGGCAGTGGAGGCCAGTTCGTTGGATGCTTTCAAGAGAGAGCTGGATAGAGCTCTTAAGAATAGCAGAGTGAGGGGGTATGGGGCGAAGGCAGGAACGGGGTACTGATTGAGAGTGATCAGCCATGATCGCATTGAATGGCGGTGCTGGCTCGAAGGGCTGAATGGCCTACTCCTGCACCTATTGTCTATTGTCTATAACTCCCTAGGAATCTGATTCAAGGTAATTTGTTCTAGTTTTAAACAGCTTAATACAAGCAAAACATGTTCTCCTCATTATCTCTTTTCCTTTTTTTTATTTTGACTGATTATTATTTTGTAAAATGTCATCACTGTTTGCTGACTCTTTGCCAGAAGGAACAGTCTATCCTTAACCACCCACCCACTATCCTGAACATTACACTCAGAAGTTTTTGACCATCTCTATTTAATCTCACCTTAATCTTTTCTGCCCCAAAAACAATGCTCCTGAATTCTGTATTTTTAGTGAGGCCCAGCGCAAAGTGGAGGAACAGCACTTCATATTTCACTTGGGTAGCTTATACCTCAGTGATATGAACATTGACTTCTCTAACTTCAAGTAACCCTTGCTTTCCCTCTCTCTCCATCCCCTCCCCCTTCCCAGTTCTACTAGTCTTACTGTCTCCGACTACATTTTATCTGTACCGCCTACTCCCCTGACATCAGGCTGAAGAAGGGCCTCGACCCGAAACATCACCATTCCTTCCCTCCAGAGATGCTACCTGTCCCACTGAGTTACTCCAGCATTTTGTATCTGTATTTTATTCTTCTCCCTCTTACCTGCAAGCTTGCTGTATGCGTGACTCAGTGTACAGATGCAGTGTGCATGCAATCAGCCAAGAAACATTACAATCAAATTATCATACCCCACAGGACAAATTCTGCCCATATCATAATTCTCACTCACCCAAAGGTCAAAACTGTGGGATAACAATTCAATTTTGTACTGTTTTAGAGGACAGCACAGTTTTACAGTGAAAATATTCATCATTTCTTTTCTTGCATGACAGTGCACAGGCAACATCAAAGCAGTTCACGTTAACTTTTTGATGATGAAAATAAAACATGGGCATTTTTGGCACATCTTGGGGTTTGCCCGATGAACCTTCCTGACCGCACAATCCTTTTAAAATGAACATATATGAAATGTGTTTATTCACAAAATGCTGGAGTAACTCAGCGATCGCCGAGCCTGCACTTGGTTTCGCCGATGTAAATAAGTTGACATCTAGAGCAGCGGATGCAATAGATGAGGTTGGAGGAGGTGCAGGTGAACCTTTGTCTCACCTGGAAAGACTGTTTGGGTCCTTGGATGGAGTTGAGGGGGGAGGTAAAGGGACAGGTGTTGCATCTCGTGCGGTTGCAGGGGAAAGTGCCCGGGGTTGGGGTGGTTTGGGTAGGAAGGGACGAGTGGACCAGGGAGTTACGGAGGGAACGGTCTCTGCGGAATGTAGAGAGGGGAGGGGATGGGAAGATATGGCCAGTGGTGGGGTCTCCCGGTGGCCGAGCACTTCAACTCCCCCTCCCATTCCCAGTCTGACCTTTCTGTCATGGGCCTCCTCCAGTGCCATAATGAGGCCCACCGGAAATTGGAGGAACAGCACCTCATATTTCGCCTGGGCAGTTTGCAGCCCAGTGGTATGAACATTGACTTCTCCAACTTTAGATAGTTCCTCTGTCCCTCCCTTCCCCTCCTCCTTCCCAGATCTCCCTCTATCTTCCTGTCTCCACCTATATCCTTCCTTTGTCCCGCCCCCCTGACATCAGTCTGAAGAAGGGTCTCGACCCGAAACGTCACCCATTCCTTCTCTCCCGAGATGCTGCCTGACCTGCTGAGTTACTCCAGCATTTTGTGAATAAATCGATTTGTACCAGCATCTGCAGTTATTTTCTTATATATATGAAATGTGTTTGTATCCTAAAATGGAAGGAGAATAATTGCTGGTTGGAGCTGTGTAACAAGGGAAAAGTCAATCAAGGAATCCTGATTATGTCATAAAACATAATGGCAGAGACCAAGCAGGAACTGAATGACAGCCGGGCAGCGTGACTGAAATAATCTCACCCCCTGGAGATTATTTTAATATGAAATAACAAAAAAAATGTATTTCGAATAATTTAATTATTGCATCCTCCTTAAACACTATCCAGTTAAAACTACACACCTGGGATGTAAATAGAATTCAAAGTAAAGAAGGCATTCAGGGATAATGGTTCTTCATTGAATATGGTGAGGACGTAACTCTTGAAAATCATTACAATTTATTTATATGATCATAAATGTAAAGTACAGAATCATAGGTGGCTCAGGCACAAAAGAAAGTCATTTGGCCCAGTTCTTCAAAGCCAGGCTAAAATAAGCTTTCCAGCACTCATCCCACTTCCTGCCTTTGTGCACATCAGGTGATGTAAAAAGTTAATTTTAAATAAGATGAGTGATCCTGCCCCTCCATCCTTCCAGACCCTCACCACCATAGGTGTTAAACAAAATAGTCTCAGTTTTGCTCTAAGACTCTTAACAATTACGTCAAATCTAAGTGCCATTAGGTCTTTAGTATTTAGTCTCCTCTGCTCAACATTTTATCATAACTACAACTGTTCAATTCTGACAATATCCTGTAAAGCACCTTTGGCCTTCCCCAGGGTTATCACATCATTCATGTAGTGTAGTGACCAGACCAATGCTGTACTAAGTTTTAAGACCAATGAAGGGTCTGAAGAAGGGTCTCGACCCAAAACATCACCCATTCCTTCTCTCCAGAGATGCTGCCTGTCCCGCTGAGTTACTCCAGTCTACCTTCGATTTAAACCAGCATCTGCAGTTCTTTCCTACACTTTAAGACTAATGATATACCAGGGCCTAATGTAGAAAACACAGCTCCACCATCACCTACCTGATCTGATATTCTTTGCCTCAGCCACTAAAGGGAAATATCTTATGTGCCTACTTAATCTAATTATCCTTCGTGGATCTGTGGACAGACTGTCCAAGGTCCTTCCATTACATACCATAAGAACGGAACGGAGAACTTAGTGTTTCTGCCCCTCTACTTATTGAGCCATTTCATGATCATTGCTGATCTTTCACCTCAATGCCACTTCAGCCCCATTCCCCTTGACATCCAAAAATGTCTTGATCTGTCTTGTCTTGAATACACTCAACAGTAGATCCTCCACAGCTCGTTGATTGTTAGATTGATGATGATTTAGGAACATAACCAGAATAAATGGGATTAGTGTAAATTAGTGTTTATGATGGGTGTAGCCCTGAATGGCGGAAGGGCCAATTTCCTTACTGTATGACTTTGTGAACATATTTTTGAGTTGAATGAGGTTTTAAACATATCTGTGCAACTAATTGAAATTTGGAAAAGTGGCAACTTCAGATACTGGGTCATGGGTTAGCCTGGTTCAACCACGACTTTTGGAAAGATTGTGGAAAACTTACGGAAAAGTTATTCTGGTCATAATGATCTGGCATCTGAACTTTCCCAGTCTTTTGCTTGAGGCCAGATTGTAATCAGGCAACAAATGGAACCATACAGAAACTTAGCTCCCTGCTGTCACAGACCATGAGGAACCACTTTTGCCACCCCCACCACAATATAAAACTTCAAGTCTGTTGGCAGTGACTTCTAAACATATCATCAACTCTGAAAGTCAATAAGTATGAACAGAACTTGCACAAATGCACAGTAGAGTGGTCAATGCACCCACGTTGACACTTTGATTAATATTTTCTTCCCAGGTGGTGACTGAGCTAGTGTGGACTTCCAATTGTTGAAACAAGAAACTGCAGATTTTGGTTTTCCCTACAGAAAACACAGAATGCTGAGTAACTCAGCGAGTCAGGCAGTATCTCAGGAAAACATTGATAAGCCATGTTTCGGGTTGGGGTCCTTCTTCAGACTGATTGGGCGGGAGGGGGTGGAATGAAAGCTGGAAGAAAGGAAGGGCAGGATATATGTGTAAGAAGGAACTGCAGATGCTGGTTTAAACTGGGACAGGCAGCATCTCTGGAGAGAGAAATGGGTGAAGTTTCGGGTCGAGACCCTTCTTCGGACTGGTTAGGGTTGAGGGAAACAAGAGATATAAATGGTGATGTGGAGAGATAAAGAGCAATGAATGAAAGATATGCACAAAGCTAACGATGATAAAGGAAACAGGCCATTGTAAGCTGTTTGTTGGGTGAAAATTAGAAGCCAGTGCAAGTTGGGTGGGGGAGGGATAGAAAGAGAAGGAATGCCGAGGCTACCTGAAGTGAGAGAAATCAATATTCATGCCACTTGGCCCGGAGCTGCCCAAGCGAAATAAGATCAATAGAATACACAATTTGAAATTCTGCAAAAATTCATGAAGTTTACCAATATGAGGAATTCTAGATCCTCCAAAGAATCTGTGAAACAAACGTAACTGTTGCCCATTTATATTTCATAAATGAACATCTTTGGAAAATGTGTGCAACTCCCTTTGGTTAGGATTAAGCATGACAATAGACAATAGACAATAGACAATAGGTGCAGGAGTAGGCCATTCAGCCCTTCAACATTTTTGCAGCTTTTGAAGAGGATAAAGCCATAACATTTTAATTTTCCAGAGTAAGAGACTGAGAACTAATGCTATTCAAAGAGCAAATGTTCGAGAAATTGTCAAGTTAAAGGCAAGTTTTTTTAATCACCGGTGACCCCTGTCATTTTTAACAAAAAAAAAACTATTATCTTAACAGACAAATGTTATCTTTCAAATGGTTCAGGACTGACAGTTGATGATTTCTTTGCAATGTGATGCTTCTCGCAAAGCCACTTCCAGACTGTGGTTAGGTTAAAAACAGATGCGAGCCAATGGAAGGAAAACAATAACTGTATTCATATCTGCACCAGCAATTCTCTTATATAGTCATTTGCAAGACTGAATATTAGTTATTCTGGATTTCTTTCAAACAACTACTGTCCAGCAGGGATGGAATCCATATTAAACGTAGACAGAATAAAATGAAATTTTTGTGCAAAGGGTGGTGAATCTGTGAAATTCTTTGCCCCTGAAGGCTGTGGAGGCCGTCAATGGAGATTTTTTTAGCAGAGATAGATACGGTAGATTTTTAATTGTACGTGTGTCATGGGGAAAAGGCAGGAAGATGGGGTTAGGAGGGAGAGACAGATCAGCCGTGATTGAATGGCGGAGTAGTTTTGATGGGCCGAATGGCCTAATTCTGCTCCTGTTACTTATGACCCCATGAATTTTGGGTGATTGGTGGTCAGTATGGGAATAATGGGCCCATGGGTCTGTTTCCTTCCAATATGATTCTGTGAATATGTTATTGATGTGAATAGGCTTTTAAATGTATCTATTGGTGCTTTTGGAATTATCAAATTGAATATGAAAATCAATCAAATTCTACGCAGTAGAAAAGCAGCTGTCTTTGCTTTTGTTCAACAGCCCCAGAAGCAATACTGGCGTTTGCACATTGTCCCTGATTCTCTATTGGGTTCCCCCAGCTTTCTCTCACAGTCAAATGAGGTGCAGGGAGGTAGATAGATCTGCTGCTGTAAAAGTGAGGCAGGTGATCACTGGGGGTTGATGGGCATGAAAAAGAGAACAAATTACAGGGAATTGTGAAGGAGTGGGAACATCTGAGGCCACGTAAACTTGCCAGCCAAGAGGCCTGCCTTATATGACCAAGTATGAAATATGAAGCACTGTTGGTGTAACGGCAATAAAATCAATGATGCTTGCTTTCATTGGGGTGGGAAAGTGACAGCAGTTTGAGATTATAGCGTATGCATTATTGAATTCAAATGATTTTCCTCAGGCTCTGTTGTTTTCCAACCTTTTCATCAGAATTAAGAAGAAAAGAATAATATTGATTAAAAGCAGATCGACTTATTCCAAATAGTCTTTCTGTAAAATCCACTAAAAATACCCTAAACCTTTTGCTGCATGGTATTGAAGTGAGATTTTATCATTAAACTAAGCCATGAATAACAGTTAGCAACTTTTCTGTCCCAAACAAAATAATTTTTGATGTATGTTTTATATTTCCCCAAGATAAACACTTCAAAGATTATTATCATGTGTAAGTAAATTTATTTATGGAGTTTCAGATTTCACCAAATCGTACGTGTGTTTCACACACTTAATGCAAAGTAATTTAAGTCATCTAAAATTAAAAGAACATGCACTTCCTCTAACCTCATCTTCTGCAGTTGGTGCTCTTGATTTGGCCACCTTTACATCAGCAAGGCTAAATATAGACAATAGACAATAGACAATAGGTGCAGGAGTAGGCCATTCAGCCCTTCGAGCCAGCACCGCCATTCAATGCGATCATGGCTGATCACTCTCAATCAGTACCCCGTTCCTGCCTTCTCCCCATACCCCCTCACTCCGCTAAATATAGACCAGGCGATCTTATTGCCAAACATTTGCACTCAGTCACCTGAGCCTTCTGGATCTCCTGGCTGCTAACCACTTTAACACCCCCTCCCATTCCCATACTGACCTTTCTGTCCTGAGCCTCCTCCATTGTCAGAGTGAGGCCACACGCAAACTGGAAGAAGAGCACTTCATATTTTGCTTAGGTAGATTACAACCCAAAGATATGAACAGTACATTCTCAATTTTAAGTAACAACCCCCTTCTTTTTCCCACCCTGGTGCCACCTGTTTCACCCACTATCCCGCACCCCCCATCTCCTCATCCACCTGTATCCCACCCTCTGGCTTTACACCCACTCCTCTCTCTCCTTATATGACACTCTTTTGTCTCTCTTCATTCCTAGCCTTTGACCTCCCATTTGCCATTCAAAGTCAGCTCACCTGCATCCAGCTATCACTTGTCATGCTTTGCCCCCTCCTCCCTCTCCCCCCTCCCCACCTTTTTCCAGCTTTCTCCCTCCTAATACAGTCTAAAGATGGGTCCCAACCCAAAATATAACCTATCCAGTTCCTCCAGAGATGCTGCCTGACCTGCTGAGTTACTCAAGGCTTTGTTTTTTTATTGCTCCCAGGGATGTGATGGACTTTGGGGCTCAGTTGCTAGCTCTGCAGCATCTGTTGCACTGTTACCTTTTGCAGGCAATACCTGATGCCCTGTGGTGTAATCCTGGCTAATCAACCAAAGATACTGAAGAATTCTCATATGTGGCAAATCAGAAATCAAAATGCCATACTTAAAGATCAACTTTTAACAGAGTCATAGATCATAGAGAGCCATAGAGTGAAAGTGTGGAAACAGGCCCTTCGGCCCACACTGGCCAACAATGTCCCAGCTACACGAATCCAACTTGCCTGCACTTGGTCCATATCTCTCCAAATCTGTCCTATCCATGTAGCTGTCTAACTGTTTCTTAAACGATGGTATAGTCCCAGCCTCAACTATCTCTTCTGGCAGCTTGTTCCATACACTCACCACCCTTTGTGTGAAAAAGTTACCCCTCGGATTCCTATCAAATCTTTTCCCCTTCACCTTGAACCTATGTCCTCTGGTCCTCGATTCCACCTACTCTGGGCAAGAGACTCTGTGCATCTACCCGATTTATTCCTCTTATGATTTTGTACACCTCTATAAGATCACCCCTCATCCTCCTGCGCTCCATGGAATAGAAACCCAGCCTCTCCCTATAGCTCACACCCTCTAGCCCTGGCAACATCCTCATAAATCTTTTCTGAACCCTTTCAAGCTTGACAATATCTTTCCTATAACATGGTGCCCAGAACTGAACGCAATATTCTAAATGCAGTCTCACCAACGTCTTATACAATTGCAATATGACCTCCCAACTTCTATTCTCAATACTCTGACAGCTGAAGGCCAAAGTGTCAAAATCCTTTTTGACCACCTTATCTACCCGCGACTCGACCTTCAAGGAACCATGCACCTGTGTTCCTAGAACCCTCTGCTCCACAACACTACCCAGAGGCCTATCAGTTACTGTGTAGGTCCTGCCCCTGTTTGACGTCCCAAAATGTAACACCTGACACTTCTCGGTATTAAATTACATCAACCATTCCTCCGCCCTCCTGGCCAATCGATCCAGATTCTGCTGCAATCTTTCACAACCACTCACTTTTGTATCATCAGCAAACTTGCTAATCTTGCTCTTTACGTTCTCATCCAAATCATTGATGTTGATGACAAACAGTAACGGGCCCAGCACCGAACCATGAGGCACACCACTAGTCACAGGCCCCCAGTCTGAGAAGCAACCTTCCACCATCACCCTCTGCTTCCTTCCATGGAACCAATTTGCTATCAGTTGTACAGGGCCTTGGTGAGACCGCACCTGGAGTATTGTGTACAGTTTTGGTCTCCTAATCTGAGGAAAGACATTCTAGCCTTAGAGGGAGTACAGAGAAGGTTCACCAGATTGATCCCTGGGATGGCAGGACTTTCATATGAAGAAAGACTGGATAGACTAGGCTTATACTCGCTGGAATTTAGAAGACTGAGGGGGGATCTTATTGAAACATATAAAATTCTTAAGGGGTTGGAGAGGCTAGATGCGGGAAGATTGTTCCCGATGTTGGGGAAGTCCAGAACCAGGGGTCACAGCTTAAGGATAAGGGGGAAGTCTTTTAGGACCGAGATGAGAAAACATTTCTTCACACAGAGAGTGGTGAGTCTGTGGAATTCTCTGCCACAAAAGGTAGTTGAGGCCAGTTCATTGGCTATATTTAAGAGGGAGTTAGATGTGGCCCTTGTGGCTAAAGGGATCAGGGGGTATGGAGAGAAGGCAGGTACAGGTTACTGAGCTGGATGATCAGCCATGATCATATTGAATGGCGGTGCAGGCTCGAAGGGCCGAATGGCCTCCTCCTGCACCTATTTTCTATGTTTCTATGCTTCTATAGAGCTTCGGAGTTTATGTCCTCGAGCTTAGGAGAAATGTTTATAAAATTTCAGTTGTTGCCTTAATTTTAGGAATTATCCAATTATTTAATTAATTCCCTGCAGCATGCAGAGATTAATTAACAGACAAAAAAAAGGAATTAATCTCCATGTCATTTTGAATTGATTTTTTCCAAGGAAATGAGACCCTATACATATGTCAGGTGTCTGACCAGAGACATTTCATCAATAGTTATTCATTGGCATGGCATTAAAATTCAGGTATACCTCATTCCACAAGGTGCAACAATATCAAGGTTGTTCTACAGCTTGAATGGTCCAAATTGTTTGGGATTCACACCAGATTGTGGTTTTGCAAACTAGTTACATCGCAAAACGCTGCACCGTCAGATTCTCAGGAGACCCCGGGAATTGCTAACAGCAACTTTTGGATTTCTGCATTGTACTGGACTTGTGCTGTCTTCTGCAATTAAATTTCCTCATTAAAAAGGTGTCCATTGATGCTACCCTCAATGGAAATTCCTGACCACTCCGATAATGGAAATATCACTCAAACTTCACTTTTTCACTGACCAGAAATTTGGGCTGAGCATTATCAGTTGCACAATCTACATGTAATTAGTTGCTCGGCTATCCACAAGACTGGTTCTGGGTTTGGTGAATTATAATTACCTTAATTGGAAATATTCCAGCAAGGTTAAAAGCTCTCAGAAACCTTCCCCTGACATAATATTATGTATCAAGTTTAATGCCAACAATGCATTAATTAATCTTGCAACATTTTAAATAAATCTCTGTATGTTTTCAAGTGTATTTCAGCATAATAGAGTTGACGGTGGCACTTTGTGGGCATTCTTTTGTGCATTGGTATTCAAAGAATAAATAAAACTAAACTGAATCTGTGTTTCTCAATGAAAGGTAAATGCACACGTTTGCAGGCTGTCTTTGTATTTTATTCCAGGGCTGTGAGAGATTTTAAGAACAAAGGTTTAGTTATTTTTTTCCATTCATTGTGAAACTACACACAGACAATCCCTGTCTTGCAGGATGGGGGGTGACAATGGTGGTGAGGATTATGCTCCTCTTAAACAAGCCATGTCACAATTTTCTCTTAGGTTAGGTTGCATCATCCGAACATGTCGAGAAATGTGAAGTAAAAAATAAATACATTATTTGTTTATTTATTTACTTTTTTTCACCTTTTTAATGGGGAAATTGTCATTTTTAGACGGAATTTTTATTCTGCACCCCAAAGTCTTGGTAGTGATTTGTGAATTGCATTCGGGTGAACTGCCATTATGCCAAACAGCAGTAAAAAAAACTCTCATAATGCAAGCCATTGCTCAAGATTAAATAATGTTATTACTTGTCTGCAAAGACGGGCTCTAAAATCCGGCTGTTTGTGGAGGGAAAGAAACACAAATGCTATTACCCTCGGCCGTGCAGGAATGATTTATGTTGTTCTTTTTGCTGACAGATGCACATAAATGTTTTGCAGGCTTGTTAGCGGGCACTTGTGCTAATCTGGTGCTTTTTATTTCCCAGCTGCTGCCCTCTAGTGGGGATCAGAGACATATGTGAACAGACAAAGAAACAGACGCATCAAACAAATGGACTGGAGAATTATCGCTGAGCCATATGGTTGTGTTGTGCCAGTTGTTTCCGCACTGTGTAAAGTAAAAATGGTATTCAATGTCGCCAATAGTGACGTTATAGCGACCATAGAGAATGGTCCAGGTCGTCGAACCCTCGGATTGGCCAGCGAGGTCACGTGGGAACGCGACCGTGGGGATTGGTCCAGGGAGCGACATCGCGGATTGGCCAGCGTGGTCATGTGCGCTTTTGGCGCCAGATATATCAGTTCGGCGAAGTCTTCGAAGAAGACAGTAAGTTTTTGATGGTTGTCCTTTACCTTGTTGTTTAACTCTGTATTCGAATATTGCGGCTGCAATAAACTTCTTCTACAACCAACAAGTTTTCGGACTCGCCATATTGGTGACCCCGACGTGATCTGGACGATCACCGACTATGCAGGAAGCCGACGCCTCGTTGTCGATGGCCGCGCCGGGCACACCGGAGTCAAGCGCGGTAAGCGTTAACCTTCCGTGGTTTTGGACGCACGCACCGCAATCTTGGTTTATACACACCGAAGCTCAATTTCATATAAAGAAGATATCGGACGACTCCACGATGTATTACTACCTCGTCAGCGCTCTATCGTCGGAGACGACCACGCGCGTGATGCGGTTCATCGTTAATCCACCTGCAGAAAGCAAGTACGAGGCCATGAAGAAAGTATTACTGCGAATCTTCGGGTTTAATAAGCATGGTGGTGCGGCAAAACTTCTGCACCTACCGGATGTTGGAGACCGACTGCCTTCCGTCCTCATGTCCGAAATGATGATGCTAGCCGGTGAGCATACGGATTGCCCTATGTTCGAACAGGCATTCCGCGAGAAGCTTCCTGAGGATGTCCGAATGCTGCTCACGGATTGTTCTTTTAAGGACCCCGAAGCATATGCAGCGAAAGCGGACGCGCTAATAGCGGCAAAAAACAAGGCAAGCGGTTCGATCAACAAGGTCTCGACATCAGTGACCACGCCACAGCGACGGCAAGATGGCGCCGCGTCTCCCGCCAATTCTCCGAAAGCCCGCCAAAAAGATCCGCACAAGCACGGCTGGTGCTATTATCACCTACGATGGGGTAGCGAATCCCGCAACTGCCGCTCGCCTTGTACCTTCGCGGGAAATGCCTCGGCCGATCGTACATAGGGGCAGTTACGATTGGCCAGAACCGGCGCCTCTATGTCCATGATCGATTCACGGACACAGAATTTTTGGTGGACACGGGAGCCATCGTCAGTATAGTGCCGCCGACCGACCTCGAAACCAGATCGGGTAAGACAGGTCCCACCCTCATCGCGGTTAATGGCAGCCCAATTCGCACTTTCGGTATACGGAAGATGTCCCTTGTGTTATGCCTCCGCACGTACGAATGGCCATTCATCATAGCCGACGTCAAACAAGCGATCCTGGGAGCAGATTTTCTCTGGGCTTTTTCACTGGTCCCTGATGTCCGCGGTAACGACCTCCGACCCTCCGCCGAAGATGAGCACGTCGCTCCGACAATCGCCTCCTCGCCCAGCCCTACTGTCCAGGCCGTCGTCGCGGCCCCCGACTCGTATGCTGAGATTCTGGCGGAGTTTCCAGAGCTGCTCATTCAACGTTTTGACACGTCTTCGGCCAAGCACGGCGTGGTCCATCACATCCGCACCGAAGGCCCACCCGTTTTCGCTCGGGCCAGGAGACTACCGCCAGACAAACTGGTGGTGGCACGGGCGGAGTTCAGGAAGATGGAGGAAATGGGAATTGTCCGTCAGTCTGACAGCCCGTGGGCCTCGCCGTTACATATGGTCTCCAAGGCATCTGGGGGGTGGAGACCATGTGGCGATTATCGGCGTCTCAATGCTGTCAC
The DNA here is from genome assembly GCF_053455715.1 of Rhinoraja longicauda. NCBI lineage: Eukaryota > Metazoa > Chordata > Chondrichthyes > Rajiformes > Arhynchobatidae > Rhinoraja > Rhinoraja longicauda. The sequence continues at coordinate 22,818,512 of NC_135955.1, read as the reverse complement.
CACGGCTGATCGTTACCCCATACCGCACCTACAGGACTTTTCATCTGGGCTGGAAGGAGCGGTGGTGTAATCCAAAATCGAATTGGTGCGGGATTCCGGCAGCTGCGCGAGTCATGCGCCCGCTTTTCCAATGCCTTGCAGGGAATCCGGTAGAGTTGATATGGTCCCCGACCGCAGAGTCGGCTTTTACAGCAGCTAAGGCAGCCTTGGCAGACGCCACCATGTTGGTCCACCCGAGCCCCTCCGCCCCCACGGCCCTGACGGTTGACGCCTCTGACGTGGCGGTGGGCGGGGTTCTGGAGCAGCAGGTCGGTGGCCGTTGGCAGCCTTTGGCGTTTTTCAGCCGGCAACTAAATTCGGCTGAGCTGAAGTATAGCGCATTTGACCGAGAGCTTTTGGCCCTCTAATTAGCTGTTCGTCATTTCAGGTACTTCCTTGAGGGCCGCCCATTTGTGGCCTTTACGGACCATAAACCATTAACATTTGCTTTTTTCAAATTGTCTGACCCATGGTCGGCCCGCCAGCAGCGGCACCTGACTGCTATCTCCGAATTCACCACCAATGTCCGTCATGTCGCGGGTAAGCTTAATGCCGTTGCTGACGCCCTGTCTAGACCTGCTTTTCCCCCTATTTCGGCGGTGGACTGCGAAGTGGATCCCCAGGAGCTTGCGGAGGCACAGCTTCTAGCGGATACCGCTTCGGCATACCAGTCCACCACTTCGGGATTGAAGTTGGCCCAGGTAGCTTGTGGGTCAGAAGGCACAAAAGTCTGGTGCGATGTTTCTCTTCCCCGTCCCAGGCCGGTAGTACCGCCCTCCCTTCAGCGCCGGGTTTTCGATGCCATTCATGGGCTGGCGCACCCGTCCATCCGCTCCACCTCTGCTTTGGTAGCAGCTCGGTTTGTCTGGCATGGCCTACGGAAACAGGTAGCGGGTTGGGCGCGTGCCTGCGTTCCCTGTCAGACCGCTAAAGTCCAGCGCCATGTCCAGCCCCCCGTACAGGATTTCGAGGTCCCTGCTGTTCGTTTTTTCCACATCCACGTGGATTTGGTCGGTCCTTTGCCTTCCTCCCGGGGCTACACCCACCTCCTCACGGTGGTGGATCGGTTCACCCGGTGGCCAGAGGCTTTCCCTTTGTCCGATATTTCGTCAGCGTCTTGTGCTAGGACTTTGGCCCTTCATTGGGTAGCTCGTTTCAGGGTCCCGGCAGTTATTACCACTGACAGAGGCCCACAGTTCACTTCGTCCCTCTGGGCCGCGCTCGCAGAACTGTACGGTTCCAAGTTACAACCCACAACTGCATATCACCCCCAGGCAAATGGACTCGTAGAAAGGTTCCACCGTCAACTTAAGGCGTCCCTCAGTGCAAGGCTTGAAGGCCCGGACTGGGTAGACCAGCTCCCTTGGGTTCTTTTGGGCATCCGGACTGCTCCTAAGCTAGATCTCGGTGCGTCGTCCGCGGAGCTAGTATATGGCTTGACACTTCGAGTACCCGGAGATTTGTTTCCGGACCCTTCAGACCAGCTGCCTACAGTCCCATCAGTGTTAGCATCTCTCCGGGAACGGGTGGGCTCCCTGGCTCCAGTTCCGACTTCACGTCATGGGTGTCCCATGGTACATGAACCGCCTTCCCTGAAGGACTGTGAGTTTGTTTTTCTGCGAAAAGATTCCCATCGCGCCCCGTTGCAGAGGGTCTATCAAGGGCCGTTCCGGGTTTTGCGTAAGGGAACGGCTACCTTCACATTAGACATGTGCGGCAAGAGTGAGCTCGTCTCGGTGTCCCGGCTCAAACCTGCACATTTAGATCCGGATCAACCAGTCCTGGTCGGTCAAACCCCTAGGAGAGGCCGACCTCCGTTAGTTCCGCTCAGTCCAGGACCCCCCGTTCTGACAGTTCCTCCAGGACCCCCCGTTCCGACAGTTCCTCCAGGACCCCCTGTTCCGGCAGTTCCTCCAGGACCTCCCGTTCCGGCAGTTCCGCCAAGTCCGGAACCCCCGGCTCCTGTGGTTCAGGCTGTCCCTCTCCGTACTCGTTATGGTCGCGAAATCCGGCTCCCTGCTAGGTTCCGCACCTCGGGTTCTGGGGGGGGTCATGTAGCGACCATAGAGAATGGTCCAGGTCGTCAAACCCTCGGATTGGCCAGCGAGGTCACGTGGGAATGCGACCGTGGGGATTGGTCCAGGGAGCGACATCGCGGATTGGCCAGCGTGGTCATGTGCGCTTTTGGCGCCAGATATATCAGTTCGGCGAAGTCTTCGAAGAAGACAGTAAGTTTTTGATGGTTGTCCTTTACCTTGTTGTTTAACTCTGTATTCGAATATTGCGGCTGCAATAAACTTCTTCTACAACCAACAAGTTTTCGGACTCGCCATAACGTGATGGTTACTAAACAAGTCAACATCGAAATATCTGAGGACAGAAGAATCTGCTGATGTTGAAATCTTAGCAAAACACAAAGTGCTGGAGGAACTATTGATTATTAGATGTGTCAGAGGTTATGCGGAAAAGGCAGGAGAATGGGGTTCAGAGGGAGAGGTAGATTAGCCATGATTGAATGGCAGAATAGACTTGATGGGCCAAATGGCCTTATTCTGCTCCTATTACATGACCTTATGAACTCAATAGGTCAGACTCAATCTGTCCCTCCACACCAGCTGCCTGACCTGCTGAGTTCCTCCAGCACTTTGTGGTTTCCATAGAAATATATGAACTAGGAGCACAAGTAGGCCATTCAACCCATCAAGTTAGCTGCACCAGTCAACATGGTCGCGCTGATTTGATTGTAACCTCTCGTCCACATTCCCGTATATCCATAGTAACGTTTCGCCTCCTTGTTATCAAAAATCTATCAATTCACAATTCACTGTGCAACCAATGCACAGGGGGGGAAGCATGATTTTATTATATTCAAACTCTGTTTTCATTGCCTGCACAGTACCAAAGACTAAAGAGCCTCTGAGACTCATGATGCAGTAAAGAATTACAAGGATGTGGGTTTATTTGAAAGTACCATTGGCTAGTCGTGAATTTGCTGTTGATTTTTGCTGTTTGAAATCAAATGTGGGTTTGATAATTTACTGATGACCTAGAAGTCACTGAGATATCCAGGGAGTTGTGTGCTGATCAACAAAGACCATTTTCTTTACTTCCATCCTAGCACAGTAACCATTTAGTCTTCTACATAGTTGCAGGAGTAGAACTCTCAATTGGAATGCAGAATGATTTGGCGAGTGAGTACAAGAAAATAACTGCAGATGCTGGTACAAATCGAAGGTATTTATTCACAAAATGCTGGAGGAGAGAGCAATCTAGTCATGTCAGGTCAAGTCAAATTTTTGCCATACGCACAGGTACAGTGAAATACAGGTAAAATGCAGCAGCCTCAGACACATAGACTCAGATGAAGTCTCACCAAGAGGTCATAGTGTGTTCAGGAAGCAATTCCCCTACTCTTATCATTGAATCATTCCCCTACTCTTATTGAAACATATAAGATAATTAGGGGATTGGACACATTAGAGGCAGGAAACATGTTCCCAATGTTGGGGGAGTCCAGAACAAGGGGCCATAGTTTAAGAATAAGGGGTAGGCCATTTAGAACGGAGATGAGGAAGAACGTTTTCAGTTGGTGAAGGTGTGGAATTCTCTGCCTCAGAAGGCAGTGGAGGCCAGTTCGTTGGATGCTTTCAAGAGAGAGCTGGATAGAGCTCTTAAGGATAGCGGAGTGAGGGGGTATGGGGAGAAGGCAGGAACGGGGTACTGATTGAGAGTGATCAGCCATGATCGCATTGAATGGCGGTGCTGGCTCGAAGGGCTGAATGGCCTACTCCTGCACCTATTGTCTATTGTCTATTGTCTATTGTCTACTCAAACCCCAGCAAGAACCAATGCATTGTCAGTCATAAATTACCAGGGAAAGTTCCATGTAAATATGCCATTTGATCCAGCCACAAAACTTAGAGCAGAGCAGTTTCTTACCAGTGGCATCAAGGGCAGTGTGTCTGTACAAATCTTTCTAGACTGTGGTTGGACAAACAATGAACATTTTGCACAGTATCACTCGCCCCTGAACATGACCTTTCATTAACTCCCACTGCTCCAAGAGCTCCAAGCATATTTCATTCTCCCTCGAGTGAAGGAGCAAATTTCACAGGGTTGGTAAACTTCCCCGTGATGCACGGTGACATCGATTGTGCACAAATTACTTTGTAAACATCACCCTACACTCCAGTCTTGTACCCCAGCTGAATTGGATTTCATTCCCTCGATGTCCAGCTGGTTTGTGACCGTAAACAAGCAACATTCAGATCAATGACTTGTAGCCTGGCAGTAGTCCCGATGTTGGCAATCTGCTGTGCCATCTGCATATATGATCCTCTGTGCCAGACATGGATCCTGAATTCACTGTGCAACCAATGCACAGGGGGGGAAGCATCATTTATATACAATCCAATGTCAGACTGTCACTCGGATTGATAAAACACAAAATGCAAATGGTCCAACAAGGATGCACAACCTCCCATTCATGAGTGCTTAGCACAAGAGAGGACGAGAGGAGGAGGGGGTCTCTTTCCAACTTTGCCATTGTCAACTACCTCATAAGGAAGCAGTATGACTAAACATAATCTCATCTGCTCAATTCCCTGATTCCATCCATACTATCCAAAGGGGTTCTCTTAAAAATTGAAACCAGCACAAAAGTCGTGTTCCAGACATGATTTGTATTTCAAAGAATGCTGAAAATTCTACAAATGTTAAGTCATCTTTCTATGTATCCCCTTGTGATTGCCTTGCCTGCTCTGGTCTATCTTCGTGCGTCTATACATTATTCCCCCATTGATTGAGGGGGATAATGTATAGTCTGAAGAAGGGTCTTGACCCGAAACATCACCCATTCCTTCTCTCGTGAGATGCTTCCTGACCCGCTGAGTTACCTTCGATTTAAACCAGCATCTGCAGGGTTTTTTTCCTACACATCCTCCGTTGATTGTAGTGTTGCAAATAACTTTCAGTAGTGAAGATCAATAAACAATAGACAATAGGTGCAGGAGTAGGCCATTCGACCCTTCGAGCCAGCACCGCCATTCAATGTGATCATGGCTGATCATTCTCAATCAGTACCCCGTTCCGGCCTTCTCCCCATACCCCCTGACTCCGCTATCCTTAAGAGCTCTATCCAGCTCTCTCTTGAATGCATTCAGAGAATTTGCCTCCACTGCCTTTTGAGGCAGAGAATTCCACAGATTCACAACTCTCTGACTGAAAACGTTTTTTCCTCATCTCCGTTCTAAATGGCCTACCCCTTATTCTTAAACTGTGGCCCTGACAATCACTGACAAGCTTGGGCAGTTCCAGGCCTTAGCTGGAGATGGCACCGTCTCAACATGGTCGGTGGCGACCTGGACCTGGTGGATTCTAGGTATGGAGAGAACCAAGAGGAAAGATAGTACTTGTGCTTCATGGAGCTAGTACCAAGTTCCCAGCGAGGATTCTGTGCACTCCTTGTATTCACCCCACAAGAGCCTTTGACAGCCATGATAGCGCCACACTCACCTTGCATGACAGCAGTCTGAGCCTCCACTGCAGCACACAATGTTAGTCAGCTGCATGGCTGCTAGTGTCGTCCTTCACTTGTTTGAAGGGAAGGAGGCATTCCAAGCCCCACAAAACCCCAGTGCTGCACTGCAATTTGTACTGCGCGTGTGATTTTGGAACGGCGTGCCATTGCACCAAGCATTTTATTTTGCATGCCCAGCGGCATTGTCTTCCAAATTTGAGCATCTCTGATAGTTCTGCAGCAGAACTTAAGTGTTGCTCACTCTCTGGCGAGCTGGCCCAGCAGGAGAACACTTCTGCTCAGAGACTAACCACTTAACAAAGTCACCTTTGTGCGAATATCTGAGTTGTGGGTGGTGTTTGTATCTAAGTTAAAAACTGATCATCATAGATGGATGCCTCACCTGCATCTCCTCGGTGTTATGATTCCACACTCACTCCCCCTCCTCCCACATGTATTAAGGGTGGAGTTCCCCTGGACCTTACCTTTCACCCCACCAGTCTCTACATCCAACATGAAATGTCATCCTCTGACATTTCCGTCACCTACAACATGAGTCCACCACGAGTCACATTTTCCAAACTCGACCCCTTTCCACCTTCTGCACAGATCACTCCCTCCGCAACTCCTTGGTTCACTAATCCCTTCCCACTCAATCCACCCCCATCTCAGGTACTCGGCCCTGCAACCACAGGAGACATACCACATGGAGTTTGTACATTCTCCCTGTGACCATGTGGGTTTTCTCTGAGTCCTCCAGTTCCTTCCCACATTCCATAGGTGTACAGGTTTGTAGGTAGTTGTAAAATCGTAAAGTACTGTTTTCGGTAAGTGGTAGAATTGGGCCTACTGTGTTTGGAAAAGCATGTGGGGGGGATCGCTGGTCGATGCGGACTCGTTGGGCCCAAGGGTCCTTTTTCGAGCTGTGTTTCTAAAGTCTAAAGTTTGGTATAACCAAACTTGGTAACGTTTGGTATTTCAGATTCAGCATCTGAAATTCCTTGTCATTACATGAGTATCGAAGTCGGTGGCTGTCAATACTCAAACTGAGTGAGTGTGGCTTTACTACCACTCGCTGCCTGCTGTTCTGCCAGAAATTCAGAGCCTAGGTTAAATATTCCACAAATGGCACCTGCCTTTGATGCATTACAACCCTTGATCTTGGTGACTGCAATGGGTCAGCCCAGTGCCTTTGAAAGTCTCCAGGAGAAAATAAATAAAACAAATCCCAGTGAATGTAATAGCGAGACTCAACAAGAGTCCCCACAGCAGTCTGCACTTTGCCGTCTTTTTAGTGCAATTACAACTCTTCCCATTGCTGTAACTATGGCAATGATGTTGAGTGACAGCCAGTTATCCAAGGCATTGGCTGAAGCATGGGGTCAGCAGTCACGCCCCTTGTCCTATTTCTGCCTGCACGAGCAACCACGCTTCACTCACAGTGCAACAGCAGCAGACCATCACTGGACGAGAAGTGAACAGATGCCGCATCCTAACTAGGGCAATCCAGAACAGGGGGTCACAGTTGCAACTAAAGGCATGGTCATTCAGGTCAGAGATGAAAATAAATGTCCTTACCCAGAATGGGTTCATTCTTTGAAATTCTCTACCCCAGTTGGCTGTGGAGGTTTGATCAGTGGGTACACTCAAGTTAGGTTTTGGATATTGAGAAAATCAAGGGAATTGATGGTCATATGTGAATCATTAAATGGCAGAACAGACATAAAGTCGTACCTTCCGCGCCCTCAAGATCAGTTGCGGGAGGCGCCCCCTGGGCACAAAGGTAGCCGGGCTGGGAGAGGAACGTCGGAATGCTGAACGGCCGAGACATCAGTGATGGCTGGAAGTCCAGCAGAAGTGCGGGACTCGCCTGGATCAAGCACCGCTCCATAAGACCGAGCGTGCGGACTGTACTTTGGAAATGGTGCCAAATCTGGCAACTCAAAAAATAATTTCACTATGTTTTGCACATGTGACAATAAAGCCTCATTAAACCATTGAACCATTGATTTTGTGCTAAATGGCTTTCCCTGGCTTCTATTTCTCATGCAGTGCTTGCCCTCTGCGTCAGAACCTATGTGCGGCCTCACTCTGTACTGAAGAAGATCAAAAAATGTTAGCAAGTCACTTTTCGTCAGTGCACCTCTTTTGCAGTGGAATGTTGCAGTCAGACAAACATTGATTAAAATGTCCTTTCATTTCAAAATGAAAACACTTTACCTCAATATCGACTGGACATCTTAGGGTCTTCGTGACACCACAGAGTGCTCAATTTGTGAATATTTATACACACAGCCATAGGTCTGTGAATTCAGGAAAGCCAACGAGCAGGTACTCGACACCTGGACTACCTTCCTCTTTTAAGGGCAGGCTTTGTTACAAGATGCTGACAAATGTAAACGTCCACACTGCAATGTTGTGGAAACCTGAGATGAAGAACACTTGACCCACTTCGCCAGTAGAACAATGACAAGCAATCCAATCACACGTACATTAATTAAATGCTCGTGCAGCAACAGCACTCCTTGTAAACTATATCGCACGCTAACATCTTCATTGTTACCTTCTCCAGAAAAGCATTCATTAGAGTGGGTGTGACACACTCAATGAATGTGACACTGCTAAGAGGAAGTCGGCAGCAGATAAACATCATTAACCAATTCTAGAGAGGGATGTTATGTTAAAAGTATAAGATGCAACAAATTGATTTGAAATAAAGATATGTCCGGCTTGTTTATGCCGCTGTCATTTGAGCAGGATATGAGCCAACTGGAGGACAATAACGGACTCAGATGGCAGTGATAACAAGCATTTTGAAATCTTGATATTCAAAAGTATATCATCAATTGGCAGAAAGAGAAGAAAAGGAACGATAGACTGCTTCTGGCTCAGAAGAATGTTTCTCCGTGACAGTGGTCTCTGCGTACCAGCCCTGCTAGCCATTCACATTTAATTTAAATATGCTTCAACGTGAGAATGAAGGACACATTCTTTGTCCTTGTAACAGTTATTCAGTACAGGGGCAAAGCAACTTACAAATCTGCAGAAGCACAGCGATTGAGCTCGCATATGCTGAGTATGTGCTATGAGAAATTGCACGGGGCTCTGCATATGCATACATGGGCTATGCTGCATAAACGTTGTGCATGTGCATGTGAATGTGTAAATGGGAGTGTCTGACTCAACATTGTCTGCCACCATCCTAATGACTCCTTGCAGTTTAATTTAAAAAATAACAGGTTGGAGCAATTTGTCATGTTCTGCCAGCATTAGCAAGTGCATGAGTGATAAGTATCAACTGTCTGTAACAAGCATCATCTATTCACTTCTGTGTGCTTGGCTCATCACTGGGACTAAATGTCCAGAGGTGAGTGCAAAGGACAATTGATTTGGATTTGGCAGCCGAGGATACATTTGTATTTTTCTATCCCAGGAGGTGAGAAAAAGGGTGGCGGGAGTGGAATCAAAAGTATGCTAAAAAGATGAAAAGACTACAAGAGAAAAAAGGACTGTTGAGGCAATAATTGAATGCACTATTGCAAGCATTGTAGATGAAATGGTTTCGCTCCACATTCATGCAAGTGTTTCCAATTCTGGTAAATGGATGATATAATAATATATTCCTTTATTCGTCCCACAACGGGGAAATTTACAAATATCTATTTGATTTGAGATTTCACTGATAGTGTAATCGCAGGTCACACTGCATTTACTAAAAAATAAATACAAAACCAAAGAATTATGAGCAGGAGAAAAGCAGCCCTCAGTCAAAGGTTGAAGTGAAGTTTTACTGGAGGAAGGAGAAATGGGGAGGAGTGATGTTGGTGAAGGGAATTTCAGTGGCACAGTGGCGCAGCGGTGAAGTTGCTGCCTTATGGCACAAGAGACCAGTGTTTGATAATGACTCGGGAGTTTGTACATTCTCCCCGTGACCTGCGTGGGTTTTCTCTGGGATCTCCAGTTTCCTCCCAAACTCCAAAGTACGTACAGGTTTGTAGGTTGATTGGCTTTGGTAAAATTGTAAATGTCCCTAGTGTGTGTAGGGTAGTGCTAGTGTACGGGGATCGCTGGTCGGCGCCGGCGCGGTGGGCCAAAGGGCCTGTTTCCGTGCTGCATCATTAAACTAAACTAATCGCATAGCTTGAGGATAATAGTGATGATACAACAGGTAGAAATATGAGAGCTCAGAATCAGTAGAGAGGCCTGAGAGATGTACCCCCTGAGAAGTTCACAGCAAGGTACATGTGCACCTTCTACTCACATCCTATGTCCAACAAGTAAATTATTTGTAATGTAAAGGGACTGCAACACTTTGATTGTTCACAATGGAATTACAATTTATAAATACTGATACTGGAATAAGATGGAAAATGTCAGGAGTTCCTTTTGCTATGATTGACATTTCTCATGTCTGTTAGATATTCACAAAATATGTTCTGCCTATCGTACAGGAATGATAAACATAACAAAAATCAATAGTTCCTCTCGTGCTTTCTTTTTCAATATATAAAAGGCACCAAACAAATCGATAGCCTATTAGCAATTCTCTTTGAACATATGCGACTAATTTGCTGTTAATATTACGCAGTACAATTCCAAACAAATAAATCTGTGTAGCTTCAGAAGAGAAGCCAGTGAATTCAAAGTTAATCTTGCACACATCTGCGCCTACTGCTGTTTATGCATTGGCCTATTGTCCGACTCTTACAGATTGTGCATGGCTTCAGAAAATGAGAAATTGGAATATGGTGGGAGCATAGAAACATAGAAAGTATGAGTAGGAGTATGCCCTTCGGCCCTTTGAGCCAGCACCGCCATTCAATATGATCATGGCTGATCATCTAAAATCAGTACCCCGTTCCTGCTTTTTCCCCATGTCCCTTGATTCTGTTAGCCCTAAGAGCTAAATCTAGCTCTCTCGTGAAAACATCCAGTGAATTGGCCTCCACTGCCTTCTGTGGTAGAGAATTCCACAAATTCCCAATTCTCTGCGTGAAAAAGTTTTTCCTCATCTCAGTCCTAAATGGCCTCCCCTTTATTTTTAAACTGTGACCTCTGGTTCTGGACTCCCCCAACCATTGGGAACATTTTTCCTGCATCTAGCCTGTCCAATCCCTTAAGAATTTTATATGTTTCTATAAGATCCCCTCTCATCCTTCTAAATTCATCCTTCCAAGATCCTCTCTCAACCTTCTAAATTCCAGTGAATATAAGTCCAGTCAACCCATTCTTTCATCATATATCAGTCGCGCCATCCCGGGAATTAACCTGGTGAGCCTACGCTGCACTCCTGAGCAAAGTACTATAAAAAAACACAGAAGAAATTAGGACATAAATACTTAAGAAAATAGGTACTGAATTAGGCCACTCGGCCCATCAAGCCTGCCCTGCCATTCAAGATGACCATGGTTGTTCTGTCTCAGGCCTCGTATCTTTTTCTGATCGCTTTTATAGTACAAAAAATTACTCTTTAAACACTCTCAATTATCTCGCCTCCATGACCCTTTTGGGTAAAGAGCTCCAGAAATTCACCACCTTCTGCAAGAAGAAGCCCCTAGATAACTGAGTTTTAAAATCCCTCTGATCTTTTAACCAAGTCCCCTCATATGAGTTGTCCCGACCCACGGAAACAATTCAACATCTACACTGTGAAGCAATGCTGCTAAATGGAAGGGATCTATTTGAATTGAGATTTGACAAGGAATTATCTAAGGTCACATTGCATGCACTAAGTAATAAATACAAATACAAAGAGTTTTCAGTTTCAGTAAGACACTCCCTGGATCTTGGAAATGCTGAAGGAATTTGTTTTTTTTTAGTACAACCCTCTCATCCCAGCAATTAGCCTATATGTGTCTTTTCTGAATCTCTTTGGGACTGGTTCCATCACAAGTATCCCTTTCTTAAATAGAAGAACCAAAACTGTGCACAGTATTCCAGGTGTAACCTTATGAGCACTCTATGCAAATGTAACAATTCTTTCATATATCTAGTGTAGGAAAATAACTGCATATGCTGGTACAAATCGAAGGTATTTATTCACAAAATGCTGGAGTAACTCAGCAGGTCAGGCAGCATCTCAGGAGAGAAGGAATGGGTGACGTTTCGGGTTGAGACCCTTCTTCAGACTGATGTCAGGGGGGCGGGACAAAAGAAGGATATAGGAAGATAGAGGGAGAACTGGGAAGGGGGAGGGGAAGAGTGGGACAGAGGAACTATCAAAAATTGGAGAAGTCAATGTTCATACCACTGGGCTGCAAGCTGCCCAAGCGAAATATGAGGTGCTGTTCCTCCAATTTCCGGTGGGCCTCACTATGGCACCGGAGGAGGCCCATGATAGAAAGGTCAGACTGGGAGTGGGAGGGGGAATTGAAGTGCTCAGCACCGGGAGATCAGGTTGGTTAAGGTTAAGGTGTTGAGCGAAATGATCGCCGAGCCTGCTTTTGGTTTCGCCGATGTAAAGAAGTTGACATCTAGACCAGCGGATACAATAGATGTCAACTTCTTTACATTGGCGAAACCAAACGCAGGCTCGGCGATTGTTTCGCTCAACACCTTCGCTTGTTCTGCCTTAACCAACCTGATCTCCCGGTGGCTGAGCACTTCAACTCCCCCTCCCACTCTGACCTTTCTGTCATCTGATTGGATGGTGCCAGAACAACAACCTTGCTCTCGCTATTAGCAAAAACCAAGGAACTGATTGTTGACTTTAGAAGAAGGTCGAGGATCCACAAATCTGTCTTCATCAAAGAGTTGGTAACGAGAGAGTCTAAAACTTCAAGTTCCTAGGGGGTATGGGGAGAAGGCAGGAACGGGGAACTGATTGAGAGTGATCAGCCATGATCGCATTGAATGGCGGTGCTGGCTCGAAGGGCTGAATGGCCTACTCCTGCACCTATTGTCTATTGTCTATTGTGTGCCTATCTCTGAAGGTCTGTCCTGGACCCAGCACATTGATGCAATCATAAAGAACACCCATCAATTCCTCTATTTCCTTAGAAGATTGAGGAGTTTTGGTATGACAATGAATACTCGCTTGAACTTCTCAGGTGCACAGTAGAGAGTATATTAACTGGTTGCATCATGGCCTGGTTTGGAAACTCAAATGCCCAGGAACAAAGGAGATCACAAAAAAGAGGTAAACACTGCCCAGTCCATCATGGTTACTGACCTCGCCACCATCGAAAGGATCTATAAAGAGGCACTCCACATCTTCAAGGACCCTCACCACCCTGGCCATGCTCTCTTATCACTCCTGCCATCGGAAAGGAGGCATCAGAGCCTGAAAACTGAAACGTCCAGGTTCAGAAGCAGCTTCCTCCCATCAACCATCAGGTTATTCCACACTACAATCTACAACTAAACTTTGAACTACAAACTGGCCTGATTGCACTAGGGACTGGGGCTTTGTTTTTGTCTTTGTATAATATTTGTTTTTGTATATTGAACTTCTTCATGTTATTAATTGTGGAGTCTACTGAATACCATGTTTACATTTCCATTGTGCTGCTGAAAGTACAAATTTCATTGTTCAGTTTCGGAACATATGACAGTAAAACACCTGACTCACTTGACTTCTGACTCCCAATACCCCTGATAATCTAGCCTCTATGACCCCTTGGGTTAAAGAAATCCAGAAATTCACCAGCCTCTGCAATAAGGACCTATATATACACTCCATTTTAAATTAAACCCCTCTAATCTTGTAACCATATCCCCTTATTTGTGTCTGTCCTACCAATTCAACATCTACCCTGTTATGTGATTCAGGTAAATGGATGGGATCTATTTGAGTTGAAACTTGTCGGTCAGCACCTCATATTCTGCTTCGGGACCTACAGCCCAATGTTATGAAAATTGAATTCTGCAGTGTTAGATAACTAACTAATAAATCCCCTTCTACCACCCCACCCCCTCCCTTCCCTGTCCCCCACTGAAGTTTCACCAATTTTTCCCACTATTCCACCATTTTTCCCCTCTTCCCTGCCCCCTTCCACCTATATATCTTCCTCTGGCATACATCGTGCACCTCATCTTATCTCACCGCCATTTGTCTGCTTGTAATCTCTGGCTTCTGTTCACCCATGTGCCAAATCAACCCTCCTTACCTGTATCCACCTATCACTTGCCTGGCTATTTTCCATCTCCACCTGTCTTCTAGCTTTCTCCCCTCCTGTCTGAAGAATCAGTCTGAAGAAGAGTCTTGACCTGAATCATCACCTATCCATGTCCTCTAGAGATGCTGCTTGACCTGCTGAGTTATTCCAGCACTTAATGTTATTTGCTCAAGATTCTAGCATCTGCTGCTACTTGTGTCCCCGATATGTAATTTGCCTTCCTAACCACTTGCTGCACTTCCCTGTTTATATATTGCAATTTATGCACAAGTACACTTCGAACCATCTGTACTTCGTTCATCGCCAATCTTGCTCCATTTAGATAATAGTCTGTCTCTAGATTCTTCTCACTGTGGGTTATGACCCCACATTGTGCTATATTAAGCTTCAAGTTTCCACCCACTCACTCAAACTATCTACATCCTGCTGCAGACATGTCCTCCCACCTCTTTCTGTGTTACTGGCAAAGGTGGACACTTTACATTGTGCCCTTTACCCCAGGTCATTAATATACAGACAGCTAAAATGAAAACCAGGAGTAAGACAATGGACCAACATTTCCTCCTCTGTAACCTCCCATTGAGAAAATTTGACAAAGCACTTCCCTGCTAAATAAGAAACCACTTTAGTGCTCACTGTGACCCTCTTTCTTGTTACTCCTGTATCATGGTATAATTAAACATAAGCCAATTAAGGACATAGAGCAGACATTACTAGTCCAGTACAGACCATCAGCCAGCTTTTTGGCTTCATGATTTAGTCCCATGGCAGCTATCCACTTTATACACATCCATTTTATTTCTTTGTTTGATGTGTAAAATGATATCTGTTTGCTTACTTCAAGACTGTGGATTGTACTGTTACATTAATTACCCATGCTGGGCGCTTGATCGAGTCAGCTCTCTTTTGCATTCCAATAAAACGAACTAATTTTCCCAGAGAACACCATCGTTTTATTGTGCGTCATTCCAAAGATTGTAATTTACTTCTATTATTAGCCTTCAACTCCTTTAGAAAGGAGGTGAGGTATTTCTTTAGTGAATCTGTGGAATTCTTTGCCACAGGAGGCTGTGGAGGCCAAGAATGGATATTTTAAGACAGAGATAGATAGATTTGTGACTAGTACAGGTGTCAGGGGTTATGGGAAGAAGGCAGGGGAATGAGGTTAGGACGGCCATGATTGAATGGTGGCGTAGATTTGATGGGCTAAATAGCCTAATTCTGCTCCTATCACATATGACCTTATGACCTTACAACTCAGTATCATGCCTATCAAGTGGCATCTAACCTTTGCTATTATCATTAAAAAATACATTACAAGGTCTCTCCTCCTCTCTCTTATGCATACACAGCTACAGAATACAAAATGAACAATTAAGGGACAGATTTATCATTGAGCAAGGAAACTGGAAACGAGAGTAATGGAACCGATTCTTAGGTTGGATATTCTCTTTCAATGTTTTTGTGCTTCCATGACACCCACAATCCATTCACCGGTAAACAAAGTTGAAGAAACTAAGTTATCACTCCTAGTAGTAATAACAAAATCCGACTCATCTGACAGGTATCCATGCAGCAATTTATATACCATTTAAATTTATGATGTAATTTTGTTTAAACACCTTAGCTTGCAGAATGTCATGAGCTCACACTTGTGATGCATTGTCAATGAGTAAAAGGAGCATCAGTACTTGGATGATTTTTTTCAGACTGCCACTGTTGTAATACAGAACCTATGCCCCAGATGTCTTAGCAATAACCTTTTGGAACGAGATTTTATATTTAGCAAAACACATGGTACTTCAATCGAGAACTGAATGATAGGATCTCTAAATTTTAGGATACTTCAATTTTAATTTTGATACCTTTGTAAAGAGGGAATGCTGTGTATGTACCAACACACAACATAACTGAATCTCACTGAGCACAGTGCTGACTCTGTATGATTTCTTACAAGGCAATTAGACCCATCCCGTGGCGAAAAGCTTTCTGGCACTGGCTGAAACATTACCTTTTATCTAGCACAGAAAGGGAAATCATTTCCCCTCAGAGTTATAAATAGTTTTCATTTCATCCGAGCAATTGTTGGTGGCTTGTGCATAAATGAACAGTAGTTTGTGAACAGTAGTAATGGTCCTGGTAACCTAATGGTAACCTAATGGTACCCATAATGGTAATCTAATGGTACTTTTCTGACCAGTAAGTGTCTAAGATGGAAAGTCATTCCCCCATAAATGATTTTGCCTCTGAACCCTGACCCACAGTGAAAGGTGTATGTTCAACTTTAATTGACCAGGCCCCCGAGTTCAATTATTACAGACCTAGAAAAAGCTGGAGAGAAAGGTCAGGCCACATCTGTGGACGGAGAAATAGCATGAAAGTTTCAGATTTAAAGACTCCTCATCAAAAGTAGGAAGTTAAGGAAATAAAGTAGATTACAAACAGTCGGTAACAGGGGAGAAGGTGGGACTGCTCAGGGATAATGGAGAGAATTTTTGCTTGGAATCAGAGGATGTAGGTGAGGAACTAAATTACTATTTGCATCCGTATTCACCAAGATCGAAGGCACGAATGACCGCGAGTTCAGTGTGGAGAATACTAATATGCAAGGAGTTTCAGAACAAGAAAGAAGTGGTGTTAGTTTTCTTGAACTGCAATAAGGTGGATAAAGTCCTCGTGTCTGATGTGATTTATCCCAGGTTATTGAAAGGAGAGATTGCAGGAGTCTTGATGTAATTTTTTTGCATCTTCTCTAGCCACAGGCAATGTCTTGGAGGACTGGAGAGTAGCTAATGTTGTTGCTGAGTTTAAGAAGGAAGGTAGCATTCAAGAGGGAGCTACATAGAGCTCTTAAGGATAGCGGAGTCAGGGGGTATGGGGAGAAGGCAGGAACGGGGTACTGATTGAGAATGATCAGCCATGATCACATAGAATGGCGGTGCTGGCTCGAAGGGCCGAATGGTCTCCTCCTACACCTATTGTCTATTGTAGAGATAATCAAGGGAATTATTGGTGGGTGAGCCTCACGTCAGAGACAGGGAAGCTATTGGAGAGGAATCTTTGTGATAAGATTTATTTACATTTGGATGAGAATGGGCTGATTAGGGACAGTCAGCATGGATTTGTCAGCAGCCATTCATGTCTGATGAATTTGATTACGTTTTTGGCGGAGATTACAAAGGTGATCAATGAGGGTATTGTCTTCATGGATTTTAGTAAGGCATTTGATAAAGTGCCTCATGGTAGGCTGGTCCAGAACATTATGATACACAGGATCCAGTAATTTAGTCATGTGGATTCAGACCACCCTTACTAATAGCAGACAAAGGGTTGTGTTGGAAGGGTGTTATTCTTGCTGGTTCTCTGTGGCCAGTGGAGTTCTGCAAGGATTTATGCTTGGAAAACAAAACAAACAATAATAGTGCAAAACCAAAATCAATGTAATATCTATAGTTAGTTGGTAACCATCCATCTGCGTGAGATGATGGTGAATATATATATATATATATATATAGATATAGATATATATAAATGATTTGGATGTGAATGTAACTGCAGATGCTGGTACAAATCAAAAGTATTTATTCACAAAATGCTGGAGTAACTCAGTAGGTCAGGCAGCATCTCAGGAGAGAAGGAATGGGTGACGTTTCGGGTCGAGACCCTTCTTCAGACTGATGTCAGGGGGGCGGGACAAAGGGAGGATATAGGTGGAGACAGGAAGATAGAAGGAGAACTGGGAAGGGGGAGGGGAAGAGAGGGACAGAGGAACTATCTAAAGTTGGAGAGGTCAATGTTCATACCGCTGGGCTGTAAACTGCCCAAGCGGAATACGAGGTGCTGTTCCTCCAATTTCCGGTGGGCCTCACTATGGCACTGGAGGAGACCCATGACAGAAAGGTCAGACTGGGAGTAGGAGGGGGAGTTGAAGTGCTCAGCCACCGGGAGATCAGATTGGTTAAGGTGGACTGAGCGAAGGTGTTGAGCGAAACGATTGGTCAGAAGAGGTCAGAAGAGGTGTCCCAATCCAAAATGTTGTCCCTCTATTCCCTCCACAGATGCTGTCTAATCTGTTGAGTAACCCTAATATCTTGATTTTTGGGATAATAACAATATTAGCTGCACAGGCTCGGCACACGTGAACATTCCTCAGCACTGTAACTAAGAAGTGAAAGACAAATCACTACCCTACCTGCTTAAGGCATTAAATGCTGGCCGTGTTAGAGTTCCCTACATATGTCAAAGAAATTCTTGAAGAAGTGACTGTTCCAAGGATACTCCAGCTTCACGATCCATCATCAATTAGCTAACTAAGTACCACATGACAACCCAGTCTGCAACTGGGTTTACTCCAGCAAAGCGGTTGATGCATCATAATCCTTACATGCAGTTTTGTTGGTTAGTCTAGCTCAGAACAGACAATGGAGTGACAGCAATTAAAGAAAAAGGCAATGATTCGAAAAAGAGAAAGGCAATTTTGCTTGAATGAGAAAGTTAGAGTCATCAGACCAGTGAGCAAATATGAAAATTGGCAATAAAACCTTTGTGAAGTATTCCAAACGTGTCAATCAAAAAGGTACTGTGTTTATCTTGAAAATCATGTCTGAAATGGCCATATGAATCGCAAGTAACAATTTCATTGATCCGTTTCGGGCTGTATGACAATTAAACACTCTTGACTCTTGATAACCATTGCCAGACACCTGAAAATGCTGAAGTGCATGAAGGTGAATTGGTTCCAAATATCAGCACATCATAAAGTACTACTGTTGGGTACAAGAACAACAAGAATCAAGAAGTTGTGAATTTATCAGTTCCAGGAATGACTTTGTCTGGAGGTAACATCAACTCAAGAAGCAGGTCCACAGATTGAATCTGTAACAGATGTGCATGTCTATGTGAAGTTGTCACACACATTTTGTTCACACAAACCAGCTTTAGTACACTAAATCAGCAAGGTGAACCTTGATAAAAAGAAACAATGCTGACAGTTACAATAAAACAGAAAATGTGTCCTTGAAACTGATGTGCGAAATAGACCATGAGTTCTGCCTGCTTGCCAGGACAAGAGAACATGGGAGATGCACCTTAACGACCCTGACTCCTGAGTCATGATCAGTGGAGAATGGATGTGTGAACAGCGTCTGTTGACCAGATTAAAACATTACATTCTTACAAAATAACAGCAGACGGACATACAAACAAATTAACATATGAAGTAGAGGCAGTCACCCTTTAATGTTGAATCTGTTTCTCCATTTAATAAGATTGCAACTGATCTGATTGTAACCTCCTATCTGCACATGGTAATCTCTTACCACCTTGCTAATCAAGTATCAAGTGGCACGTGGATCTGTGGAATCATGTTCTTGAAAGCTTTCTGCAGGTTACGTTTTTGCGAGGTGACATTATAATGATACATTGTAATGAATGAACAAGAGACAACTCTCTGCAGAAGCCTGAATAAATCCCCAATCTCTGTTCATTGTTCACTCTAACAGCTGTGGGTCTTCTGGCACCTGACAGTCTTCTGATCAACTGCTGTTGGTCCCCACGTAATTTTGGCATCAGATGTCCAAGCCTGCACTTGGCAGCTGTGCAATGTCAGCTGAAGCATGGTAAAGATTCACCAGCTTTAATGAAACAACAATCATACTGTTGTATGAACAAGCATTGGTCCTCATCAGTGCATTGTTACTGTCTCCGGCTTGTCATCAGACTCCAGGTATTGGAAAGCGCAAACTGTCAATGCAATGTGCACAGGGCGGGATTAAACGTGTACGCATTCCCTTACAAAACATTGGAAAGGCAGAGAATAAAATGGAAACAGAGAAATTTCCACAGAGTGAAGCAGCAGTAAAATGTTAAGAAAGACACAAAGTGCTGGAATAACAGAATGGGCCAGGCAGCATCTCTGGAGAACATGAATAGGCACCATTTTCAATCAGCATCTGGTGGGTGGGGGGGGGGGGAGGGGGAGATAGCTGGGGGGGGGGGAGGGAGATAGCTGGGGGGGGAGGGGGAGATAGCTGGGTGGGGGTGGGATAATGGGATAAAGCCTGGTAAGTGAAAGCTGGATTTCAATAAGGTGGGTCAACCTCAATCTCTGGGTTGCTAACCTTTTTTAATTCCCCTTCTCATCCACATATTGTCCTTTTTGACCTTGGCCTCCTCCATTGCCAGAGTGAGGCCACATGTAAACTGAAGGAACAGTACCTCATATTTTGTTTGAGTAACTTACAATCAATGATGTGAACATTGAATTCTCCAATTTCAGATAAACAACCGTCGTCCCCCCTCTTTTTCCCCCTCTTCCCTGTGCCTTACTTGGGTGCACACCCATTTCTCCCTTTCTCATTCCCTCCATCCCTTTCCCCCTATATTCCTTCCTCTGACTTTAGATTGCACTCCACTTTTATCCTTATATCACACTTTTTGTCTTTTCGCCTCTGGCCTTTGTCCAACCATCTGCCATTCAAATACCCCCCTCACCTGTATCCACCTATCACTTGCCCGGATTTAAACAGCTACCATCTCTCTTCCAGCTTTCTCTCCCCTACTGCAATCTAACGAGGGCCCCAACCTGAAACGTCACCTATCCATGTTATCCACAGATGCTATCTGACCTGCTGAGTTACTGAGTTTAGAAGAGATATTTTTAAAGTTTATCATTGGCCATTACGTATTTAAACCATGAAAAATAATTTCTAAATGGTCTTAAGAAAATAGAAGAGGGAGGCCCATTTTTTTTCTCGTAAAACTGCATCTGTAGTTCCTTGTGTCTAGCTGTAAATTGTGTTAAAATATTTGTTTAAGAAACAGCTCATGGATAGATTGTACAAAGAGAATATTTCATAGTGCAGCAATTTGCCTCAATTAATTTATATCATATCATATCATATATATACAGCCGGAAACAGGCCTTTTCGGCCCTCCAAGTCCGTGCCGCCCAGCGATCCCCGTACATTAACACTATCCTACACCCACTAGGGACAATTTTTACATTTACCCAGCCAATTAACCTACATCTTTAGTTCCCATTAATAAAATACCAATGTCACTACACAGACAAATAATTCCCCTGCCATCTATCTGTTCCCTTGTGTTAAGAGTCTGCTGAAAGAATATTGACTTTGGGATGGCCTCATATCCTATCTCCATAGACCATTACAAGGTTAATCACTATTCTGTTTTTTTGAAAAATGCTGATCTTTTTTAAAGATTTTGTTTTTAATTTGACTCCAAATCTTCTTGAATGTAGTACAACAATGTAAATCTATATCTAAACAACAAACAGTAGAAGGATCCTTTCAAGCAATATTTCCACCTGAAACCTGAAAGATTCATGGCCATATTTCCTAAATGAAGCAGGTCCACAGAGATCAACATTTTTACTTGTAGCCTCCGTTAAAACTAATGTTACATTATACTCCCAATCAAAACAATAACGAAACAGTTTGTATAAAGTTTTGCTTGTTCTATTTTAGATTTGGAAGAACATTAAAATATGACACTTTATGCAATACAAGACATTGCAGCAATTCAACACCCCTTTCTCTGGGGCAAATAAGGCAATTGTTTACTCCAAGTCTATTTCCAGATAGACGCAGAAGAAGGCTATTAGTCCTGTCCTGGTCTCTGAGAGAATGAGCCAAATAACCCCTGGTCCCTGCTCTTTTTCCTGATGTCTGATAGGTTCTACATTTCAACGATTTGCTCAATCCCACTTTGCAAATTACAAATGAAACTGCTTTCATCATTCGAGCTGTCAGTGCCTGCCTGATCATAACAATTTGCATTGTAAAAAAATCCTTGCCTCTCTGCTAGTTCATTCGTCAATTATCTTAAACCTGTGACTCCCATTTATCAGCCCAGCTGCCAACTTATTTACTGTATGAAAACACACAATTAAATCTGTCTTTGATGTTCATTACATTGAGAATAGCAATACTAGCTTCATCAGCGAGGTGAAATGGACACAGTAAAGAATTACAGAGTACTTCATCACCTGACACAAATACCTTGCTGCCAGACTCCAGGCATCTCATTAGCTACCATCTGTAATAACAGTTGGAATGCTGACCTTGATCATTTTACAGACTGATCTTCTTAGCTAGAAATTGGTTAGATTATGCTTGCTGTCATGGATGAAATTCATTCCCAGTTACAAGCATTAAAAATGCATCATGGTGCAGGCCATCCCATAGTGTCCTTGCCCAACCATGGACACCCTTTACAATTGAACGAGCACCAATAATATTACTATTTTTAAATCACTGATGTTCTTTGTTCTTGGTTCTTGGTCCTCCAAAATATTCCAGATGGAATTTAAACTGGAGGTGGCGGAGTATGGACTTAAGCAAGAAGGGCTTCTTGGAGAAGAGGAGCTGTCTTAAATTTAGTTGCGTCTGGTTCCAATTAAACGAGAGCAAGTCTGAGGTCATCCTATTCGCCCCCCCCCCCCCCGCCCCCTCCGACTCCATCAAATCGATAACAGGCAGTCTTGGAAGCCTATCCTGCCTAGTCAAACCGCATGTCAAAAACCTCGGCGTGATATTTGACTCTGCATTAAAATTTGACAAGCAAGTCAACGCTGTGGTAAAAGCCAGCTTCTTCCAACTTCGTACCATAGCTAAAATCAAACCTTTCCTCCAATTCGACGACACTGAAAAAATCATTCACGCTTTCATTTCCTCCCGCCTAGACTACTGCAACTCCCTATACACTGGGATCAGCCAATCTTCCCTGTCCCGCCTGCAACTGGTCCAAAACGCCGCAGCGAGACTCCTGACGGGTACCCATAAAAGGGACCACATCACGCCGATTCTGGCCTCTCTCCACTGGCTCCCTGTACGGTACAGAATCAACTTCAAGCTCCTCCTATTCACGTATAAAGCCCTAAATGGACACCCCCCCCCACATCAAAAATCTTCTAACCCACCTCTCTAACTCCAGGTCCCTCAGGTCGGCCGACTTGGGGCTACTCACTATCCCGCGGTCTAGGCTTAAGCTCAGGGGTGACCGCGCTTTTGCGGTTGCAGCTCCTAGACTGTGGAACAGCATCCCTCTCCCCATCAGAACTGCCCCCTCCATCGACTCCTTTAAGTCCAGGCTCAAAACCTATTTCTACTCCCTAGCGTTTGAGGATCATTGAGGAGGCGCTGTGAACTGTTTGCGTGCTACTGTATGTTTCATTTTTTCCTTAATACCTAATCAGATGTACAGCACTTTGGTCAACGTGGGTTGTTTTTAAATGTGCTATACCAGTGGTTCCCAACCTTTCAAATATAGCGACCCATTTTAGAACAAGCAATCATGAAGCGACCCCAACCCTTAAAATATCTTATATATACATTCGGTTTTTGTACAACAAACTGCCATATATTGCGATTATTGAATTATAGATTATTTATTCATAAAAAATTCCAAAGCTCCTACAAACATTAATTAATTGCAAATCAATTCAAAATTGTTCGAACACACAAATTTCCACCGTTATGTAAAATATGTTTATGAACTGACTTTAATGAGACGGCTGGTATTGCAGTTTTTTAGCTAGCAATTCTATCCTGGGCTCCGTTGTCGATATGGCACACCTCAAGTCGTCTTCCAGATTTAATTTATTTCGGTATTTGTTTTTAAGGATGAGAAGTTGGGAGAATGCTGCTTCACATAAGTAAGTTGTTGGGAAGGGCAATAAATTCCTTATCGCGATTTCTGATATTACTGGGAATTTTTGGAAACTTTTTGCCCAAAATTCTTGTAGTTGCAATTCACCAAACCATGATTTAGCTTCAAAATTGTTTTTTAAGTCGATGAACTCTTCTTCTGCTGCTTCAGGGATATTAGATACATTGGCATTGAATGGGTTGATTGTAAGGGAGAAAGATTTGCAACATTCATCAGGAAAATAACTTCTTAATCGAACAGTAAGAATTTCCAAATGCTCTTGTATCAAGCTATATAAGTCATCGATGTTAATTTCATTTGCCGCTTCTTCAACAAATTGGACAAGTGTTGGGAACATGTATAATTTCTTATGGTTAATTTTGGTGATCCAGAGTTCCAATTTCATTTTGAAAGACGATATGTTTTCAGACAAAGATATTATCGTACTTTCCTTACCCTGTAATCCTGTATTAACACTATTAAATATCTCAAAAATGTCGACCAGGTATGCCAATTTGCACAACGTAAATTCATCCGTCAACAATGATTCATATTCGCTTGCATTTTGAGAATCGAGAAATATTTGAAGCTCTCCTCTTAATTCAAAAAATCTCTTCAACGCCTTTCCTTTCGAGAGCCATCTTACCTCTGTGTGAAACAATAGTGCTTCATGCGTTGATCCCAAATCCTCACATAAAACTTTGAAGAGCCGTGTTGCAAGTGGCCTTGATTTAACGACATTTACTGCTTTAATCACTCGGTTAAGCACTTCTTTCAATGGTTCAGGTAACGTCTTGGTAGCTAATACTTGTCGATGAATCATGCAGTGAGTCCCAATTACTTCTGGAGTCACTTTTTTAACCAACGATTGGAAGCCAGACTTACAGCCGAGCATTGCAGGTGCCCCGTCAGTACAAACTCCGCATAATTTCTTCCATTCAATTGAATGTTCATTAAAGAAATCATCAATTAAATCAAAAATATCAGCAGCAGTAGTTGAAGTTTGCAGAGGCTTACAACACAAGAATTCTTCTTTAATTTTTTCATTTTTATAATAACGAACATACACAAGAAGTTGTGCAAAGTTTGTCACATCAGTAGTTTCATCAAGCTGTATGCTGAACAGCCCAGTTGGAGTTTCTTTTAATTCTTGAATAATTTGGCATAAAATATCCTCGGACATATCTGTTATCCTTCGTTTTACCGTATTGTTTGACACGGATAGAAGCGATAATTTATTTACCGCTTCAGGACCGATCATGAGACGTACAATATCTTTGGTGCATGGAAAAATAAGATTCTCAGCTATTGTGTGTGGCTTTTTAGCACGTGCTATTCTTAATGCAACCGTGTATGAAGCTTCAATGGCGGCTACATTTTTGTTTTGAAATAATCCACTGCTATCAAGCCGGCGGCTTTTGACACCAACAACTTTTGCTTTAAAAAAGTCAATACTTTTATCTTTCAAATCAGGGTGCTTAGTTTCGAGATGTCTTTGAAGTTTAGCTGGTTTCATAGACTCATGAGCAAGAACTTCCAAACATACTACACACTGTGGTCTTTCCACACCTGCATTAACTATGTCAGTGAATCCCCATTTCAAGAAATCATCACTGTACTTTCTCTTTCTTACACTCATTTTTAAAGGGTTAAGAATCACTCGAACAAAACTAACTACGTGTCACTGCAAGCGCGCGTACAACACTAGGTAAGTGGGAGGAGCGACAGCGGTGGCGCGACCAAGACAAAACAGAAACCAAACATGTTCAATACTGGCTTGAGTGACAACACGTTGTGTTGAGTGACTTAGGGAACTGTTACATTTAGTTTCATAGTATGAATTTATATAACTATCTTAATATGCATTTCACCGTGTTTTATATAATATTCATATCAGCTCAAAATCATTTAACGACCCCATGGCATTGGTGTCGCGACCCCGTTTGGGGTCGCGACCCACAGGTTGGGAACCACTGTGCTATACAAATAAAATTGACTTGACTTGACTTGACTTGGTTGAGTACTATAGTCGGGTGTAGACTATTTCATGCTTTATTTGTGTGAGGGAAGAATGAATTGCTATACACATCTGTCTTGATAGCTGGTATCTCAAATTGAATCGAATGCCCTCGTCTGCTCCTGATAGGTTTGTGTTTGGTGTAGATGTGGTAATCTATGTCCAGCTGACCATTTAACATTTTGTAAAAACAGGTCAAATGGTGGGCTTAACGTCTGTCTTGGAGACTGTTCCACCCCAATGAATTTAGAAGTTCGGTAACACTTGCTTCGTATGTAAATACATACACTCATTCCCGATGTAAATACATACACTCATTCCCGATGTAAATACATATACTCATTCCCGATGAGGTAGTTTCCTCTCTCTCTCCACTTTTAATCATTGTACTTTCTTATCAGTCTTTTGTACTTTTGATGCCATGTGATATATTATGGTGGAGGTATTTGTCACCAGAGTGAATGATTTTGCATATGTTCCGACTTATGCACAAAATTAATGTCTGTGAAAACGGAAGGTAGACATAAAACGCTGGAGTAACTCAGCGGGTCGGGCATCATCACTGGAGAGAAGGAATGGGTGGCGTTTCGGGTCGAGACCCTTCTTCTGACTTTTCGGCTTTGAGGCCATTTTTCCTTTTCTTCCTTTTTTGTGAAAACGGAACCAGTTCATTACCTGGGGCTGGTCTGTGTGGAATGTGCATTGTATCAGTTCCAGCAAAGTTCATGGGAACAGATTGTGGGAAGGGATACTGCATGCAATTACTGCTCCATCAGAAGCAGCCAAGAAAGAATTTCAATCCTTACCTATGAAAATCTGTTTGACTACCATAGCTGCTGTCACATTTGGGGGATGAACATTTTCAGTTGTGTGAGAGAGACATAGCATTTAGTGACCGAGTATGGAACTCCCCATCCACAAATCCTAAAGATGCAAAAGTGAATTGAAAGAAAATGTTTCCGACTAATAAAAACTATTCATTGATTAAATAAGTTAAAAAATAGATTAAAAATAGAATAAAAACAAATGAAATGCTCAAAACACGTAGAAATTATTTAAAAAAAATCTTTGTAATTAGCAAAGAGTTGCAACTTTTCCTGTTAATCTGCAGGCTTGGAAGTTCAGATCCTATGTTCCACATAGTGTGGGGTATCAGAGAGGGAGTTCCCCAACACAATGTGGGGAATTCCCAACAAGCCTGACCTCCTGTGGCTCGACAGAGAGTAAAATAGGAATAATTGACCCGTGCTGTCCTGTTGTCATAGCCTCAGCGCAGGTCTTAAATTTAAGTCCGTTTGCATAGCTGAACAAATTTCATTTGGACTTAGTGCCACAGCAAACAGGATTCAAACCAAAAATAGACACTAAATGCTGGAGTAACTCAGCAGGACAGGCAGCATCTCTGGATAGAAGGAATGAGCGGCACTTCAGTTTGAGACCCTTCTTCAGAGCGGCTATTCAGCCAAGGTATTTCCATGTTTTCATCTATTCGAAGTCAGTATAATTATTCTTCCTGTATTGTCTTCCTTTTAAACCATATTATCTTGTTAATGTTTTCTGAAGTGAAATGCGTTCCCAGCCAATATGCCATAATTTCTGTCAATCATTTCGGGAAGTTGCCGAACTATATTCTGTCAGAAAATGGATACAATGCGACAAAGTTCCTTGGCCATTAAACCAGACACTTGTAAGTTGCATTATTACACTCTCAATGTCAGCAAAGCCACTAAATAATGACCAAAGAAAACCAATTAACAGGTCAATGAACTGTTGCAACATGCTAAATATGACTTGAGTAAATTTTGTCTGGTGCTTTATTATCACTTTGACCTTTTGCTCTAGTTGCTATTGCAGTCACAGTCTACAGTTAACATTATGGATTATGCTATCAGCAGTGAAGCAACAGTGCGTCTCAGTGACCTCAAAGAAAGGAACTAGCAGTCTCTGTTGTGCAGGAACCGGTGGAGGATATTTAATTGCTGAGAGCACGTTCCTGATTTACACATTAAGCAATATTAAAAGAATCTTGAATTTGCTGTCACTTTCACGGTGTAATAACAGTAATTGCTGCCAGGTTTAAGTACTTTATACAGTCAGGAAAACTAAAACTTGATACAGAATGATGAGTGGGTGGAATGAGTGATTGCAAAGAGAATGGTCTCTTTAAATGGCTTTTGAACTGAGTGTTCCTGCAGTACTTTTTACTTAATCCTTATGTGAGTGTTAGTTAGGCAACTTTGTCTGCATGTTACAGTGTTCTATTGATTATAAAGCAGTCAGGGTTAGGCTGAAACAGTGAAAGGGATTAAAACTTTCCTTTTTTAAACTTCATGTAAAATGCCAAGGTTGTCTAACCTGATGAATGACAGGCCTTTTGCTAATCACAATCATTCTTCACTAAAATGCTCCGTGTAACCTTCTCTCTCAGACTGAATGATTCTAATGCTCTGTCCATTCCTCTGTAAACTTAGTCTGTAATAAGATGAACCACATGCACTAGGAAGACCTTGAGCTGAAATTCTGACCTGACCTCATTGAGGACACGGTACAGGACCATGGATAGTCTCAGTAATGCTGGTGTGCAGGAGAGGGAAATCAACAATGAGAAAAATCCCCACTGATGTGACTGATTTGGCCCTTCGAGCGGTGCAGGCTCGAAGGGCCGAATGGCCTACTCCTGCACCTATTTTCTATGTTTCTTTTCTATGTGCTTTCAACACAAATCTCGTGTGGTAAAATATCATAGTGCCCCTTTCACATTCCCTGCAGAATATTCCAAAATGTTTTACAACCAACAATTGCATTTTACCACTGTAGTCGTATTGTAATATAGGAAATTTGAAGGCCAATTTGTACAAGGTATTCTCCCACAAACAGCAATTGGAAATTTGCTATTATCCTGAGCAAGACAATTTTACCCACTGTAAATCGTCTGAAAATTGTATTTAAATCATCCATTCATTTGGTCCAGGTCAATATTAAGCTGCTTGTTTACATAACCATGAATGTTTAGAGGCACAGCGTAGAAACAGGCCCTTCGGCCCACCGAGCCCGCGCCAACCAGCGATTCCCGCACACTAACACTATCCTACACATACTAGGCACAATTTACAATTTTAACCTGCCAATTAGCCTACAAACCTGTGCGTCTTTGGAAGTTGGGAGGAAACCGGAGCCCCCGGAGAAAACCCACACAGGTCACGGGGAGAATGTACAAACTCCATACAGACAAGCACCGGTAGTCAGGTTCGAACTCGAGTCTCTGGTGCTGCAAGGCAACAACTCCGTTGCTGCGCCACTGTGCTGCCCAGAATGTGTTATGTTAAAATCTATTGAAAACAATAAGTTTATGATATGAATGAGATAAGCTATTCTATTGAATGTTGACTGAGGAATAAGTATTTACCAGACCACCAGATAGAATTCTACTGCTCTTCCTCAAAATAATGCCCTCCTGAGAGGGCTTCAGTTTAATATTTTGTCAGAAAGGAAGTACTGGGCCTTCCCCTTTTGTTTTCTTAAGACCATCTAGAAATAATTTTTCATGGTCTGAGTACTTGACACCCAATGATAAACTTCTAAAATATCAATGTACATCGGCCAGTTTGCACACAGCAGGGTAATGTTGGCTGTATAATCTGTTTTAGTGTTGTTGATTAGGAGATAAACATTGGCATTATTATAAATCTTTTTTTCAAGCTTCATTTACCTTGGAGAGATCAACGTATCTCAAATATCTGGGCATATCAGAGCACTCTGGAGCATTCGTCTGACTCCGGCAATGTGGATTACGCACACTGCTCCCGAGTATATTCCTTGCAAATCTACGTTCTCGCAACAACAAAGTGGACAAACTGCAACTCCTGTGCCAAACAAACAAGGACCTCTCGATACACTGCCCTGTGCTTCATCGAGACCTGGCCGTGTGAGTCGACCCTGGACAATGCGCTGCAACTGGCTGGCTTTCAACTACACAGAGAAGCGGAGGCAGTGGGGAAATCAAGAGACGGTGGAATATGCACCGTCAAATTCCTTGTATGTACATATACTTGGCTAATAAACTTATTCTGATTCTGATAATATAACAGGTCTATCAAAATGGACACTAACAATAAGACTGTCTGACCCGAAACATCACCCATCCTTGTTCTCCAGAGATGCTGCCTGACCCGCTGAGTTACTCCAGCACTTTGTGTCTCTTTTTATTCCTTCGCCTTGTGAACCCCTGCGTTGAAGAAATAGACTGCACTTATTTGTGGATCTTGATATGTTTTGACTTATTGTCAGTGTCCATTTTCATGGGCATGATATATTATCTGGCACTTTGTCATGATGGGCTTTATCTCTGTGTGAGTATTGACAGTGAGTTAGTGGTAACAGGCTTCAAAATAGTCAGAACATTATGGACAGGGACAGAATCTGTTTGGTATAGCTGAGCTTTACCAAGGACATAAAACATTGTTAAAGGTGCAGTCTCTAATCTCAATGAGATTTGTTTATCTCTCCAGGATAAATGAAGCTTGAAGAAGGATTTATAATGATGCCAAAGTTTATCTCTTAACCAAGAACACTAAAACAGATTATCCAGCCAATAATACCCTGCTTTGTGCAAACTGGCTGATGTGCATTGCTTTTTTAGAAGTTCAGTTCAGTTCAATTTTGTTTATTGTCAGGTGTAAAGTGAAATGCTTTTGTTGCATGCTAACCAGTCAGCAGAAAGACAATACATGATTAGTCAATCCATTTACAGTGATAAGGGAATAAAGTTTAGTGCAAGGTAAAGCCATCAGAGTCTGATCAAGGATAGACCAAGGGTCACCAAAGAGGTAGATAGTAGTTCAGCACTGCTCTCTGGTTGTGGTGGGATGATTCAGTTGCCTGACAGCAGCTTGGAAGAAACTGTCCCTGAATCTGGTGGTGTGCGTTTTCGCACTTCTACAACTAGAAGTTGATCATTGGCTGTTCAGTACTTAGACCATGAAAAATAATTTCCAAATGGTCTTAAGAAAAGAGAAGAGGGAGGACCAATTTTTGAAAACCAGCATCTGCAGTTCCTTGTTTGTAGGGTAAAGGAAGACATGACTTATAGAAATATGATTGAACTCAAATTCCTATGTAAAATTTTAAGCATTTGTCAGGACAAGGAAGTTAGTTACAGAAATACAATTTTTTTTTCAGTTATTGAATAAATGTAGCATCTAGTTAATAGAAAAGATAATCAGTCTCCAAAAACAAACTGCTTACATGTAATCTCCCCGCAGAAAATTGTAACATTGTAACATCCATTAATACATGAAGACCATTGAAACTAGCCATTTGGCATAGAACATTCTAATCATGTACCATGCACTGTGCAGAAAAAGACAATAAACAAATGCAAGTGTTATTCAACCCTCAGTGTAATTGTTCTTAGCTCACATATGGAAAAATTGTTTTATAATAATAATAATAATAATAATGCATTTTATTTATATAGCGCTTTTCATATACTCAAAGACGCTTTACAGAGATTTTGAGAACATAGGGAAATTAATAAATAGATAAATAAGTAAATAAATAAATGAACAGAGAAAGGAGACAGAAGGTGAGGTGACCTTCAGTGGTTGAAGGCAGTACTGAACAGGTGAGACTTCAGCGATGTTTTGAATGTGGTGAGTGTAGAGGAGTCTCTAACGGTTTGGGGTAGTTAGTTCCATAGGGTGGGAGCAGTGATGGAGAAAGCCCTGTCCCCCCAGGATCTGAGTTTGGTCCGGATGTGGGGGGATAGGAGATTGGCAGCGGCAGAGCGGAGGGTGCAGGTGGGAGTGTGCCTGTGGAGGAGGTCGGTCAGGTAGGATGGGGCCAGGTTATGGAGGGCTTTGTAGGTTATGAGGAGGATTTTGTACTGGATTCTCTGGAGGATGGGGAGCCAGTGGAGTTTATAAAGTACGGGGGTGATATGGTCATGGATCGAGATGTGTGTGAGTAGACGGGCAGCGGAGTTTTGAATGTATTGAAGTTTATTGATGATTTTTGAGGGTGCGCCATAGAGGAGGCTGTTGCAGTAGTCCAGACGGGAGGTGATGAAGGCGTGGATGAGGGTTTCTGCAGCTGTGGAGGAGAAGGATGGACGGAGACGGGCAATGTTTTTGAGGTGGAAGAAGGCTGTCTTTGTGATGTGTTTGATGTGTTTGTCGAAGAAGAATTTTATGGACAATTCTCAGGAATATACCCCTTACATAACCCAGGGATTGCTTGTGTGGGTGACTTTTTACTTTAGAATATTATCAGTTTAAATTTATGATGCAACTTATGATATTAGTTCCAGTAGTATAAGATTGAACAGCCAGTAACAAGCTACAAGGCGTTGATGGAATTATTGAATCTAGCTCTCTAGTTGCAATCTATTCAAATCTTACTAATTCTCATTGTGAACCAGAGGAGATATATGAAGACTTATTTTCCACTGAGTGTTATCACGAGTTATTATCTGGTTAGCCCTGCTTGAAAGGATGGTATATGCAGATTCAATGGCAACTCTCAAAAGGGCATCGGACATATAATTGATAAAATCAATAGGGCCAGTAAGTGCATAGAAACATAGAAACATAGAAAATAGCTGCAGGCGGAGGCCATTTGGCCCTTCAAGCCAGCACCGCCATTCATTGTGATCATGGCTGATCATCCACAATCAGTAACCTATGCTTGCCTTCTCCCCATATCCCTTGATCCCACTAGCCCCTAGAGCTCTATCTAACTCTCTTTTAAATTCATCCAGTGAATTGGCCTCCACTGCCTTCTGTGGCAGAGAATTCCACAAATTCACAACTCTCTGGGTGAAAAAGTTTCTTCTCACCTCAGTTTTAAATGGCCTCCCCTGTATTCTTAGACTGTGTCCCTTGGTTCTGGACTCCCCCAAAATTAGAAACATTTTTCCTGCATCTAGCTTGTCCGATCCTTTCATAATTTTATACGTCTCTATAAGATTCCCTCTCATCTTTCTAAACTCCAGTGAATACAAGCTCAGTCTTTCCAATCTTTCCTCACATGACAGTCCCGGGAATTAACCTTGTGAACCTACGCTGCACTGCCTCAATAGCAAGGATGTCCTTCCTCAAATTAGGAGACAAAAACTGCACACAACACTCCAGATGTGATCTCACCAGGGACCTATACAACTGCAGAAGGACCTCTTTACACCTATACACAAATCCTCTCGTTATGGCCAACGTGCCATTAGCTTTCTTCACTGCCTGCTTTACCTGCACACTTACTTTCAGTGACTGGTGTACAAGGACACCCAGGTCTCGTTAATCTGCCTCCTTCTTTTTGCAGCCAAAGTGGATAACCTCACGTTTATCTACATTATACTGCATCTGCCATGCATCTGCCCACTCACTCAACCTGTCCAAGTCACCCTGCAACCTCCTAACAGCATCTTCACTGTTCACACTGCCACCCAGCTTTGTGTCATCTGCAAACTTGCTAGTGTCATTTCTAATTCCATCATCCAAATCATTAATATATATTGTAAATTGTGGCGGCCCCAGCACCGAGCCTTGCGGCACTCCACTCGCCACTGCCTGCCATTCTGACAAGGACCCGTTTATTCCTATTCTTTACTTCCTGTCTGCCAACCAATTCTCTATCCATGTCAATATCCTACCCCCAATATCATGTGCTCTAACTTTGCCCACCAATCTCCTGTGCGGAACCTTATCAAAGGCTTTCTGAAGTCCAGATACACTACATCCACTGGCTTGCCTTCATCCATTTTACTTGTCACATCCTCAAAAAATTCCAGAAGATTAGTCAAACAGGATTTCCCCTTCATAAATCCATGCTGACTTGGACCAATCCTTTTACTGCTATCCAAATGCACCGTTATTACTTCTTTAATAATTGACTCCAGCATCTTCCCCACCACCGATGTCAGGCTAACTGGTCTATAATTCCCCATTTTCTCTCTCTCGCTCCTTTCTTGAAAAGTGGGATAACATTAGCTACCCTCAAAACCACAGGAACTGATCCTGAATCTATAGAACACTGGAAAACGATCACCAATGCACCCATGATTTCTAGAGCCACCTCCCTGAGTACCCTGGGATGCAGACCATCAGGCCCTGGGGATTTATCAGCCTTCAGTCCCATCAGTCTACCCAATACTATTTCTCACCTAATGCAAATTTATTTCAGTTCCTCTGTCCCCCTAGATCCTCCGTCCTCTAGTACATCCGGGAGATTGTTTGTGTCTTCCTTAGTGAAGACAGAACCGAAGTACCTGTTCAATTCTTTAGTTTAGTTTACTCTTCTGCCATTCCCTTGCTACCCATAATAATTTCACCTGTTTCTGCCTTCAAGGGACCCACATTTGTCTTTACTAATCTTTTTCTCTTAACATACCTAAAGAAGCTTTTACTATCTTTATATTCTTGGCCAGCTTACCCTCGTACTTCATCTTTTCTCCCTGTATTGCCCTTTTTGTTACCTTCTATTATCCTTTGAAAGTTTCCCAATCCTCTGGCTTCCCGCTACTCTTTGCTATGTTATACATCTTTTCTTTTAGTTTTATTCCATCCCTAACTTCCCTTGTCAGCCACGGTTGCCTCTTGCCCCCCTTAGAATCTTTCTTCGCCTTTGGAATGAAATGATCCTACATCCTCTGGATTATGCACAGAAATTCCTGCCATTGCTGTTCCACCGTCATTCCTGCTAGGATCCTTTTCCAGTCGACCTTGGCCAGCTCTTCTCTCATGCCTTCATAGTCCCCTTTGTTCAACTGCAACACTGACAGTTCTGATTTAACCTTCTCCCTCTCAAATTGCAGATGAAAACTAATCATATTATGGTCAGTACCTCCTAGCGGTTCCTTTACCTTGAGCTCCCTTATTAAATCTGGTTCATCGGACAACACTAAATCCAGAATTGCCTTCTCTCTGGTAGGCTCCAGTACAAGCTGCTCTAAGAATCCATCTTGGAGACGGGATATGTTGGATAACTTTTTATACTGAACCAATGAAGAGATGATAGGCTGAATGACTGAATTTGTACTGTGACATTTTATGATTCCAGAAGTACTGTATCCTCAACACAGCAATGCATTACAATAAATATCGCTAGTTTTTCCGCATGCAAGATGTTGGTTGGGCAAACATTAGCATCTGTTTCATAAAATATGCTCACTGTAATTGTATATTAATAAAAATGTCTTTCAACATGCCCTGACTGGATTTAATTGATATTCTAGTGATAACATGATTTTGTTTAATACGTGGTATATGTTGTAATATTGGTGCTTACGTGGGTTCAATATTAAAGCAGCATATTAAATTAATTGCATTAGCAAGGAGTTTCTGCATAAATATAATTTATGTGACCTATCAAAGCCAGTCATTTTCACAATTTATTCCTTCCGTACCATCAATTTGCGGTTAAAAAAAAACATTGTCATTAATATTTCTAAAACCCAGTCCTAATGGATTCTATCCAGCTCCATTTCAATGGTCCAATTAAACACAAATGATCTTCTGTAGTAGGTTATTCAACATCTTTTATCCTGAGTAAGGTCATTTTATCCATAGCTAATTCTTCTGAAAATTGTACTTCTCTCAACTGTTCCTGCTCCAAATTAAATTGCCTGTTTACTTCACCAGTATTGTAAATCCCATAACAAATAGCATTTTGTTTTTGTTTTGACCATCACTAATTCTTTGTTTCTGCAGCCTGTACTCCTGTAGAGGTTCACCACTGATTTTCCGGAAACTGATGGTCCGGCAGCTTCTTTAATCTGGACGAAATTACGAGCTGGCACTTAAAATCCCCCTGGATGCCCCCCCGAAAATGTGGTGCCTAGGCCAGGTGGAGCGGCCGATTCCAACATCATTGGGATTTCCGCGGCCGAACAGCGGGTTGAATTTGCCCCTGCGGCCAGGGCTATGGAACACTGGTCTGACCGATGGATTGGCTCCCATAGCGGGCAATCGGCAGGTCAAATTTGCCCCCTACAGATGCGGCTCTGGAACTCCAGCCTGGCCAGAGCCAGCAGATGAATTCTCTTATCCGATTTAGAGGCTGCCATTGTGGGTTGGTGTCTCAGCCCCTCGGGGCCAAGGTGGACCGCTCCAGTACCGTTTGATTCCTCTCGGTGGCCCTGACCTCTGTTATTGCAGCAAGGCATAATCCAGAAAGACTGGAACCAAGGTTGCCGGAAAATCGATGGTGGACCTGCACTCTGAAGGACCCTTTGATGCCAAGACTATGTTGTAGAATTTATGGCACACAAAATAGGTCCAAAAAACAATCTAATTTTCAAATTTCCCAATTGACAAAAGGATATTTTTTAGTTTATTTTAGTTTATTATTGTCACGTGAAGTGAGATACAGTGAAAAGCTTTTGGTTGTGTGCTACCGAGTGAAAGAACAGACTGCAGCATGAGCTTACTATTTCAGAAACACATTCTGAGCATGTGGTCAGCAGGGAAAATTGTTAGTCAGTTATCAAGGATAAAGGTGGTGGGATGCATTGGTGTATAATCCCAACTGTGGGATCAAAACAATCCAGATCGTGCCAAAGTGCCAACCCAATCTTCAACTTAACTTTCGTTTGGAATGCAAGTTGTTGAAAATGCTTGCTGTGAACCTGGCAGAGATGGTCATCTGGAACAGCACTAAGAAACAATCCTACCTTTGCATTGTGATGTTTAATTGGAATTATTGTGCAAAACATGAATTGCTGTAACCACACTTGGAGCAGAGCTAACAGGCTAAATCAGCGGAACATCTGTCTTGGTAATTTTATGGCAATGTACAAATAAAAGACAAGACACCCAAGAAACTCCCATTAGTTGCTTCATATGGTAATGCCACAACCTATGTCTAACTTTGGGAGTTATTAAAACATAATGAGGATAAACGGTTCACATCCTCTTGATTTATGAAAAACCATGCCAAATCATTTTTGGCATGATAACTAAACAATGCTTCCAAGGAAAACCTTGCATTGGACTGGGTGTTTAAAAAGTGGTCAGGGAAAAAACATAATGATGAGAGCCAGGATTTAAACCTTTTCTTTTTGACAAAGATGTGAGATTTTTGCAAATTGTAGCTGCCTCAGATGAGGCAGGAGGGTGATGATGAGATGGGCAAATGGGATGTTTAGGAGGCGATGCAATCCTTCTGCCGGGGCACCCGTGACCTCCAAACAAAAATCTAAATGCCATCCTGAATGCTCCTTCTTCAAACATTGTGGGCCGAAGGGCCCCTTCCTGTGCTGTACTACTGCTCTATGTTCACTTTGAGGAGCCAGGGATTCCAAAGACTACGTGAGAATATTGCAACTTTTACAGGAGGTTTAGAGAATATCCTTGACCACTTGGTAAACTGTTTTCTTGACAGAATCTGGAATAGAATACCTGTTTTAGGAATCTGATGGAATCTGGATGCAGTGCATACCTGGAGTATAATATCAACAATGGCAAATCAGAAGCTGTTTGAGAAAATATGTCCTCCCAGACCTGAAGGCTTCATTCTTAAGTTTTAAAGTTATAAACACTTAAATAAGAAGGGTTACCAACACAATGTGAGGATGAATTTGGCCTTGCTCATCAGAGATTGAGGTTGAGATAGGACTGTTGCACTGTTCTCTGCCCAGTGATTGCATTCAGTGAGATTCCCTACTGGCAACACACGATCAATGAACAAAAGCCGGGAGTTTCTTGCAATTTATTTCTCTTGTCCGAACACCAGTGCACACAGTTTTTCACACATCAAACGGCATGGCGTGCGCCCCACTGTGGCTTTGTAGTTTATGTTTGAATTTGAACGGAGGAACAAGGTTTTCTAGAATTGGTGAGATGTGATTTCTCATGTTTCAGACGGAATATGAAAAGTGTATCGGGGCAAGACTCGGAGACCGTGTGATCAGCAGGTATGCATAAAGGCCAGTTGTGCTGACCTGTTTGGTCAGCTTCCTTCATTTTGACTCGCTCTGCTCTCCTGACATACTTTTATCAAAAATCAGCTGCTCCGTGACCTCCTCAGCTAAATGGCCTGTTTCGTGCACTGTCAGAGCTGCTACCATTCAGTTACGGAGTAGAATTAAAGAACTGTGTGACATTATTACAGATTATTATGTCCTTCACTGAATATCACAGGAATGTTGTCAACTGATCATTGCATTGTTGTGTGTGGGAGCTTTCTGTGAACATAGTGGCTGCTCTGTTTCATTTGTTACAACAGTGACAATCCCCCAGGAATTACTCAATGGGTGTAAAATACTTTGGGAACATTTTGAAACTGACATGAAAGGCGCTATATAGATGCAACCGTTGCCACTTACAAAGATGAAGCAGTTCCTTAGTGCTGCAATAAGAGCAGCCAAGATCTTTTTGCTCATGTTTTAGAGTGAGATTACTTTCAATAGTCAATATCAATAGTCGTTTATTTGTCACATACACATAAATGTGTAGTGAAATGAAACATTACCCGCAGTTGAAACATTAAGACCAATAAGAATAATCAATAAAAATGCAATAACACAAACAATCATACACTAACACCAAACAAAAGAAACATCCATCACAGTGAGTCTCCTCCAGTCCCTTCTCACTGTGATGGAAGGCCAGAATGTCTTTTCTCTTCCCTGCCGTCTTCTCCCGAGGTCAGGCTGTTGTAGTTGCCACGTCGGGGCGGTCGGGGCTCCCGACATTGGAGCGCCGCGCCGGACGGTGAAAGGTCCACGGCCTATTCCAGGCTGCGCCGGACGGTGAAAGGTCCGCGGCGGGCCGACCCAAGCCCCGCGATTCGCGGCGGGCGAACACGCTGCCTCTGCCGGAGCTCCCGATGTCGGCCCCCACCTGGGGGCCTGCCCACGCGGCCCGCGCCGGAGCCTCCGGAGACGAGTCGCAGCCGCTCCCGCAGCATCCGAGAACAGCATCACTTAGAACAGAGAACAATACAGCGCAGGACACCCCAAAATGTCTGTGCCGAAGATGGTGCCAGGTTAAGATAATTTTCTCTTCCTGCAAATGATCTATATCCATCCATGCCCTACATATCCATGTGCGTATCTAAAAGCTTCTTAAATGCCACTGCTGTAACTGCCTCCACCACCACGCCTTGCAGCATGTCCCAGGCACACACTACTCTCTGTGTCCACAAATCTCCTTTAAACTTTGCTCCTCTCACTTTAAAACTACGCGGTTTACTCTTTTCAATTCCCACCCCGGGAATAAGGTCCTGACCGTCTACCCTATCTATGCCTCTCATAATTTCATATACTTCTATCAGGTGTCCCCTCATCTTCCCACTCTCCAGAGAAAACAATGCAAAACCTCTCTTTATAGCTAATATCATCTAATCCAGGCAGCATTCTGGTAAACCTCTTCTGCATCCTCTCCGAAGCATCTATATCCTTCTGTAGTGGGGAGACCAGATTTATCAACTGAGAAACTGCTAATGTTATCCTTACAAACCTCTGAAGCAGCAGGGTTGTTGGATTCACCAGTATTTGTGCCAAGAGCTGCTGGCCCAGAATCAGAACTGAATTTGCACTGCCAATTCCCCTGAATCTCCAGCACAAAATACTTCATCTCCAGATTGCTGCTGTGGGTTTTCTGAAGAAATGTTGTGTGGACACTAAAAAGGCTACCTCTTTTTTTTACTCCAGTTGCCTCACCAACTAGTTAATTAGTTCTCAAAGTAATGGGGATAAAATAGTGAATGAAGAAACAGTTTGGGACGCATCTCAATCGGTTGCGAGTTCGCCATGTGTCAAGCAATCAATGATCTATGACTACAACAATTGAAGGGACCATTTGGCCCGTAGGGTCCATGTGGCCCTTTGCTCCTTCTTCTCTGTTTCTGTATTTATCTGTGTTCCTGCAACTCGTTCTTTCTCGCACATGCCCAGTAACTCCCCTTTGACTTGTTTTGCCACTGACCTACACGAGGCGGGAATCTGCAGGAGCCAATTAACCTCCCAGCAGAATTTTGGAATCCAGGAGGAAACTGAAGTACCTGAAGGAAACCGAAGTGGTCATAGAGAGAACGTGCAAGCTCCGCACAGGCAGCCATGGAGGTCAGGATTGATCCCAGGCCCAGTGTTGTGAGGCAGCAGCACAAACCATTGCACTTCCATGCTGCCATGCGGAGCAGTTGGAACAATGACATTTCCCGGGTAACAATCAACTGGAATTCCTGAGCAAAGCACCAGCCACTGGAGGAATTCCACTTCCTCCTGCAGTTTGTTTTTGCACAAGATTCCAGCATCTGCAGTCACTTGTGTTTCCAAGTGGAATTCATATTCCACGCAGGACACGGCGCAGTGATGCTGCTGCCTTGCAATGCCAGCGACTTGGGTTCAATCCTCTCCTCCAGCACTGACTTAGCAGAGTTTGCACATTCACAAGTTATAGGAGTAGAATTAGGCCATTCGGCCCATCGAGTCTACTCCGCCATTCAATCATGGCTGATCTCTTGTCTCCTAATCCCATTTTCCTGCCTTCTCCCCATAACCCCGATTTCCTCTGGGTGCTCTGGTCTCCTCTTACGTTGCAAAGACGTGCAGGGTACAAGGTTCATTTGGCCACTGTAAATAGCTCCTGTGTGTTGGTGAGCGGTGGAATCAAGAGGAGTCGATGCGAATAAATAAAAAATATGGGGATAATGTCTGAGTTGTGTAAATGGGTGGTTGATGGTCAGCACAGGTTGGCAGAGCCGAGTGGCCTGTTTCCATGCTGTACCTCACTATGACATTGTGACTCCTGGTATCTCGTTGATATAGAGCTGGACTCATCTGCGTGTATGGCCACTGGAAGCTTAGAGCTCACCCTTTTCAGTTTTTCCCAGAGCTGTCAACTATCCCCTCCACACATCCATTCAGATGCAGTAACACAGAGAGATGTGCAAATTCACACCAATGAACACACTGGGTTTCAAGGATCCATTTCTGGTGCTTGCCTTGCCAAGTTCAAGAAGTGATGACGAATGGGGTAAAAGCTGGGCTGAAAACATTGTCTAAACCAAGGAACTAATTCATGGTCCAATATAAGGTTTCACCAGCCTCAAGGGATATAGGCAGTTCTAAATATGATCTGAATGAGAGATGGGCAATGTAGCCATGTACTGTGTAAATGGCATCACTAAACTCCCTCTGCCTGTGAATGTGTTAAAATGGATCAAACATCAGAGAGTATTGTTGTATCCCGCCCGTATAAATTCAATGGAGATA
Source organism: Rhinoraja longicauda (assembly GCF_053455715.1). Lineage (NCBI taxonomy): Eukaryota > Metazoa > Chordata > Chondrichthyes > Rajiformes > Arhynchobatidae > Rhinoraja > Rhinoraja longicauda. The sequence continues at coordinate 22,777,944 of NC_135955.1, read as the reverse complement.
ATCTTTGAGATAGCTTTGAGGAAAAGGCCATGCATTGGTCAGAATCTTGAATGAAAATTATAGAGGGTTATCTATTGAGTCAGATAGCACAGTAACAGGCCACCTTGATCATCATGTCTGAGCTGCCCTCTTTTCAATTACAATGGTCTCATTTTGCTATCCTCGCTTCTCCATCAACTACCTACAGACTCTGCCACTCACCTACACGCCAGAGGCAATTTTAAGTGTCAGTTAATCTACCAACCTACATATCTCAATCACACAAACCAACCTCCCTTCCATTGACTCTGTCTACACTTGACAATGCCTTAGCAAGGCCACCAGCATAATCAAGGATAAGTCTCACCCCACTCACTCCCTCTTCTCCCCTCTCCCATCAGGCAAGAAGTACACGTTTGAAAACGCATAGTTCCAGATTCAGGGACAGTTTCTTCCCAGTTATCAGGCAACTGAACCATCCTATCACCAACTAGAGAGCAGTCGTCATCTCCCATCTACCGCAATGCAGGCATTCGGACTGTCTTTAACTGGACTTTATCTTGCACTAAACATTATTCCCTTTATCCTGCATCTGTACACTGTGGACAGCTTGATTATAATCATGTATAGTCTTTTTGCTGACTGGATAGCATAAAAGTATGCAACAAAAAACCTTTCAACTGTACTTTGGTACACGTGACAATAATAAGCTAAACTAAACTGAACCCGAGGCCCTTGAGAAAACCCACAAGGAACATTTTCAAACTCTATTCAGACAGCACCAGAGTTTAGGAGGGAGAGCCAGCACAGAATTTATGGGCTGAGTATCCCTCTTCTATGGTATAAAAATGTTAAGATACACAGGAAGTGGAAGAGACATTAGATAAAGGAAATGCCAGTGTGAGTAATCCGGTACAATACAGAGGCAATTAAGAGAGGACTGGTGCATTGTGAGGTTGGTGCATTGTGCTTGCTGGTGTGTTCTGATGGATTGTTACATCTTCAAAGCAGAATGAGGCAATAAGTGCAGCACTCTCACATTAATCATCCTGGCAAAATACGTCAGATATCTATTGCATGATAAATTATTCAAAGTTCAAACAATGAACAATTGCCATGAGATGGGTTGCCACTGTTTGGGATCTTTACATATTATTTTCACAAACGGGATTTTGGAGGAAAAAAACTTAATGTAAGTATTGTGCTTTAAAAGACTTTATAAAACAGGTGGATGAATTATTACTGCCCATTCCACAATGACAAGATTTATGCTAGACGACTTGTTATGAATACAGCGCAGTTTGAAACAAATGAGATGAGTTTATATTGACATTATGTTTGGCACTGTGGGTTGAATGGCCAGTTCCTGTGCTCTACTAAGTCTACTCTCAGGAGTAGGCCATTCAGCCCTTCGAGCCAACACCGCCATTCAATGCGATCATGGCTGATCACTCTCAATCAGTACCCCGTTCCTGCCTTCTCCCCATACCCCCTCACTCCGCTATCCTTAAGAGCTCTATCCAGCTCTCTCTTGAAAGCATCCAATGAACTGGCCTCCACTGCTTTCTGAGGCAGAGAATTCCACACCTTCACCACTCTCTGACTGAAAAAGTTCTTCCTCATCTCCGCTCTAAATGGCCTACCCCTTATTCTTAAACTGTGGCCCCTTGTTCTGGACTCCCCCAACATTGGGAACATGTTTCCTGCCTCTAATGTGTCCAATCCCCTAATTATCTTATATGTTTCAATAAGACCCCCCCTCATCCTTCTAAATTCCATTGTATACAAGCCTATTTTGCTTCCAATTTTGCCACCTGCACTTGTGTAAGCTTGAGGCGATAAGTATTCATAATGTCTCCAGAATGTTGGAGTCAACCAGTGCATCCACTGACTCCATTATCAACTTTAATTCTCTGGAATGGCGCCCATTACTGGTTTTCAGCAGAGAATTTAATGTTTGGTCACAGAATCTCATTGAATGCCAGGTCAGATCTGATTCCAATTTTCCAAGGTTGCTAAGTTTTCCTTTCTTTAAAGCACATACAACAATATGGAAGTCAGAAAATTAATGTTTAAACAGATCTTGACTTTCTATAACATTTGGTATTCTGGCCATTCCCGCTTCTCACCTCCTATCAGTATGGAAGTGTGCAAACGCACATCTCCAGATTCAAGGACAGTTTCTTCCCAGCTACTTTCAGGCAACTGGACCATCTTACCACAACTAGAGAGTGGTCCTGAACTACTATCTACCTCATAAATAGGGTTGATAACCCTTGGACTATCTTTGATTGGACTTTACTGGCTTTACCTTGCACTAAATGTCGTTCACATTATTTCCATTGTCATGTATCCGTACACTGTGAATGGCTCAATTGTAATCATGTATTGACTTTCCGTTGACTGGTTATCACGCATCAAAAACTTTTCACTGTACATCAGTACACGGGACAACAAACTAAACTTAAATTCACAATAGATAACATGTTTAACATGAAAGAGAGACAGAAGTTATTTCACCTAATGAGCTCACAGTTATATAGCAGCTCATGTGCCCAGGGCATCTAAATCCACTTGAAAGCCACTTTGGAAGATTATTCGATTGTTGGAACCCAGCAACCAATTTACACACAAGTTCCCATAAAAAGCAATCAGCTCATTAATATTGATATTGACTGGGGAGAGAGCCCCTGTTCTTATGTACCTTACCCACATCCTGTGCAGTTTTTCAAAACCGTGCTTTGGGACTTTTATTCCCATTTGGAAATTGAGACAGCGCTTCAGTTTAAATTCTTATTACTGGTCTGGATTTTGTGCTCAAGTTCCTGGGGCACTACTTGAATCCACAACAATTTGATTCAGAAGTGCTGAGCTACCGCTGACACAAAAAGAGCGAGATGCCTGTGCTCAGAGTGCAGTGAACATGCAATTAATTAGCTGTTCCCTTCATGTTCAAAGCTTTCCTGTAACCTGATATTACTGACAAGGATTTCAGTCAAGAGACATTAGCATTGAAGCAGACAAGAAAGGAAAGGGGCTGCCTCTCTTAAACTTCCAGGAGTTTGCTTAATTGCTCTGTGGCCATTGTTCTATCTGGAAACTCATATTCCTACTCTACTGGGTATGAATAATGCAAGCAATATTGATCATGTACTGGGTACAAACTAATTACATAATGTGTTGGTCATGAATAATTAACAAAAAGTAGAAAGTGCACAGGATGTGGATCTGGTACATACTGTTGATAATAAACAGGATGCTGAATAATATACACAATGTTGATACATACATGATACTGATGATGCACAACATGCCATTTATAAAGTGTACACATTAAAAGTTATATAGAAAGATATTAGCATGAGAGGCAAAAGGAACTGCAGATGCTGGAATCTTAAGTAAAACACAAAGTGCAAGAGTAATTCAATTGGGCAGGTAGCATCTCTTGAAGGAGAGGATAGGTGAGGCTTCACTGCAGGTCCCTTCTTCGGGCTGATTGCAAGAGGGGGGAAGAAAGCTGGAAAAGAGGTGGATGCGGGCCAAAGCCTGGCAAGTGATAGGAGGATACAGGAGAGGGATTGATTGGGAGATGGGTCAACAAAGGCTAGAGATGAAAAGGAAACCAAAGGATGTTAGATAAGAAAAGAAGAGGAATGAAATGTAAAGCCAGAGGTGAGAGAGGAAAGATGGTCAGGACTGTGGAAGAAATGTGAGAGGCGGTTGGGGGGAGACACAGGGAAAAAAGGGATTTGGCTTTAAATTGGAGAATTCAATGTTCATACCATCGTGTTGTAAAATACCCGTGGAATATGGTGCTATTCCTCAAGTTTGTATGTGGCCTTATTCTGGCAACGGAGGAGACCCAGAACAGAAAGGTCAGCATAGGAATGGGAGTTAAATGAGAGAACTCATAGGCCTTGGTGGACCATCGCAAGAGTTTGATGAAACAGACACCTCGTCTATGCTTGGTCTCAGCAATGTAAAGCAGGCCACATCGGGGGGGACTGAATGCAGTAGATGAGGTTTGAAAAAGTGCATGTGAACCTTTGTCTCACCTGAAAGGACTACTGGAGCCCCTGAATGGAGGTGAGGGAGAATGCATAGAGACAGGTGTTACAGCTTCAGCGGATGAATCAGTAAGTACCTGGGGAGGGGATACAATATCCCAGAATCTACAGGGAATTGCTGATTCCGTCTACATTTCGAGTTGGCTCCATTTTCAGGAACTTGACAAAACATCCGCTGTGATAATTCTCAACACTGGTGCCCGCAAGGATGCATTCTCAGCCCCTTACTATACTCTCTGCATAGTCACGACAGTACAGCCAAATTCTGCTCTAACTCCATTTACAAATTGGCAGATGACACGACTTTAGTATGCAGGATCTTGGACAACAGTGAGACACAGAACTGTAAGGAGGTAACATGGTATCAAGACAACAATCTCTCCCTCAATGTCAGCAAGATGCAGGAGCTAGTTATTGACTTCAGGCGGAGTACGCGACCCTATCACCATCAATGGTGCTGAAGCGGAGTTGATTAAGAGCTTCAGTTCTTGGCATAAATATCGCCAATTTGTCCCGGATTAACCACACTGAAGTTACAGCCAAGTCTTGGCCCCATTGACTCTTCCCAGCTTCTGCAGATGCACCATAGAAAGCACGATATCATGGTGCAATACAGCTTATTTTGGCAACAGCTCTGCTGTGGTCGCGTGACATTGCCATGAGTTGTAGGTGTAGCACAGTGCATCACACAGACCAGACTCCCCACCATCGACTTCATCTACATTTCGCACTGCCTCAGAAAAGCAGCCAACATACTCAAGGACCTTTTTCACCCCAGTATCCTCTCTTCTGCCATCCTCTATCGATAGAAGGTAGGAAAGCTGGAAATTACATACCATCAATTCAGGAACTGTTTTTTAATGTTATCAGACTACTGAGTAATCCTCCCACAAGCAGCTTGTAGTCCCGACCTGCCAAACCACCTCTATGCAGCCTTTGAACTTTTCCTCTGTAATTGTAATATTATTGTGCTGTAAAATTATATTCTTCATTGAAACATTTTTTCTCTTTGCACTCCCTGTTGTACTTTTGTATGACTTGATTGGACTCATGTTTAACATGATTTGGCTGGCTAGCACATAAACAAAACGTTTCACTGTTTCTCAGTACATACGTTGATTATAAAGTACTGGAGCAACTCAGCGGGTCTGGCAACATCTCTGGAAACATGGATGGATGGCATTTCCGGTCAGGGCCCGTCTGCAGACTGATCATGAGGGAGGGAAGGGAGGAGGAGAAAGCTGGAAGAGAGGTGGGAGCAGGACAAAGCCTGGGAAGTGACTTGTGGATTAAACAAAGGCCTGAGATGAAGAGACAAAAATTGTGAGATAAAGACAGGAGAGGTGTGAATTGTGAAGCCAGAGGATGGAACATAGGTTGCAGGGGATGGAGAGAAATGGGTGCGAATCCAGGTGGAGCACAGGGAAGAGAGGGGGTAAAAAGGGAGGTGGGGGAGAGGTGTTGTTAGTTGGTTTAGTTACCTGAAATCGGAGAATTCAATGTTTATACTGTTAGTTTGTAGCCATTAGGGCCTGCAGTTCCTTGTGTCATCAATATCCAGTGCTTTTATTTTAGACAAAATACGCTCGTACGCATATCATTCTTTGCTGTTGGTGTCTATGGCTGATTGTCATCCCAGAAGCTACTTAAGCTGTTTAAGGGCCTGGCCAGCTAATAATTTTCATTATTTTAAACTAATCATTTGTAATATTAAATCTAAAAAATTTAAATTAATGTTTTACATTGTTAGAAGTGCCGGAACACCTTACCGGTACGTACTATCACAAAAAATGAACTGCTAATATCAATATCAATTCTCTCTTCTACACAGGAGACCAGCCATTGATCAACAGACAGTAATCGGTTAAAATCTCATGTTGATTACCACCCAAGGCATCAAATGACCACTTGTATGAATAGGAAATGAGTCATATTAAAAATTCTATAAATTTACTTTGTAAAATATTTATCTCCTTAAGCCATTAAAACCCAGATTTCAAAACAGTTTTGCGAGGCAGGATCAATTATTGACTCACAAATAAAAATATATTTCTTATTCCGGGAACTGTAATGAGTTTGCAGGCTTGGTACGTAACAGTGGGGATTTCAAGCCTATTGTGGTCATGGAGGCTCCACGGAGGCTCTACGTGGAGGAGTGGAAAGACATCATACCAGGATATGGTTGATATTTAAGTTGAAAAGTATAATACATGCCATAAAATGGAGCCATCAATTCAGGGAGCCTCAGCAAAAAAAAGAGAAACAGTGTTGATTTTTCAGGTTGGTGACCTTTCATCGAAGTGGGAAAATTTGGAAAAGGAACATGTTTCAAGCTGCATTGGAAGGGAAGGAATGGACACCAGGAGAAAAGAGGTGACACAAGTTGTGGTGGTACCGGCTGAGATGCTGATGAAAATGCCTTAATCACGGCTGACCTGTCTGAAGGTAGACGGAAGGACTGCAGGAGATGAATGAAAGTGGAGAAGGAGAGAGAAAGAAACAAAGAGAGTGTGGAACAGTGCGACACAAAACACTGGAGACTCTTTTCGACAAAAATAAAATGTCCTGATGGGCTGAACACAGCATGGGTAATCTAGAGCAGAGGCACAATTCTCAAAACGAGTGATAGGCTGCCAATCTGTCAAACCCCTCACTGTGTGTCAACTAGAATGGAGAAGGTAAGTCCAGGCGATGATTTTCAAAGAAATACATCATAGCTATCAACCCTTGGCTAATCGGAGGGGGAGAGGGTTCAATACAAGGCAGCTTTGTACCTGGTGACAAACAGACAGAATGTAGGTAAGATGGGCACACTGCATCTGTCAAACAGGTTGAGGTCTGTGCTGCCTGTACTTTGTGGTGCTTCCCCAGTCCCACCGTGCTGATCCAGCTGTCCTGACAGGCAGCTGTTCCTCTCGGCTCTCATTAGAGCGTGCGAGGTGCGTCTGCTGGTAACTGCAGGGTGCAGCCCGCACCAGCAGGTGGTGCTTGTCACAAATCAGCGGCTGGATGTCACCTGGCACTCGGAACAGCGGGCAGCAGGAGGTAGGCAAACCACTGTCTTGAAGCCCTTTGCAGTCAGAATTGTAAAAGCAGACTGCTGTGCCTTTTAACAATGAACAGGCTGACTGAAAATAGCTGATGAGGCAATTACTGATAATCCTACCGGGAGTGGGAAAGGACAATTCTGGGTGTGGAGGAAAATCCTTTCCATTAATTCAGATATGAAGAAGCAGACATTACGAGCAAGCTCAGCATTTATTGCCCATCCCTAACTGCCTTTTGGAAGGTGAAGGTGAACCACTTTTTGGAATCGTAATCTGGTGTAAATGCTTTTGTGGTGTTGAGGGACCTCCACTTCTGGCAATGGTGTATGAACAGTGATAGTCTTCAAAGTCAGGGTGCAATGTGATTTAGAAGGAAGACCTCTGACCTCTTCACAGGAATAAAAACTGCCACCTGCTCTCTGGACCCCATCCCCTCCAGCTTTGTCAAGGCCTGCCTTCCTGCTCTCTCTCCACTTATCACTGCAACAATAAACTCCTCCCAGTCCACTGGCATCGTCCCGCCATCCCTCAAAATCGCTGCTGTCACCCCCATTCTGAAAAAACCTGGTCTCAACCCTGACACCCCAAACAACTTCAGACCAATCTCCAACCTACCCTTTCTGTCCAAAGTTTTGGAACGTGCTGTAGCTTCCCAACTCAAATACCACCTCTCTACCAATAACCTGTATGAAACTTTCCAATCCGGATTCCGCTCCAACCACTGTACTGAAACTGCGCTCCTCAAAATCACAAACGACCTTTTCCTCTCCTCCGACGCTGGCAACCTCAACATCCTCATCCTACTTGACCTCAGCGCCGCCTTTGACACCATAAATCACTCCATTCTCCTCACCCGACTTGAAACCTCCTTTAACATCACCGGCACAGCCCTATCCTGGTTCAAATCTTACCTCTCTGACAGGCACCAGTTCATCTCCATTAACAACTGTAAATCCCCCACCGCTCCCCTCCCCCAAGGTGTCCCCCAAGGCTCAGTCCTTGGCCCCCTCCTCTTCATCTTCTACCTGTTCCCCCTTGGTCAATTAATCCGCCGTCATGGTCTCAACTTCCACTGCTTCGCCGATGATATCCAGCTCCTCATCTCCACCAAGTCAATCTCCACCACCACACACTCTACACTGACAAACTGCATCACTGAAATAAAATCTTGGCTTCAATCAAATTTCCTCAAACTCAACTGCAACAAATCTGAAATCATCATCATTGGTCCAAAAACGCTCACCAAATCCACCCAAAACTTCATCCTCAATATTGATGGTCTCCCAGTATCCACCTCCGCTCACATCCGGAATCTTGGAATCATCTTTGATCAAACCCTCTCCTTCGACAAACACATCAAACACATCACAAAGACAGCCTTCTTCCACCTCAAAAACATTGCCCGTCTCCGTCCATCCCTCTCCTCCACAGCTGCAGAAACCCTCATCCACGCCTTCATCACCTCCCGTCTGGACTACTGCAACAGCCTCCTCTATGGCGCACCCTCAAAAATCATCAGTAAACTTCAATACATTCAAAACTCCGCTTGCCCGTCTACGCACCCACACCCCGATCCGTGACCATATCACCCCCGTCCTTTACAAACTCCACTGGCTCCCCATCCCCCAGAGAATCCAGTACAAAATCCTCCTCGTGACCTACAAAGCCCTCCATAACCTGGCCCCATCCTACCTGACCGACCTCCTCCACAGGCACACTCCCACCTGCACCCTCCGCTCTGCTGCTGCCAATCTCCTATCCCCCCACATCCGGACCAAACTCAGATCCTGGGGGGACAGGGCTTTCTCCATCGCTGCTCCCACCCTATGGAACTCACTACCCCAAACCGTCAGAGACTCCTCCTCACTCACCACATTCAAAACATCACTGAAGTCTCACCTGTTCAGTACTGCCTTCAACCACTGAAGGTCACCTCACCTTCTGTCTCCTTTCTCTGTTCGTTTACTTATTTATCTATTTATTCACTTCCCTATGTTCTTTAAATCCCTGTAAAGCGTCTTTGAGTGTATGAAAAGCGCTATATAAATGTAATGCATTATTATTATTATTATTATTAAGGAGGTTGTAACCCACAGTTTCCATTTAATTTGCTGAGTGGCTGAGGTTGCAGGCTTGGTCAAGTAACAGTGGGGAATTCAAACCTATTGTGATCGGGGAGGCTCTCCTGGGAGTGGAAGGACATTATACCAGGAATGACTGGCTGGTAATGTTAGCTCCCTGAAGTTAGAATGATTTAAAAAACAGTGGAACAATAATGGCAATGGCTTTCAGGTCAAGTCAAGTTGAATTTACTGCAATACGGGGAAGTAAGGTGAGGTACAAGTACAATGAAGATCTTACTTGCAGCAGGATCACAAGACCATAAATTATACATAAATTCTCCATAGATTACACATAAATTCTGTCAGATAGTGAAAAGAGAAATACTGTAAAAAAACAAGACATTTGCACAAAACAATATCAGAAGATATTTATTCACAAAATGCTGGAGTAACTCAGCAGGTCAGGCAGCATCTCAGGAGAGAAGGAATGGGTGACGTTTCGGGTCGAGACCCTTCTTCAGTCTGAAGAAGGGTCTCGACCCGAAACGTCACCCATTCCTTCTCTCCTGAGATGCTGCCTGACCTGCTGAGTTACTCCAGCATTTTGTGAATAAATACCTTCGATTTGTACCAGCATCTGCAGTTATTTTCTTATAATATCAGAAGATAAGTCCATGGTAGTGCAAGAGGAGGTCCAGAGTGTTCCAATAATCTTACAGGCAGAGGAGATCAGTTTAACATGTTGGGCAGGGACACTGTGGGCCATATGGCCTGTACCTGTGTTGTACTATATATTGTTCTATATTTTATGTTTGGCATTAATATGTTTGTCTCATGTTCTTTCTGACCCCCATTACTCCCCGTCTTCATTCTCTTAGGCTCGATATGATTCTGACCTAATCCATTCCAGGGATTGTTAATGCTGCAAGTAGCCCTTCCCTTCAGCAACACCCCTCCTCAATGCTTCGAAATTTTCCAAATGCTAATACACTTTGAACATCAAAACCTATGGTCATCTGCCCTTATATCCACCTACTCCTCTTGCCGTAGTTTTTGTTAATTCGCAATTAAGCACCCAGGAACATTTCTCAACATGAAAGTGGGAATATCAGTGCATTTGTTGCAAAATAAGAACATAGAACAGTATAGCACAGGAACAGGCTCTTTGACCCACAATGTCAATACCCAACATGTTAAACTAATCTCCTCTGCCCGTAAGATTATTGGAACACTGGACCACCTCTTGGACTTCCTTGTTTACTAATAGTGTTATGCACTAATGAATTCCACTCTTGTATCTGTCTCAACCACCACCCCGGCAGCATTCCAGGCACTCACAACTCTGTGTAAAATCATGCCCACACATCTTCTTTAAACTTGGCTTAGAGTTATACACGTCAGTATTTGCTTTTTTTTCCCATCCTGTGGATCAAAGGTTTTGACTGTCTACCCTATCTATGTCTCTCACAATTTTTTATATGTCTTTCAGGTCTCCTTGCAATCTCCTGCATTCCAGAGAAAACAATCTAAATCTGTCCAACCTATCTCTATAGCGAATACCCTCTAATCCAGGCATCGTTCTGGTAAACGTCCGCTGCACACTTTCCAAGGCCCTCACATCCTTCCTACAATGTGAAAAAGATGATTTCAGTACTCCAGTATCTCAAGACTCGGTACATGCAACTTTCCGCAATCAATTTCGTTCTAATCTGATTGCACACTCTTTCCTCAACTTTCACCAAATATTCTTGCCTGCCCACCCCCATTCAAACCCAACAATTTATTTGCATCATAATTCGAATCAACCCAATGCTTCCCAAGGCTGGCATAGACTGCAATCGTTCACTGATAACTCCTGGTTGCTTCCAACATTGATGGCCCTCTTCTGAAAGTACACAGCTGCATAATATTGGAAAAAGAAAATATAAGAATACTTAAGTATTGTATTCAATCTCCACAAATCCCCAGTTAATTTTCTTTGACCTGTGGAAGCATGATAATATGGTACGGATTTCTTGCTGGAAACTCTTGCTTCATCCAAGTCATTGCATCTTAAAGCTGCCCCGGGGGAAGTATAGGTATCACACTTCAAACATCACCCTCTTTATGCTCCTCCATAAATTAGAGCCAGTTCACTCAAAGCTTGTAACTTCCTTCATGCACCTGAAACTGACAAGCTCTTCACAATCCACAAAAATCCCCTCTTGTCTGCTTCCATTTGCTTCACAATCAGTGATATGACCTGAAGCACTTAGCAAGTCAAACAGAAATTAAAGCCTGGTTAATCTGAACAGGCTGATTATTGATTCCAAGAAAGCAAAATAATCGCAGTTGATGGTTTTAAATTAATGATCACTAGTTCTTTAGCATAACTGAGTGATTCTCCCTCTTCTATGGGTCAGAAGATTGCGACTTCCAGTCCCACCGCAGAGACCTAAACATAAAAATCTAGCCTGATGCTCCAGCACAATATGGAGAGAGGGCAGCACTGTCAGATGTAATATCTTTTGGATTAACCATTGAAAAATGCTATGTTTACCCCCATCAAGTGAATGAAAAATGCCCCATTGCACTCTTTCAAAATATTTCAGGAGGGTGAACCCCGCAATCCTGATCAACATAAATCCTACAAATATTGTAACTTAATCCAATTAATCAGTAATTTTCAATTTGTTAATTGTGAGAATGTTCTGCATAAATGGGGCGTTCCATTTCCTTTTGGCGATCACTCTTAAAAAGTACTTAATTAAATCACAAATTAAGTACAATTGCCCACTGATCCCTCTCATTCCCCTTCTCCTCTTAATACTGGCTATCTCCCCTTCCGCTCTCTGTCCTGATACAGGATCTCAACCCAAAAGTCAACAATTCCTTTCCCCCCCCATGGATGCTGCTCAACCCACTAATTGCCTTCAGCAATGTGTTTTTTGCACCAGATTCTAGCATCTGCAATGTCCCTGTGCCTCTGATTTTGAATTGTGGTCATATAAGTCTTCGGAAAGAGACAGGAAACCAAAAGCTTGTGAAAAAGAATATTCGTCAAACTTTACAGAAATCGCACGAGGGAATCTGTTAGCATGTCCATCACATTGGTTTCAATTTATCTTCTGGCTCACACACCTAAAACAGTAATGGGGGCGATGCACTTTGATCTTTAATTGATTCTTGTGCTGACATCAAAAATAAAGAATCGTATACTTGCGGTCTTGAAGGCATGCAGAGGTGCAAAGCAATACTGTTATGTTTTTATTCATGAAATATCCATGCAGAATGTGTTGGCATGAATCTCGCAGGGCCCGTCAATATTTCACGAGCTCTGGAGGGGAACAGCCTAAATCAGGTTGGACTGGACAGCTTCCCTTCAGTGAAGGGAACTGGTTACAAGGGATTTCAGTGAATAATGGTTGGTCCAGTTTGAGTGTTTTTAAGATGTAAATATTTAATTGTTTTGCAGTCTTTTGATATTTAAAAAAAATGATACAATGTTTTTTAAACTGTTGTCAGGGTTTTTCAATGTGTCCGTACAATTTTGAAGTCTGAGACATTCAGTATGATGCTTTTTTTTGCTGCTTATCAGTGCAGGACAAGCCAGGCAATCTTTTACCACATTTGTGAATGAGACTTGTTTGCCTCTCCCTTGTGTAAGGCCCTTTGGTTCTGCAGGTCCTCAGCATGAATGATCTCACCAGCATCAAATGACCAAGAGTTCATATCAACACTAAGGTAATTTGGAAATCAATGGTAAGTATGGAGAGCTGCCGACCATAAATTCTGGCCCATCGTCATCAGCATTAGATATGTGTGGACCTGTTCATTCTCTCTCTATGCCACTGCTTCTTCACCTGTGCAATGCATCCTGAAGTCATGACACTCAGTCCTTCAGATGTTGGCAAAAGGACATTTACGAGTTTGAATGGCTGATCGATCATTGTGATTTACCATTGAACAGCAACTACATTTCAAAAGTACTTTATTGGCTGTAAAGTGCTTCAGGATGTCCTAAGATCATCAGAGGCAGAAGGCAATTGCAAGATTTCTTTTATCATTCTCAATTGAGACAGGTACAAAACACAACGGAAAGTTACAAGTTATTGCAGGCAGATAATCTCTGAAGTATCATCTGATGACATACATCTGAGAGTGCAGGCCAAACTGTTGTCAATTGGACCTTGAAATGAGCACACTATTTGTAAAATGATTATCTGTTATTCTTTGGAGACTAAAGGGCTTTTTGTTTGTTATCTGTTCGTTTACTTCCTTGGGGGTTGACATACTGAGAGTAATGTTCTGGGGGTTGATGCTCAAGGCAATGAATTTAATTTGAAGTTGGAAACAGGCGTAGAATTCCCCAGAATAATCAAGTTCTATTAATGTATCTCTTACAGCTGCCATTAGATTTATTCACAAAATGCTGGAGTAACTCAGCAGGTCAGGCAGCATCTCGGGAGAGAAGGAATGGGTGACGTTTTGGATCATAGAAACATAGAAAATAGGTGCAGGAGTAGGGCATTCGGCCCTTCGAGCCTGCACCGCCATTCAATATGATCATGGCTGATCATTCAGCTCAGTAGCCTGTACCTGCCTTCTCTCCATACCCCCTGATCCCTTTAGCAAAAAGGGCCACATCTAACTCCCTCTTAAATATAGCCAATGAACTGGCCTCAACTACCTTCTGTGGCAGAGAATTCCACAGACTCACCACTCTCTGTGTGAAGAAACGTTTTCTCATCTCGGTCCTAACAGACTTCCCCCTTATCCTTAAGCTGTGACCCCTGGTTCTGGACTCCCCCAAAATCGGGAACAATCTTCCCGCATCTAGCCTCTCCAACCCCTTAAGAATTTTATATGTTTCTATAAGATCCCCCCTCGGTCTTCTAAATTCTAGCGAGTCGAGACCCTTCTTCAGACCCTTCTTCTTCTTATCTTACAGCTGCAATATGCATCTGGTTATTCTGACTAGCTTATTTTCCATTAATGTTAAATGTATAAAGAAAGTTAGAATCATAGAATTATATGGTACAGAAATGGGCCTACGCAGCTCACCTTGTTCATGATGACCACAGTGCCTATCTACACCTATCCCATTTGTTTGCTTTAGATCCACATCCCTCAAAGACTTTCTCATCTAAATACCTGTCCAAAACCTTTTTAAATGTTGTAATATTATCTGCCTCTCCCATCTCATTTGGCAGCCATTCCAGATATCCACCAACCACTGTGTGAAAAATCTACACCTCAGATATCCTTTAAGTCTTTTCCCTCTTATCTTAAACCTGTGACCTCTAGTCCTTGATGTCCCTACCCTGAGAAAAAGGGACTATCCAACCCATGCCTGGAGAACATTCCACATCAGTCACTTTTACTCCAGTTGGAATAAACCCAGCTTTTCCAATCTCTCTACATTACTACATCATTCTAGGCACTATCCTGGTAAATCTCATCTGCACACTCTCTATTGCTATCACACTTTCCTGTAATTAAGTAACCGAAACCATACACCGTGTTCCAAGTGCAGTCTAACCAATTTACTATACAGCTACAATAATGCAATTCCTATTTCAATGCTGCAGTCTCAAAAGTAAGCACAATATAGTTTTATAGCAATAGAGAAAATGCAGATTTTAAAAAGAGCAAAAACCAATTTACTTTTCAGTCCACCGATGCAATGAGAAGTACCAACAAGAATTGTATGTTTCGCATCAGCCTGATAACAGCAAGGTAGAAGTATTCCTGAATCTGATGGTACGTGCATTCACACATTTGTATCTTCTGCCCGACGGGATAGGAGAGAAGAGGGAATGATGGGGATGTGAATGGTCCTTGATTATGCTGGCTACTTTCCCAAGGCAGCTTAAAATGTAATGTGGTTGATTGAGGGAGGAGGCTGGTTTCTCTGATGGACTGGGCTGTGTCTGCAACCGTTTGCAATTTCATGTGATCAGGAGAAGGGCATTGCAAAACCAAAACCAAAATCAAGGATCCCAATTGATAGCTTTTTCTGGTGCATCTGTAGAAATCAGTAAGAGTCATTGGAGGCATGCCAAATCTCCCTGTTGTTGTCATGAATTGGGCCCGGAGTAAATACCTTCCCAATTCCCAGAGCTCAGTCTTTCAAAAACATATATTTTGCACAAGTCACTAACACTAGCCCAGGCTTATATAAGACGGAGTGAATCAGTGAAGCTCTTTTTGTGATTCAAATCAAGATTCCCTCTCCTTTAAAAGCAAAAACTGCAAATTGAATACAAACAGAAAATGCTGGAAATACTCATCAAATTTCAAATGTTTTCTTTGTCACATTTTGAGCAGCTTTTGTCTCCTCTGTCTCCTCTGTCATCATACAGCTTCCTCTATTTACATCTCAACAGACAGATCAGCTGCAACCAACAAGCCTTCACCACCCTCTCTCAGCCAACACCACTACCATTTCTGTCATTCAATCTCGCTTGATCTCTAACGTGTCATAGACATTCACTTTCATCCCACCTCCTCGCCTTGTAACTTAAAATATATTTATTTTCTAACTTTTCCTACTTCGTCATCAACTTGAAACATTGTAACTCTGTTTTGCTCTCCATAGATGCTGCTTGACCTGGTGAGTATTTCCAACATTGTCTGTTATCGTTTAGTTAGCAACAGCAGATTCTCAAAGCAACTCCTCAATCTTTAACTCACCTTTCAACCTTTGAAGAATTGCAACCTCCTTCCCACTTTGATGGTGAAAGATTTCTGTTTGGTTCTTGGTGTACATTTTAGGATAATATCACTGAGTTGACTGGCTATCATTTTATTAGTGTGTGCTGTGACTTACCTCTGTTGATAGTTTCTGCAATGCAGCTCCCTGTACAGCTGTCAGTGAATAGAGACTTTCACCCCATCTGCTTGAATTGGACTTCAGCCAATGTATCACAGATAAATGAGCAATGTTGTGATATGAACATCCACTTCCAGGCTACTAATTCAGCGAGTCCTTTACAAAGCATAGTTGTCTGATTTCTCGACAATATTGAGCCTGAATGAAGGTATGAGCCAGTGTGTCCCTCAATCTTTGCAGAGGCTCTGATTAGCCGCCTGTACTGGGACTTGTCTCCCAAAGGCATATTTGTTATCACAGCAAAGCCAAATAATTGGAATACTTAGTCCAAATGTTGGAAACAAAAAGCAATAGCTTATGCTGGAAATCTGAAATAAAGGTTGGTCACCTGAATATTAACTTCCTTTCATTCTTTACAGATGCTATCTGACATACAGAATATTTCCCACATTTTCTGTTTGCATTCCAGGCATTACAATTCCACCCTATTGATTATTTATATGTAAAACAAAAACAAAATCTGGATCTGAATTCAACCCTTAAATCCAGTGGTTATCAATGCAGTACCATAAAATTTTCAAGCTCACCAACTCAAATTCACTTAAAGACAAAATTAGCAATATCACTCTTCTGTCCTCCTGTTATATGTACCACTGTCAACATCACAATGACCAATAAAATTGAATATTCTTTTGAGTTTGTACTGCTGTATTTTATGATGAAAATTTTATTTCAAGAGAAAATTTCTGATGCAAAACATACCATTCTTGTTACTTCTTGTTACAGCTGTGGATTGAAAATTAAATTGGTTGTTGTTGTGACATTATAGCAAAATGTTTATTTTTATAAGCCCCTGGAATCTGATCAATGGTAGAGGCTCTTGGCAGTGTACGACAACTGCATCAGGACAAAATGTGTTCTTTGCTTCCAAAGAAGCTTTGGTTACTGACAAAAAATCTTGTAGTCAAGTGCGCAGGATGTCTATACTCAAAGTTATGGTGAGTCCATTTAAGCATTTGAAATCTGAAGAAGGGTCTCGACCTGAAACATCACCCATTCCATCTCTCCAGAGATCCTGCCTGTCCTGCTGAGTTACTCCAGCATTTTGTGTCTACCCGATTTAAACCAGCATCTGCAGTTCTTTCCAACACATTTTGTAAGCATTTGAAGTTTCATTTTAAGAATATTATTCTGAATAGCAACTGAATGCAAAAGTTTAAATCCTTCTTCAGAGACGAACAAGATATTTAGGCTGACACAGCTGTATGGTACTGAAGGCTTGCAACCCTATCAGAAGTTCTGACCTTCAGATGGAATGTTAAACTGAGGCTCGGTCCACAAGGTCAATTTACAGCATTAATAGGGTCCATGAACATTCATCTTTGTCCAAGCCCCAGCTCTTAACTCTCTCTCTCTCTCTCTCTCTCTCTCCCCACTCATGCCTTCTGTGAGTACATCCAGTGAATGAGACATATCTTCCATTCCTTTCACTTTGTTCCCACCCAATAGCTGACTGTGCATCTTCCACCAGCATACTTGGCCTTTAATGATTTTTTAATGGTTTCCTGTCCATGGACATTTCTTCATCTTTACATTCAGTCAACATCAGCAATTGCCTCAAAAACAAACTTTCATCCCTCTATACTTGTAAACTATTGCCTCTTCTACCTTTGTTAATTCATTAAATCTCCTGAATGTTTTGCATCCTCCCAAAGTTGTGCCCAAGCCAAAGCATTTTTATCAATATTTTAAATACTGAATAAAATCATTCACGACATCTTTCGGCCATGAATGAGTGTATCCTTGCTCCTGATCCAAATGCAAGACCTTACCACAGAAAATATATTTTTCTACAAAATGTTCACCAAAGCTGCATTTAATTTTTCCGATGTAGAGGAAGCCACATCATGAGCACTGAAATCAATGCACTAGTTTAGAAGAAGTGCAATATCACAACATGGAACAGTAATAATAATAATGCATTACATTTATATAGCGCTTTTCATATACTCAAAGACGCTTTACAGGGATTTAGAGAAAATAGGGAAGTGAATAAATAGATAAATAAGTAAACGAACAGAGAAAGGAGACAGAAGGTGAGGTGCAACATATGAACAAGTCTGTGCCGAATAGGAAGCCAAGATCATTACTTATTTACCGGCACATAACCCATATCCCTCCATTTCATAACATATACAAATGCCTATCCAATCGTCTATTAAATGCCACAAACTTCTTATTGCTTTAAGCACAAAAAGCTCCAGGCAACACTAAACACTTGATAGGCACAAAAAGCTGGAACTCAGCAGGCTAGGCAGCATCTCTGGAAAGAAGGAATTGGGGACTGGGAGACCCGAAGCATCACCCATTCTTTCTCTCCAGAGATGCTGCCTGCCCTGCTGAGTTACTCCAGCTTTTTGTGTCTATCTTCGATTTAAACCAGCATCTGCAGTTCCTTCCTACACTTAACTTTAAACACTATACATTGTTTGGTTAATATATACCCAGAGAACCCAGGAGACAGATATTAAAGGGCCTGGTGACATAAGAGTGTTGGAACATAGAAACGTAGAAAATAGGTGCAGGAGGAGGCCATTTGGCCCTTCGAGCCAGCACCGCCATTCATTGTGATCATGGCTGATCATCCACAATCAGTAACCTGTGCCTGCCTTCTCCCCATATCCCCTTGATTCCACTAGCCCCTAGAGCTCTATCTAACTCTCTTTTAAATTCATCCAGTGAATTGGCCTCCACTGTCTTCTGTGGCAAAGAATTCCACAAATTCACAACTCTCTGGGTGGAAAAGTTTCTTCTCACCTCAGTTTTAAATGGCCTCCCCTTTATTCTTTGATTGTAACCCCTGGTTCTGGACTCCCCAAACATTGGCAACATTTTTCCTGCATCTAGCTAGTCCAGTCTTTTTATAATTTTATATGTCTCTATAAGATCCCCTCTCATCCTTCTAAACTCCAATGAATACAAGCCCAGTCTTTCCAATCTTTCCTCATATGAAAGTCCCTCCATCCCAGGGATTAACCTCGTGAACCTACGCTGCACTGCCTCAACAGCAAGGATGTCCTTCCTCAAATTAGGAGATCAAAATTGCACACCATACTCCATATGTGGTCTCACGAGGGCCCTATACAACTGCATAAGGACCTCTTTGCTCCTATGCTCAAATCCTCTCATGAAGGCCAACATGCCATTAGCTTTCTTCACTGCCTGCTGTACCTGCACGCTTACTTTCAGTGACTGGTGTACAAGCACACCAAGGTCTTGTTGCACTTCCCCTTTACCTAATCTGACACCGTTGAGATAATAATCTGCCTCCTTGTTTTCGCCGCCAAAATGAATAACCTCACATTTATCTACATTATATTGCATCTGCCATGCATCTGCCCACTCACTCAACCTGTCCAAGTCACCCTGCAACCTCCTAACATCCTCTTCACAGTTCACACTGCCACCCAGCGTTGTGTCATCTGCAAACTTGCTCGTGTTACTTCTAATTCCATCATCCAAATCATTAATATATATTGTAAAAGGTTGCGGCCCCAGCACCGAGCCTTGCGGCACTCCACTCGCCACTGCCTGCCATTCTGAAAAGGACCCGTTTATTCCTACTCTTTGCTTCCTCTCTGCCAACCAATTCTCTCTCTATCCATGTCAATATCCTACCCCCAATACCATGTGTTCTAATTTTGCTCACCAACCTCCCATGTGGGAGCTTATCAAAGGCTTTCTGAAAGTCTAGATACACTACATCCACTGGCTCTCCTTCATCCATTTTACTTGTCACATCCTCAAAAAATTCCAGAAGATTAGTCAAGCAGGATTTCCCCTTCATAAATCCATGCTGACTTGGACCAATCCTTTTACTGCTATCCAAATGCGCCGTTATTACCTCTTTAATAATTTACTCCAGCATCTTCCCCACCACCGATGTTAGGCTAACTGACATAATTCCCCATTTTCTGTCTCGCTCTTTTCTTGAAAAGTGGGATAACATTAGCTACCCTCCAATCCACAGGAACTGATCCTGAATCTATTGAACATTGCAAAATGATCACCAATGCATTCATGATTTCTAGAGCCACCTCCTTGAGTACCCTGGGATGCAGACCATCAGGCCCTGGGGATTTATCAGCCTTCAGTCCCATCAGTCTACCTAATACTATTGCTCGCCTAATACAAATTTATTTCAGTCCCTCTGCCTCCCTAGATCTTCTAGGAGGACATTTCCGGGTCCTAATATTTTTTTTTGGTGAACAGCCAATTAATTAGATGAGCATTGTCTTCTATTTTCCTAAATTACCAAATGAAGTTGGTTATTGGCATTCCGTACAGCTCAGCAGCTGAAATTATTATTCAGCATCACATCTCTTTTAGCATCTTTACAGACTCTCATAATCAGTGGAAACAATTTGGTGGAATGGAGAATAGTCACTCAAAACCCCAGGTGTGTTAATATATTAACATTACATTTGGGTTTGTGTAAGATTCAAGAAAATACAAAAGATTACAAAATAAACTGTAAGGGTTAAAGATAGTCAAGCTTGGGCTTTAAGAGGCAGTAAGTTGTGGACAAAAGAGTTTTCATTGCATAGGTTGTGAATATTATGCGATTTGTATTTTCTATTCCTTGACAACAAACATAGCTATCCAACTTTAAATTGGTGTGTCTCTTTCAATATAACCTAATGTTCTACATTGTAGAGCTCTGTTCACATTCTCAAATTGTGCTCATCTTCAAACTGATTTGTTTTGCCAAGATTGTCAATTCACAGTTACATATTGTGAATGGATTTATTCACCTCTTCCCAGGTGCAATTGCTTTTATGGTGGATATGAATGCATACCCGTTTGTTCTTGGCATATTCTAGCCTATAATTTTGTCTGAATAAAATCTAATCTCTTTGAACAAAAGCAAAGTTGCTGTTTGATTTAAAACTCTGTGGAAATGTTTTGTTTAATCTACCTGAAGTGATATTATTATTTAGTCACGACGAGTGAGATGTTTATGGGATTCAATTTTCATTTTTAGCGCACAGTCTGAAAAGTGCATGCAAACTTGAGTATGTCCAGTGGATGAACACTTCAAGCTCTCTGGTCCATCTCGATTTATTTTTCTTGTCAGACTACAATTAATGCAAGAGCTGCATGGAAATAATCCAGAAAGCTCTCTGCCAGTTGTGCTCAGAAATATCTCCAACAGGACAATTTAGATTCACAGAAAATGGCAGCATTAAGTAGAATGAACTTCAGTGTGAGCAGTAAATGAAAAGAGCTGGCTTCAGAAGGTAGCTAACTGATCCTTGCAGCAGCATGTCAAACTAATTCACACGCAACAAATTACTTTCAAACTCAAAGGACTGTTGTCAAAGCAAACAAAGAAACAAGTTTTGATCACGCCAAAAAGCACACTTGTTAAAGAGAGCAGAATGGCATTTTCCGACATATATTCAAGAATTCAAATTTTGAAGAAACACTTTAATTATACACAGATCACCTTAACGCAGTTAACAAGTATTGGAAGGTGATGTGGGATGGTGGTGCACGAAGATCATACTGGTTTCCAAACTGCATGGATCTGTTTATAGAGTAGTTTACCCGAGTATAGCAGAAGAAGACAGTGATACTCATCAAATAATCCTCTGGGGAAATTAACTTTTATTCAAACTGCTGGAATAGGAGAGCCAGCCACCAGTTCAAAGTCTCATTGTGAGTGTAATATATGCTGTAAACGCATTTTTAATGATGGGATGCGCCATTTGGTTCAAAGTCAATTACATTGTTGTACCAACCACCACTTGTGGTAGAGAGTTATAACATATAACATAACAACTACAGCATGGAAACAGGCCTGTCCGGCCCTACCAGTCCACGCCGACCATTCTCCCTGACCTAGTCTCATCTACCTGCACTCAGACCATAACCCTCCAATCCCCTCCTATCCATATACCTATCCAATTTACTCTTAAATAATAAAATCGAGCCAGCCTCCACCAATTCCACCGGAAGCCCATTCCATACAGCCACAACCCTCTGAGTAAAGAAGTTCCCCCTCATGTTACCCCTAAACCTTTGTCCCTCAATTCTGAAGCTATGTCCCCTTGTTGGAATCTTCCCCACTCTCAAAGGGAAAAGCCTACCCACGTCAACTCTGTCCGTCCCTCTCAAAATTTTAAAAACCTCTATCAAGTCCCCCCTCAACCTTCTATGCTCCAAAGAATAAAGACCCAACCTGTTCAACCTCTCTCTGTAGCCTAAGTGCTGAAACCCAGGCAACATTCTAGTAAATCTCCTCTGCACCCTCTCCATTTTGTCGACATCCTTCCTATAATTTGGTGACCAGAACTGCACACCATACTCCAGATTCGGCCTCACCAATGCCCTGTACAATTTCAACATTACATCCCAACTTCTATACTCGATGCTCTGATTTATAAAGGCAAGCATACCAAACGCCTTCTTCACCACCCTATCCACATGAGATTCCACCTTCAGGGAACAATGCACAGTTATTCCCAGATCCCTCTGTTCCACTGCATTCCTCAATTCCCTACCATTTACCCTGTACGTCCTATTTTGATTTGTCCTACCAAAATGCAGCACCTCACACTTATCAGCATTAAACTCCATCTGCCATCTTTCAGCCCACCCTTCCAAAAGGCCCAAGTCTCTCTGTAGACTTTGAAAATCTACCTCACTATCAACTACTCCACCTATCTTAGTATCATCTGCATATTTACTAATCCAATTTGCCACACCATCATCCAGATCATTAATGTAAATGACAAACAACAGTGGACCCAACACAGATCCTTGGGGCACTCCACTAGACACTGGCCTCCAACCTGACATACAATTGTCAACCGTTACCCTCTGGTATCTCCCATTCAGCCATTGTTGAATCCATCTTGCAACCTCACTATTAATACCCAACGATTTAACCTTCTTAATCAACCTTCCATGTGGAACCTTGTCAAATGCCTTACTGAAGTCCATATAGACAACATCCACAGCCTTGCCCTTATCAATTTCCCTGGTAACCTCTTCAAAAAATTCAAGAAGATTAGTCAAACATGACCTTCCAGGCACAAATCCATGTTGACTGTTTCTAATCAGGCCTTGATTATCCAAATAATTATATATATTGTCCCTAAGTATCTTTTCCATTAATTTTCCCACCACAGACGTCAAACTAATAGGTCTATAATTGCTAGGTTTACTTTTAGAACCTTTTTTAAACAAAGGCACAACATGCGCAATGCGCCAATCTTCCGGCACCATCCCTGTTTCTAATGACGTTTGAAATATTTCCGTCATAGCCCCTGCTATTTCTGCACTAACTTCCCTCAATGTCCTAGGGAATATCCTATCAGGACCTGGAGACTTATCCACTTTTATATTCTTCAAAAGTGTCCGTACCTCCTCTTCTTTAATCCTCCTAATTTCCATCACTACTCTACTTGTTTCGCTTACCTCACATAATTCAATATCCTTCTCCTCGGTAAATACCGAAGAAAAGAAATTGTTTAATATCTCCCCCATTTCTTCCGGCTCAGCACATAGCTGTCCACTCTGACTCTCTAATGGACCAATTTTATCCCTCACTATCCTTTTGCTATTGACATATCTGTAGAACCCCTTGGGGTTTACTTTTACATTACTTGCCAAAGCAGCCTCATATCTTTTTTTCGCTTTTCTAATTTCCTTTTTAAGATTCCTTTTACATTCTTTATATTCCTCAAGAACCTCATTTACTCCCTGCCGCTTATATTTATTGTATATCTCCCTCTTTTTCCGAACCAAGTGTCCAATTTCCCTGGAAAACCACGGCTCTTTCAAATTATTATTCTTTCCTTTCCACCGAACAGGGACATAAAGACTCTGTACTCTCAAAATTTCACCTTTAAATATCCTCCATTTCTCTATTATATCCTTTTCATAAAACAACAATTTCCATTTCACTCCTTTTAAATCCTTTCTCATCTCCTCAAAATTAGCCTTTCTCCAATCCAAAATCTCAACCCTTGGTCCAGATTTGACCTTCTCCATAATGATATTGAAACTAATGGCATTATGATCACTAGACTCAAAGTGCTCCTCAACACATACCTCCGTCACCTGACCCATCTCATTTCCTAACAGGAGGTCCAACACTGCCCCTTCTCTGGTAGGCACCTCTACGTATTGCTGCAAAAAACTATCCTGCACACATTTTACAAACTCCAAACCATCCAGCCCTTTAACAGAATGTGATTCCCAGTCTATATACGGAAAATTGAAATCACCCACAATCACCACTCTGTGCTTACTACTAATATCTGCTATCTCCTTACATATTTGCTCTTCCAATTCTCGTTCCCTATTTGGCGGTCTATAATACACCCCTATAAGTGTTGCTAAACCTTTCTCATTTCTGAGTTCCACCCAAACAGCCTCCTTAATCGAGCCTTCTAGTCTGTCCTGCCAAAGCACTGCTGTGATATCCTCCCTGACAAGCAATGCAACGCCCCCACCTCTTGCCCCTCCGATTCTATCACATCTGAAACAATGAAATCCTGGAATATTTAATTGCCAATCGCAACCCTCCTGCAACCATGTTTCACTGATCGCCACAACATCATACTTCCAGATGTCAATCCAGGCTCTAAGCTCATCCACCTTTCTTACAATGCTCCTAGCATTAAAATATACACATTTAAGGGACCCATCATTTCTTATTCTCAGTTTATTTCTTTTCCCTTCTTTCTCTCCTACATATTGGGTCTGAGTGTTTCCCTTTTCTGCCTCCTGCCTCACACACTGCCTATTAGCTATCTGTGTTTGAGTCCCTCCCCCCAACCGTACTAGTTTAAAGTCTCCGCAGTTATTTTAGCAAATCTCCCCGCCAGGATATTGGTTCCCCTCGGGTTCAGATGCAACCCGTCCTTTTTGTACAGGTCATACTTCCCCCAGAAGAGGTCCCAATGATCCAGAAACTTGAAACCCTGCTCCCTGCACCAGTTCCTCAGCCACGTATTTATCCTCCACCTCACTCCATTCCTATTCTCACTATCGCGTGGCACAGGCAGTAAGCCTGAGATTATTACTTTGGAAGTGCTTTTTTTTAACTCTCTTCCTAGCCCCCTGAATTCTCCTTTCAGAACCTCTTCCCTTATCCTACCTATATTGTTGGTACCTATATGTACCACGACCTCTGGCTCCTCTCCCTCCCCTTTCAGGATATCCTGGACACGCTCAGACACATCCCGGACACCGGCACCAGGGAGGCAAACCACCATCCGGGTCTCCCGACTGCGTCCACAGAAACGCCTATCTGACCCCCTCACTATAGAGTCCCCTATTACTACTGCTCTCCTCTTCCTTTCCCTACCCTTCTGAGCAACAGGGACGGACTCCTTGCCAGAGGCCCGGGCACCGTCGTTGCCCCCAGGTAGGCTGTCCCCCCCAACAGTACTTAAACAGGAGTACTTATTTCCAAGGGGTACAGCCACCGGGGTACTCCCTAGTCCCTGCCTCTGTTCCTTGCCCCCCCTAACAGTGACCCACTTGTCTGCCTCCCGTGGTCTAGGAGTGACCACCTCCCTGTAACTCCTATCTATAACCTCCTCACTCTCCCTGATCAGACGGAGGTCATCAATCTGCCGCTCCAGGTTCCTAATACGGTCCCTTAGGAGCCCCATCTCGTCACACCTGGCGCAGATGTGGATGTCTGGAAGACTATCAGACTCCCAGATTCCCCACATCTGACACCCAGAACAAAAAACTGCCCTGGCAGTCATACTCTCCAAACAAAGCCCCGCGCTCGGTTACTAAACCTACCGCCCGGCCGCTACTCCAACCGCTCCAACCGCCCACCCAAAAGAACTGTGTGATCTCCTGGGAGAGGCGAAAAACCGGATAAAAAACCCAGGCCAATTTGGGAAAAAATCCGGGAAATTCCTCTCCGACCCCAAGCTAGGCGATCGAAACTAGTCCGGGAGATCACACAGGTCTTACTCCTTACTATCCCCACACAATCCCCACACACTACTTCCCAAGCAACACAGCTTGGTGCTGCTTGCTACTGCTGCTGCTTGCTGCTGCTACTGCTGCTTGCTGCTGCTGCTACTGCTGATGCTGCTGCTGCTGCTGCTGCTGATTGCTGCTGCCGATTGCTGCTGCTGCTGTTGCTGCTGCTGCTGCTGCTACTCAATTGCTGCTGCTGCTGCTGCTACTCAATTGCTGCTGCTGCTGCTACTCAATTGCTGCTGCTGCTACTCAATTGCTGCTGCTGCTGCTACTCAATTGCTGCTGCTGCTGCTGCTGCTGCTGCTGCTGCTGCTACTCAATTGCTGCTGCTGCTGCTACTCAATTCTTGATTGCAATAAAGATTATTCTGTTGAAAGCTCTCTCCCTGTTATACAACTTCATAAACAGCAAAGTTAAAGAGTCCACAGATAGACATTGTTCAGCCATTCAGTTTGGTATGTTGCTCCTTGTGGGAATATACAAAATATATGATCTACCTCAAAGAAAAATGACAACATGGAGACTCGTGGAAGTGCAGACGCTGGAATCATGGGCAAAACTGGAAGCGCTGGAAGAACTCAGCAGGTCCGACAGCATTTGTGCTGGAAATGAACAGGTGACGTTTTGGGCTTGGGCCCTTCTTTGGACTGCTAATATGGTTCTCTTGTCAGATTGCGAGAATCATGCAGATGTTGGTGAGTTTGGGAACTGTGACAGGCTCAGCCGCACCTGAATAGGACAGTTGGAAATATTTCTGAGGATGATTTACTTCACCCTAGAGAAGAACAGCCATATTGGAGAAAAGGAAGATGCTACCATTAATGAGATGAGCTGGAAACAAGCAATTCACTCGTGAGTCCACACAACCAAATAAACTTTCATATGAGGACACAATGAAAACCTTGAAGCAGCATCCTAATCCAACTCTAATGGAGATTTTCAAGTGTTGCGTTGGTGCATGCAAACTGGGACGAGAGGAAATGGTTGCTAACATCATTAAGTACAACTACTGGACCTTCTTCAATTAGAGGTTGTGGGATCATTCAGCGTACACACTGGCTGATTAAATGATTTATGGTAAATTGTTTCGTGTAAAGGCCTACTTAATATTCGATGGAATGTGTAAAATGACCATTCGTATGAAAATAATGCTGAAGGACATGAGACATTTTTATTTGTGGTGTGATATTGGAATGTAAGTGTCTGGAGAATGCTAACTACGCCATCCATTCGGTACACAGTGTTGAGTTACATGGTCACAGAAAGAAACTATGCCAGATGTCCTCAGGTCATTAGAGCCTGTAAGGTAGAAAGTAGCCTTGACTCAAAGTTGGGGAAGTGTAAGCACATTGGACAGACTCTAAGAATGAATGGAATGTTTGCTACCCTACTGGGTAGCTACTGTTGAACTGTAGACTCAACAGTCTACAGCTCTGTGGAGATCACAAGGTCACAGTTATGGTAAATTGTTGTCCAGTCCTGCTTGACACTGGTGTGGATCACTTATTAATGAGCCTTCAATCACTCATTGATGGTCACAACATATGTGAGCAGTCAAAATGTAGAAACAAAGAACTGCAGATGCTGGTTTACAATAAAAAGAAATAAAGTGCTGGAGTAACTCTGCGGGTCAGGCAAAGAACATGGACAGGTAAACAGTTATGTCCCAAAACATCGCCTGTCCATGTTCTCCAGGAATGCAGCTTGACCCGCTGCCTACTCCTGCACTTTGTACCCTTTTATATGTAAGCAGTTGTTCAGTTTGAGCAGTTTGATAAGAAAATCGATTGCTCCATCACTGGTAGACTAACTCAGTCCTGACCTGGAGTGTACATTGACCAAGTGTAGTTCTGAATTTGGACTTCAATCTGCTGTCGTTTGACATGTAGGTAGAATGTCTACAGGGAAAGTCATGCAGAGAGTAGAATGATAATGCAACTACCTCTTTTATTACTTGACCTAACAGCCTTTACAACTGGCAGTCCAGTCCGTCAACCTACCAAATGGCACCCTGAGAACACCAGATGCCTCTTGCACATTGTCCATGTCCTGCGTAGATTCTGGTGATGGCTACCCACTGCTGTGGGGAACAGTACTGGATGCATTCCATAGCTCACCTTTAGATGGTGTGTCTGTGCTAAGGCTTGCTGCTCCCCAGACTGGTTGATGCTATATTTATTGCTTTAGTGATATCAATTCTTTGTGAATAGGGGAGTTTGGTGCTACCCATGTCTTTTTTTTCCATTTCACAAAGAACATGGCAAATAGCATGTGGGGCAATACCACCTACTCAGTAGCAATGGATGAGAGGGTCTCTGTCAACATTGAGGTGGTAATACTTGACTGCACACATACAACCATTGCTTGACAGTTGCAGGAGCATGAGGCGGAGCAGCATTCCACAGCTGTATTCACCTGCCAGGAGGCACCTACTGTATATTTGTGTGCTCAGCAAAGCACGATTGCTAATGCTAATAAAGCACAGTCTGGTCTCCAGTCATCTTGAGACATCTTGCCACTCACACTGTGAAGCCCGCATAGTACTTGATGTGCAACGACTATCCCACTTTAACAGTAATCAGGTCAACCCCAAAGCAGAAGCGTCCACGTCGCGGGGCTGGAAACTGGAAGCGGCCTGAGCTAATTCTTCTACCACCATTATCTTTTGTACAAGTGATGGCTCCCACTGAGTGTTGCTGGGTGATGGACACGAAAGAAGAAGAGGTAATCGGGTCGAACCAACTCCCACTCTACAATATGGACCTTCCACCCACTTGTTCTATCAGGCAGCTCCTGCCTCACCTGTGGAAGAGTCCTGCTAGCCTCACTGAACACCTCTGTCAAGCCAAGAATGGAAGTAAGTCACTCTCGAGCCCGAGGGACTCCCCAAAGAGGAGAGAAAGACAGGAGGGCCGCTGTTACAGTGCAGACGGTAGCAGTTAACTCCTGAGCATAATTTCCCCTCAATACAAAAGATTGAAGGGTTATGCAATGGAGATGTTGAAAATGATAACCAGATTCACTAAGCTGGATAAAGCAGAGCTACATTCTCTGACTAGGGCAGCAAGGAAATGGAACACAATCTTAAAATTAGATCTAAGTAATTTAGAAATGAAATCAGGAAGTGCAG
The DNA here is from genome assembly GCF_053455715.1 of Rhinoraja longicauda. Taxonomy (NCBI): domain Eukaryota; kingdom Metazoa; phylum Chordata; class Chondrichthyes; order Rajiformes; family Arhynchobatidae; genus Rhinoraja; species Rhinoraja longicauda. The sequence continues at coordinate 22,748,824 of NC_135955.1, read as the reverse complement.
TACTTTCTCACACAAGCAGTTACATATCTTTTCCAAAAGACTACTCCAGTAAAACACTCAGACCTGATCTTAGTCAGCCCAAGTTCTCAGGGAGAGTCATGCAAAGGTAGTTTAGTGAGTCTGGGAGATAAATCCCTCATGATTTAATTTAATGGCTGTACGGGCTTGAAGGGCTGAATGGTGACGCGAACAGATTCCAGATCTAATGATCCAGACTGATAAGTTCAAATCCCACCACACCTGATGGGGGATTTAAATACACCTAATAAAATTAAACTCATTTGATAGGCTCATGTATTTAAGGGAAGGAAATCGGCTGTCCTCAACTGTTGTGTCCACATGTGATTCTACACCCACAGAGGAGGTAATCTGAGGAATGTTTCATCTAGATGGTGTCTCACAATCACCTTCTCCAGCAGTAGTAGGAATAAAGAATAAATGCTTGTCAGTGACACTTACATCCTGTGAACGGATAAAGAGAGCCTTCTCCTTTTGTTTCCATAAAGGGACAAACTCAAGAAATAAAAATTGAACGATGCCAATATCAGTGTAAAAAATGACTATCCTGAGAGTAATATGCTCCATGTTGTAAATATCTGTGGAAAACTTGAAAATTACGAAATTAGTTCGTCATGATAAGCTAGAACTGATGATTTATGGTTCATAACTGCAAAGGCAGTAAAACTGTACTGTGAATGAATGCAGGGGAGCAATTCACAATGAACAATTATGTTAAAATCTCTTTAACATGTTGGCATTCACCTTGATGGTCACAAGTGGAACTGAAAATTGAGTCATAAAGTCAGGTGTCTGATGCATTTTCAGGTTGTTTGGCATCAAAGTGGCTCCTTCCAAATTAAAAACGTTTTTAACAATTGGGCTTGGAAAGAGATAAGTTCTCAAAATAATGATGCATTAATTTCTGATTTCAAAATTGGCCTTGAAATTCTCAGGTATTATGCCAAGTTATGAACCACGGAATCAGGTTTAAGGAACTAACTTCGAGACCATACTGTGCTGCATTCAAAGTCAATACAACAGCAACAATAATCTAGGTCTCTTGCTTAAACAAGCCCTGGCTGTTGACTGTGCCAGCTGCAGGCCTGTTTCAGAAAGCAAGGGCAAGTTGGCTAAACACTGAGGGAAGAATATTCGCTTGTTCTATTTTGACAGCAGACTTATCATTAATCTTTAGAGGTACTGCTGGGATCTGCTAAAAATTAGATTGGTTATTGTTTTTTTAAACAGGCCAGGATCCTCCAACTCATGCCATTCCCTTAAAAGTAAACTATTCTGTAACTGTAATTTTGTTAATTTCTCTGACATAGCCCACAGTTAGCTCCAAAGTCAATCAGGATAATGTACACCACAGACTGTGCACAACATTCACAAGTGTTATAGATTCCAGATCATTAAATGCATTATTAACAGTAGAACAAGTGGTGCAGAGGGTCTGTTCCAATAAACTTCTTCAGAATAATGATTTCAACCCACACAAGTGCAATTAAGTAAACTTATGACCTGACATGTGCCAATAACGCTTGGAATATTCAAAATTAACCTAACTTTATTCCCAGGTTGCGTGCAAAAGGAGCGTTTAATAGAAACATAGAAAAATAGGTGCAGGTGTAGATCAATCGGCCCTTCGAGCCAGCACCGTCATTCAATTTGATCATGGCCGATCATCCAAAATCAGTACCCCGTTATCCAGTTTCCTTGGTGTTTAACACTGTGAACTAGGGTTTGTAAGTTCACTTCTGCAAAGCTGTCTATTCCCTTGCAACGTCTGAGATCATATTCTTCCTGTACATTGGAAAATCTTTCACAAAATGGGCTTAAAGCTCATTGAACCGAATTAAATGAAGGTGATATATCCGATTAAATGTGTTCAAAGTAGGAAAACACATGTAAATCACATTTGAAAAGGCGGAAGGTAAGGCAAATATTCTAGATTGCTGCGATATGAGATAAGAGCTATTCTGTGGCTTTATATGGCTATGGTGACATTTATCAAACCAAGAGCATTCCACGTTTTTGAATGCGAAACTTAAAAAGTTATTTAGAAATGTGAGCTTGAGAAGTGTAAACATTATATATTATTATGCAAAACTCGGAATGCTGGAGGAACTCAACAATGGGAGAGGTCTGGGGAAGGAGGGGGGGAGTAAGAGGGAGATGGGGGATTTGGGGATGGAAGATGGGTGCCAGAGGGAGGGGAGGGGGAGGGAAAGAAGTAGGGTAACTGGGGGGGGGGGGGGGGGGGGGGAGAATGGTGTGAGAAATGGGCATGCATTGGGGAGGGTGAGGGAAAGGAGATTGCTTCAAAATTGGAGAATTCCAGCATCTACAATTACAATCCTTTAATTTAAATCTTTGAAGATCAACAATACTTTGACTCATTGAATATTTTAAGATGTACATGTGAAGTTCATCACCATCATTTGCATGAGGCAATGCACTAACATACAGATCCTGGCATATACATTTTATAGGCATACAGCAATTTGTATACAATTCTTCCCTCAATTTGTCTGGCAGCATGCCATTAACTTTAAACATATCTCATGTCTCATGCAATGTGCAGTGCCCCATCGTGTCACAAGTTTCATTTGATTCAGTTTTGTGTATGCATATGGCAGGATCTGTATGTTAGCACATCGCCTCATGTAAATGATAGTGATGCACTTCACATGTACATCATTAAATATTGTGCAGTGGCCCCATCATGTCATGCTTCAAGGTTTGATTCCTTTTCATAAAATGGGAATTGATAGAAGTGAACCAACTGGGAATATATTAATCAGCAAGAAAACAGTGAAAATCACATATCACACGAAAAAATGGAATCAAATGAAATTCATCAGAAGGAATCAATATTGCTCAGCCACCAAACCCAGCAGAAGTCTAAAGTCTAGTTATAAAATGTTGCAGCAGATCAAACAGATTCTCTGGAGAAAGCTAATGTGACCTGAAACATTAACTCAATGCCGTTCTTTTGTCAGATCTACAAAATATTTTGTGCATTTTCTGCTTTTAATTCAAAAATCTCCTTAAGTGGTTGGTATCAACTTTTCTTTGAGATCATTATTGTGAAGGGCCTGGATATATCTTAATAGTTTAAATCAAGTTGCTGTCAATGTTGTCACTTCAACCACTGTCTTGGAGGAGATCATTCAGCCCATTGAGCCTTTGCTGACTATACAAACGCAATCCAGCCAGTCACACTCACTGCCTCCCCCTCTGGCATTGTAATTGGGGTTTTTTCTTTCAACTAGTGTTACTTTTGAAAATTACAACTAAATTTGCCTCAAGTACTCCCACTGTGCTCCACCGTGTCCCTAGTCCCCAATCCTTAGCACATAGATACCTTTCTCCTCGTATTACTTGTGGCTCTTTGCCTCTTTACTTCCTCTTCTTTTGTATCCCTCCACTTACCGGTACAGTTTTGCTCTTTCTAATTGATACAGTTTTGCTCTTTCTAATTTATGGAGTCATAGAGTCTTACAGCATGGAAAAAGGCCCTTCGGCCCAACTACATGCCGCCATGTCCCAGCTACACTTGTCCCACCTACCTGCGTTTGGCCCATTTCCCTCTACATCTGTTCAATCCATGTACCTGTTTAAATGTTCCTTAAACTTTTGTGATAGTCCCTGCCTCAACCACCTCCTCTGGCAGCTCATGACTTAACATTCCTCATTCGCAACCCCTCACAACTGCCTCTCTTCCAAGAACAATTCTGCCTTATCTAGTTTATCCATGTACCAAAGCCCCTTATCCTAGAAATCATTTAAACAATTTGAAGCTATTTTGTACACACAATTACATTGGGAAAAAAGACGCCATTTGTTTATATTAAGCTCCCACAAACAAAAGAGAGAGAGAGAGAGAGAGAGAGAGAGAGAGAGAGAGAGAGAGAGAGAGAGAGAGAGAGAGAGAGAGAGAGAGAGAGAGAGAGAGAGAGAGAGAGAGAGAGAGAGAGAGAGAGAGAGAGAGAGAGAGAGAGAGAGAGAGAGAGAGAGAGAGAGAGAGAGAGAGAGAGAGAGAGAGAGAGAGAGAGAGAGAGAGAGAGAATGCAGAATGAGAGAGAGGATAGAGGATTGGATGAAAATACATTGAATGAGGAATGGATGGATAAAAGGGAGAGAGGAAGAATAGATGCAGCACATGGCTTCCATCACACAGGAGTAAAAATTTCTGCACCATTTTCTCTGCTGTTATCCTATCAAATGTTTCTGATAATTTTATAGATCTCTATATATCATCACTCATGTGTCTATTAAATAATCGTATGACAGCATTCCTCCAAGAAATTGAGCATGATGAATGCCAGCTTCTGCCGGTGCTATTCAATGCAACGTCTCACCCAGTGCTCCAGAAAAATCATTTCTATTCTTAGAGCAGAGACTGTCAGAATAAGGGCACTGCTGTACGGAGTGTACCATGCACACTGGGGGACAAAAGCAGCTTGAAGATGCAGAAATCATTTCACTTCTGACCCTTAATGGCTGTGCCTGACAGATTAATTTCCAGCTGTATTACTCTGCGGTGAATTTGAACCTCACTTCACACAAGAGTGAGGCGCAGAGTAAAGACGTAAGGTTGACATTAATTGACCGGGTCTGAAATGCTGACTCCTCTGAAATGAAAGTGCAATATGTCTTCTCCAGCACTTAATTTAAATGCACAGGAGCTGGCACTGGGCAATGCATCAGTTGCAAACTCACCAGTGTCATAAAAATGGGAGCACATTGCCCGGTGTTATATAATCAAAGGGTTTAATTGCCGAACTGAAATAGATTTAGGTGCTGTCCTAAAAAGAAGGTGGCAATATGATAGAAACCTCCTTCATAGTTGGCATTCATTAATTTACAAAATGTTCAATCATAAAGCATGAATTATTTTTATTTAAAAAACCCATATTCAAGCAAAAAGTGAATAGAATTCATCTGAGAGCTACCTACTATGGAGAGCGTCAGGTTAACTTCCTTCAGTATAGTATAAATCGAGCTCGAGTTAATAAAAAATGCCTGTTAATGTGCGAGCTGGCAATTTCTCTGAATAAAGTTGGAACAGGCAGGGAGTCATTCACAGGCTCAGACAGTGAAATTGATGGACTCAATTTGCCATTGGGTCCGTGCAGTTATTGCTCCTCTGTTTTGCCAGCTAGTCACTCAATAAAGCAGTCTCAGCACGCCGAGTTTTCACGGGCTGTTCAAACCAATGACTGCAATGTTGTCAGCCAGGATTTTCTGCCCAGCGGTGAATGAACAGAGATGGCTGTCTGGTTAACCTTGCAGATAGTCAAGGAATAGGAGTACCCCTGGAGTGTGTGTAACATGCACACATGGACAAAGCCAGTCTGACGAGCCAAAGGCACCTTGCAGCAGTTCAGAGTCTGACTCTAACCCTGCCTGGCAATGTCCAGCAAACAGTTTGGGACCCGTGTGAATGGAGCAGGTGACTACCCAATAAGAACACGCAGGAATAAAATACACATGGTAATCCACTTCTGGAATCTGCTTCCATTGAATTTCAGAAACTGAAATGCAGTCACCTTCTGAAATCAGTGTAATTTTCCACCATTTGACCAAATGCTTCTGCGTTAGGCATGTCGTGCCACTGAAGACCAAGGCAAATGTCTGCGAGGCTGTAGTCACAACTATCCTGCATATGGTTGTGCGTCTTGGGCCATCAACTGGCACCACTTTAGGGTAATAACACATTCACTAACGCAGGGCAAGGCATGTAATCTGTACTCCTTTTGAGGGGTAAATGTTACAGGTATCAAAATGAGCTTTATCTCAACCCTCTATTGGCCACGCTGAATGCAATGCTCTTCATAGATTCAACTCTCCGGTCAACTGCTGTGCACCAAGGTAACTCCAGGAAAGAAATTAGAATGATACTAAACCAAGTGGACCCGTTGGCCCCAAACCTCTCCTGCATTGGTGCAGTACCCTCTCCTCCTCCTCCTCCCCCTCTCCCCTCCCTCCCTCCCTCCCCTCCCCTCCTCCCCCCCACTCCATCCCCTCAACCCTCCCTTATTCTCCCCCCTCACTCCCCCCCCTCTCCCTCCCCCTCCCTAGGAGAGAGATTTAAACTTTAAAATGTGAATAACTTTAAACATATAACACCGATTTCAATGAAACTTCTTCCATTAGCATCAAAGGGTCGACGGTGAATAAGGTGGGCCTAAAATTGTCGCGCTATCGTGTACCGTTTTGACTGTGGTTCAGGAACAAACAAACGAGAGTTTTAGTATATAGATGCTCAGAACTGACGTCATGAGTTTGAAACTATGAGCAGTGGAACAGGGCAGGTAATGCGCCAGTCCTGATGCAGGGTTTCAACCCAAAGGGGCAACCATTCCCTTCCCCCCACATACGCTGCACGATCCGCTGAGTTCCTCCATTGTTGTTATCGCAAAGGGCAGGATTGCAGGAGATAGGGATGACCAAATGTGAGGCACCAAAGGAAAAGAGGGGAGAGCAAAAGGCTTGTTTCTACAGCACATCATCCCACCAACTGTGAGGGATGTGTGGTCTATGTGTCAGCCCTGCATCACAGTAAAATGTTCACAGATGTGTGAGATCAGTCATGTTAATGTATCCACCCATGACTGTATAATGTTTTAGCAAATATGGCCAAGCTCAACTTTGCACCCAACAGATTTTATCTTCTAGCATTTAGTTAAAAGAAGTAGAGTAGAATACTAAAGTATAGAAATCTTGATACATTTGTACAAAGCAAATATTTATGCTTGAATAGATTGTCATAATCAAAAATTTGGAAGATATCAAACTCATTTAGCTTAGTTCAGTTTAGTTTAGAGATATAGCGTGGAAACTGACCCTTCGGCCCACCGGGTCCATGCCGACCAGTGATCCCTGCATAATAACACTATCCTACACTACTAGGGGCAATTTTTACATTTACCAAGCCATTTTACCTCCATACCTGTACGTCTTTGGAGTGTGGGAGGAAACCAAAGATCTCGGAGCAAAACCCACGCAGGTCACGGGAAGAACATACAAACTCCATACAGACAGCAACCATAGTCAGGATCGAACCCGGGTCTCTGGCGCTGCAAGTGGTGTAAGGCAGCAACTCTACTGCTGCGCAAATGACCGCCCTAAACATTTAAAGAATGTTTCAAACATTAAGGCAGGAGAGTGGCACAGTTGGTCGAGCTTTTGTCTCAAGGCTTGTCCTGACCTCCTGTGCTGTATTCCTGCGACTGCCTTGGTACCTCTGGTTTCCTTCCACATCCCAAAAGCATGTGGATTAACAAGTGAATTGGCCGTTAAAGATTGCACCGTTGTGGATTGGCCTTGGTAGATTGTAGAGTGTAGAGATGAGTGGTAGAGTCTGGGATGATTTAAATGTGGGGAAATAAAAAGATGATTTTATTTCGGAGTCACGTGAGTGACTACGTGAAGACCCCGTCCAGCACGCATGCGCGACATTAGCGTTCATGCAGTGCACCCGCGACGAACGGGAGTTCAAGGTGCTCCCGCTACAATTTAAAAAGTCGGGCCGACAGGTAAGTTCTACCGTGGCCGTGAGTATTTTCTCTGTGGTCTGCTTTAGGTCCCAAGATGAGCAAGACCAGAGGAAAGAAATTTGCAGCTCTACCCCGTTCGTCTTCCGTTGAGGAACGTTCTTTGGAGGGGGGGCAAGAGGCGGCAGCAACTACCGAGCCGAGCCCAGCACCGCTAGTGCAGCCTGAGCAGCGAGCTGGAGGTACCTGCAGCCAGAACCGGGCGGTAGTATCCGACGATTCGGATGAAGATGCCACACCGCTCCAGAGCGGCACTGGCAGCCGCCTAAGCCGAATGGAACGGCTTATGGAGCAAATGCTCCAGCGAGATCTGCTGAGAGAGCAGCAGCAGACTCGCCAAGGGAGCCCAGGTACTCCCGCAGTGCCCTTTACGGCACTGGCCATTGCCTCACCTTCTTTTGAAGGCAGCATTGGCGTCCAGGTCTGGGCTGGTCAAGAAGAGGGGTTGTTGGCTGAAGATGTCCGGAGTACGCAGAGTGTACAGGATCAGGAAGAGCTGCTGGGTGTGGTCAACCGCTACGTGGTCATTCCACGAGGGGGTCGGCCTTTAGAGCCGAAACTTGCAGCCAGCATTGACCACCTGTCCTCAAAACCCCTACAAGAACGGGTGGTCAATGAGGCTCTTGAGCTATATACAGCCCCAGAAAATTGTACATCATTAAATGTACCAGCTGTAAACAGCCAAATTTGGGGACATTTGGGGCAGAACATCAGGAACCTGGAGTTGAAGCTCCAGAAAATCCTTAATCTCCTGACTGCAGGGATAACATCATATGCTCGGTCCATTGATGGTGTGGACATCTCCACAAATCAGCAAGATACATTAGCTCTGCTGTGCACCACTCAATACCAGATAAATATTTTACGGAAGGAAATCATCAAGCCTGCCCTCAACCCTAAGTTTGCGGGACTCTGCAAAACACCGGGTTCAGAACCTCCAATTCTGCTTTTTGGAAAGGATCTTCCAAAAAAGGTGAAAGACCTAGAGGAAGAATCCAAGACCTTTGGTCTCGTGAGGGCAGGTTTGGGACCGAGCAGACCTAACAAACCCAGGCGGCAGTACCTCACGGCGTCCACCAGTCATAGACCACCATATGGGACTGGTGAAAGCTCGGGGTCCGCAACCATTCCCCGTAAGCCTTTTTTAGGCCAGGGCCCAGAGCGGACCCCATGGAAAATGCGCCACCCCCAACAACATCAACGTCAACAGCAGCCCTCTACAGCCCAGCAGACACCTCATCGTCCAGCGAAGAGGCAGAAGAAAAATTAACACCAGTAACCATGGAGGTAGGTGGGTCTGGTACCTCTCGGCATATGAGCAGTAGGGACTCTATACTATCAGGGGGGAGATTGCACTTGTTTTTGGATGCATGGGAAACCATTACTAATGACAAATACATACTAAGCTGCATTCATGGCTATAAAATTGACTTTGTTCATGAAAACATTCCGCCAGTTCAGCACATACCCCAAAGGGTATTCACCCTCTCAGTCAAAGAGAAACAAGAGGGTCAAGCTGAACTTGTGAGGCTACTAGCAAAAGGTGTCATTGAAAGAACAAAACATGAACCTTTGGAATTTGTGTCTAATATTTTCACTAAAACTAAAAAAGATGGTGGATGTCGCATCATCATTGACTTAACTACGTTAAACGAGTCAGTTAAGTATACACATTTTAAGATGGAAACTTTTGAAACCGCCAGACTTTTGATTTCTACAGGGTACTTTCTAGCAGGCATTGATTTAAAAGATGCCTACTACTCAGTACCCATACACAAGGAGCACCGTAAATACTTAAAATTTATCTGGATGAAACAGCTATGGCAATTTAAAGCCTTACCAAATGGACTAACCTCCGCTCCAAGGTTGTTCACTAAAATCTTAAAACCCGCCTTGGCATTATTGAGAAAACAAAAGCATATAGTCATGGCGTACTTAGACGACATTTTAATAGTAGGGAAAACCTTGGAGACAGCTATTTTGGCAGTAGCAGCCACCAAACGTTTGTTTGAAACTTTGGGGTTTGTCATACATCCAGATAAATCCAATTTTACACCGTCCACTACCATGGACTATCTTGGATTTACGATTGATACTGTTCGCATGGTTGTAACTCTGCCAAAGGGAAAAGCATCACAATTGGCACTATCATGCCACGAACTAATGCATAAACGTCAGCCAACCATACGGCAGGTAGCTAGAGTTATTGGTAAAATGGTAGCAGCTTTTCCAGCTGTACAATTTGGGCCTTTGCACTACCAAAATTTACAAAGAGCAAAAGTGCACGCACTTAAGCAAAACTCAGGTCACTTTGACCGAGCTATGTATTTAACTGCTGAATCCATTACAGAGTTACAATGGTGGACAAGGAACATTAGGCTCAGTTCCAGTCCCATAATAATCACCAACCCAGTATTAACCATTCAAACGGATGCCAGTGCTTTGGGCTGGGGAGCAACTAACATGCAATCCAGCACAGGGGGCAGATGGACTAATTCTGAATCATCTTGCCTACAGACACGGGGTATCAACTATTTAGAAATGTTGGGTGCGTTTTATGGTTTAAAAGCATATTCATCTAATACGCATCATGCACATGTCCGGTTGCAATTAGATAATACCACGGTGGTGGCTTATATCAACCACATGGGTGGTATAAAGTCAATATCGTGTGACAAATTGGTCAACCTAATCTGGCAATGGTGTGTCGAAAGACATACTTGGTTATCAGCAACTTACCTACCAGGTAAGCAAAATACAGTGGCAGACACCAGGTCACGCAAATTTAACGATAACATCGAATGGATGTTAAATCCCAAAGTATTTGCCGAAATTACAAAGCAATATGGCACACCAGATATCGATCTATTTGCATCCAGGCTGAATCACCAGGTACCAACGTATGTCGCTTGGGAACCAGACCCTGAGGCAGCAGCAGTTGATGCATTCACGCTGTATTGGGGGAAAATGTTCTTTTATGCTTTTCCTCCCTTCTGCCTCATCAGTCGGGTGTTACGCAAGATTCAATTGGATTCCGCTTCAGGAATCTTGATAACACCCGACTGGCCTACACAGCCATGGTACCCAGTGGCCCTCGACATGGCTGTCGAAACACCGTTGGAATTCCCCAGCAGTCCGGAATTATTAATCCACCCAGTGTCAGGCATTAGTCACCCGTGCCATGACAGAGTCAATCTCCTGGCTTGCAGATTCTAAAAAGACCTCTACTGGGCCTGGGACTGTCTGAGGACGCCATCAACATGATGACCGCATCCCACCGGGAGTCCACCAGGAGACAATACCTGACCAACATAAGGAAATGGGAACGGTATTGCTCCAAAACAGGAACTACCTACACTACAGCGACACCCACCAGTGTTGTGGAATTCCTGGTTGGATTACATCGAGAAGGACTCAGCTACAGCGCCATAAATACAGCCAGGAGTGCGTTGTCAGCTTATTTGGTTCCAGCAGCAGGACAACTGGCTTTGGGGTCCCATCCACTAGTAATCAAAATCATGAGGTGCATTTTTAACACTAACCCCCCCAGACCAAGGTACACTCAGATCTGGGATGTCAGCATTGTGCTGACGTACCTTAGGGGATGGCCACCGCCCAGGGCACTCACGCTGGAACAACTTACACTGAAATCAGTCATGCTCATGGCACTAGTGTCAGCTCAAAGGGTACAGTCCCTCCACCTTCTGAGGCTGGACAGCATGACAGAGTCATTGGACTGCTTCACATTCCATATTCAGGGACTGGTCAAACAAACTAGACCAGGTACCACGCCTCCAGTCATGGAGTTCTGGGCATATTCATCTGACCCACGGCTGTGTGCCAAGACCCATCTCGCCAATTACATAGACACAACATATAACTTAAGAGGGAGAGAAAAAGCCTTATGGATAAGCCACAAGAAGCCTCATGGTCAGGTGACGAGCCAAACCATTTCAAGGTGGCTCAAGCAGGTGCTTAAGTCCGCGGGAGTCAATACTAATATTTACAAATCTCACTCCACCAGGGCTGCATCTACGTCGGCGGCTAGTCGAATGGACGTGCCTATGGACCATATTCTGGCCAGAGCAGGATGGTCCTCGGAAAGAACTTTCCAAAGGTTTTATAATAAACCGCTGGCGCAACCTGCTACATTTGCAGACAGAATTTTAGAGTCTGCAGATAATATTTAATTTGAGCCCTGGGGAGCTCTCTGTTTTTTGTTGTCATTAATAAACCTTTTTTGCTCACAAACAGGTTTCTTGATTGCGATAACATACTTCCTCCCTCTAAGGTCTTCAGACAGTGAGTGAAGCATGAGCTGGTACACGGTTCGGAATCACAGAGCTTTGAAGTCTTCACGTAGTCACTCACGTGACTCCGAAATAAAATAGTAAGATTAAATGAGAACTTACCAGTTCGAAGTTTGATCTGTATTTTATGAGGAGTTACGATGAGGGATTACGTGCCCTCCGCTCCCACCCTCTCTTATACAGATCAACTGGTAATTAAGTTCTTATTCTTTCTTTACTATATTTATTTCAATCGTTGTGTTTTTTCTGTGAATCCACACCGCTGCTTTGAAGAATGTCGCGCATGCGTGCTGGACGGGGTCTTCACGTAATCCCTCATCGTAACTCCTCATAAAATACAGATCAAACTTCGAACTGGTAAGTTCTCATTTAATCTTACTATTTTATGAGGTTACATAGACACATAGACAATAGGTGCAGGGGTATGCCATCCAGCCCTTCGAGCCAATACCGCCATTCAATGTGATCATGGCTGACCATCCACAATTAGTACCCCGTTCCTGCTTTCTCCCCATGTCCCTCCGCTAGCCCTAAAAGCTCTATCTAACTCTCTTTTGAATGCATCCAGTGAATCGGCCTCCACTGCCTTCTGAAGCAGAGAATTCCACAAGTTCACAACTCTCTGGGTGAAAAAGTTTTTCCTCATTTCAGTTCTAAATGGCCTACCCCTTATTCTTAAACTGTGGCCCCTGGGTCTCGACTCCTCCAATATCGGGAACATGTTTCCCACTTCTAGCTTGACGAATCCCTTAATAATTTTATATGTTTCTATAAGATTCCCTCTCATCCTTCTAAATTCCAGTGAACACAAGCCCAGTCGCTCCATTCTTTCATCATGGGGAGAAGGCAAGAAAATGCAATTAGGAGGCAGAAATCAGCCATGATTGAATGGTGGCGTAAACTCGATGGGCCAAATGGCCTAATTTTACTTATGAACTTATTTGTGTAGCATCGGTGTCAATGTTTGCTTGATAGTCAGTGTGGACTCAAGGGGATGAGGAGCCTAAATCCGTGCCTGGATTTATGACTCCATGCCAATAAATCATATCAGGAGCAAAAAAAGTCGTGGACTTGAAATAAGCCTCAGAAAATCAAGCCCCTTAATTGGAACAGGATAGCTCGAAATACTTCCAGCTGAGCTCTTTCACTTTGAAAGAAAATGAGAGGAGCAGGTGAACTATTCATGCAGCATCTTTCACATCCCTCATGGTAGTGGGCACTGTGTCCCATAGTCAGGGCAAACACATTTCTTAAGCCTTAGGATTCTAAAAAGCCAAGGTCAGCGAAAGATTTCTTCTTCCTCAACAAGGGAGAAGAGATCAGCGTCTGGCACTCTAACTGCTCCTAGCTTTGGAGTGAGAATGCTTTCAGCTTGGTGAACACACACCACAGATTCTGGATAGCACTGCATCAGGGGGGATGAGACTTCATATGGAGATTTATTATGTTGTCAAAATTACAATTCGAAAACGTCACTCTTAATTAAGACCAGTCAACGCATGTGAGCACTTCTCTCATCAACCGTTGCTGAATGATTGAACCATGAGTTCTGCCTTTCTCCTCTTAAGTCTGCCAGGTAAATTTGAATCCAAGATGATCTGTATCTGATGAATGTCAATTTTCTGTCAGTTGCAACGACATTAGCTAAGTTTCACTATATACCATAATACCACCTCACGATTCAGCACTAATTGACAGTCAGTTGTCAGATCCACTTAAGAGGTACAAGAGGATGACTAATTTCATAAAAGGCAAAGCTCACAGTGATTTAGTGGAGGATGATCGTCAGAACTGTGGATGTGATGGAGCAATTTCAAATTCAACTTACCATTGGTATTGTGTAGGGTAGGAAGGTAGGAAGGTGTACTAGGTTCACTGTCATCCTGGTGAGTTTCATTGTCTGCATAACTTGTTTTCACCTAGCCCACAGCTAACAATGGACCGTTTCCTTTATCATTGTTACTTTATTGCATAGCTTTCATTCATGTGTTCTATATATCTCTAGAATAACCATCTATATCTCTTGTTTCCCTTTCCCCTGACTCTCAGTCTGAAGAAGGGTCTCAAACCGAAACGTCACCTATTCCTTTTTTCCAGAGATGCCGTCTGACCCACTGAGTTACACCAGCTTTTCATGTTTAACATTGGTATTGACAATCCATTTGTACGCCTGTGCATGTGCGCGTGCATGTGTGCTTGTGCGTGCCTGTGTGCTGGCATGGGTGTGCATTGCATTTAGTATGTAATATCTATTCATCAATCATAATTCAGCAGATGTTTTAAATCAGTCTGCCTACACAGACAGAAGATGTTCCTTCCCCCAACACCCAACAGTGCAATGATAGCGGGAGTACCAGATGGCACATCTGTCCTTTACATGCAGAATGTATTTTACTCTCCAGGCAGGCAACTTGACAGCAATTAAATGGAATTATTGTGCTGTGGAAAGACAGAATGCCACCTGTACACATATTTCAGTGCTGTTAAACACTGATTATGACAAATAAACTTTAAGATGCAAAACAGGAATGAATTGAAGGGTTTAGACTAGAGTAGCTTTTCAAAGCAAGAGTTAAAGGGGAAAGATGCTGTTACTGAGAATATAGCTTTCAAATATGTCTGTATGGCTAATAGGAAATGGCTTCTGTTCCTCTTTCAGTCCATCATGAAGAACATTAATAATACCCGAATCCCAAGGAACACAACCTCAACTTGTCCATATCTTTTGTGGTTTTTGCACTAACTTTAATATTAAAATAATAATGCAGATCTATTTTAGTCTTCAAGGTATCCTTTTTCTAATTATATTTATGGTGCACTCATTGACAATCTCATTCTTCTTTAAAGTCACAGATGAAATAATAGGATAGTAATAGTGGGAGATTTTAACTTCCCCTATATTGAGTGGGTCACCCATAATGCAGACAGCTTGGATGGGGTGGAATTTGTTAAATTAGTACAAGAAAGCTTCCTTACGCAATGTGTAGAGAGCCAAACTAAAGAGGGCATAATACTGGACTTGGGGGATAAGGTAGGGCAAATGATTGAAGTGTCATGGGGCGGGAAGGGGGGGTGCTTTAGAACCAGGGCCCATAATCCTATTAGGTTTAAAATAATTGTCTGGGAATATAGGATAGGTCCACAAGTTAAGGTTATATATTGGGGCAAGGCTCATTTTGTGGGACTTGGCAGGAAATTACAGATGATGACTGGGTAAATAAGCCTGCAGGTAAAGTGATGTCTGGCAAGTGGAAGGCTTGTAACAGTGTGATATCAAGAATTCAGGTGCAGCACGTCCCTGCTAGAGTGAAGGGCACGATTGGCAAACTAAGGGAACCCCTGGAGCACAAGAGATATTGAGACTCGTATCAGGAAAAATGAAGGAGGCGTACACAAGGTTTACGCATTTGGGATAAGTGAATCCTTTGATGCGTATAACAAGGGGCTCAGAGGTATTGCTGCCTTCCAGCACCAGAAACCCAGGTTCAATCCTGGCTACTACTATCTGTATGGAGTTTGTAGGTTCTCCCATGAACCACATGGGTTTTCTCCGGGTGCTCTGGTTTCCTCCCGCACTCCTAAGACATGCAGGTTTGTAGATTAATTGGCTTAGTTTAATTGTAAATTGCCCCTAGTGTGCAGGATCCTGCTAGTATGCGGGGTTATTGCTGGTCGGCGTGGACTTGGTGAGATGTTATAAGTACATTTGCAGATGATAGTAAAATAAGAGATATCATAGACAGTGAAGAAGTTTGTAAATAATTCCAACAGGATCTTGTTCGGCTAGATGAGTGGGCCGGGGAATAGTAAATGGCATTCAGTTCAGATAAGTGTGAGATTTTACTTTTTGGAAAGTCAAATCAGGGTAGGGTTTTTGCAGTAAATAGGCCAGGGGCGTGTGGTAGTATTAAGGGACCTAAGAGTACAATGAAAGCTAGACAATGAAAGCTGGAGTAACTCAGCGGGACAGGCAGCATCTCTGGAGAGATGGAATGGGTGACGTTTCGGGTCGAGACCCTTCTTCAGAGTCTGAAGTTTTTGTGTCTATCTTCGGTTTAAACCAGCATCTGCAGATCCTTCTTCCACATAAGAGTACAAGCACATGGCTCTCTGATAGTGGCATCACAGATAGACTGATTAGTGAAGAAAGTGTTTGACACGCTGGCCTCTATCAGTCAGGGCATGGTGTATTACAGTTGGGTCATATTTTGTAACATTACTTTTACATAGCATCTCACACTTTTGTAACATTTGTACAAGATGTTGGCGCGACTTAGCATATTGTGTACTGTTTTGGTTACTCTGCCACAGGGAAGACAACATTAAGCTGGAAAGAGTGCAAAGAAGATTAACAAGAATGTTGCCAGGACTTGAGGGCCTGAATTATAGGGAGAGGTTGGGCAGGCTGGATATTCGCTGAACAGTAAGAATGCTGAGGGGCATAGATAGGGTGAAGGCATAGTCTTTTTCCCAGTGTGAGGTATCAAGAACTGGAGGGCATAGGTTTAAGATGAGTGAGGAGAATAAAGAGGGAGAAGTTTGGACTTTATTACCTTCCATCACAGTGAGGAATGTGGGGAGCCACTGTGGTGGATGTTTATGTTAGCTTTTATTTTGTGTGGCTGTGTGTCTTGTTGCTTTTCACTTAGTATGGCTGTATGGTAATTCAAATTTCACTGTACCTTAATTTGTTACACGTGACAATAAACTAACCTTGAAACCTAGAAAGATTTAAAAGGGGCTTGTGGGGAAACTTTTCACACAGAAGGTGGTGCTTATATGGTACGAGCTGCCAGAGGCAGTAGTTGTGGTAAGTACAATAACAACATTTAAAAGACATTTGGATAGGTAATGGATAAGAAAGGTTCAGAGGAATATGGCCCTAACATGGACAAATGGGAAAGCAAAGATGGGCATCTTGGGCAGCATGAACGAATTGGGCCAAAGGGCCTGTTTCTGTGATGTATTTTCTATTATTGCTCTCTCGCTCTGACTTTTGACAACAGTGCCTGTTCTTCGATAATATAGAAACACAGAAACATAGAAAATAGGTGCAGGAGGAGGCCATTTGGCCCTTCGTGCCAGCACCACCATTCATTGTGATCATGGCTGATCATCCACAATCAGTAACCTGTGCCTGCCTTCTCCCCATATCCCTTCTTTCCACTAGCCCCTAGAGCTCCATCTAACTCTCTATTAAATTCATCCAGTGAATTGGACTCCACTGCCTTCTGTGGCAGAGAATTCCACAAATTCACAACTCTCCGGGTGAAAAAGTTTCTTCTCACCCCAGTTTTAAATGGCCTTCCCTTTATTCTAAGACTGTGGCCTCTGGTTCTGGACTCGCCAACATTGGGAACATTTTTCCTGCATTTAGCTTGTCCAGTCCTATTATAATTTTATACGTCTCTATAAGATCTCCTCTCATCCTTCTAAATTCCAGTGAATACAAGCCCAGTCTTTCCAATCTTTCCTCATATGACATTCCCTCCATCCCAGGGATTAACCTCGTGAACCTACGCTGCACTGCCTCAATAGCAAGGGCGTCCTTCCACAAATTAGGAGATCAAAACTGCACAAAATTCTCCAGATGTGGTCTCACCAGGGCCCTGTACAACTGCAGAAGGACCTCCTTGCTCCTATACTCAAATCCTCTCGTTATGAAGGCCAACATGCCATTAGCTTTCTTCACTGCCTGCTGTACCTGCACGCTTACGTTCAGTGACTAGTGTACCAGGACACCAAGGTCTCGTTGCACTTCCTCTTTACCTAATCTGACACCATTGTGATAATACTCTGCCTCCATGTTTTTGCCACCAAAGTGGATAACCTCACATTTATCTATATTATATTGCATCTGCCATGCATCTGTTCAAGTCACCCTGCAAACTCCTAACATCCTCTTCGTAGTTCACACTGCCACCCAGCAAACTTGCTAGTGTTACTTCTAATTCCATCAACCAAATCATTAATATATATTGTAAAAAGTTGCAGCCCCAAGCCTCCACTCTCCACTGCCTGCCATTCTGAAAAGGACCCGTTTATTCCTACTCTTTGCTTCCTGTCTGCCAACCAATTCTCTATCCATGTCAATACCCTACACCCAATACCATGTGCTCTAATTTTGCTCACCAGCCTCCCATGAGGGACCTTATCAAAGGCTTTCTGAAAGTCCAGATACACTACGTCCACTGGCTCTCCTTCATCCATTTTACTTGTCACATCCTCAAAAAATTCCAGAAGATTAGTCAAACAGGATTTTCCCTTCATAAATCCTTGCTGAGTTGGACCAATCCTTTTACTGCTATCCAAATGCAGCATTATTACCTTTAATAATTGACTCCAGCATCTTCCCCACCACCGATGTCAGGCTAACTGGTCTATAATTCCCCATTTTCTCTCTCGCTCCTTTCTTGAAAACTGGGATCACATTAGCTAATGTAGTGCTTTGGAAAGTAGAGAGACCATGAATGGCACCATATAAATCTAAGTCTTCCTTTCACTCTCATTTTAATAGGTTTTATCTTGAGTTTCATCTCGACCAAACAGAACCATTTGAGATGTAAAGCAGAGACAGGCTAGCATATCAAATGCTTTGGGAACTTTCATTTAGTCATCTTGTGAAAGGTACATCTGGCTTACAGTGCACATTTCTGGCCTGATGATAGCTATAATTGCAGAGATAGGAAAGATCTGATTCAGAAATCGTTGTGCTCTAATGCAAAGTCAAATTTTAGTCAGATTCAATTATACATAGAGCTGAATCTAATACTTCTTGTATACTTCTAACTGGAAAAGAAATAACTCTCTTATTCCGGTCAACATGGTGAAAAGAATGAAATTATTTTGATGTACACTTTACCTTCTCTTTCCCCTCTTGTCCAACAAGATGATGAAACCACACTTGCCTGTTTCCACACTTGTCTGTTCAGCTATAGCTTGGGAATCACCTCCAGTGGCTTCATCTTGTTTGTGAATGATTTCCTCTACTGTTCCCAAAAATCTATCTTTGGGCCCTCCTGTGTTTTCCACATTGAAAAACCACATTGCTACATTCCTCAAACAGGATAAAGATGCCTATTTCTTGAGACTTAGCCACTGTCTTCAACTCCAAAAATAAAGAAAGAAATCCTTCCAACCCTTTGTTAGGTAGACTGAGCCATTAGCTTTATAGTCCATTACAAACTCCACAATCCATTGGGACCACAATCCGTGACATTTATTAGACTGCTTCCTTACATCTGCATCTCATTGCCCAACTCCATTGCCCATTTCACCCGCTGCTAAAACTAACTTTTTCCTTGAAACAAATATTAATTATTTCAGTGCAATCTAGGCCACTCTTCCTCCACTCTCACTTCTAGTGAAGCCATCGAAAATTGTAACTTGCACCAACACAGTAACTGTTCATCCTTCTTCTTGCTGATTTAGTGGCCCAGAGTTAAACACCACCATCGTTAGAAAAACACTCCATCCCTCCATCCTTCACTCTTTCATATCTCTCCAGCCTCAGCAATAGCCTCTCAATATCAACAACCACCCTCATAGTTTCCCTCATAATCTTTTCCATCCCCATGAAATGACTTCTCCTTCTCAACTCCAGTGGGTGTAGGGTGTGGGTGTATTCAATAATTATTGGAGTATTTCTCAATTGTTCCTAATTCTTGCCTTGTTATCTCAGGAAGCAATTTAGTTCAGCTCAGAACTGCTTGCTGCATGAGGTACATGGAACTAAAGTTGTGTTAATCAGGTAGGAAGCCCACATAGCAGAATACCAAAAGCAATCACAAACATAGGAATGTCGTTGAAATATTTTGCATTTCTCACACATTACTATTTGCAGTGGACATTATCAGAGTCCACTCTTCATCGTGGTCAATATGATCGGCTGAAGTAAACTAGAATAGTGAACAATAATGCTATGGACTAATGAAGGTTAGCTTTCAAACACATTATGGCAGCACAGTGCACAGTGTTTAACATTGTTGTCTCACCGTTCCAGAGAATGTACAAAGTCTGTCGAGGCAGCACCCGTAGTCAGGATCAAACCCAGATCTCTGGCATTGTAGGGCAGCAACTCTACCGCTGCACCACTGTGCTGCCCCTTGTTCAGAAGGGTCTACCTATTATGACTCTATCATAAGTATGTCTGTGCAGTGAGATTGGGAAGTATGAGAGAGCTATAATAGAAACAGCATAGCTGTCTCATTTATTGTGTCCACATTTCTAGCTCTGCATTGACTAAAGAGGCCTGCATGGCCTATGCCACAGGAGCTGAGCGCTCCATGAAAAAACAACTATCAGAGTATGATAATTTAATACATATCTTAGTACAGTTTTGGGGATTTGCTGCATCCCTTGCCCCATCTACTGCAATGACATGCGACAGAAGTGCCATTGTAAACTATGTGAATTTAATATTGGTATTGGCATTAGTTTATTATTGTCACGTGCATACAGTGAACAACTTTGCTTTGTTTACCATACTGGTAAAAAACACATACACAAATACAATCATACCATGCAGAATATAATGTTGCCGCTACAGAGAAAATGCAGGCAAAAGAGTGCAAGGACCGACACAAGGTACATTAGGCGATAGATAATATATTCTTGCTTTATAAGAGGTCCATTCAGGAGTCTAATAACAGCAGGGAAGATTTTTTATTAATATGGTAAAAGATTTCTTTGGAGCTATAATGGAGAAGCCCCATAAAAAGGATTCCTATGCTTTAACCTACTTACCCAATCCACAGCGGTAGAGTTGCTGCCTTAAGGCGCTTGCAGCAAGGCAGACCCGGGTTCGATCATGACTACGGGTGCTGCCAAGATCTTCCGTTTCCTCCCACACTCCACAGACGTACAGGTATGTAGGTTTCTTTGGCTTGGTAAATGTAAAAATTGTCCCGAGTGTGTGTGGGATAATGTTAATATGGTTGGCGCGGACTTGGTGGGCCAAAGAGCCTGTTTCCGCACTGTATCTCTAAATTAAACAAAGAAAGGTGGTCTCACCTTGTGTTCCCATCATCCAGCGACCTCACCCTCAGCCCAGGACTCAGTTACCAGCAGAATATTGTCAGAGCTAGAAGGAACATCGTTACCAGCAACACTGTTGAAGACTGGGTCAATTATCCATTATCCTTTTACAGGAGCAATCTGACATTGCAGTTTGAAATACAGGAAGTGTGAAATTGTGTTATTCACCTGATGCTAACAACATTCAGGCTCTTTATGTTGGCAAGCAATGAAGAGCTCTTCCTTCAAATACTGTATTTCCAAAGAGGAACATATCATCTTTTGATCTCACACCAATACAAACCAGAACAGGCCAGCTCTTTTAATCACTTCAATCTGCTCCCTGCAGTGTGATTCACTCCACTCCACTGTCCAATATCTCAATGCCCACCATCGGCTTGACGTTCAATTAATGTGATGTCTTCGTCATTGATTATTTTGCCACATTCGAAACACAACTTATTAACTCTGAGCTTCGTGAAGATGTCAGCAACCTATTTGCCTCAAATTACTTTCTTGAGAGTCTAAACAGATAAGGCATGCTCCTGAATATGTCAACAAACTTGTACAGATGCACTGTAGAAGGTATGCTGTATTTATGTTGCCTAATATGGAAATTCCAATGCACAAGAATGCAAGAGGCTATAAAGAGTTGTGGACTCAGCCCAGCCCATCGTGGGCATTGACCTCCCCATCATTGAAAACATCTACTCAAGACATTGCCTCAGGAAGGTTGTTTCTATCATCAAGGATCTGTACCATCCAGGCAATGCCCTCTTCTTACTGCTACCATGGGGCAAGAGGGACAAAAGCCTGAAGTCCTATACCACATTATTCAGGAACAGGCACTTTCCCACGATCATCAGGTTTTTGAAGTGATGTGCACAATCCTAATCCTACTCTGACAGTGAACTGTTAAAGTAGTGCAATGGTATCATTTCCTCTCATATCCCAAAGACATGCAGATATGTAGGTTAATTAGACTCTGTAAATTGCCGTTAGTGTGTTGGGATTGAGAAAGTGGGATGACTTGTATGAACAGGTAATCAAAGGTCAGCGAGGATTCAGTGTGGTCTTGGTGAGCCAAAGGACCTGTTTCCATGGTGAGGAAACTAAACTAAAATAAACTAAACTAAACTAAACATCCTTCCATTAGTAGAATGACCAAAACTGAACACAATACTCCAAATGGGGTTTCACCAACATTTTGTGCAACTGTAACCGAACATCCCAACTTCTATACATAATATCCAGGCTTTGCACTCATCAACCTTTTTGGTTACTTCTTCAAAAAACTCTATCATGTTCGTAATACATGATCTTCCATGTACAAAACCATGCTGACTATCCTCAATCAGCCACAAAATGCTGGAGTAACTCAGCGGGTCAGACTGAAGAAGGGTCTCGACCTGAAACATTACCCATTCCTTCTCTCCAAAGATGCTGCCTATGCCGCTGAGGTACCCCAGCATTTTGTGTCTATCTTCGATTTAAATCAGCATCAGCAGTTCCGTCCTACACCTAATCAGCCACTGTCCATCCAAATGCATATAGTATTTATCTTATCGCTCAGAATCATCTCCAGTAACTGGCATTCCACAAATGTTACCCTCATTAGTCTACAGTTTGTAGGCTTTTCCCTGCAGCAGTTATTAAATAGAGGCACAATAAATGAAACCCTCCAGTGTTCCAGCATCTTGCCTGTGTCTAATGATAATAATAATAATAATCCATTTATTTTATATAGCGCCTTATCACATGCTCAAAGCGCTTTACAAAAACAATTAACATAGAAACAAACAGACAAACTATCCTGACGGAAAAGCGGCGAATACTCAACGCCAGCGTCCTCTCACGTCAGGGTCCGGCAGTAGACATTAAAGAGCACAAGACACACAGATAATTTTTTTTTTTTTACATAAAACAGCCATCACAGTGATTGCTCTAGGCATACCCTCACTGTGATGGAAGGCAAAGTCTTATCTCCTCCTCGTTCTTCTCCCGTGGTGCCACGAGGTGATCGAGGCTCCCAACTTTTTGAAGCCCCCACCGGGCAATGGTAAGTCCCAGGGCCGAGCCGAGCAGGCCGATGAAAGTCCTGAGCCCCCACCGGGCGATGGAAAGTCCCAGGGCCGAGCCGAGCAGGCCGATGAAAGTCCTGAGCCCCCACCAGGCGATGGAAAGTGCTGCGGCCGAGCCACGCAGGGCGATGAAGGGCCTGCGGGCGGGTTGATCATACCTCGCGCTTCGGGGCGGTCGAAGCTGCTACGGCTGGAGCTCCCAAAAGCCGGTCACCAGCCAGGGACCTGCGAACTCCCGATGTTGCGGTCTGCAGGGCCCACGGCCGAAGCCTCCGAGATGGTAAGTCCAGGCCCTGCGACCGGAGTCTTCAAAGTCGATCCCAGCTGGAGGCCGCCGACTCCACGATGTTAGGCCGTAGCGCGAACGGAGATACGACACGGTAAAGGTCGCATCTCCGTTGAGAAAGAGATTAGAAAAAAGGTTTCCCCCAACCCCCCCACCACCCCCCTACATACACAGAATTAAAAATAAAATAAAACGTACATTTAACAACGACAATGATAAAAAAAAAAAAAAAAAAAAACAGAGAGACTGCCGGTGAGCCGCAGCTGCAGAACACAGCCACGCCCCCACTGATGATTCATATATGTCAGCCAGGGCGCTTGCCATTTTTTTCTTTAACTTTCCACAGTGTCCTTGGATATATCTGATCACACCCAGAAGATATATCTATCTTCATATGCCTTAGGACATGCAGTACCACCTTGACCCTAATACGGACTCACCTCAAGACATCTCCACTAACTGCCTGAAGAAGGGTCTCGGCCCGAAAGGTCACCCATTCCTTCTCTCCAGAGATGCTGCCTGTCCCGCTGAGTTACGCCAGCATTTTGTGTCTATCTTCCATTAACTGTCCAAGTTCCCCAATCTTCATGTCTTTCTCCATGGTAAAGACAGAGCAATACTCAATAAGGTCCTTAATTTAAGTCCATATCATCAACCAACATCATCACTATGCCTTTATCGATCTTCTTAGTTACCTTCTCAAAAAACTTAAATTAAATAGGGAGAGTGAATTTCCCCCAGTATAGTCACGATAACTATTATTGATCTGCCACTGCCATTCCTAATGTACATAAATCCTATCCCGTAGGATTTTCTTCAATAAATTCCCTACCAATGATGTAAGCCCAATATAATTAGTTAGTCTTCCAATAAAGTAAAATAATGAGAAATGTTTTTCACTGTCGGGGAGGCTACTCACCGAAGGCTAATAATGTAAGATAATCAGCAGAAAAAAGAGGATTTTTATTAAACCTTGAGTTATGATTGTGAATTAATTGCCTGAAATTGCCTGAAACGGTGAAGAAAAATCAATATTAATTTTCTTATAAAATATTTGGAAAACATCTTGAAATAAAAGTATGTTCACAGCAAACAGGTAAGCACAGGAGTTGGACTACTGGAAAAGCTTTTTGAAAGAGCTCATTATTCTCCTTCCATGCCATACTTTTCTGCCTCTGCGAGTCTACAAATGTGATAATGTGCACTCCTCTAAACATTTTTAAGACTGAGACAAAAAATATTTTTGTTGAGCGCCCATCTTCCAGCACTCAGCCTGTATTTTTCTTTGCCATTGTGATTCCAGTGCTTATCGAAATACTTTGTAAATGTTGTGAGAATATCTGCCTGCACCACCTATTATGGGAATAGCGCACCCGGTGGTGCAGTACCGGGGATATATTACCCATGGGGCTGTAGCCAAAGTGATCCTGAATTTAAATGGCTGAACCCAAGACTCGAGTGTAAAGCCTCTGTTAATTAGTTGTGTAGCTGTACTGTAGCAGGTTACAGAAAGGAAACACACTAACAAAACACCACCCACCCAGGCAGTCACTTCCGGATTTCAGCCATCCTCTGGGTAAAAACAAATCTTCCCCAAATCCTCTCTAAATCTCTTAACCCTAATCTTGAACCAATGGTGTCTGGTCATAAATACCTTCCTCTTTCATTTTAGTTTAGTTTAGTTTATTGTCACTGTGTACTGAGGTACAGTGAGAAGCTTTTGTTTGCCTGGTATCCAGTCCAAGAAAAGACTACACATGAACATAATCAAACTGTCCACAGTGCACAGAAATAAAGATTTAAAAGAATGGGACAATTGGAATGAATGATCGCAGATCCTCTTTTGGGACTGGCATGCAAAGAATCGCCATGCTTCTTGAGTTCCACTCTGCAGGTTCCCTCCACACCCTCCTTTGGCCAAGGAGAACAAACACAGCCTCATAACTGAAGAGCTACATCACAGGCAACATCCTGGAGAATCTGCGTAGGAAGGAACTGCAGATGCTAGCTTAGACACAAAATGTTGTAGTAATTCAGCGGGACAGGCAGCATCTCTGGAGAGAAGGAATGGGTGACGTTTCAGGTCGAGACCCTTCCTCATATCCTGGAGAATTTCCTGTGTACCCCTTCCAGTTCAAATGCATCCTTCCTACAATGTGACGCCCACAACTGTACATGCTGATTTATGTTGTTATACCGTAACCTCCTTGATTTTAAATACTGTGCCTGGCCATATTTCTGGAGAGAAGGAATGGGTGACGTTTTGGGTCGAGACCTCAACCATTGTGGACTGCAGCCCAGTTAAAGTTCCATTTGCTGAGCAATTGACACAAAAGCCGATGGAGCTCATTTAATGATGTCCCACATAGGCTGAGCTAAGCCAGTGCAAACTACTCCTGAACTGTGAAAATTACTGGTACCGCCAATAAATATTTCCACTGACATTTGGAATGTAAATGAAAGTTAAATATTTTATTAAATGTGCATATAAGCAAAATATTACGCAGATATCATGATGACGGGCATTGGTAACTGACATATGTTGGCAATACTAGTCAAATGTGATATAATCTAGCAATGCAATTATTCTTCAAGGTGTACAGAAAAGATATTACAATGCAATATATTAGATCAAGCCATTGGACTGTGATATCCGCTCTTGATGTGAGTGAAATAAAATAAATATCGACATTGTTAATCAAACTTGCAATCTTATAAGACTTTAATGATATTTGAATGTTCTGCACACCAGCAGTGTTTTTGAAATGCCACTTATTTGAATTACTTTTGCAATTGCAATATTCATTGAAAGTGATAAAAAATAAAGCCAATCTCTATTTACGTGCTGCTTTCTTAACCTCAGGACAACTTTTCTTTGAAGTTCAGCACGATAAAATAATTCTCAAGAATAATCCATTTTGCAATAAAGAATATGTAGCTGGGAAATTGTTCACAGCAATGTGAAAATGACACGTATATGTTTTACAAATGTATGGAGCGAGTAAATAGATAATTTTACATACTCACAATGCTTTTAGAATATGTATTTTAGTGGATACATGGATTAGAATGTGTTGTATGCTGTGTTAACTGTATTATTTATGTGTTGATTATGCAATAAAAACAGCTCCAGACATTAGAAAAATCTCCCAGCTATCTTTAGAAATACAATTAATCTCCATTAATCTTGTATTCTCAGTAATTTGGTCATGCCAGACCAGCAGCTTTTCTGCATTATAACCATATTAATATTCCTATACACTTTAAAGTCTGTTTTGGGGTGTTGCACAGCAGAATAATAAATTTTCTCATGGTCCCAGTAAGTTTAAAGGAGGGAGCAGAAAGCAGAACTAGGTGAGTTCTCAGGTTGTGCAAGAAACAAAACCAGGAAAATTGAAAGGGAACACAAGGAACACAAGAAAAGTGGGAACTGGCATCCAAGTGAGATTGAAAGGAAAGCAAAAACTGGGACCCGATTGAGTTTGGGAAAACGTGCAAGAACCAAGGCACTGTGAATGAAAGGGAGTGCAAGAACTGGGACACTGGTATGTTAAATGAAGTGTGGGAATCTGCCCCAGTGTTTTAATGGGAACCTGTGTAACTGGGCCTATGATGTGTTAAAGGGAACATGGGTACATAAATCTGGTGTGTTATAGGAAATACGGGCACTGATGCCACAATTCAGTAATGGGAAAATGGGTACCAGGACACTTCATGTTCTTCAATTTGAGTTTAAAGGCAACACGGCTACTGGCGTCAGATATATCAGAGGAAACGCAGGTACCGGGACGGGAGTGTGTTAAAGGGAACATTGGAAGCATTGACATCCTGTTAAAAGATGGTCAAATGCCTTAAGATAATTAAGCTACATTTATAAAAGTAATTTTAATTAAGATTTCACTCAGATTATCAAGATTCAAAGGTTACTAGTCCTTCCTCAACATTCTATCACAATTCAGTGTCATCAGCATCTGGCATGCTGAACCACTGGGATTTCTGAATAGTCAATTCTTGCTATTGAGGGCGTGCAGCATAGGTTCACTAGGTTAATTCCCGGAATGGCGGGACTGTCATATGTTGAAAGAATGGAGCGACTAGGCTTGTATACACTGGAATTTAGAAGGATCAGAGGGGATCTTATCAAAACGTATAAGATTATTAAGGGGTTGGACACGTTAGAGGCAGGAAACATGTTCCCAATGTTGGGGGAGTCCAGAACAAGGGGCCACAGTTTAAGAATAAGGGGTAGGCCAATTAGAACTGAGATGAGGAAAAACTTTTTGAGTCAGAGAGTTGTGAATCTGTGGAATTCTCTGCCTCAGAAGGCAGTGGAGGCCAATTGAATGCATTCAAGAGAGAGCTAGATAGAGCTCTTAAGGATAGCGGAGTCAGGGGGTATGGGGAGATGGCAGGGACGGGGTACTGATTGAGAATGATCAGCCATGATCACATTGAATGGCGGTGCTGGCTCGAAGGGCTGAATGGCCTCCTCCTGCACCTATTGTCTATTGTCTATTGTCAGATAACTGATTATCAGCATTAATTGAATACCATGGGATCCTTTCGATCCACCTGAGAGGGAAGGTGGAGCATCACTTTAAAGAACTCCAACGCACCATTACTTCCACTAACGTGCAGTTTGACAGTAAATAATGACAGTGGAATGAAATGATAATGACAATGCTCCTAATAATGTGCACGTGGAACGTTGTTTTATGCTGCCGTTATTTCAAATAAATATTCACTGGTAGGCTATTACAATGCAACACATGACAGGACTGCAATCAGCACCAGCAAAGAAATCTGAATCTAAAATATGGGCAATTAGATAGGTTTATATACTGTCAGTTTTTAAATTTTATCAGGCATATTTGGAATGTTATTAGTGTGCAATAAATGCCATCAGTGTTATGAGAATGTGAGATATATGGCGACGCTTTTGGAGTCTGAGAAATGATGGCAATGCCAGTCCAACAAACACTGGCAGTGCTATCAAACTTTCGTGACAGTGCTATCAGTATGATGTAAGCTGACAATGGTATTAGAATCTGAAATAAAATAAAAATGCAGTCCCAGAACCATATATTCAGGTGGCACTGTTAGACTGTGATATACAATCCCACCGCGAGTGGGCTGTGATAAATAGTGACTGTTAATCAATTGTGGAGCATGCCAGCAATCATCTGTGGAAAGAAATAGAAAACAGAAGCAGGAGAAGATCTTACATCCATCCCCTTGAGTCTGTCCCAACATTCAATAAATCTGAACTGACTATTTATTGGTCGCTGGTCAGCATTCCAGTTTGAGCCCCACATTGCTTGAATCCTTTAAAGTTCCCAAATTTGATCAACCCACATACTGAATAATTGAGTTTCAGCTGTACTCAATGCTACAAAATTCCAAAGACTCACAATAAAATCATGGGAGGAATAGATTTGGAATGGAATTGCTGGCAGTGCTGCACCACAGTACTTCTGGTGAGTATTTCACAGTTCAGGAGTAGTTTGCACTGGCTTAGCTGAGCCTATGGGGGACATCGTTAAATGAGCTCCATCGGCTTTTGTGTCAATTGCTCAGCAAATGGAACTTGAACGGGGCTGCAGTCCACAATGGTTAAGGTCTCGACCCAAAACGTCACCCATTCCTTCTCTCCAGAGATGCTGCCCACACTGTGGCCAAGTTGGGCCGAAGGGCCTGTTTCCACATTGTATCACTCTGTGACTGCTGGCCTCAGTGAAAATGGTGCTACCCTTAAACTTTGGGTATGATCCTCCAGATAGCACGAACAACCTCTTAGCATCTACTCAGTCAAGCTTTCTTGGAACCTTATCATTGACATACAGTTGCTGGAACAATGAGTATAAAGATAATTAAAATGTTTTATGAGATAGTTAAACTTGATATAAACTAACAATGTTAGTTAAACTTGCTCGTGCAGATTCAGTTTTTGCAGTTTTATGCATGCAGATTACTGTATGCCAGTCTCTGAATGCATTCAAGAGAGAGCTAGATAGAGCTCTTAAGGATAGCGGAGCCAGGGGGTATGGGGAGAAGGCAGGAACGGGGTACTGATTGAAAATGATCAGCCATGATCACATTGAATGGTGGTGCTGGCTCGAAGGGCCGAATGGCCTAATCCTGCACCTATTGTCTATTGTCTATTGTAAGGATGAGCTGATAATGTCACAGTGAAGGAAATAGGCCATCCAGGACCTGCACAGGAAGAGGAAATAATCCTTCAGCTCCTCACAGAATCACACAAGGACTGGGCAAGGGCAAAGCTATAATCACTGAAATTTTAATGCCAACTCAAGGTGGTGAAGAAATAAAGAGAGTGAAAGAA
Source organism: Rhinoraja longicauda (assembly GCF_053455715.1). NCBI lineage: Eukaryota > Metazoa > Chordata > Chondrichthyes > Rajiformes > Arhynchobatidae > Rhinoraja > Rhinoraja longicauda. Next base: position 22,719,227 of record NC_135955.1, on the reverse strand, counting down.
ATACTAGATGACAAGAAAAAAAAGAAAGGAGAGTTAAGTAGGATGTTTTTAAAGCCTGAAGAAAAAGAATCCTGGTTGTCATTTAACACTTGGCAAGTTGAGTTTCAGTAATTAACACAGCCGTGAGGGGGAGGGGAAGAACAATGGAGGACCCGGCGTGGGGGGACCACCGTGAGGGAGGAGGGGGGAGAACAATGGGCAATGGGAGGGTGGGACGAAGGAGAATGGGGATCCGGCATGGGGGAACTGTTGGGGGGGGGACAAAAGGGGGAGACGGGGTGCTTTGTAACATTGTCAGTGCTGTAGGTGGCTGATATTTGATTACATTTCATATGCAAGCAAATAATCTCACTCAGTTACATGTGACAATAAAGTATTCCTATTCCAATTCTAATTTTGTTAATAAGGCACTTAGAAATTGGCCGTTTTGTTTGTTGTGGTGGTTTGTTCTATGTTTACTGCACTTCATTCTGCTCAATGCATTTCGATGACAAGAGAGAATGTAAAATGACATTTTAATTGTTAACAGAGATAAAGTACATCTTCAACAATTTCTTTCAGCTTTCCATTTGACCTCATCTGAAGTTATTGTATCATTGAAACGCGAATAATAGGTGTTATCATTGGATTTACCATTATTTCAATTACAAATTATATTTCTAATGCACTGTACTGGTTATTATTGTGATAAACCCTCTTATTTTCATGTAATGTAATACAAACGTAACATATTGGAAAGAGATGTTTATTACTAACTAGACCAAATGGACCCGTTGGGCCCATTCCTCGTAGAGGGGGGACAGGGAAGGGGAGAGGGTGCCACTCACCTCAGCCCCATGGCACCAGCGCTGCAGCCAGAGCAAGCCGTGGACCCAAAGTCTCTCCTGTATTGGTCGAGCACCTCACTCAATCCCCCCCCCACTCACCCACTCCATCCTCCCCCTACCCCACCCCCCCATTCCCTCCTCCCCTACCCCACCCCCACTCCCTCCTCCCCTCCCCCCACCCATGCTCTCCATCTCCCCCCCACCCCTACCCTCCCCTACACTCTCCCTCCCCTCCCCCCACACCCACCCCTATCCACTCACCCCACTCCCCCCTCCACTGCCCCCCTCACCCCCACCAACCCCCAATTTCCCCCCACCCCACCACAACCCCCCCATCCCTCCCACCCCCCCAACCCCAACCACCCTCTCACCCCAACCCCAACCCTCCCCTCCCCTCCCCCTCACCCCAATCCCTCCCCACCCCTCCAATGGTTATCTGGGGGGGGGGGGGGGGGAGCGCATTTATTAAAGTTTATAAGGTAAATAGTTTTTAAAAAGTAACAAAAGTGGGTTTATTCCATCTACGGGGGAAATGGTGAGTAAGATGGCCCTAAAATTTGACAACATTGAAAAAATCATCCACGCATTCATTTCCTCCCGCCTAGACTACTGCAACTCCCTATACACTGGGATCAGCCAATCATCCCTGTCCCGCCTACAATTGGTCCAAAACGCCACAGCGGGTACCCGTAAAAGGGACCACATCACCCCGATTCTGGTCTCTCTCCACTGGCTCCCAGTACAGTACAGAATCAAGTTCAAGCTCCTCCTATTCACATACAAAGCCCTAAACGGGCTTGCCCCCCCACTATATCAAAAATCTTCTAACCCACCATTCTATCTCCAGGTCCCTCAGGTCTGCCGACTTGGGGCTACTGACTATCCCGCGGTCTAGGCTTAAGCTCAGGGGTGACCGCGCTTTTGCGGTTGCAGCTCCTAGACTGTGGAACAACATCCCTCTCTCCGTCAGAACTGCCCCCGCCATCGACTCCTTTAAGTCCAGGCTCAAAACCTATTTTTACTCCCTAGCGTTTGAGGCCCTCTGAGGGGGCGTTGTGAACTGTTTATGTATGTGCTGTTATGTTTGTGTACCATTGTATGTTCGTTCTTAGTACCTGAACTGATGTACAGCACTTTGGTCAATGTGGGTTGTTTTTAAATGTGCTATACAAATAAAATTGACTTGACTTGACTAAAATTGTCACGCTATCTTGTACCGTTTTAGTTGTGTGAAGCCCCAAACTATTTTCATGCAGAAACGACCAGAGAGTTTTAGGAACATATAGATAGCTGTTGAGTTAGAATATGGTAAATATTGACAATACACTATGATGTAGTTTATACTAGCATTGCCATTTTATTGCTTGGGTTATAGAAACCTACAGCATTTATCTCACTACATTTTCACAGTTGTTAATGTGATGCTCTGGATTCAGCTCAGAATTCAGGGCCAAGTTAGACTTGTGTTTGCTTCTATGTTCAGTTTTACTAATCTAAGCTCTTGCTTAGACTGTCATTAACATGTGCCAAACATTCTCCTTAATTAGTTGCAGTTTATCCATTCTCCCTTAAAGATGCAGTGATAACATTGGATGTATCAGTGTTTCGATGTGAGCAACATGAGACATCAACTACGTATGAGTGTAAGTTTTGTTGCCTTCCATCACAGTGAGGGGGTGTTTGGAGTCACTGTGATGGATGTTTGTGTTGGGGTCGTGTGTCCTGTGTTCTTTTCTTTTTTGTTGTGTTCTGTGACTGCTGGAAATATAATTTTGTTCGGTACCTCGGTACCGAATGACAATAAAGTTCTGTATTATTATCTGTGTTCTTAGTGTTTATCAAGTCAAACAGAGTTAGAAAACCAATGAAACATTTCCAAGAACATTACATCACACACACGCACATGCATACATTTTTAAAATGAATAATTATGTAATAATGGTTTTAAACTTCCAGGTATGAACCCTAATATCTTTTATGGCTTCAGTACCGCATGATTGAACTGTCGATATTCAAAAAAATAGGAACATTTTGTGCATATTACTTTTACATCAATCTCACCTAAAATTGCCTCATAAACTGTCAGCTCAAAACAAACTTCAAGCCCTGGGGAGAGAGGACTCATCTAAGAAAGGTGGCGGGTGAGGTGCAGTGGGGATTGTAGTGTGAGAAGACATTAAGCTTGAGCAAAAACAGACACATATTATCGATCATTAATAATGTTCTGAAAGATACATTAAAAAAAACACAAACACAAAACAGCATAAGGAAGATATTGTTTCCCAAACAACATTCAAGATCTTTGGTATTATTCTTCCTTTCTAACTCAAACATATCATTAGCTTAATAAAAGCTATTTTGAGACCTGCAGTAGATGATTAGATTCTTCCTACATAAATTAGACGGTGTTGAAACTACATCTGGGTGCTCTGTGCAGTAATTATTTTGGGAATCTTTAAATTGCCTCTGTTTTCTTTGAGGGAAGTTGATAGAACACTGGCGCAATATTGATTGTGCAGTAACGATAAATTTCAGAAATTCAGACAACTAGAAGAAGGATAAATGATTGGTTTGAGAAATTAAATCAACAAAGTAAGAGAAATTCACAAAAAAACGAATGAACGTTTCTTATTTCTCCTCCTTTGCCAATGCAAAGGTGCTTAAGTGAGAACATCTCCTGATATCATGTAGGCACCTTGGTTGAAAGACATCTTGTTCATGAGAGAGCAAGAACTGAATCAATTTGTTGTAAATTGACATGATTGCTGAATGTTGTGGTTAACAGCTCCAACCATCGATGGTAATTTAGGCAATTTATCAGCAACTCATTGAAGCTGCCTTTCTAGCATAATATCAAATACTCAAAGCTCCAGCCATCTCCTGTGGGTGGACTGCACTTCTTCCCATTGCAAGAGGAACATTTGCTTATTTGCCCAACACACCACTTTCAAAGAAAAGGCCAGATAGACGAACAGTTCACTCATGAAAACCTTTTATGTGGAGATGAACTGACTTCATTTGATTTTGTATACAATATATTTCCTTGCGAGCTTTTCTGGATAGACATCAGGAACAGATATATCAGCTGATATAATGCTCTCCCCATGGTCTCAAATTTTCCCCATCCTTGGCCTTCTCCTCATGCTAGTCAGTTAATCAGCTCTAACAACAGTTTCCCCTCAGTCAGTTTAGTTAACTCAACACATGGAGAAGTCAAATGGTGGATTTTTGTTACCTCTTTGACTGAATGACGTATAACCCAATAGAACAAACAGGGATCTTAACAGATTTCCTTAAAATATATGTAACACTAAGTTATTTGACAGACTAAGTACTGGGCACAGTTTCAGATAGAAAAGATAATTATGTGTTATGGACACACAAAACATACAAAAAGAGTTAACATAATATGTACAATGGCAGCAAAGAATGCAGATACATACCACTGCAAATCGAGATCATTCTTGAATCATTTGACGTTCTGTACTCTCAGAATGAGGACCATCTTCGATCAGCTGCAACCAGAATGTTTAAGAGTAAATCTTGTGCTGATATAATGCAATTCATCTCTTCCACAGTCATCGGCATGTTTTTGATGGGCAGGATTTCTACTTTCTTTAAAGCACTGGTGCTCACTTTTTATCTGACACCCTTCTCTGCAAGAGACTCGCCAGCATCTAAGGACTGCCTGGCGTGGGTTAACACTTGTTAAATTACGACAAGTTAGACTCTGCTTTTCTAATCCATTTCTTGAATTTGAGATCTAGATTCTTTTTCCCTACAGCACATGGTGCCTAGTATTTTATTTATTCTGCCCTTTGTGTGGTTGGCTGCTTTCAGCTTGTACATGGAACCATGAGATTAGACTACGTGTCGCTTTTGATTGAGAATCCATTTAGCATTTGAATGTTTACTGTCAATCAGATTAACAGAAGTGTGTTAAAGCTAACCTTAGCAGACCAAAGAGAGAGAGAGACAGAGACAGGAGGAAGGTATTAGGGATAGGAAATAACATCAGACAAATCTTCCTGCAAAGTGCTTTCTGGATCAGTTACAATCTCAGTTATCTAAAAAATATCACATGCAAAACTATCATTAGATATAAATGTTGGGGTTGTGGGGGTGGGGAACTGCTCCAAAACAATGCATTGATACCTTTCTGTTGCCCGAGAAGAGTTTTAAAAACAATATATATTTGAATTTTGTGGCATGTTTCCTTTTGGGGTTAATAGCTGCCATAGCAACAATCAGAGCAGCAGCTGCTGATATATAAAAATGTTGACTGTGATCCAACCAACTGCTTTGTGTATCTGAGACATTTGTTAAAGGATGGGGTAAAAATACAGTACCTTTTTGTATATTGACAGTGTTGCTATGGTTATTGTTCTGATAACATTAGGTACTCTCTAGTATTAAAAGCTCCTTATGCATGCAAGCAACCCCCTCTCTTGGTGTTAGAAATGTTGTCAGGAATAATATATTCTAATCAAACGGTTCATGGTTCAGACTTTAAGCTCGCTAACTAAAAGAAAAAAAAGTTTGTCAACCTATTGAATTGTTCCTCGTCAATTTTCTATGTGCTGGTTATTAGCTCCTTTGTAAAATGTGGCAGCAACCTTGGCTGAAGACTTTAGTTGCATTCATTGCAAGAGTGTGACATGTTGTGAGTTACAGTCTGCAAAGAGAGGGGAAGGTGTTGAATCAATACTGTTATTAATCTAACGGATCTTTCTTCACCCAGAATGTCGAAGCTACAGCACAGAACCAGGCCATTTGGCCAGCTAGATCACCGTGATGTTTTATGCTCCATGTCCCTCCTCTATCTAGTCAACCATTTCATTTAGATAGACACAAAAAGCTAGAGTAACTCAATGGGTCAGACAGCATCTCTGGAGAAAAGGAAATAGATGACTTTTTGGGTCGAGAAGAGATGTCTGAAGAAGGGTCTCTACCCAAAACATCACCTATTCCTTTTCTTCAGAGATGCTGCCTGACCTGCTGAGTTACACCAGCTTTTTGGGACTAACTCTGAGGAGTCAGCTATCGACTCCAGCCCAATGTCCCATTGTTACTTGTGTTCAATTAAATTATCTGGAGAGTGCAGTGACTATGAACATCTGCAATGCCCCTGAAGGCAATGGAAGGGAGCCAAACAGAATGAAACCATTTCCAAAACTTGACAGCGTATATATATAAAACAAAGAATCAGAGGAACAGCTTTGTTTCTCCTGTTCTAATCTCGGCACTGAATTTACAAAGTCCAAACTGATTTATGCTTTTCTTTGTACTCAAGACACTTGCTTTTGGCCATTCTCTTCTCTCCATATTATTTCTAAATGTTCCAAGATGGATGTCATATAAAACAGTTTTATCTTTTAATACAATTTTTCTGAACTATTAAGCAATGATGTTGAAAGCTCTCTGCTTTAAAACTTAGTTACCGATAGACCATTCAACAGTGCCTTCACCAGTTAGCCATTTTGGGTTCCATATTGGGGAAGAGTTTAGTTTATTTAGTTTAGTTTAGAGATACAGCGCGGAAACAAGACCTTCGGCCCACCGAGTCCGCACAGGCCAGCAATCCTCGCACGTTAACACTATCCTACACACACTAGGGACAATGTACACATACACCAAGCCAATTAACCTACTTACCTGAATGTCTTTGGAGTGTGGGAGGAAACCGATGATCTTAGAGAAAACCCACGTGATTACGGGGAGAACATACAAACTCCATACAGACAGAACCCGTAGTCGGGACCGAACCCGAACCCTGCAAGCGCTGTAAGGTAGCAACTCTACCACTGCGCCACCATGGCCACCCACTCTTTTAGTTTAAACTAAACTAAAAGAGTTATGGCAGCATTACTGGCATTCTAATACAGACAGAAGTTCAAATCCAACCATGACAGTCAGTAAACTGCAAGTAGGGGGAGGCTACTTGGTTTTTCAAGCCTCCTCAATCATTTAATAAGATCATAGCACGTCATCTGTAACCTCAGCTCCATGTGCCGATCAAACTCTAATTATCTTTTTTTCCCCTTACCTTTCAGGAATATATCAACTTCTGTTTAAAAATATTCAAAGACTGCTTCCACCGCCCCTTGAAGAAAGGATTTCCAACTTTCCACCCATATCCCTCACCCTAGCTTTTCCAGCAGTTGATTAGTACGGGTGTCAGAGGTTCTGGGAAGAAGGCAGGAGAATGGGGTTAGGAAGGAGAGATAGATCAGCCATGATTGAATGTCGGAGTAGACTTGATGGGCCAAATGGCCTAATTCTGCTCCAATCACTTATGATATTACTCTTTACTCCATCAGTTTGAATAAGGGACCTGACCCAAATCATTGTCCGTTCTCTCCACAGATGCTGTCTGATCCTTCAGCACTTTGTTACTTTGTCCAGAAAAGGTCTTCTTTCTCTCTCAGATGCGCAGGCCCATATTGTTCAACAGCAATCCCAAGTTCTTGACTGTCCCGCAGAAAACGTATTCCGCACGGTTGCTCGATTAAGACCACACAGGTCCTTATGTTTCAATTAATTTGTCCCTCAATCTTTGAAATGTAATTAATTGAATGCATTTGGAATAAAAAGCCTATATTAGGCTGTCCATGCACTGAACTGTGGTGAGAGCCCAACTTTATCACTAATGAACTTTAGGTAAATGTATGTGGTTAAGACTATCTTAGCATCTGTTTGGGCATATTCTTCACACATTCTTCATGGGCATTTGGTGTTCAAAGCATTCTCATGCTCCACACATTGCAAAATCCTGGCAATAACTCCAGTCCCTGAAAACACCTACAGAGTATGAATCATGGCCCTCAGGAGAAGAGATAAAGCACGGACTGACTCAAATTGCTTGCAGTTTTAGTTTAGAAATTGCTATTTATATTTACTGCAATTTTTAAATGTATGAAAGGGTTCATGAGAATTGGTTTTCTACACCTCTTTATTTCCTTTTGCTAATAAAATGAATGGGCCTGTAGGTCTTGTGCCAAGGTTTCACGTCCATTGGTTTGATTGTATATGCCTAGATAATTTGTGGTAGTCTGTAGTCCACCATGAGAAATCCAGGAGTTACGCACAGCAGTTTCAAGAGTGATGATCAGTTGAGCAGAATTTACGGACTTCCATCTTTGCTTAGTTGTCCTATGTTTCTGCAATGATTATGTCGGTAAAGTTGGTAGTTCCAAGACAGTCTGCCAACTTCTAACCACAATATCTTGGCCATTTTACATACATTAAAATATATCATATCAATATTATTTCATTGAGTTTTGATGATGGAGTTAATTTCTGAATTGCGTGTTCCTCGAGTGTCATTTTCAAACATACTGGAGCAATATAGAAACATAGAAAATAGGTGCAGGAGTAGGCCATTCTGCCGTTCGAGCCAGCACCGCCATTCTATATAATCATGGCTGATCATCCAAAATCAGTACCCTGTTCCGGCTTTCTCCCCATATCCCTTGATTCCCTTACCCCTAGGAGCTAAATCTACCTCTCTCTTGAAAACATCCAGTGAATTGTCCTCCACTGCCTTCAGTGGCAGAGAATTCCACAGATTCACAACTCTCTGGGTGAAAAGGTTTTCCTCATCTCAGTCCTCAATGGCCTACCCCTCATTCTTAAACTGTGACCCCTGGTTCTGGACTCCCACAACATCAGGAACATTTTTCCTGCATCTAGCCTGTCCAATCCCTTAAGAGTTTTATATGTTTCCATAAGATCCCACTCATCCTTCTAAATTCCAGTGAATATAAGCCCAGTCGATCCATTCAATATTAATTCATTGGGTTTTGATGATGGAGTTAATTTCTGAGTTGTGTGTCCCTCGAGGGACGTTGTCAAAGATACTGGAGCAGTAAATAACTCCAAGCTGATGTTTGCTCTCATTGAAATGTGAATGATGAGTTGTCTGTGAGTGATGAATGACTTCCTGCAGTGGTTTGGATACAGAATAAACAATGGGCAAATCGAAAATTTAGAAGTAAGTCATTGAAGGGTTACATCAAAAAGCACTGTCATTCAAAGAGACCTCCCACGTCAGCAATCTGCTCTGTAATAAGAACTGTGCTCCTTCTCTAATGCTCAGGGAGGGCAATGTTCAATGACATTTGTGTGTGCCATATGGGTTTCCACCTTGTGTTGCTCGAAAAAGCTCAGGATTAAATCAAATCCAGTTAGGTCAGGTCAAGGTCATTGTCGTGCATACCTAAGTTGAGGTATAATGAAAATCGTGCTTGCAGCAGACTCACAGGCACACGGACTCAGATCACACAGAAACATTAACTGTACATAAATTCAACACATAAGTCGTACAAGCCAGTGAAAAAACTGTGCAAAAAAAACAAATTAGAAAACACGTTTTTTTTCTAGAAAACAAGAAGGCCCCCGATAGATGCGCCTGCAGAGGTGGATGAAGAAAGACCGAGCAGACCGCCGCAGAGGAAGAGCTGGGGGGCTTGGCCTGGTTCGCTGCCGTGAAGGAAGACCCAGCAAGCAGCTGCCTGCAGGGGGAGAGATTGGAAGCTGCCGAGCTCGGCCCCGAACCCCGGAGAGCTGAGGAGGAGGGAGCCGCTAGCCGGTAGGAGAGGGACCAGGGTATTGCCTCCAGTGCCTTCAAGGTCGGCTGCAGGAGGCATCCCCGGGACACAAAGGCGGTCAGGCGAGGAGAGGTACATCGGTTCTGTTGTGATATTACAGGGACTACTTTGTTGTATCACAAGGACTACTTTGTTTGCCTGTGTAGTAACGTCTATATAAGAGAATGAGTGGATTAGGTAGTCACTCTGGTTCCAGGTGGCCGTGGAATAAACAGCCTGGATTTAAGCTCCAGCATTATAACCTTTTAAACACGTGTACTTGTGGTTCGTCCAGGGTCATAACAAAGGTATAACAGATACTGGACCACGAAGTACAACAGGTTCAAGGGCAGTGGACTGGGGCCTACCCGGATCTGAACCTGCTCCAGTACATCGAGCACTTGGACTAGACTTGGGACTTTAGACTAAATGGCACCGAAATATGGCAAGTCGTGCTTGTGCGAACTGCAAACAGAATTTCACTGTGCAGTGCATAGGTGATAATAAAGAATCATTGTGTCATTGAGGTTCATGATAGTGCGAGAAGAGGTCTGTGGAGTTTTGTTGTGAGATAGGATTATGGTTTGTTTAGGCCTTTGAGCTTGGGCAGAGGTTATCAACAGTTATTCAAGAACTTGATGGTTGGAGGAAACTCTTATTTGTCCATCTGTTGCTGCCGCTCCTCTGGCTGCAAAATTACAGCTTTAAAAGGTCAGAATGTGCGTAGACAGTTGTACCGCAAGCTGCCTGCAAAAGGTTGCCTCTCTCCAGCACCATTATATAAAATCCCTGTTGATAACTTCTGCCCATGCTCAAAGGCAATGCATGAAGTGGCCAACATGTGCCTCAGTTGGTGCAGTTTCTTCCGTTTATTGCTTTGTTTAGCCAGTACGGTGTATTCCTTGTGCACCTCTCTGTTTGATTGAACCCGGGTCTCTGGCGCTGTGAGGCTGCAGTTCAATCAGCTGTGCTACTGTGCTGCTGAGAGTGAAATGAATCAGGAATAAGATATACACAAAAAGCTGGAGTAACTCAGTGGGACAGGCAGCATCTCTGGAGAGAAGGAATGGGTAAAGTTTCAGGTCAAGACCCTTCTTCGGACTAGTCAGGGGATATAGACAGTGACGTGGAGAGATAAAGAACAATGAATGAAAGATATGCAAAAAAGTAACATTGATAAAGGAAACAGGCCATTGTTAGCTGTTTGTTAGGTGAAAATGAGAAGCAGGTGTAACTTGGGTGGGGGAGGGATAGAGATAGAGGGAATGCCAGGTTTACTTGAAGTTTGAGAAATCAATATTCATACCACTGGGCTGCAAGCTGCCCAAGCGAAATATGAGATGCTGTTCTTCCAATTTGTGTTTAGTCTCACTCTGACAGTGGAGGAGACCTAGGACAGAAAGGTCAGTGTGGGAATGGGAAGCAGAATTGAAGTATTTAGCAATGGAGAGATCAGGTAGGTCCAGGCGGACTGAGTGATGGTGAGCAACCCGAAGATCAGGTAGGTAACCCTTCCGCCCTTGCACAGCTAATCATTTGCATTTCTAATGGGGCAGAGAGAACAAGTTCAAAACTTGTATAGAAAATGAACTTTGAAAGAGCAGTAGTACAGACACATTGGTGAAACAGTTGAGCACCTGGGATTCTACACAACAATGCTGAAAAGTGAGAGTTAATACAGGCTGAACACGATAATTTTAAAAACTCAAATACAGAAATAGAGAAGATTCAGCATCTTTGTGTGTAAAGCATTTGAAAGGACCAGGGGATAAATCAATTAATAAAGGTATCTCCCAGCATTTCTAACTAGAGTCATGGACCAAGAAATTCATTTGCACAACTCAAAACAGAGCAATTTTCATGGTATCTCAGCCCCAGGGTAAAATTCAACACCTCACCTTTTTGGGATGATAGTCAATCTTCCCAGCTTGATTATAATGGCTTTAAACTTCCCAAGTAACATCAATAGCGGTGTATTTTGCAAAATCTGTCTCCAGATTTTCAACCTCACTCAAACAATAAACCTCACTCAATGGTTCCCGTGAAACCATTCTCTATAACAACCAAGATACAAACTGTAATCTTTGCCTTCCCTGAGACCTGTGACCTCCTCCATCCCCAAAACTACCTGACATGTCACGACTACTCTGGAATTCAGGAGCAAAGTCACTTTCTGGTTCCTGGCCTGAGGATCAATGCCTACCTTTCAGCTTGCTGCTGAATGCTCCATTTCAAAGGATCATTGTCAAGCAGACACAATTGACTTTCCCACAGTGGTGGATAGAATGAGCACAAACATTTACCTACAATGCAGGTTTCTCTGATGTAGGCATCGATCACCTGTATTTATTTCCTTCTCTTGATCTTGTTGACAAGCTCCTGCCAGGAGCACCTGGATGTTACTATGGAGAGTCTTTGTGGCCTCTCACAATATAAACATGCCTCATGTTGGTGCTATTCTTCTCCAGCCGAACAGTTGCCACTATCTCCTACATTGTATCATTGCAGCTTCTTGTCCTTCACTGGAAGAGTGTTGTTTGCATTGTGTTATGTCCTTCAGGAGCACCACGAAATACATCAGCACAGATAAATGCTGAAAGATGCAACGGATCAATGGAGAACATTGCTCTGAAACTAACCAAGTGTGGCTTCATGCAGAGGAATATGAACATATGTAGCAATGTTTTGGGAATAAGAAAGATCTTGCCCTTTATGCAATTTTCACAAACATTGTAATTAATGATGTCCCTGAACTTTGTTTTAACAAGTAAAACCATTTCTGGTTGAGAGAAAGTTGTGTTAAAACTATTTTAAAACTGTTTAACTCTTGCTGGAGTACACTGTAGATATAATTCCAGGCTTCAGCATTTAGAAAAGACAATAGATTTTGAGAATCTACAGGAGAGATTTTGTGATGCAGGATAGCATGATTGAAAAGAATTTTCTCTCCACAGAGAAGAGAAGGCTTGGAGGATATGTGGCAGAGCTGATCAAAACAGTAAAGTGCTTTAGATAAAGTAAATAAAGGGAAACTATTTCCATTTCGGGTAGTCAAAGAAACCAAAAGAAATAGGTTTAAGGTGATTGGCAAAAAAACAGACATAAGGGAGTTTCCTGTCTCCAGAATGGATAGTCTGCATTTAGAACGTACTGCATGACAGGATGCAGTAAATAGAGTCAATAGCAGCCTTTAAACAGAAAGAGATGCATACCTGAAGGAGACAAAAGTTTGGGAATAGGATGAATGGAAATAGATTGCACTTTGAAAAAAAACCAACACAGACTGGATGAGTTGAATGATCTGCTGTTAACCAATAAGATTCTCTGCTTCTCATTATCCATTATTTTACAGTTATTGAACAACAAAATATGATGGGCAGCGGTAGAATTGCTGCATTACAGCGCTAGAATTGATGCATTACAGCGCTAGAATTGCTGCATTACAGCGCCAGAGACCCAGGTTCGATCCTGACTATGGGTGCTGTCTGTACAGAGTTTGTACATTCTCTCTGTGACTGCGTGGGTTTTCTTTGGGTGCCCTAGTTTCCTCCCACACTCCAAAGACCTACAGGTTTGTAGGTTAATTGGCTTCGGTATAAAATATAAAATTGTTTCCAGTGTGTAGGATGGTGTTAATGTACAGCGTGATTGCTGGTCAGTGCAGAATTGATGGGCCAAAGGGCCTGTTTTCCCGCTGTATCTCTGAAGTCTAAATCCACAAGATATGGAGCCAAGGCCAGGAGAATATCCTTCAGTGGGTGAAATGCATTCATCGTTTATCATAATTAAATTTTATGCTCTTGTGCTTAACTCGTTCTCCTGTAAACATGTCATCTCTGCAAGTTACAGAAAATGGTCCGACCATTTACACCCATACATTAAACTTGAACAACCTGATATATCCGTGCCATCTCTTTGAAAGAGCTTTCTGACTGGTTTCAACCCTCGATTACACTTGTCTTCTCCAATTCCTCCCTTGCAGCTTCCAAAGTACATTACAAGACATTTAGTCAGCAAATTCATTGACTGCTGTAAATTGCCTCTAGTTTAGTTTTGTACAGAGATTGAGCATGGAAAGAGGCGCTTGGGCCTACTGAGTTGACACCGGCAATTGATCACATGCTCGCACTAATTCTATCTTATCCCACATTCTCATCCATTCCTTACACATTAGCGGCAATTTTATGTAGGCCAATTAACCTATAAACTCACATGTGGGTGGAAACCTGGGCATCTGGCCAAAACACAGGCATCACAGGGAGAATGTGCAAACTCCACACTGACAGGATCAGACAGGTCAGGATCGAACCCTGCTCTCTGATGCTGGGGCAGCAGCTTCTCTGTCCGCACTGCGCCACCCATAATGCCGAGGTGAGTGGTAGAATTTGTGATAGTTGACAGGAATGTGGGGAAAAAAACGTGATTATTGTTAGAAGAGTGTAAACTCTTGATAGCTGTATGGACGGTGAGCTGAAAGGCCTGTTTACATGCTGTACAACTCTATAACTATAGGATGGCATGGTGCACAGCGGTAGAGTTGCTGCCTTACAGTGCTTGCAGGTGTAAGGCAGCAAGCCGGGTTCGATCCCGACTATGGGTGCTGTCTGTGCGGAGTTTGTACGTTCTCCCCGTGATCTTCAGTTTTCTCCTACACTCCAAAGACGTACAGGTTTGTAGGTTGATTGGTTTAGTATAAGTGTAAATTGTCCCTAGTGTGTGTAGCATAGTGCTAGTATGCGGGGATTTCTGATCGGTGGGCCGAAGGGCCTGTTTCCGCACTGTGTCTCTAAACTAAACTAAACTCCAAACCATTGACTCATCCAAAAAACAATAATAGCAATAGATTAAGTGGAGAGATAAAACGGGTAAAATATTTATTTACAATTTCATGCAATCACAGACCTACATAAAGAGGCAGAGGTATTTTGCTTCCCTTTCATGCCTCGTTAGCTCTCGCTCCTTGGCATTGTTATTGTCAGGCCGTCCCTGTGATCGTGGCTTCACCTTGGATTGAGATTTAATTTTAGTCTTTTATTGACCAGGGCGCAATGAAAAAGGTTCAAACAACAGATGCTCGTAGTCAAACTCATTAGCATAATTATCTACGGCCATAAAATTAGTGCACCTGGTTTCATATTGGAGCCGCTGATCCTTTTGTTGCTCAGCTTCTCAGCCAAAAGTCGGCAGAATACTGTTACAATGAGCAGTTACTTTGGAGAGCTGACCAGCTGCCATTGGCGATAGAGCAGTGTACAATGGCTGGCTCTTTGGCTGAGCTGGGCTTGGTAACAGAGCTAAACTCAATGTTGCCAACACTGCAAAATCACAAGGTAGACACAAAATGCTGGAGTAACTCAGCGGGTCAGGCAGCGTCTCAGGAGTGAAGGAATGGGTGATGTTTCGGGTCGAGACCCTTCTTCAGAAGATGGGAAAGTATAGGTATGTACTTGATCGTCAGCGTGGAACTGATAGTCTGAAGGGCCTGATTCCATGTTCTCTGACTCTAGGATAATCAGACTAAATATTGAGTGCAGACAGAACTAGGGGTACTCATTCTAAAATCCCTGAAGATGGCAGGGTAAGTCGATAAAATATCCGAAAAGGCACATTGATGTCTTCTGCCCCGACTCTGAGACAGAGACTATAAGGTCAGGGCTGGCATGCTACCACAGTTTTGGACCACAGTTGGAATAGTGTCTGCAGTTTTGTTCACATTGCAGGATTTAATAGCACAGGAGAGGGTGCAAAGGGTGTTTGCAAAGATATTTCCAAAAAGGTTTGTCGTGAATAAAGATTCATATTTTCCCTGGAAGCAAAGAGCTGAAGAGAGATTTAAGGAAAGTCGAAGCAGAATAAACAGAATGATTTTATTTTTCGCAGCGAAGTGGTTGGTCTGGAAGGCGACTCCGGACTGAAAAGCAGCCACGGCCAGACATAAAAACGGCTTTTTTTTCCGCGAGTAGTAGCTCTACTCAATAACCAAAAGCCTGTCGTCTCTTTTTGCTCTAGTTTATTTCACTCACATGTTTAAACTGTAATCTTGTATTCTTAATGTTTTAAGTTTTATTCTTAATTGGCCTGCTGAGCCGGATGGTCACAACACACAGTGATCCGGCACAGATCTACTTGCACTTTATTCTGTCTTAAAACTTTACAATTTGTTTCGTTGGGTTGTTGTTGTTTAAATTAATACTGACTAGCTAATTAAATTATTGCATCGTATGGGAGGCGCATACCCAATCTTGTTGTACCCCTGTACAATGACAATAAAGATATATTGTATTGTATTGTATTATATTGTATGTTCGTGTTGTTACTTGCGAGTGGAACACCAAGGCACATTCCTTGTATGTGTACATACTTGGCCAATAAACTTATTCATTCATTCATTCATTCATTAATTCATTCATTCATTCATTCATTCATTCATTCATTCATTCAATAACTAAGGGGCATGGATTTAAGATAATAGAATGTTTAGAGGGGACTTGAGAAACTGTCCAAAGGTTATTGGGGGAGGAATCTGGAAATCATTGTGTGAAAGAGTTGTGGAGGTGAAAACGCCATTAAAAATGGCCAGAATATCCAATTCTATTTTAACATAACCAACAAAAAAACAATGCCAGAAAGTGGGATTCATATCTTTTCAGCTAGGATGGCCATAAGCATCTGAGGACTTTCCTTGTCCTAATACTTCTGTTCTACATTAGTCTTAACCACTTAATGATAAAATAACTTGCACCTACAATTGTCTTCATCACGTCAGTCTTCTGAAGTACTTCAGGCTTGATGAGATATTTTCTAAAGTACGATCACAAATACAAGGAGTCAATTAAATTACACAGAGCCATAAGGTAATGACTAAGCAATAGCTGTTTTTTTGCTGAGGAGTGCTATCAGTCCAGAACCTCTGTGCTGGAATGAATATGCTTTGCTTTCTAATTTTGCTGCTATTTATAACAGTTAAAAAAACGGTCAAAAAAACTGCAAAATCCAGTGATAAATATCAGTCACAAATGTGCGGAAAATGTAGCTGTTCTTCAAAACACAGCTAAAGGACCCTTTAATCGGGAGCTTTTCTTTAGAGTTACTCTGTAGCACTTCCTAGCGTGTAGCAGTTTCTCTCTATGGCATTGTAATGTCCAGCTGGTCTTTACACTCAAGTCTTTGGCCTGAGACCTGAAACCTCATCCCTTCTGATTCAGCAGTAAGTCTGCTATCATTAAGCTATGACTGCCATTTGGGACAGATTGAGCACTTAATTATATATTTAGTGAGCGAAATGCCACACACAAATGGAATCATAAATTAACAGCACCCATTAATTGTGTGAATCTATCTTAGAGATGAATTACAGTGCCCAAAATATATACTGCCTAATCATTTCATGCAATATTGCAGAATTACCATGATCTTCTTAGGCAGTTCCGCGGTGTTGCAAATGACTTGCAGCCTCTCTACTTCTGAGAGTGGAAGATGTCTATGTGTTAAATAGAGTAGATGTTGAAACCACCTACCACTCAAGCATGACTGAGTGTGGTCTTGGTCCAAAATGGTTGGAGATTTAGCACACATTTACACACACAAATCATACAAATACCCTCTCCCTCTCTCTCTTTCTCTCTCTCTCTCTCTCCTTCCCCTGCAAACACACACCCACCCCCATAACCCCCCGAAGTACACTTAATGGCTGATAACACGCATATTGATGGACACAAGCACATAGGATTGGATCCTTTTCCTGGCTTTGTTGAACGGTCTGAAGTTACTATTTTATTGAGTTCTGCAATGCTGGGAGTAGCATATGGCATTCCAAGGGATTATTTAGTGAATGTCATCATGGCAATCTGTACGGTGAAAGCTTCTGCGAATGCGAACAACTTTGATTGTAAAAGGCTTCATTGCCAAACACTCACTCCAGATTTTCATGCTAATGACTCATCTGCTACCCAGATGTCCTCTCGTCAGACAGTTGTCCATAATTACCTCAGTGTTTCGCCTATTCCTGCCACTGTTACACTGAAAGATCATGCACATTAATGGGCATAAGTGGAACAAGAGCAAACCAGGCACTGTTATTACCCACAACAACTTCACGGAGGTCAAGCGCACACAATTAAAATGGAAGCGTTGCACAGTCCATGAACCAGGAATGCAGTGTAACATTTATTTTCATATGTTTGGAGGTGGATTAAATGAAAATTGAAGAATTTTTGCTTTTAGATCAAAACCCAGATGCACCTTTTTGTCCTTCAATGAATTAGTAAACCACATGATAGTTAGGAGATGTCTTGAGAAAACTTTGGGACCTGTCTATAACCACAATATTTGGGTGACATATTCATAAGTTCATAAGTAATCAGAGCAGAATTAGGCCATTCAACCCATCAAGTCTACACCGCCATTCAATCATGGCTGAGCCACCTTCCCCCTCTCAGGAATTCTCCTGCCTTCACCACATAACCCGAAACTCATACCATTCAAGAATCTATCCATCTCTGTCTTAAAAAAACAATTGACTTGGCCTCCACAGCCTTCTGTGGCAATTAATTCACAGATTCACCACTATCAAACTAAATAAATTGTTCCTCATCGCCTTCCTAAAGGAATGCCCTTTAATTCTGAGGCTATGACCAGTGATATTGTTGTGTTTACTGCCCGCGGTCTAGGCTGAAGCTCAAGGGTGATCGCGCTTTTGCGGTTGCCGCTCCTAGACTGTGGAACAGCATCCCTCTCCCCATCAGAACTGCCCCCTCCATCGACTCTTTTAAGTCCAGGCTCAAAACCTATTTCTACTCCCTAGCATTTGAGGCCCTCTGAGGGGGCGCTGTGAACTGTTTATGTATGTGCTGTTATGTTTTTGTGCCATTGTATGTTCGTTCTTAGTACCTGAACTGATGTACAGCACTTTGGTCAACATGGGTTGTTTTTAAATGTGCTATACAAATAAAATTGACTTGACTTGATCTGCAAACTGAATGCCTCATTTGGTTCTGGAATATTTACCCATGAGACTGTTCCTGTTCACACAAACCATCTTCATTATATTTAACAAATACCATGACATTCCTGCTTCGCCACCACAGGACTCCAGGAAAACGGGAGTGCAAATTGGATTACTGAATTTTGCAGCTTTGGATGACAAGAACAAGCAGCTAAAACTTGTTGAGAAATACCAGCAGTCCTACAGTAGTTCTATGGGTGGCCAATGTCTATGAACTCTATGAGTGCATATCCAAAAGCAAAAATCACAAACATGTTGACAGATTGTAATGGGTAAATCTGTCAGTGGGTTTCATCACTGCAAGGATAAAAGGGAAAAGTCAAAAAGGAAAAAGAAGCATATGTAAGATTTAGGAAAATAAAATCAGACAGTACCTTCAAGGAATATAAAGAAAGCAGGAAAGAACAAGTAGGGAATTTGGTAGGCCAAAAGAGGACATGGAACGTCCTTGCTAAATAGGATTGAAGAGAATCTTTGAGGTATTTTATACATACTTTGAAAACAAGAGGGCAAGTGTCAAGTGTTGCACTTTGGATGTGACAATAGAGTAATTGCAGGACCCTTAATAGCACTGAAGAAGAGGGATCTTGTTGAAGTCCATTACTCCCTGACAGTAGCAACAGAAGTAGATTGGTAAAAAGGTGTATAGTATGCTCAAAGGATTCAGTATAAGAGTCAGGAAGTGATGTTGTAGCTTTATAAAAGTTTGCTTAGGCCACGTTTAGAGTAATGTGTGCAGTTCTGGTTGTCCCATTACAGGAAGCATGTGGAGGTTTTGGAGGGGGTGCAGTAGAAGTTTACCAGAATGCTGTTTGGATTTGAAGTTATTGGTTATAAGGAGGGCCTGGACAATTTTAGCTTCTTTTCACTGGAGCACCATAGGCTGAGGAGAGACCTGATGGAAATTTATAAAATTGTGAAAGCCTTAGATTGGAGAAACAATCCAAGTCTATTTCTCAGGGTGGAATGTCAAATATAAGTGATGTAGCTTTGAGGTAAGAGGGGAAAAGTTTAAAGAAGCTGAGCAGCCCAAGTTGTTTTTCTCAGAGAGGTGCTTGGAAATCGTGGTGAAAACAAATACGATAGTGGCATTTGAAAAACTTTTAGACAGGCAAATGAATGTGCAGGAAATGAGGGCTATGGATCACCAGCAAGTAGAAGGGAACAGTTTAATTTGTCATCATGTTCCGCACAAGGATCATGGGCCAAAAGTCTGTTTCTGTGCTGTGCTGTTCCTAGTTGTAGGTTCTATGTGGTTAGTGCAATAAAGTGATAGTGAAGTAAATGGTCAGCCATGACTTTACCAAATAGCAGAACAGACACAAGAGGCTGAATGGCCTGCTCCTTGATCTATCACTGTATATCCAAACAATATGGGCATGCAATGGGCTCCAATTAATAACAGCCAACTCACAGCTCTGCACAAGACCGCAAGAAATTGCAGATATATGTAGCCCTGTACATCACAGACCAGACTTCCCACCATTGATTCCATCTACATGTCAAAGTGCTTTGGGAAAATTAGCAAACATAATCACATATTCTGCACCTCCCCTTTTGCCATATCCATTGGATTTGAGTTTGACTTAATTTTGTTTATGTATACTATTATCTGATCTGATGGGATAGCCTGCAAAGCCATGCTTTTCACAGTACCTCGGTACATGTGACAATAATACACCAAAAACCACTCTGCACTGATTGGCATTCCATAAAACAAGGAGAGATTTTTTAAAGATGTGGCTCTAATCTACATCTCACTTTGCTGCAGACACCTGCTATGAGTGCCTGTTTTCTATTTGCACATAAACACAGGTGAAGTTCAATATTAATTAGGTTTGGAGGACACAAACGTTGGTTATTCAGTAGTAATTCAGACTTAACATTAGAGTTAGCCTTTTGCTGCTGAGTTTTCAAAGCACATAGACCTCTCCTGTATGAAACCTGTCAATGAATGTAACTATGGAGATTTTATTTATTCTGACAAAATTGAGATCAGTTTTAAAATACAATCCAGGTTAATCTGAGGAATTGGCCTTCCTAGACATCTGTGGACAGTTTTTCAGTATTGTTGAGTTCTACAACTATCATGCCAATACCATGACAGGTTCATCTTCACTTCATGGAGTTCAGATGGTGAAGAACAATGCATCTGCTGAGAAGTACTGCAGTTACTGTTGGGCACTTTAACACTATCCCAACACCAATATAATCACAATAGTATGGTACCAGATCAAACAAAAAGAAATTCTGGTCCTAATTTACACTTTTAGGGAGGGACACATTTTCTGCCTCGTCCTGCACAGAGTGGAAATGTTGTCACTGGCGTGAAACAGCCAATTGATCAGCTTCCACAAAGAGAAGGGGAGGTCTGGGGTAGAAATTCATTCTCTGTGATGCTCGCTAGCTGAGTGATCCAGTGACATTGCCATTTGAATTCTGCTCTGAAAATTTGATAGAAACACATTTTAGAAACTGAATGCAATGCATAAAGTTCACTACTTAACATGTGTATGAAAGAACTGCAGAGCAGACGAGATGCTGCCTGTCCCGCTGAGTAGAAAATGTCCTCCAGCATTTTGAGTCTATCTTTACTACATAACGTAATTGCTGGTACATTACAAGACAAATTTCTAAATTCTTTGGATTATGCAAATTTCAAGTTGGCTCTGACCAAATGAATATAGTTACCACATCCTCTGACAGCAAACCTGGTGGCTGTAAGAATCATTGTCCTGCGATATGGGTCAGTGTAAATTCCGATCTCAGACACAGAATGTTAGTTTGGTATTGAATAACCGGCTTCTTCTCAAACCCGGTATGCAGAAGAATAAAGCAGCGTTGCTGGTAATTATGCTGGATATGCAGTAAAAAAAACAATAAGTAAAGCCATCCAGCACAGTCAGGAGGAGTTCTCAGAGCAATTTGTGATGCCTGTGCCATAAATAGGAGAAACACTAATCATCTTTTGCTCCCTGAACAGAGATAAGTATTGAGTGGTACCGTTAAACCACGCATATTAAGTATTACTTGCAAATGTCAGCATCGCTAATGTTTAAGTAGGTCAACAAAATTATCTCCATTGAGGACATTGGCCTAACTCTCTGTTTACAGCAGGTTTAACGTTGTCAGTGCTGGATCCATTATGTTATTGAATAGACAACTGTGCCAACTAGATTTCATGATAAACAGCGGTGTTTAACTACCAAAATGAATAACATTTTTCACAGCAGTTAATCACCACATTGGCAACGCTCCACTCACTATCAATTATCGTTACCATGTGATAAGCAACAGGGGGGTGCAGTGTTAGATTTTCAAAGAAGGACAAAGTTCAAATGAACAGCACAGCATGATCGTGTTGGATTGGAGAATCACGACACACACATTACTGTTTTACAACAAACCGAGGTTCACTGGAACACTTAGTCTATAATAGAATCTAAATCCTCAACATGTACACACAAACACAGACATCAATATACTAAAACTCTCGTTTGTTTGTTTGTTTGTTTGTTCCTGAACTACAGCCAAAATGGTACACGATAGCGCAACAATTTTAGGCCCACCTTACTCACTGTTGTCCCTTTGGTGCTAATGGGAGAAGTTTCATTGAAATTGCTGTTATATTTTTAAAGTTATTCACATTTTAAAGTTTAAATCTATCTCTTAGGGAGGGAGGGAGGGGGGGAAGGGGTAGGAGGGGATAAGGGGGGTTGAGGGGAATGGAGTGGGAGGGGAAGGTTAAAGGGGGAGGGGAAGAGAGGGCAGGGGAGGTTGCAGGGGAGGGAGGGGGAGGGAGGGGGATTGGAGGGGGGTGGGGGAGGGGGTGGAGGGAGGGAGGTGGAGGGGGGGAGAGGGAGAATGGGGGATAAGGGGTATTGAGGGGGATGGAGTAGGGGGAGGGAGAGGGGGAGGGGAGAGGGGAGGGGGAGGGGAAGGGAGGTGAGAGGGGAGGGGGAGGGGAGAGGGGAGGGGAAGGGGAAGGGAGGGGAGAGGTGAGTGAGGGGGAGGGAGGGAGGGAGGGAGGGAGGGAGGGAGGGAGGGAGGGAGGGAGGGAGGGAGGGAGGGAGGGAGGGAGGGAGGGAGGGAGGGAGGGAGGGAGGGAGGGAGGGAGGGAGGGAGGGAGGGAGGGAGGGAGGAGGGAGGAGGGAGGAGGGAGGTGAGGGAGAAAGGGGAGAAAGGGGAGAAAGGGGAGAAAAGGGAGAAAGAGAGAAAGAGAGAAAGAGAGAAAGAAAGAAAGAAAGAAAGAAAGAAAGAAAGAAAGAAAGAAAGAAAGAAAGAAAGAAAGAAAGGAAGGTGAGGAGAGAGTGGGGGGGGAGAGGGTACTGCACCAATGCAGGAAAGGTTTGGGCCCAACGGGTCCATCTGGCCTACTACACACACACACACACATACATATATACACTCACATAAATACATATGCATATACATTTCTGCATATATACGTATATACACATACACACTCACATATATACACATAGACATATATATATTTGTATATTTATCTATAGATACAGTAGATATATATTTATGTACACAGATGCCTCTCTGAGATGCAAGAACTGAGATTGATCAGTAGATTATTTCAAAGCTTATGGTTGATATATCAGTCAGAGATGTTTGAATCTCATAAGATAAAGCAGCAGAAATTGGCCATTCAGCCCATCGAGTATACTCTGCCATTCAATCATGGCTGATCTATCTTTCCCTCTCAACCACATACTCTTGCCATCTCACTGTAACTTTTGACGCTCTTCCTAAGCACGAATCTACCAATCTCCGATTTTAAAATATCCAATGTCTTGGCCTCCACAGCCATCCATGGCAAAGGATTCCACAGATTCACCACTCCCTGACCAAAGATATTTGTAATCCCCATTCTGAAGGTATGTCCTTTTATTGTGAGTTTGTGCCCTCTGGCTCTACACTCTCCTTTTAATTGAAGCATCCTTTCCACGTTCACTCTATCAAGGCCTTTCATTAAACTAGGTTTCAATGAGATCCCCCATCATCATAAGTTTTGATGAGGAATTAAACAGCTAAAATGCTCTGCACTCTTCCAAATATTGTCCCTCCTTCTCAGTCTCAAAATCCTTGCTTCACTCTCATTGCTTTGTTGTGATTGATAGTGTCATTAAATATCTTCAAAGGCCTCCAAATTTGCATATCAAAAGTGATGCTAAACAATAAGGATGTTAAAATGACAACAGAAAAGCTGGTTTGCACAACTTTGAAAAAAGAAATTTTTTTTGAGCAGTAAATGGACACTAAATTTATGTGACAGATTCACACTGGTTTATTCACTTTGTAATCACACCAGCAAATTGATGAAGAAGTACAGGACCTTCTCTTGCCTCCAGTCAAACTGGAGCCATCAGTAATTCTTCAGAAATATGACTTAAATGACAAACAGAAATACAACCCATGGTGCCATCACTTGCACAGCTCTGTGTCGGAAGGAACTGCAAATGTTGGCTTAAACTGAAGATAGACACAAAAAGCTGGAGTAACTCAACAGGTCAGACAGCGTCTCTGGAGAAAAGGAACAGGTGATGTTTCGGATCGAGACCCTTCTTCATGTCTCGACCCAAAAAGTCACCTATTCCTTATCTCCCGAGATGCTGTCTGAGCCGCTGAGTTACTCCAGCTTTTTGTGCCTCCAGGTATCTTGCACTACTCTGCCAGGTACTGTGCTTTTGGAATTGGTCATTTTACTACTGTTTGGTAAAGGCCCTTTTGTCTTGTGGATTTTAAATGCAAATCTCTTTCTCTCATTGTTCTTCAGTGAATGAATCAATTGGTGACTTGGAACTCAGCGTCCAAAACCGCCAATGTCGGGGAGTTATCTGCAAACTGCAGTTCGGCGACAGAGGTTGCAGTGGCCTTGTTTCTGAAGTGAAGACAATGCTCGCTGAACAATTTCCCTTTTATCCGAGAGATTTCCTCCACTCTAGCTGGAAGCTTGGCAAAGGTGAATGATTGCCCTGAGAAGATGTCAGACCATTGATGCAACCATGCTTGACTCCAGTCTAGAAAGAAATTGGGTTAAGGTTAGGGAGGATAAAATTGAGGCAGACCATAGTGGCAGCTTTCCCTGTGCTGGCAGTATGAAATTGTCTCACTGGGACAGCGCCCCCTCCCTCAGAAGCCGCTCTGATCCCTGTTACTGGCAGACAGGCCGGGAGAAGCCAATCCCCAGCATCATTGGGAACAACTGGGTCAAATTAGTCATATTGATTTTCCCATTCAAACCTTGTCAGCTTACTCCCTATAAAACCCAGGCATTCTGGAGAGAGGGAAGTGAGATGCCTCCCTGCTAGCATAGTTCCCCTGTTGCAGGTTCGAGGAAGACTGAACCACTGGAACAAACCTGATGCCACCTTGTGGTCCAAACTGAGCTGCTGGGAAGAAGCCCTAGACAGCCAGTGCCTCTACTGAGACTAAGGCTGAGTTGCCGGGGCAAGCCTGAGCTGCCACAGACAACCAGGGACTGTGCCCACATATGGCAGTATGAAATTGGGTGTATTTCCTTTCCAAGCATTGGCCATGATTACAGCTTTGTTGCAGTCCCTAGGCATGCCTTCTTTGTCCAGCGCAGGGAGGCAATGGTTATGACTCGGTGACTGAAGTTCTTTCTCAACTGGCATTTATAATTGGTCGGAGATATGGCAATGTTGGACTATGTAGCATGCTGTGCAATGGCAATACTGCCATGGATGGAACACTCACATAAAGGAGAGCATCACAATGAAGGGATCTTCTAAGGACTATTTCCAGTAAGCAATTCCAGTGCCGTTGTTAAATTCTCTTTCATTGATGGCTCTGGGCCTTGTGAGCTTATGGATATACACTCTGCAAATGGCCTTAAATGTGCTGAAGAACCGATTGTACATCACGGTCGCTGTTGAGTTGCTGAATCTTCAGCATTCCTTCCACCCACCTTGAATTCGCAGTTTTTCTGTTGGATCTCAGCCTTCAGAGTTGTACCTTCGGGGCACCACATTGGCACAGCTGGTAAAGCCACTGGCTCACAGCACCAGAGATGTTGGTTCCATCCAGACCTTTGGCAAGCCTGTATGGCATTTACATGCTCTTCCTGAGAAGGTTTTCTTCCCAAGCCCAAAGATGTGAGTAGTTAAATTGGCCGCAGTAATTGCTGCAACTCTGTAGGTGATGTGGCGTCGGGGATGACACCAAGTCCATCATTGACCACACCGACACTCCCAGTAAGGTGAACTCGTGTAGATATTTTATTTACAGTGACAAGAGAGTCTAGGATTGTATGGGGAATTGTCTGGTGTCGTCAGAGTGCATGCAAGGTGCAATGGGTTGTCCTGGCAGCTCGGTCCTGATCTCAAAGGAGGAGGCATGGCAATGTCAGGCTCCTTCCTGCAGTTCACCCGTGCCTCAAGAAGAGGTGCTGGCAGTCCCAGGCTTTTCCAGGTAGCTCAGCTTTGGGGCTTGAACAGGCAGAGCTGGCAGTCTCTGGATTATCCTAGAGGCGGCTCAGTCTTTGCCTCTGTGTGGGCACAGTCCCTTGTTGTCTGTGGCAGGAGGAGGCACTGGCATCTCAGGCTTGCCACGGCAACTCAGCCTTAGCCTCAGTAGAGGCACTGGCTGTCTTGGGCTTCATCCCAGCAGCTCAGTATGGACCACAAGGTGGCATCAGGTTTGTTCCAGTGGTTCAGAGTTCCTCGAACCTGCAACAGGGGAACTATGCTAGCAGGGAGACATCTCACTTCCCTCTCTCCAGAAAGCCTGGGTTTTATAGGGAGTAAGCTGACAAGGTTTGAATGGGAAAATCAATATCAACTAATTTCACCCAGTTGTTACCAATGATGCTGGGCATTGGCTTCTCCTGGCCTGTCTGCCAGTGACAGGGATCAGAGCGGCTTCTGAGGGAAGGGGCACTGTCCCAGTGAGCAGAATAATCTGGGGAAACTTGATAAGAATATGGGGAGATTATAAAAATGGTATTAATGTAGGATTGGTGGAAATGGGTGGTTGATCGTCAGTGCAGACTTGGTGGGACAAGGGGCCTGTTTCTGTACTGTGTCTCTGACTCAATCTGACTATTTTCTTTCAAGAGTTTCCACATTGGGAACACCTTGCATTTGCAACTGGATTTCCTGGTCACTTTCTTCAAACCCGTCACGTATTTTCTGGTAGAGAACTCAGCTGGTAGAGCTGAGTGGCACCAAAGACGCCGGAAGGGAAGAGCCAGGAAACAAGCATCCTTCATCACCAACCCCTTCGACTTCACCAAACAACTGCTCGGGCAGAAGTGCAGTGGGAGTTTGGCTTGCTCTAAGGAGGAGATCGACCGGCACATCCAGACCACCTACAGCGACACCGTCAGGCAGCTGGAGCTGGGCCAGTGCAACATCCTGATAAAACCACCTCCACCCATCAAGGAGTTTGACTGTAGAGAGCCACTCCTGAAAGAGGTCCAGGACGTTGTGAAGAGAGCAAGATCTGGCTCAGCCCCTGGCCCAAGTAGAGTCCCCTACAAGGTCTACAAAAACTGCCCCTTGTTACTGAAACGCTGTGGGAGATCCTGAAAATCATCTGGAGGAGAGGGAAAGTGGCGATTCGCTGCAGGAGTCTGGATCCCAAAGGAAAAAGATTCCAAGAGAATCGACCAGTTCAGGATCATCTCCTTGCTAAACGTTGAAGGCAAGATTTTCTTCAGCATAGTGGTGAGGCGGCTGACCAACTTCCTCTCCAACAATGGCTACATCGACACCTCAGTGCAAAAGGGAGGCGTATCTGGAGTGCCGGGGTGTCTAGAGCACACGGGAGTGGTGACCCAGCTCATCAGAGAAGCCAGGGAGAACAAGGGAAGACCTGACAGTGCTCTGGCTTGACCTGGCCAACACCACGGCTCCATCCCACACAAGCTGATCCAGACAGTCATGGCCAAGCCTCATGTGCCGGGCCAAGTGGCAGATCTCATCCTGGACTATTACAACCAGTTCAGCATGAGAGTCACAGCAGAGGCAGTAACTTCAGAGTGGCACAGGCTGGAGGTTGGGATCATCACAGGCTGTACCATCTCTGTGATCCGTTTTGCCTTTGCGATGAACATGATCGTCAAGTCTGCTGAACCAGAGTGCCGGGGCCCTCGAACCAAGTAAGGAATACGCAAACCACCAATCAGGGCCGGCGAAGTTGTGCTGCAAGCAGAGTCTCGGATCCGCCACAGAGTCCTGGTCGGAGCAGTGACTCGGGAAAGAGCTGGTCTAGGAACCTTCAAAGCCAAGGGGAAGGAGAGGCGCAGGCTGGTCCAGGAGGAAGTGAGGGCAGCGAGGGAGGAGGAGAGGTCTAGCAGAATAGTTGGCTTGAGGTAGCAGGGGGCCTGGACAAGGTGGGAGCAGGCCATGGACTGAAAAGTCACATGGACCTCATGAGCTCTGGCAGGCAGCGTATCAAGTTTCTAGACCAGGCAGTGTACGATGTCCTGCCCAGCCCATCCAACCTCTTCATCTGGGGCAAAGCAAAATCTCCGGATTGTCTGCAATGCTCAGGCAAGGGGACGTTGGAACACATCCTGAGCTGCTGCCCTAAGGCTCTTGGGCAGGGCCGGGACACCTGGCGTCACAACCAGGTTCTGAAACCCATTGCAGAAGCCATCAGCATGGGAATCAGCAGCCTCAGACGAGCACCCCCCCCCCCCCCCCCCCCCCCCCACCACCCAGATGATCATCTTTGTGAAGGCTGGAGTGCAGCTGCCAAGAACCACAGCAGCCAAGAATCCGTCGGGAATCCTGGTGACTGCACAGGACTGGCAGCTTTCTGTAGACCTGGTGAAACAGCTGAAGTTCCCACGGCACATCGCCACGACCACCCTGAGGCCGGACATCCTCCTGGTCTCAGAGGCGACCAAAAACATCGTCTTGTTGGAACTGACAGTGCCGTGGAAGGACCGTCTGGAGGAGGCCCACAAGAGGAAGAAGACCAAGTACAAAGAGCTGGTCATAGACTGCCGTAAGCAGGGCTGGAAGGCAAGGTGTATGCCCATCGAGAATGGCTGTAGAGGTTTTGCAGGGCAATCGCTGTACAAGGCCTATAGTGCACTGGGCATCACCGGAATGGAGAGGAGAAGAGCCATCAAGAACACCACAGAGGCAGCGGAGAAAGCCTGGAGATGATTCCTCTGGATCAGGAGAGGAGGTCCATGGGGAGGAGTGAATGCCACCTGAACACAAGTCATATAAGAAAATAACTGCAGATGCTGGTACAAATCGAAGGTATTTATTCACAAAATGCTGGAGTAACTCAGCAGGTCAGGCAGCATCTCGGGAGAGAAGGAATGGGTGACGTTTTGGGTCGAGACCCTTCTTCAGACTGATGTCAGGGGGGCGGGACAAAGGAAAGATATAGGTGGAGACAGGAAGATAGAGGGAGATCTGGGAAGGAGGAGGGGAAGGGAGGGACAGAGGAACTATCTAAAGTTGGAGAAGTCGATGTTCATATCACTGGGATGCAAGCTGCCCAGGCGAAATATGAGGTGCTGTTCCTCCAATTTCCGGTGGGCCTCACTATGACTATGAACACAAGTCGTGGTCTGATCAACCACGGCTGGATCGCCCTGGCAATGGTGTCTGATGTTGAAAGACCCGAAACACCCAATTAACCCAGGTTACATCACTGATGTGTTCAGGACCAGCAAGAGATGCATTTATCAATCTACACAGGTACCGTAGAGCTGACCCTTTCAACTACATGAATGGCAGAAGGAAATCTAAATGGATCATCTCCTCACTTCATCTGGCAATTCGTAGATTTCTGCAGGTTACTTATAAATCAATGTCAATTGAGCAAACTTCTGAATTGACTAATTTTAATAAAACATACACATGGAACTGTAGGATTATGTTTGCTCCCTTATTACAAGCGAATAATATGATATAGCCTCCAGCGTAGCACAATTCACATATTTCCAATGGGGAGAATATTTCAGCAAGTGTGGGCGGTAGGTTTAAAGTGTTCATTATATTTGTTGGGGGGGCAAATCTTTTGTTAGTCTGAATGGTTAGTGTTTGAATGTTTTCCACTTTAGCTGTCAATTGTCAGTACCTCATGCGCTTATCTTCAACGTGCCATGTTCAAAAGCAAGAAAGGCCTCTCCCAGCAACCGAGTTGAATTCCCCTCATGGCACTGATATAAAGTGAGGACTTGTTTTGCAGGAAATAAGATTTGTGCTTTTGGTTCCAATTGAATCATCCATGTTCTCTGCAGGGAAAAGCCCAGTCGTCGTGTTAACTCGAAGTCATGCCTGGGATGACACTGGTAACACACCTCCCATGTGGATAAACAATCATTTAACTGATATGGACATCATCTGGCAAGATCAAACCAGTTACAGCTTTGGGATTGCTGTTCTCACCTGCAAGTCACTGAATTTACAGAAGCTGTCCAAGGGGGAAATTACTCTTTCTGAGGCAGTGGGATTCAACACAGCTAATTTCACCATCTTTCTGCCATTCCTCCAAGTGGTTCTTAATAATGGAAATGCATGAAAATGCAGATGCTGAAATATTGATTCAAAACACATAGTGCTGGAGGTACTCAGCCAGCTCTACATGCACAGAACCCATCTGTGGAGGGAATGATCAAGCAACATTTCGAATCAAACTTAAGAAGGAACTCGACCTGAAATGTCCCCTCTCCATTCCTCCAAAGATGTGGCCTAACCCACTGAGTTCCCCCAGCACGTTGTGTTTTGGTGCTTGATTAAGGCCAGTTGCATCTCTACTCTGCAGACAGCATGGTGCATCAGTGGCTCCACGCCCATTGTCTGCAAAGGTAGGATAGGCATGTTTCTGCTCCAGAGCTCTTGTTGTGGAAAGATGATGCTGACACTGCTATCTTTAAGAAATACCTTTGAAGTGTATTTGTATCTCAAAACATAATTGTGTATATTGTCTTGTGTAAAATGAGTAAATTCCGTTGAAATTTGTCAGCACAGCCCAAGACTTGGAGGAGGGCTGGTGTTCTTTAATGCCCTGATTGCTGGCTCCTCTACAGCAGGCAAGAGTTTGTAACATCACGATCTTTCCACTCAAGTTTGGGGCTTTACCTTGAATGGGTGTCATCTTCGAATGCAATCAGCAAAACACCCAGCACATTGCAAGCTCTATCACCATGAAGACTAACGAGGCCGCCCTTTGTTAATGATATTGTCCCAGCTTCACACAGCTGGGTGGTGCTACATTGACCTGGTGCTGGGATGTCTATGATGCTAACTAACTCTTATGTTGTACAGTCTCTCATTGAGATGGGTCCCTTTCGGAATGGCAGGCAGTGACCAGTGGGGTACCGCAAGGTTCGGTGCTGGGACCCCAGCTATTTACGATATACATTAATGACTTAGACGAAGGGATTAAAAGTACCATTAGCAAATTTGCAGATGATACTAAGTTGGGGGGTAGTGTGAATTGTGAGGAAGATGCAATAAGGCTGCAGGGTGACCTGGACAGGTTGTGTGAGTGGGCGGATACATGGCAGATGCAGTTTAATGTAGATAAGTGTGAGGTTATTCACTTTGGAAGTAAGAATAGAAAGGCAGATTATTATCTGAATGGTGTCAAGTTAGGAGGAGGGGGAGTTCAACGAGATCTGGGTGTCCTAGTGCATCAGTCAATGAAAGGAAGCATGCAGGTTCAGCAGGCAGTGAAGAAAGCCAATGGAATGTTGGCCTTCGTAACAAGAGGAGTTGAGTATAGGAGCAAAGAGGTCCTTCTACAGTTGTACCGGGCCCTGGTGAGACCGCACCTGGAGTACTGTGTGCAGTTTTGGTCTCCAAATTTGAGGAAGGATATTCTTGCTATGGAGGGCGTGCAGCGTAGGTTCACTAGATTAATTCCCGGAATGGCGGGACTGTCGTATGTTGAAAGGCTGGAGCGATTGGGCTTGTATACACTGGAATTTAGAAGGATGAGGGGGGATCTTATTGAAACATATAAGATAATTAGGGGATTGGACACATTAGAGGCAGATAACATGTTCCCAATGTTGGGGGAGTCCAGAACAAGGGGCCACAGTTTGAGAATAAGGGGTAGGCCATTTAGAACGGAGATGAGGAAGAACTTTTTCAGTCAGAGGGTAGTGAAGGTGTGGAATTCTCTGCCTCAGAAGGCAGTGGAGGCCAGTTCGTTGGATGCTTTCAAGAGAGAGCTGGATAGAGCTCTTAAGGATAGCGGAGTGAGGGGGTATGGGGAGAAGGCAGGAATGGGGTACTGATTGATAGTGATCAGCCATGATCGCATTGAATGGCGGTGCTGGCTCGAAGGGCTGAATGGCCTACTCCTGCACCTATTGTCTATTGTCTATTGTCTATTGAGATATAAAGGGCAATTTGTTTTTTTAATTAACATCGATTATCATCCCTTCCTTTACAGTCTCTTTATCTCTCCCACTCCCACTCCCGAACATCTTTATTGCTATACATTTCCTTTTTCAGTGAAGTAATTGCAATTACCAACTAATGGTTATCAAACAGGTTTGGGGTTGGATTGTACTGAGAAATAGTAGGTGGTTCCCCAGTAAATTGCTGCATAGCTCCAGTATGTGGACCAGCCGATTTAAGACTTAACTGCTTCTACATTACAGTACAGGGCGAAAGAGCATGTTGGAAACCAGAAGCAAGTGCATCTGACTTTTTAGTTCATTCTTGAGTTATCCACCATGTTCAACGGCGTTCCTGAAACAAGGGGCTGAATGCACTTTGTACTGTATCTGGCCTTTAACCTATTGTATATTATGGTCATTGGTAATGCTTCATACCTGGTCCCGTTCATCTAAATAATGTCACTGACCTTCGTTAAAAGGCATGTAATAGTTGTGTTTGGCACATGAATTAATCTTGATGTGATTATTTAAACAAACCTATTTAAACATATCAGGCAGTCATGTATTTATTTTTATTGAGAATTTTAAAATTATTGTGATGATTTAAATATTATAAAAAGGACTTTGAGTTGTGAGTTGTCAGAAGTTTGTCATGTGTGAGGTCCATGAGTGAGGGTGAGGTGGACATAGTCAGAATTAGCAGGACTGCCCCACCTTACAGATTAACTGTCGCAGTGAGGTAGACAGAAAATCAGAACATGTTGGTGAGCATCAGGGCAAGTCCAGCCATTGGCAGTGCAATCGATAGAACAGTCTCATTTTATACATGTGAAAGGTGTGGGGATCATTAGAAGGTCATGAAGGCTTATCCCATACTTAGAAACATAGAAAAAAAGAAAGTAGGTGCAGGAATTGGTCATTCGGCCCTTCGAGCCAGCACCACCATTCAATATGATCATGGCTGATCATCCAGAATCAGTACCCTGTTCCTGCCTTTTCCTCAAACCCCTTGATTCCGTTAGCCTTAAGAGCTATATCTAACTCTCTTTTGAATACATCACACAAACTATCACAGAAGCAGTCTGGCAGCCAAAATGGAGCCTGCTCAGTTTGTGGTTATGCCACTAAGCCGCTTTTGGTGAAAGACACTAAAGTTCTCCTCCCAAACTGCAATCTACGTTTTTGCTGTTTTCAGCGTCTTTCCCAGATGCTGCTTACCAAGGAGAAACAGTGATACATCAGCTGTGGGAGTATGGTGGTTCATAAAGGGATTGAGCTTTCTTTATCTGTGTCTGGCCTGAGGGCATGTGAATTCATGCATCTGGAGTTAACAATGAGGAATCACAATGCAATTTAGTTTAGCTTAGTTTATTTTCATGTGTACTGAAGTACAGGGAAAAGCTTTTGTTGCATGCCAATTCCTAACACATGCCATATCTTCAAGGATTGTAATGAAAAGGAGCTACACCAAGTTCAAGGGGAGAAGAGGAAAGTTAAACAAACTATATCTTGGGCTGTGAACATTGTGAGCAACAGTACAATTTATGAAAGGAATACGTTCCTGGAAAACGTTTTGTCAAGCAAAATTGCAGAAATCCAAAAGTTTGATTGACATGCACTGTGGGTATTTTGCTAACATTTGTTGTTGCACAGAGATTGGTGTGTTAGAGGGGAAAAACAGCTTCATAAATCAGCTTCATAATCCCAGGGTTAGTGGCGTTAAAGAATATATTGCTGAATGTGAACATTTAGAAAATGAGGAATATCTATTTCAATCTAATCAATGGTTAATGACAAATGTTTGATCTATTACGACATGAATGTGATAATGTTTTTTGCTTTGAAGGCACATTGGTTTAGTAAGTGGCTTGGAGATGCTACAAGA
This sequence comes from Rhinoraja longicauda, assembly GCF_053455715.1. Classification (NCBI taxonomy): domain Eukaryota; kingdom Metazoa; phylum Chordata; class Chondrichthyes; order Rajiformes; family Arhynchobatidae; genus Rhinoraja; species Rhinoraja longicauda. The sequence goes on along the minus strand of NC_135955.1, from coordinate 22,685,566 downwards.
ATAAACCTCAAAATAGTTAAGAATAACTATTAAATCAGTGTTTCTTCTTCTTCTTCTCAATAAAGGATCAGGAGTCATGCTGTAAATACAAGTTTGATACATCAGAAGGAGTGTTAATTTGATAGTGAGTAAATTAATTTAACATGCTCATTATCCAACTCCTTTTCTCCCACTGCCATACATTTTTTTCCATATTTCCAACTTTTTAAAAAAATTCTGATTATGTAATGTGATCGCAGAGCAATAGAAAATGCAAAAATACTGGTGTTCATAAAATAGCAAACTTGTTCATAAGTTCAATTGAAAATCTGAATTACTCAAGCGCAAATGTTGGAAATTAATAAGAGAGAACTAATGCCTGATTGACTATACTTAAGTTAATTATCACACTTCAACAAAAAAAAAGACAAAGCTGCAATATCATTTCTAGCCCCTAAAGCCTATTCCACCGTTCACTAAGATCATGCCAGATCCAAATTTAAGAAGGTCTGCAAGGACAAGCTAGGGAGCTTCAAGCTGGTGAGCTGAACATCAGTAATGGGTAAGTGACTGGAAGGGTTTCTGGGAGACAGGATAAGTGCTGAATGCTGCTGATAAGCGCTTTTCAATATAATGTTCAAGGCTGGGATCAGAAACAACTGGCAGAGTATTCGTACAGCTTGAAGATTTTGGAATACAATTTTCATATCCATCTCAAAGTAAAAGTAGTATAAAATAAATCTGAGAAGTAAATTATGTGCAGAATTTAAAGTTGTGTTATCTTTTAATGGAAATGTTGAAGGAGTAAAACAATTTGTTGTGACTGGTGAATCAAAGTACGAGTGCAAACCATAAATTGATTTAAATTATTAATTAGTCTGTTATTGGAAAAAAATCATTATTTTAATCTGTGTTGCATTGCTGCAAAGGGAATTTGATGAAAATTTGTATGCTGGTGAATAACTGCTCCAAATTGATCAAAATAGGTGATATAGATGTTAGCTTGCTTAATTATTAATATTTGGTGATTCATTTCAATTAATTGGATAAATAGGCTGTTGTTAACTTTTTTAAAGTTAGCTGCATTTCATAAAAGGATGATCTGAGATAAATCGAAAAGGTGTTGTGCATCATTCACCAAGTGCTGACCATGGGGAGGCAGAGCAGAGCTTGTTTGTAACAACATTGTGATGGAAGAAAGAGTTTCTGCATCCCAATAAGATGGCATTGAAGCAAACTGTGACGTCAGTGAGGATAGAGAATCATGGAACTCAATGGCGGAAGGTTAACCAAATGATTCAAATGCCATGCTGCAAAAGTTTCAATTATCTGGCATGAATATTCAAGGTTAGTAAATATGATCTATTTGTATTTCCCTCGTGTACTGCTGAGCAGGTATAATGAAAGCAGTGGAAAGCAGTTTATATGGAGTACAAATAGTGGAAGTCACCACTTGGGCCAAATGTGCTGTAAATTGTATTGAATTCAATGTATTTAAGGAGGAGCTGGAGAAATTACCCTAATTCGTTGGCCAATAGTTATTTTCAAGCAACATGATAATTACGTTGTCTTTATTGAGACCATTCTTTCCAAATATTTTCTACATTGCTATAGTGTTTACTTGGCTGTAAAATAAAGTGGGTGTTTGTGATCTTCACACAATTCCAGGTTTTCCTCTAGTCAAACAAAATATCTTGTGGCGATAAAAAATCATTTTATATATAAGGCAGATGACATGCGTTGATGATGTGACTCCCAGGAGATGGCCCATCTGTGAATTGCCTTAGCTGAATGGCTGAAGGTTTTGAACAGAAACTAAAGGAATGTGCACATTTGATATGTCTATCATTACTCGTTTCACAGAAATGATATGGAAGTTTCCATTTGCAGTTCTCTGTGCATGGCAGTGAATTAGTATGCAGATTATGTCACTGTTCTGTCATTACTAAATAACTGCAAGAGTATTACCATGAGGCAGGCTCTCATAAAGCAATGGAGAATTACTGTATTCTCAGTCCAAGCCTCAAGCTAATAATAGCAGGTCGTAGAAAATATATATAATTAGAAAAAAATAATACTTCATACTTCCAATAACTTGCAAACCTTTGATGCACAGTTAGTATTTTGAAATGTTTAAATTGTTTCCACATTAAGTTATGTGTAGATTCAGACTTTTACTTGCACATCAAAGAATTTCTCCCTACAAATTTTATCAACTGGTCTCTGTAAAAGAATAATGTAAAGTTGTTTTAAATGTACAGTACAATTCTAGTCAATCACAACTTGACAGAAATGTCAAGAAAAATGTGGGGGAAATATTTTTTTCTGCCTGTTTCACAAATCTCAGCTTTTTCGGAGATGTTTAATGAGAATTCATATGCCTGAATTGTACGTTAAAGCAATCGAACCTCCTTGTGGTCTTTAATGCCTCCTATAACGTATATTTGCAATTGTAGAAAGCTATTTCCAAGGTGTAATGAAAATATTTCAATGGTTGCTGAATTGATGAAAGTTTTTGCAATTGAACTCCACGTGTCCATTAGTGAGACAGCACTGGGAACACCACAGGAAGAGAAGATAGACAGATGCAATGAAAACTAGTAATACTACTGCTGTCTTGGATAAAATGGTACATTGTGCACTTGGGGCTAAGAGCACTCACATTCCTTTTTCTGGACATACTATTGTATATTTTCGTTTCATTTCCTGCTGCAGGAGGAGTATTGTTTTTATTTATAAATGATCTGATAATGCTTACTTTTCTGATAACTATCTCCCATTTCGAAACTCCAATTGAACAGCCCTTATCTCAAACCCTTTATAGAATTTGTGATTGTTCTTTTTTTTGTCATTCGTGACATCTTTTGAAAATATTGTCATTCCATTAAAAATGTAAAATAAAAATAAAAAAGAAGCACCAGCAAGTCTGTGGATGCGTTTTGGGTCTATACAACAGGAACCAAAGTGATGTCTCCATTAAACATCAGTGGGGTCAGCACATAACATAATTTTACCAACTTTGCCAACTCAATATTTGCAGACTGGGCAATGTGGACCAAAAGAATGACTATATGGAAAATAGAATTATATTCTAGAAAATGGGAAATATCATGAAACTGGAGTTAAATTTAATGTACAAACATAAAAGCTGGAATTGAAATCAGAAATAATACATTTAAAACAATATCACTATCAGATTGCAACTTTTTCGAATGGGTACAATTATAATAGATTGAAGAAAAATATGCAGTGCCAAGATGGGTCGTTTTAACTCTAAGCAAAGCAGACATGAGTAATTTTAGTCTGCCCTGTCAATGTACGTTATCCTCAGTCCATGTTCCTCGGCATTGAGGTTGTCTATGTTACACTAGAACCAAAAACAGTGATCCTCAATGTATTTTTTAGATTGACCCTGCTGTTTTTGAGATTGAGCAGGTAGATCACATGGAGATATGAAGACAGGGAGCAGAACATGTTGGTGGATGATGATACTGTGATTCTGCGATGAAGTATAGATTGAATGATTGGGCAAAAATCTGCCAAATCAAGTTTAACAAGGGGTTGTATGAGGTCGTAAGAGAATCATGCACATAAGACCCTACCGGGGCATAACAGGATAGATGTTGAGATATTTTCACGAGTGATAAAGTCACAAACAAGGGAAGATGGTACAAAATAAGGAGTGGGCCATTTAAAACTGAGGTGTGTGGAGATTTCTTCTCTCAGTGTGTGGTAAATCTCTGAAGTTCTATGCCCCATATCGTTGTGGAGGTCAGATTATTTAATACATTTAAAAAAGAGACTGATTAACAAAAAAACTGAATTGAGGAATTTATGGTTATGGAGTACTGGCACAGAATAGAAGTTGAAGCCAACACAATCATAGTGAACGGCACAATAGTCTTGTGCAGCCTGGTAACCTACTCCTGCTCTACTTTCTTGTGTAAGAAGAATAGCAAGGATGATAAGCAAAATATTGTTTAAGTTCTTTGCAGTAATAATTCTTTACGTTATCAGAGAATTTAACAGCACAGAATGAAACCATTCAGCCCACTGCGCATCTAAGACCTCTGAAACTAATCCCCACCTCGGTTTCTTATCTCATTACCCTGCAAACTCAGCCTTTTCCAGTACATTAGCCTCTCGAGGTGCAACGAGTCAGTGAAGGATGGATGAGGAGATTAGGAGATTGATCCAATGCTATTTCTTATGTATAATTTGTAAATGTGATCTGGAGAGGTGTGATGAATAAGTAATGAGATGTGATCCTTGAAATGTCAAACTTTGACGACACAAGTGAAGAATTTTGAACCTATATGGAAAATTGCCACTGAATTAAAGTATCTCTTGATAATAGTGAAAGTCTGAATATACAACAACTTACAATGAACTGCTGAAGCTGTTGTGGTTAGAGCTATTCGAAATTTGGCCAAAACATCTGGTAAACTTTCCAGATGCTTTCAGCATATTGTTACGTGATGCTTCACACCAACTTGAAACGTTCTAGAATGGGCAAATGGTTAGCCATCTAGCTGAAGGATGCTCATTTTAACAATATAGTACATTAGTTTAGATTGTGACTTTGAATGCTATGTGTTGTTAAAGTATGACCAAACGACAAAGACACTACAAGTGCATCCAACAGAACATGCTGACGTATAATATAAAGCAAATACTGTCCCTAGGTTGAATTCTTTAATGCTTATATAACACTTAAAAGTAACAGAATGAGCCATTTAGTTCTCTGCATTTTTAAACAAATGGAATCTAGTCACACTGTCATACAGCGTGGAAACAGGCCCTTCAGCCAACTTGCCCACACCGGCCAACAGGTCCCAGCTACACCAGTCTCACCTGCCTGTGTTTGGCCAATATCCCTCCAAACCTGTCCTATCCATGTACCTGTCTAACTGTTTCTTAAACATTGGGGTAGTCCCTGCCTCAACTACCTCCTCTGGCAGCTCATTCCATACACCCACCAGCCTTTGTGTGGAAAAGTTCCAATTAAATTTTTCTCCCTTCACCTTAAACTTGTGGAATCTAGTCCTTCGGGAGAAAATAGTCCTTCTCATAAGAAATGTAACTAGCAACTTTCAGGAGGTGAAGTCACAATTTACTGTGAAGACAAGTTTCGAGCCTTTCATGCTAATGTGAGGAAATAGTAGAATATGAGAAATCAAACCCAATGATTTGTTAAACTTAAAGGAATAGTTTGCAAAGTTTCACCTAACTCCTAAAGGTAAAAGTACAAAGAAAGGAAAGATACCCAATTCTTCTGGACCTGCCAATGTCTATCTGCCAATGTTCCATCAGCAAGTTTGCTTTATACATAGTCTGTTCCAAATCAATAGGAACTGAAGAAACCGAGGCATGCTACTGTCCGTCAACATTTGCAGTGAAATGTTAATTGGGCAGAGTTCACCTTTCTTTGTATTTTTTTAATCGACCTCTGAAAAAATAATTTCATAAAAAATAGAAACAGTAGGGGGCTATTTGGGTCTTCAACTGTGCTCTGCCATTAAATATGATCAAGAGTCAAGAGGGTTTTGTTGTCATATGTCCCAGATAGAACAATGAAATTCTTACTTGCAGCAGCATAACAGAATATGTAAACACAGTACCCTGTAAACAATATAATAAATGAGAGAAAAGCAAAGTTCAGTGTGCATATATACACACATATATAGACTTTGTAGACTTTAGGAGAGCTCCCCCTCCCCTCCCCCAACTCACCATCAACAATACCACAGTCACATCTGTGGAATCATTTAAGTTCCTTGGAACCATCATCACCAAGGACCTCAAATGGGAGGCCACCATCGACTCCACAGTCAAAAAGGGCCAACAGAGGATGTACTTCCAGCGGCAGCTGAGGAAACACAATCTGCCACAGGCAATGATGGTCCAATTCGATACTACCATCGTTGAATCTGTCCTCACTTTCTCCATCATGGTCTGGTTTGGCTCAGCCACCAAGCACAAGATCCGGAGGCTGCAACGAATCGTTCGGTCAGCTGAGAAGGTTGTTGGCTGCAACCTTCCCCCCATTGACGAACTGTACACTGCAAGGGCCAGGAAGCGAGCGGGTAAGATCATCTCTGACCCCTCTCACCCTGGCCACAAACACTTTGAAGCACGTCCCTCTGGAAGGCGACTCCGGACTGTCAAAGCAGCCACAGCCAGACATAAAAACAACTTTTTTTCCGACAGTAGAAGCTCTAGTCAAGAACCAAAAGTCTGTAGTCTCAATAGACAATAGACAATAGACAATAGGTGCAGGAGTAGGCCATTCAGCCCTTTGAGCCAGCACCGCCATTCAATGCGATCATGGCTGATCACTCTCAATCAGTACCCCGTTCCTGCCTTCTTTTTGCTCTGTCTCTTTTTGCTCTGGTTTATTTCATTCACATGTTTAAACCGTAATGTTGTATTCTTAATGTTTTAATGTATTATGTTTTATTCTTAATTGTTTACTGTATGTTTGTGTTTTTACTTGCGAGTGGAGCACCAAGGCACATTCCTTGTATGTGTACGTACTTGGCCAATAAACTCATTCATTCATTCATTCATATAGATCATAGATAGACACAAAAATCTGGAGTGCAGTGCATTCAGAAAGTATTCAGACCCCTTCACTTTTTCCACATTTTGCTACGTTAAAGCCTTATTTTAAAATGGATTAAATTCATTTTTTTAATCATCAATCTACACACAATACCCCATAACAAAAAAGTGAAAACAGGTGTTTAGAAAGTAATTAAAAAGAAATAACTGAAATATCACATTTACATAAGTATTTAGACCCTTTACTCAGTACTTTGTTGAGGCACCTTTGGCAGTGATTACAGCCTCAAGTCTTTTTGGGTATGACGCTACAAGCTTGGCACACCTGTAGTTGGGTAACTTCTCCCATTTTTCTCTGCAGATTCTCTCAAGCTCTGTCAGATCTGATGGGGAGCGTCGATGCACAACTATTTTCAGGTCCCTCCAGAGATCAAGTCAAGTCAAGTCAAGTCAAGTCAAATTTATTTGTCACATACACATACTCGATGTGCAGTGAAATGAAAGTGGCAATGCCTGCGGGTTGTGCACAAAAAGAATTACAGTTACAGCATATAAATAAAGTTAATAAGTTACTAAACATAGCACAAAAAGTGTCGACAAAAATTTAGTCTCTGGGGTTATCAAAGTTGACAGTCCTGATGGCCTGTGGGAAGAAGCTCCGTCTCATCCTCTCCGTTTTCACAGCGTGACAGCGGAGGCGTTTGCCTGACCGTAGCATCTGGAACAGTCCGTTACTGGGGTGGCAGGGGTCCCTCATGATCTTGCTTGCTCTGGATCTGCACCTCCTGATGTATAGGTCCTGCAGGGGGACGAGTGTAGTTCCCATGGTGCGTTCTGCCGAACGCACTACTCTCTGCAGGGCCATCCTGTCCTGGGCAGAGCTGTTCCCAAACCAGACTGTAATGTTGCCGGACAGGATGCTCTCTACAGCCCCAGAGTAGAAGCAATGAAGGATCCTCAGCGACACTCTGAATTTCCTCAGTTGTCTAAGGTGGTAAAGGCGCTGCTTAGCCTTACCCACCAGTGCGGCAATGTGCGTTGCCCACGTCAGATCCTCTGCGATGCGGACTCCCAAGTATTTGAAACTGCTCACCCTATCCACAATAGACCCATTTATCTCCATGTTTGATATGTTTGATATGTTTGATATGTTTGATCAGGTTCAAGTCCGGGCTCTGGCTGGGCCACTGAAGGACATTCACAGACTTGTCATGAAGCCACTCCTGCGTTGTCTTGGCTGTGTGCTTAGGGTTGTTGTCCTGTTGGAAGGTGAACCTCTGCTTCAGTCTGAGGTCCAGAACACTCTGGAGCAGGTTTTCATCAAGGATCTCTCTGTACTTTGCTCCGTTCATCTTTCCCTCGATCCTGACTAGTCTCACAATTCCTACCACTGAAAAACATCCCCACAGCATAATGCTGCCACCACCATGCTTCACCATAGGTATGGTATTGCCCAGGTAACGAGCGGTAACGCTTGGCATTCAGGCCAAAGAGTTCAATCTTTGTTTCATCAGACCAGAAAATCTTGTTTCTCATGGTCTGAGAGTCCTTTAGGTGCCTTTTGGCTAACTCCAAGCGGGCTGTCATGTGCCTTTTACTGAGGAGTGGCTTCCGTCTCGCCACTCTACCATAAAGGCCTGAATGGAGGAGTACTACAGAAATAGTTGTCCTTCTGGAAGGTTCTCCCATCTTCACAGAGTAATTCTGGAGATCTGTCAAAGTGACCATTGGCATCTTGATCACCTCCCTGACAAAAGCCCTTCTCCCCCGATTGCTCAGTTTGGCCGGGGGGCCAGTTCTATGAAGAGTCCTGGTGGTTCCAAAGTTTTCCCATTTAAGAATGACGGAGGCCACTGTGCTCTTCGGGACCTGCAATGCTGCAGAAATTGTTTTCTACCCTTCCCCAGATCTGTGTCTCGACACAATCCTGTCTTGGAGGTCTAAGGACAATTCCTTCGTCTTCATGGCTTGGTTTTTGCTCTGACATGCACTGTCAACTGTGGGACCTTATATAGACAGGTGTGTACCTTTCCAAATCATGTCCAATCAATTGAATTTACCACTGGTGGACTCCAATCAGCAAAAATTTCTAAACACCTGTTTTCACTTTTTTATTAATGAGGTATTGTGTGTAGATTGATGATTAAAAAAATGGATTTAATCCATTTAAAAATAAGGCTGTAACATAGCAAAATGTGGAAAAGTGAAAGGGTTTGAATACTTTCTGAATGCACTGTAACTCAGCAGGGCAGGCAACATTTCTGGAGAGAAGGAATGGGTGACGTTTCCGGTCGAGACCCTTCTTCAGACTTTGTATCTTTTTTGTGTAAAAAAAAGTTGCCCCTCAGGTTCCTATTAAATCATTCCCTCATCAACTTAAGCCTATATCGTCTAGTTCTAGATTCCCCTATTCTGGGTAAAAGATTCTGTGCAATTACACCATCTATTTCCCTCATAACCTGATACACCTCCACAAGATCACCCCTCAGCCTCCTGCGAGCCAAGGAATAAGGACTTTCATTCATTTGTTCTGTATCTCTCTACATCACCGTCTATATCCCTTATTTCCTTTTCCCCTGACTCTCAGTCTGAACAAGGATCTCGACATGAAACGTCACCCATTCCTTCTCTCCAGAGATGCTACCTCCAGCTTTTTGTGTCTATCTTCGGTTTAATTTAGCATCTGCAGTTCCTTCCTACACATAAAGATTTTTTATATATATATATATATATACATATATACACACACACACACACACACATACATACATACACTCAATTTTTACCAATAATCATGATGATTATTCATATTCATTACCTTTCTCCCCACATCCCTCTAACCCTGAGCAACAATATTTAACTCCTAGAATTTATTTAATGATTTGAATTCTATGGTAGGGAATTTCACAGATAAACTACTCTCTGGTAGAATTTATCCTCATCTCAAACTCTCATGGTGTATCCAAGTGTAAGCTGCTAGGAGGAATCCTTAGTGAGAAAAACCTGTGAAATTAGAGTGTTTTCCTCATTGCAAAAAGGTCACGTGGTGGAACCAAGTTTGAAAGAGAAAAAGATCAGATAAGTTGTCTGGCTAAGTCACAAGTATTTGACATCTGAATTGTTATAGAGGAGTTAAACACTGAACATTTGTGGAACATTCAGAAATGATTGAAAACATTAAGAAGCATTTAGAAATTTAAAAAAATCTCTTCCAAAAATAGAATCTGAAAAACTAAAAGCTTTAAACAACTTCTGAACATCAGTAAATGCCTTAAACACTTGCTTAAAACAATGAATTTACCATTCTGGTAAAGAATCTCAGACCAGAAGCATTAGCCCCGTTTCTCTTTCCACAGCGACTGCCTGATCTGCCGAGTGTTTCCAGTATTTTATGTTTTTGCTCCTGAAGGTTTTATCTATGAAATTTAAATAAGAATTTAAATAAGAAGCTTTCACAAGGATTTAGTATTGTTACATTTAGAACCTATCTGGTGGACTTCTTGTGATATAAATATATCAATTGAATTCTTTCAAATTCACCCCACTGATCTTATCCAGGAAAGAATAGTTGTGCCCTTTTTTTTTTACCTGCACAGGAATCTTTACCAAAGCTATTGTCCAAGTTCCTAACCTCATGTTCTGAATCCCATAGGAACTGGAAACTGTGTCAGTTCTTTTCTACTATTATCCCTCAGCTGAATTTACCATTCTGAACTCTTAGCAAACATATACTGAATTTCTGACAAAATAATTGTAGTATAGGAATGCAGCTCAAAATATAGCCCTCATGCTTGAGTCTACTTTCTATCAGATTCCCCTGCTCAAGAATATATATTTTTGCTCATAGATTAAGAGTTGTATTTGCAGGTAACAATAATATTGCAATTCTCTTTTTGTCCTTTAATTCATTTTTAGATATACTAATCAAATAATACATAGCCACATATTAAATTCTGAATGCAAACTGAACCATTCTCCACAAACTAAATCTATTACTAGTTATTTTGCAGCAGATGCATAATGAAAGCAGACCTGTTTGATCATCTCTTATTATTTCTGTTTATCCTGAGGGACTGTGCTGATCATTATTGATTGCACATTTTCTGAGCAAAGAAGTTAGTTTTAAAAGTAAACCTATTATATTCCGATTTCACAACATGAAAAACTTGCTCCTCATTTTACCTAAAAATGTAGGAGTATCAGCTCAACCATGTGAATTGGTTTAACTCACACTCATCCAACTACATGAGGAAATAGAAGATGATGTAGACTGCTGGATCTGCCACAACGTCAGTGCATTTCCACTAGTTCTCTGTGAGTATGCAATAAGCAGAGCAAATAAGGCATTTTGCCAGACAAGCTGGGCAGTCTGCTCTGGGAACCACGCCACAGGATCCATGGAGTCATTCCCCTGCAGTGCTTGTAGGACATTCTGTGCTGACCACTGCCCGATGGACTTGTGGTCAAAGGTGTGAGTCCGGAAGAACCTTTCCACGAGCGACAGATGGTGCGGCAATGTCCAGCTGACTGGCACATTGCGTGGCAGAGACTGACATCGAGTGCTGATGGAAGGGCATCAACTCGGTGAAAGACGCTCTTTGGTCTGCCCGAGCTTTGTTGAACTCCCAGTGGAGCAAGCTGTCCGGCGGGGAATGTTGCCGACTGGCCCGCTGCAGACTGCAGGAGCACGTGCTGAGGGACGCACTGAAGCTTGGTGCAGCCAACGCCAAGGCTCTGTGGGGGAGGACCACAGTCTAGGGTCCTTCCGCTGCTGGACATGGAGGGGCAGGATGTGGTGGAGACGCCCCTCCAAATAAGGGATTCAGTGTAAATTTGGCAATAAATATCTGCATTGAATGTATAACCTCCGGGAATGTCGGATGGAGTTTCTGAAAAGATAATGTTTTTGTAAATATTTATTACTGGAATAAAGTATTTTTTGATATTAAAAAAAATAAGCAGAGCAAATAATGGGAGACCAGCATACATGGAGTATTTGGACTTCTATAAGGCATTTGACAAGGTGTCACACAGAGGGTGGTGCATAAGAGTAAGTCGGGAAGAAGTCTGTCAGCATAGATTGAAAATTGGTCATTGCATAGTAATCAGAACAGGAATAAATGGGTCCCTGTCAGGTTGAAGGTTGTAACATGTAATGACCCCAGAGATCATTTCTTGCTTCGCAAATATGAACTATTTTTTTAATAACCTAGAGGGGGCAGAATGTCAGGCACGAAAATTTGCTGATGATCTGAAAATAGCGGAAGGGCATGTTACATTGAGGATGTTTTGACTGTATTACTAGTTATTTTGCAGCAGATGCACAATGAAAGTAGACTCGTTTGATCATCTCTTATTACTGTTTATCCTGAGGGACTGTGCTGATCATTGGGTTGTAGATAGATTTAATGAATGGGTGATAACTTGTCAATTGATATTTAATGCAGGATAGTATGAGGTGGTATATATCATGAAGAATAGTCTAAAGGCAGAATATTATCTGACTGGAAAAGAGATTGCAAATGCATGAACTACAGAGGGTTCTCGGCATTCTTGTGAATGAATCTCAAAGTTAGCAGGCAGGTGCAGCAAGTAATTAAGAAGGCAAATGGAGTTTAGAAATAGGGAACTTTTATTACGATTGTACAGGGTATTGGTGAAGGCATACCAGAGTATTGCATAAGAACGAATGTAATAACATTGAAGACAACCTAAAGGAGATACACCAGGCTCATTCCTGTGATGAGAGAATTGTCTATCAAAAGTGACCCAACAGATTGGATCTGAATTCTGTTAAATTCAGAAGAATGAAGACATATAAGATCCTTAGTGGATGACAGGGTAGATGACAAGAGGGAGAATGTCGAACGAAGGACATAGTTACAAAATATAGAGTGGGTCATTTCAAACTGAGGTACATAGGAATTTCTTCTCAGAGGATAGTGAATTACTGGAATTCTCTACCCCAGAAGATCATTAGAGACCAGATCATTGGTAGAATTTAAAGTGGAGGTAGATAAATATTTAAAAGATCATGGAATTATAGGGTAGAATTCTAGCACAGATAAATTGAGGCCTTTGTTCGCCATTCAATACGATGGTGGTTCATTTAGCAGAGTAGAGGAGCCATGTTGTGTACTGTTTTTATTTGTGGTCTTATCTACATTATCTCCTTATGATTCCAGATGCTCAGTTTGCCTGATCTGATCCAAGGAACTTCAACATGAACTTTGATGGACAATACTGCATTCAAGTCTGATTCTAACCTTACCTGATCTGAATATACAATTTCTTCAGACAATCTCAGTGGCACCTCCAGTTAACTTATTTTTGCTCAATCCAAGCGATTGGTCACTCTCAGCCTTCATCATGACCCATTTCCTAAAGATGAAGTCATTGATCCTCACATAAACTCCTTGGATATAGACAACTGATACCATAGCAGGTGAGCTATTCGGTGTGTCTTCTGTGGAAACAACCGCAATGGTCAAACAAACACTGTTGAGCTTGTTACTGCAGAGGTATCTCCAGGATGGAGAGAACTTGGAAAATATCAGTTTCCACTGCATTCAATAAGAGGCGGAGAGAAAGACCAGGGGAACCGTGCATTCTATCAAAGGTTCTAACAGCAACGGTAGTGCTCACTGCCTCAGTCAGGGTACAGCCCTCAATGCCACATCGTGCTGCTGAATGGTTGAATTGCTCACCTTGGCCCATCCAACACCATCCCCCTAAAGCAGTTTCTCCATACTGAGCCATGGTCGATTAATTGCTGGGGGATACCACGGAGGAGAGTAAGGTTTCATGACATCTTGTTTAAGGTGTACCATGATCTTGTGAGTGTTCAAACTACAGGATCAAGAGCACTGTAATGAATCAACGGACTGAGGGATGGAGCTCAGCAAGGTACAAGTATGCTTCATGATCAAAGTGTTTAATAACCATTGGAATAGAACATATAGTATATCCAATTCTGGCTATTCTGCAGTTGTAATTATGTTCCCCATGGACCTTCTCCAAAGCGTTCTCATGTAACTCTCAGGTAACCTTCTATCCCCTTTTCCAAGTGCTTCATATTAATTGCAATTTTTTTTTAAAAAAATTGCAGATGTTACAAGGTCCTGGACGTGAAACAGTAACTGTGATGTTTACAACATTTTTAGTTATTTATTTTATAGGCAAAAATAAGTCCAATATTTATTATTGATCTTTCGTCTTAATTTTCTGTGAGAGCAAATGAAAAAAAATAATTTTTGATTCTGTCTAAAATTTTATTATCATTCTGAGAATAATCTTCAGCCAAATCATCAGCTTTGTTTTGTTCAAGCTATCTTTTTTCAAAATGGTGTGGCAGCTTGTAAAAGTACGATGAAGCTAATTAACACATGGAAAGACAACATTATCAGCAATGTCACAATGACCAGAGAAATTTTTTTTTCTGAGAAATATAAATATTGGTCAAAAGAGAACACCCCATCTGCTTTTTCATTGCAATGCCTCCAGATTCTCCACATCCAACAGAGAGAGCACAGAGTGCCCATTGTTTTGTTGATTCATCTGAAAGGCAATTAAATCTAAAATTATTCCCCTGAGGCTTCAGGATGGATTTTGAGTTCAGGACTCTGGATGAGAATAAACCTCACAGGGAGAAATGAACAAGTAACCAAATGAGCCATTTGTTCGAAACTGTGATTATTACAGTTTTGAATTTTGAAAAAAGACAACAACATTAGCATTTAAAAGGGAAACCCCTGAAAGCTGAAAAACGGTCAACGGCCATCTGAAAGGAAGTGACTGATGAACTGCAACAGAGTTACATTTAGAAAGTGACATTTCTAATTGGTTTTATTCCTTTATATCAGAAATATATCACCAGTAAGCCCAAAGATTCTTCTGAAGAAGGGTCTCTGACCTGAAATGTTAACTTTGTTTCTCCTACAGATGCTGCCTAACCTGTTAAGAATTTTTCGGATTTTCTGTTTTTTAAATTTCAGATTTGCCGTTCTGCAAAATAATATTTTTCTACTAGACCAAGTGGACCCGTTGGGCCCAAACCTCTCCTCCATTGGTGCAGCACTCTCTCCTTCCCCCTTCCCCCCTCCTCCTCCACCACTCCCCCTTCCCCATCCCCTTCCCCTCCACCTTCCCCTCCCCCAACCCCCTTCCCCTCCCCCTTCCTTTCCTCACCCCTCCCTCCCTCCCTCCCCCCCTCCACCCCCTCCCTCCCCCCCCCTCCCTCCCTCCCCATCCCTCCCTAGAAAATAGATTTAAACTTTAAAATATGAATAACCTTAAAAATATAACACCGATTTCAATGAAACTTCCATTAGCACCAAAGGGACGACAGTGAGTAAGCTGGGCCTAAAATTGTCGCGCTATTGTGTACCGTTTTGGCCCGTAGTTTAGGAACAAAACAAATAAACAAACAAGAGTTCTAGTATTTAGATTACCTAATATTTATTGCCCACCTCTAATTGCCTTTGAGGAAGTGATGATGAGCTATCATCTTCTGTAGTCCCTTTTGACGAATGAGTTTACTTTAGTTTAGTTTAGGGATACAGCATGGAAACTGGCCTACCTTGTCTGCACCAACCATCAATCACCCATTCACACTAGTTCAATGTTATCCCACTTTCCCACTCCCTACACTCTAGTGGCAATTTACGTGGGCTTAGCCTGCAAACCAGCAGATCTTTGGGATGTGGGAGGAAACCAGAGCACTCGGGAGAAACCCATCTGGTCACAGGGAGATTGTGCAAACTCCGCACAGGGAACGCCCAAGGAGGAGTCAAACCTGGGTCTCTGGTGCTTTGAGGCAGCAGGTCTACTAGCTGTTACAATTGTGCTGTCCAGAATATGTCATAGAAAGAATTACAGGTTTTAGGAAGGAGAGTCCCATTCAAAAAAGGTTATTTGTCCTGGATAATTTTGAGCTTCTGAATTTGGAGTTGGACTCGGAATATTGAAGTTGTGCTCATCACACTCCTGACTTGGGTGTTATAGATGGTGCAAATGCTCAGGGGGGGAGATGCGAATGTTGAAAGCTGTGGTTAGAATGTGTCAGGCAGAGTCTCAGATTCTGCCAATGCTTACAGCCACAGTTATGCTTCTGGCCACAGTTTAAGGATAAGTGGTAGGCCATTTAGAACGGAGATGAGGAAGAACTTTTTCACTCAGAAAGTTGTGAAGCTGTGGAATTCTCAGCCTCAGAGGGCAGTGGATGCCAATTCTCTGGATGTTTTCAAGAGAGAGTTAGATAGAGCTCTTAATGATAGCGAAGTCAGGGGATATGGGAAAAGGCAGGAACGGGGTACTGTACTGATTGTGCGTGATCAGCCATGATCACGGTGAATGGCGGTGCTGGCTCAAAGGGCCGAATGGCCTACTCCTGCTCCTATTGTCTATTGTCTATTAATGAAGCAGAAGATGGTTGGATCCAGGCTACTGATCTGAGGATCTCCTGCAACAAAGTTTCTCTGGTAGAGACAGTTGATCCTCAACAATCAAACCACTGTCCCATTTGCAAGGCAGGTCTCCAGTAAAGGATGCCATTTGACATCACTTGGGCGCCTTGATGCTACACTCAGTCTAACATTGCTTTGATGCTTGTGACAATCGCTCTCACCTCATCTCAGGATTTCATCTCTTCTGTCTACGTTTGGACGAAGATGGTGATGAACTCTGAAGCCGAAACCCACTCTAGGCAATGGTGATCAAGTCACCCTGAATACATGTCAGGAACACATGAAAGCAATGCAACAATGACATAACCTACTTATATGACAATGGCAATACCAGTCCAGATATTAGGAAGCATTTATTTATAATAATATAATGGGAGTCATTAAAAGACCCATGTGGTCGACGTCTGCTGTTTCCAATGAAGAAGGGCCATCGGTGTTGATGGCAATGCCAGGATTTTCCACCAACCCGAGTCCTTAGCAGAGAAACAATCCCTTTGAGTACGGCATTTACACCAACCAAAGATCGCACATTTATGCCAAATCCATTTTTCCTCTTGCCATCACTTCCCTTCCTCCTGAAGTCACTTACTCCAGCAGAAGTTTACAACAGAAAATTAACCTGCCATTCAGCATGCTTTTGGGATGTCAAAGGAAACCTGAGCATCCAGCAGACACCCATGATGTTACAAGGGGAAATGCCTGAATTCTGTAATGACAGCATCTGAGGTCAGGATTGAAGTTTTCTGGAGCCGTGAGGTGGTAGCACTACTTGTTGCACCACAATGATGCCCTCTGTCGGATTCTTATTTAAAGCCTTCTTTGCTCTCTCTTTATGACTGATTATGCGTACACGGAATGGCAATAGGTTTATGTGGAAGGTAAACACAGCCAATAATGTACCAATAATGAGGAAAAATATTAATATATTGAAACTGTGACAAGGCTTACTGGATTAATACCTGCAATGGCTGGGTTGTCCCATGAACAAATATTGGACAGGCAAGGGTTGTACTTGGTGGAGTTTAGAAGAGTGAGAAGGGAATTAATTGAAACATGCTGAGGGGTCTAAACAGGGGGTGGATGGAGAATGCTTCCACTTGTGGGAGAATCTGAAATTTTGTGTAATTATTTGATCCGGTAATTTGCCACCTTAGAGAAGATAACTCTCAGAGGGTTATGAATCGTTGAAACTTATTTACTCTAATGACTGAGGAAGAAGAGTCATTGAATATTTCTAAGGCAGAGACAGATAGATTTTTGATAAGTGAGGGGGGAATGGGGGAGTTGGAGAGTACAAGTTACCGCAGATAGACATGAATGGGGAGTTGACATTACAGTCAAGCCAACCACCATCTTGTTGAATACCATTGCAGACTTGAAAGGCCGACCTTGCTCCTAATCTGTTCATTTATAAACATGCACACAAATAAATGCATAATTGGAGCAAATGGCCAAATTCTAAGCAAAAGGTACTTGGTAAGTCCTTGCCTTATACTTTAAAATAACATCAGCTTCTTGTCAGATTAGAATCTTCTCACATTTTCACCGAAAAGCTGAGCCTGACTTTCAATCATTCTTAATAAGTTGGAATTCATTAATGATCTGCATTTATGTACCGGAAATACACACAATGACAAGGAGGACTCAGGCTATTGATGAGCAACACAATATTCTCTACACCATGCATGTTTTACAGAGAGAAATCACATTAGAGCTTTAGCACAAACACTGTGAGTGATAATAGCTCAGTTCATCTTTCATGTAATTAGAACCCTATTGTTTTTTCATTAATTAATTACAGTGGCACGCTTGAAAATAGTTATTTATTTATCAGACCTTTGTCATTTAAAATTTTATTTCGTTTCACCGGATTGACACTTAGGTGTCATGTGAACATCAGTGAATGGAGGCCTTTTTTCAAAATCTTCAGTGCAGAACCATGACAGGCAGGGAAGCGCATCATTAATTTTTAGCTCTTCAGCTTAGGCGAAAGCGAGAATGTACTCAATTGACAAAGGCAGCTGGCAAACAAGGACAATGAATGGTGAGCTTGTCCTCCCTCTGTGAGCGTAAAATCCTTGCAGCGGGCAGTAAGAAATGCTCACCATGCAGACCAAGTCCCCACTGGTTAGATAGAAACCAGGAGAGACTAAATCATTTTGAAAGGGAATAACCATTGAGGAAAATATTACTTTTATTTGATCATGAAAAACTAGAACTGCCTTTGGCTTTGAAACATTAATTTTAAATTCTTAGAAGAGAAAATGAGGGTCATGAGAAGAGAGCAAGAAGAAATTGTGTTGCTGTCATTGAGATGCATCTTTTGGAATTTGTAAGCAATGCTTCAGTTCAGAGGTCAAGAATCTCAGGAGGTTAATGGTATTTTGTTTAAGAAAGCATGCCCTCTCTTAACAGACAAAGTGGCATAATAGTCACCTGCTGGTCTGGATTATTGATTCAGAGACATGAGCATGAACCTTACTCAATCAATTTGCACAATTTAAGTTAATGCCATCATGGAGATCTGGAATAATAGAGCCAGTACAAGTATTAAAGGGCTAGTACTAAATTATTGTTTTGTCTCGCACAAAAAACATCTGGACTCCTTCGACTCGTCCAACTTCCTTCAAATCAAAGGCGTAGCTATGGGCACTTGCAAGGGCCCCAGCTATGCCTGCTTCTTTACAGGGTTGGTTGAACAATCCCTGTTCCAGGCATACACTGGCCCTATCCCCGAACTCTGTTACATTGATGACTGTATTGGTGCTACCTCCTGCACCCATGCAGAAATCATAGACTTTCATAAACTTCACCACCAAATTCCATCCTGCACTCAAATTCACGGACCATCTCCGACATCTCCCTCCCCTTTCTTGATCTCACCGTCTCTATCACAGGAGCTAGACTATCGACTGTTGTCTATTACAAACCCACTGACTCCCACAACTATCTCAACTACATTTCTTCCCACTCTGCTTCCTACAAAGACTCTATCCCCTATTCCCAATTCCTCCGTCTACGCCGCATCTGCACCCAAGATGAGGTGTTCCATAGCAGGCCATCCGAGATGTCCTCATTCTTTAGGGAATGGGGTTCACCTCTTCCATCATAGATGAGCCCCTCACATGTGTCTCCTCGATACCCCAAAGCTTTGCCCTTTCTCCCTCTAGTCACAACAGGGACGGAGTCCTCCTAGTCCTTACCTTTCACCCCATCAGCCGTCGCATACAACGCATAATTATCCGACATTTTTGCCACCTCCAACGGGATCCCATCACGAGTCACATTTTCCCATCTCCAGCCCTTTTCGCCTTCCGCTGAGACCGTTCCCTCTGCAACTCCCATGAGTCCATGTTCAATATGTGGACCAAATGTAGACTGGGCAATCGTTACTTTGAACACCTTCGCTCAGTCTGCATGGGGTTACCTAATCTCCCAGTTGACAAACACTTTAATTCCCCTTCCCATTCCCACACTGACCTTTCTGTTCTAGGCCTCATCCATTGTCAGAGTGAGGCTATTCACAAATTGGAGGAACACCATCTCATATTTTGCTAGGGCAGCTTCCAGCCCAGTGGTATGAATATTGATTTATTTAACTTCAAGTAACCCCTGCACACCATCTCTCTCCATCCCTCCCCCACCCAAGTCGCACCAGGTTCCTGTACTCACCAAGCAAGCAGCTAACAGTGGCCTGATTTCTTTATCATCGTTACTTTTTTGCATATCTTTCATTCATTTGTTCTAAATCTCTCTACATCACTGTCTATATCTCCCGTTTCCCTTTCCCCTGACTAGTCTAAAGAAGGGTCTCGACCCATAATGTCACCCATTCCTTCTCTTCAGAGATGCTGCCTGTCCCGCTGAGTAATTTCAGCATTTTTTGTTTATCTTCAGTTTAAACAATCATCTGCAGTTCCTTCCTGCACATCTGGACCATTAATGGGTTTCAGAGAAGGAACTCTGAAATCCTGGCCTACACACGTGACTTCAAATCTACAGTAATATGGTTGACTCTTAACTTTTCTGTTAAATGGCCCAGTACTGATTTTAGTGTGTAACTAGGTCTGAACAATAAATGTGTTGTCCACATCCTGTAAACATAAGTTCGAAAAATGCATTCTTGCAAATATTTAAAGGGAGAAAACCTTGAAACATATAGTTGGCAGTGTGTATTGGGAAATTCATTGTCAAACCATAATGTATACTAGATAAATGGCACAGCACTTAAAATTGGAACAACACAGTTTTATGGTTGGATGCAAGTCTGAGACCAACCCTAGGATATTTTACGACTTTATTAACTAATTGGTTTGATTTAATGAAAAGGTGTCTGGGAGTGAGGTCAGACTACTAATGGGCATTAGAGCTGAGGGCGGAGAGCTTGAATTTTGCATCATTTGACATCTTTATTCATGAGCCCATCTTAGTGATAAAGCACCAAATCCTGTGGTGATAGTGATCAAGTGTCCACATTGCACACTCACATTAATGCGAGAAGTGGGCAGCAAATCCATGGATCCACAGTATTTGCTGGTCATTTTAAACGGTGTCTTTTCAGAGATGCTGGATTTGCACATAAATTGCCCATTAAACCTGCTATAGAAAGTGAGCTGGTAATTAAGAGTGTCTTATTCTTTTAATGACATGATAATTATTAATAGATTGCCAAATCATATCCTTGGCTCTGAAAGGGAGCTCTGAAATGGGCCAGTCCCCTTCCAACAAAAGTAAATTCTTGGACATTTTGAAAATAATGTACTTTGTTTATTTTTACTTACTTACTTACAATGCAAGAGGCCACCTGGTCCCATCACAAATCCCAGCAGAGCAATCCATCTGTTGCATTCTCTCTTTCTTTATTTCCCTTTATGCCTGCAATTTACATGCCTGTCAATTCCCTTTTAATTACCATACCATTCGTTCACATGCTAGAGACAATATGTAGCGGACAATTAACCACCCAACCAGACCTTTGGGATGCGGGAAGGACCGGGGCACCAGGGTTGGGAGGTGGGGGTTAGGGATGGAGAAGTAAGGGAATACACATGGTCACAGGGTGAATGTGCAAGCATCAGGGGTCAGGACACCATTACTGTTGTGCTATTCTTGGCTTCTTAATCCATGCTTGTTTTTTTTCCCTTCTCTTCACTTCTCTCTGCATGCACCCAATTTCTTTCCCATTCTCCCACTGAAATTAGAAAGAGAAAATTTCAGTCGTGATGACTACTCCTTTGGTTTCACCAGCACATTTATTCCCCCTGAGGTCTATCAATAACCAAAAGGTAAAGTTTCCAGGATAAATTCCTATAAGATTTCTCCCTCCCAGACCCCCTGAAGTAATCAAGAAAACCTGCAGGAGATGTGTTTAATGTTTCAGTTGGGAGTATTCAGCCATACTTGTTCTCTACTTGCTGTGCAGTGCGATGGGGAAGTTGCACACATTGCTGAGCAAACCTTTGCTGCTGTTGTAAATCAAAAGTGCCAGTCATGTATATTTTTGTTGCTTCATCCACTTGTACACAATTCAGCTTTGCCTTTACATTTTGGTACACATGAAGCATTGCACTCATAAAATCATTCATCCTTTGAACATTTGTTGATATATCTGACAAAAGTAATATAAAATTCAAAGACTATTTCGAGCTGACATCCTTATCAGTGTTTCTGTCATCTCCAAATTCAATGTTTTCAACATCCTGCTTATAAAACCAATAAGTTGCACTGCAAAAATTCCATCTCATTCTGATCTTCTGTGCTAACATGCTCTTTCCCCTGACTTTGAAAGGCTACAGAACAAAGTGTTGAAATACATGCTTTAATCTACTGAAATCATGCTTGACAAATCTACTGGAATTTTTTGAGGATGTAACTAGGAAAATTGACAGGGGAGAGTCAGTGGATGTGGTGTACCTTGACTTTCAGAAAGCCTTCGACAAGGTCCCACATAGGAGATTAGTGGGCAAAATTAGGGCACATGGTATTGGGGGTAGGGTACTGACATGGATAGAAAATTGGTTGACAGACAGAAAGCAAAGAGTGGGGATAAATGGGTCCCTTTCGGAATGGCAGGCAGTGACCAGTGGGGTACCGCAAGGTTCAGTGCTGGGACCCCAGCTATTTACGATATACATTAATGACTTAGATGAAGGGATTAAAAGTACCATTAGCAAATTTGCAGATGATACTAAGCTGGGGGGTAGTGTGAATTGTGAGGAAGATGCAATAAGGCTGTAG
Organism: Rhinoraja longicauda; assembly: GCF_053455715.1. NCBI lineage: Eukaryota > Metazoa > Chordata > Chondrichthyes > Rajiformes > Arhynchobatidae > Rhinoraja > Rhinoraja longicauda. Next base: position 22,663,322 of record NC_135955.1, on the reverse strand, counting down.
GGTGACTTGGACAGGTTGTGTGAGTGGGCGGATACATGGCAGATGCAGTTTAATGTAGATAAGTGTGAGGTTATTCACTTTGGAAGTAAGAATAGAAAGGCAGATTATTATCTGAATGGTGTCAAGTTAGGAAGAGGGGATGTTCAACGAGATCTGGGTGTCCTAGTGCATCAGTCACTGAAAGGAAGCATGCAGGTACAGCAGGCAGTGAAGAAAGCCAATGTTGGCCTTCGTAACAAGAGGAGTTGAGTACAGGAGCAAAGAGGTCCTTCTACAGTTGTACCGGGCCCTGGTGAGACCGCACCTGGAGTACTGTGTGCAGTTTTGGTCTCCAAATTTGAGGAAGGATATTCTTGCTATTGAGGGCGTGCAGCGTAGGTTCACTAGGTTGACTCCCGGAATGGCGGGACTGTCGTATGTTGAAAGGCTGGAGCAATTAGGCTTGTATACACTGGAATTTAGAAGGATGAGGGGGGATCTTATTGAAACATATAAGATAATTAGGGGATTGGACACATTAGAGGCAGGAAACATGTTCCCAATGTTGGGGGAGTCCAGAACAAGGGGCCACAGTTTAAGAATAAGGGGTAGGCCATTTAGAACGGAGATGAGGAAGAACTTTTTCAGTCAGAGAGTGGTGAAGGTGTGGAATTCTCTGCCTCAGAAGGCAGTGGAGGCCAGTTCGTTGGATGATTTCAAGAGAGAGCTGGATAGAGCTCTTAAGGATAGCGGTGAGGGGGTATGGGGAGAAGGCAAGAACGGGGTACTGATTGAGAGTGATCAGCCATGATCGCATTGAATGGCGGTGCTGGCTCGAAGGGCTGAATGGCCTACTCCTCCACCTATTGTCTATTGTCTATTGTCTAATCTCTTTGCCAAAGCATAACTTTCAACTTTTAAAATATGGAATTCTTCCAGGACAACACCCTAGACAAAGGCGGGAAAATATTTCCGAACTATTACTTAGCTGGTAACTAGTATATCTGTAAGTTATTACATTTGTACTTGTTGTTGTCAATAGACAAGAAATTGCATTCAGTCATGATGAAATTATGTTTGAACATAAAACGGTACAGCACAGGAACAGGCTTGTCGGCCCACTATGTTTGTGCCGAACCTGATGCCAAATTAAATTGATCTCATTTGTTTGTACATGATGCATATCCCTATATTCCCTACATTTCCACGTGCCTGTCTAAAAGCCTCTCAAATGCCACTATCGTATCTGCCTTCACCCATGGCAATGCATTCTAGGCTCCTGCTACTCTCTGTGTAAAAAAAAACTTGCCCCACATGTCTCCATTAAACCTTCCCCCTTTCACCTTATTTCTACAACCTCTGGTGTTGGACATTTCCACCCTGGGAAAAAAAGGTTCTGACTGTCTACCGTAGTTCTCCGCTGCACCCTCCCCAAAGCCTCCACATCTTTCCTGCAATGGGCCAACCAAAACTGCATGCAATACTCCAAATGCCGCCTAACCAACGTCCTGTAGAGCTGCATCAAACTCACAGACTGCATGCAATTAAGTCAATTGCTGCGGACTTTAGAGAAAGCTCTGCATAAAGATCTAAAGAGCTCAGTAGCATATCTTTTGCTATTTCCTCCAGCTGCTGCTTTTGGATGTTAGATCAACAGGATCACTAGCACCCAGTAGCTGTGATGTCAGCAAGCAAGCTGTGAATCCAATTACATAAAGAAATTCTCTCTACATCATCGTCTATATATCTTGTTTCCCTTATCCCTAACCAGTCTGAAGCAGGGTCTCGACCCGAAATGCCACCCATTCCTTCTCTCCGGAGATGCTGCCTGTCTCGCTGAGTTACTCCAGCTATCTTAAGAAATTAAATGTCGCAGACTGCTTAATAAAGATAGGAACAAACTCGTGCTATGAAAGTTGAACTTGAAAAAGCATAAATATATTTTGAGTGTGCAGAAAAATGAAAGCTATTTTGAAATATTCATGAGGAAATTGAAATATGCACACATGCAATTAGATTTTTTTTCCCAAGAACTAGAAACTGGCATTAAAAACTCACAGAACTCGTGTAATTAAGTCTAATATGTTCAAGGAATTTCATAGTGAAACTAATTTGAAATCATATCACTGTTAATGCTTTCCCTTGGTTGTGACAGAGAAGGTTGCAAACTGCAGAGCTAAGAGATGTGCTACATCAAATAGCAATCTTAGGATTTACTCGTTAAACTTTGCAAATGTGAAAATAGCAACATTGATGGCAGTTTCACTGTATAATGATGGTGAATGCCAGTGGTTTCACTGTCATTGCTTCTGTGAAAACCTGGTTCTTTGACTTCTCAGAGATAATCAAACCAATAACTTTAGCAGTCCAATGTTAAGGCAACATCTCTGGAGATAAGAAATGGATTCAGAGATGGATTCAGAGATGCTGCCTGTTTTGCTGTGTTACCCCAGCATTTTGTGTCAATCTTTGGTATAAACCAGCATCTGCAGTTCCTTCCTACACGCAAGTCTGTATTACATTGTTCTGCTCGATACTCCAGCCTGCTTTTGTCAGTTATTAGGACTGATATTATATAATGCATCAATAAATATCCTTGTCACTTCACCAGCCATCATAGAAGTTAATATCAACAGCAGTAAATAAAACATTATTACATATCCAACCAGTCTCACATCCTAACAAACCTTTCTAGTCTTCTTAAGCATTAAATAATTGGAGTGAAACACCACAGCCATGAAATTATCATATTTGCCATATGTTTGTCTGTAGCGACCATAGAGAATGGTCCGGGTCGTCGAACCCTCAGATTGGCCAGCAAGGTCACGTGTGAGCGCGACCGTAGGGATTGGTCCAGAGAGCGACATCGCTGATTGGCCAGCGTTGTCATGTGCGCTTTTGGCGCCCGAAATGTTCAGTTCGGAGAAGTCTTCGAAGAAGACAGTAAGTTTTTGATGGTTGTCCTTTACCTTGTTGTTTAACTTTGTATTCGAATATTGCTGCTGCAATAAACTTCTTCTACAACCAACAAGTTTCCGGACTCGCCATATATCCATCATTAATAGCTTTGTGTAAGCAGAACTTTGCTTGTTCTTTCATTGCAGGTGCAATGAGAAGACAGGTAGTTAAAAATATTCTCCTAGCTCATAGCCCTAATATCAGAGACATACATTAGTAGAGAACTGTGCAAACTGGTTGCACATTTGTTTTTATCAAGACTCCATATGAATAAAATGCATTCAACATCCTTATACATACTACTTTACTGGATTTAAGGTATAGTTTCTATTTTTTATCTGGGGTTGAAACAGGAGGTTGATAAGGTCCCAACAGACAGAGAGAGTGATGGTATTCTCGAAGGATTGTAATGTGTTTTCAAATAGTGCCTGTGTGTGGCTTGAATCTTTTTCTCCCCTTGAAGACTTTTGCAGTATTTTTAACTACTCAACTGCGAAATACGTTCTGTGAAAAATTACTGCAGGCACTAAGGTTGGTGTCATTACTCATTACCATTCATCAAGATTCTGAGAGCAGCAAAGGGGATCTGCCCAACAAAAAGTGAATATCAAAGTACGAGGTTCAGGATGGCTATTTTCCCTGTGGCCAACAGCACAATTAGGAAGAGTGATGAATGAAGCCGAGAAAGGTTCCTATGGGGGATAGAGGGCAACAGCAGAGCGAGACTCAACCTAGTTCGCATTTTCAAGCTTCTTTAGAACTGCTTCGATGTGCACAGACACCTGGCATGAATGGACAATGACTCGAATTCAGAGAGGTCCGCCGGAGATGGATGGATTGCTAAATTTCATCAAAATATGCAATTTTAGTTTAGTTTAAAGATACAGCACGGAAACAGGCCCTTCGGCCCACCGAGTTCACCCCGACCAACGATCCCGCATATTTACACTATCCTACACACACTATGGACAATCTGACTTTTTGCATTCTTTCTCGTGTGAGCACGGAATTCCAGAGAAGTTTTTAAAAATTACTAGGAAAGGGTGGACCCGTTGGGCCCAAACCTCTCCTGCATTGGTCTAGCACCCTCCCCTCCCCCACTCCCCCCTCCCCCTCCCCCCCAACACCCCTCTCCCCTCCCCACTCACCCACTCCATCCCTCCTCAACCCCTCCTACTGATAATCCGAGTTCTTTACCTTCAGTCTGAATAATCACACTTTATACTGGATGATCACATCAGATTTATTCCACCACGGGGTTCTTCCCGTGAGGATCTCCAGACACAATACTAGTGTCTGAAAAGATCTCAACTCAGGAGAGGGGAAGAACAACTTTTCCACGATTGTTTACTTTTTTATACAGAAAAGAAAGGGGTGTGACAAAAAGAAATCAAGGACCAATTACAAATCTAATACAATTCCCATGGTTACAGAGAAAACAAAATCATTAATATAGGTCACATGTTCAGAAACCAAACCATTAATATAAGTCACATGCTTTTGGGGAAACGCATCAATTTACCTAGAGTGGATTCAAAACTTTTCTATTTAAATACATCATGATTTGGAATATTTTTATTAGATTAACTCTCTCCCTCTGTTCCAAGGAGGTTTTATAATGGTTTTGACTATAAAACCTTCCAGGTCAAAGACTCAGGTCGAAGACTCTTTATCAGAATTGAATAAGAGACAATGTTCACCTTTGTTTTCAGTTCCAATGAAGAGTCCATCTGAAATATTAACTGTTTTCTCATTCTACTGATGTTGCCTAACCTGTTGAGTTTTACCAGCAATTTCTGTTTTTATTCAAGATTTCCAAAACCTGCAGCTTTTTCCATGAAATGAAGCTGATTGGTAATTGAACCAGAAATGACGTGAGAATTATTTTGTGCAGTCAGTGGTTGCATTCTGGAATGCACTGCCAGAGGGAGTTATAGGGGCAGTATCAACAATGGTCTTCATAAGAGAGTTTTTAAGGATCTGAATGGAAATAATTGGCAGAGAAGTGGGGAGAGGGTGTGTGAGTGAGACTACTTGAATTGCTCATACAGAGCCATCATAAACCTGACAGGATGAGTGGCCTCCTTCATTATACAGTCTTTGTAATCCTATGTATGTAGGCATGTGATCTTTATCTGCACGTCCTTTATAAGCATATTTGTCTCCATGTTGCCGCAATTCAAAAGCTGGATATTTGGCAATTTTATTACAGTCACATCATTCTCAGTTGACATAACAATCAAGTGCGAATTTCTCAAAATTCAAAAAGCAGCTTATAGTAAATGCACTCACCTAAATGCTGATTGCACCTTAATGGGGTTAGGGCATTTAACCTGCCATTGCTGTCTCAACATTGTCCTACAACTGAGGTGGATGGAAGCCAGTGAGTCACAGCAACTTGGTTGTGCGTTGTGCTGTCACATTTGAATAACTGGAATTAGGTGCTAAGGCGAGTTGCAGTAATAAAAGGTGTGTGCGATGGCAAGACTGAGGTGAAGCATTGAATAAATTTGATTGGTAGGGAAGTGATGGGGCACAGCGTGATGAGCAGTAAATTAGATTAGTTGATAGGATAAGGCATTTGAAAATGCATTTGTGTCAGGTCATTAAATTCCTTGCAGCACTGCATCCTGTCTCTGGGGCTTACCTCCTGGGATGTATCTGCTCAGCCTCCCCTTCATACCTGTGTTCTGGCGGAAATCCTGGCCCTTGATGCTACAAGATATTACTTTTAATTTGCAGATTCCCCAGCAAAGCGTATAGAGTTACACTTATATTTTTGGACTGTTCTTTACACATTGTGTCTTTCTCCATTATTTTCCATGAGGTTTACTGTCTGCTCAGCAGTCAGAACTTGCTCTTCCTAGAGCCCACCTCTGGTTTTAGAGGTGAGGGTAGTCTCCGTCTATCTTTAACTATTGCCAGCATGATTACAGCATTACACTTCTGTTGGTGAACTTCCATCAACAGTCCAAATTAGTGCTGGCTTCACACAGCATTAATATAAATGAGCATGTACCATGAAGTGTTGCATTTACTGCATGAGATTCCCCCATTTTCTGGAGATTGTCCAGTTTAGGTCCTTAAATCATGTCGCATCAATTGCTCTTAGTTAAGTGATCCAGATAGCAAATTAAACCTCTATGGCATTGCACACACTTGATGAGATCATTGCGGCTGACAAGTGCAATGAGCAAGTGACAGGCTGATCCGCAGGTAAGGGGCTGTCGTTCTGGAGCTGTGCTCCAAATGCACGTTGCAGATTCTTGCCTCCTCTGATGTTAGTCCACTTTGCAGCCATTAGTTTCATCTTGTCCAAACATACTATCAATCTGCACTTTGTTCACAATCATTGAGAGATTTCAAAAGATATTAAATCATTGTCACAAGCATTGCTAAATCTGCATCTCTTTGCAGTCTCTCTGCAACCTTCACAGCACCCAGCACCAGCGCTATCTTATAGATTCTGCAATTTTACTTGACATAAACGAGCTAACGAATCCATCGTCTGCATTCCCACGCATGACATACACAGGCATAATTTAATATTATAACATTTGTCACCCTGCTTGCTGACCTACTTGAAGATTTTTAAACAGGCATCCATTTCATCAGCTGGCAAGTTGCTTGGTAGATTTATCCACTCATCTATATGGGTCTAAAAAATGTATCACTTTCATCAACCACCCTTAAAGACTGAACATCTCTCTTGCTCGAATAAGTTTAGGCTTTAGACTTTAGAGACACAGCATGGCAACAGGCCCTTCGGCCCACCGGATCCGCACTGACCAGCGATCACCTCGTACACTAACACTATCCTACACTCTAGGGACAATTTACAGAAACCAATTAACCTTCCAACCCTTACGTCCTTAAGAGTGTGGGAGGAAACCAGAGCACCTGGAGAAAACCCATGCAGTCACAGGGAGAATGTACAAACTCCATACAGACAGCACCCATTGTCAGACTCGAACCTGGGTCTCTGGCGCTGTTAGGCAACAGCTTTACCTTTATGCCACTGTGCCACCCAAACCAAGTTCAAACATCAGTTTCCCCTCTACTAACACTCTCCTTGGCCCGGCGGAACTTCTGCTCGTCCTCAACAACTTCTCTTTTGACTCCTCACACTTTTTTCAAGTGAAAGGTGCAGCCATGGGCACTCGCATGGCCCCAACGATGCCTGACTTTTTGATGGTCGAACAATCCTTGTAACAAATGTTCACTAGCAACATCCTCAAACTCTTACATGACTGCATCAGGGCTGTCTCCTGCAGAGGACAGACTATCAACTGACATCTACAACAAACCTACTTCCTCCCACCCTGCTTATTGAAAAAAATAATATCCCCAGAATTTTCTGTCTCTGCCAGATCTGCTCCCTAGGCTTCTCATTCTTAGACATCCAAGATATTCTCCTTCTTTAGTAAAGGTGATTTCCCCCCTCCTGCTGCCATTAATGGATCTCTCCCCCACATATCATCAGCGTCCCGCAGTTCTGCTCTTGTCCCCCCTCCCCACAGATGGAACAAAGATGGTTCCCCTTGGGGTCCTTATCCTTCACCAGCCTCCACATCCACATTATTCTCCAACATTTCCACCACCTCCAACATGATCCCACTACCCATCCCTTTCTACCTTCCACAGAGCCCACTCCCTCCACAACTACTTGGTTTCCTCAAACCACACCCTCCCTGCAACCACTGGAGATGTAACACCTGTCCCTATACCTCGTCCCTCACATCCATCAAGGGACCCCAGCAGTCCTTCTAAGTGAGACAGCAGTTCACATGCACCTCCTCCAACCTCACCTATTGCACTCGGTGTTCCCGATGTGGCCTCCATTACATCAGAGAGACCACGCGTAGACGTGGCAATCATTTCATCGAACACGTGCTCTGTCCGCCAAGGCCTGCTGGATCTCCCAGTTGCTAACTTTTTTAACTCATTCCAATCTCCAGTGACCTTTTTGTGCTGGTCTTCCTCCATTGCCAGAGTGAGGCCAAGTTAGTAGAACAGCATCTCATATTCCACTTGGGTAGCTTGCAACCTAACGGTATGAATATTGAATTCTCCAATTTTAAGTAACAAGCCTACAAACAACCCCTCTCCCACTTTCATCCCCCCCCCCTCCCCATGCCTCATCTTGACTTGCACCCATCTCACTCCTCTCCATCCCCTTCCACCCATATTCCTTCCAGTGGCTTCACAATTCGTACCTCTTCTATCCTTATCTCACAAGTTTAGTCTTTACATCTTTGCATTTGTCCAAGCATCTGACTATCACCCCCTTCCCCCCCCCCCCTCCCCACCACCTGTATCCACCTATCGCTCATCAGCCTTTATCCTGCCCTTCATCTCTTCTGGCTTCCTCACTCCCACCACAATCAGTCTGAAGAAGGGTCCTGAGCCGAACTGTCATCCATCCTTGTACTCCAGAGATCCGCTGCCTAATCCGCTGAGTTACTCCAGCACTGCATCTTTTTCAGAAATCTGTGTCAATCAAACTGTACAACTCCTCCCCCTTCTGCCATGGGGTAGGCTGAGACTGACTCCCCTCCCTCCCCCCTCCACCCTCCACCCCCTCCACCCTCCACCCCCTCCCCAATCTTTGCACATCCCCAATCTTTTCCACTCGTCAGTTTTGTGCATTTTGTGCTTTTATGACTATTGACAGATCAATTTCCCTCCTGGGATAAATAAAGTTCTATCGTATCGTATCGTAGATTTTTATACAATGCTTTTCATGTTTGACATTGAGGTATTCCCTGCTGGTGGAGTGAAGGTTTCAGTGTAATGACGCTTAGCGTTTGTGATAAACTTGTTTTCAACTGTGTAATGAACATGCACCAGAGGTGGGGAGTTTCATTCTCTGTAATATCTTCAAATGCAAAGCATAAATACATCAAGAGAATGGTTTGTTTTGCAAGTCAGAACACTGAAGCAAATGACACGCTGCTTCATTAAGCTCCCTCTTCAGGCCGAGTGCATGTGATATTGTTGTACTCATGTTGTACAACATAGGCTTACCTGACAAACTGAATCCTAGCTTGACTTTACACACAAAAAAAGCTGAAATGTCCATATCTATGATATGTCCATTCATACAGATATAATCTAATCACTTCTCTCGATAAAGAATATTTTTAAATGGGAAAACAAAAGAAAGTAAGCCAACTTCTATTATTCTGCTTAATTATGCTGTCTGATGCTCTAAGTTATGTTTGGCATTTTTTCAATGAATCTGAGTAGAAATTTGAATAAGGTGGATATTTTTCGATGAACTTGAGCAAATTCTTCATCTTTGGAATATAAAATTGCTTTGAGTGTCAGAATGGAATTAAATTATGAAGTAAGATTATAAACCGATTTCACAAAACTGATTTTCATTTCCTTGTTCTGTAATTAAAATGATTGTTATTTTCACACTTTTTTTAAACGCACTAATGATGAACGACATCTTGGTTCTGTTAATGATTGTTTTATCTTTCCCAACAATTGTAATATGGTTGTTGCAGGAACACTCAGTTACCTACGGATTGAAATTGCTTCCTCCACTATCAGTAATGCACAAGTGCCTGTGTGTAAAGTGTTTTTTAATAAAACTATATTCCCAGGAATATGAAGCTTGTTGGAACAATTGATACTGAAACATTATGGGAACAAATTAGCACATTTATATTAATATAGTGGATGCACAAATAACTGTAGGTGTTGGAATCTTGAACAAAACAACAGAGCAATGCAATGAGTCTGGCAGTGCCTCTGGAGGGAATGGATGGCCAATAATTTGGGTTGGGAACCTTCTTCAGACTGAATATAATTGGGGGGGGGGGGGGACTGTAAAAGCAGGTGGAGTCGGGACAAAGCATACCAAGTGAGAAGTGAATGCAGATGAGATGGGGCAGGGGGTTTGGCAGGTGGGTGGTGTAAGTGATGAAGGAGATAAGAGACTGTCAGATAAAGAGAGAAGGGGAATTAAAAGAAAGCCAGAGGGAAGGATAAACATGGAAGGGGATGGGGGGATGGGAGAGTGGGGGGAATAAAAAGGAAGTGAGGGACTGGGGAAGGGAGATGATTGTACGAGGGGGGAGAAAGGAGCAGGGTGATGGGGGGGGGGGGGGTTGGGAGATAGTGGAGAAATTGGTGCACATCAGGATTGGGGGGGGGGGGGGGGGTGCATAGGAAACAGAGTATTACTTGAAATTGTAGAATGCAATGTTCATACTGTTAGGTTGCAAGCTCCCCAAGTGGAATCTTGCATATGGCAAACTGGTAATGGAGAAACGCAAGGACAGGAAGGTTGGGAGGGGAATTGGAAGGGCTTGTAACTGGGAGATCCAAGGGAAAATGGCTAGTAACTGGGAGATACAACAGACCTAGGGGGGCAAAGAGTACAAGTGTTTGGCAAAGTGGTCACCTAGTCTACACTTGGTCTCGCCAATGTAAACAGGGCCACATCGGGAGTACCAAATGCAGTAAACAAAATTTGTAGAAGTGCATTTGAACCTCTGACTCACCCAGAAGGTTTGCTGTGGTGGCTCAGTAAAGGTGAGGGAGGAGATGTAGGGACAGGTGTTACATCTCCTGCGGGTGCAGGAGAAAGTATCTGGGGAGGGTCAGGTTGGGTGGGAAGGGATGAGTGAACCAAGGAGTTGTGGAGGGAGGGATCTCTGTGGAAAGCGGAACAGCATGGGGAAAGAAAGATGTGACCGCTGGTAGGATCATGTTGGAGATGACGGAATAGTCGGAGATTTAAGGGTTGGAAGTGGTGGGGTGAAAGTTGAAGACCAAAGAAACGTTATCTTTGTGTGGCTTAGGGGGAGGGGGAGCAAAAGCAGAACTGGTGGGCCACAGAGGAGGCATAGGTGAGGGATCCATCCACAACAGCAGGAATGAAACCGCTCGTTAACACAATGCTCGATGTCTTAAACATAAAACTTTAAGGCATCATACGGAGTCTTCCAAAATGATAACCTCGGTATGACACATTAAGTTTTAGTATTGTTACCTTTAAAGAACTCAACAGTGACAAACTATTGTCCTGATGGAGAAGCTGAGACTTCATCAGAATACTCTGTGAACATAAAGAACACCAAGAGTGGAAGACTTTGGGAATCCGCTTGACTAAAATAACGTGGATACTGGGAGAATTAAAATTTAAGACCTAGATTTTCTTGAGATAATAGTATCAAAGATGTATGACTGGAAACAAAGCAGAGAAAAATTAAGGCCTGAATAAATATCAGAATGTGTTGAAAGGACTTTCAAAAATTTTCCTCCTTCCAATACTACGTTCTCAGGATCACTCAGATAGAACTGTAATTCCTCATGCACCTCACCCATAACTTGTCTCTATTCGATAATGGTTGTCTCAGATTATCTGAGAACCTATTCATTTTTAATAAAACCTGCCATATTTATCTACTTACCAAAGTGATTACAATTGGAAGATCGTTTGTTGGTCACTACATTTGGATGTAATCTAAGAACAGTACTAGAATAATACTGTACAAAATCAGCCCTTCAGCTCAAAAGGTCCAAGCCACTATCAGGCACCCATTTACAATAATCCTATTGCATTCTCCCCACATTTTCTTCATCTCCCCACAGATTCTACCACTCACCTACGTATTAGAGGCAATTTACAGAAGCCAATTTATCTACCAATCTGCACGTCAAAGAAGAGATATTTCCCTCCCTAAAGAATGCTGAGTTTTTTTTAAACCAATCCAGTAATTTCATAATCACCATTACTGACACTATAACTTTCATTCAGATGTATTTAAGTAACTGAACTTAAATGAACTTGCTGCCACAGTCGTATTGGAATTCTCTGGATCGCCAGTCCCAGCCAACCACATTTCATTACCCACCATTAATTCCACTGTGAATCATCTTGACCACCACTTTTCTCTCTGAATACATAATTGGTCTCATTACAAATTCAACAAGGCCACTTAGCATAGACCAAGGACATGACTACTTACTTACTTGTCAATGCTCTCTTACCATGTTAAGGAGGCCCCCATATAAAATTGCACTTCCACTAAGTTATTGAGTTCTCCCTCGGTGCAAGAAATGAAGTAGTGTCTGTGGCTTAAAAACTATATTGCCGGCCTTGTGATTCTTCATCTGATGCTATAAGTGGAGCTAGAAGACGGTTGATGCAATTGCCTATTGACTTTTTCTATCAAGTGTCCTGCAGTTACAAGACAGTTTATTAAAAAGTGAACTAAATAGTATTTTGTTACTTTGTTGCTGGGGAAGGGGAAAATAATGGTTTTCAGGCAAGCACTTAATTTGACTGCTGGAATGATATATCTCTCTGTTGTGAATCTTTATAGCTGAGAGAAAATGTAACAGAAATAACATCAATCTTTTATACAAGTATTTTGTTGTGGGTAACCCTGAAGTGATAATGGAACACCCATAAGTCAGAACACCAGCATTGACATAAATAATATATCTAGTACTGAGGCATTTTTCAATAAATCCACCACTAACGCAATATTAGAAGGCCAAATATTGGTTCTCAAGTCACACTAGCCCTAAGACCACTGTGATATCTAGACGGTATCATAACCACTTTATTGCTGTAGGTGAAGTTCAAGTTATTAAAAAGTTATGCCTATTATTCAAACTTTTTTTTCCATCTTAATATTGTTGAACTCTGTATATATCACTTCACAAATTCATTAGTGGTGCAAGTTTAATTCTTTCCAAGATTCTCGAATCCATAAGAATCTTCATATTTCTCATCCCTTTTCTTTTCAAAAAAGAAACAAATTGCTGGGGTAACTCAGCAGGTCCAGCAGCATCCCTGGAGAACATGGATAGTTGACCTTTCGGGTCATAGAAACATAGAAAATAGATGCAGGAGGAGGCCATTCGGCCCTTCGAGCCAGCACTGCCATTCATTGTGATCATGGCTGATCATCCCCAATCATTAACCCGTGCCTGCCTTCTACCCATATCTCTTGATTCCACTAGCCCCTAGAGCTCTATCTAACTCTCTTAAATCCATTCAGTGATTTGGCTTCCACTTCCCTCTGTGGCAGAGAATTCCACAAATTCACAACTCTCTGGGTGAAAACGTTTTTTTCTCACCTCATGACCCTTCTTCGGATTGACAGAAGTAGGATGGAGAAATCTGGAAGGGAGATAGGGACAGGACAAACCCTGCAAGTGATAGGTGAAGGGGGGGGGGGGGGGTTAATTGGCATTTAATTGGGCAAAGGCCAAAAATGAAATACCTCTTGTCTCCTTACCTCCCCTTCTCACAGGTTTCCTTGTCTTCATTTCATTTTCCATGGTAAATTTTAAAAAAAAATATTCATTGAGGACCTTGCCCATCTCGTAGATGACCAGTTTGGTTTCTGAGGGACTTGTTATCTCTCTATTTACTATTTGCCCCCTAATATACAGTAGTTACAAAATCTCTTTGGATTCTCCTTAATTTTGTCTGTCAGAGCTATCTCATGTTCCCATTTTATCCTGTTTTCTTTCTTAAGTATACTCCTCAGTCCCCTAAACTTCTCCAGGGCTACTCTTGATCCCAACTGCCCATATCAGGACTATGTCTTCTTTTTTCTGCCTCGAGCTTCAATTGTTCTCATCATCCAGGGTTCCTTACTCCCACCTGCCTTGCCCTTCACCCCAACAGGAACATGCATACCTTGAACTCTCATTATCATATATTTAAAAGCATCCCATTTTCAATTTGCCTGCAAACAACCCATTTGCCTGCAAACAACCTACTTCAATCCAATTTTTCAAGTTCTTGTTCAATAAGCATCAAAGTTGGCCTTGCCCAATTTAGAACGTTCACAAATGTGCATGACACATTCTTGGATAATTGCATTTTCATGGAATTCTCACCTCACACACAGATCAAGGAAAGAACACCTTTTCTATTTTGTATATTTTCTGTCTGAATCAGAAACGTTTAAATATGTAGAATTGTAAGTGGAACACAAAGAAAAAAGAATACCGATAGAAATAGAAATAGAAGGCAGACTGAAAGACCGGATGCTTTTGTGCAATTTATCTATGCCACAAATGGTGCATTTTTAAAGCAGATAAGACTGATGTTGTAGTTGATAAATGAAAACACAAATCAGTGCAACCTAGACTTCCTATAAATATACTGAATATGCAATAATTTGAATTAAACTATTATCATGCTTCTTTCCTTCGCATTAAAGAATGATTGCAATTTCAGACCAGTTCTTGCTAAGAGTTATAAAATCTTTATGAAATCAAATAGATGAGCTTGAAATTTAATTTTGAGTCTGAACTGAATTTTGAGTGTAACCTTCTGAGAGACTTGTGGTGGGAATATAGCAAAGAATACAACTTCCAGTGCTTGAACTGACAACTTTTTAATCTGAAAGCTCGTATTTGCATTCCCACCCTCAGAATCAATCTTTGTGGGTGTACTGCACATCATAGTTTCAACATACTCTACAATATTAGAGGTGAGACGACAGTCTCATAGACTACAGCTCTGCCTTCAACACGGTCAACCCCACCAAGCTCATCACCAAACTCCACCAGCCAGGCTTCAGCTCGTCGTTATGCGACTGGATCCTGGACTTCCTGCTGGAGCGACCGCAGGCAGTGAGAATGGGCCCGCACCTGTCCTCCACTATCACCCCGAGTACCGGCACTCCACAGGGCTGTGTTCTGAGCCCCATGCTCTACTCCCTCTTCACACACGACTGTGTTCCTGCATTCGACACCAACACCATTGTCAAGTTTGCAGACGACACAATGGTGATTGGGCTGATCACCAACGGTGATGAAACAAAATACAGAGCGGAGGTGCAGAACCTGGCGGACTGGTGCTCTGATAACAACCTGTCCCTAAATACCACCAAGACCAAGGAGCTGATCATCAACTTCCGTAGGTCACACAATGGGGAATACGTCCCGATCTTTATCAACGGGGACAGTGTGGAGAGAGTGTCCAGCTTCAATTTTCTGGGCACTCACATTTCGGAGGACCTAACATGGTCCAATAACACTGCTGCGCTGGTCAAGAAGGCACAGCAACGACTGTTCTACCTAAGAACACTGAAGAAGTCTGGTCTACCCCAACAGCTGCTGCCGACATTCTACCGCTGCACCATAGAGGGCATCCTAACACATGGCATCCCTGTGTGGTATCTCAGCTGCACGGAGGCAGAGAGGAAAGCTCTTCAGCGGGTAGTCCATAGAGCTCAGAGGACCATCGGAACACAGCTACCAGCTTTGGAGGGCATCTACAACACACGATGCCTCAGAAAAGCCAACAGCATCCACAAAGATTCTTCACACCCCTGCAACAGTCTGTTCGAACTTCTACCATCGGGCAGACGATACAAGGCCTTCTACGCCCGAACCTCCAGACTCAGGAACAGCTTCATCCTCAGGGCCATAGCTGCTATGAACCGGTCCTGCTGAGCCGGATGGTCACATCGCACAGTGATCCGGCACAGATCTACTTGCACTTTATTCTGTTTTAAAACTGTTACAATTTGTTTCATTGGGTTGTTTAAATTAATACTGACTAGCTAATTAAATTATTGCATCATATCATATCATATATCATATATATACAGCCGGAAACAGGCCTTTTCGGCCCTCCAAGTCCGTGCCGCCCAGTGATCCCCGTACATTAACACTATCCTACACCCACTAGGGACAATTTTTACATTTACCCAGCCAATTAACCTACATACCTGTACGTCTTTGGAGGCATCGTATGGGAGGCGCATTCCCAATCTCGTTGTACCCCTGTACAATGACAATAAAGATATATTGTATTGTATTGTATCAAAACAAATATTTCTCTCAAAATAAATTCCTACTAAGCAATCCTCATAGCGAGGAAGCTATATACAAACAAAATAAGAAGGAGTGGTTGGATTTGATAATACTCTACGAAGTTCACTGGTAAACCTGATGTTCTGAGTTAAATGCATTATCCAGCCTTTGATCATTTGACTTTCACTGATGAGTTAAGTCCAAGTACAAGTGTCAGAGGTTATGGGGAGAAGGCAGGAGAATGGTTTAGAATAGATCAGCCATGATTGAATGATGGAGTAGACTTGATGGGCCGAATAGCCTAATTCTACTCCTGTTCCTTGTGACCTTTCCACTGCTTCAGGTTTGCTTCTACGGATTCCATCCCAAGTACGAGTGCTGTTTGTACGGAGTTTGTATGTTCTCCCTGTGACCGTGTGGGCTTTCTCCGGGAGCTCTGGTTTCCTCCCACATTCCAAGCGCGTGCGGGTTTGTAGGTTCATTTGCTTCTGTAAATTGTTCCTATTGTGTAGGATAGAACTATTGTACGGGTGATTGCTGGTCAGCAAGGACTTGGTAGCCAAAGGGCCTATTTCCATTCTGTATGTCTAAACTGAACTAGATTAAACTAAACTAAACTTCCTCGTTTAGACAATACTTACTATAGTGACTAGACTTCAAAATTACATTAATGGCTATAAAGTGCAATGACGCATCCTGCCTTCATAAAATTCATCATTCATTTAATTGTCTGCAGGCCTCAAATGCCTCATAAAGCTTCCAGGAGAGCAAATCTCTTCAGGTGATAGATATGAAATGTCAGATGAAGTCTGATACCTACATCTCATTCTCTACTGTACTTCCACGTGCCTCTGTTTATGGCTGCCTTCTGATTGAGCTATCATGGGCAGTGCAACAGATGGCTTTAAGCATAATTACCCAAGCCATGATCATCCTGCCCTGTATTCTGTTGAGACAACAGTTTTGTGCAGCTCTTCCTTCAATGTTCTGATTATTTCCCACAGCCCCTTACCTTGGAAGAACACCAATTTGTCAATGATTCTGCTTCTCGAGGAACATCATGAAAAGTGCTCTAAAAATTCAAATCTTTCTTCCCCCATGGTTTACATTTTAAAAACCACACATGGAAAACAGTCTTGTGGATTACTGGAAAAGAAATTGGAGGATATCCTCCCTGTGTTAAACAATATCTAATGAGATTCCATCTCAAGAAACAATAGAAAATTAGTCATCAGAACTAAAATACAAATTTTCTGTCTTTGCAAAATGATACCACTCAAAACAGAATATTTGCAAAGTTGGTAATCCTTTTCAAATCTGGCTCAAATTTATGCTTATTTGTGGATAAAAAGAAATAAAAACAAGCTGAATGAAATATTCACTGTAGTGTGCATTCCTGACTCACTGAAGCTGCAAACTTGTTACACTGAACACTAATCTATTTAGAAATATTGTCATTCCACCAATGTTAAAATAAGGCTCATTCATAATTAATATTCGCAATGCTCACTTTGCTTCCGAAGGTGCTATGATTTATTTAATGTCCTTTTCAGATCTTCCACAGAATATACCAGTGTGAAGGGCAACCGAACTCACAGCGTGATACCCACTGACAGAACTCAAAAGTCACCTAGTTCTATGTGCACCCTCATTGCAGAGCCAACCAGATGATAAGCACCATAGCAATTAATTTAGTGCTCGCTTTCGACATTGCTTATCTTCAACAAAGCATCTATCTTCCTGTCAGACCCAGATATATAAACTACATTTGAAATCTGCTTAAAATATTAGCTGAGCGTTCCTGTACGTAGAAAAATATGTAACCTTTGTGAAGTATCTTTTTGCTGCACGCTGCTGCTCAGTAGCTAGAACTCTAAGCCATTTGCTCTATAATAATTTGTTTTTACTTATTGCTGACACAGAAATATTGACTCTAATTTAAATGCATGAGTTTTTATAGAAAGTGGAAAGTGAAAAATAACAATACCTACATTTAGGTTATACTGTAAAAATAGTAAACATCCCAACATACTTTACAGGAACATTTAACTAAGTCACATTAACGTACATCGATAAGAAAGCATTTTCAGAGATGAGAGATGTAAAAGGAATGGGGTTTGCAAAGGGAACTCAAGGCATTAGAACTGAATGACAGTGATCGAATGTTTAGTTTTTTGGGTACTCAAGCCACCGGAATAAAAGTAGGTGATAAAGAAGAGGTAAATCAATAGTTGGATTTCAAATCAAGGATGAGAATATATAATATCACAAATTAAGTCCTTTACCTCAGCATTTCAGAGCATTCAATTATTTGTTTATTTGATATGTTTTTCCCTACCCTGCTTTAATTTTCTGCACTGATGTGGTGGTCACTTCGTAATCAATGGGACATGGAATTTTATTTTTATTTTATTTATAGAGATAACATGGAAACAGGCCCTTTGGCCGTGCAAGTCCACGCCAACCATTGATCACCTGCTCACACTAGTTCTCTGTTATCCCACTTTCACATCCATTTCCTACACACTAAGGGTAATTTACAGAGTGCAATTAACCTACTAACTTGCACTTCTTTGGGTTGTAGGAGTAACCGGAGCACTTGAAGGAAACCCACATAATCACAGGGAGAACGTGTGAATTCTACATGGACAGCACCAAAGGATCGAACCCAGGTCACGAGCGCTGTGTGGCAACTGCTCCACTAGCTGCGGCCATATGCCACTGCTTTGGATTATAAGGATTTTTTTTTTCCTGATGACATTTCTTCCTCTCCATAAGATAACTAATGGCCCCAAAATTCCAAGGATGGGGTTGGGTTGCACGGTCGTCAGTGGACATGACTTACATCTGAACCTGGATCAGACTCAGGACAATTTTTTTTTTAAATGCTTCAAACAGACATGGGATCTTTTGTTTGTGAATAAAGCCAGCTGAATGCTTGTTGCTGCCTTTAAGAATAGAAAACTGGTGCACTTCCAGCACGGAACATGCAAAAATGAGTTCAACATTCACCAATTGCAAGGACTTGGGTTTCTGAGGAGCTGTATAATGAAGAGTTGGAGATTAAAAAAAAAAATTCTATCAGTTCCAATGTCAGAATATAATCAAGTTCACATCAGTCTTGTCAACTTGATTAAGGGAGTTGGGCACAAGGGGATGAGCGTGCCAATGGAAAGTTTGAATGGCAATGTCCACGTCTATCTCCTGTCTAGTATTCTTCTTGAAATGAATGCCAAGGTAACCACACAGTGCTTGTGATAATGTGGCTACAAGCTGCACAGAAGCCTATTTGGACTCAAACAACCACAATCCAATTAAATGCAATAGGAAAATAATTGTTATATTTGTAACAGCACCCTATGTGATCCTAAGGCATGTAAGAGTAGATTTAGACCTGCACAGGCATGAGTTTTAAGATATTTCCCAGTATTCATTTCTATTGAAGATAAATACACTGGAGGCTTGTTATAAAATGTTTATATCCAGTTGAGGAAGTGTTGAACGTCCTCAGGTGGATGAAGGTGGATAAATCTCCTGGGTCAGATCAGATATATCCGAAGACACAGTGGAAAACTAGAGAGGAAATTGCAAGCGCCCTGGTTGAGATGTACGAATCACCATTAGAAACAGATGATGTGCCGGAAGACTGGAGGGTGACCAATGTTGTGCCTCTATTTAAGAAGGGTTGCAAGGAAAAGCCTGGGAACAATAGACCTAATGTCTATAGTAGGCAAGTTATTGGACAGTATTCTGAGGGACAAGATATATATGCATTTGGACAGACAGGAGCTAATTGGGGATAGTCAGCACGGTTTTGTATGGAGGAGATCGTGTCTCACAAATCTGATGGAGTTTTTTGAGGAAGTAAACTAAAAAGGGTTGACAAGGGCAAAGCCATAAACGTTGTCTATATGGACTTCAGGTGGCATTTGATAAGGTTCCGCATGGTAGGCTACTCTGGAAGGTAACTGTGAGGTGTTGCATTTTAGGAAGCCAAACCAAGGCAGGACCTTCACATTGAATGGTAGGGGCCTGGGGAGTATTGGGATTCATCTATGACAGGTGTGTGGGTGGGGTGGGGAGCAAAGCTCTCTAAAGAAGGATGATCATTACATGATCAAAGCTTACAGCACAGCAGTATGATCGTTGAATTTTCCAATTTTAGTTATCTTCTACAAATACCTCCCTCACCCTCCTCTCTCTCCCCACCCCACCCCCCCCCCCCCCCCCCCCACCCCCGCACACAGTTCACACCTATTATCCCACTTCGGCTCACACCTGTCTCTAGCCAATAATCCGTGTATCAGGGAACTTCCTTGCCTGAGGTCATCTGATTTGATTTGAGCTGGGGGGTTTTAAATCTTGCTTGTAGTGTGTCCCCCCTCCCCCCCCCCCTCCCCTCCGCATTTTGTGTCTATATTGGGTATAGAAGTTTGGTTACCTTACAGTTGTATAAGAAGTTGGTGATGTCACATTTGGAGTATTGTGTTCAGTTTGGTTACCCTGTTATAGGAAAGAAGTTAATAAGCAGAGAAGATTTATGAGGATGTTGCCAGGACTTGTGGGTCGAAGCTATGAGGTTGGGCAGGCTAGGACTTTATTCCTTGACGAGCAGGAGGCTGAGGGGTGATCTTGTGGAGGTGTATAATGTTATGAGGGAAATAGATGGAGTAATTGCACAAAATCTTTTACCCAGAATAGGGGAATCTAGAACTAGAGGATATAGGCTTAAGGTGACGAGGGAATTATTTAATGGAACCTGAGGGGCAACTTTCATTACACAAAAAAGACACAAAGTGTGATGAAGGGTCTCGACCCGAAACGTCACTTATTCCTTTTCTCCAGAGATGCTGCCTGAACCACTGAGTTACTCCAGCATTTGTTGTGTCTATCTTCATACTTTGGCTGACGTTGTCAACAAAGCACCTCATAAATACAAACCTTGTTAATATTTCATGAGAATAAGTAGTGGAAGCCATTCACCCCTAAATTGAACATTCTTGTTTGACCAACATTTGCACACATAGAAAATCATGTTTTGTGGAAGAATATCATTCAAAAGATATCTAAAACAATGATAATTTGTCACTTTGTGGCAAGTCTGAAGTGTTATGATGCATAGTGAACATTGCCAATTGACAAGAATTTGTTGGAATTGGAGAGCATGTGTCAGCGAAATGATTTATGTCAAGCAGGGCTGAGGAGATCAAATCTTCTCAGATTCACAAACTGAAGGCATCGTGGTCAGATTGATGGGAGAAATCAATTGAATCGAGAAAGTTGCCAAAGTACGACAAGATGATTTAGACAAGTAAGTAGAACTGCAGGAATGGTTAGCATGGATAATGGAATGTATTGCACTGAGGAACAAATAACAGGTGATTTAAGGACTTTGCAAATGAAGGGGACATCTAAATACATCTAAATTATCTTGGTGTCTGGATCAATATTTATTAGTGCATCAACTAACATTGTCTAGATTAAATCTGCACATGCATCTCATTACAAAAGGGTTACTGCACAACTGAGTATTGCATTTGTGACTAGGTTTCAAAAAATATTTGACTTGTTACAGGCAGACTGAAGCATTAGAAGATAAGGCTCATCGTTTTGAGTGTAACTTTCCTCTATTTTGCTATTGACTGGCTGGATGTTCAAAATGTTGAATCATTTGGATCATCGATCAACAATACAAAGGGAATACAAACGATACAAACCTTTGATTTGTACCATCATCTGCAGTTATTTTCTAACAATACAAAGGGAATGGTTTATAATTATTATTCTCGGCACTTAATTGTTTCACTCACTGTCCAATTAGCTCAAACTTAGTTTCAATTTTCCTTTGTTTATTCAGTAAACTAGGTGCTGATAAAGATCATTTAAAAATAATTGCTCCTCAATTATTTCTACATGTGATTCCTACACAACTTCCATTAATGGGGCAGTAGCTGCATTTATAAAGTACCTTCAAGAAAATAAAACACCTGAACAATGGGTAATGAAATAGTATTTAACACTGATCCAGGAAAGGCAGTGTTGAGGCAGATTAACAAAACCTTAGCCACGGACAGAGTGTTTCCATAACGAGAATTTGGGTCTCAACCCGAAACATCACCCATTCCTTCTCTCCAGAGATGCTGCCTGTCCCGCTGAGTTATTCCAGCTTTTTGTGTCTAACTTCAAAACAGCATCTGCCGTTTCTTCCTAGACATATAACACTGAATTAGGGACACTATTTGCATTATGTGGGCTGAATTGGTTATAATCCAATTATAAGAGAACCTCATTTGGAAATTAGAATTCACTTTGGAAATTGACAAGCAGAAGAAAGCCGTCATGGATTTAATGAACCTCCCCAAGTGATCCTATACCATTGTCTCCGAAGAACATAGCTGCTACTTTAACCATGGGTGGCCATAGGAATTGACAACCAATCACTACTATTGAGTCTGAAGAAGGGTCTCGACCCGAAACGTCACCCATTCCTTCTCTCCCGAGATGCTGCCTGACCTGCTGAGTTACTCCAGCATTTTGTGAATAAATCGATTTGTACCAGCATCTGCAGTTATTTTCTTACACTACTATTGATACTTGTGCAATGATTATTAAACAATATAACCTACAGCCTTTAGTAGCTTCAGCTTGCAGTAACTAAAATACATTTATTGTTATTGATAAGTCCTTTATTTCTAAAAATCCTGTGGGAAAATATTGTGACTCAGAAACTCACTAGCCCCTTAAGTCCCTTTCCCCCATTGACACAATTTTCTTTGTAACTTGAGTTTCTGTGACATGCAGGTAATTCAGAAGGGAGAGGGAGAAGGCAGAGAAGTTTAGAAATTGATTTCCAGAGTTTAGGAAAGAACTGCAGATGCTGGTTTAAATCAAAGATAGACACAAAATGCTGGAGTACCTCAGCGGGACAGGCAGCATCTCTGGAGCGAAGGAATGGGTGACGATTCGGGTCGAAACCCTTCTTCAGACTGAATCCATCTGAAGAAGGGTCTTGACCTGAAACTTCATCCATTCCTTCTCTCCAGAGATTGAGTTACTCCAGCATTTTGTGTCTATCCAGAGTTTAGGATCCAGACAGCAGAAGGGACAGTCACTAAATGGTGGATCCATAGAAGTTGAAGTTATGCATTAAAGCATAAATGGAGGTGCATAAAGATCTTCAAAGTTTGTTCGGTTGAAATTACACAGATCAATTTAGAGGAAGACTAGAGATCGACTTAAATAAAATGCTGAGAATTTTTAGATCATTGTGTGACAGAGAGCCTATACAGTATAGCAAGAAAACATTAATCAGTTTGGCAGCAAAAGACTTACTCCGTTAAATGCATTTGTTCAGTTATTCACATTATTACTCAATTTGCAAGAAATCAAATGTGCAATGCTACATTAATAAATATAGAAATCTATCTTTTAAGACAAATAAGCAACTGAATCACCAGTAATAATAGTAATAATGAAAAATTGATCGTTATTAGTATGTAACGTGATTTCATCAGCAAGTAATTCTTTTTAAAAATCCAGAATGATCCATACAGTATTTTATTTCTTATGTGCTCTTCGACATGCTAAATGCAACATTTGGAAAATAATAAAATACATCGATACAACAACCCAACTATATACCTATTAATGCACACTTTCCAGATAATGTATTTTTCAAGGATAAGCATCTCTTTAAATGTTGCAAATAGAATAATCAGATGATCGGTGGAATGAATCCCTGAAACAGACAATATTCTGTGGATGATTTTTCAACATTTTTAATTTAGAGATACATCAAAAAAAGATGTCCTTCAGTCTACCAAGTCCACACCAACCCTTTCACACTAGTTCTATGCTATTCCATTTGCGCATCCCCTCCCGACCAACTAGGGGCAATTTACAGAGGCCAATTAACCTACAAACCCACATGTCTTTGTGAAGTGGGAGGACCTGACAGAAACCAACACAGTCACAGCAAGAACATGCAAACTCCACACAGATAGCACCCGAGATCATGATCGAACTAGGGTCTCTGGCACTGTGGGGCAGCAGCTCTACCAGCGTCACCACTGTACAAACTACAGATTTATATTAAGAATCTTTATTTTTAAATTATTCTCTAAAAATGTACCATTCTGGTCACTCAGCTACAGGAATGATGTCATTGTGTGCAGTTCTTGTCACTGAGATATGGGAAAGATGCAGAAAAGATTCACAAGGATGTGACAGGGACCAACCGGAGAGCTGGAATTATAAAGAGAGGCTGGATAGAAAGGGGCTCTTTTCCTTGGAACACTGGCCACTGAAGGATGATCCTATAGGGACGTATGCAAGTATGAAGGTAGTAGATTAGGTGTGAGTGTTCACAGTCTTTTTTCCCCCAGGGTAGGATCAGCTTTTTTCCCCCAGGGTAGGATCATATGAGGAGGTGTAGAGGTGGGTAAAATTATGTTTAAAATTACATGCATAGAAAAGGTTTTGAGCCTTGCTCAAAGGGAACCCCATCAGCCTCCCAAATGCAGACTAATGGGACTATCTCAGATAGACATCTTGGTTGGCATGGATCCTTTAGCTGAAGGGCCTGTGTCTGTGCTGTATAACTATGAAATTGATAATTTGAAGGGGAGGTATTCAAGAAGAAAAAAACATAATAATCCAACATAAAACCCTATAATAGACACAAAAAAATTGAGTAACTCTGGGTCAGACAGCATCTCTGGAGAAAAGGAATAGTTTCGAGTTGACACCCTTCTTCGGACTGGCAGACTCAGCAGAGAAGGGGGTCTCAACTCGAAGCATCACCTATTCCTTTTCTCCAGAGATGCTGTCTGACCCGCTGAGTTACTCCATCTTTTTGTGTCTATCTTCGGTTTAAACCAGCATCTGCTGTTCCTTCCCGCTCATAAAACCTTATATTATTATTCAGCTCTGACCAGTTATATTCATGAGATTTCAGTTCTCCAGTTTCAAAACCAAGTTGGTAGTTAGAGTTCAAGATTATCCATGGACACTGTTACTTCATTGTAATAAGATGATGCATGATAATGTACTGAGGACTGAGAATGCCTTTTGGTATTAGGATCAGAACAACATTTACATGAAATTCAGAGAAACCGATATGGTCTATAGAAGTGTTAAATGTGCCTGTAAGATGTGATTTCATCAAGTGGTATGATTGTTAATAAAACATTGTATCAGACATTGCCTCTGTTTGACAACCTACCACAACAGGCACGGCACGGTGGCACAGCAGTAGAGTTGCTGCCTTACAGCGAATACAGCGCCGTAGACCTGGGTTCGATCCTGACTACGGGTGCTGCCTGTACAGAGTTTGTACGTTCTCCCCGCGACCTGCGTGGGTATTCTCCGAGATCTTCGGTTTCCTCTCACCCTCCAAAGACGTACAGGTATGTAGGTTAATTGGCTTGGTAAATGTAAGAATTGTCCCTTGTGTGTGTAGGATAGTGTTAATGTGCGGGGATCGCTGGTCAGCGTGGACCCGGTGGGCTGAAGGCCCTGTTTCCGTGCTCTATCTCTAAACAGAGGATTCAATCAAAATGATGTGGCATACTGAATGACTGAAAAAGTGCATGAAAATTGGTGCTTAAACATGCAAGCAATTTTACTCGGGGCGCAATTCCAGGGGCAAAGAGAAGGAAGTCCTTATTAAGATTAAGGGTAGGCCAATTAGGACTCAGATGAGGAAGAAAGTTTTCAGCCAGAGAGTTGTGAATCTGTGGAATTCTCTGCCAATTCTGGCCAATTCACTGGATGCATTCAAGAGAGAGTTGGATATAGCTGTTAGGGCTAACGGAATCAAGGGGCAAGGGAGAAAGCAGGAACAGAGTATATTGATTCTGGATGATCAGCCATGATCGTATTGAATGGCGGTGCTGGCTCGAAGGGCCGAATGGCCTACTCCTGCACCTAATTTCTATGTTTCCAAGTCTGCTGAGATGGTGATGACAGTGTGGCCATTTGGGATTGAGGGAAGACATCTCTTCATTCCGGGGATGGCAAATTCTTTCCCCTGGAGCCTGCCGAGACTCAGTCCTTGAGTTCATTGAAAATAGATTTCTGGGCACTGGAGGACTCAAGGAGAAGGAGAGAGCACAGAAAATATATATCATTGAGATAGAAGATCACCCATGGTCATGATTAAACTCAGAACAGGCATGAAGGGCCGGATTCTTATGCTGATAATGTATGGACAGTATTGAACAGTGAGTTAGCATCCGTGGAGCAATGGAAACATTGCAAACTTTGATGGTCAGAACTCAGAGGAACATTCTGTATTCTGATAGGACCAAATGAGACCATAAATTCAATAGAGTTCCAGGACAGTGGGTGGGCTTTGACAGGATTTTACACTACTAGTATGGTGAAAGACAAAAGTCCCAGATTGAAGTGTAAGAGCGCAATGAAGAACATGGAGAAAGAATCTCTTGCTTGTATTTGCAACACCGGTACAAAGACAAACCATATAAGCATAAATTATACAAAAAATATTATATTATAAATACATCATACAAAAAAATTGGGTGGCACGGTGGCGCAGCGGTAGAGTTGTTGCGTTACAGAGCCAGATACCTTGGTTCAATCCTGACTGCGGATGCTGTATGAACAGTTCGTACGTTCTCCCCGTGACCTGCATGGGTTTTCTCTGGGATCTCCGGTTTCCTTCCACACTCCAAAGCCTTACATGTTTGTAGGCTAATTGGCTAGCTAAAATTGTAAATTGCCGCTAGATTGTGTAGGATAGTGTTAGTGTGCGGGTATTGCTGGTCGGCGTGGATTCAGGCTTCTGTACCTGCTGCCCGATTACAACTGTGAGGGGAGAGCATGACCAGTATGGTGGGGATCCTTGATGGTGGAGACTGCCTTCTTGAGGCAGTACCGCGTATCGATGCTTTTGATGATGGAGAGACCTGTATCCATGATGAACCAAGCTGATCCTACATTCTCCGCAACCTCGTACATTTCTCAATTACTCAATCAGACTCCTAGACTACCTTCCCGAAGGAGGAGTGATTTAAAAGCCAGGCCAGGGTGGTGAGGGTACTTGACAATGCTGGCTGACTTTTTGAGGCAGTGCCTCTTATAGACCCCTTCAATGGTGGGTAGAACAAAATCCGTGATGGACCAGGCAGTTTTGACCACTTTTTACAAACTTTATAATTCCTGGGTGTTCATTGCCAAACCAAGCCATGATACAACCAGTCAATATGCTCTCTACCATAAACCTGTACAAGTTTAAGAGAACCTTTGCCTACCAAAGAACCATGTACCAAATCTCCTTAATCTTCTTGGGAAGTATAGTCATTGATGGGCTTTCTTTATGTTTGCATCAATGTGCTGGGCCCAAGACAGAATTTCATGGACAAGTAATCCATCGGAATTGTTTATGACTGGGATGGATGCTGAGAGATGTGAAGCGGAACTCAAAATGAAGTGTTTCATGGTTGAAAAGATGAAGTGTTTAGTTAAATTATACAATTAAACATTTGTAAATGTTCAACTAGTGGCATAATTCCACACATGTAGATAGTTGATGGTTTGCATGCATAAATACTTTATTTCCTTAAATAAAAGAAAGCAGTGTAAAGTATAGGCATGTTGTTAAGAACAGAGTGCACCATGTGTTATGGGTTTTGTTAGATAGATTGTTCTACCAGTCGCCTTTGTTACTCTTGACTGCCTTCAATAAAGAATGTTTTACTGATTATTAAGTCTCTGTCATTTGTGTTAGTAAGCAGCAAACTAAAGAGCTTACAGATAGTACACTTGAAAATATGATTACTAGCAATCTGGTTGGAATGGACATTTGCACTTCAGAGAAATCAATTTAGCACAGAATGGAAGTTCTTATCAATTTAGCACAAATTGGAAGGTAACAGTTATGCTTCAACACTGTATACCAGCGCTTTGAGTTCTGCATCTGCACATTTGCTCAGTGCATATCTTGATTTGGGAATAACATACTGTACATCAGGTTACAGCTAATGCATATCAATATAAATGCACTCTAAAGAATAATATAGACCAGTGGTATGTCAGATATATTGGATTGAATGATCTGTTTCTCTACTGTCGGTCCTGTATTAACTATGTAAAATTCTTGTTGTTAAAACAAGGCAAAATAAAACAATTTCCAACAATGTTAGCTCAAAGCTGCTCCATATAAAAAGGATTTTGTAAAGTAAAAACTGCTACTATTAATCTAACTTGTGGACGCCCTTTGAACCACAAGACTGGAGATGAATGTGACAACAGATACTCACAAAACAGGCAGCTCACGGAGACAGTTATAATTTAATTTGTTCAGTGCTGAAAGGAGAACGCATTAGTTGGAACTATCCCCAGTGCAACATCATGTAAAGATAGCGATTAGATCGTTCAGAAATCCTTTTTTGTGTGTTGCCCAGTAATGCGATATATTGACATAAATCATTCAAATATACCAGAATGTCACAGGACTAACAATGTATCGCTGCTGCATGTCCTGCTGGAATGATACCTTGTTTTTCTGCTGTTCTCCATCCCAGGCGACCCAGGCTCTGACTTCTTGAACAAAAATGAGTAATTTGCAAAGGAAGATGTGAGCAATGTGACTGAATGACAGTAGCACTCGTGGCAAAATCAATAACCAAGATGCACAATAAACATATTCTTAAATAATGAATGAGCATCTTGGATGTTGCTTGATTTAAGGTCCACCCAAAGCAAGTGTTGTATTCGCAGCTGTGGGTGGCCTGTGCATGATTCTTGCAGAGAAACATTTCCTTCCCACTTGTAATGTATAGATTGCCATTCAATCTTGGTTCTACTTTCAAGATAGCAACCGAGGCTCAGAAAATATAAAGTATTCAAGCTCTACAAATGTTATTTTCATCACATTAACAGAGAGGGTAAAATATAAAAACAGTAACTGCTGCAATGCAGCTCTCAATCCTGCTCTGCCATTTAATAAGATCCTAACATATCCCATGCCTCACTTTGTTACCAATTCTCTGTGTGACCTGATCCACTTTGTGCCCAGAATTTATCACTCTCAGCTTTGCACATATTCAAAGATGACCACTCTCTGCCGAGCTATGGTATTCCAAAGATTCCCAATACTCTGGATATGGAGATTTTTCATTGGTCTGAAATGGTCTAGTAGAGCTGCTGCCTCACAATGCCAGAGACCGGGGTTTCATCTTGACCTCGGGTCCTGTCTCTGTGGAGTTTCCATGTTCTCACTGTGACTACGTGTTTCCTCAAGGTGCTCTGGTTTCCTCCCAAATCCCAAGTATGTGCAGGTGTGTAGGTTAATTGACCTCTGTAATTGGATTGTAGTTGCTATTGTAATATAGGAAAGTTAGAAGTCGATTTAGATACAGCAAGGTTTGAGACAACAATATGACCAGATAATCTGTCAGTGGTGTTAGTTGAGGAGTAAATATTAGCTGGGAAGACTCATATTCCTTCTTTAAAGTAATACCGCTGAGGCTCTAATTAACTATTTAAGAATTGAACAGATGTCATCTCTAACAGTGCAGTACTCCTGTGTCACAACATCAGAAAGTCAGTGTAGACTTGCATTTGGAGAAGTGTTTGAACTCACGGGGCCTTTTAATTAAAATGTACCGATGCTATCATTGGGCCATAGCTAAACATAAAAGGAAGCTGTTATGGATATTCTCATTAATGTATAGAATAATATGCAACAAGACAAACTAACATCGGGCCTGTGTGGCAAGAGTCAATTAAAAACAAATAATCTTTGTAGTTACAAAGCATGGTCCTTTTTCAGCTTTTGCTAATATGCCATGCTAAGTTTAGCAGCTCTGATCACAGTGGGACGTACATATGGCTTGGCCTGTGAAAAAGAGGAAAGCAGCCTCACACATCACTTCAACTAGACACAAAGGTGACGTCCCGAAATGTAATCCTCTTATGTTACTTCTTCCGTAGATTTTCTCTGAACAGTTTGTTATACAACATTTTACAACAGCTCTCGGCCGAGTTTTTCTTCAAGGTGTGGCCCCTTAACAGGCAAAAGTAACCTACTTAGCATTGGTTCAAATAGTTTCAACACTGTCATAGCTCAAAATAATCTTCCAAAAATAGCCAGCATTGCCTGTGGCCTCAGTTCATTGATATTCCTTCCTCTAAATCTTTTCAGTTTCCACACACTCCAAATAGCAAGCTTCAAGTTGTCAGGCCTAATCCCAGAGTGCATACTATTCCTCTGAACCCCGGCCAACCTTTCTGTTTAACTCCATGGCTCAGTTCGCTGGCTGTTCTTCACTACAAAGTCTCCAGAACAGCTCTGGTCACCTGCTCTTCCAGGCAAATCAAATTCAGAATAAATATTTTATCACATACATAAATAATTCAAATTTGAAATATATTTAACACTAAAAATGCACAATAAAGTTAAAATATTTCTGATCCAACAGCTACTCAGATGATGTTGTATATTATTGGTCTGCCAGACCTTTCAGACCTACATGTATTTTGCAAAAAAGATGAAAGGCCAAAAAATGTTCTTTGGAGACTATTAAGCAAAATGTAACGCCATGCCACTTGAGAAAATATTAGGGCAGATATCCAAAACCTTGTTCAAAGAGGCAGTATTTGAAATTGTCCCAATGGAAGGAGGAAAGGCTTGTGTTTTAGTTTGTAGCTGTGCTCTCATTTTAATGTCAATCCAAAAGTGGTTTCAGATGCTCATCCTTAGCTGTGCCTCATATGGTCTTTTTTGCCCAGCATGGACACAATGGGCCAAATGGCCACCTTTTGTGTTCTGCATTTCACAGCTCAATGAATATCAACATGACGATGTTCTCAGAAGTCACGTTCCAATAAGACATTCAAACACACGCAAAAAATATTTTCCCTTCTGTGAGCATTGGAAAGTTAGTTTCAGATTATTTTAATATTGAGAAAATATATTGATGAGCTTATCTAGTCTTTCCAAGCATCAGGATTTAAACACTAAAATACCGAAGTATACAATCATAAAACATCTTTACCTCTGATCCAATTGTTACCTATACTGGATATCACAGTTCTGGTTCGTGGATAGTTGCTGCCATATAAATCTCAAAGACCAGAATCAGAGAGGAGAGACGACGGTATCCTCCACGGTAATTATTAACAATGGTGCCCCTCAAGGATCTGTTCTCAGCCCCTTTCCTATTCCTCCTACACACTCACGGCTGTGTGGACAAATCCTGCTCCGTCTACCTACAAGTTTCCAGATGACACCAATGTGGTGGGCCTGATCTTAAACAATGACATGATGGGGGTACAGAAAGGAGATGGAGAGTTTAGTAACATGGTGTCAGGACAAAAAATCTCTCCACAATGAAGGAGCTACAATGTCAGGAAGATGAAGGAGCTGGTTGCTGACTTCAGGAAGCAGGTACATGCCTCAATCAACATCAATGGCACAGAATTGGAAATGGTAAAAAAAACTTCCAGTTCCTAGGCATAAATATTACCAACAATCTGTCCCGGTCCAACTACATTGAACTTACGGCCAAAAAGCACCCAATGGCTCTACTTTCTCAGGAGACCTTGGCATATCTCCAACCATTCTTCCCAATTTCTAGATATGCACCAGAGAAAGCATACTCCAAGGTCTCCTGAGAAAGTAGAGGCATTGGGTGCTTTTTGGCCGTAAATTCAATGTAGTTGGACCGGGGAGATTGCATGAGACTCAGATTGCATGAGACTCAGATTGCATGACAGTTTCATTTGCAAACAGCTCCGCCCAAAACCGGCAGAAATTACAAAAAGTTATGAAAAATGGACTCCACCTTCACGTTTCACAGTCTACACTTCTACATTCCACGTTGCCTTGGGCAAGCGGCCAACATAATCAACAACCTTCTTTATCCTTGTCATTCTCTCTTCTCCCTACTCACATTGAGAGAAGATATAAAAGATTGAAGGAAGTGCCACCAGATTCAGGAATAGCTTCTTCTTCTCTGCTATCAGACTGCCAAATGGTCCTTCCATAAGCTAGGGTATCTTCCTGATCTTCTGACTTCATTGTGGACATTGGACTCTTTCTCTGGAATTGTTAAGCTGCAAGGCTGAAAAACAATATGCTGCAATCTGGTATATTTCTCTTCGTTCAACCTGTTGTACTTGTTGTACTTGTATATGGCTTGATTGTATTTATGTATAATATTATCTGATAATAATAATATAGTATAGTATTGTATTAGCTATGGGCACTCGCATGGGCTCTAGTTATG
Source organism: Rhinoraja longicauda (assembly GCF_053455715.1). Lineage (NCBI taxonomy): Eukaryota > Metazoa > Chordata > Chondrichthyes > Rajiformes > Arhynchobatidae > Rhinoraja > Rhinoraja longicauda. Next base: position 22,631,325 of record NC_135955.1, on the reverse strand, counting down.
CCTGCCTCCTTGTAGGGTATGTCGAACAATTCCTGTTCCAGGCCCCATCCCCAAACTCTACCTCCGCTACATTGGCGATTGCATTGGTGCTACCTCTTGTACCCATGCAGAACTCATTGACCATAAATTTCACCACTAATTTCCATCTTGCTCTTAAATATACTTGGACCATCTCCGACATCTCCCTACTGTTTCTGGATCTCACCATCTCCATCACAGGAGACAGACTACACTTCTTCCTACCCTGTTTCCTGTAAAAACTATATCCCCTACTCCCAATTCCTCAGTCTATGCCATATTTGCGGCCAGGATGAGGTGTTTCACACTAGGGCATAAGAGATTCCTCATTCTTTAGGAAACGGGGCTTCCCCTCTTCCATTATAGTTCAGGCTCTCACTAGGGTCTTCTCTATATCCTGCAGTTCCGTTCTTGCTCCCCCTCTCCCCATTCGTAACAAGGATAGAGTCCCCCTTGTCCTCACCTTCCACCCCATCAGCCGTCGTATACAACAAATTATCCTCCAACATTTCCGTCACCTCCAACGGGATCCCACTACAGGCCACATCTTCCCATCTTCACTCCTTTCAGTTTTCCACAGAGACCGTTACCTCCGTAACTCCCTGGTCCACTCGTTCCTTCCCAGCCAAACCACCCCCTTCCCAGGTACTTTTCCCTGCAACTGCAGGAGATGTAACACCTGTCCCTTTACCCCCCCCCCCCCTCGACTCCATCCAAGGACCCAAACAGTCTTTCCAGGTGAGGCAGAGGTTCACCTGCACCTCCTCCAACCTCGTCTATTGTATCCGCTGCTCTAGATGTCAACTTCTCTACATCGGCGAGACCAAACACAGGCTCGGCGATCGTTTCACTCAACACCTTTGCTTATCCCACCTTAACCAACCTGATCTCCTGGTGGCTCAGCACTTCAACTCCCCCTCCCATTCCGAATTTGACCTTTCTGTCATGGGCCTCCTCCATTGTCATAGCGAGACCTAGCACAAATTGGAGAAACAGCACCTCATATTTCACTTGGTTAGCTTACAACCCAGCGACATGAACATTGACTTCTCTAACTTCAGATAGTTCCTCTGTCCCTCTCTTTCCCCTCCCCTTCCCAGTTCTCCCACTGTCTTCCTGTCTCCAACTACATCCTATCTTTGTCCCACCCCCTCCCCTGACATCAGTCTGAAGAAGGGTCTCGACCCGAAACGTCACCCATTCCTTCCCTCCTGAGATGCTGCCTAACCCGCTGAGTTACTCCAGCATTTTGTATCTACCTTCGATTTGAACCAGCATCTGCAGTTATTTTCCTAATCGTATTATCTGATATGATTGGATAGAACACAAACAAATGGATTTCACTGTATCTTGGTATTCATGACAATAATAAACCAAACCAAGCTTCATTTCTGTATACCTCTACCTATCTGAAAATGCACTTAAGTATTTGATTGTATGAGGTTTCTTTATTATCACTTATATTTCTAAATTGAAAGGCTGCAATTAAGAGGGTCAATTTCAATATTTCCTGTACATCGAGGTGCTAATAATCTCAAACTGGGCTTGGTGCCATATCCTCCTGTTACACGTGCATAACTAATGATGTGACTTGGGTGTTTTCTTGAATTTAAAAAATATATATTAAAAGGAAGCAGAGAATATGTATTATTATTGTCACGCATACCAAGATACAGTGAAAAGCATCAGAAGTTGACTAACGTTCGAGTGAGATCAAACTTTCACAAAGTTGTCTTCTGTTTTTTGACAGAAAGCAGGTGGTGGCTTTGTTTTCACAAACTGAGAATAAAGGAATTATTTCTTCATCCACACTTACATTTTGACTGTGTATTCCTCATTAACTTATTTAATTTAATTCAGCTAACTTATGGTATAAAACTAATTCCCCGCCAATCAGTATGTAGGCAGAAGAAGTCACATCCAGTCACTGAACTGTTCCATCGCCACACATATGAGATGTTCTCTGTAATGAGCTTCAAGTCATGCTACTGCTGATTTAAATGTCGGTGAAAGAACATAAATCTTAGGATCCTGAGGGACGTAAAGTAATCTGGATCAATGGTGCTGCTGAAACCATGAAAATAAAACTGAAAGCCTCAACATTCGATGTTAGGACTATGGATTAAACAATCCAGAACCCTCAGCTATCAGTTGAGATCAGCCCTTAGCCCATCAGCCACTGGCATCTCAGTTAGTTATAATTGCCTGATTGGTTTGGCCTACAAATTCTGTAAGTTTGGACTGGTGTTATCACTGCAATTCAACAATATACAGGTACACAGTGCACTGAAAGTGGCTAGATAACGAGAAGGAGAAGGAGAGGGTAAGAGAGCTAAGAGGCAATGAAGAAGTTAAACTAGTACTTAAATATAACAATTTGAATATGGTGTGCAGTTCTAGGCAGCACAGGTTGCAAAAGAGGTTTAACAATAAGATTTCAGGAGAGATAGACTAAAGTGACTCTGATGAAATGAAGATGTTGAGATTGTCTTGGAATGTAGGAAATTTTAGGAAGATCTGACCGTGGTAGCTAAAATCATGAGGAGTTAAGACAAAGTAGTGGGAAACCATTCCAGTTGCAAGAGGGTTCAAAAACTGAGAGTTGCAAAATGAAATTAACTGGCAGAAGAACCAAAAGTGAAACAAGGGGAAATTTACTTTATACAATGAATAGGGGTCTGGAATACACTGCCAGTGGAAGAAGGGCCATGACCTCTTCTCGCTGCTACCTTTGGGCAAGAGATACAAAAAACTGAAGTTGTACATCACCAGGTTCAGGAATCGCTAATTTTCTACAACTATCAGGTTCTTGAACAAACTCACACAACCCAAATCCTACATTGATAACAGAACACTGTGGACCATCACTTGCGCAACCATGGACTGTTTAATGTTTGGCACACGTCTTATTCTTTTTGCACACTTTTTTTTCTTTTTACTGTTTTGTTTTCAGAATGTGTGTAATTTATGTATAATGTATGGTTTTGCATGTCGACAATAAACTTGACATGACCAGACTTGAAATAGAAACAAATTCAATTGTAGCATTCAGAATGGAGCTGGATAAGTATTTGAAATAATTTGTCAGGCTATGGGGAGAAAATTGAGGAATAATAATAATAATAATAATGTATTTTATTTATATAGCGCTTTTCATATACTCAAAGACGCTTTACAGAGATTTAGAGAACATAGGGAAATTAATAAATAGATAAATAAGTAAATAAATAAACGAACAGAGAAAGGAGACAGAAGGTGAGGTGACCTTCAGTGGTTGAAGGCAGTACTGAACAGGTGAGACTTCAGCGATGTTTTGAATGTGGTGAGTGTGGAGGAGTCTCTAACGTTTTGGGGTAGTGAGTTCCATGGGGTGGGAGCAGCGATGGAGAAAGCCCTGTCCCCCCAGGATCTGAGTTTGGTCCGGATGTGGGGGGATAGGAGATTGGCAGCAGCAGAGCGGAGGGTGCAGGTGGGAGTGTGCCTGTGGAAGAGGTCGGTCAGGTAGGATGGGGCCAGGTTATGGAGGGCTTTGTAGGTTATGAGGAGGATTTTGTACTGGATTCTCTGGGGGATGGGGAGCCAGTGGAGTTTATAAAGGACGGGGGTGATATGGTCACGGATCGGGGTGTGGGTGAGTAGACGGGCAGCGGAGTTTTGAATGAGACGAGCTTCAATGCTGAAACAATTAACCTGTACGCACATGTGTTGAATGACCTCCTTCCTTGCGGAAGACATTCTGCATATCAGAAAAAATTGGCAAACCACTATAAACGATAGAAGAAGCACACAGGTCAGCTTTCCCCTTCTTTGATTACTGATTTAGCTTGTGGATACTGTCTGTACCCCAAGGAATTGACTGGCATGCTGAGTATCTATTGACTGAGGTTGCTTGAGGAAGGCCATACGCTTATTTTCACAATTGAGGCAAATGGGTACGACCGCATTCTTTTTCAAAGCTTTTCAGTAGGAGTGTATTGACCGTGAGCATCAATAAAATTAAAAGGAGTCATTCTCAGCTATTTAAAATTGTTCATAAACAAGAACATCAACACTCTCCCCAATAGTAACTAGTTTTTTTGGGGAAAAAACATTGCAACTGGGTCAAACGTACAAAATTATCATTCTCTAATGCTCCAAGACATATGGTTTAAAGGGAAAGAGATAAGACAATTGGTTTCTATTATATACCCAATTGTGCTTGCTCATGAAAGATTTGTCATTAAAAAATATTCAGATTAATGAGTAAAACTTGAACCACACCTTCATTCTGGACCACCAATTTGTACACAGAATTTAAAATGTGTGCAAAAGAAGTACACACAATCCATTTGTTAAAATAATGCCAAATTACAATTATTGCACAGTAGGTTCATTTCTGAAAGAATAATAATGGGTGGAATGTAAACTCATTTTAAATTTCTTGTGACCAACATAATGGCACTTGTATGTTGAATTGTACTTCCATAATTCTGGTCCATTGAAGTCAATAGTTGAACTTAAGAATACAGCACAATACACAGCTCCTATCAAATAAACATGACAACACTAATGACAAAGGGCAGCATTCTACTGCTGTTTCACAGGCTCAACATTTTGTTTCCAAATAACAGCATGTGAGCTAGAAACTGTTCCTTTTGTATGAAATGCTCTGTGAGAAATAAAGCTGAACTATGAAGTGCTATGCAATGTTGCCTTTTGTTTGATGAGGCTGTGTACTTCAAACACTGGTAGTGTGAATGTTGCACCCTTGCAACATGTGCAAGTGGAGACACCTGAGAATTGTAAATTGTCAAATGGTGCTGGCTGATTTACCTCCATTATGACTTGCCTTGCTTGAAAGTCATCTAAAGTTTCATGAAGCTGTACTTCTCTTATCTTCCAAGTCTGGTTTCGGAACAACTTGTATTGCTTATTCAAAAAAAAAGTGAGCTGCTGGAGGATCTCAGTGGGTCAGACAGCACAAGTGGAGGAAAATGGACTGTTGGCTTTTTGGCTCAAGTCTTTTCATCTGGACTGAAAGAATAGAGGGGAAGTAGCCAATATAAAGAACTGGGGGGGCAGGGTATGGGGACAAAAACTAGTGAGTGATAAGTGGATTCAGGTGAGGAGGGATTGATTTGCAGATAATAGTCCAGTCAGAGAGCAATGGGTGGAGATAATGACAGAGGCCAGTGGTGATAAGCAAAGAACAAAAGCCTGCAGATTTTAGAATCTGATCGGAAAATAAAGTACTGAATCAGAAGGGCAGTGGCAGAATGGCATGAGGGAGGGAGGGAGAGATGAGCAGCGGTTGGTGGAAAGGGAATCCAGTGGGAGGAGTGGGTGGGTATTGGGCGGGAGGGGAAAGAAAGATGGTGATAGGGAGTTGGGGGTATTGTGGGAAGGACAGGATGTGTGAGAGGACCAGACAAAGAGGAGGAGCCCCCATTACAGCTTCATTAAACTTTAGATGACTTTCTAGGAAGGCAAATCATAATGGAGGCAAATCAGCCAGCACCATTTGACAATTACAATTCACAGGTCTCTCCATTTGCACATGTTGTAAGGGTGCAACATTCACACACTACCAATGTTCAGCAGTTTCTGGGCCAATGTAAAGTCAGGCCTTAACTGACCTATAACTAGTGTGAGGGCAGATAGTACAAGATGGATTCTGAGCTCAGCGAACTTGCTTTTATACTCTGCAGGTAGATTTTATGGTTATGGCGTCTTAGGAACTTTGGCAGTTGAAAGTAACCTGGACATTGAGAGTTCATATTTCACTGAGGAAAAATTAGTTCTAAAACAAACATTTAAAAAAAACACAATATAATTAATATATGAATATAACTATCAATTAACACATTGTTGCAGAAATTGAACAAATGCACCGTTGGGAACTCCAATCTAGACCAGATTTCATATAATTGCAGTTCTACAACAGTAGCATTAAGCCCAGCTACTGTATTCTGAGATGAATGAAAAGCACAACCATGCCAACACCATAGGATGACACAGTGGTACAACAAGAGGCCTGCTGACTCACAGTTCCAATGACTCATGTTCATTCTGACCTTCAGTCCTGTCTATGTGGAGTCTATATCTTCTATGTGTGACTGCATGGATTTCTTCCTGGAACCCTGTGGTTTCCTCCTACATCTGTAGATGTGCTGGTTGGTGGAGTGAATCGCAACTATGGATTACCCCTAGTGGCGCTGGGTAGAATGGCAATCAGCGTGGAGGTAATGGGCATTTTAAAAATAGTACACTGGATAATGTGGGAAAATTGGATTGATGGGATTGTTCTTAAAACTGGTATCAATGAGTTGAATGGCACCTGATGTCACAAAGAAATGTATACCTCTGATGGATCTCAACTGCCTGTATTCTTCTTATGACCATATATGCTATCCACCCAAATGCTTCAGTTTCCTCCTATATCCCAAGGACATGCTTTCTGGTTGATTAATTGGTTAGTATCAATGACTGTAAAAGGTGGGAGGCAGAAAAATCTGGGGAGAGTTGATGGGGATGGGATGGTCCACCTTCTATGTTAGAAGATTTGAAATATTTTAAAAAAACTTTATGAATGAAAACTATTTAAATACATAACCTCAGAGACAGGGTGGAAATGGTGAGACCTAAACTTGAGGAAAGGTCTTCAACATAATGTAAGATCTATGAAATTTTGATTTTATTGCCACCAATGTTATATAAATGGAATATAATAATACATTTTTTTTTTTTATAAGAAAATAACTGCAGATACTGGTACAAATCGATTTATTCACAAAATGCTGGAGTAACTCAGCAGGTCAGGCAGCATCTCAGGAGAGAAAGAATGGGTGACGTTTTGGGTCGAGACCCTTCTTCAGACTGATATAAATGGATGTCTATCAGAACAGCAGGGTGCATGTTTACCTCAGGATTAGGCATGTAATGTCAGTTGCAAATATATTATGAGAAATCAAAATGTATCAGCGATGTAAATGAATAAATGGGAACTGATTGGGAGCCCATTCTCCCTGCCGATAGTGATCCATGGTGGAATAAATACTTGAGACTGATAAGACCTGTAATATAAAAGCTTAAAGCATTCACTCATTCATTCAAGACAGCTGAAACATTTGGCCCATGATAAAAAGAATTGTGACTCAGGGTTGCTCAGTGATAGCTTCAGAGCACACTGGTAAAATGACAGGGAGCAGATTTGATACTCCTAGGATAGAAAATGTGTCATTTTTACAGAAGTATCATTAAATAATAAGGTATTTATTCACAAAATGCTGGAGTAACTCAGCAGGTCAGGCAGCATCCCAGGAGAGAAGGAATGGGTGACGTTTCGGGTCGAGACCCTTCTTCAGACTGAAGATACTCCAGCATTTTGTGAATAAATACCTTCGATTTGTACCAGCATCTGCAGTTATTTTCTTACACTACTCATTGAATAATAAAATGGATTTTGAATTGAGAGCGCAGGAAGGCCGATTGTTTGGTACAAATACAAAAATGTTGAGTGCTATTGTATTATTTTAAATTAGATATTGTTACATGATTTGATTTTAATGTTCTGTTCACATCTCCAAACAAATATTAGAGATGCATGTGCCAGCAAAACATACAAGAGGGTGGCACGGTGGCGTAGCGGTGGAGCTACTGCCTTACAGTGCCAGAGACTTGGGTTCGATCCTGACGACAGGAGTTCTCCCGGTGACCTGCGTGGGTTTTCTCCGGGATCTTTGGTTTCCTCCCACACTCCAAAGACGTACAGGTTTGTAGGTTAATTGGCTTGGTATAAATGTAAATTGTCCCTGGTGTGTGTGTAGGATAATGTCAGTGCGCGGGGATCGCTGGTTAGTGCGGACTCGGTGGCCGAAGGGCCTGTTTCCGCGCTGTATCTCAAAACTAAAAAACTAAACTAAGGTACTTAAAAGGAGTACAAGTCAGCAGGATGATCGATGGACCTTGATCAGCTGCTTTAGAGAAGTACTTACTTCAAATTTCCTCCGTGAGACTGCCAATGGTCAATCATTCATGATGGCATTTGTTCCCATCCTTGCCCTTTCACTGCCTTGATACCTGCTTCTTATTCCTCTGAAATGACTTTTTAAAAATAGAAACTGGATATAACGTACCGGCTCTGTCCAATTGACGTTATTGTTGCCTAGAAATGTGTTTTTTGGCTGGTATTGCCAAATTAGCTATTTAGCCGTATCTGAGTGTTGTCCTCGGCTTCAACTGGTGTTGGTATTGTTACTGGGGAGGCATAAGTTTTATTCTTATGTGATGAAATAGCTTAAAGCATTCACTCATTCACTCAAGACTGTCAATGTGGTGAAATAGTATTTGGAGGATATTTTCAACGTGAAGTAACAGAGCAGTCATGGAGCGATCAGCAGAATTATTCAGGCACATAGGAAGGCCAGTTCAATTAATTATCTCTCCCTGACGTGGACATTTCAGCCCATCCTGTCACTGCTGCACATTCCTTGCCAAGTCAAGAGCCACTAAACTTGCATATCCCACTCAACCACCTCTCCATCACGACCATCGCTGAAACCACCACAGTGTTCAAGGACTCGGCAACGGACTTGAATCAATACGCCATGGTTGTTGTAGACTTTATAAGTAAATATGTGAAGGAGTGTGTACCCATGAAACCATTCAAGTGATCCCCAACCAGAAGCCGTGAATAAACCAGGAAGTTTGTAATCTTTTGAGGACAGATCTCAGGGCCCGAGATCCTTCCTCGAAGGGCTGAATGGCCTACTCCTGCACCTATTGTCTATTGTCTATTGTCTATTGTATTCCCATCTGGCGATGCAGATTTATATGAGGTCCAGATGCAACCTTGATAAGGCCATCAAAGAGGATAAATGGGAAATGTGCTCTAAACTGAAGGATGAGATGAGCATTTGGCAGCTGTGGCAGGGTTTGCACGCTATCACCTCCAACAAGGCAAATCCCCGGGGGGCAGTTCAAGCAGCAACAAGGCTGGATGGGCTCACTGTATTCTATGCAGACTATGATGGGGAGAACACTGACATGCCTTCCCGGCTCCCATACGGTATCACAATCTCAGTCACCGAGGCCGACATCAGATGATCCTTCAGGAGGGTGAAATCTCGGACAGCATCTGAAGTGTAAAGTAACATACCTCAGTCACTACCAACCGGTGGCACTGTCTTCCTTAATGATGAAATGCTTTGAGAAGGTGGTTATGGTGCATATCAACTCCTACCTTTGCAAGAACCTGGATCTACTACAATTTGCCTACTGCCACAATAGATCAACAAAGGATGCAAACTCACTAACTCTCCACTCTGCAGCAACCACTCACCCAATAAAAACACATACGTCAGGCTGTTGTTCGTAGACGACAGCTCAGCATGCAATAGGGTTGCCAACTTCCTCACTCCCAAATACAGGACAAGGTGACGTCACCACCCCATGCCTCACGTGACCTCCCCCAGCCAGCGGCCACGTGCTCCCGCTCCACCAATGGCGGCTGCCTGGGCCAGGAGGCGGGTTGTTATGCAACCTCCGTTAGGCGGCGCCAGGCCTCCGGGCCTACACTGTCCGGAGGTAGACACAAAATGCTGGAGTAACTCAGCGGGTCAGGCAGCATCTCGGGAGAGAAGGAATGGGTGACGTTTCGGGTCGAGACCCTTCCTCAGTCTGAAGAAGGGTCTTGACCCAAAATGTCACTAATCTCCTGCTGGACCTCCATGAGGCAGGCGAGGACTTCGCCATTGTCAACGAGGGCGACAAAATTATCCAGAAACTGAAGAAGAAAGCGAAGAAGAGGGAGGATTTGGCTCAGAGGAAGGTGCTCGATCCAGGCTACGAGAAGACTACAACTCCATGGAGCTAGACGGTGACGAGCCAGGCCCTCTATGCTCGGTGGAGGGGTGGATCCTGTTTGTGTCCGGAGTCCACGAGCAAGCCACCGAGGAGGTCATCCATGACAAGTTTGCCGAGTACGGTGAGATCAAGAACCTGCACCTCAACCTGGACCGGCGCACCGACTACCTCAAGGGCTACGTTCTGGTGGAGTACGAGACCCAGGCTACAAGGAGGAGCAGGCGGCCATGGAAGGTTTGAACGGGTTGGAGATGGCCGGGCAGCCCATCAGCGTGGACTGGGGCTTTATCAGGGGGCCCCCTAGGAGCAAGAGGCGGAGTGGCCGCAGGAGAAGCCAGAGCCCGGACCGGAAGCGTTATTGAGCCCAAAATACGGGATGTCCCGCCTAATACGGGACAGTTGGCAACCCTAGCATGCAATGCCATCATCCCTTCCAAACTTGTTACCATACTTAGAGAACCAGCGCTCTGTGCATCCCTTGGCGACAGTTTCCTCATCAACAGAACATTTGGTACAAATTGACAACAGAAAAATAGGTGCAGGAGCAGACCGTTTGACCCTTCGAGCCAGCACCGCCATTCAATATGATCATAGCTGATCATCAAAAATCAGTGCTCTTTTCCTGCTTTTTGCCCATATCCCTTGATTCCTTTAGCCCTAAGAGCAAGATCTAACTCCCTCTTAAGAATATCCAGTGAACTGGCCTCCACTGCCTTCTGTGACAGAGAATTCCACAGATTCATAACTCTCTGGGTGGAAAGGTTTTTCCTCATCTCGGTCCTAAATCGCCTACCCTTTATTATTACACTGTGACCCCTGGTTCTGGACTCCTCCAACATTGGGAACAATTTTCCTGCATTTAGCCTGTCCAATCCCTTAAGAATTGTATATGTTTCTATAAGATCCCTTCTCATCCTTCTAAATTCCAGTGAATACATACCCCATCGATCCATTCTTTCATCATATGTCATTCCCGCCATCCTGGGCGTTAACCTGGTGAACCTACGCTGCAGTCCCTCAATAGCAAGAATCTGCACTCCCTCAATGGCAAGAGTGCACCAACATTATAAGCTAGATCATGTTGCTTGGGAATACTGGTGTCCAGGTGGTGAGCCTTGAGTTCTGTACACATATGATGAAATGCTGGACTCCCCCAACATCGGGAACATTTTTCTTGCATTTAGCCTGTCCAATCCTTTAAAAATGTTATGTTTCTATAAGATCCCCTCTCATCCTTCTAAACTCCAGTGAATGGGATAAGTAATAGTAGTACATGCATTTAAAAAGGAAAGTATCTCCCACCCCCATATTTCACAGTATCATGGCTGCATTTCTCTATTAATTTTCTCTTGCATCTTTACATGCTGTTGCAAACCATTTTTATTTTATCGACCATGCTTGCCCAAAGAAACCATTATCCTTGGGCACGTCGATACCATCTGTCAGCTGCACCAAGGACCAATGTTTATGTTGTTTCTGCATTGAAAAATCTGTAGTCTCTTTTTGGCTCTGGTTTATTTTCACCCATATGTTTAGACCGTAATGTTGTATCCTTATTGTTTTGATGTGGTTAAGCTTTATTCTTAATTGTTAACTGTTTGTTTGTGTTGTCATTTGTGAGCGGAGCACCAAGGCACATTCCTTGTATATGCACATACTTGGCCAATAAACTTATTCATTCATTCAACTTCTTTTGCTTCTAATTTCAAAATGGGGATGCAGTTGTCAAACTTTATTATGGGACAATTACATAATTTTCTTAAAATTGCAATGGATACCCATGCACTGAAGCGATGAAACCCAAGAGTTCAGATTATACCCCAACAGTAAACTTGGCTGTGTGACTCGGAATATTTCAAGAAAAGATGGAAACAAAATATGTCACAGGCAGAGCTGATAGGAAGGAAGATCATGTTGTTAGAAACATAGAAAATAGGTGCAGGAGGAGGCCATTCTGCCCTTCGAGCCAGCACCATCATTAATTGTGATCATGGCTGATCGTCCCCAATTAATACCCCGTGCCTGCCTTCTCCCCACATCCCTTGATTCCACTAGCCCTGAGAGCTCTATCTAACTCTTGTTCCTCAGGCAAAATCATTTCAACTTCTCAACACTTAATGTTGTAGGTAATTATTTCACTTACAATGTTTACTTGATAAAAATGAGTGTTTTCAAGCATGAAAAAGAATGGAAGACAACATGAGATAAATGTTCTTGTACAGATCATTGTAATTTGTTGAGAAGACATCTTTGCAGAAAGAAAGATTGATGAGCAGAGGGGCTGAGGCAATTAAAGAAATATGCCCTCTAACCACTTACAATGTTTGAAAAGATAAGATGGTGCCAGAATGAGGGAAGCAGCAGACAAACAGGAAGAGACTAATATTTAGACTTTAGATTTTAGAATTACAGCTTGGAAACAGGCCCTTCGGCCCACCGAGTCTGTGCCAACCAGTGATCACCTTGTACCCTAGCACTATCCGACAATTTACATTTAACAGAAGACAATTAACCTACAACCCTGTACATCTTTGGAGAGTGAGAGGAAACCGGAGCACCCGGAGAAAACTGAGCGGTCACAGGGAGAACGTACAAACTCCGTATAGACAGCACCTATAGACAGGATCTCTGGTGCTGTGAGGCAGCAATTCTGCCATTGTGCTGCCCTAAATTTGTTAGGACAATAATTTGGAGAACAAGTAGGTGATAAATTATGGTGAGAAAAGGCATAGATGGGAGAGTGATCAAGGAGAAGTATGTGTGCTCAGTGAGAGGATTTTGGCAAAGGCACTCCAAACAGAATCATAGCCTATTGGTGACAGCAATTTTTTTTCCCCATATAATAGCTCTCCGTAACACCTGGCTGAAAAGAGGAGAAAATAGGAAGAAAATAGAGGGAAGAAAATTACGTTAAAGAGTAAGAAGGGGAATTTAAAAAAAAGAAAGGCAGAAGAAGAGGTAGAAGAAGAGATTGAGTCACAGAAGCCTAAACAGAGCAAACAGTTAATGGAGGTACAAAGTGTATCAGATAATCGAATGTCAAAAAAATGAGCATGCAATGGAAAAATGGGAATGAAAGTTCACTGGTTTGCACAAGTGGGCCCACATTGACAATGTCAATTTTGATCAATGCAATCTAATAGCATAACATCCTCTCACATACTGTGTGCTACACAGCATTGGTTCAACTAAAGTACCAGCGACTCTCGAGTGTTGAGTTTCCCTAAAATGGTCCATATTGCAATTTTCTAAAATGTGAAACTGCGTCATCTGCACAACATCAGGAAACACAAGTTGAAAATAAAAATGTTGTGTTTATTTATTTATTTTCACATAAATTTCATGAAATATAATTTTTTTCCATGTCTCAAATTTTGGGCAGTGATTTCTGAATTCTATAAAGATGATTTTTTGTTCACCAACCAGCCATAATATGGTGGTTGCCTGTTTACCGATAAGAATGATGAATTGCTGCTCATGTAATAACATCCTGTAGGAGCGGGCTCATGACTCTAATAGAATCTTTAAGGGCTTAAAAGATAACCAGCACACAAACTGGTTGCACCGAACATAATTACATTAAAAACACCATCATGGTAAATCTAAACAAAATTCCAAACATTCCTAATAGAGAGTACCATAAGGTGCATCTAAATGTTGCAGAAATAAGGTGTCTCCACATAATAAACCTCTGAAAAATAGCAGTTTAGGACTGAATAGCTTGGAGGTTCTAATGAACTCTACAGCAAATGGACAATTTATTCTTGGAATAAGGCTTCCTTTGATTACTACAAACTCGTAAAAGCAAGAGGAAACATTCCAGGGTGTTTATTGTATTAAATTGTTGAATAATTCAAGTGAAAAGGAGCTACCATAATTATGTTTATTTTGTTGGTCCAAGGTCTAAATCATGTTTAGAAAACTCCTATTAGCTAATGGCACACCTATTGAATGCACATGATGATAATTACAGGAATAGACTTTTGCACCTTATTCACTCCTGGCTAATTGTTTTAAAATACCAACAGAAAAGGTTTTGTGAAACTCATACAGCAATAAAGCAGAGGATGTTTGTGGAACTTGTATCAAATAATAACAAAACATTGGAATACAGCCTGTGGTTGCCAAATTTTGGAAGCATGGAGGACTGAAGGCGGTGCAGGCAAGGATAATGGTAGAACTCTAAATTTATATTTATTTGGAAAGAAATCTGACAGGGATCTAATATTAAAACAACAGAAGTTTTCAACAGTGGAGGAAGGAACTGCAGATGCTGGTTTATACTGAAGATAGAGATAAAATGCTGGACAGAGTCTGAAGACTGGTCTTGACCCGAAATGGCACTCATTCCTTCTATCCAGAGATGCTGCCTGTCCCACTGAGTTACTCCAGCATTTTGTGTCGATAAAAGATTTCAACAGAATAGGCAGAGACAAAGAGGAAAGGGAAGAGATGGAGGAAGAGAGGGAGGAAGAGAGGGGGTAGAAAGAGAGAGGGCAAATGGAGAGAGGAGGAAAGAGAGAAGGAGAGGGGGCGGAAGGAGCTAAGGGAAAAGCAGGTAAGGGAGGAGGGGATGGATAAGGGAAGAAAGGGGAAAGAGGAGGTCAGGAGGGAGAGAGAGAGTGGAGGAAAGGGAAAGAATGAGCAGAGAGAGAGATTGTCTGGGGTAGAAAGGAGGTAATGTGTGCGAGAGGTTGGGGAAGGGAGCCAATGAGAGGAGTGAGAAAGAGAAAAATAAGAGAATTTCCACTTGCAGAGGAGGGAAAAACGAGCTCATCAACGTAAGATAGTCATCAAAAAAATCAAACAGAAAATTAAGAAGCTTCTTTCGTGAAGGAAAACTGGCGGGAATGCCTCTCTTCATTATATATTTGACGACAGAGAAGGCTATATATATTTATATATATATATATTAATATATATTATAGTTGTATATATATAGATATTAATATATATTATAGCTATATATATATATTAATGGTGAAGGGGTGGGGGGCAATATATGAGGTTCATATGGGGAAGAAGGTATCATGTTGAGAAAATTAGATTAGAAAACTGCTCTGGATTATAAACTGGTATGGTCTATCTCTGTGTTATTTCTATTTTATTCCATTCATTAGCAACAACTAAGGCTTAAATGTTCAGCTATCAATGTTTTATACAATCACTGTAATACAAAATCAATTTGGAACCTCTTCATATAAACCAACATTTACATCATCAAAGAAGTGTGTTCAATCATCCTAATTTAGGATCAAGGAGCTACGTTTGGAGATCCAAACAGGCAACCCTATTTTACGTTACACAGGACCGAAAAGGGGATATGGTATATGGATAAGAGGGGATTAGAGGGTTATGGTCTGAGTGCAGGTAGATGAGACTAGGTCAGGGAGAATGGTCGGCGTGGACTGGTAGGGCCGGACAGGCCTGTTTCCATGCTGTAGTTGTTATATGTTATATATGTTATATGAAAACAAAGACAAGAGATTGACTGCGACAAAATAAAAACTTTGGAAATATGAACACATATTATAAAGTACTGAAGTAGATAAGTTTGTGAAATATAATTACTGAGGCAAGTAAATAAATAAATATATAAATAGATGCTGCCTGACCTGCTGAGTTACTCTAGCATTTTGTGAATAAATACCTTCGATTTGTACCAGCATCTGCAGTTATTTTCTTACAAGTAAATAAATCAATGGTCTTTGATGTTTGTAGAAGAAAACAAGCAGGTCAGGGTGTAAACAAAGACAACCACATTCTGTCTGTTTTGTAAAATACCAAATTTCACTCTCCTGAAGTGCCGATAACAAAATGAATTCAATCCTGGCCATTCATAAATGTTCTGTTTCATTAATTGCTCTGTTTGTGGACTACCCAATGAAAATCCAAGTGTGTAGGAAGGAACTGCAGATGCTAGTTTACACCAAAGATGGACCCAAAATGCTGGAGTAAATCAGCGAAACAGGCAGCATCTCTGGATAGAAGGAATAGGTGATGTTTTGGGTCAAAACCCTTCTTCAGACTGATAGTCAGGGAAGATGGAGATACAGAGATAAGGAAGTGTAAGGAGTGAGAACGAGACATCATAGGGGATGCAGTTCAAGGAAAATGTTGAATAGATCATTGTTAGTTAAGACAAGGTGACAACAAAGTATACAGAGGCAAGATCAACCAACTGCCTGTTTAAGCCTTTCTCTAGAGAGGGCGTGGGGGTGGATGGCTGCATGGAATGGAAGTGTGGGGGAATTATGATGTTACGTAATCTTGCCAGTTTAGTTTAGAGATACAGTGTGGAAACGTGCCCTTCAGCCCACCGAGTCCGTACCGACCAGCAATCCCCACACATTAACATTATCTTGCACACGCTATGGACAACTTTATATTTACATGAAGCCAATTAACCTACAAACCTTTATGTCTTTGGAGTGTGGGGGGAAACCGAAGATCTTGCACGGTGGCCCAGCGTTAGAGTTGCTGCCTTACAGCGAATGCAGCGCCGGAGACTCAGTTTCGATCCTGACTACGGGCGCTGTCTGTACGGAGTTTGTACGTTCTCCCCGTGACTTGCGTGGGTTTTCTCCGAGATCTTCGGTTTCCTCCCACACTCCAAAGACGTACAGGTATGTAGGTTGATTGACTGGGCAAATGTAAAAATTGTCCCTAGTATGTGTAGGATAGTGTTAATGTGCGGGGATCGCTCGGCGGGCCAAAGGGCCTGTTTCTGCGCTGTATCTCTAAATCTAAATCTAAAATCTAAAAATCTCAGAGAAAACCCACATGGTCATGTGGAGAACACACAAACTCCATGCAGGCAGCACTTGTAGTCGGGATTGAGCCTGCATCTCTGGCACTGCAATCGCTGTAAGGCACCAACTCTGCTGCTGTGCCACCGTGCAACCCTAGGTGATAACAAACAAGTTGATTTGTTTTACTTTTATTGTCAAGGAAGTCTATCTTATCAGTGGTTCACTTGGCAGCACAACCTTCCCTTTGAGACAAAAGTTTGAGTTTAGTTTCCACTCCAGAGACTGCAACACAAAACATCTTGGCAGTCCTGGAGCAGTGTTACCCTATTGCAAGTGAAATCCTTTGAATGAGCTGTTAACCCAAACCCCTGTCTGTTCTCTTGGAAAGATACTAAAAATTCCATGATGTTTGTTTGGGAAAGACCGACTGAGTTATTCCTGGTATTTCAACTAATATGTATCCCACAGACAGGGACTAAAACATCATTGTGTGTGATCTTGCTTTACATTAAAGATCCAACTTCAAAAAGTCTGAAGAAGGGTCTCAACCCGAAACGTCACCCATTCCTTCTCTCCAGAGATGCTGCCTGTCCCGCTGTTACTCCAGCTTTTTGTGTCTATCTTCAAAAATACTTGTGCGAGGATGTCATCAAAGGATCTATGTAATTGTCAGACTTCCTTTCCTCAATAAAAACCCCCAAAACTCATGAAAAATGGGATGCAGTCTTTCAAATTGTTATCACCTAGTCACATCATTGCATTGAACCATTTCATTGTCATGTTCTTCATATTCACGATCTGGAGATCATCCGCAGATTTCAACCATTGAGAGACAAAACTCTATTGTTTCTGTTTCAAAACAGGTTTTACCCCCAATGAAAGACATAAGAAACAGCAGACTGCTTTTGTCTCCAATCCATTTGTACAATTTTGTTTATTTCAGTTATTGCACGGAGAATGCACATTTGATGCCCCTACTGATGCTAATAGGTTACAACACAAAGGAAGTGTTTGGAAATGATATTGACCCAGGGTTAAATGGTACTTGTTTGCCTGCCATTTTAATTGACTTATTGACCCATGAAAATAAAGTTAATCTATTTGATACAAATTGCATTGATACTTCATTGGCAGGCCAACTTGTTCTGAATGAACTTATTATACAGCTTCATTTTAACACAAATGTCAACTCTGTGTACTCAAATTAATCAACTTTATGCATTTACAATATTTCAAATAAATGCTGCATTGGTCAGTGCTTCATTATAAGCCAAAACATATAGTTGTATAATTTAATTATGGCCCAAATAAGTGTCTCGACTTAGATACAAATCAGGAGTTGTTAAAATTCATTAGATTTTTTAAAAGCATTCTTCAAATGAGTTATAATATTACAGCAACTGCAAACACAATGCTGTATTTTTATAAAGACTCTGGCTGAGGGCAGGATTCTTAAACTCGTAATATCCATGTATGTTTGAATTTAAATTGTTATATTGTACCAATATAACAACTTTCCTTTGATTTTCATAAACTGCCTTAACACACTACTATTTCTCTCACTTCCATGGTAACATGAAGTGCTTTCTGAAGATTGACCGACATGTCTGTGCAAAATGACAGACATTACTCTTGAATTTCTTGAGGCTTGCACTGCATCAACATTTTATAAGTAGAAGTTGTGGGAGTGGACCAATTCCTCATTCATTCAGCATCAATATCTTGTTCCCCCCCCAACCCCAGATATCATATTCCTTGATGATATCAGAGTTTGAAATCCTCAGCCAAGAATCGACCTGCATCACAAGGGCTCCAAGGCAGGTATATCTTTCTTTAGGTATGGAAACCAACACTGCTAACACTATCCTCAAGTTTAATCTCACAAAAGATCTGAGAAATCTCATCAAATCCTAATTGTTCTGTAATCCGTTGTATTTGGAAGCAATATTCAATATCCTGGCATTCATAACACACCGCCTGATAACCAAACGCCTCTCTATCATCTACAAGGTGCAATTCAGGAATGGAATGGATTGTTCTCAACTATCCTGGATGAGTGAAGTTCAAGACTCACCGTCCTCACACATGGCTCAATAATCCCAGATTTGTCAGGCTGAGGACGCAGCATCTACCCCACTGACTGCTCTCCAAAAGAACAGCAGAGATAAATATTGTAATTCTGTATGCTATATCAAGCTTGCTAAATAAAAGTCGCTTGGATATTTTACAATGTGACACTGGTGGACAGAGCAAAGGGACATTATTACAGTACTGACTGTAGATCTTTTAGTCAGAGGGTGGTGAATCTGTGGAATTCTTTGCCGCAGAGGGCTGTGGAGGCCGTCAATGGAATTTTTTAAGGCAGAGATAGATAGATTCTTGATTAGCACGGGTGTCAGTGGTTTATGGGAAGACAGAAGAATGGGATTAGGAGGGAGAGTTAGATCAGCCATGATTAAATGGCAGAGTAGACTTGATGGGCTGAATGGCCCAATTCTGTTCCTATCACTTATAATCTTATGAAATCATCAATCTGAAGCATTACATCTATCTCTGCAGATGATGCCTGAACTACTGAGCATTTTTAGTGTTTTCTGTTTATACCTCAGATTTGCAGCATCTACAGTTTTTTTTAAACTTTCTGAGAAATCAGAACACAGCTTGTTTCAAAAAGGCAACATCACCACCGGGTATTTTTATGACTGCCCTGGCTGATTGAAGTAGAGTGAATATTTCTGAAGGTCGTTGTGACACAATGCGCACATTATTTCTCATGCTGCTTTATACAGACAAAAACTAAATGATGTCAATCCCCGAATCTGTAAAATTTTCACTTGTTTCAACTGCTGTGAGCATTGATTCTAAGGTGGGATTTGGATGCCAGTTAGGTTAAATTGAAGCATTTTCAACATCTGCAGTTCCGTAGTTTCAGAAGGTAAGGATACTGAACTCAGTCATCAGCCCTCTGGCATATTCCTCCTCCCAATTAGATGACATCTAATAGAGTACCATTTATTTAATTTTCATTCAGAATCTTCTCCAGATTTTATCTTTCAGCAATTTATAGTTGGCAATTACAGTATATATACATATACATATATACACACATATATATACACACACATACACATACATACATACATACACACACACATATATATATATATATATATATATATATATATATGTATATATAAAGTAAAACTGTCATTTGTTTGTTCCTGAACTACAGCCAAAACAGTACACGATAGCGTGACAATTTTAGGCCCACCTTACTCACCATCATCCCTTTGGTGCTAATGGAAGAAGTTTCATTGAAATCGGTTATTCCCATTTTAAAGTTTAAATCTATCTCCTAGGGAGGGAGGGGGGGAAATGAGGGAGGGGGGGTGGAGGGAGGATAAGGGGGTTGTGGGGGATGGAGTGGGGGGAGGAGGGGGAGGGGAAGGGGGGGAGGGGAAGGGGGGAGGGGAAGGGGGGAAGGGGGAAGGGGGGAGGGGAGGGTGGAGGGTGGAGGGGTGGGGGGAGGGGGAGGGGAGAGGGGGAGGGGAGGGGAGAGGAGGAGGGGGAGGAGGGATGGGGGAAGGGATGAGGGAGGGGGAGGGGGGTGGAAGGAGGGAGGGAGGGAGGGGGAGGACGGGAGGGAGGGTGGAGGAGGGGAGGGTGGAGGAGGGGAGGGAGGGGGAGGAGGGGAGGGAGGGAGGACGGGAGGAGATGAACAGCAGAGAATGATGTCATAGCAACAGTTAAACCCCCTGCAGTAGTACATTCCTTATCCTCACCAGACTCTGGGGAAAGCTGCAATTTCTGATTGCAACTGACTCTTCTATATTGATGGCCTCTAGAAAAGCCTTTGTTCGCTCTGTGTCAAGACCTTGCAAGGGAGGGAGGAAGAAAAGGAGAAAGATGGAGCAGGAAAAGAAGATGAAAATTTGTGTATTTATATCACCCCTTTTCTAGTCGAGTTGCCAAAGGATGTTAATGGGAATGAAGTGCAGCCATGGTTATCTTGCAGAGAACACAGAATCTAATCTGTGCACTGCAGATTCCCAAAACTGTACAGTGAGACACATGGGATAATCTGTTGTGAAATGGTGGTTGGTGATAAATATTGGTCATGCTAAGAAAGATATTTTCCACACTTGTTGACAACAGTTCCACAAGATATTTTATAGCCAACAGAATGTTGATGGAGCAATGGTGTAACATCTTAATTGATAGAAATAAATAAAATAAATCCTCACCTTCTCCATCATGGTCTGGTTTGGCTCAGCCACCAAGCACGACATCCAGAGGCTGCAACGGATCGTTCACACTGCTGAGAAGATTGTTGGCTGCAACCTTCCCCCCCATTGACGAACTGTACACTGCAAGGGCCAGGAAGCGAGCGGGCAGGATCATCTCTGACCCCTCTCACCCTGGCCACAAACTCTTCGAAGCACTTCCTTCTGGAAGGTGACTCCCGACTGTCAAAGCAGCCACAGCCAGACATAAAAACAGCTTTTTTTCCCACGAGTGATAGTTCTACTCAATAACCAAAGTCTGTAGTCTCTTTTTTGCTTTGGTTTATTTTCACCCACATGTTTAGACCGTAATGGTGCATACTTATTGTTTTGATGTGTCTATGCTTTATTCTTAATTGTTAACTGTATGTTTGTGTTGTCATTTGTGAGCGGAGCACCAAGGCACATTCCTTGTATCTGCATACTTGGCCAATAAACTTATTCATTCATTCATTCATTCAATACATGGGTATCACTTACCTACATATAATATTTATGTTACACCAACATTAAGCGATGGTGCTGGTGTAAATAAGAAACAGTCCAATTTTTTCACATAATGTTCAATAGTTTTACAATCAATACCGTCAACATCTGGGGATTGATCATTGAAAATTAGCTTAACTGTCTACATAGATGCTGTGGTAGAAAAGTACAGAGGCCAAGAATCATGTAACTAGTGACACACTTCTTGGCACCCGCAGCCCTGTAACCATCTACATAGTATAAATCAGGTCTGTGACAGAATATTCTCCACATGTAAGAGTGAATGCAACTCCAAGAACATTCTTAGAAGGTAAAAACATTGCACTAGTTTGGCAATCAATCCATTCATTTATCCAAAAGCAAAATAATACTGATCTTGGAAATCTGAATTAAAACAGAATACTTGGGAACAAACAGCAGATCAAGCTGTCGGTGTTGAAAGAGAAACAATTAATGTCACTGATATTTCATTCGCCATATTAACTGTTTACCAGTCCAGCACTGACAAACCATGGCTACAGATATGTATAATCTACAAAATGTACTGCAGCAATTTGAAAAGGTCTCTTCAGGAAACATGAAGCAGGGAACATGTTCCCAATGTTGGGGGAGTCCAGAACAAGGGGCCACAGTTTAAGAATAAGGGGTAAGCCATTTAGAATTGAGATGAGGAAAAACTTTTTCAGTCAGAGAGTTGTGAATCTGTGGAATTCTCTGCCTCAGAAGGCAGTGGAGGCCAATTCTCTGAATGCATTCAAGAGAGAGCTGGATAGAGCTATTAAGGATAGCGGAGTCAGGGGGTATGGGGAGAAGGCAGGAACGGGGTACTGATTGAGAATGATCAGCCATGATCACATTGAATGGCGGTGCGGGCTCGAAGGGCCAAATGGCCTCCTCCTGCACCTATTGTCTATTGTCTATTGTCTATCAGCACCTCCCGAACTCAGACCTCTATCACTTGGAAGATTAAAGGCATCAGGATCTTGAGTGGATTACTTCCTTCAAGGTCACTCCAAGTCACATATTGTATTGACTTGCAATTGAACCTCTCAATCAGTATTGGATTGGAGATCTGGAGCTCTCCAGTTCAGTTTAGTTTAGTTTATCATTGCACATATACCCAGATCAAGTGAAAAGCTTTGCTTTGAGTGCTATCTAACAACATTAGCATTTGAGGAGCATTTGAAAGCACTGGGCCTCTACTCGCTGGAGTTTAGAAGGTTAAGTGGGGACCTCATTGAAACTTACAGAATAGTAAAAGGCATAGATAGAGGGAACGTGAAAAGGATTTTTCCACTGGTGGGAGAGTCTAGGACCAGAGGTCATAATGTCAGAATTAAAGGGCGCTCTTTTTGAAAGGAGGTGAGGAGGAACTTCTCTCGTCAGAGGGTAGTTAATTTGTAGAACTCATTGCCACAGAGGGCTGTGGAGGCCAAGTCAGTGGCTATTTTAAAGGCAGAGTTAGGCAAATTATTGATTAGAATGGGTGTCAAGGGTTATGGGAAGGTAAATGGGATTAGGAGGCAGAGATCGGTCATGATTGAATGGCGGAGTAGACTCGATGGGCTGAATGGCCTATTTTTACTCCGATAACGTGAATATTATGGGAAAATACTAATCAGATGGACTAAGGATTTGGGGGAAGGCATTCAGAGATGTCCAATAAGTGTTAGCCTTGTTAATGTTCCCCACATCCCTTGAATAATTGATTTAATAAAACGAGTATTAAAAATGTTGCCAGGTGTTGTGGCAAGATTAATGACACTGCACGTCATTCTGATGATTCGTCGAAAGTTATATGATGCAGATTGTTTGGATGGGTTTTGTTTCTGCGGTGAGAATAATGAAATAAATTAGAAGGCAGCCATCCGACAGCATCAGAAATCAAATACTGAAGCAGTTTACGACCACAATCCGAGTACTGAAATGAGATCACAACCTTGAAATTACTCTCGTGTTTCCACATTTTTTAATATATCATTTATACATGGAGTTTGCGGGCAAATTAATTTTGCTTTTTTTTTTCTAGCATTGGACTGTGAAATAGCAAGGCATTGCCCAACATGTTGTTTTAGTTCCCCACAGATAACATCTTCACCAAATAATTAATAAATCTATCACAAATAATTGAATGACAAGAGTCCATTTTACCACAGACGACAAGAAACTATTTTATTATGGACTCCACAAACTTAATCCACAATAGTTTTGCACAGGTATTGGCAAATACTTGGGGTAATTAAGAAACATGTAGTATATTTATCATTCATCTTCATAACTCCTTTATTCAATCTCATCTATCTCCTCTAGTTCACGTTTGCCAATATGGCAAAACTTCCATCTCTAAGCCACAAGGTTGATGCTTCAAATTTTTGCACAATACATTCAATCTTAGTTGACAATAAAGTATAGTGCCAAGGGAATGTTGAATAGTCTATGGATGAGAAATCTGAAATAAAAACAGAAAATGCTGGAAATGCACAGATCATGAGGTCTGAAGAAGGGTCTCGACCCAAAACGTCGCCCATTCCTTCTCTCCAGAGAAGCTGCCTATCCTGCTGAGTTACTCCAGCATTTTGTCTCTATCTTCGATTTAAACCAACATCTGCAGTTATTTCTTACACAGAAGATCATGAGGTATCTGTAGAAATAGTGTCAATGGAACTGTTTTCCATTCGAGATGCCCCAAGATAAGTTTTACTGGCAAGTTTTCAAATGTCTATCCCTCAACTCACACCTAAAAAAGAACAGATGGACATTACTAATGTCCGTGAGAGCAGTTGTGTGTAAATCAGAGTGGTACAGCACAGAAATAGAACCGCCAGCTCATCACATCATGCCAATCTTTTTGACATCTACATTCATCCCATTTGTCTGCATTAGGATCAGATCCTTCCATTTAAGTGTACTGCTTGTATCAGATACCTCCTCCTTTCAACACATACCATATATCAACACTCTATGTAAAAAAAAATGTATTCCTCAGATACCCTTTAAAACTCATTCCTCTCCTTATACCTCTGCCCTTTTGTTTTTGATATCCCTGCCATGGGAAAAAGATTTTGCATTTCTCTTATATCTTATATTGATTTTTTTAAAGAGATACAGCATGAAAACAGGCCCTTCAGCCCACTGAGTCAGTGTCTACTAACATTGGTCAGCACGGACTCAGTAGGCTGAAGGGCCTGTTTACATTATCTGAGATGTAATATAAATTCCCATCTCTAATGTTCTATCCCCCAACCTATAAAGGCAAGCATGTCAAATGCCTTCTTTAACATCCTATCGTCCTGTGTTTGCCACTTTCAAGGAACCATGGATTTGGGCCCTAACTGTCTCCAACAACATTTTTTGGTGTCTTACCATTTACTGAATATGTCCCACCCCTCTTTGACTTCTCAAAATGCATCACTTCACGCTTGCTAGGATTAAATACAATCTACCTATGTTCTGTCTTACTTTCCACCTTATCTATATCCTGAAGTAGCTTTAGACAATCTTCCTTTATCCACTACTGCCAATTTAGTGATATTTGCAAATTTACCAATCATACCTTCAATATTCACATCCAAGCCATTAATAAGTATCACAAACAGCAACGGTTCCAGCACTGATCCTAGCAGTACATCACAGCATTAGTTTGGTTTAGTTTAAAGATACAGAATGGAGAAAAAAAGCTCCTTCGGCTCACTGAGTCCATGCCAACCATTGATCACACATTGACACTAGCTCTATGTTACCCCACTATTGCATCCATTCCATACACAATAGTGCCAATTTACTGAGGCCAATTAACCTCTGGAACACCTGCAGCTAACCTGCTGCAACAGGGAGAATGAGTCACAGATTTTCAGTCAAAAAAAAATCCTTTTCTCTCCACCCTCTATCTCCTATCACCTAGCCGTTTTTTAATCATTTAACCAGTTTACCAACTTCATGCAGCATTTCCAAAATGATAAACATGGTTTTATTTCAATGCAAACTAATTTAGGGAAAGTCGGGATTTGTTTCTGGAAAGAACAGGGAAAAGAGGTATAAGAAAATAACTGCAGATGCTGGTACAAATCGATTTATTCACAAAATGCTGGAGTAACTCAGCAGGTCAGGCAGCATCTCGGGAGAGAAGGAATGGGTGACGTTTCGGGTCGAGACCCTTCTTCAGACTGATGTCGGGGGTGGGACAAAGGAAGGATATAGGTGGAGACAGGAAGATAGAGGGAGATCTGGGAAGGAGGAGGGGAAGGGAGGGACAGAGGAGCTATCTGAAGTTGGAGAAGTCGACGTTCATACCACCGGGCCGCAAACTGCCCAGGCGAAATATGAGGTGCTGCTCCTCCAATTTCCGGTGGGCCTCACTATGGCACTGGAGGAGGCCCATGACAGAGAGGTCAGACTGGGAATGGGAGGGGGAGTTGAAGTGCTGGGCCACCGGGAGATCAGTTGCGTTAATGCGGACCGAGCGCAGGTGTTCAGCGAAGCGATCGCCGAGCCTGCGCTTGGTTTCGCCGATATAAATAAGCTGACATCTAGAGCAGCGGATGCAATAGATGAGGTTGGAGGAGGTGCAGGTGAACCTCTGTCTCACCTGGAAAGACTGTTTGGGTCCTTTGATGGAGTTGAGGGGGGAGGTGAAGGGACAGGTGTTGCATCTCGTGCGGTTGCAAGGGAAAGTGCCCGGGGTTAGGGTGGTTTGGGTAGGAAGGGACGAGTGGACCAGGGAGTTGCGGAGGGAACGGTCTCTGCGGAACGCAGAGAGGGGAGGGGATGGGAAGATATGGCCAGTGGTGGGGTCCTGTTGTAGGTGACGGAAATGTTGGTGGATGATATGTTGGATCCGCTGGCTGGTGGGGTGGGAAAAGAGGTTATTTGATCAGTGGTGTTGATTATTACAATGGGACAGATTAATTCCACTGCTTAGCTAATAAATAAAGCTGCGAAATTAAGAAAATTAATACAATGAGCTAATGCAGTTTTATAAAGCATTGAATAGGTAGGAAAAAAATGTCCTTAAATGAATACGTAATGAAGGAGAAAAAAGCTTGTCCATTACAGCTGCACTCTATTTGCTAAACTACTTGTGGATGTGACCATGACTTTCTCGATCACAATATCTGAAACACCTTCCGAAAGTCTTTCAATTTGTCTCCCTTTACATGAAAGACCTTTCAATATCTGCCTATATTACCAAGGTTTGCAGCAACCTCCTTAGTTGCTTCAGTGATAACTTCACAGACGGATCAGTTCCTGTGAAATGCCAAGGGATGTTTTGCAATGTTACGTTAATGGAGCTACTCAATGAAGTAGTGCGCTCACAAGAACTGATGTTGCAAGCATTGTATTGCTTGTATGATAAAAATAAAACTGCCATAGGTCAGCTCGTGGAGAAAACATCCACTGCTTCTCTTCATAACATAACCTTGTTATGTAAGTGTCTGTGGATGTATTAGAGAAACACGCAAACACAAAACTGTTGCTCCTGGAATAGCTTTTAGAATATTATCGCAGACCATAGCACTGGATCATTGAGTGCTGTTAGAGAATAATATGGAAGCTAATTTAGAAGAGATAATTTGAGTTTAATTGAACCACAGAGGATGTAGTGCCTGAAGTATGCCACATTGGGGCAGGAGTCATGCATCCTTTGCTGTTAATAGATTTGTGCGTGAGTTTCCATAATGTGAACAAAGCTAAATTTTTATGTTGCATGTGCAATATCAATAAAGAGTGGATAATAGAAATCAACAAATTATATAACAAGCAATGCGCAATAAATTGGTTGAAGTTGTAAGGACAACTATATCAACAGAGGAAAAGCTACTTCAGTGCTAAAGTATGATAATTATGCAATTTTTTAAAAAAGATGATAAAGGAAGTTGATTTTCAGATAATGATGCAAAATACTTAATGTTTCTAAATGCCTCTGGGGCAAGTATACATTAAAAACCAATTTGAAACAAAACAATAAAGCAAATCAGATAAACAATTTTTATTTTCCCAATTTATTTATTGTTAAGGATCCAGGCATCTCTGGCAAGGCCAGCATTTATTTCCCATCCTCAACTGCCCTTGAGAAGGTGATGGTGAATCACCTTGAAATGCTGTGTATCTTGCGGTTAAGGTGCTTCCACAATACGGCTGTGGAGGGGGTTTCAGAACTTGGACCCAGTACTTATGAAGGAGCTGTGATAGATTTTTAAATCAATTTGGTGCAGAACCTAGAGAGAAAAGTGCCAGTGGATGATTGCACATGCTTTCTGCCTCTTTTAGAAACATAGAAAATAGGTGCAGGAGTAGGCCATTCGGCCCTTCGAGCCTGCACCGCCATTCAATATGATCATGGCTGATCATCCAACTCAGTATCCCGTACCTGCCTTCTCTCCATACCCCCTGATCCCTTTAGCCACAAGGGCCACATCTAACTCCCTCTTAAATATAGCCAATGAACTGGCCTCAACTACCTTCTGTGGCAGAGAATTCCACAGATTCACCACTCTGTGTCTGAAAAAAAACATTCTCATCTCGGTCCTAAAAGACTTCCCCCTTATCCTTAAACTGTGACCCCTTGTTCTGGACTTCCCCAACATCGGGAACAATCTTCCTGCATCTAGCCTGTCCAACCCCTTAAGAATTTTGTAAGTTTCTATAAGATCCCCCCTCAATCTTCTAAATTCCAGTGAGTACAAGCCGAGTCTATCCAGTCTTTCTTCATATGAAAGTCCTGCCATCCCAGGATTTTCTTCTTGTTGGTAAAGGATATGGGTTTGGGAGGTAAAGCTTGGTACCTGGTACACATTGCAGCCAACATGGACGAATTGCCAATTTTCCAAACTACTTTGTTGTGACATCTTGCACTATTTTTCGCCTCTGCACTGTAGCTTTAACACTGTATTTTGCAAATGTTGAAGAAGATTCTTGACCTAAAACCTTGCATACCCATGTTCTCAAATGATGCTGCCCAACACGTTGAGTTACTCCAAAGGTTCCCTCTTGATGTCCATTATCATCGCTGCCACCAAAGGCTGTTTAACATCACAATATTGCTCCACATTTTCTACTACATGTTTCACTACTATTTTTGGAGTTGTACATAGGAATTCCAAGCCCCAGTCTCCAGCTTCCCACTGACTCTGGTACTGGAACTGGAACTCCAGATTCTGGGATTGTTTTATTTTTCCCTGAATATTAAATATTTAGTGGAAACCTATTGATAGAGTAAAGGACCTTCATCAAGATGGCAAAACGATGGTAAAAGAGTAACATTTGAATATTAAATATTTAGTGGAAACCTATTGATAGAATAAAGGACCTTCACCAAGATGGCAAAAAGATGGTAATAGAGTTACATTGATAGAAGCACAGGGGTGGGGGGAAGGGAGCACAGTTTTGCCCAGAGGAAGTAGGTGTCTAAAACTAATGAACTGAATGGGTGGTAGAAGCTGAAACCCTTATTGCATTGAGAAGTGACCTGGAAGTGCACTTGATGCCCTCTTTCTGCAAAGGCTATGATACCTTTTCTAGGAGGTATGAATAGATTTGAGAGGTTATTTTTCAACATGCACAGACACAATAGTCAGAATGACCCTCTTCTGGGTCGTAGACAGTGTCAATTAATCAACTGGGAAAACCAGAAGCCAATGGAGTTCAGTGTGGTGAAGCATGATGCCAGATGCTCTGGACTTATGTAACTCATCTCTTTCTGATAGGTGACAAACCATGGTAGAGGGGAATGAATGATACTTTATTGTCACATGTACCTAGGATACCTAGTGCGGCATGGTGGCGCAGCGGTAGAGTTGCTGCCATACAGCGAATGCAGCGCCGGAGACTCAGGTTCGATCCTGACTACGTGCGCCGTCTGTACGGAGTTTGTACGTTCTCCCCGTGACCTGCGTGGGTTTTCTCCGAGATCTTTGGTTTCCTCCCACACTCCAAAGACGTACAGGTATGTAGGTTAATTGGCTGGGCAAATGTTTAAAAAAAATTGTCCCTAGTGTGTGTAGGATAGTGTTAATGTGCGGGGATCGCTGGGAGGCGCGTACCCGGTGGGCCGAAGGGCCTGTTTCCGTGCCGTATCTCTAAATCTAAATAAAATCTAAATGTACCTAGGTACAGTGGATTCCTTTGTTTTGCACACAACCTGGGCAGTACACGTGTCACCACGTGTTGGCGCTGACAAAGTTAGAAAAGTACCGAACAGTCCTATCTACAGCCTGCCGCCGCATGTGGCAGCAGCTCCTCTGACCCAACAGTTCTCCCTTCATTCTCAGTGCCCCCCTGCCAGGTCCATGCATTGTTGGTGAATGTGTACACGTTCCACTGAAAGCAAGTGGACAGGTACAAAATGCATTATGAAAGTTTGATATTATAAGAAAGCATCTATAAGGTGCTTGTATTTACTGCTCTTTTCTGTTCTGGTCATCACATGGTTTCAACAATATATTAGGCATGTTCTCACAGATTCTTTAGATATTATTGGGTCAGACTGCATGAAATTGGCTTGTAGCTTATGGATAGAAAACTCAGGCATTTTCTGTTCAATAATAAGGTTAAAATAATAAAATAATTGAGTAACGGGCAAGTATTTCTCATGGAGAGATGAAGAACAAGTTAGCATAAAATTAGAATTCTGGAATGAAATAATGTGTGATCACAAAAATGGCCACAGAATCAATGCTTAGCCACAAAATGACTGTGGATATTTGTACAAGTCAAGTCAAGTCAATTTTATTTGTATAGCACATTTAAAAACAACTCACGTTGACCAAAGTGCTGTACATCAGTTCAGGTACTAAGAAAACGAACATACAATGGCACACAGACAATAACAGCACATACATAAACAGTTTACAGCGCCCCCTCAGAGGGCCTCAAACGCTAGGGAGTAGAAATAGGTTTTGAGCCTGGACTTAAAGGAGTCGATGGAGAGGGCAGTTCTGATGGGGAGAAGGATGCTGTTCCACAGTTTCGGAGCTGCCAAATGAAACTACCAACATAGTAGTCATCAGCTTTATGTGTGTTATGTAAAATAGTAAAGATATGGGTGAAATGTGGGCAAATTAGGTCATGCATCCATCAGACATGATTTCTTTGAATGGTGGAACATATTTAAAGTATTAATTGACTTGTTCAAACCTCTGATGATACAAAATGTGAGAATGGTCCAAGATTCATCAGCAACAAGTTGAGCACTAAATTTCAATATTTTGTCTTCAGTTTAGTACAAATATCTTCCTACTTTCTGAATGCATTGTGGTTTGTGGCTGGAAATTGATTAACCTCAAAGGTTCGAGTGCAAGATTTGCACCAATGATCATCTTTTGTAATGTATTAATGCTGAATTATCTAAGATGCTACCTTATTCTTCACAGAAGGCAGAAGCAATTTCTTTCTCTCCCAATTTTCCAATGCTTCTCCTTTTTTTTTCTTTTGGTAACATTTGTTGCCCATCCCTGATTACTCTCAAGTAGGCGATGGTCAGCCACTTCATAAACCTTTGTAGTCCAAGTAATGAAGTATGTTGGAAGATCTTGACCACTGGCAGTGATCAACAAGGCAGAACAAGGAATGTTTTACCTTCCAATTATAAAGAAAGATGACTATGGTCTTTACTTTCTGATTCAAACTGTGCTTGATCAACACATGTCTTTTTGAAGCCAAACCACAGAAATATTTGTTTCTCCCCACACTCTTTTATATGGCAATTTAATAATTAAATCTGCAGCAGATATTTTGGACCACCAGAACACTAACTGGTAACCAACACAGGAATAATGATGGTTACAAGATTGTGTTCTGGTCTAATCAGCCTGCCCCACCAATTTGTACTATCCGTATACAGGGGAATAACCACTCCTTCATCCTCACAAAACAATGTGGCGTGACACCATGAGAGGGAGAAAGACAAATGATCAAAGATACAAATCCTTGTTTTTGAGGACTCAATACACTTGCCATGTACCATTAGTAATCAGATCTTTAACGCAGTTGCAAATATATGTCGGTGCTAAAATGCATGTTCTGTGCAAGGATAATTCCATTCCAGTTATCCAGTTGCCAATCTCTTCTTAGTGAATGGTAATACCTCACCAAGCTATTGAAATTATACATGACCCATAGGAAATATAATTGCCTCATGCATTTGTAGTGTACACATGGATCCATGCTTTAGGTTACAGAACTGTTGAGCAATTGGGAACCTATGTTTTTGCTTACAACTTATTTTAGGTGAATAGGTATCAGCAAAGATGCCGTGACTCCAATTTAATCTACCCCAATCCTAATGTATTGAAGAAGTCACTGGATACTTGAATTGAAATTTGTCATTCAGACATGGTTGAATTTGAAATCACTGTTTGCAGGTTTTAATACTGAAATAATCCTGCAGCATTACCTCCATCATCATAAGGCTATCCACTTGGACATAGCTTCTAAAGATTAGTTACCCAGAATATTTTGGAGATGCACGAGGGTTAATACCCTGCCAGTGTACTTCTCAAATTTGACACGTCATGTTAGACTACAGCTTCAATGGAATTAGCTGCCATCTGGTACTTCACTCACTGAGGAAATCAAAGCCTTCTTTAACCTCACGTAGCTAGAGAAATCAAATTATTTTTAAAATCTATATTGCACACATCACTAGCACGAAGTGCTGGAAGAACTCAACGAGACAGGCAACTGTCTATGGAGAGAATGGACTGAAGACATTTCAGGTTGTGACTCTTCTGCAGCCTGCTAGGCAAACTAAAGGATGTCTGAAGAAAGGTCTCGATCCAAAATGTGGCCTATCCATTCTCTCCACAGGATGTTGCCCACTGAGTATCTCCAGCACTTTGTGTTTTGCTCAAAAGATTGCAAAATCTGCAATATCGTATGTCTCCATTTTACTTACACACATCACCAGTTTCCTGCCAAGCGATGTAGGCTCATTTTGGCAATGTATTTTACCATGTAGGAAGTAGATATCATGTCCAAACTGCATCCACTCACTGCCACCCATTTCTTTAATGACAATCATTAATGAATGGTGATCACAATAGTGGAGAAACAGCTATTTGTCCCCTGGCCGGTACTTAGGCACAATGGTAGAGCTGCTGCCTTACAGTGCCTGACATCCGGGTTCGATGCTGACTACGTGTGCTGTCTATATGGAGTTTGCACATTCTCCCTGTGACCGTGTGGGTTTTCTCCGGAGGCTCCAGTTTCCTCCCACTTTCCAAAGATGTGCTGGTTTATACAATACAATACACAATAGGTGCAGGAGTAGGCCATTTGGCCCTTCGAGCCATATCCCTTGACTCCGCTATCTTTAAGAGCTCAATCTAGCTCTCTCTTGAAAGCATCCAGAGAATTGGCCTCCACTGCCTTCTGAGGCAGAGAATTCCACAGATTTACAACTCTCTGACTGAAAAAGTTTTTCCTCATCTCCGTTCTAAATGGCCTACCCCTTATTCTTAAACTGTGGCCCCTGTAGGTTAGTGTGTAGGTTAATGGCTTCTGAAAATTGTCACTAGCCTGTAGGATAGAACTTGTGTATGGGTGATTGATGGCCGGCCTGGACTCAGTGGGCCGAAGGACCTGTTTCCATGCTGTATCTCTAAACTAAACTAAAATTTCCAAATCTGTGCACCTCATCACTAGAACAAGCGAGCGCAAAGCCATTAGATGAACATATTTCTCCAATATTGATGGCATTATTATTCTGCAGAATACTCATTCTGCTTTGGTTGCACAAAGACAGCAAAAGTATTCATGTAATTGTAAGTAATAAGAATGCTGCTGACAAATATAATTATAAAATAAAGGCATTTGTTGATACAGGTAAACCTAATGATTGAAAAATTATTTTCATTAAAAAAAGATATTTCTCTCTGCCAATCCTACACCTTTGCACTAACCAGGGACTTTGTCAGTTTACAGAACACCTTGAATGATAATTGCAAGAGCAACAGAAATGTTTTTTGGAACATGCACATTTGGTAAAATGCCAAAAATGATTCCGTGATAGGAAACCTGATCTCTGCAGCCCTTGTGTATATGGCTGTGCCTCTAAGTATTCTCTAGAAAC
Organism: Rhinoraja longicauda; assembly: GCF_053455715.1. Classification (NCBI taxonomy): domain Eukaryota; kingdom Metazoa; phylum Chordata; class Chondrichthyes; order Rajiformes; family Arhynchobatidae; genus Rhinoraja; species Rhinoraja longicauda. The sequence continues at coordinate 22,597,876 of NC_135955.1, read as the reverse complement.
ACCATTAATCCCTTTGAGCCCATTGTTTGACTGCATAAACTAAATGCTTATCAAGGGGATGAGAAAGGTTTGAAAACCTGTTACAGATAATGAAAGACTTTGCATGGTGGGCAGACTATGATGCAACAATTGCCAAGACCACCACATATGTAAGTATATGTGTAACCAAAGTCACTAATCACACATGTTATACATCTTGCACACTTTGCCAGGTGACTCTGTGCATCATGGACAAATGCACTAACACGAATGAAGTTGGAATATAAATAACTACTTAATAAATAACTGGGCAGCACGGTAGCACAGTGGCAGAGTTGTTACCTTACAGCTCCGGGGACCCCGGTTCGATACTGACCACGGACTGTATTGTCTGTACGTAGTTTGTAGGTTCTCCATGGGTTTTCCCTGGGAACACCGGTTTCCTCCCACGCTCCAAAGATGTACAGGTTTGTAGCTTAAGATAGACATGAAATGTTGGAGTGACTCAGTGGGACCGGCAGCATCTCTGGAGAGAAGGAATGGGTGACGTTTCGGGTCGAGACCCTTCTTCAGACCCTTTTCTCCAGAGATGCTGCCTGTCCCACTGAGTTACTTCAGCATTTTGTGTCCACCTTCGGTTTAAACCAGCATCTGCAGTTCCTTCCTACAGGTTCATAGGTTTATTCGCTTGGTAAAAATATAAATTGTATGGGGATCGCTGATTGGCATGGACTAAGTGGGCTGAAGGGTCTGTTTCCGTGCTGTATCTCTGAACTAAACTAAACTGCTTATCAGCCATCAGAGTTACTATTGATAGGACAAAAGCTGTAAATACAAAATGAAAACAGAAAGCCAAGGCCAGGCAGCATTCGTGGAGATAGAAACATTGACTGTTTATCTTCCCATACATCCTGCCTGCCTGAACTCCTGAATATCTCTAACAATTTTTTTTTTGGAATATTGTTTCCATGTCAGTTTAAAGCAAGTGCCAGCAATATTTAATATATGTTTCTGTAATGCCCTGTAAGTGTTAATCATTCATGCACCCTTGACTATTTCTACATTGTCTCATGTGCAACAGTTCCAGTCAATACTTTGAATGCGGAAAATAATCCAGAGATATGGGGAAATGCAAGAATGAATTAGATAGCTCCCCCAGGAAGATGGGAAATCTCTGCACTTCCTTAAAGTTAGTTAAAGGTTTTGATGACAGACCATAGTCCAACTGCACTAGACCTATGTCTCTTCCCACAGATGCTGCCTGAGTATTACCAGCATCTTCTGCATCAGATTTCCAGCATCACTCAGTACTTCTTCCCTGTGGACAGAAGCAGTGCTAAAAGGAGTAAACATCTAACTCCGATTGAAATAAAAAGAAACAAAATTTTCATCCTTTATTTGATGACACAATCTGCTATGTCATAAAATTTAATTTGGTATTTTGTGAAGCACTCTTAACTTTACCTCTCCAGTCGGGTTCAACAGGATTGCAGAGCCAAACAAACTGCACGTGTCTAATTTCACTCATTCAATAACAGCCTATATGACTGACACTCTCCTTCATATGCAATTCATGTTCCATTTGGAAGAGTGAACATCTGCTATTCTCTTGGATGATGTGTGGGCCGGTCATTCATCCTGACTTTTATCCCTTCTAATTTTAATAAAGGTGATTAACCTATTATAAATCCTTTCTTTCCTCCTTCTGGGGAAACAATTTTGTTGATGGCTTTGGATTGAAACAAACTGATATCCTAACAGTAAGACTCTGAAGCCGAATGATGCAAAGGGATACTGAAAAGTTTGGTTTTAGTTTAGAGATGCAGCGTGGAAACAGGCCCTTCGGCCCACCAAGGCCACACTGACCATTAATCATCCATTCACATTAGTTCTATGTTATTCCACCCTCTCATCAACTCCCTACACACTAGGGCCAATTTATTGAGGCAAATGATCCGACAAACCCACACATCTTTGGGAGGTGGTGTTGTAGTCTGTGGCCTATTAGAAAAAACAGGCAGACAACCGAATTCGTTTAACCTCTTTATTCTACTCACCCAGGTGGAAGAGAGTCTAGAAACCGAAGCGTTTAGAAACGCTTAGGAAGCTAGTGTAGTCTCTCTCACCGAATGCTAACAATTACACATATTTATACCCGAAATACATGTGTCAGTACATTTCCTGTTGCTACCTTATATGGCAAGTTTTACAATGTCCTATAAATCTTTGTGTCTTTCGGGACCTCCGTGTCCGTTGTGTCCATCGTGACCTCTTCTTTCTTGGGAACAAAGGGCAGTCCATATATCATATCATATCATATAGATACAGCCGGAAACAGGCCTTTTCGGCCCTCCAAGTCCGTGCCGCCCAGTGATCCCCGTACATTAACACTATCCTACACCCACTAGGGACAATTTTTACATTTACCCAGCCAATTAACCTACATACCTGTACGTCTTTGGAGTGTGGGAGGAAACCGAAGATCTCGGAGAAAACCCACACAGGTCACAGGGAGAACGTACAAACTCCTTACAGTGCAGCACCCGTAGTCAGGATCGAACTTGAGCCTCCGGCGCTGCATTCGCTGTAAAGCAGCAACTCTACCGCTGCGCTATCGTGCCGCCCGCTACCGTTGCCTATGGCAAGTTGTTCTTCTTAACACTTCAAAGGATGGCTAACCATCAAAGCCTTAAAGCCAGTTGCCCATATCAAAGGATACCCTTAGCCATAAACAGGATGTCCTGGCAACATAATCGAGCTGGAGCTTTTACACCTTTTTTACACCCCTGCAATAAAACCCACGTGGCTACGCTGAATTTGAGCCCTTACAGTGGTAGGAAACTGGAACTTCCGCGGGAAAGCCACGTAGTCACGTGGAGAACATGCAAACTCCACATAGCCAGCACCCGAGGTCAGGATCAAACCTGGGTCACCAGTGCACCAGTGCGCCACTGTGCTACCTTAACATTAATTTTAACTCTCCGCTTTCCAGTTGAAGCCAGACTACAAGAAGCGGCTAAAATTGAGCTGAAGACTTGTCTTTGAGTAGACTTATATTTGACTTGCAAGTATCAAGACTTATATCACACCTATCGTCCAATTTAAACTTCGGTCAACAAGGACAACTCACTCTGAGCTAGTACGTCCTGCTATGAATATCCAGAAGCGCACTGGACTCCCGATTACTGTTTTACAAAAGACTCTCCTGACAAATCCAATGCAGACGAACCGGTCATGATCGTCTCATTACTTGGTTTGGGAGTTTGCTACGTGTATATTGAATTCTGCCCGACAATTCTGCAATGTGGCACTTTTATTTTAATAGAGCAGGACATGACTATGATTATTTCCAGGATAAATTCGAGAATCATAAGAGACTACGATCAGTGGTCACATTTGTGCCCGTGGTGCAATTTGAATACTAAGGGGCAGGTTGGCCCACTGGTACCGAGGATCTCCTGTCATTAAGCAGCCTCAGAAAAAAACCAAATTGCTCTGCTATTCCTGCTGCTCTCTTCCCCATACAGTTCCCAGGCTGAAACTGATGGACCTCTTTAATTTAATAATGCATTCTTGTTCCTTTAGGCCCACCATCACCATCTAATTATCAACAGCCAACCCTGACAATCAAGGTATCAACCCTTGGCCAAAAATAATAGACCTCAGACCAATTACTCCAGAAACTTACCCACAAATCTCTAGCTTTTCATCACCCATCTAACCCCAAGATACTGAACTATGTCCTATCTCATCCTATCCATACAATCCGTCATCTTTCCTGAGGGCATGGTGTCTCCAGACTGCTCCAGGCCCCGATCTCTGGCTCCCAGCTGCGAGGCTTTCCTCCCCTTAGGCTCACCCTGCACCTGGGCAAACTGCTGTTTTGCTTTGACTTCTCTGCAATGGTGTGGTTCCTAAAGACACCTGTGTAACGGTCATTTAATTGCATCAGACATCATGGGTTTTGGGCACTGCTGAACTTTCAAGTAGTGGCACATAAGCAAAATGGCATTTTGGCCACGCCACATAACAATAGATAAACGTTATGAAGAAGGGTCTCGACCCGAAACGTCACCCATTCCTTTTCTCCCGAGATGCTGCCTGACCTGCTGAGTTACTCCAGCATTTTGTGAATTAATCGATTTGTACCAGCATCTGCAGTTATTTTCTTATACAATAGATAAACGTGCTGCTCTGGGCAGAATATCTAAGCTCTTATCTATTTTATTGCAGTCACATGGATTTCAAAAATATCAGATTGATTAGAAAGCACTAGGAGATATCCTGCAATTGTCAAAGACACCAAATGAATGTAATTGTTTTTCATCTGGAGTGTTGTCTTGGGTTCATGTTTTGCTGATCCAACAAACACTCTTGAGTCACCAGGGTGTATTTAAAGCTTGCTCCTAATTCCCCTTAATCTCAGTAGTTCAAGAAACAACCACACTTTGCGTGACTGTGTTCCACTTACAAGGCAGGCCAGCATTGGAAGCTGACTCTTTCACGAATAAAGATTAGTGATATAGATTTCTTATTTTGCACGGTTTCACTTCAAATAACAGTTTTCTTTTAAATTTCAGAGTTCACTGAATTAAATTTCTCAGCCGTTAATGTGAAATTTGAGCTCATTTCTCCACACTATCAATCTTGGACTGCCAGTCCAGTATCTTTACTGCCGCGCTATCGTATCCCAGAATTAGCTCTGTCTGAAAACACTGTTATTCAGAAGATACGAGCAGTCAATGTGCGTGCAATGAATTCTATCAGCAAGGGACACAAGGGAGAGAGGTGAAATTAATACTCACGCACAGGCAGCCAGTTAAGTGAAAGTTAATTTTGATTCTTTTTAAATCCACTGGCAGGTTTCACATGTTTATAGTCAGCGAAATTGGCCATCGCTACAAAGGCAAAACTGAAACAAACCACCAAGATGAAACACTTGTCAGTCCTGTCCAAGGTGAATTTAATGTTCAAATCTGCATGAGTTTGTTAATTTGTAGTGCACCTGCTTCATGTGTTTATCCTAACCTGATTGGTTCGTGTAACAGCTCAGTGCACCTAAAGAATCAGATCACAGTGAGGTGGTAACGTTAGCAATCCTGCTTTCAATTTACGAGATTAAACTAATAGCTCTGAAGTAATTACTTCCAATTTTTACACAACAGCCAAAAAGGGATGTGAATCCTGGTGGGGAGTGAGAGTGAAATGCTTTAGCAAGGATCAACTTAAACCTTGTCATGGGCATGTTATATTTTACCCCATACAGATCAAAATTCTTTAAAAGGAAACCTGAGATCGGCTGGCGATAAGCAGCAGAATAATTCAATTCAGTAGGAGGGAAATAATGTCAGCAGTTATATTTAGACCACAAACTGGGTAAGGGGATTGATTTGAGGAGATTGCAGGATCAGCAGAGATTACTCGTTCGAATGGGCCAGGCAGTACCCCACATTCCTGAGGCACCCTCTTTGCCCAGAGATCAGATTATCAGTCTGAAGGAGGGTGACCCGAAACGTCACCTATTCCTTTTCTCCAGAGATACTGCCTGACCCAAAGAGTTTCTCCAGCTTTTTGTGTCTATCTTCAAATTACCAAACACAGGCTGCACAGGTTCACGCTAAATCAAGCCTCTCTCTTCCAGCCACAAACTGGTAAGCATTCCTAGCAAATGCCTATCCTTAAGTTCCCCCTAAGGTGTCATTTAACATACAACCACCTGGCTTTAGCAACCCAGCACCCAATACCTGAGTGGCAAACGGAGATACCACCGCTCCTGTGGTCCTGATGAACCTTCCTCACGGTCCTGGAACCAGCATGTCTAGATCCCCTTCTCCTTTCCAGCTTGCAGTTCATCTCCCTCTGCAGGTAAGTGAGAGTGCACCAGGAGAGCAGAGAACTGTAAGCCCCTCCCAAATCCTTTTGCATCCATGAAACCTGCATCACTTGACAAAGCATTGGCATGCTGTGGGAGCAGGTGCACAGATTTTAATTGTACTGCTGGTAATATGCAAGGTTAGAAAGAAGAAATGAATTATTTGGATCTTTAAAGCTTTTTCACATTCCATAAATGACAAATTACTCGGGTCTGGTGCCTGTTTCTCACATGGCCAGGCATGGCAATTAATTTGTTCACAGAAACAGTCAGAGATGGCATTGGTTAAGCTAATTTTTGGTGTTGACTTGAGGAATAAATGTTGATCTTGATTCGGCCCATGTACTTTAGTCTTGACAGATATAGCGTGGAAACAGGCCCTTCAGCCCACCGAGTCTGCCTGGACAAGTGATCATCCCACACAATAACCTACACACATGAGTGACAATTTTACAACTTAACAAAGCCAATTAACCTACAAACCAGAATGCCTTTGGAGTAAACTAGACGAAACCGGAGCACCCGGAGAAAGCCCATACAGTCACAGAATGTTCAAACTCCGTAATGACAGCACCCGTAGCCAGGATCGAAACCGGGTCTCTGGCGCTGCAAGGCAGCAACTCTACGGTTGCACCACTGTGGCAACATTGGAGGTACCAAAGAGTCGGTAGGGCACACGATACCAGTGCCTGTGTTTATTTACTACTCCACCGAGCATTGGGAACATTACTGGGAATGCCAACATTCATTGTCCACTATTGTAGATATTGAAGTTCTGCTTGAACACTGTGCCAATTGGAGTCTGCGAGATAACAGTCTTTCCACTGTGGTCTTGGGGGGAGTGCTTCCAAGTTTTTAAGCCAGCTGCAGTCAAGAAATGCCAAAGTCATATAGAGCGATACAGCTTGGAAACAGCCCCTCGGCCCAACTCAGTCTTCCTAGAATGCAACAGTTCTCATTTATCTGTATTAAATTCCATCAACCATTCCTCAGCCAACCTGGCAAATCAATCAAGATCCTGCTGCAATTGTTGACAACCATCTTCACTATCTGCAATGCCACCCATTTTAATGTCATCTGTAAACTTGCTAATCTTGCCATGTACGTTCCCCATCAAATTGTTGATATAGATGACAAACAGGCCCAGCACCAAACCCCGAGGACACCACTAGTCCCAGGCCTCCAGTCCGAAATGCAACCTTCCATCATCACCTTCTGCTTCCTTCCATGAAACCGATTTTCCTATCCATGCAGCTATCTCTCCTTGGATCCCACGAGATCTAATCTTCCAGAGCAGCCTACCATGTGGAACCTTGTCAAATGCCTTGCTGAAATCCATATATACAATGTATACAACTCTGCCTTCATCAACTTCTTTGGCCACATCATCAGATTCGAGAGACACAACCTTCCACACACAAAACAATACTGACTATCCCTAATCAGTCCTTGTCCATCTAAATGTATATATATCCTATTCCTCAGAATACCCTCTAGTAACTTTCCGACCACAGATGTTAAGCTCAATGGCCTGTATTTCCCAGCATTTTCTCTGTAGCCTTTCTTGAATAGAGGCACATAATTTGCCACCCTCCAGTCTTCCGTCACCTCGCTTGTATTTAATGACGACTCAGCCAGGGCTCCTGCAATTTTCTTTCTAATTTCTCACAGTATCTTTGGATATATCTGATCAGACCTGGGAGATTTGTCTACTCTCCTAAGCGTCAGGGCCTTCAGCACCTCTTCGACAGTAATACTGACTTCTAGGTCGCACACGGGAGATTGGTGAGCAAAATTAGAGCACATGGTATTGGGGGTAGGGTATTAACATGGATAGAGAATTGGCTGGCAGACAGGAAGCAAAGAGTAGGAATAAATGGGTCCTTTTCAGAATGGCAGGCAATGGCAAGTGGAGTGCCGCAAGGCTCGGTGGTGGGGCCGCAACTATTTACAATATATATTAATGATGTGGATGATGGAATTAGAAGTAACACGAGCAAGTTTGCAGATGACTCAAAGCTGGGTGGCAGTGTGAACTGTGAAGAGGATGTTAGGAGGTTGCAGGGTGACTTGGACAGGTTGAGTGAGTGGGCAGATGCATGGCAGATGCAGTATAATGTAGATAAATGTGGGGTTATCCACTTTGGCGGCAAAAACAAAGAGGCAGATTATTATCTCAATGGTGTCAGATTAGGTAAAGCAGAAGTACAACGGGTCCTGGGTGTCATACACCAGTCACTGAAAGTAAGCGTGCAGGTACAGCAGGCAGTGAAGAAAGCTAAAAGCATGTTGGCCTTCATAACGAGAGGATTTGAGTATAGGAGCAAGGAGGTCCTTCTGCAGTTGTATAGGGTCCTGGTGAGACCACAACTGGAGTATTGTGTGCAGTTTCCTAATTTGAGGAAGGAAATCCTTGCTATTGAGGCAGAGCAGCGTAGGTTCACGAGGTTAATCCCAGGGATGGCGGGACTGTCATATGAGGAAAGATTAGAAAGACTGGGCTTGTATTCACTGGAGTTTAGAAGGATGAGAGGGGATCTTATAGAGACATATAAAATTATAAAAGGACTATATTTGCTAGTTGCAGGAAAAATGTTCTCAATGTTGGGGGAGTCCGGAACCAGGGGCCACAGTCTAAGAATAAAGGGGAGGCCATTTAAAACTGAGGTGAGAAGAAACGTTTTCACGCAAAGAATTGTGAATTTGTGGAATTCTCTGCCACAGAAGGCAGTGGAAGCCAACCCACTGGATGCATTTAAAAGTTAGATAGAGCTCTAGGGGTTAGTGGAATCAAGGGATATGGGGAGAAGGCAGGCACAGGTTACTGATTGTGCTTGATCAGCCATGATCACAATGAATGGCAGTGTTGGCTCAAAGGGCCTAATGGCCTCTTCCTGCACCTATTTTCTATGTTTCTCAAGACACTTCCAGTAACTGCCCTAGGTTCCTCATTCCTCCTGTCTTTCTCCATGGTAAAAACAGAGGAGAAATACTCATTGAGGACCTTATTTTTTCATATTTTCATATTTCATATTTTCATATTTCAGATACAGCGCGGAAACAGGCCTTTTCGGCCCACCAAGTCCGCACCGCCCAGTGATTCCCGCACACTAACACTATCCTATAGACACTAGGGACAATTTTTACATTTACCCAGTCAATTAACCTACATACCTATACATCTTTGGAGTGTGGGAGGAAACCGAAGATCTCGGAGAAAACCCACGCAGGTCACGGGGAGAACGTACAAACTCCTTACAGTACAGCACCCGTAGTCAGGGTCGAACCTGAGTCTCCGGCGCTGCATTCGCTGTAAAGCAGCAACTCTACCGCTGCGCTACCGTGCCGTACCTTGCCCATCTCCTAACTCCAACATCAAGCTAATGTTTGACTTGGACGGGAACATGGAGGTGGTAGCATTCCCATGTGTTAATTGTCTTTGAATGAGTAGCCATTAGCTTCACATCAAGCCTTGTGAACGTTTTCTCATCAATATCATTTAATTACTGTATGAAACAGGGTGGATTAATAATCCAACACGTTAATGGAATTAAATTACAGCATTGTTCAGTTATGCTCTGTAACTTCGAGCCACCTCTCATTGGGGCGGCATTGTGGTGCAGCGGTAGAATTGCTGCCATTGAGTGCTTACAGCACCAGAGACCTGGGTTCGATCCTGCTATGGGTGCTTGTCTGTACGGAGTTTGTACATTCTCCCTGTGACCTGCCTGGGTTTTCTTTGAGAACTTTGGTTTCCTCCTACACTCCAAAGACGTACAGGTTTGTAGGTTAATTAGCTTGGTATAAATGTAGAGAATTCCCATGTGCGATAGTGTTAATCTGCAGTGATTGCTGGTCACTGCAGACTCGGTGGGCCGAAGGGCCTGTTTCTGCACAGTATCTCGAAAACTAAAAACAAAAACTAAAACCTCCTATTGTTTTGTTTTTTTCAATATTCTCTTATTATATGGGCAGCACAGCGGTGTAGCTAGGAGAGCTTTTGGTTCACAATGCCAATGACTTATGTTCAATCCTGACCTCACATGCTCTCTCTGTGGATTTGCGCATTCTTCCTGGAGCTGCGTGGGTTTCCCCTTGATGGTCCCGTTTCCTTCCACAATCATAAGACATGCAGGCTGGTGGGTTAATTGACCACTATAAATTGTGCCTAGGGTGTGTCTGAGTAGAATCTCGTAGCAGTTTACAGGCCTGGAGGGAGAATAAACTGAGATTGGTGTAGAATGAATAACATAAGTGCTTAATGGCTGGAATGAAAGATTTATTTTTGTGTTCTTTGACTTTATAAAATGGAAAGGGACCTTTCTCTTCACAAGCTACGCTGGCTCACACAGCCGATTCCATAATTATTCCTTTCAATACATATTCTTTCCACAGGCCCTTCTGCTTTTCTGTGATTTTACGAACACACAGCCATACTAGGGGCAATTTACAGCAGCCAAAACCTACGAGTACTTACTTGGGATGTGGGAGAAAACCAAAGCCCTCAGGAGAAATCCAAGCAGTTAGATCAGAGAAACTATTGGTTGTAGTTTCATGGCAAATTCCTCTCTTGTTTATAATATTTTCAATCCTCTGATATTTTGGCATCACTCCAAAATATAGGGGAAGCAGCAAAACTGTATCTAGATTAGCTTGGACCCACAGCATCATTTCAGTAATCAACCAATTAAAATATGACATCTCAAAACAAAATACACATGGGAAATAAATTCAAATCAAGTCCTGAAATTGCACAGCATAAGTAATGATGTTGGCAAAAATATTTTGTTGGTTAGTCATTTGGGTGAAGATTTTTGATCAGCGAGACATGACCTCAGGAGGATTTTCATACCTGAATCTTATATGGAGAACTCTGCAGTTATAATCTAGGGCAAGCAGCTGAAATCTTGTCTTGCAGCAGCAGCAGATTGTGTGGTGTGCCCTGATCATAGGATTATTTTTTTTGTCCATTTTTTTTTCTCCACTGAACTGAAAGCAAAATACTGCAGATTTTGTAAACACGAAAGAAAGAGAATTCTGGAGCAAGCAGAAAAGGCACTTGAAGAACTCAGCAGGTCAAGCAGCACCTGCCGAGGCAAAACGTGTATGTTGATGCTTTGGGTCGACACCCTGCAGCTGGACTGTACGGGTGTCAGAGGTTATGGGGAGAAGGCAGGAGAATGGTTAGGAGGGAGAGATAGATCAGCCATGATTGAATGGCAGAGTAGATGATGGCAGAGTCGGCCTAATTCTACTCCTATCACTTATGATCTTATGATTGAGAGGGAATAGGACAGATTGCAATATGGGTGGTGGGGTGGGTGGGTTGGCTGGTGGCTGGGCGGGCGGTGGGGGGAGGGGGATGGGGTGTAAGTCTTGTTCCAAGATGTCGATTAACACCTTTTGCCTCCAGAGATTCTGCGTAACCTGCCGAGTTCTTCCTGCATTCTATTTTCCATTCCACATTCCAGAATCTGCAGTCTATTTTGCTTTCTGTTAATTCTGAAAATACTCAGCAAATTAATCAACATCTGTGGAGAATGAAACAGAGGTAATACTTCAGGGGGGGGGGGGGTGGTCATTCCTCAATTTCAACTGTTGCCTGACCTGAGTATTTCCGTTACCCAATATTCCCTGCGATCATTTTCATAAATCATCTCTGGATCTTCTCTAATGCCAGCACATCCTTCCTCAGATATGGGGTGCTAAGCTGCTTACAATATTTCAAATGTAGCCTGATCAGAGCCATTGCATCCTTGCCTGATTAGTTGAGTTACCCATGGATAGATCAAATGACTTCCACTTCACATGCAAGTCCTTCTTTGTATGGACTATCCATTCATCCAGAAATGCTCAGAGTTATTCAGAACAAAGGAACCCCCGCCCCCTCCCCTGCCTGATTAACACCCGTCTCCCTCTCTAAACATTCATATCTATCTCCCTAAACAATAATTTCCACCATCAAATGTTATTTTGTAGTTGGTACTCACTGCAGCCATGTGCTGGTGGAAATTAATATTTATGGAGGTAGATGTGTGTACAACAGGTCCTTACTTGGGCTGCACCAACAGCAGGTTGCAACATTGCAACTCCTACCACCAGGCAGGACAAGGGCTTCATGTACATGGGAAGACCACTGTCAGCAAGTTCCCCCCCAAGTTACACACCATCCCGATATAAAAATACATTGCTGATCTCTCATTTCTGTTGGGACTAAATCCTGAAATTCTCTATCAAATAGCAATGTGGGAATAACCTCACAAGGGGAACTTCAAAATGGCAGCTTATCAGCACCTTATCAAGGTAAATTGGGGTGGCCAACGAATGCTAACCTTGCCGGCATCAGGCACATTCCGTAACTCCACTTTTCTGTACATTACCACCTGATTGGAAAACTGGCAGTCGCACTGCTTGGAGCAGCGTATCCTGCTTTGAGCTCCTGCCACGGAATAAAATTACACCTTGACACTTAATATTTGAAAGCAACTTTGTAATTTCCATGGACTTTTTGTGCGCGGCATCACATAAAGCGGGGGATCCATGATGCATTGCTCCAGAAACATGCAAGAAAGTTGCTCTCTGCAGCCCTGAATAAAACTGGCACGGATTCCTCATACCGTGCTAGCTTAGCATATGCTTAAAGTACAAACAACATTCTCGTCCTTATGTTTTTCTTTTGTTTACACTCTTGGAAAGATTTGTGACTTGGAGGAACAGAGTTCCATGGTTTATAACATTGACATTCTGGTTTGGAGATATTGTGAGTAGACTGATCTCATGATTTATAGGGTCTTGCTCTTACTTCCTCCAGCAAGTTCCAATCATTATTACCAGATAGATTCAGCAATTCCCCAGGGCAGGGAGTTTGAGTATGTACCTTTGCTTTTGGGAGTTGAATGATGGAGTGGCAGTGACAATCCTCAATCTCTTTTCAATCACAAATTGTTGTAACCTTTACATATGACTAAAAGTTTGAAGGATTAAACTCACCACTATTTGCTAGTAACTTCTAAATCGCTAATTTAAAAATTATCATACAGCAGAGGCCAATGGAACCGTGGCATAACAATAGCATTCTCCATTTTTGAAGGTTAGATTGTCCTTTGCCAATGTTATGTCAGTTGTTGTCCAGTGCACGTAAAAGAGTTCGCAAGACATGCCAAACCTCGTGCATAGTAAAAACAACCCAGAACTAATCATGTACAGCCTAGTTTGCTGAGAACCATTATTGTATTTGCTTTGCAGAAATCACAATTGTGTTTCATTATCTCTTCTGCTACATTGCCAATAAAAAATATCAGTTATATTTCATGTTTCATAAATAGGTTTAACATCTTAAGTGCCATGCAGCAATTCTAACACATTGGTGCAGCTACTAAAGAATGCAATTGAAATAGTAGATTTTCTTTCCCTAACTCATTTTTATGCAGCAAGTTAATATGATCTGATATGAGTTGCCTGAAAGCATGTTGAAAACAGATTGAACCACAATGTGTAAAATGAGATAGGATATGGACTTTGGGAGAAGGGACAGTGCAGACTTGTAGGGTCATTGGGAAAGAGCAATAGAGAAAGAATAGATCCAGGACAGATGCAAAGAACTGCAGACGTCTGAAGTAGGGTCCCAAACTGAAATGTCTCATTCATGTCCTTCGGAGATGCTGCCTGACCCGCTGAGTTATTCTCGTACTTTATGTTTTATCCAGAACAGAGGCTATATGTTGAATTGCCTCCTGTACTGTCTCAAACTAAGCTTAAATAAATAGTGTAAGAAAATAACTGCAGATGCTGGTACAAATCAAAGGTATTTATTCAACAAATGCTGGAGTAACTCAGCAGGTCAGGCAGCATCTCAGGAGAAAAGGAATGGGTGGCGTTTCGGGTCAAGACCCTTCTTCAGACTGATGTCAGGGGGGCGGGACAAAGGAAGGATATAGGTGGAGACAGGAAGATAGAGGGAGAACTGGGAAGGGGGAGGGAAAGAGAGGAACAGAGGAACAATCTAAAGTTGGAGAAGTTAATGTTCATACCGCTGGGCTGCCAGCTGCCCAAGCGAAATATGAGGTGCTGTTCCTCCAATTTCCGGTGGGCCTCACTATGGCACTGGAGGAGGCCCATGACAGAAAGGTCAGACTGGGAGTGGGAGGGGGAGTTGAAGTGCTCAGCCATCAGGTTGGTTAAGGCAGACTGAGCGAAGGTGTTGAGTGAAACGATCGCCGAGCCTGCATTTGGTTTCGCCGATGTAAAGAAGTTGACACCTAGAGCAGCGGATGCAATAGATGTGGTTGGAGGAGGTGCAGGTGAACCTCTGTCTCACCTGGAAAGACTGTTTGGGTCCTTGGATGGAGTTGAGGGCGGAGGTAAAGGGACAGGTGTTGCATCTCCTGCGGTTGCAGGGGAAAGTGCCCGGGGATGGGGTGGTTTGGGTAGGAAGGGACGAGTGGACCAGGGAGTTACATAGGGAACGGTCTCTGCGGAACGCAGAAAGGATATGAAAGCGTGTTTCATGTTGGAAGAATGTTATAGTTAGTGTTATGGTGACTAATTAATCAAACATTGCAGTAAAATCCACTCTGCAGCATGTAGTTTACTTTAGTTTAGATTATTATTGTTATGTGTACCGAGGTAAAGTGAAAAGCTTTTTGATGTGTGTCATCCATATAGTGAAAAAACTATACATGATTACAATCAAGCTGTCCACAGTGTACATTTATAGGATAAAGGGAATAACATTTAGTGCAAGATGAAGTCCAGTAACATCTGATTAAAGATGGTCCAAGGGTCTCCAATGAGGTCGATGATAGGTCAGGACTGCTCTCTAGTTGTTGATAGGATGGTTCAGTTGCCTGATGACAGCTGGGAGAAACTGTCCCTGAATCTGATGGAATGCATTTTCACAGTTCTGTACCTCTTGCCTGATGGGAGAGAGGAGAAGAGGGAGTGACTAGCTTGTGACTCGTCCTTGATTATGCTGGTGGCCTTGCCGAGGCAGCATGAAGTGTTGATGGAGTCAATGTAAGGACGGTTAGAACAAAAGTTTTCTAGAGTAGCAGATTAAGCCACTTTGTCTACTCCAGCTCTTGAAAGAGTAATTGCATCAGCCCCTTTCCATTGCAAATTATTCTCTATCAAGTACCCATTTATTTACTTCTGAAATCACAGGATGATTCTGTTTCTATTACCCCAAAAGGGAACATGTTCCAGAGTACGATTAGTGTTGGAAGGAACTGCAGATGCTGGTTTAAACCGAAGATAGACACAAAATGCTGGAGTAACTCAACGGGACAGGCAGCATCTTTGGTGAAAAGGAATGGGTGACGTTTCGGGTCGAGACCCTTCTTCAGTCTGAAGAAGGGTCTCGACCTGAAACATCACCCATTCCTTCTCTCCAGAGATGCTGCCTGTTTCGTTGTTACTCCAGCAATTCGTGTCTATCTCCAAAGCATGATTACTTCTGTTGTAAAACTATTTTTTTCCAAATGCCTTTTGTAAAGTTTGTCCAAAATCTGAATTGTCTGAAATTTGAACCGTTCACCAATGAGAACACCTGCTTTTTTTTTTCCATTCTTAACCCAGACATAATCTTGAACTTCTTAAGAAATTTCTTCTCAACCTGTTGCAAGACAGGCGTGCCCTCTAAACACAGTGTAGACTGGGTGTCATCTGCATGATATAACATGACACGCAGCCCACCATCAAAATAGGACCACTCCTCTTCTTGCTTTCATAGTTCATAAGATCATAAGTGATAGGAGCAAATTAGGCCATTCAGCCCATCAAGTCTACGCCGCCATTCACTCATGGATGATCTATCTCTCCCTCTTAACCCCATTCTCCTGCCTTCTCCCCATAACCTCTGACGTAAGGCTCTCATAAGGCTCCTTGAACTTTAAGAGGTGCATGGTTCTAAAAGGGACTTAAGGGTACACAAATGCTGGGCAATGGCTCAGTCACTAGTACTCTCACCTCTGAATCACCAAGGTCTGGGTTTAGCATCATCTTATGGTTGGCCACAAAGACTGAAGTCTTTGGAGGTGCCATTTATCAGATGAAATGGTAAACTGCTTGCTCTTTTAAGTGGGTATAAAATATCCCATGATGTTACTTCAGACTGTTTAAAAGGATGAGAGGGAATCTTATAGAGACGTATAAAATTATGAAAGGACTGGACAAGCTAGATGCTAGAAAAATGTTCCCAATGTTGGGGGAGTCTAGAACCAGGGGCCACAGTCTTAGAATAAAGGGGAGGCCATTTAACAACTGAGGTGAGAAGGGACTTTTTCACCCAGAGAGTTGTGAATTTGTGGAATTCTCTGCCACAGAGGGCAGTGGAGGCTAAATCATTGGATGAATTTAAGAGCAAGTTAGATAGAGCTTTGGGGGCTAGTGGAATCAAGGGATATGGGGAGAAGGCAGGTACGGGTTACTGATTGTGGATGATCAGCCATGATCATAATGAATGGTGGTGCTGGTTCAATGGGCTGAATGGCCTCCTCCTGTACCTATTTTCTATGTTACTCCTGTTATCCTAGCCACCCTTTGTCTCAGTCATCATTTCTAAACTAAATGAAATAGTCAACATTGCATCGCTTTCCGTGAGAGCTTGCTTGGAACAAGTTGCCAGCAGCTTTTCTTATAGAAATGATCTGTAAGAGTATTTTGATGTTAGGAAAGACTTTGGGGCATTTTAGAAAGAGGATGAAATACTAATATAGTTTTTTGGCCCAAGTAACGGAACTGCATCGATGACTGCCTAATTTTCTAATGTAGTCAGAGTTGGAGTCAGTCAGACTGAGAACCAAACCTTGGTCATCATCTCATGTCTGGAGCAACAGGCTAAATATTTGGAGGTGCCATTTTTGAGGTTACATCACAAACTTGTTTCTACCTGCTCTCTAAGCCACTACTTTCTTACATTGCACAGTTTTAGTAAAAACATTTCAGTGACTAGGAAACACATTGGGCCATTTTGGAAAGAGCATGAAAGCTATATTTTTTTGACTGATTGAAAGATGGGAACAGGCCCTTTTGCCCACTGAGTCCGAGCCGACCACTGATTACCCATTCACACGTTCTATATTATCACACTTTTGCATCCACTCAATACACAATTGGGGAAATTTACAGAAGTCAATTAATCTACAAACCTGCACGTCTTTTGGATATAGGATGAAACTGGAAAACCCACGTGGTGACAGGGAGAACATGTAAATGTCACACGAGCAGCACCCGAGGTCATGATAAACCTGGGTCTCTGGCACTGTGAGGCAGTAGCAGCTCTACCACTGAGTTGCTCAGCAAATAATAATAATAATAATAATAATAATAATAATAATAATAATAATTAGTAGTTTATTCGTCCCACAACGGGGAAATTTGCAGCATTACAGCAGCAAAGTGGATAGCAAAAATAAATAAGCATTAATTTTTAAAATAAAATGACGGTAATTCTCTTTATTCACTGGTCTACTGGGAGCAGTGCTGATTGTGCAGTCTGACGACAGCAGGAAGGAAGGACCTTCGATATCTCTCCTTCACACACTTGGGGTGAAGAGGTCTGTCACTAAAGGAGCTGCTCAGTGCAGTGACAGTGTCCTGCAAGTGGTGGGAGGAGTTGTCCAGCAGTAATGATAGCTTTGCCATCATCCTCCTCTCTCCCACCGCCTGCACTGAGTCGAGGGGGCAACCCAGGACAGAGCTGGCCTTCTTGATCAGTTTATCCAGTCTCTTCCTGTAAGCAGTTGAGATGCTGCTGCTCCAGCAGACCACTCCTTAGAAAATGGCTGATGCCACCACAGTGTCGAAGAAAGTCCTTAGGTATAAAACCTAAATTTAGTTGACTTATGACAAATGTTTCATGTTTTATGTGCACTTAGAGAACTGCACACCTTTCCCTACATTATGCAATGTTACATGATAGCTATATCCTCAAGGAAAATAACCCCCTAAGGCATCTGATCACCCTTCTGACCTGATTGAGTAAGAGCCTGGCCAAACGTTTGTATCTGCTGTGATGGGAATCTTCTCAGTAACATTCCAGACAAGAAATAAATTGAGCTATCTGAAGTAACCGAGGGATTTAGTTCAAGTTGTGTCATTATTAGATCTTGTTAAGTGCAAATTTAAATATGATTTTTGTTAAAAATAAAATGGAATACTTTTGGATGGTGTGCAAATAATAATTATTAGTTTCAGACAAATATCATGAGAAAGACATTGAAAAATTAATTAACTTGAAAGGAGAACATATTATAAATGGAAGGATGCACATTCTACTTTGTCTTTGTTTGTGAGCAATGCAACCAACATGAGTTAGGAATGCTTATGTTTGTCAGGATTCTTCATAAAACTAAGTTAATTTGTAATCAGGTTCTTCAGCCGTGAATGTACTTCCAAAGCTGGAAGCTAATAATTGTCGTGGTAACGAGGACACAGAAAATTAATGGCCACTTTTTGGGTTTGCCTCTTGGCTCAGAGTGAGGAGTGAATGAAGAACGCTTCATATGTATTTAGCTCTGTCACACACACTGCTGCTTGGAGTGTTGTACACTGAACCCTTTGCAGATCACTGAGAAAGGGCAGATTAATTGTAACATGCACATCTCCTGCCATGATCACTGCTGTCACATTCCATATTTGACCAATACCCCTGCAACCTCGAACTGACAGCTAGTCAGTAGCCTGTGCAAGTAAATCAAACTGTTACTGACTGCAACATACATGCAGTCATGTTGCCTGTCCAGAGATTAATTGGTTCCTATTTCTCCTCGGATCCAGTCTGGATGCTGTCTCTCGTACCACCATCCCCTCCATCCCGAACTGTGTTTTTGACTGGTCTGAGGAAGTTGCACAGGGTTCAGTGGCATTTGAAGCTACCTTCAGTTAACACTGCAGTTATGCCCATACATTTATGCTGATGCAACTAATCCCACAACCTAAAAATATTATTCATTGCATAAGGAATATAGGGACTGAATATGATCAGTCAGCCATCTCATTCTTCTACAGTACCGTCAGTAGTGGAGAAGGCAGAAAACTGGGTCATTGTTACCTTGGTTACATGCAACACAAATAGTTGCTGCATGGGAGTTTTATCCAAAGAAACTCTTATCAACAGGACAATCTCCAGGCTGCCTTCCTCAACTGTACTGCTTCATTCAGCTACTCCCCGAGATAATAAATCTCAGAATGTATCCCCGAGATAATGAATCTCAGAATGTATTTGTTCAGGGAATACAAATGCTTCAGCTCAGAATGGTCTGGAAATTCATTTTTCAGTACACAACCATCTTTTCAACACTGTTTTGCATTCAATCATTCTAAAAATAGATAACTATGATTGAGAATCACAGTATTTCGCTTTTCATTGAAGATGGGCAATTTTAAAGACTACTGTTGGTGCTCTCAGTGTGATTTAGTGATGGGATGGTCAGTCTTCTCCTTCCTTCCCCCACGGCCTCACATACTAGAGATAAGCATGAGGGTGCAGTTTAGAACATTGGGGCATGAGAGGGACCCGGTGTGGGGGAGCCACCGAGAACAAAGAGGGACCCAGCATGGGGGGGGGGGGGGGTGGGGGGGGGGGGTGAGAGGAGGAAGAGGGTCCATGGGGACAATGTGAATACTTTTCAGCACCCTATACGCGGCGACTCTTTGCATACTTGTGCATTGTATTTAAAACAAAGAATTTCAGCATACTAAGTACACGTGACAATAAAGTATCAATCAATCAATAACAATGCATCTGCTTTACTGCAAGAACATCCCTGTGATTGTGAACAGGGGCACCACCCACTGTGAGTCGACTGGAAGAAATGTATGTAATATTTCATAGATGCAATAAATGCAGCAAGAACGACTTGCACTTAGGTAACCCACAGGTCTTCTCAAAAGGGACTTAAAGTCAATCTTTGAAATATTACAATGAAAGGAAAACGGAAAATAATTTCCTGTGCTGTAGTTTCTAACAAGCAGTAATGAGAGTGTCCTGGTACATCAGTCACTGAAAGTAAGTATTCAGATACAGCAGGTAGTGAAGAAAGCTAATGGCATGTTGGCCTTCATAATGAGAGGAGTTGAGTACAGGAGTAAAGAGGTCCTTCTGCAGTTGTGCAAGGCCCTGGTGAGACCACACCTGGAGTACTGTGTGCAGTTTTGTTCTCCTAATTTGAGGAAGGACATTCTTGCTATTGGGGGAGTGCAGCATAGGTTCACGAGGTTAATTCCCAGGATGGCAGGACTGTCATGATGAAACAATGGAGCGACAGGGCTTGTATTCACTGGAATTTAAAAGGATAAGAGGGGATCTTATAGAAACATATAAAATTATTAAGGGATTGGACACACTAGATGCAGGAAACATGTTCCTGATGTTGGGGGAGTCCAAAACCAGGGGCCACAGTTTATGAATCAGGGGTAGACCATTTTGAACTGAGATGAGGAAAAACTTTTTCACACAGAGAGTTGTGAATTTGTGGAATTCTCTGGCTCAGAAGGCAGTAGAGGCCGATTCACTGGATGCATTCAAAAGAGAGTTAGATAGAGCTCTTCGGGCTAGCGGAATCCAGGGGTATGGGGAAAAGACAGGTTGGGGTACTGATTGTGGATGATCAACCATGATCACATTGAATGGTGGTGCTGGCTCGAAGGGCCGACTGGCCTACTCCTGCACCTATTGTCTATGTATCTATGTGACAACCAAAAGATAAAGGTTCACTGATATTGATTGACATCGTTTGCGAGATAAATACTGGGGATAAATCTATACACCGCCCCCTTCAAAGTATTTATTTTTTACATTCAAATGATCATCACTGGCAAGGGCCACATAACTTACCCACCCCTGATTGTCTTTGTGAAGTTAGTAGTTGGTGGGGTCTTCCTGAACTGCTGCAGACCCTCAGATGAACATGCTCCAACAGTCCTGATCCATGACTTAGACCCAGTGATGATGGACCAGTGATAAATGTCCGTGAACAGAGTGCACAGCTTGGAAAGGAAGCTACACGTGGTGGCACTCCCAGGTGCAAGTTATTTTTGTTCTTGCTGGTAAAGTTGGAATGTGCTGTTGTAGTTGGAGAGACAATTAATTGCAATGTCATCTCTAGTTGGTACATAGTGCTCTCAGGTGTGTGGATGGTGGAGGGAATAAATGTTTAGGTTGGTGGATAGGATGTCAATGAAGCAAAAATAGTCTAGAGTCATACAACATGGAAACAGGCACTTCGACCAGACTTCTCCATGCTGAACAAGATGTTCATCGGTTATTCCCACCTGCACGCATTTGATCCATATTCCTTTGAACCTTTCCTATCCATGTACTTGTCCAAATGCCTTTTAATCATTGTAATTGTACTTTACTGCCCCCTCTGGCAGCTCGTTCCATATGCCCACCACCATCCGTCTCAAAAACCTATCCCTCAGTTACTTTTTAATCTTTCCTCCCTCGACTTAAATCTATGGCCTCTAGTTTTGATCTGGACAAGGTTAAATTTCGGGAGCGTTCTCAGCCAGCAATACTCAGGTGCTGAAAAATGAATTCATACAAATAAACTATGTTCCTTCCTGCAAGGTGCAAATCCAACCTCAGGAACAGTTTCCCGTAAATGCCCACTCAATTCAGTTTTACCAAGGACACGATACTCCATTATACAAAGGCTGCCTTCATATCCAAGGAGACTAATCTCGCCCTTGGAATTCAGCTCCACTCTATGTTTGTCATGATAACTGACCGTAAACAGTCCTGTCAAAATCCTGTTTAGTTCATCCAGATGAGCAAATACACATGGTTTTAGCTTAAAATGTCATCTGGAAGGCAGCACATCCAACAGCACAGCCTGACATCAGCATTACACTGGGCTGGCAGCTCATTTCTGGTGCTGAAGTTACCGGGATGAGATTTGAAAGTACAGCTTCTGACTCTCAAGCAAGTACCCTTTGAGCCACCGCTAAAATTGTTGGTAATTGACATGAAACGATTAAGGAAGGAACAAAGAGTGATAGAACATGTAATAATATTCATTTATTCAAAGTGAAAGGCATGATATTTTGGAGCTATAAACAGGTTCTCTTGTACATGATAAAAAAGGTTGTGATCAGCATAATTGTTTAAGCCTGATCAGTTGTGAAAATTGGCAAAAGGTTACACAGATAAGAATAGACACGGCTATGCAGATATTCAATCCAGCAACCACCAGCGTTCTTCTTATCGAATCCCCATCACAAGATTAGAAATTTTGCAGCCAGAGCTGAACACACTTCTCGGCATCTACACACAACAGCGTCTTGCGCTTCTTGTGCGTAGTGGTGGAAATATTGGTGGAACAGGGCCATGACATGAACGCTCTTTCCTTGACCCCACCACCAGCATTTATCTGATGTGTGCCATGTCAAAATCTGTCCATTAGTCATCCTGGCATTCTATAGTGCAGTTGGAATCAGTATAGGATCAATAGTGTGATCATAGGTAAGGAAGGAATTTACTTAACTACCTTCCTCAATGAAAGGACTCGTGCAAATCCATAAAATATGATTCCGGATATTAATAACTTTTGCAACCTGCTATTGTTATTGCAGATGTTCCTTCGACAATGATTTCTTTCAATGGTAGGATGGAACTGCAGATGCTGGTTTAAAGGAAGATAGACACAAAAAGCTGGAGTAACTCAGCGGGCCAGGCAGCATCTCTGGAGAAAAGGAATAGCAGACGTTTTAGGTTGAGACGTTCCTTCGGAATGAGAGTCAGAGGAAAGGGAATCGAGAGATATGGACAGTGATATTGAGGGATATGGACCAAACTAGAAAAGGGTGGACCTGTTGGGCCCAAACTTCTCCTGCATTGGTCTAGCACCCTCCCCTCCCCTCCCCCACCTCCCCCCTTCCCCTCCCCCCATTCATCCACTCACCCACTCCATCCACCCTCAACCCCCCTTATCCCCCACTCCTCCCCTCACCCCCCCACCCACTCCATCCCCCTCAACCCCCCTTAATCCCCCCTCCCCCTCCCCCCTACTCACCCTCTCCATCCCCCCTCAACCCCCCTTAATCCCCATCCCCCTCCCCCCCCCACTCCATCCGCCCTAATCCCCCCCCACCTCATCACCCCCCCTCCCGTCCTGCCGTTTGCACCTTCGCACAGTTGAAATATCGTAAGTCGGGGAGCATCTGTATTAGATCAATGGGTCCCAACTACGCAGGCGCGACTGACAGGCAGCGCAAGTGGAAAAGGGAGTTATTAAAGTTTAAAAAGTGATTTGTTAAGTTTAAAAAGGGAATGACTTTTAAAATATAACAATCATTTGAACTGCAGGCCAATGGTGAGTAAGGTGGGCCTAAAATTGTTGAGATATCGTTTAACGTTTTGGCTGTATTTCGGGTACGCACAGACAAACACATTAATATACAAGATGAGAGTTTTAGTAATATATATAGATATAGATGAATGAAAGATATCTTTCAATGGTCGAGTCCTGAAATGGGTAATTTGTGCATGTAGCGGGATAGTATTAGGAGGAGAACATGTTGGATGGCTCTGATAGCCATTTCCAAGCGTTTGGGGTACAGCATCTGCACAATATGATGAAAAATTATCTTCGACTTATTCCTTCCATTTAAAAATCTATGTTCCACTGAGGGAAGAAAATACGAGCTTTCATGCCTGGTCATGCTCTCAGGAGTAATGCAGGGAAGGCAGTATAATAATATTCCAGGGGAGGAGGAAATGTTTCAAATACAAGAGGACTTCTCAGTGAGAAGAGAAGGGCTTTAATTCATTTGATGCCATCTCCCAATTTTATTACACATATACACGCACCATCTAACCATGGGCCTGACTGCAGTTCATCAGCAATAAATGCCCGTAGCAAAGAGGAGACATGCACAGGCCAGTGACTCGAGTTGTAAAGGAAACTGCTAGGAAGATGCACTTTGTTCTGCTTGAAACTTGTTGATCTTCGAGTGTAATGAGATGCCCGGAGGTAAAAGCTGTGGACTGGCACATTCCAGGGTGCAGCAGTAGCTGTAGAAGCTTGGTGCTGTAGGGACACAGGGATTGGTCCAGACCATCGAACCCTCTGATTGGTAGAAGGGGTGAGGTGGTGCGCAGGTAAAGGAACGGTTCAGTCTCGTTTAGTCCTCCAGCGGAGACAGTAAGATTTATGGTTGTCTGTCGTTTGATGCGTTGATTGTCACGGTTGTTAATGTTATAATAAACGTCTACCTCAACGTACTTCGCCTACGACTCGCCATAGTGGTGACCCCGACGTGATCACAGATCACCAAGATGTCCCATCGGGAGGCATCGACGCCAAACGCAGTCGGCGTTCATCTGCCCCCGTTCTGGGCCCACCAACCACGCCTGTGGTTCGCCCAAGCGGAGGCACAGTTCCACCTCCGGGGAATACAGGAGGACGCGACCAGGTTCTACCACCTACTGAGCATCCTGCCGTCGGAGACGTCTGCACGGGTCGCACAGTACGTCACCGACCCGCCAGAAACCGACAAGTATGCGGGCCTCAAGTCGCTGCTGCTGAAAACCTTCGGGCGCAGCCAACAACAGCGGGTCAGCACACACCTGCACTTACCTGAACTCGGGGACCGACCGCCGTCGGTCCTCATGACGAAGATGATGACTCTAGCGGGAGAGCACACCAAATGCCTCATGTTCGAGGAGGCATTCCGCGAAAAGATGCCAGAGGACGTCCGCGTAGTCCTAGCAGACGTTACTTTCGGGGACCCGATGGATTTCGCAGAAAAGGCGGACGCACTGGTCGCGGCAAAGGCGAGGCGCCCCGGGTCAGTAAATCGAGTTTCAAAACAGGTGAGCGACCGACCGCGCGGCCAAGATGGCGCCCATCCGCCCGCCACTTTTCAAAAAACCCGCCAAGCTGCTACGTCGACGGTGGCCATTTTGAAACAGGTCTGCGACATAGAAACACACCAGCACGGCTGGTGTTTCTTTCACAGAAGGTGGGGAGCAGCGGCACACAACTGTAGAAGCCCCTGCGCATTCTCGGGAAATGCCTCGGCCGATCAAATGTAGAGGCAATCACGATCGGCCAGAACCATCGCCTCTACCTTGCTGAGCAACATACAGGTACCGTTTTCCTCGTGGACACCGGGGCGATCGTCAGCATTGTGCCTCCATCCTGCCAGAAAGCGCGATCAGGTTAGACCGGCCCCCCCCTCATTGCGGTCAATGGCAGCCCTGTCCGTACCTACGGAACACGGGACATGTCCCTGTTCTTTGGTCCCAGGACCTACAACTGGACTTTCATCATCGCAGACGTAGGCCAGGCAATCCTGGGCGCGGATTTCCTTTGGGCTTTTTCGTTAATCCCTGACGTCCGCGGGAAGAGCCTGCAGCCGTCGTCCAGTAGCGTTGACCCTCCCGCTCCTTCGGTTTCCGTGTCATCCAGCCCGACCGTCCAGGCCGTCACTACGACCTCCGACCCATTTGCTGCGATACTCGCTGATTTCCCGGAGCTCCTAGTCCAGCGATTCGACACACCTGCCGCCAAGCACGGAGTCGTGCACTTCATCCCTACGGAGGGACCGCCTGTTTTCGCCCGAGCCCGACGCCTACCACCTGATAAGCTGACAGTCGCTCGCGAAGAGTTCCTCACTTTGGAACGACTAGGGATCATTCGCCCGTCAGACAGCCCGTGGGCCTCACCGTTACACATGGTCCCTAAAGCATCTGGGGGGTGGAGACCATGTGGCGATTACCGACGTCTGAACGCCATCACCACGGCTGACCGATACCCGATCCCGCATATTCAGGATTTTTCTGCCAGCCTAGAGGGTGCCACGGTTTTCTCAAAACTGGACTTAGTCCGAGGGTATCACCAGATCCCGGTTCGCCCTGCAGACATCCCTAAGACCGCCACCATCACCCCGTTCGGGCTTTTTGAGTGGCTGCGGATGCCTTTCGGCCTCAAAAACGCCGCCCAGGCGCTTGTTCCAATGCCTCATGGATCATGTGGGTCGGGGTATGCCTTTTGTATTCATATATCTGGAAGATATTCTCGTGGCAAGTCGGTCGGCTCACGAACACCGGTCCCACCTGCGCTCCATATTCCAAAGGTTGCAGGACCACGGTCTGATCCTACACCCGTCCAAATGCCAATTCGGACTATCCCCAGTAGATTTCCTGGGCCATCGGATCACACCGGCCGGTGCCGTTCCCTTGCCCGAGAAGGTGGCTGCTATCTGCTCCTTCCCCCGCCCCGACACTATCAAAGGGTTACAAGAGTTTGTAGGGATGGTAAACTTTTACCACCGCTTCGTCCCGGCGGCAGCCCGGATCATGCGCCCCCTTTTCCAATGCCTCGCGGGTAA
This sequence comes from Rhinoraja longicauda, assembly GCF_053455715.1. NCBI lineage: Eukaryota > Metazoa > Chordata > Chondrichthyes > Rajiformes > Arhynchobatidae > Rhinoraja > Rhinoraja longicauda. The sequence goes on along the minus strand of NC_135955.1, from coordinate 22,571,688 downwards.
CCCCACCGAGCTCGTGTGGTCCCATGCTGCTGACGCGGCTTTCGCAGCAGCCAAGCTGGCCCTCGCGAACGCCACCATGCTCGTCCACCCGCGCTCCTCTGCCCCCACTGCCCTCACCATCGATGCCTCCGGCGTGGCGGTGGGGGGCGTCTTAGAACAGCAGGTTAACGGCCTCTGGCACCCTTTGGCCTTTTTCAGCCGCCAGCTTACTCGCCCCGAGATAGCTTACAGTGCCTTTGATCGGGAGCTCCTGGCCCTCTACCTGGCGATCCGTCATTTTCGCTATTTTTTAGAGGGTCGCTTTTTCGTGGCTTTCACTGACCACAAGCCACTGACGTTTGCTTTTTCGAAGGTTTCCGATCCGTGGTCGGCCCGCCAGCAGCGACACCTCACTTACGTTTCGGAATTTACCACCGACGTTCGGCACATTGAGGGTAAACTAAATGCCGTGGCGGATGCCCTGTCCAGACCGGCGGTTTCCCCGGTCGCCGAGGTAAGTTCCGGGGTGGATTTCCAGGAGCTCGCGGAGGCTCAGCGCCTGGAAGACACCCCCTCCCTGTACCCCCACACCACCTCGGGGTTGTGGTTGGCACAGGTAGCCTGTGGTCCCACGCGTACCAAACTCTGGTGCGACGTTTCCCTGCCGCGCACCCGCCCGGTAGTACCCACTTCCATGCGGCGCCAGGTTTTCGACACCATTCACGGCCTGGCACACCCGTCCATACGGACCACTTCGGCTCGGATTGCGGCTCGATTTGTCTGGCACGGGCTGCGGAAGCAGGTGGCCTCCTGGGCCCGCTCCTGCATTCCGTGCCAAACCTCCAAGGTCCACCGACACACTCGGCCCCCCGTCCAGCAGTTCACGATCCCCGCAGTCCGATTCCTCCACATCCATGTGGATCTCGTCGGCCCGTTACCCCACTCCAGGGGCTACACCCACCTCCTCACGGTAGTCGAGCGGTTCACCCGGTGGCCAGAGGCGCTCCCGTTGTCCGACATCTCAGCAGCCTCCTGCGCGCGGGCTCTGGCGCTAAATTGGATTGCCCGTTTCGGCGTCCCGGACGTCATCACTACCGACCGGGGCGCCCAATTCACCTCGTCCCTGTGGGTGGCTCTGACTCAGCTGTGCGGGACCCGATTACAACAAACCACCGCCTATCACCCCCAGGCCAACGGGATGGTGGAACGGTTCCACAGGCAGCTTAAAGCCTCACTCACTGCCCGCCTGTCCGGCCCCAACTGGGCCGACCAGCTCCCATGGGTTCTCCTGGGTATCCGCACGGCTCCAAAGCACGATCTCGGAGCTTCCTCGGCAGACCTGGTCTATGGCTCGCCCCTGCGGGTACCAGGCGACGTTCTCCCCCAATGTTCCACCCCCCCCTCCCTCCATGACAGCACTCTTAGCTGCACTCCGAGCGCGGGTGGGGTCCCTGGCCCCGGTCCCTGCTTCTCGTCACGGGGATCCCCCTTCACACGTCCCGCCGGCTTTGGGCGACTGCGAGTTCGTTTTCCGGCGCATCGATGCCCACCGCCCCCCTTTCCGACCAGTTTACCAGGGTCCGTTCAGGGTAGTGAAGAGAGGCACAGTCACCTTCACGTTAGAAGTGGGTACAAGACAAGAGGTCGTCTCGGTGTCCCGCCTCAAGCCTGCCTATTTGGACCCAGACCAGCCCGTCACAGCAGCTCAACCTCCTCGCCGAGGCCGCCCTCCGGCCGCGGCTCCCGTACAGCAGTTTTCCCCCTCGCTGCCCCCGTTCGGGACCCCGCTTCCCCCGGTCTCCTTGCCACTGCCCCCTCCGGCTCCGGCAGTTTCCCCTCCTCCCGCGGTGCCGGTTTCCCTGTCCCCACCCCCGGCAGGGCCCCCCTCTCCTCTCCGCACCCGCTCCGGTCGGGTGGTCCGGGCACCTGCCCGGTACCGCACCGAGGGTTCTGGGGGGGGGGGTCATGTAGGGACACAGGGATTGGTCCAGACCATCGAACCCTCTGATTGGTAGAAGGGGTGAGGTGGTGCGCAGGTAAAGGAACGGTTCAGTCTCGTTTAGTCCTCCAGCGGAGACAGTAAGATTTATGGTTGTCTGTCGTTTGATGCGTTGATTGTCACGGTTGTTAATGTTATAATAAACGTCTACCTCAACGTACTTCGCCTACGACTCGCCATAGTGCATCCATTGTCAATGTTTTGTGGGGCAGAACCAAAGTTTAGAGTCCTACCACCAATGGACACTGTGGTGCTGGACCTTGTGTAATAGTCTCTCAAATACTTCAATGGTATTGTTAAAGGAATAAACTTGGGTGATGTCAACAGACATATTGGTGATACAATTAGTATGATAATAAAACTTCCCCTAGTTGTATTATCCTGAATAAAGTAGAATTTGGTTATAAAAATGCAGCCTGCTACAGGTTGAATAGATAGATTTACCAGCATCAGTGCTGACAACTCTGCAGTTTTCCCTTCTGTGTGGACTGCATGAGGAGTCAAATTCAGAGCACGAGCTGGAAACCACTGACATTGACTGTTTGGGATATCTCCGGTTGGCCTGATCCCTTGAACAGCACTAGGGATAAAATGCAAACAATTCTGCGTTAAATGCCAGTCATTTGGCAGAAGATTATTTTTTTCAGTCAGAATAACTTTGATATTGTACACACAGAATGTTTTAATGCTATCTTCTGCAAATTAATTTTAATTGATGAAGTAAAGAAAATATTGAAAGGTCTATCCAGCTGGAACTGAATCCTTTGTTTTGTTTTGAAGCATTAGGTCCCTTATCTCCTGTGGGCGGCTTGCTAAAGAGAAAAATAAAATGGCCAAAAATGCATTGCAGTTCAACACTGCAACAAAATCCCTTGCAACATTGTAATTTATTTATACAAACAATGGGGGCAAAGAAATTATTTAATTCCTCCCGCAGAGCATTAATGACCAGAGAGGATAGACACAAAATGCTGGAGTAACTCACCGGGTCAGGAGAGGAATGGGTGACGTTTCGGGTCAAGACCCTTCTTCAGACGGCTAAAAATGGGTTCAATTTTCCATGTTTACAACAGAAGAGAGGGAACCCATTTCAATAAAACAGATTCAGATCTCTATTGGGATACATACAGCAGAGGCTAGCTGGTATAAAATATCTTGTTGAAAGTATGCCCTATAGTCCCTTCGAAAAAACCATAGAACAAAGAGCTGAATTTGAGAGGTGATGCACATTAGCATTTGAGCAATTGTGGCAGCAAAGGTAAAGCACTGTAACAATGTTCAGCCATTAGTACCTAGTGAATGTGTAGGAAGTGCCTCGTGAATGCTTTATTTTGGATCCCTGCTGAGATTCTCACCATCAATGAAGCCAGTCTGCAGTCAATTTGATTCACTGCATTTGGTAGCAAGGGCCAAGGACAAAGACAGTGGGATCAAAACTACATCCCAGTTGTACTCTTGGACACTTAAGTTGTGGAACTGGTTGCACCTCTACCCAATCTATTCTAGTCCGGTGACAAGAATGGCATGTTCTCAACAATGTGGAAAAAACACACAAAACTGCAGATGGTGGAATCTTGAGCAAAAGTCAAAGGACTGGTGGAACAAAGCTGGCCAGTCAGCATCTGTGGAGGAAATGGACAGTCGGCATTTGGGGTTGTGACCCTTCTTCAGACTGATTGAGTCGAGGAATCAAAGCTGGAAAAGAGGTGGAACAAAACCTGGCAGGCTTTAGGTAGGCACAGGTGGGGTGAGGGAGGGATGTTTGTTTTGCAGATGAGTGGGGTAGGTAACAAAGACCAGGGACAAAAAGGAGACAAAGGGATGTCACGGGAAGAATTAAGGAGAAAGCCTTTGCTGAGAAGAAAGACAGGAGTAATTAACGGTTAAAGGAACAAGGGCAGAAAGCAAGAGAATGTAAGAAAAGGGTAAGAGATTAAATAATCTGATAATTTTATGAGATGGAATTACTTATAACTCTGCCACGCACCATTGCTTTGATTTCCTCACTACTTCTTTCTCTTCTCAATCAAATGTGGTGAAAGGGCACATATCAATGAGGAGGGGAAGCTCCTCAGTATAAAACTTGGCTCCATTGCTGCATGTCATTCAAGGCAAGTTTCTTCCCAAGAGTATGAGCAAACATATCCACAGGGCCATTCGGATCAGAATGGTTCAGCGTCCATCCCAGCCTCTGGTGACGATCAAAGGAAGTTGGGAGGTCATGTTGCAGTTGTATTTAGAATATTGTGTTCAGTTCTGGGCACCATGTTATAGGAAAGATATTGTCAAGCTTGAAAGGATTTAGAAAAGATTTACGAGGATGTTGCCAGGACTAGAGGATGTGAGCTATAGGGAGAGTTTGAGTAGACTGGGTCTCTATTCCATGGAGCTGAGGAGGATGAGGGGAGATCTTATAGAGGTGTATAAAATCATGAGAGGAATAGATCGGGTAGATGCACAGTCTTTTACCCAGAGTAGGGGAATCAAGGACCAGAGGAAATAGGTTCAAGGTGAAGGGGAAAAGATTTAATAGGAATCCGAGGGGTAACTTTTTCACACAGAGGGTGATGGGTGTATGGAACAAGCTGCCAGAGGAAGTAGTTGAGGCTGGGACTATCCCATCGTTTAAGAAACAGTTGGACAGGTACATAGATAGGACAGGTTTGGAGGGTTATGGACCAAGCGCAGGCAAGTGGGACTAGTGTAGCTGGGACATTGTTGGCCGGTGTGGGCGAGTTGGGCCAAAGGGCCTGTTTCCACACCGTATCAATCAATGACTCTATGACTCTAATTTCACTCAGGCACTAAATCATGCTCGAATCAGAAGAAGATAACTGGCCAACTTTACCGCACTTTATTTATGATCACGGAAGTGCCAATCAGCAGAAAAACAGCAACAGTCCTTACTGCGACACACTTTGTTGAATTGTTTAGATGAGGAGCCTTTCCACTCATTTCATGTTTCCTGTATTTTGTGTTTTTTATGACTGTTGGCAGATCAATTTTCCTCCTGGTATCGTATCATATCGTAACGAATTATGGGCATTTATCCCAAAAGATTCTCGATAGGAAGCTGAGCAAGACATGGAGGACCGTTTAACATTATCCTAAAATCAATTTCCTGTAGATTTAGCTCCAACATCCAAATTATCCATGAGCAAGCTTGACATAAAGTCATGATCATTACAAAAATTTATCTATGTACACCATTTGATAGTTTAGAACAAGAATCAAAATATGTAAGAATGCACTGATGCACAACCTAAAGCTTACCAAATTAAAAAATATATATCCAAACTGAGGAAAAAAGGGTGAATCATTAGTGAGTTCAATGCCAAATATGGCTGCTGGATAGAATAATTACCAGTTTCGAAGAAGTAATTGAATACATGTCGTGCAGATAAAAGGTCATTTGTTTTCCCCTCTGTGTTTAAAATTAACAGTATTTAGTGCCCTTGGACTTGAAGCTCCTTGGTAACTTCCCTGCATGTTTATCATTGATCCTCAATTAAAGTACCAGCAATTTGTTTGAAACAAATATCATTAGGTATCACAAAATGCTGGAGTAATAATAATAATAATAATAATAATAATAATAATAATAATATTCATTTATTGTCATTGCAACGAGTACAACGAAATTAAAAAATAGCCAATCCTGACGGTGCGTACAAACATATATGCAATAAATGCAAAAACAAATAAATACATAAATACAATTAAATACAATTATATTAAGTACAAGATTTTTTAACGGTGTTGCCTAGTGCAAAGGTAGTGTTCAGTTCTCGTATGGCCCTGGGGTAAAAACTGTTCTTAAGTCTGTTTGTTCGGGATTTGATCGACCTGAAACGTCGACCAGAGGGCAGATGAACAAACAGACGGTGGCCGGGGTGGGATGGATCTTTTATTATTTTGCCTGCTCTACTGAGGCAGCGTAGTCTGAACAGGTGCTCCAGGGAGGGCAGTGAGCAGCCGATGATCTTCTGGGCCGTCGTGATGACCCTCTGAAGGGCCTTCCTGTCCTTTTCTGAGCAGCTGGCATACCATGTGGTTATACAGTATGCCAGCACACTCTCGATGGAGCAGCGATAGAAGGACAACATGAGCTTCTCCTGCAGGTTGGTTTTCCTGAGGATCCTCAGGAAGTGGAGTCTCTGCTGTGCCTTCTTTACTGTGGTGATGGTGTTGGTAGACCAGGTAAGATCCTCTGCGATGTGCGTACCCAGGAACCTGAAAGCTGGTACCCTTTCCACACAGACCCCATTGATGTAGAGTGGGTCGTAATCTCCACTGGTTTTTCTAAAGTCAATTATAAGTTCCTTTGTTTTGGAGGAGTTCAGGACCAGATTGTTCACTGAACACCATGCTGCCAGCCTTTGGATTTCATCCCTATAGGCTGTCTCATCTCCTTCTGAGATGAGTCCAACCACAGTCGTGTCATCCGCGAACTTGATGATGGTGTTGGTGGGATGGGTGGGGGCGCAGTCGTGAGTGTAGAGGGAGTAAAGGATGGGGCTCAACACACAGCCCTGTGGTGAGCCGGTGCTCAGTGTAATGGTGGAGGAGAGGTGAGGGCCTATTTTGACGGTCTGGGGGCGGTTGGTCAGGAACTCAGCGGGTCAGGCAGTATCTCTGGAGAGAAGGAATGAGTGACGTTTCGGGTCGAGACCCTTCTTCAGACTGATGTCAGGGGGGCGGGACAAAGAAAGGATATAGGTGGCGACAGGAAGATAGTGGTAGAACTGGGAAGGGGGAGGGGAAGAGAGGGACAGAGGAATTATCTAAAGTTAGAGAAGTCAATGTTCATACCGCTGGACTGGAAGCTGCCCAAGCGAAATATGAGGTGCTGTTCCTCCAATTTGTGGTGGGCCTCACTATGACACTGGAGGAGGCCCATGACGGAAAGATCAGACGGAGTGGGAGGGGGAGTTGCAGTGCTCAGCCACTGGGAGATCAGGTTGGTTAAGGCAGACTGAGCGAAGGTGTTGAGCAAAACGATCGCCGAGCCTGCGTTTGGTCTCGCCGATGTAGAGAAGTTGACATCTAGAACAGCGGATACAATAGATGAGGTTGGAGGAGGTGCAGGTGAACCTCTGCCTCACTTGGAAAGACTGTTTGGGTCCTTGGATGGAGTCGAGGGGGAAGTAAAGGTGTTGCATCTCCAGCATTTTGTGATACCTTCGATTTGTACCAGCATCTGCAGTTATTTTCTGAAACAAATATCACTGATACTCTCTCAATTTAAGTTTTGGGAAAGAACTTGGGATTTGGGAGGTTATGTGTTCAAAGGTTTCAACGGTCTTTTACTGTCACATGTACTAATTAAGGTACAGTGATATGCGAATTACCATACAGCCATACGAAAAAAAAAGCAACAAGACACACAGCTACATAAAAGTTAACATAAACATCCACCTCTGCGGATTCCCCACATTCCTCATGTGATGGAAAGCAAAATAGTCCGATTTTTCTTCCTCTTTATTCTCCCACGGTCGGGGCAGTCGAACCATCCATCGGGGCGATCGAAGCTCCCGCAGCCGGCGGTCGAAGCTCCTGCATCGGGGCGATCAAAGCTCCTGCGTTGGGGTGGTCACAGCTTCTTGTACCAGCTTAGAATTAAAGAATGATAGCTGGAGCATTGCCAAATCAATGAAGAAAATTCAGCTCTGGATATCTGAAGAATGAATGAAATCAAGAGGAGGAACTGCCCAAGGGAGCAGGCTGGAAATCATAGAGGACATTACAGAGGTCAGAAAAGACAAGGCAAAGGAGGGGTTCCTCAAATCTACATGAGTACATAATTCTGTTAATATTATCTTGTATATTTTGGAAAGTTAGAATGGAATAGGCTTTCAAGATACGCCCATAATATGCCTTGTAAATCTTTCAGTCACAAAGAGCATTAACACTCTCTATTTCATTCCTCACTCTGTACACTGGATAACCATGCTGATGATGGGGGCTTCATAAATTTGTCTCAGCTTCGTCAAGTTCGAGACTGGTTGAACTCATGTAGGGAGATGTTCCTATTCCATATAATCTCTTTGGTTGTATCCTCCATCCCCACCCAGAACCATTGTAACTGAATAGGCTCAATAGACCAGGCAGCATCTGTGCAGAGATACAGAGAGTCAACTTTCCAAGTCGATGATTCTTCATTAAAGCACAAACCACAGATATTGCCTGATATGCTGAGCATTTCAAGCATTTTCTTTGTTTTTGTTTTTGGTCTACAATGTTTAGCTTTCTGTGAGCTGGTTGAAGTTAAATTTAAACGACCTCAAGAATCTTGACACTGTTGAAAACTACTCTACTCACTCCGACCTGCGGGAGATAACCACTTATGAGGTGTTTGCGCAGTAATCAACCAGAACCAGAACCAGAAAACAAAGCAGCTTTTTAAAGACTGCCTTGCAACCACTCGATACGATAATCCCCTCCTCCTCAGGCAGTGGAGTCCTAGGGTCAACGAGTCACACAGTACAGAAACTGTGCCCTTCAGTCCAACTCATCCATGCTGACAAAATGCCTCATTTAAGCGAGACCCATTTGCCCGCAAATGCGCCACAAGGATGTGCTGACGATATTCTCTGTTTTATTTTCATTTAACGAAGATAAATGCCAAAAAACACAAAGCCCACTTAGTTGTAACAAATTGATGGGTTAATTCCTACTTTAGATAGGCACTGGGTACCTTATTCTAATGCATAAGACGGTGAGCATCTGGGTTAGGCAGGAAATATGGATGCTTACATATTGTCCAACACTAATGTCAAGAGTCAAGAGTGTTTGGTTGATATATGCAGCAACAACAGTACAATGACATTTTTACTTGCTGCAGTTTACCAGGCCAGTAAACACAATAACACACAGATAAATTAATAACTGTAATACCAGGTAACCATAATGGTGATTAAACTGGTCCATAATGCAACAAAATATAGTCTACAGAAAATCATAGTTGCTGAAGTTAGTGTTGTGTAATGTTCAAGAGCCTGATGGGAAGAAGCTATTCTTGAACTTGGTGGCCACAATTTTCAAAATCCTGTACCTATTCATAATGGTGCACTGATTATCTGGGCACCTTGTTATAGGAAAGATGTTGTCAAACTGGAAAGGGTACAGAGAAGATTTACGAGGATGTTGCCATGACTAGAGGATCTGAGCAAAAGGGAGAAGTTGAGTAGGCTGGGACTCTATTCCTTGGAGCGCAGGAGGGTGAGGGGTGATCTTATAAAATCATGAGGGGAATAGATCGGGTAGATGCACAGAGTCTCTTGTCCAGAGTAGATGAATCAAGGACCAGAGGACATGGGTTTAAGATAAAGGGGAAAAGGTTTAATAGAAATCTGAGAGGTGACCTGGAACATGTTGGCTGGCGTTTCCACGCTGTATCACGCTATAATATTAGTAGTAGTATGAAATGTGAGTGCGGCTGGGGTGGTGTGGCTCTTTGATAATATTGGCTGCCTTATTAAAGCAGTACCTCCTATTGATCCCTTTGATGGTGGGGAGGTCAGTACCTGAGATGGACTAGGTAGTGTCTATCACTCTCTATAGTCTCATTCATTCTCGAACACTTGAGTTGCCGAATCAGGCTGTGATGCAACCAGTCAGTATGCTCCGTATCGTACACCAGTTGACGTTTGATGGAGGATTCATCATCATTTCTCAATCTTCTTAGGATGTTAAATGCATTTCTGTTTTTAAATTACTAGAATGCAGGTGGTAATTTGCCATAAATAAAAAATACCTTTGTTTATTAGGGGTAACATGAGGGGTAACTTCTTTACTCAGAGGGTGGTGGTTGTATGGAATGGGCTTCCGGTGGAAGTGGTGGAGGCTGGCTCGATTTTATCATTTAAGAGTAAATTGGATAGGTATATGGATAAGAGGGGATTAGAGGGTTATGGTCTGAGTGCAGGTAGATGAGACTAGGTCAGGGAGAGTGGTCGGCGTGGACTGGTAGGGCCGGACAGGCCTGTTTCCATGCTGTAGTTGTTATATGGTTATATGGTTATATGGTTAGTAAAGAACTCGGAGAATCTGGCTGCATTTCCTTATATGCCACACACACGCGCAGATTGGCACCTTCACCTCTTACTGAGCCAAACTTTCTGGAACATTTGAAACATTTCCAATTCGAGTATAGGAAATGAGACTGGGAGATTGATATTTTTCCACTTGCGATGTAAAAAGAAAGAATGTGTAGCAGGATTCTAACTTCAATGCCATTTTGGTTGTGAGGAGGATCAGGCTCAGGTGAAATACACCCACGAGTAAAATGTCCGTGAGAATCAGTATATAAAGTAACAGCCAACAAAGTAATAACCTTTGCCTATCCTATCTCCGCCTAACTCTATCCTATCTGCTTTGTCTAGATAGGAGTGAATGGATGTACGGTGCATGTGAGAACGTTATAGTAGCATACTAATGTGCAAAATAACGCAAGGTACAAGAACACACAAAAACACAAAGCACAACAAATCAATAAATTAGTACATGGTGTAGCTTCAGAATCCTCATATTCACTTCAGTCACACTGACTTTGTGTTACATCATGTACATCCTTTCTGCTGGTCTTGCACAAAAAATAAATAAATAAAGCTCTGTCAAGAGAGAATTCTCCAGAGATGGATAAACACTGACTTTCCAAGTGATGCCTGGCAAGCCACTTCCATTGTATGAGCATAGCCTTTGCTGACGGGCAATGAAAGCTCCTTCTACCGGTGTAGCCATTCTTTAAAAGAAAAACATGTCCTCTGGCTTCTTTGAACAGCTATTACAACTGATATGCCTTTTTGTATCCTAACATGCACCTTAGACTTCTCATCCTCTGGCCTTGTGAACCCGATACCCAGTCCGGCCTTGTTTTTAAAATTCATCCTATTTAGTTCAAATCTCTCCATGACTTACCTCACCCAACTCACAGAGCATGTCGAGATTACTCTCTCCTAATCTGGTGCTACAAAATCTCTGATTTTAGTTGGTCCACCTCTGGTAGTTATGCTTCAGTGGCCTGGAACCACTTAAACCTACAACCTTACAGCCTAATTCCCTGACTAAGTCATTGGTCACCTGCCCTAAAATCTTCACAGGTGGTGCAGTGTCAAATGCAGTCTTGAGCGCACATGTGAAGCACCAACACATTTAACTACAATAAAGCCATGAAATGAATGCAAATGGTTGTGGCTGTTATTATTCTACAGTTCCAGAAGGTTTGAGATTCTGACTGGAAGATTGTCAATTACCAATGCAGCACAATCAACAAGGATGTCAAACTGCCCTGGGTTATGCCACAATGGAAGCAACTGCTTTATTTTAGGTATAATGCTGCCATAGCAGCATTGTATGAAGCGAACCAAAGGTAGACTGCATTTGTTCTCTCATTCTTTTACAAAGATAATGGAGATAAAGCATCAATAGAATAGCTCAAGAATTTAGAAAAAAACAACTAGCATTTCTTACAAAAAGCTGGACTAACTCAGTGGGACATGCAGCATCTCTGGTGAGAAGGAATGGGTGACGTTTCAGTTCGAGATCCTTCTTCAGTCTGAATAAGGTTTTCAACCCGAAATGTCACCCATTCCTTCTCTCCAGAGATGCTGCCTGTCCCGCTGAGTTACTCCAGTTTTTTTGTGCAATCTTTGGTTTAAAATCTGCAGTTCCTTCCTACACAAGTATTTCTTACAAAGTGCATGCTAACACACAGCCAGGCAGCAGCATATACTGTCGGGTGGCATAGACGCATGGTGGAGCTGCTGATGTACAGAATGTGGAGATGGTTCATTCTTTCTGTGAGTTTCCTCAACGTGCACTAGTTTCCTCCCACGTCCAAAAGATGCCTGGGTTGGTAGGTAAATCGTCCACTGGAAATAGCCACTTGTGTACAAATGAGTGGTAGAATTAGGAGGAAGTTGATGGGAAAGTGGAGAGTATAAAATGAGTTAGCGTAGAATTGGTATGAGTGGATGCTTGCTGGTCGATGTGGATTCAGTGGGCCAAAGGACCAGTTTCCGTTCTGTGCGACTCTGAGGTCTTTATTTGGTATTAGTCACAAGGTACTTACAAACATAAGACACAGGAAGATGAGGAGTGGATATCATGGCTCCTCCACCATACACATGGACAGGTCTTCCACATGTCAGTGGCAGTAGTGTGCTGGTCTTCCTTTGATCACCACCAATATCTGCACGTGCTGCTGTGATTTACAGGGCTGAGGTGATTGTGTGAATGCATCCTTCATAACCTTGCCATGGTGCTATCTCCAAGTGTAGATATAATGTCAAAGTTATAAAACCTCCAGGCACCATTGTCCAGAAGGTTTAAGTGTGATCTTATTCATCGCCAACATATGACTGGTCACTAGCTTTAAGATTGAGGGGACATCATACAGTATGTTGTTCTGAGATTGTCTAAAATCATTAGTTACCTATGCAGCATGAAGCAAAAACTTAGGATAGTTGAATCTAATTCCCTCCATAGAATTGATCTTAATTGCCACCAAATACTCTGTGTTCAACTCGTACTCTGTGATTTTGGAGAAGTTTACAAACGGTATTTGCGGCAATTTTTCCAGGCCTCGAAAGCAAATAGGAGGGCATGAATTATTGCTACTTGGTAGAACAAAAGTTTTCTGCTAGTCTGATGTCTTGGTTGTCAAACACTCTTTTCCTCAATCGAGCAAATTGTTGAACATTGAAGGTGAATTTCATCAATGATGTCAGCCTTCACTGAGAGGTGGCGCCCTGAGAAGTCGTCCACATTTTTCAGTCTCAGTTTTTGTTAGTCAGCAGTATGGTGCAATAGATGAAGATTATTGGACATTCAATGCTTTACTTACAGGGATACCCAGGACCCTCTGATAATAATATCTTTCACCTTGCAATCTCACATGATTTAAAAGACACTGCTATTTTTTTTCTACCGAGGTGGATGATCTCATGTTTTCCCATCTGATATACCATTTGTTAAGACCTCACTCATACACTTAGTTTGTCCATAATGCCCCAAACTTTTCATCCTTCTCCTCACAACTCTTAATGTCACATAGCTCAGTATCATTGGCACCTTTGGAAAGGTTGCACTTGATTCCTTCACCCAAATCATGGATATAGATTGTGAATAGCACCAGCACTTGTGTCCTGTAGCAAACCACCAGTCATAGCTTCCCAATGGAAAATGATCCTTTTACTCCTAGTCTATTTTTTGCCCATTAGCCATTCCTCAACCCGCAACAGTTTAATCACCTCAAATTTACGTGTTTGAATTTTTGTTTAATTAATTTTGTTTAATGAATAATGGGTGGGAATGATGGCACAGCGTAGAGTTGCTGCCTTACAGCGCTTGCAGTGCCAGAGACCGGGGTTCGATCTCGACTACGGGTGCAGTCTGTACAGAGTTTGTACGTTCTCCCCGTGACCACATCAGTTTTCTCAGAGATCTTCGGTTTCCTCCCACATTCCAAACACATACAGGTATGTAGGTTAATTAGCTTGGTAAATGTAAAAATTGTCCCTAGTGTGTGTAGGATAGTGTTAATGTGTGTGGATCATTGATCGGTGCAGACTTGGTGGGCCGAAGGGCCTGTTTCCGCACTGTATCTCTAAAATAAACTTAAATTCCCATGTCACACTTTGCCAAAGGCCTTCCAAAATATCTGAATGCACCACATCCATTGGTTCCTCCGTATTCATTCCCTTAGATATCGTCTAACAGTTCTGCCATATGCGAGTTTTCTTTTTAAAAAATCATTTGGACTCTGCTCAATCCTATTATTATTTTCTGGGTCTCTTGCCACCTTCTCTTTAATAATAGGTTCTTGTACTTTGACTGCCATTGCTATCAGGCGTACTGGTCTGCCGTTCTCTGTTCGCTTTCTCATCTCTTCATTAAATAACAGACAACATTTGCTGTCTTCCAATCTATGGCACGTATTTCAGAGGGAACTACATTTTGGGAGATAACTATCAGTGCAGCCGCTACTTCAACCTTTTGCAAATTAAATTAAGTCTGTATCTTTGCTCTTTCACTCTCTATGATAATGTAGACTTCAGTCTTTCGAGCTGTAGCACGGAAACAGGATCTTCAGCTTACCAGCCCCACGCTGACCAGCGACCATCCCATACAATAATGCTATCCTACACACGAGGGGCAATCCACATGTTTCACCTAAGCCAATTGACCTTTAAACTTGTACGCCTTTAGAGTGTGGGAGGGAATTGGAACACCCAGAAAAACCCTATATGGTCACTGGGAGAACGTACAAACTCCATACAGACAGACCCATAGTCAGGATTGAATCAGGGTCTCTACCGCTATTGTACTATGCCGCTTGCTCTGCCACTATGCTGCCCTGCGGTAGTTTAAGCTATGCAAGCACTTTTGTCAGATATTTTGGTAATTTCCTTTGCATTATTGCAAGATATACACAAGGAACAATACAATTTAGAAATTGCTATCAACGATAATTACACATTTCGCATGAGAAGTGATCATGCAAGGAGCTTACAATGTCTCCAAGGGATATTGATGGTCTGCCATGCCTTCCTGTGTGTTCATTCGGTAGCCATTGTTAAACAAGAATAACATTTGTAACTGTAGCAATAAGATAGCACTTGTTAAATATTATTGATTCTTGTTTATGTGATACGAGAAATCCGTTTGGTTCCAGGGCAGAGGGATCCTCGAGAGCCACTTTGGAAGAGTTGCATTGGTTAAGCAATACATCAGTTGTTGAACTACACAGCATCTAAGTGCTGGTTTGATTATGAATAGGACATGGTCACTCTCAAGGGAATTCCATTTGTTAAGCAATGGTAAAGTACAGCATTGCAATATGGTAAAGGCTGCATTCAACCGAATGCACTACTGCATTGGTATGTCAGTATATCCACCCAAGTGACTTGTGCAGAGGTGCATTGATAAAAGAATAACAAAAGGCAATATGTCTCAGCACGCAGCTGAGACATTTCACTTGCCTGCCTTATTGTACACTCGGTACTTTCGCTTATGCCCATGTATTTGACTTACAGCTTGCATTTGGTTAAGGTATGACACCCTCTGTATGATAAATACTACCAATGCACTGAACGTTGCAATTTTATGTTTTATATCCTCAGTGCAAGACTTTGACATCACCTCAAATACTCCATAGAAGTAAAAAAATTCCCTCAGTTGCCCCACTATCAGCAGTTTTAAACTTACAGTACAGCAAGTGTCAACTGAGAAAGATAGATAAATAATCAGCTGTATGTCTCCCACAGCTCTTGTGAGTGTGTAGTCATTTTAAATGTACCTCCCTTAAGAATAGTGAAAAACATGTGGGTTTTTGGACTCATTCTAACTGTGCTTCCAAGTAGATAGGACAGCAGCAGCTCAAGGCAATAACTCATCAACACCTTCTCAAGGGCAATTAGGGATGGCCAAAATGTCCACCATGTGAGCAATCTTCACAATCCATAAATAGGTTTTAAAAATCTGCCATCATTTGCTAAATAGGTTTTGATGTTCTTGCAGAGACAAAGCATAAATTCATTGAGCATTTCAACTGTTTTACATAGGATTTTCTTTCAGAAAATAAATCCTACCCAATCAAAGTTGTGCTTGAAGCAATCCTGCTGCAGATTGTTATTTTATTTCCATACTCCATAATCTGAACATCCACTGTGACTGATTGTTTAAATACTGGAAATTACGATTTTAGAATTATAAATTTCATTTAGGCAAAGCATTTCCTGATCTCCACCTCGAGGCTTTGCAATAAAGGAAGCAATTTTAAAAGGTGGTCAGGAAAGGAAAAAAACCCATCAATGTGCAGATGCTAATGCCAATTGTGATAATGCCAGCTTTGTGATAATGACCAGGTAATCTGATGGCAGTTGAGGGGTAAACATAGGCTGGGGTATAAGCGACAACTCCCTTGCTCTTCTTTGGAATAGTACACAGTCAAGGGCATTGTGTTCGGCAGTTTAATATCTTATCTGTCAAACAACCTCTCCACCAGTGAAGCACTCCCACAGCTACTTTGAAGGCCTGCCTGAACTGTACACTTAAATCTCAGGTGTGCAATTTGAGGCTACAAACCATTGACGTAAGAGGGAAGCCTAATATCCAGTGAGAACAATGAATGGCACGCTATTACATGCAGGATATAAATCCTGACATGCAAACACCATCCGTACTGTGGATTCACATTAGCAATATATTTTTATAATCATTCTTACGACCATCTTCACTTTGGGGAACATTGCCGTTAAAGCTAATATTGGTGGGAGTGATTATTAGTATCGAAATCTCCGCTCTGCTCTAGTGTGCACCTTAATACATCTGAATTGCTGATGTCGTTAACAGAGCACTGATCTGAGGGAAAATAGGTTCCTTAACCTTTAACAAACACCTTCATTCAATATAATTATGCACCATCTCATTGGTTTAATTGCAATTTACAGCTGATGTAAAACTATTTATAGATATTTCATAATGTGGAACAATTCTAGATTTGTAGATTTAGATTTAGATATACAGCGCGGAAACAGGCCCTTCGGCCCACCGAGTCCGCGCTGCCCAGCGATCCCCGCACATTAACACTATCCTACACACACTAGGGACAATTTTTACATTTTGCCCAGTCAATTAACCTACATACCTGTACATCTTTGGAGTGTGGGAGGAAACCAAAGATCTTGGAGAAAACCCATGCAGGTCATGGGGAGAACGTACAAACTCCGTACAGACGGCGCCCGTAGTCAGGATCAAACCTGAGTCTCAGGCGCTGCATTTGCTGTAAGGCAGCAACTCTACCGCTGTGCCACCGTGCCTCCGATGTCCAGCAACCTTGTATATCTCTGATTTTAGGAGATTTGTGGTAATCTGTTTTTGGTTACCTATCTTAATATTCCTCCTGTGGGTTACCATCCACCTTTATTTTATATTACTTACCCATATTTTAGAGGATTTTAAATGTTAAAGTGTTTTATAAACACAAATTGTTCTTGTGGTGTATGTTGTGGTGAAGATATAGCTCATCTTAACAGCTATTGTGATGGAAAAAAAAAACATTCAAACTGTATTTAGTGGAACAAAATATTGTTTGAAACGTAGTTGTACTGGTCATTTGGACAGTTTTATCTTCGTGAAAATGTAAGTGAATACTTGCTGGATGTTTGAAAAACCAGTTATAATGTGGAAACATAAATTAAATTATGATGCACAAACAATAAGTCAAGCCAAGTTCTCGTATAACATCATTGACGTGAAACATTAATTCTGTAACTTTCGCAGTTGATGGTGTTTCAACTATTTTGTTTTCAGAAGTCACACGTCGGACAATGTCTAGGATCTAGATGATGCCATATAATCTACTACTTTGACATCATGGTGGAAAATCTTCACAAATTAGCACCCCAAATCTTGACCAGACTAAGGAATGGAAGATTGAAAAATTGGATGAGGTCAGGAGCCAGTACATATTACTTGAATATCTTTAAAAAACAAGATAATTGTCTATTGAGGACATTGCTTTTCTACCTGGCTTTCCAAGTTGATTTTGGCAGGACTGGATGAGCTAACGGTACCAACTCTGACCCAATTCATGCCTCAATCTCCAAATCCTTATCACTAGAAGTGTTGATTATATCAAATTTGTCTTTTGTTGTATAATATTCCATGTAACCATGTATTTGTAGTGCATAAACCTGTACATACTAACCTCAATCAGAGAATAGTGCCACATTGCCATTATGGAAGTGAGTGGCCTTTTACCAATGTTGGCTTTGACAGAGGCAAAGCTACTGTGATGCAGAGTAATTAGCTCTAGCCCTTTACTTCCACAGATGCTACTCAACCGAGATTTGCTTTTGCTCCAGATTCCAAAATTTGAAGTTCCTTGTGTCTCCAGTTTAGATGTTGATATGTGTTAGCATTCCCTTCCTACAACACGTATTTGAAAATGTCTCCCTGTTATAAATTCATGCATACTGGATACACCCTCAAGGCTTCAATGACCATATCATCATATCATATCATATATATACAACCGGAAACAGGCCTTCTCGGCCCACCAAGTCCGTGCCGCCCAGCGATCCCCGTACATTAACACTATCCTACACCCACTAGGGACAATTTTTACATTTACCCAGCCAATTAACCTACATACCTGTACGTCTTTGGAGTGTGGGAGGAAACCGAAGATCTCGGAGAAAACCCACGCAGGTCACGGGGAGAACGTACAAACTCGTTACAGTGCATAGCTACTCTGGTAAATAGCTTGAGCACCTAACTTGATTGGAGATGACTGATTCCTGCCTTAAGTTCCCCTGTACAATGATATGTCCCTTATAACCTGACCATGATGAGTGCAACTTCCAAATAAAATGTTCATTCAAGACAGTTGGAACCAACACAGGTCTGACGGGGAAAAAAATCAGCTCTTTCACTTCACAGTGAGGTGAACATAGAGAACAGTTGCTATAACTCGACACAGTTAATCAAAACAGTACAACTTTGAGAACTGATACAAATAAAAAACATCCCTGGCTTCTCCACTTCACTGATTCATGTAACTTGAAGATGGTTTTTATCTAGCCTGCAGCATTTGGATCTCTTGAGCTTTCCATCACCAAACCAATGCCTGTCCCTTTGTTTCAATACCAGTTTGTCTGTATTTCAATGCCTCACAGATAGCCTGCCTGATCTAATATGCTCATCATCCCCCATCCCCTGAAACCCATGAACCTTTTGGGACAGTGCAGTGGCCTTTCCAAAGACCTTGAGTACCAAATGCCAGGTTTATTATTATTATTTGTTTCTGAAAACCAGGCAGACATAAAAAAGGTTGATATTAATTTAATGTTAAAAAACACATTACACCATGTAATTAAGCACAAAATAAGCACACAATTAAGCAAATAATCATTGAAATAAAGAAAAAACAAAATACTTAACTAAACTAATCTTTCTAAAGAATGCGTGCAACCCCATTCAACTAATGAGATGGGCTATGAAAGCCGGCAGTGGTTGGTATAAACAAGCACAAGGATGATATATAGAGTTTCCACCCCTTGGCTCATTAACAGAGCGAAACTCCTGGGCCCAATGGTGAGTGCAGGGGTGGAGCAAGAGATCAGCTGCACCACCATCCGACTTCCAGCACATTCTGTATTCTGTGCTGCACTGTAAGGTTGGAGGCCATTGCTGCAAGCAGTGCAGCCCTCCAATGGTTATCTGCAGAAGCAGTTGACTCCTCAAGCCAATTGATCCCCCATCCACAGCCTATACCATTCAGTCTGAATCAGGCCTGATGTAATCTTAGCCTCAGTGCTCTCGTGTCATTCCCCTTAACTGCCCTGTGGATCATATATGTGTTGGTCTCCAACTGGAACATGTTCAATGATTATGCATTTACAACACTCTGAATTGGTGAATTCCAAAGTTTCATGAACCAGAAAAATGATTCATCACCTCCATCTTAATCGGATGACCTCTTATTCTGAAACAATGGCCACGTTGTTAATACCCCCACTAAGGGAGATAGCTTCTCAGCAGCCCCTCGGTCATTCCCCTACAGAAGGCTATATGTTTCAATAAAATTACCTTTCATACTGCTTGACTGCATTGATTAGAATCCCAACCTATAAAAATGTAGTTTTGTTTATTATTGTCACGTGTACCGAGGTGCAGTGAAAAGATTTTGTTTCCATGCCATCTAGTCAAATAAAAGACTATATATGATTACCATCAATATTCAGCTTCCTGATGACTTCCACAATGTGTGCTCTAAGAAATCATGCTAAATGCTATGGTGTCCTCAAAACCACCCTTGCCTATTGGATTTGTCCGATATGATTAAAATGGTCCACTATAGTCATAGTACCTTTCTTACAAGTCCCCATAACATCTTGATTTATACTCTTTCATACTTTACAGTTATTATAAGGGACGTTTTCATCCCTGCAATTTCTTATCACTACTCAAACAGATTCTACACCTGAGCCAATATTGTTCTGAGCACAATATTGCGCTCAGCAGTTTGTAAAATAAATACCTTCGATTTGTACCAGCATCTGCAGTTATTTTCTTATACTACTTGTTCTGAGCACTGCATTGGTCTTCTCCTTGATTAACAGAGCTATCACGCTTACTGCTCCTTCAGCCTATCCTTTTGAAATGTCCATTGTCTTTACGCACTCAGTTCCAGCCTTGATCAACTTGTCTCTGTAATGGCCATCAGACCATTCTCACAGGATAGCCATCTGGCATGTCTAAGCGGAATTAGCAGGGAAGATTGCAAGAAATTACACTGCTTGGAGCCAAGTCTAAGTATTCAATCCAGGAGTGAAAACAGGAAACACTCGACATGCAGTGTACAATTAAAAAGTAAGAACTCCATTCTGCCAATGCCAGCCTTTCAAAATTAATTGCTGATTTTAGATCTGAGATTATTAATTTCTGACTAACCATAGGTATACAAGATAAAGCATACAGAGCAAGATCATAGATCATCCATGAATCTATTGAACAACGGAACAAGTCCCACCCACTACATGACCTACTTGTTCTTACATGCTATACACTCTCACATCTCGCACAACACAGATGTGTCAAATATCCTCCATGCACGATGAGTGCTTTTTAATTACCTTGAAATCTAGAAATACCTATAGATTAGCCTCTGGGTAACAAAATTTCATCCAGCTAAATGATTTGAGATTAGTTCAGAATTGGAATTTGCTCCATTTCCTTTGTTGGCCTGGGCTTTGTCCAGCTTTCTTTCCCACAATGATGAAGCGAGTTTAGATTGTTGTTACCAGCTGATGAATTGATTGCTCTGAATAATCTACTGAACATTGACATTGCACGTTGACCTGTCTTAAAACTGTTGGAAAAGTATTGGAAAACAATTTAAATTCCCCACTTAATATAAATCATTGTTCATTGTTCCTTCTTGCTGTCGACCTATGTAGCTGCACTCAAGCCTGTCAATAAATTTAGAATTAATTGCCATTAGAATTAGTGATGACATAAAACAATGGCACAGTTAAATTGTGTAAGTATTGACATGGAATAAATTAAGATGTATGAAAACTGTGACAACTTCGTTTATTTTCAACATGGTAGAAGATTTTCCTTTTGCAAACAATCTAAAAAAATTGAAAATATTTTCAATAACCTGGATGATCTGTTCAACAATATGGTGCAGGTTTAGCAAGCAAGGTTAAATTGTCCAAACTCAAATAAAAAAATGTTGCAAACATTCAACAGGTCACGTAGCATCAATGAAAAGGGAAAAATAGTTCATATTCCAAGTCAAAGATCTTTCACCAGAACTAGCTTCATCAAAGATAAAGGGTTCAACGTGAAACATTTAATCTATTTCTCTTCCACAGGTATTTATCAACCAGCTGAGTAAATCCGGCAAGTTTTGCTTTTATTTTATTTTAAATTGTTCAAAGCTTTATAAAGGGGTCTATGCACTTACGAGTCATAGTCATAGAGTTACACAGTGTGGAAACTAGCCCTTCAGCTCAACTTGCCAATCAATATGCCCCATCTACATGAGTCTGTGCTGTGTTTGGCCCATATCATTCAAAATATATTTCTATCCATGTACCTGTCCAAATGTCTTTTAAGCACCATAATAGTCCCTGCTTCAACTATCTCCTCTGGCAGCTCGTTCCATTTTCCCACTGCCCTTTGTGTAAAAAAGTTGCCCCTCATGTTCCTATTAAATCTTTCCACCCTCACTTTAAACTTATGTCCTCTGGTCTTGATTCCCCTACTCTGGGTAAAAGACTATGTGTATTACCCTATCTATTCCTCACATGATCTTATACACCTCTATACAATCACCACTCATCCTACTGCACTCCAAGGAACAAGATGGGGAAAAACTTTTTCACTCAGAGAGTTGTAAATCTGTGGAATTCTCTGGCTTAGAAGTCAAGTCAAGTCAATTTTATTTGTATAGCACATTTAAAAACAACCCACGTTGACCAAAGTGCTGTACATCTGATTAGGTACTAAGGAAAAAAAATGAAACATACAGTAGCACGCAAACAGTTCACAGCGCCTCCTCAATGAGCCTCAAACGCTAGGGAGTAGAAATAGGTTTTGAGCCTGGACTTAAAGGAGTCGATGGAGGGGGCAGTTCTGATGGGGAGAGGGATGTTGTTCCACAGTCTAGGAGCTGCAACCGCAAAAGCGCGGTCACCCCTGAGCTTAAGCCTAGACCGCGGGATAGTGAGTAGCCCCAAGTCGGCCGACCTGAGGGACCTGGAGTTGTAGAGAGGGGTTAGAAGATTTTTGATGTAGGGGGGGGAATGTCCATTTAGGGCTTTATACGTAAATAGGAGGAGCTTGAAGGCAGTGGAGGCCTTTCTCTGGATGCTTTCAAGAGAGAGCTAGATAGAGATCTTAAAGAGTAGAGTCAGAGGGTATGGGGAGAAGGCAGGAATGGGGTACTGATTGTGAATGATCAGCCATGATCACATTGAATGGCGGTGCTGGCTCGAAAGGCCGAATGGCCTACTCCTGTACCTATTGTCTAAAATACTAGTCTGTTCAACCTCGCACTATAACTCAGGCCCTCAGATCCTGGCAACAGCCTTGTACCTTTTCCAGCTCAACAACATCTTTCCTCTAACAGGCTAACCAAAACTGAACACAACACTCCAAATGTGATCTCACCAATGTATTGTACAACTGTAAAAAAAAACTCCCAACTTCTATTCTTAATAGTTTGACTGATGAAGGCTAATGTGCCAAAAGCCTTCTTGACACTCCCCAGAGCCCTGCCATTCACAATATTATCCTTTCCTTGATTTGACTTCCCAAAGTGCAACTTCTTGCTCTTATCTGTATTAAACTCCATAAACCATTTCGCAGCCCACCTGCCCATCTGATCAAGATCCTGCTGCAATTTTCATAACCATCTTCGCTATCTACGATGCCACCCACTTTCCTATCATCCGCAAACTTCCTAATCATGTCTGGCAAATTCTCATCTAATCATTGATATAAACAAGCATTTATCACGAGTTATAATTCTGATTTGGGGCAAGGCCAACTTTGATTGTATTAGACTGGAACTTACTCAAGTTGATTGGAGTAAGTTGTTTGCCGGCAAAAGAACGTCCCGTAAGTGGGATGTTTTTAAAAGTGTGGTGACAAGAGTTCAGGGTATGCATGTTCATGTTAGAGTGACGGGTAAATCTGGTGACAGTAAGGAAGCTTGGGTGACAAGAAAAATTGATGCTCTGGTCAGGAAGAAAAAAAAAAAGAGGCTTGGGAATGGTATGGGAAGCTGGGATCAAGTGTATCCTTGGAGGAGTTTTGGGAACAGAGGAACATACTTAAGTAGGAAATCAGGAGGGCTATAAGGGGGCATGAGATAGCTCTGGTAGATAATATTAAGGGAAATCTAAAGGGATTTTAAATACATTAAGAGAAAGAGGTTGACTAGAGAACAAATAGGGCCCTTGAGAAACCAAAGACTGTGGAACTTGGGATGATTAATGTAATTGTCTTGAGGACAATCAATATTACAGTCAAGGTGGTGCTGAACGTCTTAGGGTATGTGAAGATGGATAAATCTCCAAGAACAGTTCCATCCGAGGACACTGTGGGAAGCTAAAGAAAAAGATGCTGTGTCCATGGCTGAGATATACACTTCATGAACATACCAAATGACAGTCTCAATGAAGCTGATCTTTGAGAACATGAAGCTATGACGCCTCTTGAACCTGCGCTGCCATTGAACAGCATGACTGATCGTTTACACCAAATCTATGCTCGTACCAACTCTCCATATCCCTAGCATCCCCGTCAATCCAGCCTTTAATGTACTCAATGTTTTCTAGCGACCAGCTCTCATTTTGCTAGCTCTCAGCATGTTTCGGCTCAATATCGTCAATGTCTCTAGGTCCCAGGATCCAATGCAATGAATCAACACTGCTGCATCTTCAAGGCAAGTGTAATCTTTCTATAATCAGGAAACAACTACTCTTTTCTGAGGTTATTGATAGGAGGCACAAACCACGCTCAGGGTCAGGCCTTAGTTGAGCACCCCAGTTGCAGTTCTCCAGATATTGGCTGTCTTCAATGTTGAACTAAGTGGTAGGTTAGGTCTGGGAGGGGAAGGATCCATTTCTGGTAGGAGTGCACCAGCAGGAAAAATAATTAACATGGAATGGTCCTGATCTGGTCAAACAATCGAGCAAGTGCAAGAACAATCTTCAAGTACCACATCTAAACATAGCACAAAAAGTAAGGAAATTTGTGTTTGGTAGATTATTTCTTTGTTGTAACAATGCTTCTTGGCAATAAATCTTATACCGTTGGAAAGCCTGTTTATTTCCCTTTTAAATGGTGCCACATTTGTAAGGAACATGCATTTGTGGGATGAGCAGCAGAGCTGAGTATATGGGTTGCGCCCATGAAAAATTTGCCAAATCTTCTCTGCCAATGCCAAACAGCTTATTCTGCTGTTGCTATTGACTCTTGTTTTGAGCTTCTGGTACCCCCAGATGCTGACAATCAGGTGCCTGATTGGCACCTGATTGGCAGCATCTGTGAGCATGGGCCCTGCTACAGTGGTCAGTAGGTGTCTGCTCCAAGAATCGGCATGCCACGTTTGACTGATCTGGATAGGGCCCGTGCTATAGGGCAACTTTAAGCTGGTGGTCCACAAAACCAAGTTGCGGCATTATTTGGAGTGAGCCTTAGTACCATCTCCAAAGTGAAGGCCAAGTTCCATATAACGGGGGATGTCAGAGACAGGCCGCGAAGTGGGCGTCCCAAGAAGACGACACCCGAAGAAGACCGTTTCCTCACCCTGTCAGCACTTAGGAACCGTAGGCTGTCTTCTACAGATTTGCAGTCAAGGTTTGCAGGATGATATGGCCGACGGCTTTCTGCCTAGACAATTCGGAATAGACTGCACGCAGCCGATCTCCGGTCTCATAGGGCTGCCAGGAGGCCTGCCATGACTGCCCTTCACCGTCAGGCCCGTTTGCGCTGGTGTCGGCAACACGTGCACTGGAACCTGAACATGTGGAGGAACGTTATGTTCAGCGATGAGTCCAGATTCTGCCTACGACAGTTGGATCATAGGGTCAAAGTGTGGAGAAGACACGGAGAATGCTATGCTGATTGCTGCACCGATAGAGTAACATCTTTTGGTGGAGGCAGTGTGATGGTGTGGGGCGGCATCTCCCTCACTGGAAAAACGAGGCTTGTCATCATTGGAGGCAATCTCAATGCAGAGAGATATCGAGATGAGATTCTGCAACCAGTGGCAATCCCATATCTCCACAGTCTGGGACCGAACTCTATCCTCCAAGATGACAATGCTCGCCCCCACAGAGCAGAGTTTCTCAGAGACTACCTCCAGAATTTGGGAGTGGAGAGGATGGAATGGCCTGCCAGCAGTTCTGACCTCAACCCCATTGAACACTTGTGGGATCAGCTTGGGCGTGCTGTTCGTGCCAGAGTGACCAACACAACCACGTTGGCTGACTTGCGACAAATGCTGGTTGAAGAATGGGATGCCATCCCACAACAGTGTGTGACCAGGCTGGTGACCAGCATGAGGAGGAGGAGGTGCCAGGCTGTTGTGGCTGTGTATGGTTCTTCCACACGCTACTGAGGCTCCTGTTTATTAAATGAATAAATTGTTAAATTGCCAATATGTCTTGTTTCTTCAGACTTCAATCATCCAATCCACCAAACAACACCGAACAAGAGTCAATGGCAGAATAAGCTGTTTGGCATTGGCAGAGAAGATTTGGCAGATTTTTCATGGGCGCAACCCACATACTCAGCTCTGCTGCTCATCCCACAAATGCATGTTCCTTACAAATGTGGCACCATTTAAAAGGGAAATAAACAGGCTTTCCAACGGTATAAGATTTATTGCCAAGAAGCATTGTTACAACAAAGAAATAATCTACCAAACTCAAATTGCCTTACTTTTTGTGCTATGTTTTGAGATAAGGATTGATTTGGTTATCATTGACAATAGCTACAACTTGTAATACTTCAGTTGCTTGTTTAGTTTAGTTTAAAGATACAGAGTGGAAACAGGCCCTTTGGCCCACCGAGTCCATGCCGACCAGTGATCCCCACACACTAACACTATCCTGCACACACTAGGAAATATTTTTGTGGAGATACATAGGAAATATATGTGATGGTGGAGACTGAGATAGCAATGTGTTGTCAGGGTTTGGGAGGAACGAGCAGAAAGGGGAAGAGGCAGGAAACTGAATCGAGGCCGCTCATTTCTGGAAATCTGGAAATATTTATTACTAAACGTTTCCTCGTGATACCACAGGTCAACATCAGCAAAATACATGGTTTAGTTCGGTACCAAATGACTATTCAGAAATAATGCACAGGAAAATATTTTTTTCTCAAGCAATGCTACAGTTACCCTGAGTGCAACTTGAAAACCTGGTAATATTTTAAAAGTCTTCTTGCAGAGAGTGGTGAATCTCTGAAATTCTCTACCCAAGATGGTTATGGAGACTACATGACTGAAGATATTTGAAGAGATAGATGCATTTTTGAAAGATTGGTGAGTTGAGACGATGTGGCATTGAGATCAGAGGAGGATCAGCCTTGATGAGGCAAGCTTGAGGAATAGGCTTGAGGGATTCAGTGGCCCAATCCTGCTTATATTTTCTTGTCTTGCTTGGATGTCTAGAAGGGAGAAGAGAGTGTGTGTAGTTGTGGATTTCAACTTGTGGAAAAAGACATACTACTGTGTAGATCCACTGGTATTGATGATAGTGGATTTTCAGAGGAGGTCCACAGGTTGCTGCTGGTGAATGATCATAGATCATATTTATTTCTCCTCCACAGATGCTGCCTGACCTGCTGATTATTTCAAAAATCTTGTCCTTTTATATTGCCGCAGAGTTATGCATAGCTTTCCACTTAATTCTAAATAAAAAAAGATACCTGATATTATTGAAGAGGAAGTCCCCAGTTTCACTTAATCTTTTCCCACTTGAAAACTGCAGTTTCTATTAGTACTTATGCGCTACTTAAAATTATCTACTTAAATTCATGTCATCAACATTTTCAGAGAAGCAGGGTCATGCTTTGCTTCAATTTTCACAGTCATATATAGTGTTTTGCAGAACAGGCTTGCAACATTGCATAATTGTGCTCAACATAACACACAGAAGATTTATTATTCATATTTCAATAAAGAATTTGCTCCTGTAAAAGTCAAGTCGGATTTTTTGCATTGAACACATCTTATCAGACTGCAACATTATGCTGAGAAAATGCGGTTAATTATCACTCATCGCACAACAGAACATCAATAATGTGGCAATGTCCTGTCACTAATTGCAGGCAGTATGCAAATAACATTAACTCTAAGCTGTTCTTTGTATGATATGTTCTGTAGACCAGAAACCACAAGCATCTGAATAGTTTTTTCTGTCAAGTGAGATAAACATTTATCAGATTAGGCAAATATTCCATTCAGAGAGAGGTGTTTTCCTTAACACTGACTGTATCCAGCTTGTGACAAGAGTGCAGTCTAGGTTCAAGAAATATGCTCTCACAACAGTACCCACTTCCAGGATAACAAGTGTAGAAGCATTTAAACAGGATGCAAACTGACAGCAGGTTCGTTTCGTTCTCTCACCATCCACAGTGGGTAGATGCAGACAGAATGTGTTATTAGGCCTAAACTTCAAATTCACAGAGTCAATATATCTTTCACATTCATTCTCTTTGCTGGTCAAGGTAACATAAACTTGCATTTGTTTACTATGCTGCTGAAACCAAAGACACCACGTGCTGCTCAGCTCAGAATCAAGAAGAACATTCAAATACGCGAATTAGTCGAAATACCACAGTTAGTGGTAATCAGAAGAAAGTGCTGGATTTGCTCAACAAAACAAAAAAGACACAAAGTGCTGGAGTATCTCAGTGGGTCAGGCAGCATTTCTAGAGAAGATGGATAGGTAATGTTTTTGGTCGGGACCTTGCCTCAGAAGGGTCCTGACCCGAAACATCACCTATCCAAGTCTGAATAGCGGTCCTGACCTGAAAAATCACCTTTTTAGTTTAGTTTAGAGATACAGCGCTGAAACAGGCCCTTCGGCCCACTGAGTCCGCACCGACCAGCGATCACCTCGTACACTAGCACTAGCCTACGCACACCAGGGACAATTTACAATGATACCAAGCCAATTAACCTACAAACCTGTACCTCTTTGGAGTGTGGGAGGAAACTGGAGATCCCGGAGAAAACCCATGCAGGTCATGGGCGAGAACAGACAGCACCCGTAGTCGGGACCAAACCCAGATCTCTGACATTGTAAAGCAACAACTCTACCACTGCACCATCATGCCTATCCATGATCTCCATTGATGTCGCCAGACATGCTGAGTTACTCCAGCACTTTGTGTCTTTTTTACTAAGCAGCAGTTTTCCCACCTTTGACCTTTGCAGCAGTGGGGAAAGATGCCATCTTATTTAATCTCACCAACTTTTTCTCTTCTTATTTCAAACAAAATGCAATGATTTGAATTTTGAGATAGTGGTGGTTCACATTTTGCTAGGAAACCCTGATGCAGGGCCTCCACCAGAAACATAATTCGTCCATCTGCCTCCACAGATGCTGCCTGACCCGCTAATTTCCTCCAGCAGTGTGTTTTTTTTTGCTCCAGATTCCAGCATCTGCAGTTCCTTGTGTCTCTTAGTTATCTTTGAGGTCTTGGTTGATTTGACAGAGGTAAAACAATCAAAAGGCAAGATGTACTTTCCACAACATTATTCTTCCCACTAAGATCACACTTCATAGAATGCCTACCATTTAATCCCAGTCTAGACTATTACACACTCTTCTTTAAAACAAATACACAGCAATTAATATGATGTCTTATGTTGTCAAGGAATTTAAACATCATTCCATTACCCTGCTTTTGGTCGCACTGGTCTGCATTTTATTCAATGAACACCAACTCAACTATTCCTCAGATAAAGCATCTGACATTCAAACAATCCAGAGCACAAAAAGAAAAGTATCCCATTTTTATTCCACACTCAAGTATAAATTAATAACAGTTTGATACTTACACTCCAAATAATTTATTTCTCTAGATTTGATTGAGAAATCACTCGTGAATAAAAATCCCAGAATGAATCACCTCTTGCTGTCCCATTATCAGGTGGCTGAGGAATCACAAGTCTCCTCACATGAGTATTGTCTGTCTTCCCTGGCATCACCTTGGTGGATCTCAGTTTCAGTTTAGTTTATTGTCACGTGTACCTCAGTACAGTGAAAAGCTTTTGTTGCGTGCTAACCAGTCAGCAGAAAGGCAATACACGATTACAATCCAGCCATTTAGTGTATAGATACATGATAAGGAAATAGCGTTTAGTGCAAGGTAAAGCCAGCAAACTCCGATCAAGGAAAGTTCCGAGGGTCACCAAATAGGTAGAGGGTCACCAAACTGCTCTCTGTTTGTGGTAGGATGATTCAGTTGCCTGATAACAGATGGGAAGAAACTGTCCCTGAATCTGGAGGTGTGCGTTTTTCACACTACTATACCTTTTGCCTGATGAGAGAGGGGAGAAGGAGGAGTGGCCAGGGTTTAACTAATTCTTGATAATGCTGCTGGCCTTGCCGAGGCAGCGTGAGGTATAACTGGAGTCAATAGAAGGGAGGTTGGTTTGTGTGATGGTCTGGGCTGCTTCCACAATTCGCTACAATCTCCATTGTACACTGGTTTTAATGTCAGTTCCACAGTGGGATTTCCACAATTGCATTCAGTACTCTCAACATGACATTATCTACTTTTTTTTAAACTACTTTTAATCACTTTTTTTTGTAAAAACCTTAAATGGCAGGTCCACAACAATCATCAAATTGTTCAATTAACAAATTTGTGTTTAATCTTCTTGGTGTAGCCTGTCATTTTTTTGTGCTGATGTTAATATTTTGATTGCTAAATAGTGCTTTTAAATGTTTTAAGTGATTTTTTTTTTTTTTAAATATAAAGAACTGTCCTTATTTTTAATTTTCTGCTTTTGAATTCAAAAGGCTGAAGGGTTTTGATGATGGCAAAACAGATTGTGGCCATGTGCTTTGTCAAAGATTTGCTCAGCTGTTTCTTGGACGGTACTTATTCTGACTCAGCTAAATGATAGTAGGTAGTATAGTAGCTCCACTGGGAATCATTGCTGCATACATATTTAAGCCCTGAATTATCAATGACCTCATTCTTGAGTCATCCTTGTTTCTCCTTAATTATTACTTTGCCTTTCTTTATAATAATATACAAACACTTACATTTTCTATGACCTTCTGTACGTTCATCTTATGATCTCTTGCATTCCCTATTCATTTCCCCACTATTTTCTAGTGTTCATGGCTTACTTCAGCATTGCCATATTTTTTTTTCCCCCAATGGCTGCCACTCTTTTTAATGTTTAGTTTGGTTTAATTCACTTCATTTACCCAAGAAAACTTTTATTTCAGTTGTCCTCGATGTTTTATTATGAACTTATTCATCACGATGAACATGCTGATCCATCAACCTAGTTTAATAACTTGTCAGGTTAATTTGGGGCTGATCCCTTATCTCTGAACTTTCCAATTTAGCATTTTTTTAAATCTCTGTCGCTTCATTATAACTTTTGAATTTCATTGAACCTTATTATATCCTTTCACTGTTTCCCAATGGCTTTGCTCTCACATCAATTATTAACCATATAGTATTTTCCTGAGCCATATTAAGCAATGCCTTTTTCTTTCTTTGGTTGTCTAGAAACATGCTGATGTGGGAAATATATACATTTCTTGGATTCATTATGTATTGTTTTCCCCAATATTATTAACTGCATGGAATTTGTTTGAATTTGCCATTGCTTAAACCACCCAAAATTATCACTGTCATTGATATTGCAGATTGCTCTCTTGATCTTCACTTTTACTCTTTGTACCATTTCCTAACACCTTTTGTGCAGGTTCTTATCAGATAAAATGAACGCTTTAGGATGTTCTTTATATTCCTGCTCTTCATGGAGCAGCATCCTTGTGATTCACTTGGTCAAAGCTGTAGACTATCTCATTCACACTGTCTGGACCCTCCTTCGGCTAAGCATTTGGTTGTCTTTCCAAATATTTTGTTATTATTCACATATGATTTATCAGATAAGGGCGGGGTGATTGTTAGAAGTTGATTTGGAAATTGCTTAACATTAATAAGCAAACATGGAAACATCAAGCAAAGCTGACAATGTTGGTTAATTCTTAAATTAACGATTAAAGCATTGTGCTAATTACAGGCCACCATTATGTTGGAAGTAGATCACATTTACAGTTCTCATTTCTCCATTCAAAGACATCTGTGATCATTATCTTCCTGCCATAATAACCTCTCCCAACCCAACCGCAATATGAGAACATAATGTACTTGCTATTATTATCTGCAGGATCCCTCTCTTCATTTGGCTCAAGTTTATTTGCCTTGCTTTGACTGCCTTAAGTTAATGTTTTGGAATTCCATCTTTAGGTTTCTCTGCTCCTCTCCTTCTACCTCATTTCAAGAAACTCCCTAAGACATGCCTCTGTGACCAAGCTTTTATAATCATTTATTCCAAGTGATTCTCATGTGGTGCAATTTTTAACTAACGATTTTTGGATTTAGATTTTAGATTTAGAGATACAGCGCGGAAACAGGCCCTTCGGCCCAAGGAGTCCGCGCCGCCCAGCGATCCCCGCACATTAACACTATCCTACACACACTAGGGACAATTTTTACATTTACCCAGTCAATTAACCTACATACCTGTACGTCTTTGGAGTGTGGGAGGAAACCGAAGATCTCGGAGAAAACCCACGCAGGTCACGGGGAGAACGTACAAACTCCGTACAAACGGCGCCTGTAGTCAGGATCAAACCTGAGTTTCCGGCGCTGCATTTGCTGTAAGGCAGCAACTCTACCGCTGCGCCACCGTGCCGTCCGTTGTTGCACCTTGGGATTATTACTGTTATTAAAATGGTGTTATATAAAGAAAACTATGCCAGTTAATGCAGAACTGGTTTATATTTTTGTTACATTAAGGAAGAAAATCCCATCCAGATCAATTTAATATCACTTATTCACTCATCAAATCTCTCATCCAAGTTAAGATTGTTTTCAGATTGTCAACGATTCCATGTAACATTTGCTCACTTACAATAAACACTAGACTTCAATCTCACATATTGCATTGAACAACTCACTAAGAAACCAAAGCTTTTTCATTTTATTCAATTGATCTTGGTCTTGAAGGATGCTAAATTTGTTGACAACACCAAGTCAGGTTGGAAAGTGAGTTGCAAAGAGGGTATGAAGTTGCAAAGTGAGTGGATAAAGATGTGGTACATGGAGTAGAACATGGAAAAATGTGAAATTGTCTATATTGGAAGAAAAAATAAAAGGAGAAGCATATTTTCTAAATCTTGAGAAACTGCAGAGTTCTGAGGAGCAGATAGATCTGGTCATCCTAGTGCATCATTCAATTCAGTTCAGTTTAGTTTATTATCACGTGTACCGAGATGCAGCAAAAAGCTTTTGTTGCGTACTAACCTGTCAGCAGAAAGACAATACATGATCACAATTAAGCCATTCAGAGTGTACAAATACACGATAAGGGAATAATGTTTAGTGGAAGGCCAGTAAAGTCCGATCAAAGATAGTCTGTCACCAATGAGTTAGATAGTACTTCAGGATTGCTCTCTAGTTGTGGTAGGATGGTCCAATTGCCTAATAACAGCCGAGAATAAACTGTCCCTGAATCTGGAGGTGCGTGTTTTCATAATACTATACGTTTTGCATGATGGGAGAGGGGAGAAGAGGGAATGACTGTCGTACTTCGTGGTCCGGTATCTGTTATACCTTTGTTATGACTCTGGACGGACCACAAGTACACGTGTTTAAAAGGTTTAAAGGATGGAGCTTAAATCCAGGCTGTTTATTCCACGGCCACCTGGAACCAGAGTGACCACCAAATCACCTCATTCTCTTATATACATGTTACTACACGGGCAAACAAAGTAGTCCTTGTGATACAACAAAGTAGTCCTTGCCATATCACAACAATGACCAGGGTGCAATGCATCCCTTATTGTGCCTTGCCGAGGCAGTGTGTGGTATAAATGTGAACCAAGGTGAAACAAGTGGTTGGGAAAGTTAGTAGGATGTTACATGTTGCTGCAAAGGAAAATTAATATAGAGGTCGGGAGGTTAAGTCTTAGTTTTATAGGACATTGGTGTGAAAACATCTGGAGTACTACTGTATGTACAAAATCGGTTTCATTTTTTAAGGAGGATGTTAAAATGCTGGAAGCAGCTCGGAGAAGGTTTATTGGAATGACACCTGGAATGGATGTGTTATCTTATGATTGGACAGTCCAGCCTTGATTCCATTGGAGTTTAGAAGATTAAGAGGGGACTCGACTGAAGCATATAATGTCATATAACATAAGCACTTGAGAGATCTTCACAGTGTGAATATAGAAAGGAGGTTTTCTCATGTGGAAGAATTTTGAACCAGAGATTGCTGTTTAAAAATAAGGGTTCAACTCTTCAAGACAGAGAAAAGGGGGAACATTTTCTCAGCAAAATACTGCGAGTCTTTAGGAAGTCCCTTCCTCAAAGGGCAGTCAAACTATTTTGTAATATATAAAGTTACAAAATTTTGTATTTTTGCAATTACAAAATTAATTTTGTATTAATTATAAAATTAATTTGTAATTAATTACAAATTACAAGTCTAACTATCTTTAGGTAGTTAGACTCATGATAAACATGGGGATGAAAGGTTACGACCAGGTAGATGGGGAATGTCGAGTTAAGATTTCTAACAGTCAGAGAACGATGCCAGGAATCGCATCAGGGCCTGAGATAGAAATCTGTGGGATAGAAAACTATGCTGCAAATCAAGAACTAAATGCCTCAAGGAAGGCCATATCATTGATATGTGGTCAACCTCAACATGCAAGCATAGCTTTACATCCCACTGTGACAGAATTCAATGTGAAAAAAAAAAAGGAAAACAGCAAGTAAATGGGGATGTTTTTGAAAGTGAAGTTTGTAAAAGGGATAGTCTGATGATTTGCAAAGGCACAAACAGACACACTGGTTATTATGGAGTCGATGGTTGGGATAATTGTGAAATGACACCAGCAGGATTTTGAAGGGGTTAAACAAACACAGGATTAGGACTAGACTTATAATTGTAGAATTAGCAATAAAAAATACGAAGCAATGTCTGTATAGAAACATAGAACATAAAAAATAGGTGCAGGAGTAGGCCATTCGGCCCTTCGAGCCATGTGAAGTATGACATGTGAAGAAATACATAAAAGAGTGCTTTACGAGATGATTGACCTAGTGTCCCCAGAGACAAACCACTGAAGAAGACCTTGACAGGGGCTCAGAGAAGAACTCGCCAAGATTGAACTTCAGCCAGTTTCATCAAGTGTAAGTAATATCTGAATACAAGAAGTGGGGTTTGGAAGTTTTGAAAATTAAAGAGTTGTGTAATTAAGAGTTGTGGACGTGAAGTATTAATAAATATTTTTTGAAACTACAAAGTGAATCCTTGAATTGTTTAAACTAATTGTGATAAAGTATAGTTATTAGGCAAATCCATTGTCTGATGTGGTTTATCATGTGCTGCATTTAATTGACAACAGGTTACACGCAGATCAGCCACAATCGCTTTAAATAATGGGACAGGCAATGAGTGGCCCACTACTGTTCCTAAATCAGATATTCATATTTTCAGACTAGGATGCTACTTTCCTACCTTCACAAGTACATACCCTGCCCTCCATATTACGTTCCAAACAATCACCTTCTTCCCAAGAAAGGTCTGTCTCTGCTCATTGAAATAAAGATAAGTACAGAACATCAGTTGAGGCTTGATCTCGACCCAATTCAGTGATTAACTGGATATGTAATCATGCAATATTGACTCTGAATATGAAAGTGAAGCTGGGTGGGCATCGATAACAGAAATAAATAGAGATGGTTGTGATGATTAAGAGGTTAATGCGGAGAATAAATATAGCTATGATCTTATGGGTTTAATGACAGAATTACCATAGAACCTGCTGATTTGAACATTGAATTTTCCAATGTTAGGTGACACACCTTTCCCCTCCTCTCTTTCCTCTGTTACTTAAAATTGGACCCCTGTGTGCCTCCATTTCTTCATCTATATGCATTCCTCTGGCTTTATATTTCCCTCCTTATCAGACGGCCTTTAATCCCCTTTTCATCTTTATCCTATGTATAATTTTTTTTAAACTCCGCACCAGTAACCACCTATCACTTGCCAGGCTTTGTCCCACCTCATCACTTTTACACATTCTCCTCCTTACTACAATCAATCTGAAGTAGAGTCCTGGCTGAAATAGCATCTATCCATTCCCTCCACAGATGATGCCTGACCCGTTGAGTTTCTTCAGCACATTGTGTTTTGTTGAATAATTAAATGCTCAAAACTCTATCCGAACATCTAGTGCCGCACTAATCTCTGTGACAGTGTTGGTGAGCAAGGAGGAAAGAAAAATATAACACGATGAATATTGTCGATTAATGCCTTCACAATTTAAAATGCATTGTCTTGTATCAGGTTAAGCTCTAACATTATAAGTTCGATGTGTACGTTATTTTTTCTTGTTCCTAATGCAAGTACATGGGGGGGGGGTCACTTTGATAAAAAGCTTTTTCCTTTGCTTTTTAAACCCTGCTGGGTGAATCTCATTTCCAGCACAGATTTGACCCTCCAGCTGTGCTAAAACTGTGAGTAAAATTGAAGACTACATGCATAGGTCACGTCCGCCACAATCCAAATGAAGCCCAGTTCACCATGTGGTGCTGCTAAAAACGGAGGCTACTTTTATTGCAATATCTCTCACTGCTTTACCTGATTGATGTTTCTATCACCTTGAAAGATTATTGACAGAAGCCAATTCTCCCAGGTCTAGGAACAGCTGAGTCCTCGCTCAGCCCAACCACTACTGACCTTCCTTCCATCGCCGTCAGGAGGGGTGATGTTCACTCATGATTGCGGAATATTCTGTTCTATTTTGAACACCTCAGAATAATGAAAAAGAAAATCCATGCTCACTTACAGCAATGCTTGGATTATCTCCAAGCTTGGGTTTATCAGTGAGAGCTATCATTCCTGCCAATCCAGACCATATCACAACACCTTCATTAAAAGAGAGGCTAACTGTTATCCATCCACTTCCACATTTACCTCTCTCCTTCAAACACACAGCTTTACCATTACTTAGGTCCTCTGGGTGGGCATGGTGGCACAGCGGTAGAGTTGCTGCCTTACAGGGATTGCAGCGCTGGAGACCCGGGTTCGATCCCGACCAGAGTCTGTATGGAGTTTGGACGTTCTCCCCGTGGCCTGCGTAGGTTTTCTCCAAGATCTTCAGTTTCCTCCCACACTCCAAAGACGTACAGGTACGTAGGTTAATTTGCTTGGTGAATGTAAAAATTGTCCCTAGTGTGTGTAGGATAGTGTTAATCCTACACACACCAGGGGCCACAGTTTAAGAATAAGGGGGAGGCCATTTAGAACGGAGATGAGGGAAAAACTTTTTCAGTCAGAGAGTTGTGAATCTGTGGAATTCTCTGCCTCAGAAGGCAGTGGAGGCCAATTCTCTGAATGCATTCAAGAGAGCGCTAGATAAAGCTCTTAAGGATAGCAGAGTCAGGGGGTATGGGGAGAAGGCAGGAACAGGGTACTGATTGAGAATGATCAGCCATGATCACATTGAATGGCGGTGCTGGCTCGAAGGGCCGAATGGCCTACTCCTGCACCTATTGTCTATTGTCTAATATGCGGGAATCTCTGGTCGGCGCGCACCCCGTGGGCCGAAGGGCCTGTTTCCGCGCAGTGTCTCTAAACCAAACTAAACTAACATCAAGTGTGTTTTCTATGACTGTAAAATTAACTGGGCAAACCATGTAAATACTATGTGTGCAGGCTATTTGATTGGTATCCTATATTTATAATCTTTATCTCTCAGAAGGACAAGCCTGACAGGCATGCGGGAACATCAACTTCAGTTTAGTTTATTATCACCTGCACCATGGTACAATGAAAAGCTTTTGCTGCGGGCTATCCAGTCAGCAAAAAGACAATACATGATCATAATCGAGCCATTTACAGTGTATAGATACATAAGGAAATAACGTTTAGTGCAAGGTAAAGCCAGCAAAGTCCAATCAAGGATAGTCCGAGGGTCACCAAAGATATAGATAGTAGATCGCACTGCTGTCTGGCTGTGGTAGGGTGATTCAATTTCCTGATAACAGCTGGGAAGAAACTGTCCCTGAATCTGGAGGTGTGTGTTTTCACACATCTATACATTTTAGCTGATGGGAGAGAGGAGAAGAGGGAGTGGCCA
This sequence comes from Rhinoraja longicauda, assembly GCF_053455715.1. Lineage (NCBI taxonomy): Eukaryota > Metazoa > Chordata > Chondrichthyes > Rajiformes > Arhynchobatidae > Rhinoraja > Rhinoraja longicauda. Next base: position 22,534,257 of record NC_135955.1, on the reverse strand, counting down.
GGGTGCAACGTCTTTGATTATGCTGCTGGCCTTGCCACAATAGACAATAGGTGCAGGAGTAGGCCATTCAGCCCTTCGAGCCAGCACCGCCATTCAATGCGATCATGGCTGATCACTCTCAATCAGTACCCCGTTCCTGCCTTCTCTCCATACCCCCTCACTCCGCTATCCTTAAGAGCTCTATCCAGCTCTCTCTTGAAAGCATCCAACGAACTGGCCTCCACTGCCTTCTGAGGCAGAGAATTCCACACCTTCACCACTCTCTGACTGAAGAAGTTCTTCCTCATCTCCGTTCTAAATGGCCTACCCCTTATTCTTAAACTGTGACTCCTTGTTCTGGACTCCCCCAACATTGGGAACATGTTTCCTGCCTCTAATGTGTCCAATCCCCTAATTATCTTATATGTTTCAATAAGATCCCCCCTCATCCTTCTAAATTCCAGTGTATACAAGCCTAATTGCTCCAGCCTTTCAACATATGACAGTTCCGCCATTCCGGGAATTAACCTAGTGAACCTACGCTGCACGCCCTCAATAGCAAGAATATCCTTCCTCAAATTTGGAGACCAAAACTGCACACAGTACTCCAGGTGCGGTCTCACCAGGGCCCGGTACAACTGTAGAAGGACCTCTTTGCTCCTATACTCAACTCCTCTTGTTATGAAGGCCAACATTCCATTGGCTTTCTTCACTGCCTGCTGTACCTGCATGCTTCCTTTCAGTGGCTGATGCACTAGGACACCCAGATCTCGTTGAACATCCCCTCTTCTTAACTTGACACCATTCAGATAATAATCTGCCTTTCTATTCTTACTTCCAAAGTGAATAACCTCACACTTATCTACATTAAACTGCATCTGCCATGTATCCGCCCACTCACACAACCTGTCCAAGTCACCCTGCAGCCTTATTGCATCTTCCTCATAATTCACACTACCCCCCAGCTTAGTATCATCTGCAAATTTGCTAATGGTACTTTTAATCCCTTCATCTAAGTCATTAATGTATATCGTAAATAGCTGGGGTCCCAGCACCGAACCTTGCGGTACCCCACTGGTCACTGCCTACCATTCCGAAAGGGACCCATTTATCCCCACTCTTTGCTTTCTGTCTGTCAACCAATTTTCTATCCATGTCAGTACCCTACCCCCAATACCATGTGCTCTAATTTTGCCCACTAATCTCCTATGTGGGACCTTGTCGAAGGCTTTCTGAAAGTCGAGGTACACCACATCCACTGACTCTCCCCTGTCAATTTTCCAAGTTACATCCTCAAAAAATTCCAGTAGATTTGCCGAGGCAGTGTGAGGTAGAAAATGGAGTTAATAGAAGGGATGTTGGTTTGTGGGAGGTTGTCCACAATTTGCTACAATTTCTTGCGGTTTTGGATGGAGTTGTTAAGTCCCTGTCCAAGACAACGTCATTTTAAATTAGAGCCGTATCATTCTTCCTTTACTACTGGCTAAGAGACCACAATGTGAATTCAGAAGAAACTTCTTAACTGCATACAACGGTGAGAAAGTGGAACTCGGCTTCACAAATAGCATAGATGAACTGGGACATGGGGAAGAACCTTAAATAAAGTCATTTCTTGATATATTCATTGCTATTTCTATCATCAACAGAAAACCTTTACTCTGTGGGCTATAACAAAGACCACAAATCCTCACTAACCTTTACAATGGTTATTTCTAACCATGAGGGTGCCATTAACAGTGTGAATGTGTGAGCGAAAATGTTGTGCAGCAAACATAAAGCAAAAATCTGCTAATCTTGGAAATAGCTAGCAGGTCAGAAGGTATATGTGGAGAGAATCAGTTTCTCACTCTCCACACCTGCCAAGGATGATCTGATGGGTCTTTTCAGCATTGGCTTTCATTTCAATACTCTAAACGTTCCTTCCTTTCTCCCTCCCCATCTGTTCTTATTCATCTCCCTCAATTTACACATCCTCTGGAGATCAGCTGTGATGAATAGCCTTAACCATTATCTCTCAGCCAGCACCACTATCATTTGAGTCTTCAGTCTATATTAATCTCCATCCTTTCGCATTCTTTATGTTCTCTTTTTGTTCTCACAACATCTCCCCATCCCACCCACCCACCACACCTCAATTTCCATACGCTGCCATTTAAAACATCTTTAATTTCCAACAAGTTTGTACATAAGTGACAAAGAGAACCAAAGAAAAGATAATGTGGATGTGAGAAGGACAGAGGCAGGATTATAAAATAACAGGGAAAAAGGAAGCAGGAGTGAGACAGATAAGACTGCTGCAAGTGACTGCCTTGGACGCAATGGGGTGAATGGCCTCCTTTATTGCTGTAATAAGTAGAATTTCCAGCATTTTCTAATTAAATCTAGGATCCGACCTCAAAACTTTCAGAGGAAACCCTCACCAAATATCAACATACACTCCAACATATATTCTATCTGGGTGAGGTTTTCAATGGTGGCCCCGCCAAGAAATTGGAAACTTTGTTATGATCTCCACATCTGGATTCAAACTTGATTCCTTCACCATCTAACTCACAGAAGGAAATACTATCGTTAGGGAAAATGCTCCATGCGTAGGATTAAGACGAAGGTAATTGAAAACTGATAAGTATTGTTTTATTTCAATCGCTCAGTGAAATATAATTTGACATTTATAAAAAACGTTTTCTAGTATCTGATTTCATAGAAAATGACTTGAACATTGATTTTTGTTTCTCAGCTGGATGTTTTGTGCAGCTACGTTCCAAATAAATCCTTTTGTGTTGAGACAATAAAAACCATGATCAGGAAAACACAACACATTTTTTTCAGTGTTGAAGGATTGCATTTCCCATTGGATTTGTTGCATTTCCAAAAATACTTTGCATTTCCCTTTATAACATAGGGAACATATAAATAATTCTACCTGGAGGGGAAAGTAAACATCAGTATTTTTTTTTCTCCAAATTATTTTAAAATTATCAAAGGTGTTTTTGTTCACTGTGTATAAAACTCAGCACAATTCTATGCTGTTCAGGAATTGAGTCCATAATGATGTTGTGCCCTGGTTTCTGCTGATTGTATGCCAGTATCATTCATTTGTCCAACCTTCACCAGCTATGTTAGACAGATAACCTGTTTACACACATGTAGAAACAAGGAATTGCAGATGCTGGCCTACACAAAAGGGAACAAAGTGCTGGACTGAAGAAGGGTCCAAACCCAAAACATCACCTATGCATGTTCTCCAGAGGTGCTGCCTGACCCTCCAGGACGTTGTGTCCTACTAATACACTGGTCCATGTAGAACCATTAATTGTGAATCAAGCACTTGACGAAAGTGAGGCATTGCTGATGGGCAATTGTAACCTCATTCCCTCATTCTCACTGCCGCACTCTTCAACCACTGGATGGAGGGGGCACTTCATTTGGAGTTAGGTTGTGGAGAAAGAGCTTACACATGACTATGAGACAGGCTCCACAGTAGGGAGCTTTTATTTAAGAATGGGCCCTGGAAGCCATTTCTTTCCCACAGTAGCAGCTTCCCATTGTACTTCTAGCTGAAGAATTGTGCAGCTCTCAAATTGAGGCAACTAACCCCACATATTGGTGACCACAGGACTGGACAAGGTGCAAACGTCAGGGTATCCTGGGATGCAAGTGTGGGTCCATTAGTTAAGGATGGGTAAAAAGAGCCAGATGTCCTAAGTTTTTAGCTGTAACTGCATCCCCCTTTGGCATAATGTTTGGCTAGCTTTGATGCTTCAATAATCACATGGGGCAATCTCAAGGCCAGCATAGCATTTCCACTAATGACCACCATAGATTTTAATTGATTGAATGCATCATAATGCTGAGTTTTACACTCTTCCTATCCCGAAGAGGAAACTTATTTGCTTGGTTTTTTTCTATTAAATATGACAAGATTGAGTACACCACTTTGTGCAAAACATCATGCCACAATATAGATTCAAGATAGCTGCAAGGCTATCTGCAAAAACAAAATTAAATGCTCAAAGCAAATAAATTATCATACCAATTTGATTTTGGCTCACCTGATGTCTCATTTCTACAGAGGTATTATACTTGATGTTGTGGTTAATGGCAAAGTGATTTGGTTTGCAGCCAATTCAGGTCTATGCAGTGAAATATATGGGAATAGTTGTGTCCAGTTCCATATGTTATTATTCCCCATAAACAGTAGCTGACTTTCACTGCTATTCAGAATTGATGCCATTGAGGAAGGTGCGACTGAGACATTATGGATGCCAGTAGGCTAGTTGTTAAACATGACTAATGGAGGTTGGGTAAACAAATAATGTTGGCCAATAAACCTCCAATTTCTAATGCTATCAACAGGTGTAAAAGCCAATATTTCCTCAAGTCCCATCATGAATGCAACCAGACCACCTTTTTTTAATTTCATGCCTTCCACCCTGACCATTTCCTTTTTTCTCTTTTACCTTCCGGGAGAAGATGCAGCAGCTTGAAAGCTCAGATGCCCAGACTTAAGAATAGCTTCCTCCCCACCGTTATCCGATTTCACTATCGTCGCTTTCACATTCCCCTCATTTTTCTTTTTTCTTTTTTTAATCAAAAATATTTATTCAAATATTAAAATAATATATACAATACAATAAAACCAAAACAGAACCCACCACCAGAATACTATACAAACAAATATACCAATTGAAACTATTATACAATTATATTACAATCCCCATCCACACACTCCCCTCATGGAGGTGCTGCCACATACTCTCACTCTGAACTTTACATAACTTGGTTATTCCATGATTGCATTTTAGTGTTCTTTGACATACTTCTGTTTGCGCTACAGTCTTTGCACCATGCTGCTGTTCTTGCATTCATTGTATTTTTTGTGCCCTTATTGCATTTATTGGTTACACTATAAACCATGCAAACTAGGAATTTTATTGCACTCTGGCATGTATGACAATAAACTAAGCTGAATTCAAACCCAAGTCCCACAGAATTCCTGGCATTCTGCTGCAGAGAGTTGTGGAATCAATCATATTGAAATATTCTCATGGAGAGCAAAAAAGTAAAGTAAAGGTTCAAAGATGAAAATGGACTTATGTGCTGAAATATCATAATTAAACCTGCACCTTTGCACTAGGGACTTTGTTATGTACTATATATATATATATTTTAAATTTGCTGTACTTTGTTTTGTTTGTTATGTTTTCTACTGAGTACTGTGCTTATAAATCTGTTACGCTGCTGCTATTGAGAATTTCATTGTTCAGTTTTGGTACATAGGACAAATAAAACACTCTTGACTCGAGTTTCGACTCTTAACTCTTCTGACAAAAAGCTGCTTGAATTACTCTTTATCTTGTCAAGTATGTTGGAAGATGGAATTCTATTGTCAGGATTCAGTGCTGTCTCCTCCATGGATAGTAAAGATAAAACTGAGTGCAACTGAGAGGTATGAGCAGAGTTGGTATTTTTACCAGCTTAAATTTACATTGTCTGACCTACTTCTAGTGCACAAATATTAAATGTTCACGTGATATTCTATTGGACAAGCCAGAAAAAGAGTAGGTTAGAAAGTTAATTGCTCAACAGTTATGAAAGGGGTGGCACAATGGCGTCCTAGTAGAGCCGCTGCCTCGCTGTTACAGTGACTTGTGTTCATTGCTGATCTCGGGTAATGTCTGTGCAGTTTGCATGTTCTCCCTTTGACTGTGCAAGTTTCCTTGCAATGCCTTGGCTTTCCACCATTTGACAAGTAAGTGCGGATTGGGAGGTTCATTGGTCACTGTTTGTAACCCCATGTGTGTAGGTACGTAGTAGATTTAGGGGAGTTGAACAGAATGTGGAAAGTAGTTGAGGAAATGTGTGTTCAGTGTTCAGGCTGGATATGCTGCTTGTTTCAGTCCTCTATACAGGTCCTCCCCAGGTTATGGCAGGGTTCCGTTCCTGTGAACTGTCTTGCAGTGTTTCCACACAGCAGAAGATGCCGGTTAATGCATCCCACTGATCTCCCAAGTGCTCATTCGTATGTACAGTACGTGCTGTATGTATGACAGGCATTTGTAAGTTGCGAAGCAGCTGCAACTCTAATGACAGCAACCATTTTACGAGCTGTCCAGTATATTCAAAGTCCAAAATCAATCACAAAATGTGGTCAGCATTTCTGAGCATACATAGATATAATACAAAACCCTGGCCTATATGTTGTGATACTGGCACACAGATGCCAGATGCTGTACAGCAGAAATGTCATGGAATGTGAAAGGCATGTTTGATGTTCCTCATATAACCTTTGCGCTGGCATACTTGTTGCTGACATAACACGAGTCACAAGTAAAAGAGCAGATCTCAACAGAGGATAAGGCTTTCTGAAGTGCAAGTGAGAAACATCTTGTGGCTACATAAGTCCTGAGAGGAGGTCTGTCCAGCAAACCAAATCTCTCTGATGAACGGTTCAATACTGCAGGATAAAGCAAACGGCTGTGTTAGGAGATCCCACCATAACCTCCTATCTGTAATTTCTTAGCACTTTTAAAAAGTCACCAATAACGTCACCAGGCGATGAAAATCTCATCATGAACACTGATGTTCTTGAAGTGCAAGTCATAAGAAAATCCTATTATCTCAGTCCCAGAAGAAATTAGTGCAAATCTGTTGTGCAGCTTCACTGATGCTTGCTGGAATTTTTAGACTATTGATCTTAGCAATCATTTCTGTGGGATGTAAATTTCAATAGATAGGTTTCAATCATTTTTAGTCAGAAAATAAGGCAGGCCATGCCTACCAGCAGTAATGTGTCAGATCTTTTGTAATTGATCCTGACATCTTATCCACCCATAAAGAAGAGAGAAAAAAATGCAGAAAGAGGCTACATGATTCTTTATTCCTCCCACAGAAGGATTGAAATTCACTGTTTGAATTGCACCGATTTGCTTTGATATCTGTGGGAAGATGATTACATAGAACACAAAACTGATTTGGCTTTTGACTTGCTGAAATGATTGAGCAAAATTTCAGACTATTCGACCATTTTCTCCCTTATTTGAACAGTCTATTGTAATCCACACATGGCATTTCAAGAGTTTCACTTTATTCCATTTTTTATTTTGCTATCTCTCCTTCTCTAAAACTTTTAAGTTTCAATTCTATTTCTACCCCTGTGTTTATCCTGTTGTAAGTTAATGTGGCACTTAAACTTTTATTGTGATGCTGAAGTACTCTAGAGAGTGATTGAGATTATCTTCTAATCTCCAATTTTACTTGAAACTTGCTAAATGTTGTTTCTCATTCTGTGATCACTTGCCAAGTTAAATAACATGCATACTGTATATCTACATTATTCTTGCCATTCTACATACTTTACAGTTTAGCCAGTTCATTCAGACAAAAACAATGAACAAAATTACTTATGATTGGAATGTTTTACAGAGAGCATTGGTTGCTTGGTTTATTCACAAAATGCTGGAGTAACTCAGCAGGTCAGGCAGCATTGGTTGCTTGGTGTATGCTACCAGAGGGGTCGATACGATAGTGGCATTTAAGAAGCTTTTAGATGGTTATATGGATATGCAGGGAATCGAAAGAAATGGACCATGTGCAGATAATATTAATTTAACCTGACATCATGTTCAGCATGGACATCGTGTGCAGAAGGGCCCGTTCTTGAAAGTTGCATAATATTCTTAATTCTAAGAACCTGGGAATAGGAATGGGCCATATGGTCTCTTCAGTCCCTTCTGCCCTTTGAGGCTGATCTGTAACTATAGTCCATTTATCTGCTTTCTTCCATGTTCTTCACCAGCTTTAAAGATCAATCAATTTCAGTCTTGAAAGCTTTATTTGTCCTCAGCTTCCAACCCTTCAGGCTACAAAGCCCCCAAATGCTACTACTCTACGTAGAAAAAAAAAGTGCTTCCCACTTTACTCCCAAATAAAACACTACCATTTTAGGATTAACCCGACTAGAAAATGTTTGTTTTTTTTACACTACATCAAATTCCTTCAAAACCTCTAACATATTGAATCAATGACCCCTTAATCTCTTGTATTCAAGGGAACACAAAACAGGATTATATTTGTTGTCTTCCTAATTCAATTTCTTAAAACCATTGTCTTTCTGGCAACACCCCACACTGCATCCGATTGATTGCCATTGTATACTTCCTATAGATGTTATATATTACAACACAGAACTCATTAGGCCACCGGGTCTGTGCCAACTTGTAACATAATAATTAATTTAGACCTATTTCCCCCCCTTCTTATTTCCCTACCACTACATTTTCTCATATACCATCATCCCTCCTTTGATTCGTTTTGCCATTTACCAAGAAAAGTTTGCAGAAGCCAACTAACCTTTCAGCAATTCTTTGGGAAATGATTGGAAACTAGAGCACACGGCAGAAAATTATGCAGTCACAGTGGGAACATGTAAACTCCACAATGGCAGCACTTGTGGCCAGGATCAAACCGGGGTCCCTGGAACTGTGAGGCGGCACCATTAACTGCAGCATTGCAGTGTTCTAGGTTTTTGCAAAACCCAGTAACATCCAGGAGAAGCTAAATGCACAAACTTCATCACAATACAAATTACCTTTCACAATAAGACTGCTGCGTGCCATTTGCTAACTGCGGGCTGTTCTCAAATTGTTAGATTCAAATTTGTCTGAGGCTTTTCAGTACTATCACCAAAGGGATTTCATCTCTGTTGGGAAGATTGGTTTAAATTCAGTTCTCTGACACAGCAGGATAAGATGTACAACAGTCCCTCACATAATACCAGCTCAACCACAGTGCTGTAAATTGCAGGACATTGGATTTATTCTTCATGAAACATTTTTTGTTCTGTAGATTTCAAAGGACTCTCAGCTAAATTGGTTTTCTGAGGGGAAGGCAGATACCAGGTGTGAAGGTAATGAGGATTTCATGTTACACGTTAAAAAGGCAAAAGAAAGTCTCAGATTGAACTTATTTTGAAAACATTTCACTTCGTTCTTCAAACTGACATCCAATCGCAAATTAGCTTCAAACATTGAATATCCTGATGATGTGAAAACAGAAATTCTGAAAACACTAATCAACTGAGGCAGCTTCTGTGGACGGAAGATTGGCAGTAACTTTACATGAACTGATCTACGGTAGTTTAATGAAAGGTCTTTGAACTGAAATGTTAATTGTGTTTAACTCAATACAGAAAACCCTGTTGATTTCCTGGCCCAAGGCTGTTTAACACAGAGGAGGAGGATCTGGGAATGCTATTGAGAACCTCAAGGTCATGCATCAGAGGCATACAGAGGTTAATGTAAGAAGAGCGGCATGGTAGCACAGCGGTAGAGTCGCTGCCTTACAGCGCTTGCAGCGCCGGAGACCCAGGTTCGATCCCGACTCTGGGTGCTGTCTGTGCGGAGTTTGTACCTTCTCCCCATGACCTCGTGGGTTTTCTTTGAGATCTTCAGTTTCTTCCCACACTCCAAAGACATACAGGTATGTAGGTAAATTGGCTCGGTATAAATGTAAAAATTGTCCCCATTGTGTGTAGGACATTGTTAATGTGCAGGGATCGCTGGTCGGCGCAGTCTCGGTGGGCCGAAGGGCCTGTTTCCGTGCTGTATCTCTAAACTAAAGTAAAAAGGTAGAAGAAGCACACCATCTCACATACTACCCATCCCTGACTCTTCAGCCACCTCATGCCTCATCTGTGGAAGAATTTGTCATTCCTACATTCACCTCACTCACCACCTAAGAACACGACACAGAGTGGAAATATAACACATAATCCTCCAAAACTTCCGCCACCTCCAACGGGATCCCACCACTAGCCACATTTTCCCATCTCCATCCCTTTCCGCCTTCCCCAGAGACCGTTCCTTCTGCAACTCCCTGGTTAACTCATCCCTTCCCACCCAAACCACCCCTTCCCCAGGTACCTTCCCCTGCAACCGCAGAAGATGCAACACCTGTCGCTATACCTCCTCCCTCGACTCTGTCTAGGGACCCAGACAGTCCTTTCAGGTTAGGCAGAGGTTCACTTGCACCTCCTCCAATCTACTGTATCCGTTGTTCAAGATGTGGACTCTTATACATTGGCAGGACCAAACGCAGACTGGGCGATCGTTTCGCGGAACACCTTCGCTCAGCCCGCGTAAACCAACCTGATCTCCCAGTTGCCGGACACTTTAATTCTCCTTCCCATTCCTACACTGACCTTTCTGTCCTCGGTCTCCTCCATTGTCAGAGTGAGGTTAAATGCAAATTGGTGGAACAGCATCTCATATATCGCTTGGCCAGCTTACAGCCCAGTGGTATGATTGTTGATTTCTCTCACTTCAGGTAGCCCTGGTATTCCCTCCCTCTCTATTCCTCCCCCACCCAAGTCACACTAACTTCCCGTTTTCACCCTACAAACAGCTCACAACGGCCTGTTGCTTTTATCATTGTTACTTCTTTGTATATCTTTCATTCATTGTTCGTTATCTCTCCACATCACTGTCTATATCTCTCATTTCCCTTATCCCTAACCAGTCTGAAGGGTCTCGACCCAAAACGTCACCCATTCCTTCTCTCCAGAGATGCTGCCTGTCCTGCTGAGTTACTCCAGCATTTGTGAGTTACTCCAGCATTTGTGTCCACTTGCTTTTTGTGTCTATCTTGAGTGGAAACACATCATCCACAAACCCGAGGAGATGCCCGGGAAGACTTACTAAGACTGCGCCATGCCCTTTGTTCCAATTTTGTTTAATTAATTAAAATTGATTCAAGCAGTTTATCGAATTACGTGTTTAAATTCGCTAGCTGTGGTGGGATTTAAATTGGTCTCTGGATCAATAGGTCAGACCTCTGATCGCTAACCCAGAAACCTAACAACTCAGCTCTTTACGGCTTTGGGTGGAACACCAGAGCTCTCTTCAATGTCTTCATCAATTGTATTCAACAAACATCCTTAAAACATTGATTTTTCATTTAACATTGCTGCCTGGGGGAATTTGCACTGTGCAAACTATTGTTTCATTTCAACAATGACTGCATTTCCTTGGGTGTTAAAAGCAATGGGGATGTTCTGAAATCACTAAACCCGTTCTCTGGATGTACATTCACAGAATCAAGAGGGTACAACGCAGAAGATGAGTATTTAGCTATTGAGTTCAATACATTGCCAATTCAGTCTGTTGGACTTTGCCAACCTCTCAGCACAGTCCTGCAAACCTATTTTTCTTTCAAGTACTTATCTAGTTCTCCTTTAAATATCATGACCCTAATGATCTCCATCACTTTCCCTTGCAGTGCACTCCAAATCCTAGCCACCATTCAAAATGCAAGAATGAAATTGAAAGTTTGGAAAGAGCATTGTGGTTTAAAACATATTATGACACCCAGGTTCATGCTAAGAGTTGCACAGTGGTGCAGCTAGTAGAGTTGCTGCCTCTCAGTACCTGAAACTTGGGTTCAGTCCTGACCTCAGGAACTGACCATATGGAGTGTGCACATTCTCCCTATGACTATCTAACTTTCACCTTGGCGCTCTGGTTTGCTGCCAAATCCTAAAAATGTGTGGGCTGCTTGATAAATTGTCCATCTTAACTTGGCCCACATGTGAATATGAGCTGTAGAAGCTGGGAAGAGTTGATAAGAATGTAGGGTGAATAAAATAAATTGGATCGTTAGGATTAGAGGTTGGGAGGTTGGCATGGATTTGGTGGCCAAAAGGCCTGTTTCTATGCTGTACTTCTCTTTGATACGACCAAATGGAACAAATATTCTACAGTTATCGGCAGATATATCCAACCCAGCAAGGTACAATAAAGCCATAAAGGACTTCCACTTCAACCTTGATTTAACAATGGCTCTATCGCAAAGGGAGACAAACCGATCTTCCTGAGTGACGTCAGCACCCAATGGGAAACGATGCAGCTCTCGGGCAAATTGTGTTTGGTTTGAAAAGGGTATGGTACGCCAATCTCCGCTACACCTCATGAGCAGCAGAACAGATGGTCAAGTGTCCAACGGCCAAGATCCAACAGAAAATCCATGGGCCGCTAGAAGAGAACAGATGTTCCAGCAACACATGGCCATGACATACATGGATTGCTCAGTGTCAGGGTTAGTCCAGTCTCGCCATCATCCTCGACCAACAAAAGTTAAAAAGTCTATATGCCAACTGCGAAACAAGACCGTGGAAGCAGATGTTATCCTACCAAGTTCTAAAGGATGGTAAATGTCAGACACACATTCACAAATCTCATCTCCAGTTCATGAAGGAGGTCGCCACTGGACCTTAGAGGCCATAGTCATAAGAATCTTCAAAAAAGACGACAAATCCACCTATGGTAATTACAGTCGTGTCTCCTACAAAAAATAGTAATTACAAAGATCTGCTATGCAGGTCTGCTAGATCACTGATATCAGAGTGACAGATGCTTCGCAATGTGCTTCCTTATCCTACTGGGTAACAGCTTTAACCCAGATACATCTGGATTTCCTGTGGTTGTGTTCGGTTTGCAGGGACTTGCTTGTCAGCAGTGAAAATGCTACAGTTAATCCTCAACTGTGGAACAGGTGTAATCTACAGGTTTCTGACCCTGAACATTATCCACGAGCTTTGCTGTCAAGTAGATATCTGTGGAAAAGGGATGGCAGCAAAGTCAAACTGGGATACAAGTTTGATCTCCAGGGAAAGGGAGCAGAAGGCTGTCGAAACTTGTAGCACGCAGTCTCACAGACCTAGGCAGGTTCTTAAGCCTTCAGGAGATGCGCGACAAAGAAATATTGTCACTATGCCATTGGTTATAAAGAAGTGAGATTGTACTTTCATGATAATACAATTAGGCTGCCTCACATTTCAGGCAAAGAATCAGGGAATGAGAGAAATACTGTAAACCATATCCCAAGAAACAGGTGGGCAGAATTAAAACCTGCTTATTTCAAATGACTGATGCAAAACCATTCAGGAACTTCTGCATCTAGCTAGTCCAAGACTTGTGGACCAGGAGAAGCAGAAGTGTGTCCTCTCATACTCTTGTTTCCTCTAACCATGTACAGTAGGGAGGACACAGACTCCCACGATCAGGGATCAACCGCTGCACATCCAGACCAGTCTACCCCTGAAGATCGGGATCAGATCCACAATTTATTTTTTTGGGTTTCAATTTGTGGGACTTGTACTTGGAGGATCAGGTGTGAGCTGTCTTATCGCTAGTTTCGCTGATAAGGCCCAAAGCTTTCCCACCATTAACAGATGATGGGATTTAGTCAACTTGTCTGGATGAGTGTAGCCTCAACATCACTCCCCATTCATTCCAGGACAAGCAGCCTGTTTAATTGTCACCTTATTAACCACCCCGTAGTTATGCCCTCCAGCATCAGTGCACAGTGGTTTCAGTGTGTACCCTCTACAAGATGGCCGACTGTAATCCACTTAGGCTTCCTCAATACATTTTCTAAATCACTGACCTGGGTCAATCAGGAAAAAGACCTGCAGTCACATGGAACATCTTCACCTCCAAATTCCCTCGTAAGTCACACACAATCCCCCCCCAAAAATTAAAAAAAATCATTCCTTCATTAACACTGGGTCAAAATCTTCAACTCCATGTGCAAACTATCTACAATGATACTGGGTGAATTTAAAAGAGAGTTAGATAGAGCTCTAGGGGCTAGCGGAATCAAGGGATATGGGGAGAGGGCAGGCACGGGTTACTGATTGTGGATGATCAGCCATGATCACAATGAATGGCGGTGCTGGCTCGAAGGGCCAAATGGCCTCCTCCTGCACCTATTTTCTATGTTTTCTATGTTTCTATGATACAATGTGAGATGTTATCAATTTGAGATGGGTGATAAATATTGGTATAAAAACTGAAAATACTGGAGAGCTCAGCACTTCAGGCAGAATCCAGGTCAAGACCATTTATTTGACCTGAAATGTGAATGGTTTATTTTTCCTGCTGATTTTGCTGACCTGAATTATTCCAGTATTCTCTGCCTTTATTTCAGGTTTCCAATGTTACAGATTATTTCTTGATTTTCAGCAAACATTAGTGCCGGCAGTGATGCCAACATCCTATCTTTAGGTAAATGAAATAGCACAATATACTTGTGCATTGTTGACTAGGAGGCTTGAGTGCATAAGTATTTTTAGCAATTGCGTTCCAGGATTTTCTTGTACACTGAATTTTATATGTTGCCAGAAAAATCATAGGGACAATTTTAACTGATGTCAGCAAGTTTTCTTTGATGCATTAATTTCCTTGTTACTAAAACATCAACAGATGAAAATCTAGAACATCTTAAAACCAGCTTTCAACCATTATAAAGGATATATAAGTTTGTGGTCTGGTCTAACATTAGCTTTACTGGAAGATCTATGGAAGACGAGCGTTTACCAAAATATATCTTTACATTATTTATTAACGTTGCTTAATGTGGTCAATGTGCGAGACTTCAATATCATTTCAGACATAGAAATATAGAGAATAGGTGCAGGAGTAAGCCATTCAGCCCTTCGAGCCAGCACTGCCATTTAATATGATCATGGCTGATCATCTAAAATCAATCTCCAGTTCCTACTTTTCCCCCCATATCCCTTTAGCCCGAAGAGCCAAATCTAACTCTTTCTTAAAACCATCCAGTGAAGTGGCCTCCACTGCCTTCTGTGGCAGAGAATTCAGCATTTACAGGTTTTATTTTACTCCCTAACTGGGCAATGCAGCTGGGATGGGGTGCATACTTCTGCCATACCCTGGCAGCAGGCCTAGCCTGCCCGCTGTTGAACCTGGAACCCGCCTGGAAAGGAATGGCAGCCAAGCCCGGCCAGGGCCGTTTTTACAGCATTATGGGCCCCCGGGCAAAGCAGTGTACTGGGGCCCCTACCGTTACTCTCCCCCACCCCCCTTTCCCTACCAGCCCCCCCCCCCCCCCCTGTCGTGCCGGCGAAAAGCACTTACCGAAAAGCACTTAGCGATGGACTTAGGGTGCTACATTGTTGCGAAAAGCACTTACAGATCGCTGTGTGAAGCACTTAGGGATGGAAAAGCAAAGCACTTAGGGAGCTAATTGTTGCGAAACAGATCGCTGTGAGAAGCACTTAGGGACCGAAAATGTTGCGAAAAAAGCACTTATTGAACCTACATTTTTAAAGTAGTATTTATTTATTGCAAGTCACTTAACATACACAGATCAGCATGGGGCCCCTATGCTCGTGGGGCCCCGGGCAAGTGCCCATCAGGCCCATGCGTTAAGACGGCCCTGAGCCCGGCCCTGAGCCCGGCCCCTGCTTGTCTGTGAGGACTGGAGAACCAGAGAGGAGGGTGGAGGGAGTTGGCAACAGCAGCAAACACTAGAATAAAAGGCTGGTAAGAAGAACCAGGGGTCTTATCCTTTCGCGGCCGCAGGGTCGACTGCAGGAGGTGTCCCCGGGGCACAAAATGCTGAACGTGGCTGGGCGAACAGAGAGTGATGGATCGCTGGTGATCCAGATTGAGCAGACAGCTACAATGGAACTTCATGGCCTGCTGCAGCTGGGACTTTGAAAATGGCACCAAAACCTGGCGATTCTTGCAAATGGACTTAGTGGACTGTTTCTATACATTCTGTATAAGAAAATAACTGCAGATGCTGGTACAAATCAATTTATTCACAAAATGCTGGAGTAACTCAGCAGGTCAGACAGCATCTCGGGAGAGAAGGAATGGGTGACGTTTCGGGTCGAGACCCTTCTTCAGACTGATGTTACCAGCATCTGCAGTTATTTTCTTATCTATACATTCTGTATTTAATCAGGGATTGTGGTTATGTATGGCAATAACCTTACTGAAATGTATGCACAAAAGAATTTCACTATACTATGTGATAATAAAAGAGCCATTGAATCATTGAATCTCTGAGAATACTATTGATTCTACTTATTCTCATTTAGGTAGATCTCCAATGTAAGTCATGAACCCTTGCAGTGTTGAAACCAAACCAATGTGGGTGCCATTGACTGCTCCTTTCAATAGTTCATCTCACCCATCAGCTATCTTGCCAAATCATATTCTCAAGGATCACAAGAGGATTCAATTTATCCAGATATAATTGAGTACAGCTCAATATCAGAATATCATTTTGAGAATGCATTCATATGATGTCAGTGTGACCAGCATGCTTTACCTTTCCTTAATTACATGCAATTGAGTGGCTAGTTTGGCATTCTTAAAATGTACACTTACAATTTAGATGGGCACAAATCTGGAGACACATATTGCAGGCAAAGATAGCAGATTTATTTCCTAAAAGACATTAATGAATCGAATGGGGTTTTTTTCTGGCAAACTTGTCATTTCATCACTACAAATACAAGATTTTAATCTGGATTTAATTTTTTAACAAATTTAAAATCCACTGCTGCCACAGTGGGATTTCATCTCAAATCTAGGTTATTAGTCCAAGTCTAATGAGGATGACTACTACACGATTGTATTCCAGCCCATTACCAAGAGAGTACAATGTTTTGTTCCATAATTTATTTTATGATTCTAATCAAATCTTTTATTCCTGAAGATGCTAACTGTCAGATTGAGGTCTAAGAGTGAATGTGCATTTAATTTCCATCACAATAATTAAGCAGTGGAGTGCCTCTCCTGGGATAGTACATATTAGAGCAATTACACTCCAGGAGTTTCTCACACACTCTGCATTATATTCAGGGAGAACAATCCCTGGAGCTTGAAATGAAAGCAGCCATTATATTTCTAAGCTGATTGAAGGTTTATTATATATAATAGTTTCCATCTAACTTCATCAAAAGTGCCCCTGTTAAGGCAGGGAAACACAAAAAAAAATGTATTACTGGCCTGAAAGGTAGTGAGCAAAACATGGGTAAAAAACATTTTTTGGTTGCTTGCTGACAGTTCTGCACTTTTTCCAAGATTCAGCTCCATAGAAGTCCACTGCACCAACTACAACCAGCGGCCAACGCTGTCACACACAGTCAGTATTACTTATGCAGACGTAATTTTTTTTCTCCATTACCCAAATTGGGGATCCAAAGAAAAGGGTGGTGTTTAGAGGAAAGCATACATAAAATTAATTCCCGATTATCCAGAGAAAAAGGGGAAAAATATACCAAGAGTAACCCTCATACACATAGCCACCTTTTTGTTTGACTGTATCAAGTATAGTGAAGAATCTAACATGCTACGTGTTAATATGTGCTAATTCTCTACCTATTCTGATATTGCAAAGGTTAGGTCTGGCCACATTGCCGCTAAACATTCCATTCTCAGGGACAATGCCATGTCCATCGCAGAGAGGTTTGTGCAAAAGAACATCTTGAATCGTACGTCAATCAGGCAGTGGCGTGTGCCGGAAGATCTGGAAAGGGATGCAAAGCTTTTTGCCAAGATTCATCCCAACCAACTGTGTAACACAGGGCTCTGTGCTCTACATGTTATTCCCAGGAATGGATACTGAGACAAACACAAATTGCTGCTGGAAGATTGTCAACTCAGTGATAGATGTACTTTGATCAGTTCAAAGCCTGCTGATCCTCCAGTGCATGCTCTCTACCGATATTGCCTAACCTGCTGAACAGATCTAGCACTCTGAATTTTTATTCCAGATGTCTGACATCTGCAGGTTTTTTTTGCTTCATGATTGCTCTCTAGGGATGATAAATGGAAGATTCAAATGACTCACCTGGTAAATTCGAAAGAACTATCTCTGAAACCACAGACTCTCACTAATGAACTATGGATGGTCTTAATCCACTAAGTTCCACAATAATTTAAAGCAGGGCCACAGCCAATTTTTTACCTGAATCATGATCACCTGCTCTTCCCATTCCTGCTCACTTCCTTCCTGCCTTTACATTGGCATAAAGTCAACATGGGGGGGGGGGGGGGGTGGGGGGGGGGGGGCACAGAGTGGTTAGGGGAGTCTTTTGGCAGCAAAGATTTTGGGAAGAGAATAGCTTTATGTGGGAACAAAGGCATCTTATCCAGAATGTGTGGACATCTCTAAACTAGACTGTTTCCCTCTGTGGGACTAACACTTGCGTGACTCTGTCCCAGAGGGAGAAGGGTTTCCCTAGCTCGATAGGGAATACCATCCCACGTCTGTTATGTTTACACTTGTAATACAATGAGCATTTTGAAAACAAGAATTTCTTGCCAAAAAGAACAACAAATGCAGTGTCCGTGATGATCACAATTCAATTGTTTGACTTCACTTAAAAAATGGCAGAATTACCCCCTCCCCCCCCCCCCAAAAAAAGATGAGCTTGTTAGCTAGTCAGACTCCTCCCAGTGATCACTGCTAATTATACTGCCTGAAGTGCACAGAATCAGGGGGAGAGTCACCTCAGTTTCATGGATTTGGTAGATGTCAATGCAATGAGGGCAGCTCTAAGGCACGTGATGAAATTATCGACAAATCTATTCAAGGGAGAACACAGTACCATGTTGGGGAGAACATACCTTCAGGGCTTCACCCTCAATAGGAGATTCATATTGCACTGTACTGGAAGTGCTGGCAGACCACATTTCATACCGAGCCTTTGAAAATTCTCAGGCCAAGAGCAAGAAAATTCCCAGTTGGGGTATCCACTCCTAACCAAATCATATCCTCTGTGATGTGGTGATCCTGACAAATTTGTGCAAAATCCCCCCTCCCCTGAGCCAGACAATGCTGTTAGACAACAAGGGAGAATAAGTATTACTTGTTTATGCAGCTTTGCTTCCAAACTTCTCCTCCAGTTGTAGATAGACACAAAAAGTTGGAGTAACTCTGCAGGACAGACGGCATCTCTGGAGAGAAGGAATGGGTGACGCTTCGAGACGAGACCCTTCTTCAGATTGGTTAGGGAAGGGTCCTCCAATTGTGGCAGGAATGCTATTTGTCACCAAGGTTATGATACTCATATATCACAGAACCTTTGCTCCATCTAAATGCAGTGGGAGACACCCTGTATTCCCCCAAGTGTTGGCAGAGTTTAAATAAAAGGGAAGACTTTCTCTGAACTCCAGGGGCAAATTCGACAATCTTGTTTTTCTCAAAGTGAGGCACGTTCAAAGGGAATAGTGGTTAAAAGATTTGAATGTTCTTAGACTATCCGGCACTACTTAAAAGCATGGCTTCCACTTAGGAAACCAGGATGTGAATTGACTCATGTGGTTTTCTGTAATATTCAAATATAATGGGAAAACTTCCTCTGCAAATTATTTCCAATAGAACCACTCTCAGTTTCTGTAAAGCCATTTAAAAATAGATTGAAGTAATAGATTGAAGAAATCTACCTATTCCAATTATTCTCTTGCCAACAAATTGAAATGGAATGAAAGGTTCTTCTGAGGAAGGAGGGTTTGTAAATGTTCGAGTGTTGTTAACACCTGTAGATCTGACCATCTGACCTTATTATGGAGTGCAAGCATAATTCAGCCAAGCAAAAATATAACTGTTGATTCGGTTTCCAATTTTATGCACAATGAGTTTAGTGAATCCACTGCTGTATACTGTTGATTTAGAAGCCTGGCATCTTCTGTGCAAAATGTATGTTTTTGTTAGACAAACTCTGCTTCTTTTATGTTGCTGAATGAATAATTAAAATGGTTGCGCTACAAACATATGCAAATTGGCTAATTTCATCCCTTCCTTTGCAAAAATCCTTATCTAAATATAATTAACTGGCATGCTAGTTACCATAAATTGAGAATCTGGCAATATTTTCACGCAGCCCACATTAAGGAACAGACAGCTTCGAACACGAGACTTGTGCGAGAGGCAGATCATTGGACAAGGCTTGGCAACCTTGCAAGGACCAAGAATTCTCTTCACCTTTATATTTTGTACTGCCATCTGAGTGAGGCCAGTTGCTATGAAACTTCACATTGATCGTGAAGATGAGGGAGAGGAAAAAACAAGGTTAAAAAAATAGATAGGATAACTGGTCAGTTAGCTGGACATCTGCTGGTCAGTTAGATGTGTAATTCAATATGAAAGATACATCTTCTGGATGCGCTGGGACGCATCCTCAGTGATGTGACCTGGGGTCATCGGGTGTTTCTACCCAGGCGACCCAGCCGGGGTTGATCAGGCCCCGACTTGCGTCCCAACAGCAACCGTTCACGGATCAGCCCTCTTAATCCAAAGCCATCTAGAGGCTTTCTCTGCGGCTTCGCTTGTGGATTGAATGGCCCTCTTCTTTGCCAGCCCCGTAATGCCCAAACAGTTGAGGACTTTGCAGAGCGAGCGCCCTGCAAACCCTCTACAGCCCACCTCTGTGGGTTCATAGTATGTCTTCCAGCCTCTGTCCCGGCACATCTCCACCAGTTCCTGGTACTTTGCGCGTTTCCTTATTACACTGCGGCAGACAATTTTGCAATAATATTCAATGGTGGGGAGGTCATGGACTGGGCAGTATCCACAACGTTTTACAACTTCTTCGTTCTTGGGCGTTCGATTTCCCGAAACAGGCCGTGGGCTCCACAAAGCCAGGGGCCGATGGCCGGGAGCTTCGTCGACCCGTGTGGCCCCACCGCCAACTCGTGAGGCCCGGCCGTGAAGCTCTAGCTTCGACTTCTCAACGACACCTCTGGAGGACATCTGCCGTGGCGGCGTCTCCCGAAGGTGTCAGTCAGGAATCTGGAGTATGTGAACGACACTGCTGCATGCAAAGGTTTGGAGGCCGAGCCCAAAGTTACCGGTACCCCCCATTCGCAAGAGGATATGAGAGAATAGGCCTTGAACCCAGCATCTGCAAAACAAAAAGCCTCAACCAATATTCCTCAGCGACAGCACCCACCAACAATAAAGGTGCAGAACAGGTCCCAGAGAAGGTAAATCACCTCCCATGCCTCAGCTTCCCAATATATTGAGATGAAGCAAAATAACTTTGTGGGTAACTCCCTGAGCAAGCCATCGCTATTGCTGTTCACATTTTGTTCTTGTGCTAAACCATGACATCTAGTCTATAGTGTCATGTGTACAGAGCAATCTAGGCTAAAGAGTTCCTTGAACAGGTGAGAAAGGTGTAGCAATGCTGTAGCATTTGTGAGCTTCTCCTTTTCTCTTTGCATTTAGCTTCCACATATGAACAAGCTCTGTTTTTTTATGCAGGCACACCAAACAGGATGAACCATATTTATTGTTCCCAGTGTTATGTCATGTCTTTAGGGATGTTCTAAGAGAGTCTTTGAGTCTCATTTTCTATCCACCGCATGACCATCTATCTTCAGTCAGTAAAGTGGCTGGTTTGGTTTAGTTTAAAGATACAGCATGGAACCGGCCAGTACACGCCGATCATTGATTGCCTGTTTGCACTAATTCTATGTTATCCCACTTTTGTATCACTCCCTACACACTAGGGGGCAATTTACAGTGGAAAATTAGCCTACAAACCCGCACGTATTTGGGATGTGGGAAGAAAACCGTGCGGCCACATAGAGAACGTGGAGTCAACACCCAAGGACAAGATCGAACCTGGGACTCTGGTGCTGTGAGGCAGCAGCTTTATCAGCTGCACTCACAGTGCTACCCATCATCAGACATTCTTCTGGCTTATCCTGTTCACCTTGTCTGTGATTCTTTCACCAATGGGGAGGTCAGTCTGAGACAGAATCTCTGCGTCTGGAATCTTGTCTTGTTCTTCTAAGTGCAGTTTGACTGACACTCATTACTGGAAAGAAGCAGATCTTGGAGAGAGGGGCTGAGCATTTTAATTCCGCCCTGAAAAGGCCATCTGCAGTTAGTGAAGCAATAGATCGCACGCCACAACTTCCAACAAACCTCACTCTTGCCAAACCTCCAGGCCTGGCGGAAGTTCAGAAGTCAATGTAACAATTAGCATGTGGAAACGCTCCAGGTTCAGATGCGATACCAGCAGAGGTTTTCAAAGCCACAGTTGACACATCTGGTGTGTCCCCATTTCACTTGAATAGAGCTGCCAACTGTCACTGAAGGCAAATTTAGATGTTTTTATTTACATGATTAATGAGACCAAAACTGTACCAAGATGGCGCCCAACCCAGGCAACCTTTTGCGTGCTAGCCACAAACGCAGATCTACAATCACATACTACAATCGCTCCACATTCTTAAATCTCTATTCCTACAGCAACATTTCTTATTCCCTTATCATGTGCCCAGTATACACTGTAAATGGCTCGATTGTAATCATGTATTGTCTTCCTGCTGACTGGATAGCACGCAACAAAAGCTTTCCAGTGTACCTCAGTACACGTGACAATAAACTAAAGTAAACTAGATTAGACAAAACAGTATGCCAGCCTGTGATGCTGGGTAAGGGATAAGTATCAATATGTTTCCTTCCTATCGCATTCCAATTATATGGGCTTAACATTTTCCTTAATTTCATGGTAAGGGCATCATTAATTATGTTTATCATCTTCTCTCAAAGAGCTTTAAATTTCTTGTGTTTTTTTTTGTCAGCAAAACAGCCAACTGTTTTCTCGCTCTCATAGTGTAAATGGTTTCCAACTAAGCAGGATCTTGAAATAATCTTACAAGTTAGAAGATAAAATAACAACTGAAAGCATTCTAACATGTGATTCTTACAAGTTGGATGCAAACAGACAAGGATTCAAACTCAAATTGCCCAACTCAGTATTCATAACAGCGTTTCTGCAGAAAACCTCAATTCGAAATGTGAATAAAAATTCTTCAAAATTGATTATTTTGCTCGTAGGTCCTCTTGGAACAAAATTAGTTGGCACTACAATTCTTGAAGAGCAGCTTCTTCCCACAGAACTGTGTACTTGTGAAAGGATAAATCAGTAAGTACAAGTCTTGAAGTGATGCCAGATGAAGGCAGATCATCAAACGTTGATGCATCTGCATTCAATGGCTCATCATGAATTCCTCTTTCGATCTGAAGCATGCATTCAAACCATAACAACTTTGTTACTCAACATTTCCTGCAGAACTTTTAAAATCTATTATGGCAGGCAAAGATTTTCAAAGAAAGCACGGGAAACAAAATTAAAATCTCAACATGTAAAAATGACAGAAGACACTGCAGCAAGCCATTGTTCAAGACATGATTATGTAATATGCACGTTTCCCATAAAAAAGTCAGAGGAAACATTTGTCTGTGGTCTGGGCCACTCAGGAAGGTCCCATGGTAAAATAGACACTCTATCATCAATCTCCAAAGATGTACGGGTTTGAAGGTTAATTGGCTTGGTGGAATTGTAAATGGTCCCTAGTTTGTGTAGGATAGTGTTAGTGTGCAGGGATCGCTTGTCAGCACAGACTCAGTGGGCCGAAGGGCTTGTTTCCATGCTGTATCTCTAAACTAAAGTAAAATCATAGTTAGTGACAAATCACCCCTCAAGGCAGAGATGAGGAGATACTTATGTCTTAAAGAGTCAAAAGTCTTTGAATCTCTTCTTTCAAAGGGCTATGGAAACAGACTGAATAACAATCAGAGAGCCATAATCTTATTAAATGACTGACATCCCTTTGCTGGCAGGCAATCTACTCCAATAAACTTCTACAAGATCCAGTCCAATACTTGCCTTGCCCCAATTTAGAACTTTAACTTGTGGACCAGTTCTGTCCTTTCCCATAACTAATTTAAAACTAATAGAGGTGATGAGTGGTTTGTTTTTACTAATTTAGAAGCATAAAGTCAAAGACATCCAGCACAGAAACAGACTCTTCGGCCCAACTTGTCCACGTCGACCAAGATGCCCATTTAAGCTAGTCCAATCCTCCCCCTTTGACCCATGTTCCCCTCAACCATTCTGATCCATGTAGCTGTCCAAATGCCATTTAAATGAAGTTATTGTACATTCCTCAACCACCTCCTCTGAAGAAGGGTCTCGACCCGAAACGTCACCCATTCCTTCTCTCCTGAGATGCTGCCTGACCTGCTGAGTTACTCCAGCATTTTGTGAATAAATCGATTTGTACCAGCATCTGCAGTTATTTTCTTATACCTCCTTTGGCAGCTTGGTGTAGAGTCAGGGAACCGCCAGGAGCCGGAGCCGCTGAGCCAAGCTCCCCCCCAGGATGGGGAACTGGAGGAGGGTAGAAGGAGTTGGCAAGGCAGCAGACGCTAGAACAAAGAGCTGATAAGAAGAATTGGGAGTCTTACCTACCGCACCCTTAAGGTCGGCTGTGGGACACGCCCCCAGGACACAAAGGCTGAAGGCTACCCAGCGAGGAGAAGAACGATGGATTACTGGATGATCCTGATAGAGGCGATGGCTGCCACAGGTCTTTATGACCAGATGCAGCTGGGACTTTGAAAATGCCGCGAAAACCTGATGACTTGCATATGGACTCAGTGAGCTGTTTCTATACATTATGTATTTAATTGTGGATTGTACTTGAGTGTGGCAATAATCTTATTTATCTGCAGGTAAAAAAAATGAATTTCACTGTACCTTGGTATGTGTGGTGATAAAGAACCATTGAACATTGAAACTCATGCCCCCTTTTTGCCCTCCTAACCTCCTTCTTAAGTATACTCCTGCATCCCATATACTTCAGTGAATTCACTTGATCCGTGAAGAAGGGTCTCGACCCGAAACGTCACCCATTCCTTCTCTTCCGAGATGCTGCCTGACCCGCTGAGTTACTCCAGCATTTGTGTCCACTTGATCCCAGCTGTCTGTATCTGATCAATGCCTCTTTTTAAAATTCCTACCAGAGCCTCCATATTTCTTGTCATTCCATGTTCCCTACTCCTGTTGTCTTTGCCTTAGTGAGAATATGCATAAGTTACCTCTCACTATCTAATTTCTAAAAGCCCCCAAGTTTCCCGACATCCCTTTGCTGGCAGGCAATCTACTCCAATAAACTTCTACAAGATCCAGTCTAATACTTGCCTTGCCCCAATTTAGAACTTTAACTTGTGGACCAGTTCTCAACTTTCCCATAACTAACTTAAAACTAATAGAACTATGTTCAGTGGTCCTAAATCACTCCCCAACTAACAACTCAGCCACATGCCCCTCCCAAAAGTAGATCATGCTTTACCCTGTTTTTAATGGGTCCTCTATATCATAGTGTGGCGGCTCCGAAGGGTCGGGCCATACTTCTACGACCCCTCGGCACGGGAATGGGCCAGTCCCGGGAGGCGGTCCTGGACTCAGGTATATAAGGACAAGGTTTGGGCGCCAAGCCATTCCGGCAGACTAGACCCGTCTGATACCTGTTATACAATAAAATATACCTTCTCGAAATACCTGGCTCCTTGCCTTTATCGACGCGCTACAATAGAGTCATTCAACATGGCAACAAAAAAATCTCTTTGGCCAACTTGCTCATGTCAAGATTGCCCATCTAAACTAGTCCTACATTGCCTGCATTTGACACATATCCCACTAAACCTTTCCTATCCATGACCCTGACCGTGGTTGCAATGGTACCCGCCCCAACTACCTCTTAATACCAGGTCAATCCCAGTCTATGTTAAGAAAGGTAAACAACCTTATTCTGACAACCCAACTATTCTAGCAACCTTCTTCAAATTCCTTGCATACCTGTTGATTATTTGGGGGCTAAGAGAATAATCCTACGGAAATTGATCATCCTCTTCTTATTTCTCACCCATAAAGCCTCAATTCACCCATAAAGCCTTACAGCATAATCCCTTGGTAATTTCATTTCATTGCCATGATGTTCACCTTGATCAAAACTGCAACTCCCCTCCTCCCTTTCCCCCGCCATTCCCACATGTGAACATGAAGCCACCAGTCCCGTCTCTCCCATGGTCATGTTTCTATAATGGCTACAATATCCCAGTCCCATGTACTATCCATTCGCTTATTCATCCCCCTTACCTGACAGGCATCCTGCATTGAAATAAATGCAATTGAACCCCACAGTATTTTCTCCCTCCCTGCTCACTGCCTGGCTTGTCTATTGAACTTACTGTCGTAGGTCTCTGTGTCAACTTTCAGCCTCTTATCTGCCTCACTACTGCTTTGGATTACACTCCCCTGCTAATCTAATTGAAATCCTCCCAATTCGCAGGCTGTGAATCTGCCCGCCAGGTTATCGGACCCTTCAAGTTCAGTGCAACCCGTTGCACTTGTCACTTCTGGCCCAGAAGACATACCAATGGTCCAAAGTTGGAATACGATACGATATGATAGAACTTTATTCATCCCCGGGAGGAAATTGATCATCGTAACACACAGTCGTAACACACAACATAGTACAAGAAAACTTCAAATTAAAATTAAATTAAAAGTGAAAAAAAAGACATGGAACTGTTGGCTGGCTGCCGTGTGCACAGCACAGTATCCCTGTCCCCTGCACCAACTCCTGAGCTACAAATTCATGTATACTATCCTCCTATTCTGACTCTCACCAGAATGTAGCACTGGGAGTAATCCAGAGATTACCACCCTTGAAGTCCTATCACCTTTTTAACCTATCACCTAACTCTTTATATTGACTCCACAGGACCATATCCATTTGTCTACTTATGTAATTTGTTCCAATGCACACGCCATCTTCTGGTTGTTCACCCTCCTGTTTAAGAATGTTCTGCAGCTGCTCAGAGATAGCACCAGGAAGGCACACCATCCTGCATTCCTGTTTGGGGCCACTGCATCTCCTGTCCATCTCCCTACCTATCAAGTCTCCTATCACTATAGACCAAGGGATGTAGAGAGTTGTATTCTGACAGGGTACATCTTAGCTTGGTAACTCAATGGCTCTGCATATGTCCACACAACCTGCAGAGAATGGTGAGCCAAGCCCAGTCCATCATGGGATTATCACTTCCTTCCATCCAGTCTGTCTTCATGGTGCAATGCATCAAAAAGGCATGAAGTATTGTTCAGGACACCTACCATGCTGGCCATTCAGTTTTCTCTCTTCTACCAGTTGTGACAGTATACAGAGGCTTGAAAGACCAGATATCCAGACATATGAACAGCATACCTCACAGCTATCAGACTCTTGAACCAATCACCTCATTCACAATCCCTTTCCTGCTGCCATGTGCACTATTCTTAAGATAAACACAAAATGCTGGAGTAACTCAGTGGGACAGGCAGCATCTCTGGGGAAAAGGAATGGGTTACATTTCGGGTCGAGACCCTTCTTCAGACCCGACTCGAAATATCACCCATTCCTTCTCTCCAGAGATGCTGCCTGTCTTGCTGAATT
This sequence comes from Rhinoraja longicauda, assembly GCF_053455715.1. Classification (NCBI taxonomy): domain Eukaryota; kingdom Metazoa; phylum Chordata; class Chondrichthyes; order Rajiformes; family Arhynchobatidae; genus Rhinoraja; species Rhinoraja longicauda. Next base: position 22,507,162 of record NC_135955.1, on the reverse strand, counting down.
ACTCCAGCATTTTGTGTCTATCTTCGATTTAAACCAGCACCTGCAGTTCTGTCCTACACACTATGCACTATTCTTATCAGTTATTCTGCGGTTACATTTTAGTTATTTTTCTGTAATACTTCGGATTGCACAGCAATCTTTGCACCATTCTGCTGTTTTGCATTCTTCGCTGTATTTATTGTTGAACATAGTGTTTAAAATCCAATTTTAGATTAGTTTATAATCATCTACACTAGGGTGAAATGAAATTCTTTGCTATATGAAGTTCACAATGTAAACAGTTGTGACAAATACACCAATAAATACAATGTCAGGTGCAAAGTAGCAGAATGATGCAAGATTGTTCGAATATTGTTTAATTTATCAGCTTCATGTGAACGAGGAATTTCATCGCACCCTGGGATATATCACAATAAACTAATCTAATCGAATCTATTTCCTGGCAAATGGTAGTTGGCAATGTCAGCACACAGCAAATCTGGAAATATTCATAGTTATTTTTTAAAAAGATTGCAAAGGCGATTCATGAGGATGCTGTCAGGGCTCGGTGGCCTGAGCCATACAGAGCAGGAGGGCAGGTTTGGACTTCATTCCTCAGAACACAGGATGATCTTATGAGGTGTGTAAGGTCATGAGGGGAATAGATCGGGTGAAAGCACAGAATATTTTACCCAGAGTGGAGGAATCAAGAACCAGAGGACATAGGTTTAAAGTGAGAAGGGAAAGATTTAATAGGAACCTGAGGTGCATCTTTTTCACACAGAGGCTGGTGGGGAGATGCAACGAGTTGCCATAGGAACTAGTTGTGGCAGGTACTATAATAACATTTAAAAGGCATTTGGGCAAGGATATATATAGTAACAGTTTTGAGGGATACAGGGGGCTAATGGGACTAGTGTAGATGTGGCATCTTGGTCAGCACAGACAGGTTTGGCAGAGGACCTGTTTCCATGCTGTATGGCACCATATTTGTATCTAACATGTGTATCTTTATGGCACAGCTAGCATAAATTGGTCTAGACAAAATTTTGTGTGTTTAATGTAACTAATGGAGGTAGGAGTAAAGAACCATGGATGATAAGAGATATGGAGGTCAGGAAAAAGGACACGGCAAAGGTCAGTTATAGATAATGAGGATAGAGTGTATCCTTGAAGGAGTACAGGGGAGAGAGGAACCTACTTAAGAAGGAATTCAGGAGGCCAACAAAGGGGCATGAGATGGCTCCAGCACATAGGATTAAGGAGAATGTGAAGAGATTTATGGGCGTATTAAGGGTAAAAAGGGTAACGAGAGAATATAGGGCCTATCAAAAGCCAAAGTTATCATCTATGTATGGAGCCTGAGGATACAGCTGAGAACATCAGTGAATATTTCTCCTCTGTTTTTACCATAGAGAAAAACATACAGAATTGGCTTCATAGTAGGAAACAGACAATGGTGGTGGAAGGTTGTTTTTTGGATTAGATACCTATCGTGGACAATCCGTGAATTGTCACCTTGTCGTGGTGGAGAAGCTTGTGTAGTCCTGAGATCCTGAGAGCGATGCCGTCTGGAGCTATGCTCCTGGTAGGGTCACCCATGGCAGTAAGATCGAGGGGGAGGTCCCTGACAAAGAGCAATCCAACCAAGACCTTAACTGTGAAACAGGCAGAGGATGATGGCTGACTTTAGTGGAGCGTCACTACGGCTGGGAAGGCGGATGAAGGCTGCAGTGGGCAGGTGCCATAGATGGGAAGGTAGACGCTCCCACCCCCACGAGTCTCGGGCAGATGAGGCTCGTCAGCCTGGGAAGGCAGTCCATTTAGGAGAGGGAAAACTGATCTAAAACCTCACTGCCTTGTGGCCATAACCAGTCACGGAAAAGGCTCCAGGAGTCTGGAGTGGGAGTCCCTAAGGCAGTGTGTGCTGGCATACTGTATAACCACATGGTATGCCAGCTGCTCAGAAAAGGACAGGAAGGCCCTTCAGAGGGTCATCACGACGGCCCAGAAGATCATCGGCTGCTCACTGCCCTCCCTGGAGCACCTGTTCAGCCTACGCTGCCTCAGTAGAGCAGGCAAAATAATAAAAGATCCATCCCACCCCGGCCACCGTCTGTTTGTTCATCTGCCCTCTGGTCGACGTTTCAGGTCGATCAAATCCCGAACAAACAGACTTAAGAACAGTTTTTACCCCAGGGCCATACGAGAACTGAACACTACCTTCTGCACTAGGCAACACTGTTAAAACTTTTGTACTTAATATAATTGTATTTATTTGTTTTTGCATTTATTGCATATATGTTTTTACGCACCGTCAGGATTGGCTATTTTTTAATTTTGTTGTACTCGTTGCAATGACAATAAATGAATATTATATTATAGTTTGTCGTTGTCTACAACCTCGTTCTGGCAGCTCCTGCGACGGCACTGGTGCCAAACTGTAACGGCTCTGCTGTTCCTTTGGATCGATCAGCGACGTGGGGTGGAGGGACGTGCTGCATGGGCAACAGCCTGTCCTTCATATGATATCGCCCAGGCTTGCATCTGACCACACATTGACGCTGCTCTAGCCGAGATTTGGAGCAAGCAGCCAACAACCAGGATGCATCACCCTTGGTCAGCCATGACCGAGGGGGGCCTTAGAGTACCTATTGCTATTGGTGTGCCTCAGGGATCAGTGTTGGACCCATTATGGTTCATCATCTTTATCAAGACTTGGATGTAAATGCACAAGGCACGATTGATAAGCTTGCAAACGACACTGATAGATAGTAAGAGAGGGAGTGAAGATGTTATCAAGAATTGCAACAGGACCTTGATCAACTGGGAAAGTGGGCTGAAGAATGGCTATTGGAATTAAATTCAGATAAGTTTGAGGTGTTGCATTTTTGGAAGTCAAACCAGGAAATGTCCTTCACAGCGAATGGTTGGGATCAAGGAGTGGAAGTACATACTTCACTGAAAGCAGTGTCACAGGTAAATAGGGTCACGAAGGCGGCTTTTGGCTCACTGTTCTTCATCAGTCAGTAATCGATTATAGAAAATGGGATATTATGTTACAGTTGTAAAAATCATTGATGAGGCTGCACTTGGAGAATCATATTCTGGTTTGGTCAGCGTGCTACAGGAAAGATACAATTCAACTGGAAAGAGTGCAAAGAAGATTTACGAGGACGTTGCCAGGACGCGAGGGCCTAAGCGAGAGGGAGATGGGGCAGGCTAGGGCTTTATCTCTTTAAGTGCAGGAAGCTGAAGAGCGACATCATAGAGATGTATAAAATCACGAGGGGAATAGATACATGAATACAATCTTTTTTCCAGGGAAGGGGAACCAGGAACTCGAGGACCGAGGTTTGAGGTGAGAGAGGAATGATTTCATAGGAATCTGAGGGTTAACTTTTTCACTCAGAGAGTGGTAAGTATATAGAACAAGCTGCCAGGGGAAGCAACTGAGGCAGTTACAATCACAGTGTTTAAGAGGCATTTGGACAGGTACACAGATAGGAAATGTTTAGACAATAGACAATAGAAAATAGGTGCAGGAGAAGGCCATTCGGCCCTTCGAGCCAGCACCGCCATTCAATGTGATCATGGCTGATCACAGAGGGGTATGGGTCAAACGGATATAAATAGGACTAGCATACATGGGGCATCTTGGTCGGCATGAATGAGTTGGGCCAAAGGGCCCATTTCCGTGCTGTATGATTATGATGCTATGACTCTCCATTAGCTTTTCAGTGTAATTTTACATTTACTCTGCAGATGTTGCCATAATCATGTCAGGCCAAATTTTCTCTGCTATAATAATTCAAATCTTACACAGCCATATGCACAGCCTTATTAACAAGATGTTAATTTTTGTGTTATATTCTTCTCTATCCTCATCCCTACCAACTCTCAACTCCTCCTTGCATTCTTCCTCTCCACCTGGACAGTTCCTTTCCAAAGATATCTGACCGACTTAATCCTGGTAAAACATACTGCATCATTTATCTGTAGAAATTCAATGACCAAAAGATAGTTAGCTGGCAAAACCCCATATGCAAGCCAACTGGCCATTCAACTTGGCAAGACCAATTCCCACAGCCAATTGGAAATACAACAGCCTTTTTAAATACTAATCAGATGATTCTCAACGAAGCCGAACCACAGTCAGTCCCAGTCTGACATCTGAAACAAATCTATGACTACGTTTTATTCTACTGAAAGAGAAATCCACATTTTTTAAATTACTCATAATCTTTACCTTGAATTATTGTACAGTAGAAACCTTGATTTTAGCCTTTAGTTCTAATCGATTCCAGTCCTGGAGCAATTGGCAATCCCAACATGGAGTGCTTTTCCCCTCCAGATGATAGGCATTGTGCCAATAAATTTATTGCCAAGATCATAATGAGAAGTGATCTGGACAATTAAAATCAAATTCTGACACACTGCCTCCACAAACATCTTAATATTCATACAGTCACATCAATAATTCAGAATACTCATTATTCTGTTTGGAAATGGATGGTAGATAATGCAAGATAATAACCCATGTAATTAACATGTTTCAGCTTTATAAAATTAACTTAATTATTGATAAAGAAAATTAGACTGGCACAGAGGAATGATCAATCAACTGGAATACACATATCAAAGGAAGAAAGTTCCTTGTAATTTGTATATACTCATTATTGACTTGGATATAAACTTTTATCATTAATACTTCAGCATGGAACTTCACTGTCACAAGAATCATTGCTTCATCATTCCTTCAACAAACACATACCACGGACAAACAATAAAACAGACTACAGGAGGAACTCAGTGGGCCAACAGATGACTTTAGGAAAATGTTAGCTCTTTGCTGAAACAATAGTTACTGAGTTGGAGAATCGATGAGTTTAGGAGGTTATAATCAGGCACCTTAATTTTGAGTTTAAATAAAACTGCAGCTTCCGAGCAGGTGAAGACTCACCAAATTTAAGATCCTGGAGAAGGATGATGAAGCAGGAATGTTTCCAAATACACAGGACAAGATGTTAGAAATCCAAAGTGCCAAATGTCAACTTGTTCCCGGTGGTGATGGGAGGCTTATGCGCTCACCTATGCTCCTCTGATGTTGAGAAAGGCTAGGCAGACACGTCATTGGGGTCATCAAGTGGGCACCTACTTTCAATAGATAATAGACAATAGAAAATAGATGCAGGAGAAGGCCATTCGGCCCTTCGAGCCAGCACCGCCATTCAATGTGATCATTGCTGATCATTTTCAATCAGTACCATGTTCCTGCCTTCTCCCCATACCCCCCGACTCCGCTATCCTTAAGAGCTCTATCTAGCTCTCTCTTGAATGTATTCAGAGAATTGGCCTCCACTGCCCTCTGAGGCAGAAAATTCCACCGACGTTTCATCGACGTTTCACTGATTGGACCCACAACGTATCCAGTAGGCTCAGCAGTGCATTATGGCGTCCCAGAACCACCCCCTTTGCATCTGCCTAGCCGAATTGATATCATGAATTGTGATTTAAAACAGTAAGGATCAAAGTGATGTTCTGTGGTGCACCTGAAGCTTAGACATTGCAAAATGAAGACTGAAATCCAATCAGTCTCTTCTACCTTCCAGATTCAATGGCAGAGGTGTTGACTAATTGTAGGAAATGGTCTTGCCCAAGACCTTGAACAAATGTTTTGATTTTTTTTTCAAGAGAAGTCACCTTGGATTCCCAAGCTGTTAATACCACAATGCAAATTAATGTGAATCCTTTCATCCATTTTAACATATCTTTACTCTCAAATGAATATCACAGCCAAGGTGCTAAATATCACTTCAGAGTTTAATTACACTAAATGTTGGTGCAAATAATCTTATAGAATCAGATAATCTTATGAAATTATCCCTTATGCATTCTTCAGTGATCTTACCATGCTTTTGATACCTTTGGGCTCCTCTGAACTATTTTGATGTCTCCTGGCTAGCTTCTCATCGTGATGAACATGATCTTTAGCGCAGCGGTAGAGTTGCTGTTTTACAGCGAATGCAGCGCCGGAGACTCAGGTTCGATCCTGACTACGGGTGCTGCACTGTAAGGAGTTTGTACGTTCTCCCCGTGACCTGCGTGGGTTTTCTCCGAGATCTTCGGTTTCCTCCCACACTCCAAAGACGTACAGGTATGTAGGTTAATTGGCTGGGTAAATGTGAAAATTGTCCCTAGTGGGTGTAGGATAGTGTTAATGTGCGGGGATCACTGGGCGGCACGGACTTGGAGGGCCGAAAAGGCCTGTTTCCGACTGTATATAAACATAGCACAAAAAGTAAGGAAATTTGTATTTGGTAGATTATTTCTTTGTTGTAACAATGCTTCTTGGCAATAAATCTTATACCGTTGGAAAGCCTGTTTATTTCCCTTTTAAATGGTGCCACATTTGTAAGGAACATGCATTTGTGGGATGAGCAGCAGAGCTGAGTATATGGGTTGCGCCCATGTAAAATTTGCCAAATCTTCTCTGCCATTGCCAAACAGCTTATTCTGCCGTTGACTCTTGTTCGGTGTTGTTTGGTGGATTGGATGATTGAAGTCTGAAGAAACAAGACATATTGGCAATTTAACAATTTATTCATTTAATAAACAGGAGCCACAGTAGCGTGTGGAAGAACCATTCACAGCCATAACAGCCTGGCACCTCCTCCTCATGCTGGTCACCAGCCTGGTCACACACTGTTGTGGGATGGCATCCCATTCTTGTCAGCACCTGGGGGTACCAGAAACTCAAAACAAGAGTCAATAGCAACAGCAGAATAAGCTGTTTGGCATTGGCAGAGAAGATTTGGCAAATTTTTCATGGGCGCAACCCATATACTCAGCTCTGCTGCTCATCCCACAAATGCATGTTCCTTACAAATGTGACACCATTTAAAAGGGAAATAAACAGGCTTTCCAACGGTATAAGATTTATTGCCAAGAAACATTGTTACAACAAAGAAATAATCTACCAAACACAAATTTCCTTACTTTTTGTGCTATGTTTATATGATATTTGTTTTGCTGCTTTCTAACTCACAACTAAGTCCCATTTATCTAGCATACTCGATAGCCTACATTGACTCCCAGTCAACAGATGATATTTCAAAATTCTCACACTCACCTTCAAATCCCTCCATGGTCTGTCTGGTCCAAAAATGTAACACCATCAAAAACTTTTCATAGACTCTATAAACCTAAGTAATGTCTGAAGTTAGACACAAAAAGATGGACAGGCAGCAGGACAGGCAGCATCTCTGGAGAGAAGGACTGGTTGATGTTTTGGGCCAAGACCCTTCTCCAAACTGGTTCGGGCTAAGTGAAATGAGAGATAGAGATGATGGAGAGAGATAAAGAACAATGAATGAAAGATATGGAAAAAACGCTGACTTGCTCCAGTGTTGATCTCTTGGATATTGCTGGAACTCTTGCACATTGCTGCAATGTCGTCCTTATACTATTCTTTAAATATACTACTTTGTGTCATCTCCTGTGGAAACTGTTTGTTTGATAGTACCTCTGTTATCACCCTTATAATCAACTTGCACATTAAAACCATCATATGAAAGCAAGTTGTCTCTGATGCTGCTACAAGAAGATTTTCATTATAATATACCTCACAGTACTTGCACATAAGAAAATAGATGTGACTTAATTTAACCGGACTTGACAAGAATAGTTGCACACATTCCCTAGAAATAGTTACACCCATTTGGGAGTAAGATTTTTTCCAAGCTATTTACTTTGTTTTTAAAGAGTATTGGCAAAGTTAGAGCTACTGCCTCAATTCCAGACATTCAGGTTGCACCTCTGTTACTGTGTTTGTGGAGTTTGCACATTCCCAGAGTTTCTAGGTTTTCCCTGATGGCTCTGGTTTCCTCTTCAACCCCAAACATTTTCAGATTGGTTAACTAATTAGCTTCTGCATATCACTCCTACTGTCTGTGAATGGGGGGGGGGGGGAGAGGAATAGAAGAGGAGTCGATGGGGATGCAGGAGGAAAAGTGGGTTCAGTGTAGCTGGGGGATTCCAGTTACTTGCAGTTTCAGTGGGATGCAGGGCACATTTCTGGTCTCTATGACACTATGGTACATAATTAGGAAACACAAATCATCCCTTTATCGGGTTTTAATGAGCAGGATTACTGGGAACTAAGAACAATGCAGTTAATCCAAGTCTTTCTGGCCTAATCTAAATTTGACCTGTCAAACTGCATCAATGATGTGTGTTGCTCCTGGAAATGGCTGGGGAATCTCGATGGGCCAGTGACACAGCCCGATAATTGAACAGTGACAAGGTCATGGCCAAGCAAGGATTACGCAGAGAACAACAAAAACCTGTTGGATATGTGGAACTGCCAAAACGAGAGCAAAGGATTTGGATGATAACCTGCAGGAGAACAAAAAACCCAAATGGATTGACTGTCTGCCAACTCACAGCAGTACACCAACACTTCAGAAGAATTGGCAATGGATTTTATTTGTTGTTTCAACAGCTTTCTGTTTTTAGTATTCTGGATTAAGCTTCCTTGGTTTGAATTTTACCCTTGAGAGGTCACACCTGCTATTTCTTTCTGGAATTAATTCTGAAGCATTGGAATTAATTTCCATCAATGGCTTTGTCTTCGATACTCTAACGTTTCAAAATTACATTGTTGAATCGCAATTGGTTACTTATACCAAAAATGTTGTTGGATCACCTAAAGGGAAAAAAATCTCAGGATACTAACTGAGGTTTTGGCAAATACATATCACTCAGAAGCACAGAACCAAACCCACACGCACACTTGTGTTCTCGTGTATAGCTCCTCAACTTTCCAACTGTTATCAAGCATCATCAGCACTTTCACCTATGGCCACTACCCGTCCACCCCTGGATAACGGCGAAGGCTGTGGATCGCATGGCAACTGAGTCCTCCGTTAAATTCTTCCTTAAGGAGATAAGCAACTCGGTCTGAATATTCAGAAAAACCTCACAATGGGGACTTACTCTTCCAACAGAGCAATTATTGCCAATCACTGGAGGTAGGCACGGTGGCGCAGCGGTAGAGTTGCTGCCCTACAGTAAATGCAGCGCCGAAGATTCAGATTCGATCCTGACTACGGGTGCTGTACTGTACGGAGTTTGTATGTTCTCCCTGTGACCTGCGTGGGTCTTCTCCGAGATCTTCGGTTTCCTCCCACATTCCAAAGACGTACAGGTTTGTAGGTTAATTGGCTGGGCAAATGTAAAAATTGTCCCTAGTGGGTGTCGGATAGTGTTTAATGTGCGGGGATCGCTGGGCGGCGCAGACCCGGTGGGCCGAAGGGCCTGTTTCTGCGCTGTATCTCTAAATCTAAAAAAAAAAAAAAAATCTAGGCTTGATGATGTCATTCAGCAGTTTGTTGTACAATAAATAAATTAATTGGTCCTACAAAACAGTCCATTTTGAAAGTAGAATAAACAAAAACTACAGCAGTTTCCTCCAGTCAAAATGCACTGCAGAGGATAGTTACATATAAATTGTTCATTAAATCAATGTTGTCAGTTACAATAGTGTGGCCACTTGGTTTATAGACCCAATCATCTTCACCCTAGCGTTGTTGTGCTGTGATCAAATGCAGCCTTCTTAGTTCAGTTTAGCTTAGTTTAGAGCTACAGCGTGGAAACAGGCCCTTCGGCCCATCGAGTCCGCATCGACCAGTGATCCCTGCACTATCCTACACACTATCCTGCACACAGTAGGGACAATGTACACTTATACCAAACCAATTAACCTACATACGTGTACATCTTTGGAGTGTGGGCGGAAACTGAAGATCTCAGAGAAAGCCCACACGGTCACGGAGAGAACAGACAAACTCCGTACAGACAGCACCCATGGTTGGGATCGAACCTGGGTCTCCGGCGCTGCAAGGCAACAACTCTACCGCCACACCACACCTTCCAAACCTTTGAGCTTCTGCTTGGCCACTGCAAATGGCCGAAAGGAACATCTGGCCCACGGAGACCAAAACTGCACATGTTGGCCTAAATGAAGTTCCATGGGTCACTTACTATGTCAATATGCTGCACTTGTGCCCTCCCACCATAATGTCACTTCACCTTATTGAAGACCTCAAGATTTTGAAGCCTACAGACTATTTTCACTGATAAGATTATCGCTCTCCTGTCTAAAACATCAAATGTTTCCCCATATAACATGGAATCCATTGCTGCCCCAACCTTAGCTCCATATCCTAATCTTGAGTTTACATGTATTAATTTGAATCCACTATGTCTACTACATCCATTATAAGCTGTGCAAGATTGTATTGGTCACATATATGGATATTCATCATTTACCGTTTTTGATACACTACGCACAAATCACTTGGACAAGAGTTACTTGATTTACATGGCTTTTGTAAAATGAATATACATAGTGGCAAATCCCTAATCCAGATTCCACTGCTTCTTTAAATGTTGCCAACCTCTCAACACAATGTCAAGCAACATTATTCCCATTGATAAAATTGTGGGCACCATTTTGTTCAGGTATTACATTGATTCTATTCGGAACTTAACATTGGACAATAGAAGGTAAAAAAGGAGCAAATTCCATTTGCACTGTATTTTTCAGTAACCCAGGACGTCCTCAGGCACTTCACAGCTAATTGCTATGCAACAGGATCCCATGGAAAGAAATGTGATAATGAGCAAGAAAATCATTTTACATTTGGTGATGTTGATTATGGGATAAATAGTAGTCAAGTATTTCAACCCTTGAAGCAAGTGGCTTATTAGCTCACTTGAGAGAGCAGCTGAATAAGCCATTATGGACGGACAAGTAAAGAAATCAGATTGCCTTCCATGGAGGCAATCCAATAATTGCAGTCATCAGAACAGTGACAAACCTTTTTTATCCAGACATACATTTTTAAATAAATTTAACATAAACTGACCCACTATTAACTGAACTTAAATTCCTCTGCTCTATTTATGAGTACAGATTCTTTGATTAGGGGGTCTTTTAACATTAAAACCAAGCAACCCCACTCCCGATAGCCGATTTCTTCCAATTTCCTAATTTCTTCTTGTATTACCCAAAATGCCCTGTAATTTAAATAGTTTTCCAGCTACAGATGTTGTTAATATGACTTTAGCAACTTGAACTAAAATGTCATCATTACTGAAATCACAAACATTAAATGTCAAGCGAAAGTGGTCTTCTTCAATCAATGCACATCAATGAGGATATATTGCAACAATCCAGGACTTTATTGTGTTACCCCACTGTGGGAGAGTTCAACGAAATGTTATACCTGTAAAGATAGCAGGTGTTGACAGAGTTTTATGTTTCCTTTGCCAGGTCTGACCTTTCCTACTTTTGATGGCCTCTAGGCAAGTGTCCCCCGTCTAGTTGCATTTTATCCACCACTATTTACATTTCCTATTAAATTGCATGTAAAATCAGGGTAAAACTATTTTGAAATGATATTCACATCAGTATGACCCACCAGCCATCCTAATTAAACCAACAGGTTACACTGCTGTGTGTCATTCCGCAGCTCAATGAGTTTGTCTTGAAACGGAAAGGCACTTTGAAGAGTTCATTATTTTAGACACATGTTTGGCTGATCATTCTGACATTACCACAGTAATTGAAAATATATTTATCCACCGAGTCATACATTTCGTGTCAGAAGATCAGGAACATGCATCAGAATTTATTATGAAGGTTGGACGAAGGGTAGTATAGGCGATTTGACAATTTCTCTCACCCCGCTCAAGGTAGGGTTTTATTTCAATCCTGTTCTGAAAATGCAGATTATCTTGTGAGAATCCGCTCTGAAGATAGACACAAAATGCTGGAGTAACTCAGCGGGACAGGCAGCATCTCTGGAGAGAAGGAATGGGTGACGTTTCGGGTCGAGACCCTCCTTCCGACTGAAAAAGGGTCTCAACCCGAAACCTCACCCATTTCTTTTCTCCAGAGATGCTGCCTGCTGCCTATGAGTTTGTGTCAATATTGGGTTTAAACCAGCATCTGCAGTTCCTTCCTCTACTCTGAAGATCATCATATATGGTTCAAGTGGGTGCATAAGCAGAATAGGTGAGGAAGAACTAGGATTGTAATTGGAGGATCAAAGCTAGGACAACCAAAGTGAAACAAACTATTGGGAAATATAACTAGGAAAATCCACCATGCAGTGATAATTTTCTCAACATTAGAAACAGGCTCTTCAAAATTACAATCAGGAAGTCCGATGCTACACATAGCATAAAGGAAGAGCACAATTCATTCCCCCTAATGGCCGAGGCATCAGTTAGGGTTTGCAATGCTCGAGATTGATCAGTTTATTGGGCAGAGCCATCAAAGATTTGGCTGATGTTCTAATTAGAACAGAACTCATTGCAAAATGATGTAGAATGCATGGAGGAGAGAGGAGGTGGGAGTGGTATGGTAAATTATTTCATGATTTATTGCAGAGCTATAATGACCACCATTAGGCCAGAATCTACATGCTCCAACTCTGTAAACTACCAAACGAAAGCACATTCCAAGGGGATTCATCGGTTGTTCTTTGAGTTGGGAAGCCCAAACTGGTTCTTTATTGGAGTCCACAATTGTTGAAGTGCTGTACAAAGTAAAAATAAGGATGTGTTGGGGCATACTGAAACGTTAACTATGTTTTTCTCAGGCAATAATGCCTTTTGATCATTTTCTGCACCTTCAGTTTTTATTTCAAACTTCCAGCTGTATTTTGAGTCAAGAGTGTTTTATTGTCATATGTAGCCAAATGGAACAATGAAATTCTTACTTGCAGCAGCATAACACATTTGTAAACACAGTACACAACAGGTAATATAAGAAACAAACAAAAAACATTTCAGTGAATAAAAGAACCCAAGATTGCGGACCTCTTGGTTCATCCAAGGCTTCTGATTGGGGAATTCGCAGATTGTTTTTGTGGGAACAAGATTTGACATGGTCCCGCATGGTAGGCTGCTCCGGAAGGTTAGATCGCATGGGATCCAAGGAGAGATAGCTGAATGGATAGCAAATTGGCTCCAAGGAAGGAAGCAGAGGGTCATGGTGGAAGGTTGCTTCTCGGACTGAAGGCTTGTGACTAGTGGCATTCGGTGCTGGGCCCGTTACCGTTTGTCATCTACATCAATGATTTGGATGAGAACATACAAGGCAAGATTAACAAGTTTGCTGATGATACAAAAGTGAGTGGTTTTGCAGATAGTGAAGTGGGTTGTGAAAGATTACAGCAGGCTCTGGATTGATTGGCCAGATGGGCAGAGGAATGGTTGATGGAATTTAATACAGAGAAGTACGAGGTGTTGCATTTTGGGACGTCGAACAAGGCAGTAAATGGTAGGCCTCTTGGTAGTGTTGTAGAGCAGAGGGATCTAGGAGTACAGGTGTGTACTTCCTTCCTTCCTTGAAGGTCGAGTCGCAGGTAGATAAGGTGGTCAAAAAGGCTTTTGGCACTTTGGCCTTCATCAGTCAGAGTATTGAGTATAGAAGAATGCAGGTCATGTTGCAGTTGTATAAGACGTTGGTAAGACTGCATCTAGAATATTGTGTTCAGTTCTGGACACCATGTTATAGGAAAGATATTGTTAAGCTTGAAAGTGTTCAGAAAAAAATTACGAGGGTGTGAGCTATAGGGAGAGGTTGAGTAGGCTCTGTTTCTATTCCATGGAGCACAGGAGGATGAGGGGAGATCTTATAGAAGTGTATAAAATCATGAGAGGAATAGATCGGCTAAATGCACAGTCTCTTGCCCAGAGTAGAGGAATCGAGGACCAGAGGACATAGGTTCAAGGTGAGGGGGAAAAGATTTAATAGGAATCCGAGGGATAATTTTTTCACACAAAGGGTGGTGGGTGTGTGGAACTAGCTGCCAGAGGAGTTAGTTGAGGCTGGGACTATCCCATCATTTAAGAAACAGTTAGACAGGTACATGGATCGGACAGGTTTGGAAGGATAGGGACCAAGTGCAGGCAAGAGGGACTAGTGTAGCTGGAACATTGTGGGCAAGTTGGGCCACAGGTCCTGTTTCCACACTGTACCACTCTATGAACGTATGACTTTATATATTTCCTTAATGAAGTTGGCAATAACCATTCATTCAGGTCTGTTCCCCAGTCATTGAGCATCGCCCATTCTACTGACTTCCAGCAATCCCAGAGTCATTCGTCTGTCTCACCTGACCAGCTCTGTGCAGTCCTTACCATTGGGGCTGCACTCTTCAGTCGCTCCCTCTATGCAGGAAGAGGGAGAACAACCAGGTGGTCAGATTTCCCCAAAGTGAGAGTGAGGGTGTGAAGTCATGGACATCTTTGATGATGGAATAGCAGTGGTTGAGGGTGTTTAATCCTCTGTTGCTGCAGGACCACACCTGGAGTACTGTGTGCAGTTTTGGACTCCAAATTTGAGGAAGGTCATTCTTGCTAGTGAGGGAGTGCAGCATAGGTTCACTAGGTTAATTCCCGGAATGGTGGGACTGTCGTATGTAGAAAGACTGGAGCGACTGGGCTTGTATACGCTAGAATTTAGAAGGATGAGAGGGGATCTTATTGAAACATATAAGATTATTAAGGGATTGGACACGCTAGAGGCAGGAAACATATTCCCAGTGTTGGGGGAGTCCAGAACCAGGGGCCACAGTTTAAGAATAAGGGGTAGGCCAATTAGAACAGAGATGAGGAAAAACTTTTTCACTCAGAGAGTTGTAAATCTGTGGAATTCTCTGCCTCAGAAGGCAGTGGAGGCCAATTCTCTGGGTGCTTTCAAGAGAGAGTTAGATAGAGCTCTTAATGATAGCGGAGTCAGGGGGTAAGGGGAGACGGCAGGAACGGGGTACTGATTGTGGATGATCAGCCAGGATCACATTGAATGGCGGTGCTGGCTTGAATGGCCTACTCCTGCACCTATTGTCATGTTTTTGCTCCATGTAATATTACCAGGTTGATGTAACAGAGATAACATTCCCTATCCTTGATCAACAGCAGTTGATCAATCCCATATCAAAAAGATACAAACAGCAAGATTGGGCAACATTTCCTTCATATTGCTAATGCTACTGAGCAAAAACATCAGGAAATTGACCTAACACAGCATAGGGAAGAATGTAAAATTGTCAACATCGAATCAGAGAAAAGGCAAGAATATATTTTATCAAGCAAGTTCTAAAATTTCAGAATGTATCTTCCTTAAATGATAAGTTTCATAAGGGAAATTGCACAATTACTTGATGAAAGAAGATTTGAACAGTTCCACAAAAGTGACATGATGGTGTCTTTCTGCTCTGTACTATATTATGAGCCCATGAGTAATGAACTGCTGGGTAGTGTCACACATTTACAAGTATCAAAGCTTTCTTTACATTAGGCTCTCACTCATTATATTATTCAGTTATTTATGTCAAATTTAATAATAATGAAATTAACTCTTCTTCAGATTCCTTCTTTTGTCCACTGTGAAATGTAATAACTAGTTGCCAGAGACAAAAAGCAAATGTTGAGTGGAAATTAACCACTTTGTTTTCTTTCCCTTCATTATCTTTGCAAGCATATTCAGAACGCAGCACAAATTCTACATTAAGCACGGTAAAGGTTGAGAGTTTATGTTCGCGCAGAGACTAGGATGAATAATGAATCATTATCACAAAAAGCTCTTCTATGTAATTTTCAGTCAGTATTGTTTAAAATCTCACCTGTCGTTAGTGTCCTCTACATGAGGATTCTGTCAAAAGCAGTGTTTGAGTACAGGCGCATTATTAAGATTTGATTTGGCAATAATCCCCATATTTCACTGCTCGCCTGACTACCGTTTTGTTACTGTCCAAATCACATATTACCAGTTATATTGGTGAGTGCAACAGTCTTGGTAAGTCATTAAATAAATCTCTGCTGTTCAATGTGCATATAATCATTCCTCACAATAGTTCTTCCCATTGGGTTAATCCTACAACTGGGTTATTGCAGGTAATTTAGGTTACATGGTCATGAGAATCCAAGGGGACAAATTCAATCTAGATTCTTAACATTAACCCTTCAGCAAGATTGTTCTGCTATCTATAAATAAATAGGCTTATTTGCAATTTATTTTTTGGAGACAGCACAAATAGATAAAGAACAAATTTCCAAGAGATTTGAAATGGGAATGAAATGACAATGAGTTGCAGTTTCTGAAATAAAATGTTAATTTGTATTTCCGCAACAATTGTATATTACAGCATTGTAAATGTTTTGCTTTGATCTTCCCCTGATTAATATGGTTAATTTTAAGCCTGGGATCAGAATCAGTCTAGCTAATTCCCATTCCAAATGTGAATTAAAATTGGAAATCATTTTACCTGTGTTTGGATATGTGGACCATTGGCAAAAAGCCAACTTTGAAATAGCAATTACATCATCACCAATCACTGAAAAGCCTCATCACAAAGCAGTAACTTTCATGGTAAGACCTCTCAATATAGATACGTCTCTTTGTTTCCAACTGCAAAAAAGAAACCCTATTTACTTGAAGATGGACACAAAATGCTGGAGTAACTGGCAGCGTCTCTGGATAGTAGGAATGCATGATGTTTTTGGTTGAGACCCTTCTTCAGACTGACTTTTGGGTTGAGACCTTTCTTCAGATGATCCAGAGATGCTGCCTGTCCCACTGAGTTACTCCAGCACTTTGTGTCTATCTTCAGTGTAAACCAGCATCTGCAGTTTCTTCCTACCCGATGTTCACAAACTTGGAAACATTCTTTACATCAGTAAATTATGTATATATATTTTCTAATTTATTTCAGCATTAATTTACATCCTTAATTGCCCTCCAGTCGGTGCCCCTTTGAGTTACCACACTACATCTGTTTCACATAAAACATACTTAGTCAAGTGAGTGGTTGCAAGGCAACTTCAGAGAATAGCTAAGAGTCAATCACTCTACTATATGGCACATATAAACCAGACCATGTGGAAGTAGAATTCTGCTCCTGAAGAACAAAAATGCACTTGATGAGTTTTTGAACCCCAGTCCAATAGTGTCACAATTAAGCCTAACTTGAACACAGATTTTTATTTATTTACTCACATTTAATTTCCCCAGCTGCCATGGAGGAATTTGGGTTTTCTAGGTTATTATCCCATGTCGGTAAGCTCATTGGCAAGTTAACCATGGTGTCATCACCATGTTCTCAGAGTTATGTAGGGATGCAGTGAAATACATATTTGGCTCAATTAGTCCACAATGCTGTTTATCCTCCACAGACGATTATAGCTCCAATTACAGCCACCCACTCCATTCCCATTTCGTGCCTGCTGTCTTAGTCACATTGTATTCAAATATAAACAGAAAAGTGCTGGCAATGCATGGTTGGCTGGGCACCAAGTATGGCGAGAGAAACAGAGGTACTGGTTCAGGTCAAAGATCCTTCATTAATACCTTAATTTCAGCATGTCCAAACATTAACTCTGTTACCCTCTCTACCAGTGCTACCTGCTGATTATTTTCAGCACTTTCAGTTTTCATTTCAGACGTCCAGCACCTGCTGTATTTTTTATATCTGCTTCATGCAATTATTATCACGTAATGAAATCAGAGATAATATTTTAACATTCCTCATCTTTTTATCAACAATATTGGGTTAACCCCTCAAGATTTAACAAACATCAAGATCAGGCAACATGTCTTTCATACAGCTAATGCACAGATATCAGGCAGCTGACCTAACACAGAATTGGGTTAAACTTGCCTTTGGGGAACTGTGTAAATTGTTCTTATCAAACCAGAGATGAGTGAAGAAAAAGTTGGAATAATTCAGAATGCACCTTTCTTAAACGGTGTAGAAGTAGCTTTCAAACTGGGGTTTTGTGATAACTTTAAGAAGGAGGCATTCGTAAAACTCCAAAAAGTGGCATGCTAATCTTTATGGCCTCTTTTTGCAAAGGACTAGTCCTAATCTTGTGTGTTACAGGCCATGATGGGAAGTTCCCATTCTACAATTGATAAAATTACCCTAACAAGGAATCAGACTCCTTGTATTGATTAGACATTAAATTTAACAATGATAACTACTTAAAAAAATGTAATTAAACAACTTCAGATTTCCTCTCATTGTGACCTTTTACAGCACCTAATACTGGCTGAATTACAGAGATAAAAAGTATATGAAGCAAGTGTAATGGAGAGAAAGGAAACAAACTATATAGTTTGTTTCCTTTCTCTCCATTACACTTGCAAATATATTCAGAATGCAGCAGGAGTTCAACATGAGACACAGTAGAAAGGTCAATAGTTTATGTTCCTGCAGATTCTCAGCAGAATAATGAATCATTATCACAAAAAGCTCAAATACGTGCTCAAGGAGGCATGAATTGTTTCATTTGCTGAGGAGTTGCTGGTGCAATTGAACATTGTGCAATAATCAGCAAACATGACCACTTCTGACCTTTTGAAGGAAGGAAAGTGATTGATGAAGCATGGTTGAGCCAAGAATGCTGCCCTGAGGAAATCCCTCAGCAAGGTCCCGGCGCAGGGATAGTTTACCACCAAGCATCACAACTATCTTCCTTTGTGTGAAGTATGACTCCGATCACCGGAGTGCTTTTCCTTTGATTTCCCCCGTTGATGTTCATGTACCAGGGCTCCACACTTGGTCTAAACTGCCATTATGCTGAGGGCAGCCAATCTCAACTCACTTATGGAATTCATCTTATTGATCGATGTTGGCCCAATGCCCTAATGTGGTCAGAAGAAGCACTGTCTTGGTGGAATCACTTTGTGTATTAGTGAATAAGTGCCTATTGAGAGTAATTACAACACTTTCTATTACTTTGATGACTAATAATTGACTACAGGGACAACACATGGCTCGATTGGATTTGTTCTCCATTCTTTTTTGTACTTGAACAATTATTCGATTTTATTGAATTGTGTTGTGGCGGTTCTAGAACAACTTGGCGTGAACATTTCATCACCTTGGCTGCTGATTTTCACCATTCCTCACATTCCCATAACCCCTCTCCGATTCTTCCCTTTCTTAATTTCTCAAACAATGTTTATTGGGATAAGATAGCCACAAGTATCTTTATGTCCAATATCTGCCAAAGCAACCATGGACCACTTCTCCCATCTGGTTTCCAGTTATAACTGCACCTATGCTCCAGATATTCCATCTCAATCAAGTCTCCATTCAACACGCATACAGCCCTTGAACTTTCATTTGCCTGACATTTTAATTGCCCCTTCTGCTGCTACTCAGATCACAATGTCTTCACAGCCCCCACACTATTCCAACAAAGCTCAATGTGAACCATTAGAAACATCCTCCTTCCAACGAGATATATTTCACATTCTGGAATTAACAGTAGGTTCAACGATATTAAAAAATCAGCACTGTTCCATTGTGTTTGGAATTTTGTTTCCCAGCACACAATTTCCATGAAGCTTTTAATCTCACCTGTCTTCTACCCTATTACTCCCTTCCCTTTTCTTCTCCTCTCTTCCCAATTCTGATAGAAGGTCACTGACCTGAAATACTAACTTTGCGTAGATGCTGTCTGGTCAAAGAGTATTTCTTGCATAATTGCATTCTTTAGGCGAACTCTGGAATATTTTCAGCTCGATGTTAGAGTCATTGAATCAAACAAATATACAGTAGAGGATGGAAATAGGCTGTTTAGCTCACATTTCCCATGCTGATCATCAACCACATTTTTTTGCTAATTTTACATTAATTCCTTCTTTTCCTCACATTCTCATTAACTCCCACTGGATTGTACCACTCACCTACAAACAGGAGGTGATTTATAGTGGTTGATAAACCTTTCAATATGCATGTCTTTGGCAATTCTTGATGTATTCAAGAGAGAGTTAGATATAGCTCTTCGGGCTAACGGAATCAAGGGAATTGGGGAAAAAGCAGGAACAGTGTACCTGATTTTGGATGATCTGCCATGTTCATATTGAATGGCGGTGTTGGCTCAAAGGGCCGAAAGGCCTATTCCTGCACCTATTTTCCATGTTTCTAAATGAGAGGATACCCACACAGACAGAGGGAGAACGTGCAAACGTCATACACACAGCACACAAGGTCAGGATTCAACCTGGATCTCTGACACTGTGAAATTGTGGTTCTACCAGCTACAGGTGTTAAGTTCCATGCTTCTGCTGTTTCCTGTGCGCTCAACTGTTTCTTGATATTGTTTGGATTGAATAGAATTGGCTGAAGAAAGGCTTTTGTGACGAAAGAGAAGGAATTTGTGAGTGGTCAGTCATTTGTCCATTTCTGGTAGAAAGAGCTGGAGAAAACAAAGTTCTTGTCTTTTTGTGCCACGCTCCACCCTTGTTCAGAATGGGCATCACCGGGGTCTCTCATTTATTCTTAATTGTTAAATTAATGATTGCAATTCAGAACTGGAGATGATGCACGATTCGGAGATTGCTCCACTACAGTCCCTCTTCATGCAACCTTCTATTTTCCATTCTCTTTTCTGGCATGTTATTTTCAGGATGTCCTGCTATACTCGGAGTGCTCTTCTACAGCTCATCGAAACAGTGTTAACCCCTGGCTCAAGATTATTAGGTTTTATTGATTATAGTTCTTGAATGGCTTTTAAGTGTACAGTTCCGACTTGCCACCTATTTTGAACCCATCCAATTATACATGGTGGTCGTCCCATATAAAATACTGGAAGATGCCCTTGACATGAAGACGACCATTGATCTGCAGCAGACTCATCAGCTGCTTATACAAGCTTCAGGACAACACAGTAGCTTATACAAGCTTCAGGACAACATTGTACATTCAAATGCCACCTTTTATGTCTTCTGGCAACAAGGTACTGTTGATGTCTTGACATTGTGTTAAAGAATAAAAAATAGGTGCAGGACGGGCCGCTGCGGACCGTCCGGCGCGGCCTGCAACCACAACAACCTGACTGCGGGAGAAGACAGCAGGAGATGGGAAAGACATTGTGGCCTTCCATCACAGTGAGGAGAGGACTGGAGGAGACTCACTGTGATGGATGTTTCTTTGATGGATGTTTCTTTTTTTGTGTGTTTTTGGGGTTGTGTAATTTTAATGCCTATTTAATGCTTTTATTGTTGGACTGTGGGTTACTGAATTTCGTCCAATATTGGATGACAAATAAAGCTATCTTGAATCTTGAGTAGGCCATTTGGCCCTTCGAGCCAATATGATCGTGGCTGATCATTCAACCCCTGACACCTGTACTAATCATGAATCTATCTATCTCTGCTTTTAAAATATCCATTGACTTTGCCTCCACAGCCTTATGTGGCAAAGAATTCCACAGATTCACCACCCTCTGATTAAAGAAATTCCTTCTCATCTCCTTCCTAAAGGAACGTTTTTAAATTCTGAAATATGGTAACAGATAATTTGTTCTTTGTGATGTTGACCGAGGGATAAATCTGGGCCAGGATACGTGGATAAAGCCTCACCCCAGTCTCCTGTGAAGCAGTGTTGTGGGATCTATTACATCCTATTTACACCATCACATCTGGAAGATAGATCTTCCGCAGCACTCCTTCAGTGGTGTAGGCTTAGACGTTAATGCACAAGCCTCTGGAGTGAACATGATCTTAATTGAATACCATTTACTATTTTTAATCCCTTTTAAAAAGAAACCGATGGTGACGCAGCAAGCATCAGCATTTCAACACAGTTGATCCAAGATTTTAGAACGGCATGTTTGATTCTATTATATATGAACGCTGCTTTTCCTCAGGGTACTAACATATGCTTTATACCATTGTCTTCTCAGACTCCAGGCAAGTAAATTGAACTTTAGGTCACAAAATATATTTTAATGGTCTTATTCAGAAAAAAAAAGCCTGTTACCACTTGGCAGTGAATTCTCATCAGGGGAAATAAAGCAAAAAATTATTTGAGCGAAACACAAATAATTTATAAAGAATAACACTGAGACAGGCAATACCTCTGAACATAACCCTTCTATAACCTCCAACTTTCTAACTCCAGGAGTAAACTAGTAGCGGTCCAAATGCTTGGGCATAATGATTCAAAGAGCAAGAATTTAAACCCCACCACCCCTACTTTTAATTTGAAATCCCACACAAAGTAAAAGCTGTATTACGAGGCAATTTTATTTTCTCATAAATCCATAGAAATCTCTCATGACACTTCTGGGACAGAAACCCAACCTCCTTAGCAAATCCAATATAAAAATAACTTCTAGCAGGTTATTAAACAGCACAACAATCCATTTATTTTAACAAACACATATAATGTATAACAAGAACAAAAATGAATGCAATAGAACTCATGATCACCTCTCCAGAGTAATTACAGATGCTTAAAGACAAAACTGAAAAGCAAGAGATAAAGAATATTATCAGCCATTACCTGCCTGTATCATATCTTCAGTCCTTTTACACGTTGGTTAAACCACCGTTGTCTTACAACACATTGGCAATCACAACTTCACAGATGTTCTGGGATGCAAAGGTACATCAGAACAATTTGTTCTCCCAAAGATACCCCCTTAACACTCCCGGCTCTCCATCTCCCACCCATGCCACTCCCTTGTGTCAATATCCAAATCCTAATCAGTCAGCATTTACGAAAAATCTTTTCTTGGTGTTCTAACCTTATTGAATGAGCTCATTCCTCAAAGTCCACAGCGATCACAACTGCAAGAGAAAACCTAATAGTACTCAAACTAATAAAGTTTAAATTAAGCAAAATAGAACCTGAAAATCATTGATGCAAATGAAGCAATTAATGAGAATATATTTTTAAAAACATTTATCTTGTTTCAATAAGTTGCCTATTTGAATTGCTCCTCGCCTTTCTTTTCACTTGTGGGATATAACCTTGCATCATCTGTGAATTTGGCTCCTCTACTGCTATAAAATATTTTATGACTCACTGAAGAAAGAAAAAGCAGTCCCTTGAAACAAACAAAAAAATCAATTTCCATCGAGCATGTTGTCACCATAAGATTTCTATGCATTTGAATTTAATTCATTGTATTTCCCTTGGTCATTCTTCAAGGTACAACTGAGCATTAATTTGATGGTAAGAAATCATTAGCTGGGCCTGGTGGTGGATGTCAGGAGTTACATGGCAAGTAGTCAACATTTGCCCAATTTAAATATGGAGTTTGGAATTTAATGTGTGCATGCTCACAAGGAAATTCCAAACTTACTAGTAGGTTCTAAACCCTTGGCAATCTCCTGGCAATCTGGCACAGATCCAGCAAGCTCACTTAACTCAATGGGGTGTGCTAGTAATGTCAATTTGGATAACAGAATTGTGCAACAAAAAAAATCAGAGGGCACTAACCTCTTTGGAGGGAAGGAGAGAAAGGGAAAATTTAAAAAAAAATGTTTTAATAAAGCATTATGTAAGCCTTGCAAATAGAATTTAAACCAAGTTGCTGGAGCTTTGCCTAGGTACTGATAACCTTGCATTAAGCTTCCTCTGCAATAATCTTCTTTAATATTCCAACACTTTCCAAAATGAGTCTAAGATAATTATTTAAAGTTTAGAATAATTGGAATTGTAAAACTATTGCAGCCTACTGTTAAGCCACAGCTGTCGGGTAGCTTGGGCTGGCTATTTGGGAGAATCCTGTCCAGTCACTTGTTGTGGGCAAGGTTGGCCCAGATGCCCCATGTGACTGTTCACATACCTGTTGGTGCCCTGCTGAGCTAGATGCCCCAACCAAATGCATGCAATGTGTCTTTACAAGTCATTCAGGCATGCTCAATTACGCAAATGGGTCAAGTTATTGACTGTGGTGGATTCAAGTAGTGTTAGTTCCAACAAGTAAGATTCGGACCACTAAGTCACATATTTTGAGGAAGAATTTCTACCCATATCTTTTCTCATTACTCTCAATCTCATAAGCAGCAATTTGAACTAAAGCTTTCTTAATACTTTCAAGTGCATCCAATACTGTGAGGTAAGTAAACATTCCTTAAAATACTTTTTATTTCTCAATTATGGATGCACACAACCCAAATTTAACATCTGTTAACATTTATATTACGGATGTTTCACAAAGAAATCCTAGTCTGTTTTATCTCCGACTTAATTCTCGGGATTTCTTCTCAAATTTTAAACCCGTACATTTTGAACTTTGCTATACTTCTGTGAAAATTATTTATTTATCAACACCATTCAAATGCGATCTTAGCAATGGTAAGGACAAGTTGCTAACAGTACACTTTGGCTATTGCTTAGAATTTCTCCAAATGCATCAGGAAATATACGAGATCGCATTGATAAATATGTATTGCTGTATGCAAGTTTAATGTTATGGATTCAGATACGCAAAACATTTCTTTTCTTTCCACACTAAAATCCACATTCCACTTCTAAGCCCATCCACTGGTGCTTTGCAATGGATACAAATACCTGTCCTTATTGAATAATGAAACCTTTAGATGCTTCATCTGAAGGAGACATGGCTGTTAAATTAGCAGACGGGTAATCCAGAGGCCTGGACTAAATATCTATAAATCCAAGTTCAAATTCCAGTATAGCAGTAGTGGAACTTAAATTAATAAGCTTGCAGTCAAAGAAAAATTAGAATGATTCTTATGAAAACCCATCTGATTCATTTAACTCCTTTAAGTCAGGTCAAGTCAATTTTATTTGTATAGCACATTTAAAAACAACCCACGTTGACCAAAGTGCTGTACATCAGTTCAGGTACTAAGAACAAACATACAATGGCATACAAACATAACAGCACATACATAAACAGTTCACAGCGCCCCCTCAGAGGGCCTCAAATGCTAGGGAGTAGAAATAGGTTTTGTGCCTGGACTTAAAGTAGTCGATGGAGGGGGCAGTTCTGATGGGGAGAGGGATGCTGTTCCACAGTCTAGGAGCTGCAACCGCAAAAGCGCGGTCACCCCTGAGCTTAAGCCGAGACCGCGGGATAGTCAGTAGCCCCAAGTCGGCCGACCTGAGGGACCCGGAGATAGAGTGGTGGGTTAGAAGATTTTTGATATGGGGGGGAGCCCATTTAAGGCTTTGTATGTGAATAGGAGGAGCTTGAAGTTGATTCTGTACTGTACTGGGAGCCAGTGGAGAGAGGTGATGTGGTCCATTTTACGGGTACCCGTCAGGAGTCTCGCTGCAGCGTTTTGGACCAATTGCAGGACCAATTACCAAAGGAAGTAAATCTACAATGTTGATTGATCGGGCCTATATGTGGCTCCATTAGCAGCAATATGCATAATTCATGAAAGGACTTAACAACCCAATTAGTTCAAGAGCAGTTATAGATGGCCAAGAATTGCTGCTGGCATTGGCTAAAACACCCCACATGTAAGGACATAAGAAACTGCTGATGCTGGAATCTTGAGGAAAACACAACATGAAGGAGGAAATCAATGGGTCATAGCAGCATCAGTGATGGGAATAAAAAAAACAATGTTTCAGATTGGGACCCTATATCTAACCAAAAAAATAAAATTCACAACCACTCAGACAGATCACCAATAATGGCAAACATTCACTTCTAGAAATTGCAACGGAAACCAGTAATCCCTGGTTTAGAAACTGAAAATGTTTCTACCACTTGGGCATTCTGACAATCTTTCTGTAGGTTGGCTTTGCATTGAAATATCATTCAGTTCGTAAACAAAATGCATGACTTTAATACTTTATTAAATGTGGTACACTGTTACAGATTCAACTTTCAGAATAGACATTGGAACAAAAGGATTCTATGGTACTTGTTAAGAGGAGCAAAGAAGATCCATTTTTTATGTCAATCAATTAGCACTGAGAATTGTTCCAGTTATATTATGGGGGGGCCTGAAACACATTGCCAGGGGTGGTGGTGGAAACAGATACAATAATGGTGTTTAAGAGGCTTTTAGGTTGGCACGTGCAAGTGCATGGAATAGAGGGATATCGATCATGTGCAGGCAGATGAGAGTTCAGCTAGGCATCATGTTCAGCACAAACATTGTGGGCCGAAGGGGCCGTTCCTATGCTGTACTGTTCGATGTATTGTATGCTCCACCATCTCTGTGGATAAATTTCCCCTCAGATCAGTTTTAAATCTCCCCCCACATTTTAGGCCTATGCCTGATAGTTTTACACTCCACCAACCTGGGAAAAAGACTGTGACTGTTCACCTAACCAATGCCACTCACAATTTTAGAAACCTTTCTCAGGTTCCTTCACTTCATTTTAGGGGAAAAAGGCACAACCTATCCAGCTTCTCTTTGTAACTCAACCCTTCCAAACTCTTGCATATCTGCCCTGCATCCTTTACAGGTTAAGGACATCCTTCCTGTTGAATGGGGACCAGCACTGTATAGAGTACTCTGAATGTGTCTTACCAACATCTTGCTGCTGTAACATAACATCTGAATGCCTGTACCTCATACACTGACCAATGAAGTTCAAGCCACCTTCTTCATTGCTCTATCTACTTATGTTGCCACTTTAATGCAACCTGCATCCCTGGTTCTTCCAATTCTATAACACTTCTTATGGCCCTGCCATTCACTGTGTAAATCCTGCCCTTGCTTGTCTTAAATATATGCAATACTTCATTTATCTGAATTAAATGCCAAATCCCATCAATTCTATTCCCCAGTTATTTCACTAGGAGTCATTTACAGTAGTCGATTGCCTTTACAGTGTGAGAAGAAACTGAAGCACCATGGGACAACCCATGTCGGAGGAAGTGCAATCTCCACATAGACATACCTCTAGTTTCCCTCTCTCCTGACTCAATCTGAAGACATCTTGACCCGAAACGTCACCTATTCCTTTTCTTCAGAGATGCTACCAGGCTGAGTCACTCCAGCATTTTGTGTCTATCTCCACACAGATATGATCAAGTACATTGGATCACTGGAACTAATGCACTATGCCACCCACTGCCATCAATATCCTAATGGTTGTGAAGTGCTCTAGATATCCTGATGTCTTGGGGATTGTGACGTCTTAAAAGATACAGTGCAGGTTTGTCTTCCTTCATTCCTTTCAACAATTAATCAAAAGTTCACCCTGAAATGTACATCCCATTCTATTAAAGTTTAGAGGCCTGTTTATAGGCCACTTAAAATATAACAATATAAGCAGGCAGAATCACAAATATTTACGAGAACGAAACCATGTTGAATAATGGCTTTGAGATTATAACACTCCAGCTGGGTGTAATATATCTAGATTTTGAAACAGCGCTCAAGGGAGCAGTCACACAAAATAAATTCTTCACAAAACTCATCATATTAGTTGTAATACATTATCATGGATTTGGAGTGAACAGGTTATTTTGGAGTTGGCTGTAACCAATGGAATGCCCACAAGGATTGCACCTTTTCTTCAATATGGATCAAATGTATTAGGTGAGGTGACTAGAGGTTTCTAAGTCAACTCGTGAGAAATTAAGTCATGGGAAAGGCATAAATTGGCTGCAAATTGAACTAGAGATAGACCAGTTAATTGGGAAGAATGTTGCAGTAAAATAAAGTTATTATTGTGGTAAAAAGAAAACAGAATATTTCAAAAGTCATCAGATTGAAAGATGTTGAAATATAGGGAGATCGGGTTGACTCTGGTACGTACATCACTCAGTTAATTTGCACGTTCAGCAGACAATCAGAAAAGCATATGTTATGTTGGTCTTCATTATAGCGATTAGAGCATAAAATAAGTGAGGTCTTACTAGATGAATACAGGCCTAATTGAGACAATGCTAGTTCTGCGTCTCTTCAACTCAAGAAAAGATAACATTTACTTAGGAGGGACTCAAAGGTATAAATGTTCACCAGATTGATTTCTAAAATGAAAAGATTCTCTGAGAGGAAAGATGGAGTAGACTAGACCTACCTTCCCATGTCCAGTCCCATAATGAGTACACAGATAAATGAGTAGGATCCGCATTGACACATACTCATTTCTGGTCTTGACAGGATAAATGCTGGAACAATGCTTCCCCCAGCAGAGGGTTACAGAACTAAGCTTATAGTGTGAGAATGAGGGTTCTGCAATCCATTGCTGAGATATGGAGTTAAAAGTCATTGAAATGCTTGACCTAAAATGACTACAGATTGTAAGGGATTAAGCATATTCACTGAGAAAATGATAGACACTTGAAAACCAAGGCATCTGGGAACAGCTTGGGAAGATGGAGTTGAGAAAAACAATCACGTAAAATCTTACGTGACAAGAGTGTGCATAAAGCACAGTGAATGAATTGTTCCTATGTTTTTAATTCTCATGAATGACGACCAACTATCTAGATTTAGCTGGAAATCTACAATATTTTTTGAGTGGGAGGCAACACAATTAAACTACTGAGTGACTACTTTAAGTATAGACCACAAAACCATTTTGTTGTTATTCGATGTTAAGTCACCTTCAAAGTTTCTTAATTCTTAAAAACCTGACATTCATTAATTATTCACAAGTGCAGGCTGGCGATAACAATCAATTAGCAACTTTGTTTTCTGGGTAGCTATCCAGATATGGATGCACACCATGTTTGCTGACTATAAAAAGACGGATCAAGTGATTCTGCAAATCCAGTTAATATATTCATCATGGTGTTCAGATAAGGAAATCAAACTCCCTCAGGATAACACAAAAATATCAAAATCCACTCTTGGATTTAATGCTTTCAGTGATAAGAGATGTGCCTATCATATGTCACTTTTTGTTTAATCTGCCCAGTCTTAACTATATAGGTTTCTACTTCCCACAGCTGGATTTGAAATGTTAGCAGTTTCACTCAGAATTAAAATGCATGTTGAAGATTTTTTTCCCCAAGGATCAGAGATATATAATTTAAGAGACTTCAGATTTCCTTAATAAATGGAATATTGTTTGAGATATTCCAATCAACCTGCATTCATCCAAAACAATAAACTATTTGGGAGCTTGAAATAGCGTCAGCTGAGCCATTTTGTTGAAGAATGAAAGAGTGTCAAAAGATTAAATAACATTGTTTCAGGAACATAATGAATAATGTAATGTATGGAACTAATCTCAATGCCTGATAAGATTCCATGTGTGATGTATGCTATTTGCAAAATAGATGCCCCCACCTAGATTTAGCTGAACGGCTATAATAGACTAGACTGGGAATAACATGAGCCATTCACTCCAGAGCTCTGCATCATTCACTGTGTCTTGGTTTACTGCTGAAAATTTTTGGCTTCCCTTCCATCAATTGATTTTGAACCAAACTTCACATTTTTGCCAGATTTTTTGCCTAAATGCCCATCCTGCCTGAATTTATATCTCACACAAATCTAAGTAAAAACATCAGGTTAACTGCATTCACCAACTGCGATTTTCAAAAGGACAATACTAGAAGAATTGTTGGAGAATTATAGGGGATGAATGTAGGGCTTTGGCCCACCAAGTGCTGACCATCAAGCATGCTAGAGTCATAGTCATATAGTGATAGTATGGAAACAGGCCCTTCTTCCAACTTGCCCACACCGGCCAACATATCCCAGCTGCACTTGTCCCGCCTGCCTGCGCTTGGTTCATATCCCTCCAAACTAGCCCTATCTATGTACCTGTCCAACTGTTTCTTGAATGTCGGGATAGTCCCAGCCTCAACTACATCCTCTGGACAGCTTGTTCCATACACACACCACCCTTGTGCTGTTAAACAAATCCCATTCTTTATGTTCCCCACACAGCCACCAGTTCCCCTCAGTTTCTACTAGTTATCCACACCAGGAACAATTTACAGGGCTACTCAATCTACCAACCTGCAGGTATCCAGGATGTGGGAAGAAGCCAGAGCATCTGAAGAACCCCACGCAGTCACAAAAAGCAAATTGTGCACCAACAACACCAGAGGACAGCTCTAAGTTCAGGTAGCTATGGTAGTGAGGTAACACAGCTACTGAACTAGCAGTGTCATTGTACCGTCAGGGGGGACAGTGCCTTTAGTTTATTAAGTATATTCACAATTTTAAGACTTCTCAGAGCATCTCACAGCCAAAGAAAAACTTTTTTTCTAAAAATACAGAAGCCAGTTTTCAGCTCCTTGGACACCACCCCCGTCAGTATTTGATGCAGTTTAATTATAACCAGCAACGAGCAGAATCATTGTGGCTGCTTATCCCATTGTGTCACCGAGCAGCGATTTTGTCAGTCCCCCCAACAACCCCCCCCCCCCCCCCCCCCCCATTCCAAATCTATCATTATTTTGCAGTTATTTTCAAATGTCTTTTCAATTTCCTTTTGAAGGAAGTGATTGGTTCAACACTGGCAAAGAATTCAAGGTCATAATTATCTTCTGCACAAAGAACATTTTCCCTTGTGTACTTGTAATTTTTTGCCCCAAATATATGTGCCCATGGGTCCTTGAAACATTCATGAAATGCAATAAATTCCCTGCCGGCTAAGATCGTGTGCACCTTTATCCTATCTCCTCTCAACTCCCTTGGTTCCAGGAGAACAATGTTATCTTCTCCAGCCCAAACCTGTAGCTGAAATCCCTTATTCTTGTGACTAATCCAGGAAATATGTTTTCACCCTCTTAAGGTTCTTCTCATCCATCCTGAAGGTTTTCAGATTTGCACACAATAGCCAGTTATTTCATGAAGGTTCAACATAACTTCTCATGTGCTTTATTAACACTTTCAAGTATTTCT
This sequence comes from Rhinoraja longicauda, assembly GCF_053455715.1. Classification (NCBI taxonomy): domain Eukaryota; kingdom Metazoa; phylum Chordata; class Chondrichthyes; order Rajiformes; family Arhynchobatidae; genus Rhinoraja; species Rhinoraja longicauda. The sequence continues at coordinate 22,476,558 of NC_135955.1, read as the reverse complement.
GCCGTTATACACCAGATAAGAACCATACCATTCAGTCTATATTATTCATGGAGAGAGAGAGAGATTGCTTGCTGAGTGGTACCACAACAAGATCTTGTTCAGCATCAACAACAAAGGAGTTAAACATTGACTTTTGAAAAGGGATGTGGAGAGGCCACATGTCAATTTTCATTGGGGGGGGGGGGGGGGGGGGGTCAGATTTAGAGAAGCTAGCAGCTTCAAATTTCTGGGTATTGACATCTCAGCTGACCTATCCTGGGCCTAGTATATATATATATTGTATATATATAAATCATGATGAAGGCGTGCCAGTGCCTTTACTCTCTTAAAAGTTTAAATAGATTCAAATTAATAAATTTCTAATAAAATTGTAGAAAGTATCCTGCTGGTTGCACCATGGCCTACAATGGTGATTCCAATGCACAGGATGCAAGAGGCTGCAGAGAATGGGGAACTCTGCCTAGTTCATCACAGGCACAGCCCCACAGCCTGTCCCACCAACAAAAACACCTCCATGAGGCGCTGCCTCAAACAGATGGCATCTATCATCAAGGATTCCCATCATCTGGGCAAGGACTTCTTCTCATTTCTACCAATGGGTAGGAGGTACAGAAGCCTGAAGCTCAACAACTCTTCCTTCAGAAACAGCTACTCATCTACAACCATCATGTTCTTGTGCTGACCTCCACAACTTCACAGCTACCTCAACAACAGAACACTATGGACCACCTCTTGCACTTTCATGGACTTGATTACTAACTGTATTTTTGCAATAATGTCTTGTTTATTGGACAGTCCTTCTTTGCAGAGAATGATATTAATTATTGGAGAATTCATTGTAATATATGTATTATTTATATATTTTTGTGTTTTGTCTGAAACTATGTGCCTGTGATGCTGCTGAGAGCATGATTTTTTTGTACGTGTACTTCATTATACTTGTGCAGATGACAATAATCTTAACTTGACATGACTTGCTTTGTTCTTTCCACGTATTCCTGCATCTATACCACCACACTTCATGCAGTTGACTAATTCTCCTTCAAATTATTGATAAGTGCCCATCATAATTTCAGAACATATACCACATATCTTAACCATCACTCCTTGACAGTTTTTACTCATGTGGCCTTTGCCTCTGGGTTAGATAGAAAATTGCATGAAAACGGTGCTTTCTAGTCATACATTTTTCAGCCCTTGGTAAAATGTATCTGTCATAACTTTATCTAACCCCTTCATGATTTTAAACATCTCTAAGAAATCTGTCTGGAATAAGAACAGATAAGAACAGAAAAAAACAAAAGGAAAGATCTGGGACAAGGTAAAAAGTCAGGATTGAAAAAAAAAATGATGGGTCTGGTAAAACATGTTGGCAACAGGTTATGACAAAAATAAAATGTATATTCAAGGGAATTGAAACAGCAGCAGCAGGGTCATTACCAAAATAATCGGTTAGTATCCACGATTTCCAACCTCTGTGGCTGTACAGCGTCCAGTCAAGAGATGAGATGCTGTTCCACAGTCTTCCATTGGGCTTAATTAAAACCATATAACAGGGATAGAGAGCTCAGTGTGAGAGTAGCAAAGAATTATGATCGCAGACTGCAAAGAGTAGAAGTCAAGCTTGTAAATTGACCCGAGGCCCTGCACAAAACAATCGCATAACCCATTCCTGGTCCCCTCAGAGCAAAAGGAGACTACATCTTCACCAGCAAAGACAGCAATCTAAATTGGATGAAATCTTTGCGATTCTAAATGGCATGCAGGAAATAAAAAGCCAGGTGTTGTACCTTTGATCATGACACATGCAGGTTGATTGGGAAGGGAATGTTGGGAGTGATGGAGAAGAGAACTGACACGCCCCTTCTACAGGTTGTAATTGTTGTTTGAGGATAATTTTTGTTTTACTTTCTCCTCACCTCGCCTTTTATTCTAATTTTGCCTTTTATTCTAATTTTTGTACCAACAAATTTGATTTACACTTCACTTTGAAATCTTGCAATGTTAAATTCAGAGTCCTAATTGGGACTCCCATTAGTGTCTTCTTACCTTTGCAATTCCTCAATTCTATCCACAGCAAATCTACATCGCTCTTTCACCCCCTCGCAAGGGACTGAATTTCATCCCTCACCAACAGAGCTACCCCATCTCCCCAGCCCACCTGCCTGTCCTTTCTTTGGGCGTATAACTCTAAATATTCAGTTCCCAGTCCCGATCCTCCTGCAGCCTTGTCTCTGTAATCCCCACATAACTAATTGAATTGGTTAAGACATAATTGTCCACGGTTTTGAGGTCTGGGTTCTGTATTCCAAAAATGCTGCCTCGTTTTGGTCTGGAAACATTTTGTGGAACTTGTGAGAAAATAGAGGTGAAGGTTAGATTAATTTTAGTTGACCAGTAGATTGAGTAAATTTGATGGAATAGACAGTAATTTTCTTTCAATCTGATATTTTTATTTTTTAATCTATTTTATTTTTCCTGTTAACGTTGTAAAGCTTGCCCCCAAAATATACACCTGGGAGTGGGATGAAATTCAGACACTGAAGCAAATAGCTGATTGCTGATATTGTGGCTTGTATTATTGCTAGTGTATCCCATCTGCTATCCGGCAGTGACATTCAGTCCAGGCCTGTAGGAGATGTGAACAAATCTGGGCAGCACTTTTGGAATTTGACTTGCATCAAATCTCACCAGGCGTAAACAGAGCTTGCCAAAATAGGGATACAATGTATCTGGATATTTTCTGCAAAATAATGTATTTTTGTTCACAGTTTGCCCTCATTTATTGCCCCTCCCTATTAAACCTTGATAGAGCAATGGTGAGCCACCTTCTTGAACTGTTGCTCTTCATGGGGTGAAGCTGCTCCCATTACTTTCCACGAGCAGTAGCTCTACTCAACAACCAAACGTCTGTAGTCTCCTTTTGCTCTGGTATTTTATTTCATTCGTCACATGTTTAAACTATAATGTTTTATTCTTAATGTTTTATGTTTTATTCTTAATTGTTTACTGTATGTCGTGTTGCTACTTGCGAGCAAAGCACCAAGGCAAATTCCTTGTAGGTATACATACTTGGCTAATAAAATGTATTCAATTCAATTATTCAGTAGGTTCGGGACCTTCAGGGGTTAAATCTGGCAACAAAACATTTTCCAGTCAGGGTGGTGTGCGACTCGGGAGGAATCTTCCAGCTGATTGTGCCTCCTGTCCTTTCCTTCATGGTGGATAGGGATCTAAAATCAGAAAGTGCTGTTGAAGCTGAGGCAGGTTGCTGAACTGCACTTAGTAAACGAGATGTGCTGCAGGCACAGTGATGGGACAAAGTAACGCATTGAGCAAAGGAAAAGGCTATCATTCAAGTGGGCTGCATTGCCCCGTGTGATATTAGGCTTTCTGGGTGCTGTAGGCATGGAACTTATCACGGCAAGTGAAGAGTCATCGCACTACCATCTTGTGGGTAGATGGATGGAAATTCTTTGGGGTGTCAGAGTGGGTGTGGGGGAGGGGGTGAGTTTAGTGAAATATAAATCACTCATCACAGGATACCTAACATTATTTTTTACAAATCCTAATGAGTTTCTGATTATTGGTGACTCCTGAAGAGATCAAACATATTTTATACTCCTATTTCAAAAACAGTAAGATGAAGTCTGAAGTAGGGTCTCGACCCAAAACGTCACCTATTCTTTTCCTCCAGAGATGCTGTCTGACCCGCTGTCTGACTCCAGCTTTTTGTGTCTAGCTTCGGTTTAAACCAGCATCTGCAGTTCCTTCCTACACAGTATCAACGAGGTCAATTTGATCATCATTTTAAATGCAGAGTAAATCAAAAGGCAACATAACTTTTATTTCTTAGAAACCGATTCCAAAGAATAATTCTAAGCTATTTTTTAAAGTGCAAATAATTTCAAAATGGACCCTGTTACTGCACTGTGGTTAGATGAGTTCCAATTTGCAGAATGCTTCCATTATCTGCTAAACTGGATCATTCTTATACTGTTCTGTAAAGCTCATCTCATAATATACCAGGAAAAATGGTGCCAAATCTGTGCAGGTTCTTATCTCGCTTTAAACCCCGTGAAAAGAGAGTATCCAGCCTTTCAAGCTATCCCTCCAGGGGTTTCCTCCTGGACATTACTATGGATATGCTTCTGCTAAATCTTCAGACATGTATTTATCACATCAACATTGCATCTCCAATGTCCAGCTGCATTGTAAGTGCCCACTTACCTCAGGGAGTTTCTGTCCTGTATTACATTACCAGTTCAATGATGACGGTGCTATTTCAGGGCACAAAAGGGCACCCAAGCTTTTAAATGCTGGGTGCTTTTGATAACACCAATAATTAAATTAAAGAATAGGCTATGTAATCACACTACCGGTAATTACTGTTTAGTCATATTACATTAATTACCAATTGCCATTGGCTCCTGATGGCTTTTATTCTTAATGGAAATTCCAGTTTGATGCAAGATTTCTTCATATTGATTAAACACAGGAAAGGGAGTTAGCCATGGAGCTACTTAAGGCTTTCTGCTACACAGTACGCTAATGACCATCGCAGGACTGAGTTCTGTTTACCATCTTGCTTCTGTAATTCTTCCTCCTCTAGATTAACATTAAATTATTTCACTCTCGATTTTGAAATGTTCAATTGTCCCCACCAGTTATCGGCTTCGATTTTTAAAAAAATGGGTATTGTGAGCAGAGAAAGTGTCCCAATGAGATTTTTAGTTGGGAAATGTTCCCTCAAAACAAGACTGACCTGGTCCATTGTTCTGGATTACTCCCACTTCTGGGATGAGGTTCCCTCCACCTGTGTTATCACGAGAAGCAGCTTCATTAGGGAGAGAGAGAATGGGGGGGGTCTGAGAATGGGGACTGGGGAGGGGGACAACAGGGGTCGTTGCGGAGGGGGCTTGGTTGTGGGGGAAAGAGGGGTACTGGGAAAAGGGGAGGTCCCCCTTCCCCCCTCAACCCCTTCCTCCCCCCTCCTTCCCACCTTCATCCCCACTCCCTCCCCCCCTCCTCCCCAACTCCCTCCACCCCTCCCTCACCCATCCCCCCCTAACTCCCCCCCCTCCCTCCTTCCCTCCATCCCTCCCCCCCTCCCTCCACCCTTCCATCCCTCTCCCCCTCCCCCCTCCTTCCACCCTCCCTCCCCCCCTTCCGGTTACAATGGAAACCCAACGGGGACGGGACAAACTGGGAAAGAGGGGTACTGGGAAAAGGGGAGGTCCCCCTCCCTCCCGCCTTCCACCTCGCCCCCCTCTTCCCCCCCCTCCCTCACCCTCCCCTCCTCCCTCCACACCTCCCTCCTCCCTCCCTCCCCCCTCCCTCCCCGCCTCCCGGTTACAATGGAAACCCTACGAGGACGGGCCCAACGGGGAAAGAGGGGTACTGGGAAAAGGGGAGGTCCCCCTCCCTTCCCCCTTCCCCCTCCCCCCTCCATCCCCCTCCTCCCCTACCCCCTCCCTCCCCTCTCCTTCCCCCCTCCCCCCCCTTCCCTCCCCCCCTCCCCCCCTCCCTCCCCTCCCCTCCCCCCTCCACACCTCCCTCCTCCCTTCCCTCCCCCCACTCCCCTCCCAGTTACAATGGAAACCCTACGAGGACGGGCCAAACAGGGAAAGAGGGGTACTGGGAAAAGGGGAGGTCCCCCTCCCTCCCCTTCCCCTCCCCCCTCCCTCCCCCTCGACCCTCCCTCCCCTCTCCCTCCCCCCCTTTTCCCCCTCCCCCCCTCCCTCCCCCTCCCCTCCTCCCTCCACACCTCCCTCCTCCCTCCCTCCACCTTCCCTCCCTCCCCTCCTCCCGGTTACAATGGAAACCCTACGAGGACAGGCCCAACGGGGAAAGAGTGGTACTGGGAAAAGGGGAGGTCCTCCTCCCTCCCCCCTTCCCCTCCCCCCTCCCTCCTACCCCCTCCCATCCCCCCCTCCCCTCCCTCCTACCCCCTCCCATCCCCCCCTCCCCTCCCCTCCCCTCTCCCCCTTCCCCCCCCTCCCCTCCCTCCCTCTCCCTTCACTCCCTCCCCTCCTCCCGGTTACAATGGAAACCCTACGAGGATGGGCCCAATGGGGAAAGAGGGGTACTGGGAAAAGGGGAGGTCCCTCTCCCTCCCCCTTCCCCCTCCCCTCCACTCCTCCCTCCCCCCCTACCCCCCTCCCTCCACCCTACCCCCCTCCCTCCCCTCTCCCTCCCCCCCCTCCCCCCCTCCCCCCCTCCCTCCACACCTCCCTCCTCCCTCCCTCCCCCTTCCCTCCCTCCCCTCCTCCCGGTTACAATGGAAACCCTACGAGGACGGGCCCAACGGGGAAAGAGGGGTACTGGGAAAAGGGGAGGTCCCCCTCCCTCCCCCCTCCCTCCCCCCTTCCCCCCTCCCCTCCCCCCTACCCCCCCTCCCCTCCCCCCTACCCCCCTCCCTCCCCTCTCCCTCCCCCCTCCCCTCCCCCCTCCCTCCCCCCTCCCTCCCCCTTCCCTCCCCCCCACTCCCCTCCCGGTTACAATGGAAACCCTACGAGGACGGGCCCAACGGTTCAGTACCCCACGCATTAAAAATTACGAGGCTATTTTTTCCCAACTTGTCCACGAAATGTTATCCATTATGACAATGATGTAATGATGAATACAAATGGAACCTGTATTTAATCTGCAACTAACTTGAAATTCTAGATGTATTAAATGACATGGATTTGACAAATGTGAAGAGTTTTGATTTTTAACTTGTTTTTATTTCATCTGGGAGGCGGAATAACCTGCTTTAAAATTGCGAGAATGTGCAGAAATTGTTTGGTCACATGAATTCACAGATGATCAACCTGAATAGATGCTCGACATTCAGAATTTTAAGAAAGACCTGTTACTGTATATATTGTTTAGAATTATATATTGCACTCCACTAGTCAAGGCCTCTTCTTCCCATACTTAGCCAGGCCAGATGGCACTCGAACCCAAAGAAATGAAAGGCAAGGCTTAGAGGCCTCAGTAGTGACTGGGCCTCTCTAGTGACAAGCCATGAAGGCCCCACCTCTGGACTACTTGACAGTCTCTGTCAGTGGACAAGGCTGCAGAGAGAGCTTCACTCTTTTTAAGTAGTGCAGGCTTTCTCCCCAAACAATATTTAAACATCTCTGATATTCAGAGACATAACATTTAAAATAGCTGTAAACAGAAACAGTTTTAGAAAATAAAAAGATATTAACATGTTAAAGTTTTTAAAAAGCCTCGTTGTTGTCCTCTGAGTCTCCAAGTCTAAAATTCTCATCCGAATGAATGGAGATTCTGAACTCACACCAGGTATAGATGGTAAGAATCACAGAGGCAGAGTCCCCAGGGTTAGACCATTAGACTCCATGTGGAATTTCAGTCGCACAGTTGCGTGACAGGGACACTACCATCTGTCACTTACATTATTTAGGCCTTGCAGCTTATGTTTGCGATTTACCTGGCAGATTCTGTAAACTAATGGCTCCTGGGTAAGATAAGAAAATAACTGCAGATGCTGGTACAAATCGATTTATTCACAAAATGCTGGAGTAACTCAGCAGGTCAGGCAGCATCTCGGGAGAGAAGGAATGGGTGACGTTTCGGGTCGAGACCCTTCTTCAGACTGGGTAAGATTCAGCGCGCCTCTTGATAACATCGGTAATGTTACGAAAATTCTAATGTCGCTATGTGGAACAGTATTTGGTATGTTTTCTTGAGTTTTTTGGAATTATGCAAAGACATTGAAAAACATTAGAAAAACATCTTATCAAACCCTAACAATTCATCTTATATCAAGAGAGAGCCCTTGGGCTCCCCTTCATCAGACACAGAATGTTAACCAGATCGGCTCTTGTGGGAATCAATTGTGGTCAACAGAGGGTGCTGTTTCCAGGTTGGGATTAAGGAACCTTGGCACAGAGAAGCATTCACCAGTCTCTGCTGTATCCCAGTCTCTGCTGTATCCCATAAATAGCTTGCATTCAAATAGGATCCCTTCAGCTTCAGTGACAAATATGTCACAAAACTAGAAATATAAAAACATTATCTTTAAAAATTCAACAGAACATTGGAATGAACTACTGAATCAACAATGTTCTACTCACTGTGCTAAATCATCCAGCAAATAAAAATAAAGATGCAAAATATTTTGCAATGGATTTTAGGAAAAATCCTACGAAAAATGCTAAATACTACTAACCAGGTCTGGCACTAAAGGTCACATTTGTACTTTGACCTTGCGATACAGCTCTGACCACGACCCCAGGGAAAATTATAGAAACATAGAAACATAGAAAATAGGTGCAGGAGTAGGCCATTCGGCCCTTCGAGCCTGCACCGCCATTCAATATGATCATGGCTGATCATCCAGCTCAGTAACCTGTACCTGCCTTCTCTCCATACCCCCTGATCCCTTTAGCCACAAGGGCCACATCTAACTCCCTCTTAAATATAGCCAATGAACTGGCATGATCTGCTCCTCTTGGCAATCCACCAAGATTAATACTTGTGACAAAGGAGAGAGCAGATTCTGGAATTTTAAGCAAGAAACAGAGTGCTGGAAGAACTTAGCAGGTCAGGCAGCATCTATGGAGTGAAATGGGCAGACTATATTTTGGATCGGGACCCTTTTTCAGACATAAGAGTCGGGGAAGGATGCTGAAGACGTGATGTAGGAGCAGAGCAAAGACAAGCGAGTGATAGATGGATACAGGTGAAAGAGTGATTGGCAGATGGAGGAGGAAGGTGTTGCAGGGAGAGTGGTCTCTATGTAAATCAGAATGGGGTGGGGATAGGAGACTGGGGGGATAGATGTGATTGGTGGTGGGATCATGTTGAAGATCATGCAAATATCAGAGTTGGATGCACAGGCTGTAAGGTGAGGGCCAGGGGAACTCTATCCTTGTTCCATCTGGGGTCAGAGGGAATGAGAGCAGAATTGGGGGAAACTCTCCTTGAAATGCAGCAGAACAGGCATGCAGGCTCACTGCCCCATCACATCATGAAAAAGCATAATCAATCAGACGATGACATTAATCAGAAGGAAAGAACACTAGGAAAATTACACTGCATAAACATCTCCTGCCCGATGACCTGCTGAACACCCTGCTATTTGTCTTTTGCGAAGAGCGTGAAAAAAGATGGGCAAGAAGCCTAATGCTTTCAACAGTATTAAACATCTTTGGGTCCATTTTGGCAGGTTGAACATTAGCCAGCTTTCAAACCACTGAACTCAAACTATTAGCATCAAGGAACTACAGACCAATTAGCTTAATGTTAATACCTTCTTTAAAAATGTACATAGGAAATGACAACCTTGGGTTGAGATCTTAATAATTTATCCCAAGCAAATATAGAAACTAAAATGTAGAATTATTAGCTTGTGCATTTATCAACTAAATGCCATTTGTGAAACAGCAGAAAAGGGCAAAATTTAATTCAAGTGGTACATCCTCCCAATTCTGGTGCACATCAAAAAAACAAGGACAAGAGCTTTTTAGTTCAGAAAGGGGATGACATATTGGTGCAGCAGTAGAGTTGCTGCCTCATGGAGCCAGAGACCTGGGTTCGATCCTGACTACGGATGATGTCTAATAATAATAATAATAATAATAATGCATTACATTTATATAGCGCTTTTCATATACTCAAAGACGCTTTACAGGGATTTAGAGAACATAGGGAAGTGAATAAATAGATAAATAAGTAAACGAACAGAGAAAGGAGACAGAAGGTGAGGTGACCTTCAGTGGTTGAAGGCAGTACTGAACAGGTGAGACTTCAGTGATGTTTTGAATGTGGTGAGTGTGGAGGAGTCTCTGAGGGTTTGGGGTAGTGAGTTCCATAGGGTGGGAGCAGCGATGGAGAAAGCCCTGTCCCCCCAGGATCTGAGTTTGGTCCGGATGTGGGGGGATAGGAGATTGGCAGCAGCAGAGCGGAGGGTGCAGGTGGGAGTGTGCCTGTGGAGGAGGTCGGTCAGGTAGGATGGGGCCAGGTTATGGAGGGCTTTGTAGGTCATGAGGAGGATTTTGTACTGGATTCCCTATGTCCGTGTGGGTTTTCTCCGGGTGCACCAGTTTTCTCCCACATGCCAAAGATTGCAGGTTTGTCGATTAATTGGCTTCTGTAAATTGCCCCTAGTGTACAGGGCAGAACTATGCAAGGTTGTAATAAAAATAGACAGAGATGATCAATATCAACAACTCCCAACATTGCAAGACGAACAACACCAAGCTACCTTTTGTATTGTTGATTAAATTTCACCTTTTTCAATCTAGAGCTTTGCATTCATTCACATAACAGATGACTTATAACAGTGCACTGTTCACAATAAAATCACAGTGCACTGAATCACAAACATCAGCAAGACGCCACATATGGTCCCTGAGTCTTGACTTATCACACCAGTGGCAGAGGTACCTGAACAGCACCATATAATATTTTCCTGGCTGCCCACTCTATTGAAGGTTGATAATTCAACAAATATGTCAAACTCCATGCAGTTTCTCTCTCTGAGGTTAAAGGCTCTCTTAATACAACACACAACAAATACAACAGTGAAACTCAAACATATCGATCTGGGTTGTATCCAAACCCCCAATGGAGAAGGTCAGCATTATTACTCAATGCTCTAAGTATTTCCTAGCATGTGGGTGGAAAAAGGGTGTTATCCTTAAAATAGCTGGAGAAGTTATGAATGGGTATAGCATGTTTCCAACCCGAAACTCTGGCACTGTCAACTCTTAAAAGGATGGGAGGGCAACTCATTCAAATTTGGCAACATGGCGTCCAGACAACCTTGTCAGCATCTGTCCAAATGGAATTGAAGGCTCATGTAATCGAGGTGTAAAGGTGGTTGAAGGGTTTGACAGAGTGGAGAAAAACCATCTACCTCCGCTGTTTGGGGGCAGAGCATCCTGTCCAAAGCAAGATATCCAGCCTTAAAAAGTTAGAGATGGATCACTCAGTGTTAGGAAATAACTGTGGCGCACGCAGCGGGAAGCGACTTGGTTCGTGGTTTGATCTTGATAGATTCCTGCAGAGTCCTTCAGCCACTTTAGAAGCCCATTCTTTCGATATCGTGGTGGATAAACACCTGCCCAGCATGTCCAGTATCTACAAATAGGTAACGCAATGAAGCTCCAGTATTCGGGTCCATGGGCCGATTCAGATTCGCAGAGATGATTCCCAGTCCTGATACAGGGTCTAGACCAAAACCAACAGATGCTGCTCGATCCATTGATTTACTCCGCCGTCTGGTTCTTACTTTGCTTGCAATCGGATTCTCATACCTCCGGGTGCTGCTGACTATTTTCAGGCAAGAGTACCGCTGAATTGCTGAGTATAAAACGCCCAGCCGCGGGCACCACGGCCTGAACACGCAGTTTTAAGGCTAATTCGGGATATTTATCCACACGTGTGTCATAAACCCATTGGAAGGAAATTGGAATGAATGAGGTGACGGGTTCAGCAACTCAAGCAGCAGAATCAGGACATAGTGTGAAGGAAGGAACTGCAGATGCTGGTTTAAGCCGAAGATAGACACAAAATGCTGGAGTGACTCAGCGGGACGGGCAGCATCACTGGAGAGAAGGAATGGGTGACCTTTCGGACCGAGGCCCTTGTTCAGACTGAGGAGAGGCTCAGTCTGAAGAAGAATCGGGACATAAATTGTATTCAGACCCAATTTGCTACTCCAGATTGAGCGTAATGACTAATAACGAACTTGACACTAAAGCGAGCCATTCCAGTGGGTTGGATTGTCTGATCACACTGTACCCATACCGTGATTCATGTGATCCGCTTCCTGCAATCGCGAGTGTATCTGGAGCAGTGTATCTGAAAACAAGCATTGATTCGGATACACTGCTGGATAGTCCCTCCCAGCTCAAGTTACGACGGTTCAACAGACGCTTGGCCCCACCCGACACCAGGTAGTTTGGGGACTCGGCCACTGTGTTTGTGGCAGCGTACGAAGGGCAGAGTCTCTTCGGCTCTCTTGGTATCCCGGCGAGGCAGAGGGTTTGTGTTTTGAGCAGGCGAACACTCCCACTGACATTAAATCTCAGGTTTTTATTCACAAAATGCTGGAGTAACTCAGCAGGTCAGGCAGCATCTCGGGAGAGAAGGGATGGGTGACGTTTTGGGTCGAGAGCCTTCTTCAGACGACAGTGCCAGACTTCAGACTTCACTGGTCACTGAAGTCTGAAGAAGGGTCTCGACCGAAACGTCACCCATTCCTTCTCTCCCGAGATGCTGCTGAGTTACTCCAGCATTTTGTGAATAAAAACCTAAGATTTGTACCAGCATCTGCAGTTATCTTCTTATACTGACATTAAATCTCAGCCGTGCATCCCTCCATCTCTCTCTCTCTCTCTCTCTCTCTGCCGCATGCTGCTAAATTCCACCGCTTGCAAAGCTCCCGCCTGCCCTGGCGATCAACCCAAGGGACCTGGCAGACCGTCAGACTGTGTGCGCTGTTCAGGAGTCCACCCCCGGAGCAACAGTGCGCTCGCATGCTCGTCAGAGAAGCAGCAACCACACTCGCCAGGGAAAACCGGTGGAATAGATCCCGCCACGCCAAGAATGAACATGAAGGCAAGAGCAATCCCTCGGCGCCTTCCTTACGCCAGTCTGACTGACATCTCCAATATACTCCAGCTAATTTCACCGCCAGTAACTAACACACGCCGCTTCAATGAAGGAAAAAGTTGCTTGTATAAGGTGTGACATTTTTCAATATCGTTTGCAATTGCAGTACTTCAAGAACGAGATGTGCAGTTTATTTAGGTACTGGGTTTTAAAAGACCACCACCATTATTAATTTGCTGCTAAAAAAAAATGTCACGCCGTAATAAAAACAAAATCCTTCCGAGCAAACGCGAGTCACCAATAATTGTCTCCTCCAGAAGCAGCGATTCAGGCGGGCGGGCAAGGGTGGGCGGGCAAGGGTCTCTGGCTGTGAAACCCCACTCAGGATCAAGATTTAAACATTCTTCATAACAAGAGGAGTTGAGTATAGGAGCGAAGAGGTCCTTCTGCAGTTGTACAGGGCCCTAGTGAGACCGCACCTGGAGTACTGTGTGCAGTTTTGGTCTCCAAATTTGAGGAAGGATATTCTTGCTATTGAGGGCGTGCAGCGTAGGTTTACTAGGTTAATTCCCGGAATGGCGGGACTGTCATATGTTGAAAGACTGGAGCGACTAGGCTTGTATATACTGGAATTTAGAAGGATGAGAGGAGATCTTATCGAAACGTATAAGATTATTAAGAGGTTGGACACGTTAGAGGCAGGAAACATGATCCCAATGTTGGGGGAGTCCAGAACCAGGGGCCACAGTTTAAGAATAAGGGGTAGGCCATTTAGAACTGAGATGAGGAAAAACTTTTTCAGTCAGAGAGTTGTGAATCTGTGGAATTCTCTGCCTCAGAAGGCAGTGGAGGCCAATTCTCTGAATGCATTCAAGAGAGAGCTGGATAGAGCTCTTAAGGATAGCGGAGTCAGGGGGTATGGGGAGAAGGCAGGAACGGGGTACTGATTGAGAATGATCAGCCATGATCACATTGAATGGCGGTGCTGGCTCGAAGGGCCGAATGGCCTCCTCCTGCACCTATTGTCTATTCAGTCCCGGCAGAATGAACCGGTGCACATGTAAGCTCCCAATCACCCTTGTTTCCACCCGCACGCCTGTGTTTCCCAACGCTGAAAGTTCACAGATAATAAAATACAGGGGTCCGGAATACAGGGGACCAGATCAGGGCTTGGGGTTCATTTTGGGTGATAAACAGACAGGGGGCAGATGCTCAAAATACATTGGCCGGGTGTAGTGGGCCAGATTTGTTCTGTTCGGTTGCGGGAAAGGCAGAGGTATAGCCCGAGTTGAGCGAAAGCTTCAGGGCGGCGTGTAGCTACCGTACGGTAAACGTGCAATACGTGAATGAATGGTGCATCTCCCAGCATCGGACTGTATATCAATGTAACACGTTGCCAGCCTAATGACTAAAAATGCAACATTCAGCACACTCGCGACTAATCAGAATACATTTTACATCTTCTGTACGTTAGTAATGAGCGAAAGTCTGAACTGAGAAATCAGAAAAGTCTTCATTTAGATTCAAGCTTCCCTTTTAAAAAAATGTTTTCTTCTCGAACGCATCCTTAAAGGAATACACATGGCATTTTGGAGTATTTATTTTACTCGAGTTGGACAGTCTACCTTCCCAAATGGGCTGCAAATTAGATTTGAACACTTCGAATTTCACGCCCCGAGTGCCTCCCCCCCCCCCCCCCCACCCCCACCACCACCACCACCACCACCACCACACACACACACACACACACACACACACACACACTCGACAAGTAAACTGGGACCAGTCCCGGGTAAGCAGTACATCTTCCATGCCACCATGTCCAACAAGCCCGAAGGCAAGCGACTACACAACCACACAACCCCGGAGGGTCCACTGACCGACCCTGAAGTATCCGTGGGCTCGTTCCGTGCATTGGTTACCAAAATCCTCGCTCGTACACTTTTATCACTGTCACACCGCTGCAAATAACACTGTTTTGGGGTAACAAGCCCCGAGCAATTCTCAGCCACATCCAAGAATGTGAAATATTAGCGATGGGGCGGACGCTGGACGAGAGATAGGTAACGCACGACCCCCTTACATTCTGTGAGCCAACTCGCAAAAGAGAAAATCATTGTTTTCACCCAAGTTTCAGATGTGTTTTATTTCCTCCCCAAAGGTATTGCACAATCAGTTTTGAGAATTATGGAGATTTTGGCGTTGTGCTTTTTTTTTAAACTGCTGTTTTTAGCCCGGATCCAGAGTGCATCACTAACTAGGATGGATTCGAAAAGTGAGCTTTTCCGATGGTACTGCAATCCCAGCTAGTTTCTAATTAACCGACTGTAATTGTACATATGCTGCTTGAGGCGAAGTGTTAGCAGAGCTGCGAACGCGACAACTAAAGTGAGTTATTTAAAATAAACACGATAAAACTGGTTGGGTTGTCTTGTGCCACAGGTCAAACGATTTTAACCATGGCAGATTCTATAACGAAAGCCATTTAAGATTCTTGATATTACTGTTGGAACTTCTAAACTGGTTTAAAATAGCTGTTGATAAATTCAGGCTGACTAGTTTTTAATCCATAGCAGCCGCCGGTGTCGATGCCGGTAATAGCACTGAGAGAGAGAAGCAGGCGAACGCAAACACACACACACTGGAGCTCATCTTACCTAAGAATGCCGAATGTAATCCCACAGTCCATGTAATAAGCACACCGAGATGCAGACAGGCTCCTAAGTCTGTGCTTCGCCGCGCCGAGAAACGAAGCGGGATGCGAGAGGCGAGTAACTGAGGCGATGCTGGGAGTGAGTACGCTGTCCTCAGTCGCTGCCGCGCCGACGTTTCTATAGGCTAGCTAGCTGCGAGAGCCGAACCCAGGGTAGAAGAAATTACACAGGGGGTTCTTTCTCTTCCTGGTCTCTCCTCGCGAATGGACGCGGGGAACCGACTGTAACATTCCACACTGACAAATTACTCTTCAAAACATCCCATCGTTTAATAAACTGGCTTCCGAGTGGCAAAAAAACCCCCAAAAAACTTTGAACTAACGAGCTCCGAGACAGCGAGAGGGGCGGGTGCACTTGGAACTATATAGGTCATGCATCACAAGCGCAATTCTTGCGTGTTGACAATTACATTACAAAATGTGAAGTTATCCCAGGGATTAAGGTTCACAGCATTCCTTTGGGAATTGCATGAATGGTTTGGCTACTTGAGGATGTATTCCCCGCAGGCAGGATTCATGAATTTAAAAAAAGGACAAATGTGCCCTCATTTCCCTGCTATTTCGATGCACTGTATCCCTTTTTGGGCGTGGAATGAGCTGCTTAATTCAGAATTTGTTCGCAAATGCTTTTTTCTTTGCTCAGCGGGAGCTGATAAAAAATGGCTAATCAGGAAAGACTTCAGGTGCTAAAGAACCAGAGGCAATCCGTGGAGTGCAATGAAGGTAGCTCCTAACACCCTAAAACGGAATGCCGACTGTACGGGAAATGATCGCTTCTGTTTCAGCGCAGTTTAATGATCCTTTGCCTTGGCTCAGCGCTCGCTGGGCGTGAGGTGAAGGTGGAATGTTAATCTGGAACAACGGCATTTGATGAGAAATGTTTACCCAGTTCCTCTTTTCACCTTCTACATACGGAGCAGGCGTGAAGAGGGAATAATACATTTTCTGTTTCACCGCACCCAAATTAAATACCAAAACTCTTGCCGCCCCAATCTCGTTGTACCCCTGTACAATGACAATAAAGATATATTGTATTGTATTGCGCCCAACGTTGTGCGTTGCCTCTCTCGTGCAAAAATGCAGACTTTTATTGGGAAGATGCTGACCCGAACGCATTCAAGTTTGGTTTCACGAGTTCTTCGGTTGCACGGCGCCGTTGAAGTGGTATTGATTCACTCAGTGTTCCGGCAGCTGCCTCGGTTGTGTTGATATCCCATCTTTGTCTTGGCCAAACATTGCGGGCTGCAAATGCCCACGTTTCTGCACACCGCTGCCTTTCTGGGAGCCCCGAGGCGTGCCCATCAACCAAGCAGCAAGAAGTGAGGAGCCAACTGGATAGAATCTTTGCCAATCCGGCGAAGAGCAGCCAAATTAGCCATGAATTGTTCGTAACGGGCAATAAAAGCCCTTTCTTGTTCCAGGTGTGTTTTTTGTAGGAACGCGTGAATATCGGTCGGGAAATGGGTGGGTGTTCGTAATATTAGATTACTACATCCAAATCAGGTCGTCAGAACCGCCACTGACTAACCGGACTAAAGGGGCTCCATTGGTACCCAACCTCCTGTGATTTTATTAGATAGTCACGAATTGCGATATTAAATTGAGCAAAAGGAAGTCATTTACATATTACATCCACTACGAGGATGCCGCTGCTGATGGATAATCAATCTACTTCCAAATGAGACAATTTGGACCAAATCGTAGTTCTAAAAGTTGCATGTGAGCCAAAATCACATGGATACATATGTGCAGAAGTGCCTGGAACCCAAGGACAAGTTGAAGGAATGGTTAGTAAAATACATGGGACCCTGAGCCTCATAAATAAAGATGTGTGTAAAATTATGAGAAACATAGATGGGGTAGATAATCAGAATCTTTCTGCCAGGATGGAAAAGTCAAAGAATAGAGGGCATAGCTTTAAGGCAAGAGAGGCAAAGATTAAAGGAAAAGTTTAAAGGAGACATTGAATGGAGTATTTTACACAGCTGGTGATGGGTGCCTAAAACGTGCTGCAAGAGATGGTGATGAAGGCAGATACAGTTGTAACATTTAAGAGGCTTTTAGATAGGCATGTGGCTCTGTAGGGAATGAAGGGATCTGTATCTCATGCAGGCAGAGTAAATTAATTTAACTTGGCAACATGTTTGGCATGGATATTGTGGGTCGAAGGATCAATTCCTGTGCTGTACTGTTCTATGTTTAGAAAGGAACCGCAGATGCAAGTTTACCCCGAAGATAGACACAAAATACTGGAGTAACTCAGACGGACAGGCAGCATCTCTGGAGGGTGACGTTTCGGGTTGAGTCCCTTCTTCAGACTGTTCTATGTTCTATTTTCTATTTTAAAACACAAAAGTGATGGGGTTGTGTTCAATCTTTGTAAAACACTGATTTGTCCCTGACTGGAGAATCTCCAATTGTGATCTCCAACTGTAGGAAGGGTGTGAAGGTCCAATGGAAAGAATGGAAAAGATTTACTGGAATGACAACGTACTTCAGTTATTAGCCAGGATGGTTCTTTCTGGAGCAAAGACATTGGAGTGGAGATTTTATTGAGGTGCACAATATAGAGACTGGGTTAGATACAATAAATAGACTGCAGCAGTTCCCACCAGGGGTAGCAGTCCAAGGATCAGGAGACACAAATTTAAAAACTGGCTACAAGATTTAAGGTGACTATAAGGAAAAATACTCTCTTTTTTTTGCAGAGGTTTGATCTGGAATTAACAGCTGCGGAAATGAAATCAGTCCCCTTGAAAGAGAATTTAATAGGTATTTAAGAGAATATTTTGCAATACCATGGAGAAGGAGCGACGTAATGGGAGTGATAGAATTGCGGTACATGAACCAACTAAAATGTGATGGCTGGAAGATCTTCTTTTTTGCCTTCACAATTCTATGTGGCCTGAGAAACAGTGGCTGAGCTAAATGGTCATGGAGACACTGAGGATTGATTAATGCATGCATTCTGACACCTCAATATTAGAGAACAATTATATATATATATATATATATATACTTCAAATATCACTGTGGGATAAATTATATAAAAGGATGCATTTACAGTAGTTTAATTTAGTTATTTATTAAGTTGTGAGATGTTGGTGTAACTGGTATGGCCAGTATTGATCATCAGTTGCTAAATTACTAGACTTGTGATGCAAAGACCTGGGCTATTGATCGATGGAGATGTTAGTGAGTGTAAATTTTTAATGAAATAGATCTGGAATTAAACAAAAACAAAAACAAATATCAATAATGGGAACCAAAAATACCGTGAACACATTTGGTTCCCAATGTACTCTGGAGAAGGAAATTAATACTCCTAACCCAGTCTTGCCCACACATAACATTAGGCCCATGGCAATGTGGTGGGCTCCCAACTCCCCTCTGAAATAGGCTGACAAAATAATTCAGTTTTCACACAATATTTTCCAATCAGCAAACATGTAGTTACCCCAGCACATTGTATCCTTACTGCAATTAGGGTAGGGTTACTACAGTAAGGACTGAGATATTTAGGTCAGGACAGAGTCACTACAAATAGGGCAGTTTTACTGATGATTCACCAATGGATTTCATCGGTGCATCATTAAAAAAGAGACAGCAGGGAAGTGAATGTCATTCATTGGGATATTGGGACCGATCATTGGTGAATTGCACCTCAGGATGATCCTGGGTATAGGCAGGGTCAGCACATAACATGGGAGGATGGGGAAAAAGAGAAGAGTATCCCTTGTGTCAGTCATTACATTAAGATTTCTGCAAATCTCCAAACCTCAATCTCAAGTAAAGGGATTGTACAACAGTCGAAGGAATTTTGATGTGTTGTCACTTACAAAAAAACTCAAGTCAGGCCTTTCATCGAGCCAGCAATAATCACATTTCTGGCCCACAGAAAATGTTGGAGACACCAGTCCACCAGCTAGAATAATGATGGTGATGTAGGAAATTCAGCACAATGGAGAATGGAATGTAAAGACTAATACCGCAGGGAAGCAAGGCTTGGTATTGAGAGAACGTGTATCAAGATGGGATTAGAATATGATGCTTACAGTGCTGACATAGCATGGACAGGTGGGAATGAACATTGTTGAATTGATGGATGCAGATGTTTCTATATTCTTACTTTAGAAGTCTTGAATTTCACATATTTTCTATGTCACTGATATTACTTTTCCAAGTTTGTAAATGTTGCATGAGACCCATAATGATTATTCATTGATTATCTTGCCTAGTCATATTATATTGATTTGTAAATCATCTGGCTGTTTGAGCAAATTGGAAAATAGGTTAATTTAAAGCAGGGCACAAAATTGCTTCTAACAAAGAAATTAGATTGTGTAAACATTGGCAAATGTGGTTTTAAACCGATTGGTTGATACAGAAGAACACAAGAAAGAGGAGCAAGAATTGGCCAATTGGTCTCTCAAGCAGGTGCTACTATTCAGTAAGAACAATGACTGATCCATTCCTGGTCACATTATTTTCCTATGTTCCCCCTATACTCCTTGAATTCCATATGGTTTAAATATTTGACATTCTTTAGTTACTCTGCCATCACACAAGAATCCTAAATTTGGATATAAATAATCTTCTTCATATACATCTTATCTTAATTCTGAAGCTATTTCTCGGGTTCTGGATATTCCTAGAAATGGAAAGAAATTCTCATTATTCACCTTGTCAACAATCCTCAGAATCGAATACATTTCAGTCAGATCATGTCTCATTTTTCTATTCAAAAGAGCACAAGGCCTAACCTGCTTGATTTCATCTGTCAACGGTCACTGAAATTTTATTGTCATCTGTACCTTGGGGCAGTGAAATTCCTTTTCTGCATTAATTTCCTCCCAAGAATCAACCAAGTGAACCCCCTCTGCACTACCTCCAGCGTAAGTACTGTATATCCTTGCGTAAATGTCAACACCAAAATAGTATGCAGTACTCAGAGGCAGTCACGTTGTGCATTAAAACATTCCCACTTTTGCACTGAATGGCCTCCTCCACAGTCAGAGTAAGACCAAATGCAAATTGGAGGAATAGCACCTCATATTTTGCTTGGGCAACTTACCCAGTGGTATGAATATTGATTTTGTTTAGTTTAGTTTAGAGATACAGTGCGGAAACAGGCCCTTTCGGCCCATCAGGTCTGCTCCGACCAGCGATCACTGCACATTAACACTATCCTATACCCACTAGGGACAATTTTTACATTTACCAAGCCAATTGACCTGCAGACCTCTACGTCTTTGGGGTGTGGGAGGAAACGAAAAATCTCAGAGAAATCCCACGGAGGTCACGGGGAGAACGTACAAACTCCGTGCAGACAGTTGGATCGAACCAAGGTCTCCAGCACTGCATTCGCTGTAAGGCAACAACTCTACCGCTGCACCACCATGCCGCTCACGTTCAACTTCAAGTAACCCTCGCATCTCTAACTTCAAGTAACCCTTGCATCTCCTCGCTCTCCCCCTACCTGAGTCATCGTACTAGTTTGACTGATGTCCTGCTGAGTTTCACTGTTTGTATTACTCGCTGTCACCTCTCCAGGACCGTTGTGCGCTCCACTTTTCCTTGACCATTGTTGCTGGCTTTGATCTGTCTTTTTGCATATCTTTCATTAATTTGTTCTATGTACCTCTTCATATCTCTCGGTTCCCTCTCCCCTGACTCAGTCTGAAGAAGGGTCTGATGCCAAAACGTCACCTATTCCTTTTCTCCAGAGATGCTGCCTGACCCGCTGAGTTACTCCAGCTTTTATGTGTCTCCCTTTGCAATAAAGTTTGATTAGACTTCACAACTACTTGTAGGACCTGCAACATAACCTTGTGTTTTTTTGGTTATGGAGACATTTTATCAGAAACAGCTGGTAAGACACTGTTACGGTTACTTGAAGTTAATATTCTATAAAAATATGGTTAACATGGAAAAGAGTGATGAAGTGGAAATAATTTGGTAACTCATTCATGATATCTAACTTTTCCATAGGATCAAAATCATTTGGGAAGATGGGCCAAGGAGTGTCAAATGCAATTTAACTTTGATAAGTGTGAGGTTTGATAAGTTTGATATGTTAAACCGGGACAGGACTTACACAGTGGAGTTCAGGAGATTGTTGTGGAACAGAGAGATCTAGGAGTCCAGGTCCTCTGCAAGTGGCATTTCAGGTGGACATGGTTGTGAAGATAGTGATTGGCATGCTTGGCTTAACTGGGAAGGGTAAACGTCAGGACATCACAATACGGAGGAACAAGTCATTGGTGAGACCACAGTTGGAATATTGTGTGCCGTTCCGATCACCCAGCTGCAGGAAGGATGTCATTAAATTGGAGAGAGTGTAGAAGAGATTCACCACAATGTTACAAGTTAATTTAGAGACACAGCGTGGAAACAGGCCCTTCAGCCCACTGAGTCGGTGCCGACCAGCGATCACCACGCACAAACACGAACCTACTCACTAGGGACAATTTACAATTACTGTATACCAAGCCAATTAACCTACAAACCTGAAAGTCTTTGGAGTGTGGGAGGAAACTGGAGCACCCGGAGAAACCCCATGTAGGTCACAGGGAGAACGTACAAAAACGCCATACAGACAGCACCCGTAGTCAAGATGGAACCCAGGTCTCTGGCGTTGTAAGGCAGTAACTCTACCATTGTGCCATCGTGCCGCCACGGTTCTTATAGTCTTGAGTTATAGGGAGAAGCTGGATAGGCTGGGACTTCTAACTTCGGCATGTAGGAAGGAGTCTGAGGGGTGACTTTATTGAAGTATACAAAATCATGAGGGATGTGGGAAAAGTGAATGCTCATTGTCTTTGGAAATGGTGCCAAATCTGACAACTCGAAAGAGTATTTCACTGTGTTTTGTACATGTGACAATAAAGCACCATTTTCCCAGGATAGATTATTCTAAACTTAGAGTGGATAATCTTAAGTGAGAAGGATTCAAGAGGAACCTCAGGGGTAACTTTTTAACCATGCTCAGCAAAAAAATCTCTTGGCCTCAGCAGCCTCAAACATTCCAACATCTGCAAGGTTTGTGGATGGAAAAATCCAGATTTCCTCCTGAGTGACTTGGCTGTAATTTTAAGGTTATGTCCCTCCGTAGTCCACATCTGGAACAAACTGCTAGGAAATCTATAGAAATGGATATGATTATGATTTTCAAAATACATTGATGTAGATATATGGATAGGAAGGTTTCAAGGACATATTGGCCAAATGCAGGTATATGAGACAAACCTGGAATGCAAACTTTGTCAGCATGGACAACTTTGGCTGAAGGTTCAATTTCCATGCTATGTACCTCAATGACTCAATAAAGCTAGCAGAACTATGATGGACTGAATAGTCTCATTGTGCAATGCAGAATGGCATGGTAATGATGCAGAAACCATGAAAGGAAATTAAACCCTTATCTCAGTCATAAGCTACTTTATTTTAACTTCTGACATTGACAAAGCCTAAAATATTATGAGGCAACTGCAATAATACCTAGCCCCTGATAACTGCTTCATATCACACATGATTTATTTTCTTTGAATAAATGTATTATCTGATGAAGGTTAACACGAAGAGAAGTACAGAACAGAATTTGGAATGACCTAGATTTGTGATGAGTTGGTGCCTGGACAGGCAGCTGAGGATATGACCAGATAATCTGATGCAATTCTAAGACTTGATGGTTAAACGTTGGACAGGATAAAGAGGAAAACCTTGAGGTAGTGCCTTGGTATTTTTTAAGCTCCTCTGAGAATTCAGAGACAGCCTTGCATTAATATCACAACTAAATGATAGCATCTTTGAAACATCACTGCAGCCCCTCAAAACTACATTGCAGCACCACCTTAGATTATGACTATAGATAATGTGGATACATGTAATTTATCCATGAAAATAACTGCAAAAGCCGCAATACTTTATTAATCACCCATCATAATAATTCAGCTAAATTTCTTGCTTATATTGTGAAATTCATTTTGCCTCCAACAGCCTGACACCTCCCTGCTGTTTAAAGACATGTCAACTTATTGTTTGGAAGCAATTCAATGTCTGGAAACCCAGCTGGATTCACTAGTACAAATCATGCAGAATAAAACTGATGTAAGAATTGGGCTAGAGGAACTTAGAGGAAGCTTGGAAGAAAGCTTGACGAAGAACTGCTGAAATCTCCACGATAAACAAAGTCCAGGTTGACACTATTGATTATGTTGCTGGTTTAACAAGATCACATTCCCACAGCTTTTACATGGTTCCGGACTGCGGTTACGCATTCACTCGGGATTTGTAAATGTAATGCATTAGAAATTAGCAGCATGTAGCTTGGCAGTCTAATTAAATTTGCAGAACTCCCCGCGAAAAGTTGTTGTCTCATCTTTCCTCCTCTTCCCCCACTCCCGAAGAGAGACACAAAAAGCTGGACACTCAGCGGGTCAGACAGCATCTCTGGAGAGAAGGAATAGGTGCCATTTCTTTGCGAGACCCTTCTTCAGACCAACTCACGTCAGTGCAAAACATGGTACAAATGCACACTACTCTGAAGAAGGGTCTCGACCCGAAACATCACCCATTCCTTCTCTCCTGAGATGCTGCCTGACCTGCTGAGTTACTCCAGCATTTTGTGAATAAATACCTTCGATTTGTACCAGCATCTGCAGTTATTTTCTTATACTACTCTGGTGGGCAGATTGAGGGTGAGAAAAAGAATGCCTCTGGAGCCTGCTTCACTATTCAATCTGATGACGGCAGGCCTGTGCTTCCATGATCATTTATTAACATTACTCAGGAAAAAAATCTCTCGGCCTCAGCAGCCTCAAACATCCCTACATCTGCAAGTTTTGTGGGTGGAAAAAGCCAGGTTTCCTCCTGTGACTTGGCGCTAATTTTCAGGTTATGTCCCTCTGGAGGAAACAGGTACACCACATCTTCACTATAAAATCCTATTAACATCCTAATTTTAGCATCAAGATGGTTCAGCACTTAATGTTGCTGCCCAGGTAGTCTGTTCATTCCTGACCTCAGATGGTGATCTAGGCAGGGCCGTCTTAACGCATGGGCCTGATGGGCACTTGCTCGGGACCCCACGAGCATAGGGGCCCCATGCTGATCTGTGTATGTTAAGTGACTTGCAATAAATAAATACTACTTTAAAAATGTAGGTTCAATAAGTGCTTTTTTCGCAACATTTTCGGTCACTAAGTGCTTCTCACAGCGATCTGTAAGTGCTTTTTGCAACAATGTAGCACCCTAAGTCCATCGCTAAGTGCTTTTCGGTAAGTGCTTTTCGCCGGCACGACAGTGGGGGGGGCTGGTAGGGAAAGGGGGGTGGGTGAGAGTAACGGTAGGAGCCCCAGTACACTGCTTTGCCCGGGGGCCCATAATGCTGTAAAAACGGCCCTGGATCTAGATGGAGCACGATCATGTTCGTTTTTATTGGCTAATCTGCCTCCATCCCTGAGGTAAGCTGACAGTTATATTGGTCACAGTAAATGACCCCACTGTCGGTAAGAGGACAAAAAGCAAAAAGGATGCATGAACGAGAACACATTGTAAGGGAAAGAGGAGAAGGGAATGGGATTGATGAGATTACTCTGCTGGGGATCACGTGTGGCAAATGAGCTCCTGTATCGCACGGGGTAATGAACAGTTAACTCCTCATTCATCTACATTCAGGAGAATGTACCAGGCATGCACAACTTGTTCTTACCTCAGAAATAATTTGTGGCGAGAGGACATATCAAAATAAAATGACACATACCCAACCTCCTCCACAATATTTCCAGCTGAGACAAGTTGAAGGTATTGACTTGAGATAATGAAAATAATGGTCAAAGGAAATAAGCATTGTTATAAAGAGGTGGAGAGATCTGAGGTTGGAATTCCAGAGGTTTGGGACTACCTTCATCGAAAGCAGTCCCTTAGGATTAAGGATGACTTCCCTCCACTCTGGTTCCAAGGTGACGCATAGAGCCAATGAGGGAATTCTAGACTCCTCCACAGATAGGGCAGGAGGAGGTTGACAGGTTGCATGGCAAATTTGTGAGACGGTGCCCTCCTTTTTCTGTCCATATGCGAGAATGCACAGATTTGAGGACGTCTGTACCAACCTTAATGTTCCTTCTCCACACTGAGAGGTCATGGGATAGAAATTCCCATAAATCAGTGATGTTACATTTCTTTAAAGAGTCTTTGATCACATCCGTGAACCTTTTCCCCTCTCTGCCTGATAATCTCTTGCTATGGCAGAACTTGAAAATTAGCATCTACTAGACCAAGTGTACCCGTTAGGCCCAAACCTCTCTTGCATTAGTGCAGCACCCTCTCCTCCCTCCTTCCCCCTCCCCCCCACTCCATCCCCCTCAGCTCCTCTTATCATCCCTCCCCCTCCCTCCCTCCACCCCCCTCCCTCCCTCCCCCTCCCTCCCTGAGATAGATTTAAACATTAAAATGTGAATAACTTTAAAAATATAACACCGATTTTAATGAACCCTTTCATTAGCATCAAAGGGATGACGGTGAGTAAGGTGGGCCTAAAATTATCGTGCTATCGTGTACCATTTTGGCTGTAGTTCAGGAACAAACAAACATATGAGATTTGTAGTCTATAGATTTCAGGAGTTTGAGTTTGGGCAGGTGAATGACATGGCTTGCTCAACATAGCCAATTAAAGCACATAGGATATAGGACTTGGTGTGTTGGCCTGGGAGAGGATACTGACATTGGTTTGCTTCTCCTTTCACTGAATTTGAAGGATTTTTCAGAGACAGTGTTGGTGGTATCTCTCCAAACGCATTGAGATGCTTGCTGATGGTACTCCAGGTTTCACACCATGAGGCATGTGCCAATTCAGAGGTCTTGAGCTTCAAGTCACTTTTTCCTCAATCAACTAAAAGGTGTGTTGGCACACTGAAGGCAGTTAAATTTAACCATTGATGTTTGTCTTCACTGAGATATAAAAAATGATCCACATGGTCCAGAGTTCTTTTGCTGAAGGCTAACTAATGGAGAGCTGCAAATCAGGACATTGTGAGAAAATAAGGTATTTGCTTATTGAATACAAAATACATGATAACGAGAAGGGTGAGAGTAGGTTTTATAGCTGGGTCCTATTCACAAGGCTTTCCTTGCCGAGCTGAACGCTCAGCACTACTCCATTGTCACTGCAAATCCTTCCTGGGAAACATAGTTGAGTTTTTACTTCAGATACAGGTTCCTGTCACCACAGAAGCTGATACAAACAACCTAGAGCCAAATCCAGGAGCTAGTGCAGCTGCTGAAGAAAAGCCAGAAGCCTCAATGAAAAAAAAAGGTACCTCCAGTATCAAAGTAACAAATTTCCTTTCAGAAAGCAGAAAATGGCATATACTGAACAAAAGTAAACAAATGCTGAGGGGAAATGGAGTTGATGCTTCAGGTCAATAATATTTCATCTGAACTGTAAAATTTTAGAGATTTAAGAACTTTTAATTATTGCAATTTCCATTGAATGATTGCATGAGACTCGATCTCAGCCTAATGCAGCGTTCCTCAACCTTTTTACCCTTGCGGAACCCTTGAAATAATTTTCATGTCTCAGGGAACCCCTACATAACAATTCGTCACGTACAGCTCCTGTCCACTGACCACTGAAGGCCGTTTCACACTGGTACCGTATAGACGTCGCAAAATATATTCCCTATGATTATTATACTTTTAAATGACATAACAGGTTGAAGACTTTATTATAATACCCAAGAATTTTCCAAGAATATGCCGTACCTGTATAATAAAATTTCAAATATGAAATTAAACACAAAAATGACTCAAAAATGCATTTACATATGATTAGTAAGGATGTGCATTTCTGCTCTACATTGGTTCTAGTCCTGGGGAAAACAAACCCACATATGACCACTAATTGCAGTAATTTAGAGTATAATGTCATCTTGCTTATTGAAGTACATATTGAAGAACTTGTTGGTAAATTCGCAAATTAATTGATAAACAGCTCAAAAAGGTGTTAATTGGGTTTTCTGCTGTTTTATATTTTAACCCCATCTTAATTCATTAATATAGTTATATAATCTTGCACTTAAATTTAATATTTACTCATTACAGTCCCACCACTGATTTTCTGGCACTCTTGGTTCCAGAGCTTTGCTAGTTTATCCATTTTATCATATCATATCATATCATATATATACAGCCGGAAACAGGCCTTTTCGGCCCTCCAAGTCCGTGCCGCCCAGCGATCCCCATACATTAACACTATCCTACACCCACTAGGGACAATTTTTACATTTTTTTTTTTTACCCAGCCAATTAACCTACATACCTTTTTTACTGGACCAAAGGAGGTCACGGCCTCCGAGAGGGGTACAATGGTACCGGAACAGTCCACCTAGGCTGCTGGGGGGGCCGGCCAAGGAAGTCGGCTAAGGGGATAGATGTGCTGGCTGCAGCTGGGCTGGAGTTCCAGAGCCCCGGCCGCAGGTTGCAAATTCGACCCACCGATCGGCCGTGGAAGTCCCGATGAGGTCGAGATTGCTGCCTTGCCCAGCCGAGGTGCCACATTTTCGGGGGGACTTCCAGGGCGGGGGGGATTTCAAGTGGGCTCTTGTAATTTTGTCCAGATTTAAAGAGGCGCCGGATCACCAGTTGCTGGAAAGTCGGTGGTGGGCCTGTACTGAATAAATAGCTGAGAATTTTCACCCAATCGTTTCAGATTTGCATGCAATACTCAACTTTGAAATAGTATATTTGATCTGGTTTGAAATGATTAGCGGCTATTTCTTGTGGAACCCCTAGCAACCTCTAGCGGAACCCTAGTGTTCCGGGGAACCCCGGTTGAAAAACGCTGGCCTAATGAGCACTCACATCCCAAAACACTTTACATCCATTTAAATGCTTCGTGAATGGAATGAGTCCAAAATTCAATTTGTGTGCAGCAAGTTTCTTTGAACAGCAAAGTGATAATAACAGATACTTGATTTTATGAGAGAGAGAGAGACAGAGAGAGAGAGACAGAGACAGAGACAGACAGAGAGAGACAGAGACAGAGACAGAGACAGAGACAGAGACAGAGACAGAGACAGAGACAGAGACAGAGACAGAGACAGAGACAGAGACAGAGACAGAGACAGAGACAGAGACAGATGTGATCTTTTGAACACATTTCTCCATCACTGACCCCTCTCCACAATGTTAAGAATGACCTCCCAACGTCCCTCTTGTGAACTCCTCTTCCAACAGTTCAGCCTCTGCTGGAAACCTCTATACATACAGATACTGAGTGATGGAAGCCTCAGACTAAGTACATTGTAATGGCTTGAAGTTCTGTTTGTTAATTTTGGCAGAGTATTCATCAAAAAATATATATTTTTTCAAATCTGCAGAAATCGTGCCAACATTAAAAATTGACTGGGGTGATTGTTGTTCAACAAACTAGTATTTGATGCCATTTCAAGAGATTCAAGATTCATGAGACTCATGAGATTCAAGGTATTCAAGAGTGGTTATTTGTTATATACACTAGATATGTACCAGAGCAATTAAAATCTTATATGCTGCAGCTTTGTAGACACATAAAATGCAACAACCACAAAAATAAATATAGATTATAAATTATAACTTATAATCCGAGATCTAGTTGGCAGTATGGTTTCCTTTTGTCTAAATAGCCCGGTATAAAGTGGAGAGCCAGTGAGATTGCATCCACTGTCCATCTGTTGTGACAGTAGGTGCATTGAATTGAGTCCAGTCATACTGTTGCAGAGGATGATTTGCATCATAACCACCCTCTTGAAGCGCTTCATCACAATGGACATGAGTGCCACCGGTTTGGTGGTCATTGAGGTATGGTCTTGGGCACCAGTATTATGGATGTCCTTTGAAAGCAGGTGGGGAACTTAATACAGTTGTGGTGAGAGTTCATGAAAACCCCAGCCAGTTGGTCCATGTAGGTTTTGAAAACGTAGCCAGGTCTTTAGGGCCAAGCATCAATACTACCAGGATATTTTTTTTGTTAAACTCTGTCAAGTTGTATCTAAAAATTGCCTCACCCTCTTGGTGGCAAGGATGGGTGGGTGGGGTGAGAGAGTAGTTTGAGGGGAAGTCCTATGGAAGACCAGGTATGCCATTTTTTGAGAATGTATTTTTTATGAGTGGGTTAGTTAACACAAACCAGCCTGACCATTGCTCATTAACCCATGTGAAACACTTAATAAAACATGTTTAGTGAAAGCTGATTATGGTTCTACATTTTCATGGACAAATTCTATTTGGGACTATAATGCATCTCTTTGCATTTGTTTATTCAAATAATGTAAAACAAGTTTAAAGATTACTGAAAAATGTTACTTCATCATGATAAACAGTAAAGGTATAAAGTGATGGTACACGAAATTCCACTGAAAGTGCACCAATACAGGATTCTGTCTATTTTTGGAATTTCTATGATGAGGAAGCTCATATCTCTGGGCTTTTTTGTTGGTTTTTCTCTCATTCAACTCTGCAAAATTAAGGAGGTGGTGGTGAAGCATGATAAAAAAGGAAATGGTTGACAGATGAATGCCCGTTACTACATTGCCATATTCAAGCCAAAATAGCAACTGAGAGGCAAACATTTGGGTGAGATCATATTTCCTGCATCATTCCCCTCTGCTCTATAATATATCCATTTTATCTTGGTTGAGACTTACAATTGCATTCACATACATATTGATGTAGATTACTTCCACAGAATCACAACTTTTTTTATTACATGTCCCTTACTATAAATTATTTACAAACCTTGCCTAGCCCTACTCTATGTTTCACTTTGAAATGGATGGCCGAGCAATTTAGCAAAATGATACTGAACAAGTGCTGGGTGTAACAGAAGCGACCAAAAATTATTGTTTAATTTAATTTCCTTTGCTACCCCATGGTTGGTTCAGAGGGATGTGCTCATCTCTCCTCTACAACTCTGGTTGCACAGTATCTCATCACTCCAGCCTTAATTTTACTTTATCTCATGGGAGTCTGGCACTTGGCGAAATTTCTCTGCTGTTGCATTGAAAATCAGCAAAGCAGTAAATTTAGCATAGTTTGTTTTATCTCCTTGGCCGCAAAGCACAAATAGGAGTTTAAGTTAAATGAACTGCCTGGTCAGCTTGAAAGTGCTGAAGCCAGCAATCAGCCCGAGCTCAACACTGACACTGCACATCCACTTCATTCACTCGGAATACCCAGTAGCGACATATCCCACTCACAATATTATACAGTGACCTGCAGACCAGAAACAACAAGGACCAGATAGACCAGGCATTAAAAGTTTGTTCCGCTTAAAAACATATATTACAAAGATTTCCTCATCACTATCAAATCGGAGGGTACGTGCTTGTGTTTGAGTACTGATAAAGACTTCTTAAGAACATGGATGAAGAAGAAATCTTCACCATCATCAGTATTGACATGACATTGCTGGACAAATTAGGGGAATAGAAAGGAGTCCTTACATGAGGCAGAGTGACAAGAGGTGTACTCAAGATAACTGGGGGAGGGGAGGGTTCAGGCTTATAATGAATGTTGATGGGAAATCTATACTCTGAGATGAAGATAGAAAAGCCCCCAAAAAGAGAGGAAATAGAGATAAAACATATGAAAATGAGATAGACACAAAATGCTGGAGTAACTCAGCGGGACAGGCAGCATCTCTGGAGAGAATGGGTTACATTTCGTGTCAAGACCCTTCTTCAGACCCGACCCGAAACGTCACCCACTCCTTCTCTCCAGAGATGTTGCCTGTCCTGCTGAGTTACTCCAGCATTTTGTGTCTATCTTCGGTTTAAACCAGCATCTGGAGTTCCTTCCTACACATGTGAAAATGCAAGAAAGGTGGAAAGTAGTAGTAAAGGTGACACAATCTCTTAATAAGAGCAGGAATCAGCAACAACATGCTCATCAAAGTATAAAAATGTTAGTGCGGGTGGGGCAGGTAGGGTAGGGGGAGAGTGTGAGAGTGTGGAGTGCTGTTGCCAAATAGACCTGAAACAAGGACTGTTTCCCTCAAGCAGACAGGCACAGTTTTATTTGACAAGCATATCTTAACCTTTGTTTTACTCATCTATCTACCACTTCTTTTACAATGCTCAAAGCACTGTTACATGTCTGTTCACTAATATAATATAGACACATGGTAGCCCATCTACACCGAAGAAAGACCCACAAGAAATGTGGGAATGACCAAGCAAACTAGTTTTATTGCCATGGATTGAAAAATAAAAATTGGCCAGAACATTGAGGCTAGCTACCTTGATCCTTTTCAAAATGGTGCTGAGGGATTATTTTTGCATACACTGAAGAAACCAAATAAGGGCCCAGTTTAAACTGTTGTCCAAAATGCACATCTCCTAGAAGGTAGCAATCTACCACCCATGACCATCACCCTAGATTTTTTCTCCACAGATGCTGCCTGACCCACTGAGTTATGGCAGCACTTTGTGTTTTGCTCAACATTCCAGTATCTGCAGTTCTGAGTGTCTCCAGCCTAGATTTTCAGCTGTTTTAGTTTAGTTTAGTTTAGTTTAGTTTAGAGATGGAGCACTGAAACAGGCCCTTCGGCCCACTGAGTCCACACCGACCATCGATCCCCGCACATTAACACTACCCTACACACATTAAGGACAATTTACATTTATATCAAGCCAATTAACCTACAAACCTGTACATCTGTGCAGTGTGGGAGGACATCAAAGATCTTGGAGAAAACCCATGCAGGTCAATGAGGAGAACGTACAAACTCCATACAGCATCCGGGATCTGGGGCTCTGGTGCTGTAAGGTAGCAACTCTACTGCTGCGCCACCGTCCTGTTTTTTGAGGGGAGTCTTAATTCCACAGTGAGTCAAGAATTCTAGCAGCTAAGCACAATCTGTTACTGGGAAATGTTTGAAGGTGCTATTTAATCAGTTTGTTCTTTCCCCTTTCATGTCTTCTGTAAGAGCTTCAGCAGAGGATTGGATGAATGAATCATATATTTTTACTGGATTATCGTTAGTAAGCATTTCTATTCAGTAATTCTAATTAGGGAATTTCAGCATGCCGACAGAAATGAGTAGAAAAGTGTTTAATGATTAGACATTTGCTGAGCACATAGATATTAAATGTGGAAATTATTAGGAAATGGTCCTCTGTTAAATAAGTGCAGGGTTTATCACCATCGCTGGATTATGTGAAAAGAGACCTATTCCCTGATAAGATAGAAAGATAACAGTAAAATCAGAATGTGCTTTCGCCTTTGATTATAAATGATTGGGTGTTGAAACGCTCATTGAGTGTCTAAGGTCCCTCTATATACTTCATTCAGCACATTGTAAGATTCCTCAGTATCACAACTCTCTCCTTATTGGCCTCAGAGATTGTGCTGTCTGTGCACCTAAACTTATTTGGAACACTGCTGACTGAACCCAAACTTCTGCCAGCTCCCAGTCACATTACTTGGCCCAGTCATTGGCCTTATTAGACACCTCAGAATCCACAAAATTGGATGAGAAGCAAGTCACCCTGGAACCTGAAGACTGCCCTGAAATCAATAAGCTTGCTGGCCTGCCGCATGACTCTATAAACCTATGACTCTAAGTCCTACTTCCCCACATTCATTGACAGCCAGACAGATACATTACCACAAGTTCTCTCTACCCCATTCACTGAGAAACAATTTGAGACAAATGCATTCATCAAGTAAGCCAAATATGTTACAAGGCCGCTTCACTGTTTTTCTTGCAGACCAAGAATGCCAGATGCAAGTGCTTGTCCTTTCCTCAATGTAGGTATCTTTGGCTCAGAATGGCCTGTAGAAGGGGAGTCTTTTTCAAGCCCTTGGCCTAACTTGTCCAAGATGCCCCGTCTAGCTAGTCCCACCTGCCTACATTTGGCCCATATCACTCTAAATCTTTCCTATTTATGTACCTGTCCAAATGTTTTTTTTTTAAATGTTGTTATTGTACTTGTTTCAACTTCCTCCTCTGGCATCTCATTCCATATATCCACCACCATCTTGGTGCTCGAGTAATTAGACTGATGCATCCAAAGACAACCCATCTATATACTAACTGCAGAGTGTAGCACTCTTACCTTCATGTATTGGGTGAGGGCCTGATATTTCTTCCTACATTACTCCATGTTACTGGATGACTCCCCCTTGAATGTCAGCTCTGGTGCCACTTCCAAGCATTCCTGTTTGTTACATTTGATAACCACCGGGACTCCTGGCACAAGCAATCTCTCCTGTGTGGATCTCCTTTATTAAATTTCAGTGTCTCAACCACTGAAACACCAGGCTTGCTCTTTCCCTCTCAGTCCCCCATGCGACTTGCAGTATCTTGTGGATAACATCGCCTGCATCTCTGGTACATGTGAGTTGCAAAAGTCCATGGCATTCAAAGGGAAAACACTCCAGTGGTCAGTCAGATCTCTCATAAGGGAAGATGACTGAGGTTGTTAGAGATCAATCATCCCCGTCCCAGGACATCTTTGCAGAATGTTGGAGTTGTAGGCCCAAAGAACCTTTCTCCATCCTAATATCAAATGTTGGGATATTCACTGATGATGGTACAATGTTCAATTTCACTGGCAACCCTTCAGTAAATGCAACAGCCCATGCCTGCAATGCAGCAAAACCTAAACAACATTCAGGCATTGGCTGATTAGTGGTAAGTAACATTCACACTATGAAAGTGATTGCCTCCTTAGAGAGAAAGTAAACACTTGATATTCAAAGACACCACAAGTGCCAAGTCTCCCACCATCAACATCCTGGTGGAACATCAATTGACCAACTACATCTATGGCGGCTAAGGGATCTGTTTGGAAGCTGGGCATTCTGTGGCAAATGACACATCTCCTGGCACTCCAAAGCCATTCCACAAGGCAGAGATTGGAAGAAAGATGGACTGCTATTCACTTGCCTCCAGGAGCTCTCAAAATGACCAATATCATCCAAGACAGAGCAGCCCCCTTATTGCTATCCCTTTCACCACCATCAACAGTTATTCCCTTCACCAGTGGTTTACATTGATTGCAATGCATATTATCTACAAAATACATTGTGTGTAGGAAGGAACTGCATATGCTGATTTAAACCGAAGATAGACACAAAAAGCTGGAGTAACTCAACAGGACAGGCAGGATCTCTGGAGAGAAGGAATGGGATGAAGGGTCTTGACCCGGAATATCACCCATTCCTTCTCTCTAAAGATGCTGCCTGTCCCGTTGAGTTAATCCAGCTTTGTGTGTCTATCTACAAAATACACTTCAGTTACTCATCTCAGTTACGTTTTCAGCACCGCACAAATCCGTAATCTCCACCAACAAGAGGGGCAAAGACTCCCGGCACCTGAGACCACTGCTATTTGCAGTTTCACCTCAAGTTGAAATGCCACTTTGACTTGAAAATATTCCACCATTTGTTCATCATTGTTGGATCAAAATACTGGAACTCCCCCCTCAATTACACCGGAGGAGAAAGCTCACCAGAAAACCTGGAGGGGTTTTATTGGGTGGTTTGCCACAATTTTCTAGGGCGGCACAGTGGTGCAGCAGTAGAGTTTTTGTCCTACAGCACCGGAGACCCACGCTTGATCCGGACCATGGGCGCGGTCTGTACAGAGTTTGTACCTTCTCCCTGTGACCATGTGGGCTTTCTCCAGGTGCTCGGGATTCCTCCCACACTCCAAAGACATACAGGTTTGTAGGTTTACCGAATTCGGTAAAATTGTAAATTGTCCCTATAGGGTAGGATAGGGTGCAGGGATCGCTGATCGGCGCAGACTCGGTTGGATGAAGGGCCTGTTTCCTGTATCTCTAAAATCTAAAGTCTCAAGACAATTAGGGGTGTGCCATCAATGCTAGCCATTGCCTGCGATGACCTTCTCCTGAAAAATGAATAAATGAAAGCAAACTTGTTTTCCTGTTTTTGTAACTATCGTTAATGCTGTTGAGAGAGAGACAAATGTCGTACAGAACCAGATTTTATCCCGAAGGAGCGAGAGTTTGCCAAAAGATCATCAATGGATGGCTGGAGAGATAAGAGACATAAATCCAAAAACAAAATGTAAATAGGCAAAAAAACTAGAACAGATTCTGATGCCTGGAGATAAAATATGAAAGGAAGCAAGTGGTAAGAGCTAAATAAACGATGTGTGGAAAAGGATATCAAATGAGCATAAAACACGTTTGCAATTATATTAGGAAATTGAAAGCAGTCAGAAACAACATGGGACCCTTAAAATGGAAATGATTAAGAATGAAAATTAGGAAATGGCAGAGATCCTGAATGATCATTTTGCAGATGCCTCCCGGAAGGGCAGACGACTCCCGGAAGGCCGCGGATATATGATATGATATGATATGTGGGCTTTCTCCAGGTCGGGGTCGAGGCCTCGCGGGTCGGAGCCCGGGCCTCGCGGGTCGGTGGAGTCTCGTGGGCCAGAGCCGAGGGCCACGGGTCGGTGGAGTCTTGTGGGCCAGAGCCGAGGCCTCATGGGTCGGTGGAGTCTCGTGGGCCAGAGTTGAGGGCCACGGGTCGGTGGAGTCTCGTGGGCCAGAGCTGAGGGCCACGGGTCGGTGGAGTCTCGTGGGCCAGAGCCGAGGCCTCATGGGTCGGTGGAGTCTCGTGGGCCAGAGCCGAGGCCTCATGGGTCGGTGGAGTCTCGTGGGCCAGAGCCCGGGCCTTGCGGGTCGGTGGAGTCTCGTGGGCCAGAGCCGAGGGCCATGGGTCGGTGGAGTCTCGTGGGCCAGAGTTGAGGCCTCATGGGTCGGTGGAGTCTCGTGGGCCAGAGCTGAGGGCCACGGGTCGGTGGAGCCCTGTGGTTCAGAGCCAGGGCCGAAGCATCGTGGGTCGGAATCAAAGTCCTGCGAGTTGACAGAGCCTGGGTCGACGCCGGGACTGGGGTCAGCTCCACGGAGGCGTCAGGAGGGGACTCGGCGGCGATAGTGGAGAGGTCAGTGTGGCGGTCGATGATGCGCCGACCAATGGATGAGGACGGACCATGTGTGAGTGAGGACGCCTCTGCCGCGGGGAGTAAAAAGGAGGACCCTGCATGCGGGGACCGCCGGGAGGGAAGGGGGGGGGGAGAAGACCAAGGGTGGACCTGGCACGGAGTACTTTGTAACTGTGTCGTTACCCTTTGTGGGCGACTATTGCAAACCTTGTCACATGTGACAATAAAGTATTAATTCATTCATTATAACCCTAGTTACTAATAAGGGGGTGTCCCATGCTTCCTGAAGAAGTTGGTATTAGCGAGCTCGGTATCTCGACTGCGCATGCGTAGGTCATAGGTCACTTGTGCTAAACATTCTCTCTGGCTGAGCTGCTGCGTGTGTATAAACCTACGTTTCGTCCGTATTTTCCAGTTTTGCTTCTTCACGGTAAGAAAATACTGCTTTCAAAACTATTAATTCGATGTATTTATGGTTAATTTGTACAAAACTACGATGATTTTGTAGGTTTAATTGCTTTATGCTTCGGTGAGTCAGCGAGATCGTGACGATTTCCTTTTACATTTTAACTTGTGAAGCATCACCCATTCCTTCTCTCCCGAGATGCTGCCTGACCCTCTGAGTTACTCCAGCACTCTGTGTCTTATCTCTGGTGTAAACAAGCATTTGCAGTTCCATCCTGCACAGTCTCCCTGTTTTTGTTGTTTAATGTGACGGTTACAACTGCATTTGCAACTCGGTACATTCACACTGACTAAAGATTTCAAAACAGCACGGTCTCCGAAAAGCACCAAAGTACATTTACAAAAGCAAGGAGCGATTGCAACCGACTCTTAGTAATGCGACTTGCATGTTTGGCGTCTCCTAGTGAGGCAAGACTGAAGAGTGTGGGAAGGAACTGCAGATGCAAGTTTACACCGACGATAGACACAAAATGTTGGAGCAACTCAGCGGATCAGACACCATTTCTGGAGAGAAGAAATGGGTGACATTTTGGGTCGAGACCCTTCTTGAGAAGTCTGAAGAAGCGAGATACCAAACTCGTTTATTCTCCAAACTTCTGAAGAAGGGTCTCGGCCCGAAACGTCACCCATTCCTCCTCTCCCAAGATGCTGCCTGTCCCGCTGAGTTACTCCAGCATTTTGTGTCTACCTTCGATTTAAACCAGCATCTGCAATTTTTATTTTCCTAGAGTTTGAAGGGAGAAGGGCAGAAACAGTTTCCCTTTGCAAATTGGCAGTTGTGGCTGTCACACACATTCTGCATCCATTTATTCAGGCTCCCACAGCCCTAAATTGCACAAATGCGCATGGCCTTGCCCAGTAACATATAAAACAAAATAAATCACAAAGTCAATCATATGTTAACTCAAATAGGGTCCTGTAAGCATGTCCATTACATACCGGTACAAGACAAAATGCAAATGAAAATCATCATGATCTCGCTCACTCACCGAAGCATAAAGCAATAAAACCTACAAAATCATCGTAGTTTTGTACAAATTAACCAGAAATACACCTCATTAATAGTTTTGAAAGCAGTATTTTTTTACCTCGAAGAAGCAAAACTGGAAAATACGAATGAAACGCAGGTCTGTATACACGCAACAGCTCAGCAGGCGAGAATGTTTAGCTCAAGTGACCTATGACTTGCGCATGCGCGGTCGAGATACCAAACTCGCTTATTGAATCAGGAGCAGAGACTTGCCAGTGAGTAACTTACAGTAGTAAAAGAAATAATGGCATTAAAATCCTGACCACCACATCACTCCATCCCAAGCTTTTGAAGGAAGGAGCTGGGAACATTCCTGCTGCCCTAATTATTGATTTCTAATATTTAATATGTTTGTGAAACATTCCAGAAAGATTTGCAGAAATATTTTTTG
Organism: Rhinoraja longicauda; assembly: GCF_053455715.1. Classification (NCBI taxonomy): domain Eukaryota; kingdom Metazoa; phylum Chordata; class Chondrichthyes; order Rajiformes; family Arhynchobatidae; genus Rhinoraja; species Rhinoraja longicauda. Next base: position 22,438,421 of record NC_135955.1, on the reverse strand, counting down.
GAGCCTCGAGCATTCTCAATTTTTATAAGTGATTTGGATGATGGAATAGATTGTATCCAGGTTTTGTAATAACATTAATATTACCGGACTTGTAGACAACATAAATAGAGCTACTAAATCACAAAGAGATATTACAAGATTACAATGGTCGGAAATGTTGAAGTGGATTTCACTTCAATCTAAACACATGTTTCAACTGGGGTGACACAGTGACATACACAGTTGAGCTGCTGCCATTATTAAGCGATTGGACACATTAGAGGCAGGAAACATGTTCCCAATGTTGGGGGAGTCCAGAACCAGGGGCCACAGTTTAAGAATAAGGGGTAGGTCATTTAGAACTGAGATGAGGAAAAACTTTTTCAGTCAGAGAGTTGTGAATCTGTGGAATTCTCTGCCTCAGAAGGCAGTGGAGGCCAATTCTCTGAATGCATTCAAGAGAGAGCTGGATAGAGCTCTTAAGGATAGCGGAGTCAGGGGGTATGGGGAGAAGGCAGGAACGGGGCACTGATTGAGAATGATCAGCCATGATCACATTGAATGGCGCTGCTGGCTCGAAGGGCCGAATGGCCTCCTCCTGCACCTATTGTCTATTGTCTATTGTCTATTGCCTCACTGTTCCAGCAACCTGACATCAATTGTGTCCCCTTGTGCTGTCTGTGTGGAATTCATATGTTTTTACTCTGATCACGTAAATTTTCTCACTTGTCCTGAAGACGTGCATAGTCTTCAGCGAATTGGCCGCTGTAAATTGGCCCCTTGTGGGTAGGTGAGTAATAGAATGTGGGAGGAGTAGATGGGAATGTGGGTAAGAAACATAATGGATTAGTGTAGGATTGGTGTAAATGATGCTTCAGGTGTACTTGGTGGGCCAGAGGGCCTGTTTTCATCTGTGTGACTCTGACATGTAAGACCATCTGCTTCGGACATGTCACTGAGGGAACAGAATGGAGAGAATTCAGAAGCAGTGGAGACCAAAAAAGACTTAGATCCTCACATATCGTTAAAATAATATCACCAGATGCAAAAAGTTATCAAAAAATGAAATGAGGTGTTGAATATGTCTAGAATAGTGGAATATAATGAAACATACTAAGGTTTATGTAATGTCCTGGAAACCTAAGAGATTGCAGATGCTGGAACCTTGAGCAAAAAACAAAGTGCTGGAGCAACTCAATGGGTCAGGAAGCAACTGGGGAGGAAATGCATCGGTGACAATTTTTGTCAGGACCCTTCTTCAGTCTGAAGAAAGATCCCGACCCCAAACCTCACCTATCCATTCCCTCCACAGATACTGCATGAATTTCTGAGTTCTTCCAGCACTTTGTGTTGTCTATAATGTCTTAGTTAAAGCGTACCTGAATTATTGTGTCATGAGCTAAGGAGGATTAGCAAAACAAACTTAACAGAAATAAAAATAAAAATGATGGAAATAGAAAGTCATGCAACATCCGTGGAGACTAAAACAGGGGTAATATTTCAGGTCATTGATACATCATCAACATATATAAAAGACATACTAGAATATTGTTCAAACTCCTTTGGTTCAATTACAAACATGTTGTGTTCATTTTAACAAGCCTACATCATTTGTTTAGGTCCTTTTACCTGCTTTGTCACTTTTATTACACTTCTTTGAATCCCCACCATCAGGATCTGCTAATATTTGCCCTTTTACATGATTTAGCATTGAATATTCTCTCTCTTTGTTTATCCAATGGTGTTATTCTGTTGGTAGTAGAGTTCATACCCCTTATAGATAGAAACTGGTTCCATGCCACAATTAGTTCTGCATTTTTTAAAAAAATCAAAAATAAAGAAACAATGAATTGGAGGCAACAAATTAATATGTGTATGGAATTTGTTTGGAGATGCAAAAAAAGAAGGCAGGAGGCAGGGAATTGTAATTATGGTAGCTATTCATTTTTTTTAGGTTTAGAGATACAGCGCGGAAACAGGCCCTTCGGCCCACCAAGTCTGCGCCGCCCAGTGATCCCCGCACATTAACACTATCCTACACACACTAGTGACAATTTTTACATTTACCCAGTCAATTAACCTACATACCTGTACGTCTTTGGAGTGTGGGAGGAAACCGAAGGTCTCAGAGAAAACCCACGCAGGTCACGGGGAGAACGTACAAACTCCATACAGACGGCGCCCGTGGTCAGGATCGAACCTGAGTCTCCGGCACTGCATTCGCTGCAAGGGAGCAACTCTACCGCTGCGCCACCGTGCCGCACCGCATTTACCAGCAGGGTGACTGTAGTTGTCCTCCCTACAATTTAAATGGCTAATTGATATGTTCAAAGTTTCAAGGAGAGAGAGAGAGAGAGAGAGAGAGAGAGAGAGAGAGAGAGAGAGAGAGAGAGAGAGAGAGAGAGAGAGAGAGAGAGAGAGAGAGAGAGAGAGAGGGGGAGAGAGAGAGAGAGAGAGAGAGAGAGAGGGGGAGAGAGAGAGAGGGGGAGAGGGGGAGAGGGGGAGAGGGGGAGAGAGGGAGAGAGAGGGAGAGAGCACAATGAATGGAGAAAGTCAAAAAGTGTACTCCAATTTATTTGTCTCTTTGTTCCAATGAATGCTTATTTTTTAAATAAATAATATCTCCTTATCCCGACTTATCTAATTTATTCTATCCTCAAAGGAAGTTACTAATGAACAATGCATGAACAGTTACCACATCTGCTTTACATGATTCTTTGGGAAGGAAACCATTTGATTCTGCAGTTCTGTTGAATTTAATTTCATTGGTATCTTCATCATTACTGCCACGCTTATTTTCCATTGAATCTAGTTAATTCTGATTAAAGACCAATTTTAATGGGATAATTTCTTCCTATATAATTCAGATTTTATCCATGTTTCATAGTACTCGAAAATCCTGGTTTCTTTTGCGATGAGGTGTCGCGTGGCTGAGCTAAAGCAAATGTTCATACTCAGGTATTGAATTGAATTGAAAGATACAGCATGGAAACAGGTCCTTTAGCCCAGAGAGTCCATGCCATCCATTGATCAACCCGTTCGCATTAGTTGCAGAACATAGAACTTAGAACAGGATAGCACAGGATGGTCCTTTGGCCCATAATGTTTGTACAGCACATGATGCTTAGCTCAACTGATGTCATCTGCCTACACATGGTCCATATCCCCATATTCCCTACACTTCTGTGTGCCTACTTTAAAGCCTTTTAAACACCATTATTGTACATGCCTCCACCACTACCCCTGGCAATGCATTCCAGGCCTCCATGCATGTGTTCCAGGCTCCTGTTAAATCAAGTTCTTTACCTTCAGTCTGAATAATCACACGTAAATACATTCGATTTGTACCAGCATCTGCAGTTATCTTCTTATACTGAGTTGATTATATGTTTTCTTTTTCTTGAGAAGTGACCCAGTAGAGCCATTTAAATGGATGAAGATGAAGGAATTCATCGACGAAGAGAGATAGAATATGGGGAAAAGAATAACTCATGACAAACAATAGAAGATAGTCAGTAAATCCAGTATGGAATTCTTATGAAACCTCTTCACGCAAAGAGTGTTGAGAAGGCAGAACTCACTCCGTTGAAGGTTGGAGATGATAGTTGAGTCATGGGGATGAAGGCAAGGACAGAATAAAGGAGGAAAATACCCTGATGAGAGGAGGAGAGACATGGAAACATAGAAACCTAGAAAATAGGTGCAGGAGGAGGCCATTTGGCCCGTCGAGCCAGCACCGCCATTCATTGTCATCATGGCTGATCATCCACAATCAGTAACCCGTGCCTGGCTTCTCCCCAAATTCCTTGATTCTGCTAGCCCCTAGAACTCCAAAGACGTACAGGTATGTAGGTTAATTGACTGGGTGAATGTAAAAAATATATATAAAAAATTTTTTTTAAATTGTCCCTAGTGTGTGTAGGATAGTGTTAATGTGTGGGGATCGCTGGGCGGTGCGGACTTGGTGGGCCGAAAAGGCCTGTTTCCGCGCTGTATCTGAAATATGAAATAAATAATATGAAATAACTCATCCAGTGAATTGGCCTCCACTGCCTTCTGCGGCAGAAAATTCCACAAATTCACAACTCTCTGGGTGAAAAAGTTTTTCTCATCTCAGGTTTAAATGGCCTCCCCTTAATTCTTAGACTGTGGCCCCTGGTTCTGGAACCCCCAGCATTGTGAACATGTTCCCCGCCATCCCAGGGATTAACCTCATGAACCTAAGCCACACTGCCTCAATAGCAAGGATGTCCTTCCTCAAATTAGGAGACCAAAACTGCACACAGTACTCCAGATGTGGTCTCATCAGGGCCCTGTACAACTGCAGAAGGACCTCTTTACTCCTATACTCAAATCCTCTTGATATGAAGGCCAACATGCCATTAGCTTTCTTCACTGCCTGCTGTACCTGCATGTTTACTTTCAGTGACTGGTGTACAAGGACAGACCCTTCAGCCCAACTTGGCCACGCCACCCAAAAAGCCCCATCTACACTTGTCCTGCCAGCCTGTATTTGGCCCATATCCCTCTAAACCTATGCTGTTCATGTGCCTATCTAAATACTTCTTAAACATTGTGGTAATAGCTATCTCAACTACCTCCTCTGGCAGTTCTTTCCATACACTCACTACCCTTTGTGTAAAAATATTACCCTTCAGGTTCCAATTAAATCTTTACCCCCTTACCTTAAACACATATCCTCTGAGTCTCGATTCTCCTACTCTGGGCAAAAGACTGTGCGATTACCTGATCTATTTCTCTCATGGTTTTGTACACCTCAATAAGATCACACCTCATTCTCGTGCACTCCAAGGAATAGTCCTAGCCTGCTCAACCTCTCTCTATAGCCCTTGCAATATCTTTGTGAATCTTCTCTGTACCCTTTCTAGTTTGACAACATCTTTCCTATTACACGGTGACCAAAACTGAACACAATACTCTAAATGTGGTCTTATATAACTGCAGCAGGACCTCCCTACATCTACATTCAATGCTCTGACTGATTAAAGCCAATGTGCCAAAAGGCTTTTTGACCACCCTATCTATCTTTGACACCACTTTCAAAGAACTATGTATCTGCACTCCAAAATCCCTCTGCACTACAACACTCCCCAGAGGCCTACCATTCACTGTGTAGGTCCTGCCCATGTTAGATTTTCGAAATGTAACACCTCACACTTCTCCGTATTAAATTCCATCAACCATTCCTCAGCCCACCTGCTCAACCGATCAAGATCCTGCGGCAATTTTTGACATCCATCTTCACCATCCACAAAACCACCCACTTTTGTGTCTTATGCAAATTTACAAATCATGCCGTGTACATTCTCATCCAAATCAATGAAGTAGATGATAAACAGCAATAGACCCAGCACCGAACCCTGAGGCACACCACTGGTCACAGGCCTCTAGTCCAAAAAATAACCCTCTGCTTCCTACCATTCAGCTATCTTTCCATGGATCCCATGCAATCTAACCTTCCAGAGCAACCTACCATGTGGAAGCTTGTCAAATGCTGTGCTGAAATCCATAGATACAATGTCTGCAGCTCTGCCCTCATCAACGATGTTGGTCACATCTTCAAAAATTCAATCAGACTCATGAGACATGACTTCCATTTGCAAAACCATGCTGATTATCACTAATCAGCCTTTGTCCATCTAAATGCATTATATCTTATGCCTGAGAATACCCTCTAGTAATTTTCTAACCACAGATGTTGCACTCACTGGCCCACAGTTCCCAGGCTTTTCCCTGCAGCCCTTCTTGATTCTCTGCCATACACATTTCTTTTCATGCTGCATTAGCTTCAGATATTGATAACTTGTCTCTTAAAGTTTTGGTCTTTTATGAAGATGATGCGGCCCGAAACTACCAAAGGGTATATTGTAACTGTCTATCTTTACCTTGGTACTTCCTCATTCATAGCGGGAATGGCAAATTGTTAACTTTACATATAAATATAAAGTGAATGTGGCAGTACAATAAAATAATGCATGCTGCTCTATCACCATAAACATTGCTGAAAGTGATATGGTAGCAAATATGATGGTACAAGCCAACGACTAGATAGCTTCTTGATTATGCTTTACCTTGACATACCCATTGATAATATCTGGTGCTGCTTTCTGACATGACATTTATTTTAAGGAGGCATTGCCATTAATGCTCTTCTGATTATAAAAGGCCAGCTTATTCCACAAGGATAACCACCTTGCCACTGGAAATGTGTGATGTGACAGGGATTTCAATGCATTTATCTCAGCTCAAGCTAGAAGTAAGTCTGCCAAGTGAAATTCTATCATCCTCTGGATTGCTCCTTCGTCTTTTACATGCATCATCAAATTATGTCTGAAAATGCTTCTGTGCACTATTTATCTTGGTAATTTAGAGACAACATAAGTTATTTCATAGTGTACATATTTGTCTCAGGTCCATTTTAGTTTAGTTTTTTAGTTTAGAGGTACAGTGCGGAAACAGGCCCTTCGGCCCACCGAGTCTGCGCCAACCAGCGATCCCCACACATTAACACTATCCTACACACACTAGGGACAACTTTTACATTTACCAAGCCAATTTACCTACATACCTGTATGTATTTGGAGTGTTGGAGGAAACGAAGGATCTCGGAGAAAACCAACGCAAGTCACAGGGAGAACGTACAAACTCCATACAGACAGCAGCCGTAGTCGGGATCGAACCCGGGGCTCCGGCGCTGCAAGTGCTGTAAGGCAGCAACTCTACCACTGCGCCACCATGCCGCTTACATTAACATTAGACATTAACAATTAGAGATTAGCAAAGACATTAACATGGAAACTGTCCAATGAATACATTTTGCTCTTCATTGATTGTAATTTCCCACAAGTAAGGTCACATAAAAAAACACACTATATGCGCTGAGCAATTCAATATAACTATCCGAAAATTATGTCCACAGAGTGTTTCTGGCCATTAATTTACTTTATCTTCATTTCTCACATGAAACAAACCAACTGTTAATTAGGAGTCATAAGAAATTGCAGAAGCTGGAACAATGGGCAAAAATTAAAGTGCTCGAGGAACTCAGTAGGTCAGCCAGCATCTGTGGAGGGAATGGGCAGACAGATTAGGATCTCTTATCAGGCTGACAGAACAGGGGGAGAGAAAGCTGGAAAAGAGAAATTAGGGATGGGGCAAAGCCTGGCCAGTAATCATTTACTTGTAGGCCATTGAAGCCTCTTTCATTCCAAACAACTCAGCTACTCTCTTCTCATACCACCACGACACCACTGTGGTTTAAATGCCTGCTAATGGTTCCGTTGAATATCACCAATGCTTCCACACATCACTGGAGTTAAGAATGCCAAAGAATCACAACAAATAAGACAATTGCTCTTTTCCTCCTATGCTACCTTGTCTGGTCTAATGAGCAGAAACACCCCCTCAGTCTCCATGCTGTCAATGCCTGTTAGAATCTGATACATCGCAATGAGATCACTTCTCATTTTTCTAAATTCCAAAGAGTACTGGCTCAACCTTTCGTGCAAGGCCTTCAAACTGCTTCATCCCAGGAATTAACCTGGTGAACTTTCTCTGCACTGCTTCCAGTGCAAACATTATTCTTTCATTAATATGGAGGCCAAAACTATGCCGTGTACTCCAGGTGTGGCACCCCTAGCACCCTGCTAAGTTGCATCACAACCTCCTTACTTTTAGATTTCATACAGTTTGCATTTAACGCTAATATTCCAATAATTTTCCCAATTACTTGCCGCGCTTGCATTTTGTATATCATACTTTGTTACATATGTTTGTGTTTCATATGTGTTTGAAACGTTCTGTTTCATCCATTCAGATCCCTTAGCACAACACTTGATGATGTCACTCTGCTTAAATTATACTTTTCTTCTTTTTTCTTGCAAAGAGGATAACCTAAAAATTTCCCGTGTAATACTCTAAACATCTATCCATTTCCTGATTGTGTCCTCACAACTCACTATACCTATCTTTGTATTGCCAGTAAGTCTGGTTACAGTATAGTCTGTCCTTTCATCTGGGTCAATCAATCAATATGGATTGTAAAGGGCCTGTCGCCTGTATGGTTGTGACTGGTCTCCAGAGAGTCGTAGCGTCTTTTTGGTCACCGCTGGATTTTCAGAATGTTGAAAACTTTTCGGCGACAGTGGGTTTGACGCCAATGATCGCAGCTTGACGTATCCTGATGTAGGTGCTGTCATAGGTTGTCGCCAGGTTGTGGCCAGGTGACGTAGGTTGTTGCCGGTGCTGACTTCTGTGAATTTCATTGGCCACTACCTACATCAACCTATGTCAACCGGCGACAGGTACCGGCGTCAAAACCTGAGGCGAAAATTACACTACTGGCTTGCAGCTCCAGTGACCTGGCTTTAATCCTAACCCCCAATGCTGTCTGTGTGCAGTTTGCATGTTTCCCTGTGATTTCCGCCAGGTACCCGGGTTTCTTCCCATAGCCCAAAGATGTAAAGACTAGCAGTAGGCTAGATTAATTGGACACTATAATTTGTCCCTCATACAAGTGAGTTGTTAAATCTGGGGAGTCAATGGGAATGTGGGGTGAAGATGCTATGAGGGAAATTAGACTTAAGGCTTTGGAGATAAGTGCGGAAACAGGCGCTTCGGCCCACCAAGTTCGCGCCAACCAGTGCTCACCCCGTACACTAACACTATTCTACACACTAAGGAAATTTACAATTTTACCAAAGCCAATTAACCTACAGACATGTACGTCATTGGAATGTGGAAACCGGAGCATTCAGAGAGAATCCACGCTGTCACAGAGACGACGTACAAACACTGTACAGGCAGCACCCATAGACAGGATCGAACCCAGGTCTCTGGCGCTGTAAGGCAGCAACTCTACCACTGTGCCACTGTGCCGCCCCAAGTGGGATTGGTCTGAGCTCGCCTCCTTCAATGTCATTTGAAAATGAAGTATATTTATCCTACATTGGTATATCAGAGGAGGAAAGATCATGCCAAGTTTAAAGTTAAACTCTGTTTGATATTTCACACAGGCTTTCTGTCAGGCCTGTCAATGCCTTCATCTGTACACTACCCCAATCAAGTCTTCATCTGAATTCTCAGAAACAAAGTTCATGTGAACCTTTACACATCACAACAGATAATTGAGTTATATTTACCAAGTCCCTGGCTATAGACTGATTATACCCCTGTCTTGATCCCATCTCTAAACCATCAGATGCAAGATCTCTGCGTGAGCTGGTAGCTGGTAGCTAGATTAGTCTGATTAATTCAAAGTAGATAGAGTCTGACCTTGAGAGAAGGAAGGTACAAGATTAACGTGATGGGAAGTCGTGGGGAGAGTTAAGGGCCTGTCACACTTCGGCGATTTTAAGGCGACTGTCGGCGACGAGGCTGTCGTCGACAGTTTGCCGGGGTGTCGCGGGCATGATCGTGAGGAGTCTTCAAAGAATCGTAGTGGATCTCGGCACGTCGCTGAGAAATCAACCGGTATGAAATTTCTCAGCGACAGCTGGCTTGTTGCCAGGTATCGTTGCTTATTGCGGGCGCTGTCGCATGCTGTCCCCAGGTTTGCTAGGTTCTCTTAGATGCATTTATAAGCACATAATATTAAATTAAGTAAAGTCATTTGAAGATACCATAAAACAATTGTGTTTAACCAATCTATTTACCATCAGGATATTTGACAGGTAGATTGGAGGCGACAGTTTGATGGTCAGTTAAGCATGGGAATTTTTGCGATGTTTATGGCCATCAGCGATTACATTTAAAGTAGGCTCCCAACCCAGATATGCAACCCAGAAACCAGATATGCATCTCCAGTACATTTTCAAAGAATGCCTACACACTTTTCATAAAAATCCATTTAACCACTTTTAAAATTAAATTTCTTAATATTGCTATTAGTAAACTGGAAGTCAATCCAGTTTATGCCTTTTTATCGTGAAGCTTGGTTTTCAAGTAACCCGGGCAATATGTTATATTTCAAAACTCTCAAGTACTTACCGACTTGTCAGTGATCTCAGCGAAAATGAGGACGCCGGAGAAGCATTTACAGCGTGTGAATTTCGCGATGTTTCCGAAGACGGTGTAATCTCGACTTGACTCGGCATTGTCGTGGTCATTGTCGTCGGGTAAAAGAAAATGTTGGCGATTTGCTACGACTTTGACAGTCACCGGCAGCCGCCTAAAAAATCGCCTAAGTGGGACAGGCCCTTAAAAAGAAGTATACACATAGTATCCAGAAGAGATCTTCGGGAATGCTGACCAGAAATGAGCTTGTCAGAACCATTAAATCTTTCAGCCCTTCCACCGTTTGCCTCTCCAGAAATGGCCAAAACTACATCCTCTAGCAAAAAGATGATGGCCGTTGATTTATCCCATTTCATTCCAACATCTGTGACTGATCCTCAGAAATGGAGAGGTAAATATGTAAGTGGGCATGTTGTGAAGGTTTTCAGTGATGGCCCTTCCACAGAGGAATAGCTGTTAGTGTGAGTAAATTCAGAAGATTGAGGATGAGTCTTAAAGCAATGGAGAGAATGGGAGAGTTGGATAGGGCATGTGAATGTGAGAGAAAATGGTGACTGATTAAAAAGATATTGTGGAATATCTTTGTGGAAAGATATTGTGGAAAACCACCTAATCCTTTTCTCCAGAGAAGCTGTCCAGCCCGCTGAGTTACACCAGCTTTTTGTGTCTATCTTTAGTCTAGAGCAGTATGTGAGTCTTATACAGCAGCTGTTGGGAGATGTGATAGGTTGAAATCTTCATTGATCTGACTACGTGTGTGAGATTATTAAGCTTCCACATCCAGGAGGCTTACAAGGCATTCAGAAGTGGTGGAGAAACTGGATAGGACTGGGAAATGCATGCTGGCATTGTGATATGCAATTAGCCTGAGGCAGTCTGCCCCATCTTACATTCACAAATTTCCAATCTTTACTTGAATCCTGGCATTCACACTTTCCTCCCACTAACACTGCTATGGGGACTGCTGCAATTCAAGAACCTCTCCCCAGATACCCTCTCCACCTCATTCAACCATTGTAGAGGCGGCTGAAAATCAAATAACGTCACAATGCTTGTTGTCATCAGTTTCCAGCTATGTTCCCAGACCTGTGGAATGATTTCCACCAACTGCTGTGTCTCTTTAAGACGTGCGGACATGACTTTATTCACTGTGAACCAGCTGCAAACAATGCCAGCCATTCAGAATACTGTTCCCTGCGGGCATGCACTAATGCACCACTGACATTGCTTCAAAGCTACAGCAATGATTGCAAAGTGGGAAAGTTGTATGGGTCAGATTGGCATAGGCTAATTGCACATCACAATTACAGCAGATATTTTTCAATCTCTCCACCACTTCTGAATTCCTTATTGGATTTACTAATGGCAATATAGGGAGTATGTAGTACAGTTAAATGCAATGAATTACAAATGTGAAACAGATGGCTTAAAGATTGACTTCAAAAACAGGGTTGATTTTGTCCTTGTTTAAACAATTACCTGCGTAGATATAGTACTTAAGCGGCATTCATCCTGGGTGTATAATGTTATGATTACATTAGGCTGTGAATATCTTCCAAAACCTTTCATAAAACTGCACTTTTGGCTCTGTGGCAATGCGCAGCATGTCTGGCATAGATGAATTCTCATTAGAACTGGGATCTGTGGTTAAAAGACCGATAAAAAGACAGATTTGGAACCAAAGCTTGCTCTAACTGGACTCCGAAAAATCATAAGCAATTACCAGTGCGAGTCTACACATGACCAAAGTTGAGCATAGAAAGGTTGGAGCTGAAACAATTGCATTAGATTGGCTGGTTATAACATTAGGTTGAACACTCTCTGCTCTTCTCCAATTGGTCTTTAGCCGAACCATTGGAACCAGCAGGGCAAAGTTCGAAGATGTGTTCAACAATCCTATGCTCCTTCAGCACAGCCTTGAAGTCCTGTTCCTCATTTTATTTGTAACTTTATGGGAAGAGTAAAATGCAATGAATCAGAATCTACTGTGAGAATACTAAAAAATTAAACGATCAGGATGCAGAAGGGATTTTAACTAAACCTTTGCAGAACATATTTTGTAGAACAGAGTTAATCCATTGTTGATGAACTTTTGACAAACCCTGAATGAGAAACATTGCACAGCAGTTGTCCAACTCAAAGAATAAGGCAGTGAGTACCTTTTATTAATTTAGTTTAGTTTAGTTTAGATTATTATTGTCACGTATTTTTGTTGATTGCTATTCAGTCAGAGAAAAGACTACATATGATTACAACTAAGCTGTCCCCAGTGTACAGATACAGGATAAAAGGTGTAATTTTTAGTGCATGATAAAGTCCAGTGAAGTCCAATTAAAAATAGTTAAAAGGTCTCAATCAGCCAGATGCGAGGTCAGAGCCACTCTCTGGTTGGAGAGAGAATGGTTCAGTTGCCTGATAACAGGTGCCTCCGGAAATGTCGGATGGGCTTGTTTAAGAATATGTTTTGTGAATGATATTTATTATTTGAATAAAGTATTTTTTGATATAAAAAAAAAGTTGCCTGATAACAGGTGGGAAGAGATTGTGAAGGAGGGAACGGCTGATGCTGATTTACACTGAAGATAGACAAAAAATGCTGGAGTAACTCAGCGGGTCAGGCAGCATCTCTGGACAAAAAGACTAGGTGACGTTTCGGATCAAGACCCTTCTTCAGACTAAGAGCCAGGGGAAAGGGAAACTAGAGGTATGAAAAGGTACAGAACCTGAACTGTCCCTGTCCCTGGGGAGGAATTGTCCCTGAATAAGGAGGTATGTGTTTTCAAATTACTGTAGCTCTTGGGTGGGAGAAAAGCAGGGAGTGACCAGGGTGAGACTGGTCCTTGTTAATGCTGGTGGCCTTGCCAAGGCAGCATGGAGTGTAAATGGAATAATTGGAAGGTAGGTTAGTTGTGTGATGGTCTGGGCTGAGTCCAGAACGCGCTACAATTTCCTGCGGGCTTGGTTGGAGCTGTTCCCAAAGCATGCTCTGATGCACCCCGATAAAATAATTTCTACATTAGAGCAAAATTAGACCACATGGAATTGGGGATAGGGTGTTGACATAGATAGAGAATTGGTTGGCAGACAGGAAGCAAAGAGTAGGAGTAAACGGGTCCTTTTCAGAATGGCAGGCAGTGGTGAGTGGAGTGCCGCAAGGCTCGGTGTTGGGGCCGCAACTGTTTACCATATATATTAATGATTTGGACGAAGGAATTAGAAGTAACACTAGCAAGTTTGCAGATGACACAAAGCTGGGTGGCAGTGTGAACTGCGAAGAGGATGTTAGGAGGTTGCAGGGTGACCTGGACAGGTTGAGTGGGTGGGCAGATGCGTGGCAGATGAAGTATAATATAGATAAATGTGAGGTTATCCACTTTGGCAGCAAAAACAAGGAGGCAGATTATTATCTCAATGGTGTCAGGTTAGGTAAGGGGGAAGTGAAGCGAGACCTGGGTGTCCTTGTACACCAGTCACTGAATGTTGGCGTGCAGGTACAGCAGACAGTGAAGAAAGCTAATGGCATGTTGGCCTTCATAATGAGAGGATTTCAGTATAGGAGTAAAGTGGTTCTTCTGCAGTTGTATAGGGCCCTGGTAAGACCACATCTGGAGTATTGTGTACTGTTTTAGTCTAATTTGAGGAAGGACATCCTTGTAATTGAGGCAGTGCAGCGTAGGTTAACGAGATTGGTCCCTGGGATGGCGGGACTGTCATATGAGGAAAGATTGAAAAGACTAGGCTTGTATTCATTGGAGTTTAGATGGATGAGAAGGGATCTTATAGAGACATATACGATTATAAAAGGACTGGACAAGCAAGATGCAGGAAAAATATTCCCAATGTTGGGCGAGTCCAGAACCAGGGGCCACAGTCTTAGAATAAAGGGGAGGCCATTTAAAACTGAGGTGAGAAGGAACTTTTTCACTCAGAGAGTTGTGAATTTGTGGAATTCTCTGCCACAGAGGGCAGTGGAGGCCAAATCGCTGGATGAATTTAAGAGAGAGTTAGATAGAGCTCTGGGGGCTAGTGGAATCAAGGGATATGGGGAGAAGTTGGGCACAGGTTACAGATTGTGGATGATCAGCCATGATGGCAATGAATGGCGGTGCTGGCTCGAAAGGCCGAATGGCCTCCTACTGCACCTATTTTCTATGTTTCTATGTTACAGTGCATCTGTAGAAGTTGGTGAGGGTTGTTAGGGACATTCCATACTTAAAGTAGAAGTAAAGGAAGTAGAGGTGTTGGTGTGTTTTTATGGTCATTGCTTTAATGTAGCTGGAGCCGAAAAAATAGCTGGTTATATTTATTCCGAAGAACTGGAAGCTATCAACTATCTCTACTTTGGCGCCATCAATGTGTGCCAGGGGTTTTAGGCCGGTTTGCTTCCCGATGTTGATCACAATCTCCTTTGTCTTGCTGACACTGAGGGAGAGGCTGTTGTCTTTGCACCTGGTTACGAGGTTGTCAATCACCTTCCTGTAATCCATCTCATTATTTGATATCCAGCCCACTGGAAGGCCAAAGTGAAAAAGAAGCATCTCAACAATTCCATTTTCAGTATAAAGAAACACCAGTTCTTGGCTCTCAGTGGAATGGAATCATAGGTGTTTGGGTCATAGAACATCCTGGTTACACTGTGAATACTTACAAACCCCTTGCATTCTTTCTACCTATCAACTGTTCATGAGGACATGAGGTTTAATTTTTCCTGGACTTTGACAAAGAGAGCTGCTCAACTTAGAACACCAAGTGTTGGATTAACTTAGCAGGTCAGGCACCATCTCTGGATGACATGAATGGGCGATCTTTTGGGTAGGGACCCCTTTCGGACTTGCGTAGAGCACTTTGTGTTCCTTGCAAGATTCAGCATCTGCCTTGTGTCTCAAAGCTGCAATGTGTTGAAATTACCAATCCAAGATACCAAAGATCAGTTCATTGTGGCATGAAACTAGGATAGACGTCCTTAATCCTGGAAGATATGGATGAGACTAAGGAAGACCTATACTCAAAAATGAGATAGCAATGAACCTTGTCCCAGAGGGAGAGATAAACGGATCCTTCATAGTGACTTCATTGGTGGAGTTGATTAAGCATCATGTGTTGTGGTCAATCTACACCTTTGAATAGTTGAATGGTGAATATCAAGCCTATAGAAAGGGTTAACATAGATACATAGAAACATAGAAAATAGGTGCAGGAGTAGGCCATTCGGCCCTTCGAGCCTGCACCGCCATTCAATATGATCATGCCTGATCATCCAGCTCAGTAACCTGTACCTGCCTTCTCTCCATACCCCCTAATCCCTTTAGCCACAAGGGCCATATCTAACTCCCTCTTAAATATAGCCAATGAACTGGCCTCAACTACCTTCTGTGACAGAGAATTCCACAGACTTGGTTGATAAAGAACTAGGAAAAGCAAACCATTAAAAAAACTACTTTTGACAAAATGTTTGGAGCATTGTTTTGTCATGTCCAACATCAGAGGGACAAGCACAAGACTTCATGACCTCAAATCCAGGCACTGACATTATCCAAGCAAACGTCCTCAAGGATTACTGCATCACCTACATCATGACGGGTAATGGTCACTGTTGGACAATCAACGTAGAGGGCTTAATGTAGAATGCATTCAAGAGAGAACTAGATAGAGCTCTTAAGGATAGCGGAGTCAGGGGGTACGGGGTAAAGGCAGTAATGGGGTACTGATTGAGAATGATCAGACATGTTCACAATGAATGGCGGTGCTGGCTCGAAGGGCCGAATGGCCTATTCCTGCACCTATTGTCTATTGTCTATTAAAGAACTCCACAAAGAAAGCTAATCTTAGACAGCATCTCACTCGCCACCTGATGACTCCCAGCCAACAGGGGACCCAGGGTGTCCATATGATCTGGACTGCCTGAAGTTCAATATAATTAGCACCTGTGAAGAGATTCTTGGCCTCTTCACCTGAAGGTACCAGAAGTGGCTTGATGAGAATTACCAGGAGACCAGGAGCTACCTAGCCACAGAGGCAAGGTGTTTCTGTGTGGAGAACGTCTATCATCAAAGCGAACAAAACACCTCTGCCGGCATTTGAAGGCTAAGGTCCAAGAAAGAAAATGCATGACGTCTGAGCAGATCATGAATGGAATGAGTGCAGATGATGCAGTGACCAGCTATTAACAGTAACACTGTTAAGGTCAATAAGATACACCGTGAGCCCCTTTTGTTGAGAGCCAAGAATGGGGAAAAACTCATCATGGATATTGACGAGGCACTCAATGCTTCCTTCAGAAAGGATGTCTTTGAAGAATTGCTCAACAGACATTCCTTTCGCTTGAATGTCCTTCATCACTTTTCAAATGCTAGTGCCAGCACTATCACCAACTAATGAGAGGCTGAAAAGGCAGGTCAACTGGAAACAATGAGGCCTCAGGGGTTGATGAATCCTGCTAACATGCTTAAGTTTTGCGGAGAGATACTTCAGTCACAAATTTACCGCCTCATCTCACACATCTGGGTGGCGGAAGAAATGCCAGCGGTATTTAAGACACTGTAACCATGAAAATCTTCAGGAAATACACACATCTGACCATGATAACTCCACACATCTGACCATGACAACTGCTGTCTGCCACAGGGAAAAGTCATCGCTTGGGTCATCATCACCTATCTCCTACCAGTGAGTGAAGTTACTCCCCAACTCACAGTGTTGCGATCTTCATCTTGTAGCAAGAGATATGCAGGGAGCATAAACAACCATCCATGGCCTTTCTTGACCTCAAAAGAGCTTTTGACTTTATCAACTGAGAGGCACTGTGGAGCATCCTTCCACTATCTGGCTGTTATCAGAAATATTCTCATTGCTGCCACATGAGGAAAAGCAAGCAGTGATTCTAGCCTACAGATCCACAACAGATTAAATCTCAATGGGGATTAGCGTTATGCAATTTACATCTTCGCCCCAAAACCTCCCTCAATCTTTCTCCCACAGTATTGCAGCCAGGGCCGTCTTAACGCATGGGCCTGATGGGCACTTGCCCGGGGCCCCACGAGCTTATATGTTTAATTTTATCGACCATTTACATTTTTATTCCTGTGAGTAGTTGTCGTAGGGGCCCCAGTACACTGCTTTGCCCGGGGCCCATAATGCTGTAAAGACGGCCCTGATTGCAGCTGACCTCCAAAGGGAAGCATGTCAGGAGCACATGGAAGTTTGAGAAAAAAAATTCTGACGACTATACCACCCAAACTTCCTACCCACTGGCTCCACTTAAGCAGAAAAGGTTCATCATAGCCATCACCAGCCACTTTTACAAGTCCTTCCACCACAATGTACATGTATATATGGATTTTATTTTCTCTGAGATTCAAGATAATAAACATTGGATATTGTTATTTTTAGCTGGAAAATGCAGCACACATGCAAAATAGCGTCTCATGGCTATATTAGCTATGCAGAGCTATAATAGCTGTGCACGATTGCAGAGGTGCAAGCATGCCTAGATGGTAAAACCACTCTTCATTGGACACCATCATGATACAATGGGGTAGTTTTGAACATGGCAGCAACATGTTGACCACAGCTGCTTACCAATTTGCACACAAAATGTTTTAATGGTCTGTGTCAGTTGATTGAGTGCTTGTTGTTGTTATTATTGTTTGTTTGATTTTGTTTTTGTGTGTACGTATGTGTGCGTGTGCGTATATATATATATATATATATACACACACTGATTTTTTTTTCTCTCGTTATTATACCAGCACGGTGGCGCAGCGGTAGAGTTGCTGCCTTACAGCGAATGCAGCGCCGGAGACTCAGGTTCGATCCTGACTACGGACGCCGTCTCTACGGAGTTTGTACGTTCTCCCCGTGACCTGCGTGGGTTTTCTCCGAGATCTTCGGTTTCCTCCCACACTCCAAAGACGTACAGGTATGTAGGTTAATTGACTGGGTAAAATGTAAAAATTGTCCCTAGTGTGTGTAGGATAGTGTTAATGTGCGGGGATCGCTGGGCGACGCGGACTCGGTGGGCCGAAGGGCCTGTTTCCGCACTGTATCTCTAAATCTAAATCTAAACCTATATTGTTTACAGTGTACTATGTTTACGTATACTGTTCTGCCGCTGCAAGTAAGAATTTAATTGTTCTATCAGGGCCATATGAAATAAAACACTCTTGACTCTTGTCTTGACTAGTGAAATAACAATAGCCTGCCAATTTTCATTGGAGGTCCTTCTGGTGTCAAGAATGAACTAATGAGATGGGCCAAGTGCTCCAGGATTAACCTGTTGCCATCTGATATGTGAACCTGTGTTAAAGGACAATTCCGTTCTTTGACTAAAGATCCAGTTGTAAATGAAACATGAGAATACAAACTTGATACCTTTAATCAGAAATTCCCATTCCTCTCCAAAGGGGATTGGAGATCTACAGTGGACAAATAATGGAAAACTTACCCATGTTTAGAGTTGTTATTGACAAAGGATAGCATTCCCATGTACCTGACGGAAATATAATTTAGGAGGCCAAAGGAGGGAATGGCACTAAACTTAAGAAATGTAGAATTAGTGGGGAAGAGAGTTTTTTTATGAGGGCAGAATCTTACAAGATGCTGGTTAGAGGCAGAGACGAGCATAGAAATAAAGAATTCCAGAGATGTCACAGAATGGCCCATCTGAATTGTTACGTGAATTAAGAATGGTGCACAAGTAGGAAAATTACAGTTTAGTTTAGTTTAGAGATACAGCGCAGAAACAGGCCCTTCGGCCCACCGAGTCCGCACCGACTAGCAATCCCTGCACATTAATACTATCCTACACACACCGGGGACAATTTACTTTAATACCAAGCCAATTAACCCACAAACCTGCACATCTTTGGAGTATGGGAGTGTGGGAGGAAACTGATTTTTCCCGCTCAACCCCATCGTTCTGCTTTCTCCCCATAACCTTTTGACGCCCTTCCTAATCAAGAAACTATCAATCTCCGCTTAAAAAACACCCAATGTCTTGGTCTCCACAGCTATCTGTGGCAATGAATTCCATAGATTCATCACCCTCTGGTTAAAGAAATCCTTTCTTATCTCCATTCTCGTTGCAGCTGTGTAAAACTGTGATTGGGCCACATTTGGAGTGTTGTGTGCAGTTCTGGTTGCCACATTATAAGAATGATGTGGAGACTTTGGAACGCTAGCAGTAGAGGTTTGCCAAAATATTGACTGGATTGGAGTGTGATAACTATAAAGAGGTGGGGCAGACTTGGATTGTTACTTTGGATTGTTGGAGGCTGGGAAGTGTTATGAAGCTTATAAAACTCACTGAGATAGTCGGCCTTTATTCCAGGATGGAAATGCCAAATACTGGCGGGCATAGATTTATGATGAGGGGAAATATTCAATGGAGATGTGTGAGGCATCTTTTCACTCCGAGAACGGAGATACCTGATTCGCACTGCCGGGAGAGATGGTAGAAGTAGAAATAATAGCAGTATTTACGAGGCATTTAGACAGACAGACCGACCGCATGAACAGACAGGGAATGGAGCTATACGAACCATGTTGGATAGAGTGGATGTGCAGAAGATGTTTCCACTAGTGGGAGAATCTGGGACTAGAGGTTGTAGCCTCAGAATTAAAGGACGTTCTTTTGTGATGGAGGATGAGGAGAAATTTCTTTAGTCAGAGGATTGTGAATCTGTGGAATTCTTTGCCAGGCTGTGGAGGCCGTCAGTGGATATTTTTAAGGCAGAGACAGATAGATTCTTGATTAGTACAGGTGTCCGAGGTTATGGGGAGAAGGCAGGAGAATGGGATTAGGAGGGAGAGATAGATTAGTCATGATTGAATGGCAGAGTAGACTTGATGGGCCGAATGGCCTAATTCTACTCCTCTCACTTATGACCTTATGATCTCGGAGAAAACCCACGCAGTCACGGGGAGAACGTGTAAACTCCATACAGACAGCACCTCTCGTCAGGATCGAACCAGGGTTTCCGGCTGCAAGCGCTGTAAGGCAGTAACTCTACCGCTGCGCCACCTTGCCGCCCTTGTTATGTTCTTGGTATGCTGCTGGACAAAGTAACAGGGAGGGGAAAGGCCACAAAGAGATTTAAACATAGGTTGGGTATATCTGAGAGCCAAGAAGCAGACTGTGGGATCAACTGAAGCTTACAAAGGGTAGAGAATGGTGGGGTGGGGGGAAAGGGGGTGATTTGGGGTATGAGAAGGGGAGATAGTAGTTGGTGTGGTTATGGAATTTGACAATGATAAGATAGAAGGAAAAGTGTCCTTCACAAACCATGGCACAAGACCAAATATTTTAAACTTGTACTGACTGTGATCCTCTGCTAAATCTCCCAATTTACTGCAGTACACATTGTTTGCTTGGTGACATTCAATTGCATTTTAAGTGCAGTCTCAGAAATGGCATCTTTTCACTGGTCAGTTTGTTTAATTGCAGGCATCGTAAAGCTTGGATGGAAATAAGAGGGATTTTATTCCTTTATTGGGTAACGGTAATGATGCTTATGTGCAATGTCTTTCCTAGAAGGAAATCGAATGTCTTCGGGAAAATAATTCCAATAATACTTAACAGCCACAAGCAAGAGCAGCTCAACGAAGTCCAAAGACAGTAGATTTTCGGCTTTGCTTAACCATGCATTTTCTCTTCTGATTATTTTGTCTGCTTTTCTTGTTCTATCATCCTGCATCTCTCACTCTCTACCTGTTTGTTTCTCCTTCCTCTCTGACTACATGTGGTCCCTACTCTTTAGTTCAAAGAAAAATTTAGGTCATCCATTTCTCTCGGCAGCTATCATCAAAGTCTTCTTTACATCTCAATTTTCATGAATCTGTATCAAGTAACAAAATATTTCTTTCTCCTCTTCTCCTCTCCCATTTGGGGAGAATAAAATCGAATCAGTGTAATTATGGTTGTTGTGGACGTGATGGGCTTAAGGATCTGTTTTCATGCTCCAGGATTTTAAAACTTAAATTCATGTAAAAATGTGAAGAATGCCCTGAGTTTATCTTCTCATTGTTTGTTTTACCCACTCAAGTTTTTGTCATTAATGGAAACATTAAAATATATGATTGATCACAATCCAATAGTCATTGTTCCATGTTCCTTGTTCGACAAACAGTCCAGTTGTGTTTCATACGTGCAGATACGAGTAAAACATATATTTGGCTTAGTATACTTCTTCAAACTAATTCTGAGTGTGGGAGGGGGTGGGGGGAGCGGGTGGTGGGGGTGGGTTGCAATCAGGGAGAGATGAGAGGCAGGACAAAGCGTGGACATGGCAAGGAGATCTTTGATAAGTAGATTTTTGGATAAAGATCAGAGATTCTCACATTCCAAAGACATGTAGATTTGTAGGTTAGTTGGCTTCTGTAAATTGGCCCTAGTGTTTAGGATGCATATCTAGGGTAACATAGAACTAGTGTGTGGGTTGGTTGGCACTGACTAGGTGGGCCAAAGGTCTTGTTTTCATGTTCTTCACGGTTATATGTCTAAACTAAACTAAAACTAAACCATCTATGGCAATGTGTCCCAGACCCCACCATGCTCTGTGTAAAAAAACTTGCCTTGCATATTTCCATTAATAAATCCTTCCAAATTTACAACTCTGACTCAACCTCTCTCCTCACCTACCCATCTGCTGTTCTGACCCAAAGCACCAACAGGCCGTGCCTACCTTCAGCCTTGATGACCAGCAGTTCCACCAATTGACAACTTCCTGCCCAATTACTATATCCATTCTACCATTACCAACTACCAACCTGACTACAATTACCAAACCCACCCATCCATATTCTGATCTCTGATCCTTCTCCACAACCCTAGCCTTTGTACAGGTTACTGAGCTGGATGATCAGCCATGATCATATTGAATGGCGGTGCAGGCTCGAAGGGCCGAATGGCCTACTCCTGCACCTATTTTCTATGTTTCTATGTTAGCCTTCATCTCTGTGACTGTCTCGAATCCAGACCTTTTCCTGTTTTACTTCCATTTCCAGAAAGAGGAGTCATAAAAAAACCCCACAATGTAATGAGCAGTTATATATTTCTCTGACTGCCGCTGAGCTAGGAGAATTAACTAAATGCTTTTCCCTTTATGTTCAGTTTTGTCATGTTTGAAAATTCTTGCTAAAACTTCATTTAGCGATTATAAAATAAAATACAATCAATACTTACATTTTTGATTTTAACATTCAAAACTGAAGAATAATTGAAAAGGAGGAGGGTAAATTCCCAGTTTCCATACCCAACAATTGTTTAACATATGATAAGATGATACGACTCTCATCTAGTTACAGTTAGTAATTGTCAGCTCACCAGAAATGATCAGGAATCTGAAAGCAGGTAAAGTGATAGAAATATGTTCAAAACATACCGTAGGATGAGGTTGCATACGTGCACTGACGTTTGTTTCTGAAATATGTTCGCATGTTAATATGTTGCATGTTTTGCACATTCAACTGAGGATAAATGTTTACATCAACTTTTTATAACATTTTACATGCTGTCTCTGTAGGTCAGGATTTCAGTCAATGATCTTGTAAAAAGTATTTTATTTTTCTTGTTTGAGGGGTAATTGAAGTGTTGAAGGGGTGCCCTGGATCATACTTGGTCTTGTAGCCACAGTACTAGCAGATTCAAGATCTTATTCCCCACTGTTATAAAACTCTTGAAACACTTCCCAATCTTCTAATCTACCTTCTTTTGTTTTAAATCTGCACCTTCTCTGTAGCTGTAATTGGATAACACACAAAGCAAAAATGTTCACTGTATCTTAGATCATGTGATAATAATTTACAAATACAGCTACCAATAAATATCATAAAGTGGAATCCCATTGTTATTCATTAAAAGAGTTCAATGGGGCCAGAGTTTAACATTTTATCCAAAATCACTCACTATCAATGTAGTACTTTGTTAGTAGAGCTCAGATCATCATGCTGGGTTTTGTATGAAAATAACTGCAGATGCTGGTACAAATCGAAGGTATTTATTCACAAAATGCTGGAGTAACTCAGCAGATCAGGCAGCATCTCAGGAGAGAAGGAATGGCCGACGTTTCGGGTCGAGACCCTTCTTCAAATTCCTGAATTGTGCTCAGATTCCTGAATTGTGACTTGAAGCACGAGCCTCTGGGTCAAAGTCAACACTCCAACCACTAAGCAAAACCAATAGCTGCTAAAGCAGCTGAACAGAATTTCTATTCTGTTTGTAGTTTTAGCACAATCCGCAGGCATTGCCACTTTTATTTCACTGCACATCTTGTATGTGTATGTGACAAATAAAGTAGACTTGACTTGACAGTTAAATTTCAATGATGATCACAATGTTAATTCTATGTTGTAATTCAATGTGCTTGAAAACTATATTGGAATATTTGATTTGGGAACAGCAATCTCATGATCAAAGGCTGAGAATAGCAATTGTCAAGGAAATAGAAACAACATGAACTATTTGTTTGAAAGGTTTTTGTATGAGGCTGCTGCTTTTTCTTCTACAGTTAAACCATCAGTGAAAAAAATGTATCAATGATAAGGCAAAATAGGTCACATTATTCATCCAAGTCTGATAAGGGGACTAGAGGTAAAAGAGCCATTAGGAGGCAGTGATCACAACATGATAAGTTTTACTCTGCAAATGGAAAGGCAGAAGGGAAAATCGGAAGTGTCGGTATTACAGTATAGCAAAGGGGATTACAGAGGCATGAGGCAGGAGCTGGCCAAAATTGATTGGAAGGAGGCCCTAGCAGGGAAGACGGTAGAACAGCAATGGCAGGTATTCCTGGGAATAATGCAGAGGTTGCAGGATCAATTTATTCCAAAGAGGTGGAAAGACTCTAAGGGGAGTAAGAGACACCTGTGGCTGACAAGGGAAGTCAGGGACAGCATAAAAATTAAGGAGAGGAAGTATAACATAGCAAAGAAGAGTGGGAAGACAGAGGATTGGGACTCTTTTAAAGAGCAACAAAAGTTAACTAAAAAGGCAATACGGGGAGAAAAGATGAGGTACGAGGGTAAACTAGCCAATAATATAAAGGAGGATAGCAAAAGTTTTTTTAGGTACGTGAAGAGGAAAAAAATAGTCAAGGCAAATGTGGGTCCCTTGAAGACAGAAGCAGGGGAATTTATTATGGGGAACAAAGAAATGGCAGACGAGTTAAACCATTACTTTGGATCTGTCTTCACTGAGGAAGATACACACAATCTCCCAAATGTTCTAGGGGCCGGAGAACCTAGGGTGATGGAGGAACTGAAGGAAATCCACATTAGGCAGGAAATGGTTTTGGGTAGACTGATGGGACTGAAGGCTGATAAATCCCCAGGGCCTGATGGTCTGCATCCCAGAGTACTTAAGGAGGTGGCTCTAGAAATAGTGGAAGCATTGGAGATCATTTTTCAAAGTTCTATAGATTCAGGATCAGTTCCTGTGGATTGGAGGATAGCAAATGTTATCCCACTTTTTAAGAAAGGAGGGAGAGAGAAAACGGGTAATTATAGACCAGTTAGTCTGACATCAGTGGTGGGGAAGATGCTGGAGTCAATTATAAAAGACGAAATTGCTGAGCATTTGGATAGCAGTAACGGGATCATTCCGAGTCAGCATGGATTTACGAAGGGGAAATCATGCTTGACAAATCTACTGGAATTTTTTGAGGATGTAACTAGGAAAATTGACAAGGGAGAGTCAGTGGATGTGGTGTACCTCGACTTTCAGAAAGCCTTCAACAAGGTCCCACATAGGAGATTAGTGGGCAAAATTAGGGCACATGGTATTGGGGGTAGGGTACTGACATGGATAGAAAATTGGTTGACAGACAGAAAGCAAAGAGTGGGGATAAATGGGTCCCTTTCGAAATGGCAGGCAGTGACCAGTGGGGTACCGCAAGGTTCGGTGCTGGGACCCCAGCTATTTACGATATACATTAATGACTTAGACGAAGGGATTAAAAGTACCATTAGCAAATTTGCAGATGATACTAAGTTGGGGGGTAGTGTGAATTGTGAGGAAGATGCAATAAGGCTGCAGGGTGACTTGGACAGGTTGTGTGAGTGGGCGGATACATGGCAGATGCAGTTTAATGTAAATAAGTGTGAGGTTATTCACTTTGGAAGTAAGAATAGAAAGGCAGATTATTATCTGAATGGTGTCAAGTTAGGAGGAGGGGGAGTTCAACGAGATCTGGGTGTCCTAGTGCATCAGTCAATGAAAGGAAGCATGCAGGTACAGCAGGCAGTGAAGAAAGCCAATGGAATGTTGGCCTTCGTAACAAGAGGAGTTGAGTATAGGAGCAAAGAGGTCCTTCTACAGTTGTACCGGGCCCTGGTGAGACCACACCTGGAGTACTGTGTGCAGTTTTGGTCTCCAAATTTGAGGAAGGATATTCTTGCTATGGAGGGCGTGCAGCGTAGGTTCACTAGGTTAATTCCCGGAATGGTGGGACTGTCGTATGTTGAAAGGCTGGAGCGATTGGGCTTGTATACACTGGAATTTAGAAGGATGAGGGGGGATCTTATTGAAACATATAAGATAATTAGGGGATTGGACACATTAGAGGCAGATAACATGTTCCCAATGTTGGGGGAGTCCAGAACAAGGGGCCACAGTTTGAGAATAAGGGGTAGGCCATTTAGAACGGAGATGAGGAAGAACTTTTTCAGTCAGAGGGTGGTGAAGGTGTGGAATTCTCTGCCTCAGAAGGCAGTGGAGGCCAGTTCGTTGGATGCTTTCAAGAGAGAGCTGGATAGAGCTCTTAAGGATAGCGGAGTGAGGGGGTATGGGGAGAAGGCAGGAACGGGGTACTGATTGAGAGTGATCAGCCATGATCGCATTGAATGGCGGTGCTGGCTCGAAGGGCTGAATGGCCTACTCCTGCACCTATTGTCTATTGTCTATTGTCTATAAGTCATTAATGTATATTGTAAACAGCTGCGGTCCCAGCACTGAGCCTTGCGGTACCCCACTAGTTACTGCCTGCCATTCTGAAAGGGACCCATTTATCCCCACTCTTTGCTTTGTCTGTCAACCAATTTTCTATCCATGTCACTACCCTACCTCCAATACCATGTGCTCTAATTTTGCCCACTAATCTCCTATGTGGAACCTTGTCAAAGGCTTTCTGAAAGTCAAGGTACACCACATCCACCAGCTCTCCCCTGTCAATTTTCCTAGTTACATCCTCAAAGAATTCCAGAAGATTAGTCAAGCATGATTTCCCCTTCGTAAATCCATGCTGACTCAGAACAATCCTGTTACTACTATCCAAATGCTCTGCAATTTCAGCATCTTCCCCACCACTGATGTCAGACTAACTGGTCTATAATTTCCCGTTTTCTCTCTCCCTCCTTTCTTAAAAAGTGGGACAACATTAGCTACCCTCCAATCCACAGGAACTGATCCTGAATCTATAGAACATTGGAAAATGATCACCAATGTGTCCACAATTTCTAGCGCCACCTCCTTAAGTACTCCTTCTTAATGGCAAGGTGACAGGTGTGTAAGGTGCAGTCAGAATAGCATAGGAGAGTGCTCGCAGTGCATGTGGTAGATGTTATACAATGCGAACACAGTGTGGCAATCGTGGAAGGGAACCAATGAGTGGCTTGCTTTATCCTGGATCTTACCTGAGCAATTTCCAGCATCGCTCGGTGGTGGTAATGTACTGGGTGTGATTAATATTTGTATTGACTTAACGACGTCTACAATCATGCATCATCTCCACGCAGATTGCATTACTAAGCAAGTATGCAGCACCACAGGGAGGATCAATAGAGGGCAGACTGAGGAGAGCAAGCTGCTGAAGAGGTAGGAGGAGTAGCTTTAAATTTGAGGGCAGTTCCAGCCCAAATCTTCAATGCTCTTCCTTGAACCTCAGTGGGGAACATTATGGGAGATGTTCCTATTGAAAGGAGATGTTCCTATTATGTGAGGAGTCTATTGAAAATATATTTAAAAAACCTGCAGACGCTAAAAATCTGAAAAAAAATGAAAAAAATGCTGGAAACACTCAGGCAGGTCAGGTAGCATCTGTGAAAGACAAACAGTTAAAATTGCAGGTCCTCACTCCTTTATCAAAACTGAGAGAATGAGTTTAAGTTTTGGTAACTTAGTAGAGTTAAACGTGGAGCAGAGGAATTCTCTGTGAAAGAGGCCTCTTATTCTGGTCACTGCCCTTATTCAAAATCACAATCAGATTTTAAGATCTGATATGGTTATTGTAACAAACTCAATGCTAGCATTTATTTCATGATGGCTTGTACACAAAAACAGGAATGCAATGCTGAGGCTCTATAAGGCGCTGGTAAGGCCTCATTTGGGATATTGTGAGCAATTTTGGGCACCATACAGTATCTGAGGAAGAATGTGCTGGCTCTGGAGAGGGTCCAGAAGAAGCTTACAAGAATGATCCCAGGAAAGAGTATATTAACCTATGATGAGCTTTTGTCGGCACTGGGCCTGCACTCACTGGAGTTTAGAATAAAGGGGGAACCTCATTGAAACATACAGAATAGTGAAAGGCTTGGATAGAGTGGATGTGGAGGTGATGTTTTCACTAGTGGAAGAGTCTAGGACTAGAGGTCATAGCCTAAGAATTAAAAGATGTTCTTTTAGGAAGGAGTTGAGGAGAAATGTCTTTAGTCGGAGGGTAGTGAATCTGTGGGATTCTTTGCCACAGAAGGATGTGGAGGCCAAGTGAGTGGATATTTTTAACGCAGATGTAGATAGATTCTTGATTAGTACAGGTGTCAGAAGTTATGGGGAGAAGGCAGGAGTATGGGGTTAGGAGGGAGAGATAGATCAGCCATGTTTGAATGGCGGAATAGACTTGTTGGGCCGAATGACCTAATTCTACTCCTATAACTTACGACCTTATAAATTTATAACTAACTTTCATGCATAATAATTCTTCAGAGCTGGAGCTGGAGATATAGAAACATAGAAACATAGAAATATCTCAACTCGGCATAGTTTGCTGACCATTGTTGGATGAGGGGAGTTCTTGGTGCTCAGTATTCCGAGAGTTCACTTCAGTCTATCTTGCCAGAGTGCCACAGGCAGAGTAAGCACATGACATGAATGAACAAGATGGCCGCACCATTGTGTTTGGTTGCCTGGCGTTGCTCACCTAGAGATCCTAGTGTTCTTCGAGCCACTTTGGTCTACGAACGCCGAACCCTCCTATTGATCCGACCCTCCGTCGTTGACTTCTTCAGTTCAGGTCCCGGACAAAGTTTCTTCCAGCGATCACTCCTCGATCAACTCCCGGTAGATGTGCGGGCCCAGCCTTACATCCACCGTCGTACGAACCGCGCTAGGAGGCGGGGTAAATGCGCGGGAACATTTGAAAAGTTAAAAAACCTCGCCCGCGCTCATCCAACAGCGGCCTACCTCGCCCAGCGCTGCGAAGTCGGACCTGGTCGACCTTACCGCTCCATCCACCGGCGCTCCCTCGAGCTCAGGTATGCCGCTCTTCGACCGATCATCCCGGTCCCTGGACTGCCGGCCCACGGGCTCCCAGCAAGCCCATCTGTGAAGCGCAGCGGCGTGGTCTCCCTGAACCTCCGCCCGCTGGCGTGGGAGCCGCTACCAGACCGAAGCTTACCTGCTGTCCCTGCTAAAGTGGCCCTGATCAACGCAAGATCCTTACTGAACAAGACCTTCATCTTCAACGACTTCTTCACCACCCGTGGATTGGACTTCTTACTGCTCACAGAATCCTGGCTTAACCCTGGTGAGCTTGCTCCACTCGTGGAACTCTGTCCTGATGACTGTAACTTCTTCACCTCGCCTAGGCTCTCCGGACGCGGTGGGGGCTTAGCCACTGTGTTTAAGAAGCATTTTAACTGCCGCCTCCTGAACGCTGATCATTTCTCCAGTTTCGAGGTGCAACTAATTAAAGTAGGCCTAGCCTATCCCCTCTTAATTGTTCTCGTGTATCGCCCACCAAAAATGCATAAGGACTTCATCACCCAATTTGCTGATCTGATTTCTAGCATTTTGCCCAAATTTGACCGGATCATGATTCTTGGTGACTTTAACATTCATGTTTGCTGTCCCACTAAGCCTCTTGTGAGTGAATTTATGCACCTGGTTGAGTCCTTCAATCTGACTCTTCACACCACGGGACCCACTCACAAGTTAGGCCATACACTCGACCTAGTGTTATCGTCCGGATTCCCAATCTACAACATTGAAACTACTGAGGCCTGTCTATCGGACCACAGCGCTATCATTTTTGACGCATCTCTGCCTTTATCTCCCGCAAAATCTCATCTCCCTGTTCGTTACTCCCGCGACATAAATTCATTGACTGCCAGTAAATTCTCCGAGGCTCTCAAAGCTGCCCCCAACATCTGCACTATTGAGGCTTCTCCCCCCCATCTCAGCACTGAGGATCTCACCTCTTTATTTAATATCACTTGCTCTTCCATCCTGGATTCTATCGCTCCCCTTAAAATGAAAAAGCCTAAGCCCAAAGGTCGGCCTTGGCTCAATGACACCACTAAAGCTCTAAGAAGGGACTGCAGAAAATCAGAACGGAGGTGGAAATGTGACAAGCTTCAAATTTCCTTCGAAATTCTGAGAAACAATCTTCTCAAATACCAGGAAGCAGTAAAGTATGCTAGAGCACAATACTTCTCCGACCTTATCTCCAAAAACTCTCATAACTCCAAGGTCCTATTTAGCACAATCACCTCTGTCATATGCCCCGCCCCCAGTACCAGCTTAGTTGGGTCCCCTGCTAAGTGCGAAGAATTCGCTAAATTTTTCACCAGCAAAGTTGAGAACATTAGAATGAACATTTCCCCTCCCACCCGTGACCTAGCAGTCTCACTAGTCTGTTCATCTAAATTGGACTGTTTCCAACCCGTCACTCGATCCTCCCTTGCAAAGCTTGTCTCCGCTATGAAACCTGCAACCTGCCCCCTTGATCCTGCCCCCACTGCCCTTCTGAAGGATGTCATTGCAATAGCCGGTCCCAGCATCCTCTCTATTATCAACAGTTCTCTGGCCACTGGCACTGTTCCAACCTGTTTCAAGCACGCGGTGGTCCAGCCCCTACTGAAAAAACCTAACCTAGACCCCACCTTGCCTAGCAACTACAGACCCATTTCCAAACTGCCATTCCTGTCAAAAGTGCTTGAAAAGGCAATTCTAAACCAATTAGTGCCCTACCTACACCAAAACACCATCCTGGAAAGTTTCCAGTCAGGTTTCAGAGCCCACCACAGCACAGAGTTTGTCTTGTTGAAGGTACACAACGACCTGCTTCTCGCCATCGACACCGGCGACTGTGCAATCCTGCTCCTTCTCGACCTCAGCGCAGCGTTCGATACAGTGGACCACACCATCCTTATTGACCCTCTCCGGTACGCGGTTGGCATTGATGGCACTGCCCTGAGCTGGTTCGTTTCCTACCTCAAAGATAGGAGTTTCGCCATCAACATAGGCAGTTATTCCTCTGCTCCAGCTAGCCTCTCCTGCGGAGTTCCACAAGGCTCCATCCTAGGCCCCATTCTCTTCTCTCTATACATACTCCCCCTTGGCCAAATCATTCAAAGGCACGGCATTTCTTTCCACTGCTATGCCGATGACACTCAGCTTTACCTCCCCCTGAAACCCAACAACCAGTCAAATTTAAACAGCCTCTTACACTGCCTTGAGGACATAAAATGTTGGATGGCACAGAACTTCCTCCAATTAAACGAGAGCAAGTCTGAGGTCATCCTATTTGCCCCCCCCCCCCCCCCCCCGACTCCATCAAATCGATAACAGGCAGTCTTGGAAGCCTATCCTGCCTAGACAAACTGCATGTCAAAAACCTCGGCGTGATATTTGACTCTGCATTAAAATTTGACAAGCAAGTCAACGCTGTGGTAAAAGCCAGCTTCTTCCAACTTCGTACCATAGCTAAAATCAAACCTTTCCTCCAATTCGACGACACTGAAAAAATCATTCACGCTTTCATTTCCTCCCGCCTAGACTACTGCAACTCCCTATACACTGGGATCAGCCAATCTTCCCTGTCCCGCCTGCAACTGGTCCAAAATGCCGCAGCGAGACTCCTGACGGGTACCCGTAAAAGGGACCACATCACGCCGATTCTGGCCTCTCTCCACTGGCTCCCTGTACGGTACAGAATCAACTTCAAGCTCCTCCTATTCACATATAAAGCCCTAAATGGACATTCCCCCCCCACATCAAAAATCTTCTAACCCACCTCTCTAACTCCAGGTCCCTCAGGTCGGCCGACTTGGGGCTACTCACTATCCCGCGGTCTAGGCTTAAGCTCAGGGGTGACCGCGCATTTGCGTTTGCAGCTCCTAGACTGTGGAACAGCATCCCTCTCCCCATCAGAACTGCCCCCTCCATCGACTCCTTTAAGTCCAGGCTCAAAACCTATTTCTACTCCCTAGCGTTTGAGGCTCATTGAGGAGGCGCTGTGAACTGTTTGCGTGCTACTGTACGTTTCTTTTTTTTCCTTAGTACCTAATCAGATGTACAGCACTTTGGTCAACGTGGGTTGTTTTTAAATGTGCTATACAAATAAAATTGACTTGACTTGACTTTGCAAGCATACTAACATTTCACCAGCCAGGGGGCCATTAACTATCTCCCTGTCCCCTGTGGCCTGTAGAATGTAGTTTCATCGTGGAGTGTTGGGCAGCATTCAACG
This sequence comes from Rhinoraja longicauda, assembly GCF_053455715.1. Lineage (NCBI taxonomy): Eukaryota > Metazoa > Chordata > Chondrichthyes > Rajiformes > Arhynchobatidae > Rhinoraja > Rhinoraja longicauda. Next base: position 22,406,727 of record NC_135955.1, on the reverse strand, counting down.
CTTTTGATAGATTTCATGAGGGTCTGCAAAAGGAAAATACTTTTCCAGTTGGGTTTGAATTTCTATTCATCCGTTCATTCTTCATAACTGTGTTGTATTTTGTATTGACTACTGCTGTTATAATTTATGTTTTGTTCAGAATTCACTTGTTTTTACAGCAGTAACTGCTGTGTAGTGGTTAGAGGTATAGAAGCTATCCTCTTCTGTTAATCCACGTTAAATAAATACGAAACACAAATAGCTTCACGCTGCTTATTTCTTATGTTGTTTTGCTTTGCAAATGAATCCTACTGTTATGAAGAAGTTGTAATCTTGGAGGTTAGTAGTGGACGTAACGTGCCCGCCTCATACATTCCAGACCCGCTGAGTTACTCCAACATTTTGTGATACCTTCGTACAATAACAATGATTTAGCAAAGGGTCATCTGAAATTTAATTGCTGCAGAAATGCGACACCAAAGGATGGATGACTCCTGACATTGAAGTTGAAACTCACCAGAAAGACATGAAACTTGCCAATTTTTATTCATTTCTATTTTGACACTTTTAGATTTTTTATTTTTTATTTTTTAGATTTGGAGATACAGCGCGGAAACAGGCCCCTTTGGCCCACCAAGTCCGCGCCGCCCTGCGATCCCCGCACATTAACACTATCCTACACACACTAGGGACAATTTTTACATTTACCCAGTCAATTAACCTACATACCTATACATCTTTTATTGATGTAAATTGACTTAGAATAATAAAAGGTGTGATTTGAGACCATGATGTTTACAGGCTCTTTTGTTACTCTCATTTGTTACTACTGAAAGTGATGTTTAGTGTACTAATTTCTGCACCCATTGTAAACATCTGGAGCTTTTGGAGTAATAACCAGACGGCATTTTAATGACAGGTTCTCTTTTTGACCGATTGAATGGTGTGATCATACCTTACCACTTGGATATGCTGCTGTAAGTATGCTGCACTTCAGTTAATAGAAAATATATGAAATCAGAGTCAAAGTGGTTTTCAGGTGGAAATAAAAACAAGTTTTGAACCTCAAAGCCTGGCACACTAGCAAATTAGCAACTGCTAATCTTGTATGCCAGTCTCCAGGTTGTGTGTGCCTATCTATGGATACTGCTTGCCCACTGTCATTCTTTCTTACTAACCCATAGTCTCAAAAAACATCCTTTCCAATCCAGAATCTTGAAGACTGCTTTGATTTCTATTTTCAGCTGTATTTCTCTCAGAAACCCTTGCTTCAGCCTTTAGCAAAGCCTTAACATTGCTCAGCACATAATTACAGCCTTATCATTTTATTTTCCTATAGTTTTGTATTTCCGGTGTTGGCAGAATGATGTTCCATGCACTGGCAATTCAAATGCGTGTCTAAATGTTTAAGTATTACTCCATCACCTACCCAGGCAGTGCATTTCAAATTCCAGGCACCCTCGTGGCTGCTCAAAACTTCTTGCCTGTCACCCTGAACATTTGCCGCTGTTGTTTTAGATATCTCTACTATGTGGAAAACGTGCATAATATCTACCATATCTATACCCCACATAATTTTGAATCCCTCTATCCGTCTCCTCTGCTCCGAGGAAAATATACCCAGTCTTTCCTTTGTATCCACTCCAGACAACTCCTGGTGAATTACCCCTGCATCCTCTCTATTGTAATCATGTTCTTTATAGTGTGGCAACCAGAATTGTAGACTGTACTCCAGTTGTGGCCTAATTTTATAAGGTTGTACCATGACATCCCTGCCCGTATGTTCTATACCCTGGCTAATGAAGGCAAATATCCCATATACCTTCCTCACCAACCTATCTACCGCTGCCGCTATCTGCAATGAACATTGAACATGGTCACCAAGGTGCCCATCTTCTGCAATGCACATTAGGCCAGTCATTCATTATTGTCATCCTACCCTTATTGATCCTCCAAAACTGCATCATCTTCCACTTTTCAAGATTTAATTCCACCTGTCATTGCTCTGCCTATATTTCCGACTGATCACTATCATCCTTTAGCCTATTACTATTGTCCTCGCTATCAACACAACAAATTTCTGTGCCATCTGCAAACTCCTAAATTCATAACCATATTGTTAATCTACTTAACAGACAGTTCCAGTGGTACACTTCTATTCACAGGCTTCCAACAACAAAAGCAACCCTGAAACCTAATCCTCTGGCTTCTAACACAAATCAATTTTGGATCCAATCTTACCAGCTTTCCCTGATTTCCATGGGCTCTAACCTTTTGTACCAGTCTCCCAAATGGGACCTTGTCAAAGGCCTTATTGAAGTCCGCATAGACTACAGATTGCAACTCTTTGATCCGCCATCCTTAGGATCTGGCTAGGGTGTGGACCACAGAAACCAGCCCATAGAAATATCCCCCTGATCATTTTCCTCTGAGCAGGTGAACCATTCGTTCAAAGTATAGACACTCCTAGGTTATGCCAGGGGTCCAATAAATGTCAGTACCCAATGTTTTTGTAAGACAGAAATGCTTTCAGCTGAGATTGCAAAAGTTTCATTGATAGGTTAATTACCTTTAACTTTTTTATTATTTTAGCAGCAGGCCAAGTGTCAAAGGAACCGAAAATACAAAAATAACTTATCTTTTGAAAAATGGTAATATTTGAACCTTCTGTTTGCAGACAGGAATTTATCTTGGAATATTATTGAATGTAATTTGGGTTTATAGACTGGAGGATAAAAGAAAGCAATCAAACCTCATTCCAACTCCCATTTCCTGATCCATAGCCTTGTCTGTTGCAGCTCTTCAAATGCATACCTACAAACTTTTAAAATCTTTTAATTTTTAATCTGTTTCTCCACCAGTCTTCCTAGCAGTGAGTTCAAGACTCTCATTAATCTCATTTTCTCTTAATCCTTCCACCAATTAACCATCAATATGTGCCCTCTGGTTATTGACTATTCTCCTGAGGGGACTCCTTCACTATCCTATTTATCACAGGATTTTATACGTTTATTTTCATTTGTTCCAATTGTTCCTAATCCAGCCTAGCCAATCTATTTACAATATACATCAAGCAGCTATTTACAATATACATCAATGACTTGGATGAAGGAATTAAAAGTACCATTAGCAAATTTGCAGATGATACAAAGCTGGGTGGCAGTGTGAACTGTGAGGAAGATGCTATGAGGTTGCAGGGTGACTTGGACAGGTTGTGTGAGTGAGCAGATGCAGTTTAATGTGGATAAGTGTGAAGGCAGATTATTATTATCTGAATGGTGTCAAGTTAGGAAAAGGGGACGTACAATGAGATCTGGGTGTCCTAGTGCATCAGTCAATGAAAGGAAGCATGCAGGTACAGCAGGCAGTGAAGAAAGCCAATTGAATTTTGGACTTCATAACAAGAGGAGTTGAGTATAGGAGCAAAGAGGTCCTTCTGCAGTTGTACAGGGCCCTAGTGAGACCGCACCTGGAGTACTGTGTGCAGTTTTGGTCTCCAAATTTGAGGAAGGATATTCTTGCTATTGAGGGCGTGCAGCGTAGGTTTACTAGGTTAATTCCCGGAATGGCGGGACTGTCATATGTTGAAAGACTGGAGCGACCAGGCTTGTATACACTGGAATTTAGAAGGATGAGGGGATCTTATCGAAACGTATAAGATTATTAAGGGCTTGGACACGTTAGAGGCAGGAAACATGTTCTCAATGTTGGGGGAGTCCAGAACCAGGGGCCATAGTTTAAGAATAAGGGGTAGGCCATTTAGAACGGAGATGAGGAAAAACGTTTTCATGAATGGCGGTGCTGGCTCGAAGGGCCGAATGGCACCTATTGTCTATTGTCTATCTTTCATCATAATTGTAACTGTCCATTTCCAGCAAAATCCCTGTAAAACTCATATCAACCTCTTTGATACTAACACATCATTTGTGTGATCTGGTGACCAGGTTTGCTATGGCTGTAGCCTAAATAGTGTTATATTCATTTCTAGCATAATTTCTGCACTTGTAGTTTATAGCCTGGACAATGAAGGAAAGTATCCCAAAATCTCTTCTCAAGGAACATATCCAGTCTGCCCTGGAAATAAATATATGTAAGATAATGATCTGATTTGAATGGATTTAGATATGGTACAGTTGCCTAACTTTGTGGATTGCTTCAAGCACATCACAGATTTATTGGAAAGAGAAGACAATGTGAATTATATTTGCCTGCACATAATACATACATTTGACTTTGTCTCATATAATGTCATTATATTAGCTCCAAATGACTGCAAGTGTGTTCAAATTCCAGAACTCTTTATCCAATAACATTGTGTAAAAACCTTCACCTTCACTCCAACATCAACATTGCTACTTACCAACACTTTTTCAAGGGTAATAAGGGCAGGCAATAAATGCAGGCTTTCTCAGTGATATCCAGATCCAAAAAAATGAATTAAAAATAGCTCAGTGGCAAATGGCTAATTGATTTTCAATATTCAGTAATAGTGCTGTGGCAGGTATCGGGTTGTGTCATAGATAAAATTAAAAAGGCACAAGTCATTTTAATTTGTGTTAAGTGAAAATACATTTCAGTGACTGGAGCAGGATATCAGACTTCTTTAATAGAAGGAAGGTCAGCAAAATCTCCATCTGTGCATTGTTCCTTGCTTGTTAAAAGCCAAACAAAAGGGTTGGATGTGCAGCAAGGCATTACCAGTACATTCCAAAGGATTATTCAAAAACTGTACTGAATTTGATAGCTCCACATCAAGAGACTGGGTGCGATTTTAGTTGCTATTTTAAAATAGAAGATGATGCCTTCGGAACGATTGACAATCTTGGAGCTATTTGCTCATGTATAGCGAAGGCACAAAATGATAGAATTGTGATAGAGAAATTTGAAATTATGAATAGCTTAAAAAATGCATTACTTTCTTTGCTGTTGTGTTTGAAATTTAAGAACATTTTTCAGGCATCAGGAAGTGGAAAATGTAGAAGGAACTTTAAAATAAAATGATGGTGTAACAATGCAGAATAAAGTAACTAAAACAATCAATGGAACAAGGGTACTGAATGGGTTTTAAGATGGAATAAAAAAGATTATTTCAACATAAGGTGTAGAGGTCCTAGAAAGACACCAAGGTGTAGAATGGAAGGGTGGTCTACATACATAGAAGCTTTTCTACAGCTAAACTGTTATGATAATAATATGCATATAAATCCATCTGATTTATTTTTCAATCTGCATGTGTCCTCCCATAGGATCACTGACATCTTAATTTAAAATTGAAATTAAAATTGATTTAAGATATAATATAATTAGGAAAAGATCCAGAGGCAAGGTGAGGCCAATTTGTCTTTTGTGATCCAGCATTCACTACTTGAAGGTTGGAAAGTAGATTTAGTCATGAATTTAAAAGGAGAATTAAATATATACTCAACTGGAAGAAAAATGCGAGTACAATGGGAAAAGTTCAGGTGAGCGAGGATAATTATGTGTAATTTTAGTGAGCCAGCCTAGATGGAATGGACCAAAGGAATTGTGTCATTTGTTGATTCTACGTGATAGTTAATTTAATGCTTTCAGTATTGTAGCTGAAATTTCTTTTCCTCGCAGTTGCTTTTGAGTGAGTCTATGATGCAATTTCCAAATGTGCACCAGGCTGATAGAAAATTGCAAAGTATTGTTAAATACCAAAATTATCAAATAATTATTTCATTGTTATTCTCTGCTTTACAGCTGTGACTGTATATCAAAATTCTTTCATTGACTGTGAAACATCATTAATGACCAAATGCTGAATAGGTTGAACCTTTCTCTTCTTTTAACATCACGACCCTGTCTGAAAGCAATGTGCTGGTAGCTATCTTAAGTCCCATTATGGTTCCAAAACACAAAAGACCTGGTAGAAAGAGCAGCAAAGTATCACCTTCACACTCGTGATTGGGCATAATCTTGCCTCATTACATGAGCAAACACAAATGGCATATTCTGTTAAAGAGGCTTGCCTCCCACTTTGAGATCTATTAGCGGTATCAAATAAAAAGTCGACCTTAGCCAAACCCACCACAGCAAATCTCGAACTGAATCTGAGAACACAGAATTATTCTTTACAAACAGAATTTTTACAAACACTATGCACATTGGCACACCGGTAGAGTTGCTGCCTTACAGCGCGTTCATTTCCAGAGACCCGGGTTCGATCCCGACTTTGGGTGCCGTCTGCACGGAGCTTGTACGTTCTCTCCATGACTGCATGGGTTTTCTCCGAGATGTTCAGTTTCCTCCCACACTCCAAAGATGTACAGGTATGTAGGTTGGTTGGCTTGCTGTGTGTGTAAATTGTCCCTAGTGTGGGTAGGACAGTGTTAATATGCAGGGATTGCTGGTCGGTGCGGACTCGGTGGGCCGAAGGGCCTGTTTCCGCGCTGTATCTCTCAACTAAACATGATTGGTCCATCATTGTAAATGTAACAATCTCAAATGAACAATTGCACTTTAAGGTTGAAAAATTAAAAATTGATGAGGAACAAAGGACTAGTGCAGCAATGCTACACAAATCATCCTGACCTGGATTATGTTCTGAGCAGAGAGTGAGCATTGCTGCCCTCATCCATCTTGAGGCCAAATGTTTATGCAGTGTATGCACCCGCTGACCTGAACTGAACCCAACACATTTCATTAAGTCTCCCTGGTTTTAGACAGATTGCTAGATTTTAAGCCCAGTTGCAAGGCGTTACGTTGCAGAAAGAACTGACGGGGATAACAACTCAATCTGAAGCTAATCTGCTGCAACCTGCCAATCACTGTCACCGCTGAGGTTTCATTGCCTGAGGTGCTGAAAGATGTTGACTGCACTTGCCTAAATATGGGCAGGCATAGTCAAAATTGTCCATCATCACTGCCATAGCAACACACGATGTTGCAACCTGCATTTATTTATTTATGTTTTAATTATATCTTACAATTTGGCGATGCAATGGCACAACATTTCAGATGATCGATAGCTCAGCCATAGAGATAGGTTTTAAGAAATGTCTTTGAAGAGATTAAAATATTTTAGGGTTGGGATTCCAAAGCTCAGTAATTATCAATGAGGAAACGATTGAAAGAGGCCAGATTTGAAAGATGGTGTCTGATCTCGAAAGACTGTAAGGCTGAACAGAGATGGGGAAAGATTACGTCATGCAGAGGTTTGTAGACAAGGAAGGGAATTTTAAACCCGAGACATTGACAGAGTAAAAATCAGGTTAATGTATAGGAAGGAACAGCAGATGCTGGTTTAAACCGAAGACACAAACAAAATGCTGAAGTAACTCAGCGGGACAGGCAGCATCTCTGGAGAGAAGGAATGGGTTGACGTTGTGTTGGGATTTGCTAAGATTATGCTTATAGTGTCATACTCCTTAAAATTTCTTGTGACTAATAGTGAACAAATGGCAGTGACTTTTTTAACAATACAGAAATAGACCAATGTAGCACAGGAACAACGACAGTGCCAAACATAATGCCAAATTAATTTAATCTCCTCTGTCTGCACATGATCCATATCCATTCCCTGTATATCCATGTACCAACTAAAAAACTCTTTAATGCCACTATCATGTTTATCTCCACCACCATCGCCGACAGTGCATCCAGACATCCACCACTCTGTGTAAAAACCTTGCACACATATCTCCTTGGAACTTTTCCCCTCACTTCATAATGTTATACTCTGTAGTCTTTGACATTTTGACTCTGGGGGAAAAAGGGTCCTGACTGTCTACCCAATCTATGCCTCTCTCATAATGCAGTACACACTTTTATCTGGTCTCACCTTTTGTCTTGTGTTGGCTTTCCACACGTTTTTCACAATAATTCCAGCTGTTTGCAAGTATTGTATATAGAGAAGACGTACAGATATGTAGGTTAATTGGCTTGGTGTATGTGTAAATTGTCCCTAGTGTGTGTGGGATAATGTTAATGTGCAGGGATCGCTGGTCGGTGCGGACTCGGTGGGCCGAAGGGCCTGTTTATGCGCTGTATCTCTAAACTAAACAAAAGTAAAATAAGAGGATGGCATTCATGAATCATCAATTGAATCTTTTAGTCTTTGACTTGTGCTTTGTAAGAGAGAAAGTAGTGATGTCCTTAACACACGACAGTGTATTCACAACCCGTATGCCTATACAGTGTAGAGTGGAAATATCAAAAACAGGCTGGAGTTCAGTAGGCTGACCTCTTGCTCCACCACTGATTATCATTCGGTGTTAACGCAATAAGATATCAACAGATTGCCAGCTGAATAAAACTTTATCTTGAAAAGCTTGAACTTCACCGATATTAATGGTAACAATGGCATTTCTTGTACAGTTTGTGATTCAGCCTGATTTTTTGTGTGGGCTGCAATCTATTTCCAGTCCAGGTTTACATACTTGTTTACCAACCTGTTCCACCATGAATTTGTCCTTTCAAGGGTAAGTAGAGACGGAACCAGTAGAGTTGACAACTTGATTTGACATATTCTTTTCCTATCATATAGCTTCTCACTTCCAAATCAATGCCACCCTTGCCTTTGGAAGAAGTATTGTGAAACATCCCATTCTGTGGCCTTCTCCAGTCAATTGGAAAGAGAACGGTCTCTTCATGATGTGATTTTCACTTGTCAGTCAAACTGCCTACTCTGAGCTTCTGTCAATGTGCATTTACAATTAATAAATTAAGGCACTCAAAGAAAATGTCAATTCACTTTAATTTGGTTTACTGGGTACAGGAGCGTAGCGGCTAATCTACTGAGCTGGTATCCAGGCGACTGGACATGATCTGAAGACACGAGTCAAATTCTGTCACTGGAGCTGGGGAATTTACATTCAATTAAATAAACCAGAATTTAAAAAAGAAAAAAAACTGGTGTTAGTATTTGTAAGCAGTAAACTACTGCCTTGGTTTCAAGTTCACCAAGTTCACAAAGGCATTTCAGGAAATGAGATCTGCCATTTTGATCTGGTGGGGCCTACGAGTGACTCTCCATTGATTCCCAACCATGTCTTCTTTGATCTCCCAGGAAGGCATTCAATTCAGTGAGCAATTAGGATTGAGCAAGGAATGCGAGCCTTGCCAGCAGCACGCACATCCCAAGAATGAATGGAAAGATACTGCCGCTGTGCTGTTCCTCCCAAGTCTTTGCAACTTCCTTCCTGTTTATTCAGGGAGAGTTCAGGACAATCCCATTGACTCATTGGCCTAAAGACCCAGTGTCAGCAATGACTTGGCAATCTTGGTATAAACCTTGGACTTCCCCTGATTGCTTAATTACGCTGCCTCCAATCCATTTACCATGTCTGTGAACTGCCTCCCTTTAGCTGTTCCCTTTGATTTTGGTCAATAACAGCAAAACATCAGGTTAATAATGTTCTGCCCGGGCCCACCCTTTGAATCAAGACAGGTTGTCTTCATCCCAGTTGCTGTCTGACAGACAGCTCATCAGGCCTCATTCCTGACCTTGCATATAATAATAAAACAGATTCATTGATCTCATGTATGCCTATTAATCTCATCCCACATCAAGTCCATTATTAGTAAGATTAGCTCAGTAAGTCTGGGGAATAAAGGTAAGTAAATGGGCCTTTGCAATTTCTAGCATTTGATGTTTGAACAATTGGAACAAAACACTTCATCTTGGATGCAACGAGTACAGGATTCCGTGGTTTAGCTTTTTAAACATGTCCTGGGCCTCCTCTGTCCCAGCTTTCAGCACCACAGGGGCCACTGTTCAACCAGCTTGCCATTCATTTAACTCGTGCTTGAGCATAGACATATCCTGATAACATCTCATATTTCAGCCTGAGAAAGTCAAACGGTGTGTAAAAGGGAGCATCTCCAACTGGGCAGGAAGGAACTGCAGATGCTGGTTTAAACCAAAGATAGACACAAAGCTGGAGGTACTCAGCAGGTCAGACAGTATCCCTGGAGAAAAGGAATAGGTGACATTTCAGGTCGAGACCCTTCTTCAGACCAACAGCCAGAGAAGCTGTCTGACCCGCTGAGTTACTCAAGCTTTTTGTGTCTACATCCAACTGGGCAGCAGACTCTGGCATAATTCTCATCAACTAATTGTCACTTGTATGCTTCTTGCTACAGCTACAGAAATGCTCGACGACAGCAACATCCAAGCTCATCTGCATAGATGAAGGAATTGACTTTAACATGAGCATCTTTTTGAGTCAGTCAGTAGGTTTTAATTGAGGAGGAGTTGATTTTTAACAACCCAAAAATGAGCAGATTGCATGTTTGAATGAGTAATTATTGAGTGTATATTCATCATTGCACTGCAGATGACTGGAGCAAAACATTCACTAGGCATAAAAATTCTTAGTCACTCTTAGGCAAGCACAAACTGCATTTCTTATGAATCCAGCAAAGTCAATTTAGCAGTTCATAATGTTCACAGTGTGTGCAGTGGTCAAATGAGAGTTAAGCATAGCGCACTGAAGGTTCATTGTCACCTTTCAGAGTTTTTTAAAAAGTAATATCAATATTTTTGTGTGCAACATTTGAGACTGGACTTAAAGACTCATAAATCTGAAAGAATAAGCCACTTTTCCTTCAAAATTTGCTAAGCTAATGATTTTTTTCCTTATTCAAGTAATTATTTTGTCTGAATCAGCTCAGCTGGTGAACTTGCTGCATTGGACTCTGATAGGAACTTGCTACCGTTTCACTGCAATTTGATAAAAGTGAGGTCAACTACAGCAAACTAACCTATCCACAACTTATAAACCTTATTGCAAGTTGATTGAAATCAATCCCTAATGTATATTAAGGTGTTCACATTCTTTCTAGAGTCCTCCAAGTATCTGTCCTGTGCCCCTTCTAATTTCTTCTGAGCTCAGAAACCTACCTGCCTCCACAGTGTGATACCCACTTCTGCCTCTTGAATGAATGTAAAATTAAGGACACAGATGTCCTTTCAACTGGACACAAAAGATCCCCTGGAATTAGTCAATGAAATGTGGAGTTTTGATCAATATTTACACCTCAAGAAACTTAACCAGATTACTGCTCACTAATAGTTTCTATTAGTTGGAATAGATTGGGTGGGCCAATTGGCCAGCTTCTGTGCTATGTTTCCTGTCCTATCCCAACCTCCTGTACATTAATAGGGTGCACTTTTCCTACATTGCAGATGTTACTACGAAAATTGGTCGTAAAAAAGAAGTATCTTCCTTTAAAATCCCTTTCCTAATAAAATCTCCTCCTTCAGAATTGGATCCATTTATCAGATTGCATCTTTGTGAAGCTTCCTGGCTGTTTTGCAATGGTGAAAGTAGTATATATCTTTAATGAGGTGACTAATATCTCATAAACATTTTACTGAGTACGATGAAAGAAGCCGAAGTTTGCTTTCACTAAAGGGAAGGAAATCAATAAAGAGTAAGAGTTTTAGGACCTTATTTTTGTTACATTTCCTCCATTTCCCACTCTTCTGCCATCATCGCCTCACCACATTCAGGGCCCTTCAAGGTCGGGCAATGAATCATAAGCACGTACTCCGCCCTCATCTACTGTAGACCAGGCAACTGTTTTGAGGAACATATGTGGTCTACAATGGCCTTGAGATCTTGGCTGCATGCCCTTTGAACCCCCGTCCGCATTTCCACAATGAACTGCCTGTGCTCGGCATTGTCCACTGTCAGGTGAGGCTAAAATCAAATTAGAAGAGCAACACCTCATATTCATCCTGGGTAGTCTGCAATCTAATGTGTTGAATGCTGGAGGCACATTCTTCACTTTGTTTTGTATCAATCTGTAATCTTTCATTCTCCATTTCTCACCTCAGCCATGATCACATTGAATGGCGATGCTGGCTCGAAGGGCCGAATGGCCTACTCCTGCACCTATTGTCTATTGTCTCAGTCTCCTATCTCTTTTGCTATTTCCATCTTCCTTTCATCAAATAAACTGTTAGCTGCCGATCAACCGCTCCTCACCTGTAACTATCTATGGCTTGCTGGCACTTGTCCCTCTTTGCCACCCCACCTCTACTCTTTCGATCTGGATGTAGGATCGCGACCTGGAATGTCGACTGTGAATTTCCCTCCAAACACGCAGCCTGATGCATTCAGTTTCGTCAGCTACTCTTCTTTTTGTATTGCAAATGTTTTTTAAAAATCACATTTTCTGATAATCAATGCTTCAGGTCGAGAACCTGCAACAGGACAAAGCAGGGGAGATATCCAGGACAAAGAGGTGAGAGGAAAGGGTGAGCCCAGGGGTGGCAGGCAATAGGTGGAACTAGGTGAGGAGGGGGATGATGCACAATCCACAAGCCCTGTGTTCCTTTCTCTTTCCTTCCTATCCATCCAGCTTTCCCCCAACCTATCCCACTGCCCTCTTCCTAGCTTTGCATCCCTCCCATACATGGTTCCATTTCCCAATTATCCACACATGTAATCTACCCTGGGTCTCCTATCCTCTCCCCCATCTGATTCCAGCTGCCCAAAAGTCCTCCCTTATTAGCTTCTACTTATCGCCTTGGTGTTTTGCAACTTCCAGCATCAGTAGCCTCTTGTCTTCACTTGCTACCTAGCATCAGAATTGGATTTCAAATTAGCTGAGGTATTTGGAAAAGCATGGCTTCGGAGAGAGCTTTGTGGAATTCTGGAGGAATCCATTCTATTCTGTAAAAACAATATATGTATGATGCATACACACTTATATAATATGGATGATAATAATTTGGCACATAAAATTGATCAATTTTACTAACTATGCACTGCGTGCAGTATTTGGTACTGCTGACTCACAGTTGCAGAGACCTCAGCTTCTGTCTATACTGGGTTTGCATGTCAATCCTGTGACTCTGTGAGTTACACCCTCTAGTAATCCTCCCACATCCCACAGCCATGCTGGTAGGTCAAGATGTAAATTATCTTTCAGTACAGATATGTGGCAAACAATTGAAAAGGGTATTGATGGACAAGTGAGAGAGGATAAGCTGCAGAAAAAAAGGAGAGGGGGAATAGGACCGATGAGATGGCTCTGTTGGAAAATGGCATGAACCCGATGGGTCAAATGATCTCCGTCTGTGTCATAGTATGATGGATTTCCCCAAAATTGATAATATTCAGAGCAAGATTACTAATGTGGGTGGATCAAATAAAGGACAGCTTTGAGTCATAACATGAAATTTTGATTCTGCACATTGATACAGGAAATATAAAACTGATGAAATGAACTACTTTCCTTTTATACTTCCCTCGGACAAAACCATTGTAATTGCAAGATCGTATCCTTTACATCCACAGAGAGAGCAGATAGAGGATTTAAATTTGATTTCACCTGAAGGTGGACCCCTTTAACTTTGCAATGGTCTTTCAATACCACCCCAAAGTGCTCAGATCTTTGATATGGGATTTGTGCCACAACTTACTCCAATCAACAGCAATTTTGATGTCACTAATGCTAGCAAAGATAATCCATGTTACAGTAGAAATTATATGGGTTCCAATACTTCACCATTCGAGGCTATGGAGAACCTTTAGAAACTTGTTGTGTTGAAAATTTCAGCTGTTTTATTCCATATTCTGTGTGAACTACTGTAAAATAGGTAGTGTATGATCATTGCAATGAACAAACTGAGGAAAAAACAACCCTGGCTGCAAAATAATGAGCATTAAAACACAGATTAAAGCAATCCCTCCCATGGGAGTTGTGTGCAGAAGCTTTTCTCCATGAACTCCCACCACTGAATTTAGTGGAGGAAGTTGTATTGGGTGTGGATTGGATGAAGATTGGGCAGGAGAAGGCTGGAGAATGGAGTTGAGGGAAAAATAGATCAGCCATGATTCACTGGTAGAATAGACTCGATGGGCTGAATGTCCTAATTCTGCTCCTATGTCTTATGGGAGGGAAAATGGGAAGTGGGGCAGAGGATTCAAGTGGGGAGTGTGCTATTTGGTTGAGAGGAGCAGAGTAAAGAATTAATGGCTTGGTGACCTAGATGGTTAACGTGATCACCGGACTTTGGGGGACACAAAATGGAAAGGAACTGAGAGGGATAAAGTTGAGGATGACCAAATATTCACAAAGCCAAGATGTTAATGGGGAGAGGGCTGATGAAAGATTCAATGGGCCACAAGGCAGTCAATGCCTCAGGTTGACAGCAGTGGAGTTGGGCCAAAAGCAGCACTCATGCCTTTGGTCAGGACCGGGTTCAATGTTCAAGATCAAGGTCATTCACTGGTGTTACATGCATGAGATGTGTAAAATGAACATTGTACATTCCATGCATATGGATAGCATGCTCAGCCAAGGGTGGTTGATTAAAAAATAAACTAAATGTGGAAGTAGATACCTTTTGTTATAATAACATAGTTCTTAAATGATACCAAAATCAAATACATTTGTCCATTGCAGTCATACTCAGGAATAGCAAGGCATTTGCCATTACCATTACTATTTTCCGACGTACATCCTGTACAGGAAAGATGAATATGCAAGCACTCAGATTAATCATCCTAATGTGACATTACTGGCAGTGGGAGAGCTGAAATATCAACATCTCTTTCTGGAGGAGAAATGTCTTCGATTTTTTTTTCTCACCCATCCATCCAATGTGGGTGTTGCTGACAAGGTTGCCATTTCATGCCTGTCCCTAAGTGTTCGATTGATAATTAAAGACAAACAATAGGTGTTGGTCTTGCCATTGACACACACATCCCAGAAATGAAGCAAAATAAAAAAGAGGCACAGAGCTCCCATTTACTTCCAGCTCATCACAATCCATTTTAATAAGGATTAATGGCTTAAAAAATTTGGGGACCAAAAATTGAGTGAAAAGATGTTTCCCTAAATGCTTTGAGGTAAAAACAAATGCATTGTAAGGATATTAAGCACTTAAGTTATATGTTACTTTTAACACAATATATTGTCAAGAAATTCTATTTTATCAAAATAATTATATCTGCCCCTTCACAATCCTTAGGTTCAATTGATAAGTACCTTTATATATATTTATATTGTCCATTATTCATGATTGACTGCCCAAAGAACAAGATATTAATTATATGGTTTGATTCAAGATAAGGGTTAGAGTCTTTATGTAAATTCCTTCTTCCTGATTTTTTAGCAGAAGTCACAACTCATTTAAAATGACTGAGCTAACCAGTGGGGATGGGAGGAATTTCATACAACCTCAGGCTATATTTACATGGAGGTATCTTGCAGAATAATTTAGGGTCACTCTCCCATTATAGTTACACTACACAGGATGGTGCAGGGTAAATGGAACAGGATCAGGCCACTCTGCCTCACCAAATCATATATCATATCATATATATACAGCCGGAAACAGGCCTTTTCGGCCCACCAAGTCCGTGCCGCCCAGCGATCCCCGTACATTAACACCATCCTACACCCACTAGGGACAATTTTTACATTTACCCAGCCAATTAACCTACATACCTGTACGTCTTTGGAGTGTGGGAGGAAACAGAAGATCTCGGAGAAAACCCACGCAGGTCACGGGGAGAACGTACAAACTCCTTACAGTGCAGCACCCGTAGTCAGGATTGAACCCGAGTCTCCGGCGCTGCATTCGCTGTAAAGCAGCAACTCTACCGCTGCGCTACCGTGCCGCCCACATGATGGTGTATATGCTCTACTCAATGCTCCACCAGTCTTCCCTCTGCTAAATCTATCAGTATAATCTTCTACTGTGCTCTCCCTCATTTGCCTATTTGGTCTTCTCTTAATCAATGCTATTTGTTTCAATACTTCCTGTGGGAAATGTTCCCATCTACACAAATTCTTTTGAGATAAGAATTCCCTCTGAATTTCCTTTGGATTGATTGACTGCCTTCTATTGATAGCCCGTTTACTATATGTTCTTCGCACCAGGAAT
This sequence comes from Rhinoraja longicauda, assembly GCF_053455715.1. Lineage (NCBI taxonomy): Eukaryota > Metazoa > Chordata > Chondrichthyes > Rajiformes > Arhynchobatidae > Rhinoraja > Rhinoraja longicauda. The sequence goes on along the minus strand of NC_135955.1, from coordinate 22,390,877 downwards.
AATGTTGTCATTCTTTCCGCTTCATCAAAGCTTTTCATTAATAATCCTAAAGGCCTCGGTGAGTTCATCTCTACATTTCCCAAGGACATAGAACGTAGATCATAGAACAGTATAGCACAAGAACAGGCCCTTCGGCCCACAAGGTCTGTGTCGAACATGATGCCAAATCACCTCTTTTCTGCCTGCACACAATCCATAACCCTCCATTTCCTGCATATTCATGTGTCTATCCAAATCTCTTAAATGTGATTATTGTATTGGCCTCCACCACCACCTCTGGCAGAGTTCAAGGCACTCACCACCTTCTGTATAAAAATCCTGCCGCATTCATCTTCTTTAAACTCTCATTGTAAAGATATGCCCTCGAGCATTTGATATTTCTATTCTGGGAAAAGGCTTTGACTGTCTACCATATCTATGTCTCTCCAAATTTTATATATTTCTATCAGGTCTCCCCTCAACCCCCGGCATTCCAGAGAAAAAAAATGCAAGTCTGTCCAACATCCCCCCTATAGCTAATACTCCCAAATTCAGGCATTATTCTGGTAAACCTACTCTGCATCCTTTCCAAAGCTTCCGCATCCTTCCTTTAATCCTTCCTGTTAAAGCATAAGAAATACTGGCTAACATATCTGCCCCCAAAACTCTTTCCTCATTAACAACCCACAAACTGTCTACGCTGCATTGATGTATCATTATGGACTGAGAACCCATGTCATTTCTGGACCATTACAGATCAGATACCATGATAATTCCTTGTGGAAATTTGGAATGGCTCAGATATTTTCTGTTATCAGTAACATTGCTTATCATTCATGTCTGAGGGCCCCAATGCAAATTGAAAGTTTCTCACCCCCACCCCTCCACTTTCTTTACCTCATCTTTTATTTCTTTGGAAAAATCGTCAATTTTCAATCAACCACAGGAAATGTCATTCAACACGTCATTGAAGAGAATCAACTTATTAAGAAGTATTTCAATTTGGCAGAAAGTTTTGTCCTCAAGGTTTAATGTATAAAATATATTGAAAGAACAAAAAACAAAGCGATGGAGGAACTCAGCAGGTCAAGCAGCATCTGTGTGTTGAATCTGAAGAAGGCTCCTATCCCACAACATTGCCTGTCCATTTCCCCCCCACAGATGCTGCCTAACCTGTTGAGTACCTCCAGAATTTTGTGTTTTGCTCAAGATTCCTGCATCTGCAGTTTCATGTGTCTCTATATTTAAAGATGTTGGCTGTTAAAGCATGTCGACTGCTTCATTTCATCATTTTCTTTGTTGCTCAGCTACATTTCCAAATTCTTATCATTTACCATATGTAGAGGAAACAGAATACAGCTTGGGCATTACACACCTTTGAAATGCACCGTGTACAGTATGCTTCTTTAACAGTGGCGCAGAGTGCTGGAAAATGGAGCTGTCAGTCACCGTGAACCTACAGAAGACTATGTTGCATTGAATAATAGCAAACAAGATCACTTTCAACAATTTAAAATTATCATCCACTCCAGTCTTGCATTTCACATCTCCAGCATTTGCTTTTTATTCTGTTTCTCTTCTTCCGGCTATTCATCTTCTCCTATTTACACCACCCACAGACACATCTCCACCATCTTTAGGTTAGTTTGGTTTAGAGATGCAGTGCGGAAACAGGCCCTTCGGCCCACCGAGTCCGCACCGACCAGCGACAACACACTAGGAACAATTTACAATTATAACAAGCCAATTAACCTACAAGCCTGACTGTCTTTAGAGTGTGGGTGAAAACCGCAGATCCCGGAGAAAACCCTTGCAGGTCACGGGGAGAATGTATGAACTCTGCACAGACAAGTACCTGTAGTCAGGATCGAACCCAGGTCTCTGGCACTGCAAGGCAGCAACTTTACCGCTGCACCACTGTGCCACCCTCTTCTTACCACATCACCACATGTGATGGCCTTCAGCAAACCTGGAAATGTGCATCTATTCTTCTCAGCCAAATCATTTGTACAGGTTGCATTGGTCTCATTGTATCTTGCCCCAAAGCACAGTCTGCCTGGTTCCCCACTGCTCATTATCTGCCAACCCGAGAAGCATACGTTTATTCCCACTCTTTGTTTTTTTATAATATGACCTATTCTCAATCCATGTCCAAACCTCACCCCCCAGTTCCGCTCACTCTAACCTTGTTAACCATCTCCTGTGTGCCACCTTAACGAAAATCTTACTGCCATCCAAATACATCTACCGGTTCTGCCACATCTACTTGTCATGGCCTCAAGGAATTCCAACTGAGTAATCACACAGATTTTTCATTCATAACTCCATGTTCACTCTGTTCAATCCTATTATTTTAAAGGGAATATGTTTTTGCATGCTTCTTCATATAAAATCCCACAATTTCCCTAAGACTGATGTTAGGTAGGTTAGAGGTTCCCTATTTTATCCTAATCTCCTTTCGTAAATAGTTAGGTTACATTCGCCCTCATCCAATCCACAGGAATAATTCCAGAATCGCTAGAATTCTGGAAGATGCAATCCATTATATGTGTCATTCAATCTGTTCTCCACCCAATCACAAGCCATTCTCTCTTCGGAAGTTTTTCCTAACTTTTTCCATGAATTAAAACTTGTTTAATTTCTAAGTTGGCAGTGTTGATGTAACATTATTAACCTGAACTGTTTCTCTCAGATCTTCCAAGACCTGCTGAGTATTTCTAGGATTTAAAAAAAAAAATTATTTGAACATTTAAAAAATCAATTGTCATCTGCCATCACATTAGTGGCAGGCAATTATTACCTCCAACAATAGAAAGCCACCACCCTTCTACATTATTATCAGTTGGAAGCTTGACCATCGACATTTTGGGAGTCACCATTGACCTGAAGCTCAGCTAGTTCAGCCTCAATAGATCCAGTGGCAGGAAGCCCAGGTATCAGCTGGATCTGCCATGACAAGTGGCTCAGTTCTTGCCTCCTCAACGCCTTTTTGTACCAACAAGCTCAAATCACAAGTGCGACAGAACATTCTCCACTTAGCTACTTTAGTCCAGATCCAACAAAAATCTAGAATCTCAACATAAATAAGGAAAATCACTCCCTTACACATTCATTCCCTCTATGACTGGACGTGATAAGGGGGAAATGCAGCAAGCGAAAGAGATTGAAAATGCCTCTCAATCATTAGCAAAGTAAAGGAAGGCAACATTTAGTCATCAATTACCTTCTGACTAGTGCCAGGAAGTCATCACAGCCCTGGAGCAAACAATGCACTAAAAAATTGAACTTTATAGGTAAAGAGAAAATTATTATTATTGACATCAACTGAGCATTGGCTTCAAGAGGCCTCAATAAAACTGAAGACAATAGGGTCAAAGTGGAAAATACTCCAATGGTGGGGAAAGCCTTGGAGATGTTTGTGGTTGTTGAAATGTCAACCAACCCAAGCAAAGGACATCACTGAAGGATGCTATGGCCTAATGTATGTTAGAGGATAGACAGGGCCTTGGTTTAAAAAATAAAGCACCTCTAACATCACGGAACTCCTTCAGCACCTTTCAGGATTGTCAGCCGTAACAGGATGTGCCCAGTTACTAACATTGCTCGTGAACCTTATGTAACGGACCGCAGGTAGACCCAAATGCAGCACACGGAACCAAGGAAGTAGTTTTAGAATGAGCTTTATTTCTACCTGCTCGTGGTCGGGGACAGAAGACTGAGGCGTTCACCAGGGCTACGACGATGCATGAAGGTCAGGAGCAGGCAGGGTCGGCAACGGGCAATCAGTCCAAGAGAGAATGCTGGAGAGTCTTGCATGAGTGCTAAGAACAATCTGGCAAAAAGAGTGTGTGTGTAGGAAGGGTTTATATGCTGGCTTGATTGGTGATCTGGAGCAGGTGAGTGAACAGGTGAGGGGAGTTGACTTAACGTGGTGGGCATGGCTGGCAGGTGAGTGAACAGGACAGACTGTGACACCTTACAAGCTTTTAATTCCCAACCTACCAAATTAGGTGACAAAACCTAAAGAGTTGTGTGCTCCTCCCCTCCTGCCAACCAATAACAAATAGCCATCAGATTAATAATGAGTTATTCTTGTTGCTGCCCATCGATAAGCTCCGATATTCTGCTGACTTAGGTGTGCGATTTGAAATGGTGTCTCTATGAAGCCCTGATGAATGAGAAGCAGAACAATCTTTTAAAAAATTGAAACAGTACCACAGGCTTTTAAAATCACTATGGGTTTATAAACATCTGGAGCAGAAAGATACGTTAATGTTTTAGAGAGACTCTCCTTCAGTTCAGTTGGAGCACTATGACTCAAATGTTATCCTGCCGTTCTCTTTCTGATGATTGCTGACATACTGTGCCTTTTGAGCATTTTCTGCTGTTATTTTGAATTTCCAGCATTCATGCTTTTTATCTCCACAAACACATGGGTACTGGTTTATAGAACTGCACTTTGTACAACCCTTCGATATATTGGCTGTGCCTTTCACATTTGATATAGCAATTGAGCCAATGTCACATTTAATTAATGTCTACATTAAAATATGCCAGTGACCTCATTTGTTGTCCTTTTCACTCAGGAGCTCGGAGCTCATACAAGAATACTCTTGATTCTATCTGTTCTACTGTATTGCCAAATAATTTTAACTCCATCACCCAAAGCTGAACATCCCCAGCAGACTCATTAACAAGATAAAGAAATGATAATATATTATAAAATAATCTTTTAAGTTTTCATGAAAGAGTGGTTATTCTGTCACACACAGTTCCAATTACTAAAATGTATGCCCATAACATGGATGACAAATTAAATTGAACATATAAATTCAATACTGAGGATAGCTGTTTAATGCCATTGGCTATCAGCTGCTTTCAAAAAAGAAATTACAATTTTTCCAATTTTCTCCTTTATTTCTGATTTTGTATCATTTGTTTCTCTTTTTTCCACACCTGTCATTTCTCATTTATACCTTTGGTCATTATTTTGTTGTGATTGCGGTCTTTCATTATTCCCATTCACTGAAGCTGTCAGTTGCCCATAATTGTAATTGTTACCTTTGCTGTAATCACTGATAATATCTGCTCAATCAGTTAATTTATTCAAGTCAGATGTTCCTGTCGACTCCAGGTTCTCCACATTATTTCTAACTTTTACTCAATTCTGATATGGACTCTGATTGAATTTGTCTTTCTTTGATTTGGATTCTATTCAGCTCTTGAATGAGTAGGTTTGGAGTCCACACATATTCCACTGTAGTATTATGTCTGAGGGATTTTGTGCAGGCCTGCTCACGGACTGGTGATACAGATAATCATTCAACCTGATCCGACTGCCTGACATTGAAGCAGCTTAACACAAGATCCAAAAGCTACAGTAGAAATAATTAACTGGCTTGCATTTAAATAGCATTTCTGGAATTATAAAGACAAAGCTTTTTTTGTACTTCCAGTGCGAATATGTTTGTGCATACCTGTCTGTGCCTGGGCATACATGCATGCACGTGCATATATATGAGCACATGTTTGCATGTGCAATTACATGTATGAGGGTGTGCAAGCCTGTGGTGTGCAAGTCCATGCATTCAAAATAACGCGTGTGAATATGCTGTCAGGGGTACAGATGGAGGCAAATATTATAGTGGCATTTAAAAAGGCTTTTGAATAGGCACATGGATATGCAGGAAGTTGAAGGATATGGATCATGTGCAAGCAGATGAGATGAGTTTACCTTGACATCATGTTCAGCACAGACATTTGGACTGAAGAGCCTGTTCCTGTGCTGTACTATTCTATGTTCTATGTTCTATATCCCCTCTCTCTGTGTCATTGTGATACTCAGGGCAATTATTTCAGTCAGGTTGAGTAAGCTGACACATAGTAAGACTGAATAAAGGAATATGGAATTGAACAGGCATATGAGTGTGTATGAATCTCTCTTTAGCTGTATCCACTGGATGTGTAACGGAACAGCAGCTGTGTCCAAGATTTGGCTCTTTTGACGACAAAGGGATTGATTTTTTAAAGCAGAATACAGTACTTTGCTGTGCTGGATGTTTATTGCAACTGACTGAGTATGAATTCCTTAGAGTGGTTGAACTCAGACTCAGATTGTTTATCATCATGTCATCATATGACATAGCATCCCCTGTCATCATTTCTTTGTAATGTCAGAGGGAACTTGTCACCCATGGAACTGATCAGTGACCCAGCAAGGGGACAATGTTTGAAGATCAGATGTAAATCATTCAACCCCTTGCAGAATTTCCATCCAATGTAATCATGGGGGAGGGGGACAGTGGGGGTCCCCGGTGAGTGGGGGTGGGGAAGAGGCGATATTGGGGCGGAGAGAGTGGGGTGGGGAAGAGGCGATTGTGGGGGGAGAGAGTGGGGGTGGGGGGTACGGGGGGGAGGGGGGTGGGGGGGAAGGGGGCCAGTGAGAGTGGGGTGGGGGAGGAGAGAGTGGGGGAGGAGGGGGTGGGGAGGAGGGGGTGGGGAGGAGGGGGAGGGTGGGGAGGAGGGGGAGGGTGGGGGGAGGAGAGAGTGGGGGTGGGGGAAGAGTGGGGCTGGGGAGGAGGGCAGGGTGGGGTTGGAAGGAGGGAATAGTGGGGGTGGGGGAAAGTGGGAGTGGGGAGGAGGGAAGATTGGGGTGGGGGGGAGAGTGGGGTGCGGGCAAGGAGAGTGGGGGAGGGGGGAATAGGGGTGGGGAGGGGGAAATGGTTGTGGAGGCAGGGCTGAGGGGAGTGGGGGTGGGGGCAGGGGAGCGGCAAGTGGGGGTGCATAGGGGGAATGGAGTGGGTCAGTGGGGGGAGGAGGGGAAAAGGGGGATTGAGTGGGGGGGTTAAGAGTGCTACACCAATACAGGAGAGGCTTTGGGTCCAGGGCTCACTCACTCACACTCTCTCCCCTTCCCTGCCCCCCCTACGAGGAATGGGCCCAACATGTCCACTTGGTCTAGTATATATATATATATATATATATTTGTATATATAATATACATTTCTACATATATTATACATGCATATATATATAATATACATATAACATATATATACATCTTTATACATCCACCAGCAGTGGCTGCCTCGCCAACAGTCTGTCTGTCCTTCTGTTTTTGTTATTTTAAATATGTCTTAAAAGTATGTTTTAATGTTCCTTGGTTTGCTTTATGTGGGGGGTTGGGGGGGGAGTTGGGGGAAACTTTTCAATCTCCTACCTCGACCGAGATGCGATTTTTTTTCCGTTTCGTATCTCCGTCCCCACTGCGGCCTAACATCGAGGAGTTGGCGTCCTTTCCTGGAGACCGGCCCAGCGCTTCATGCCGTGGGCGCGGCGCGGACTTTAACGTCGTGGTGCTGCGATCGCTATGGCGTGGATCGTCTGTGGAGAGCTCCAACTGTGGGGCCCGTGGACTTTAACATCGTCTATGGTAAGAAGAGGCCGACTCGGGAGCTCCATGCCGTGGAGAGAGTTTCAACCGCCCCGACGAGGGAGTTTCAAACATCCTGACACGAGGGCTTCGGACCATCGGCTGCAGGGGCTTTGATCGGGGGCCCCGACTGCGGATGGTTCAACAGCCCTGATCGCAGGAGAACAATAGACAATAGACAATAGACAATAGGTGCAGGAGTAGGCCATTCAACCCTTCGAGCCAGCACCGCCATTCAATGCGATCATGGCTGATCACTCTCAATCAGTACCCCGTTCCTGCCTTCTCCCCATACCCCCTCACTCCGCTATCCTTAAGAGCTTTATCCAGCTCTCTCTTGAAAGCATCCAACGAACTGGCCTCCACTGCCTTCTGAGGCAGAGAATTCCACACCTTCACCACTCTCTGACTGAAAAAGTTCTTCCTCATCTCCATTCTAAATGGCCTACCCCTTATTCTTAAACTGTGGCCCCTTGTTCTGGACTCCCCCAACATTGGGAACATGTTTCCTGCCTCTAATGTGTCCAATCCCCTAATTATCTTATATGTTTCAATAAGATCCCCCCTCATCTTTCTAAATTCCAGTGTATACAAGCCTAATTGCTCCAGCCTTTCAACATACGACAGTCCCGCCATTCCGGGAATTAACCTAGTGAACCTACGCTGCACGCCCTCAATAGCAAGAACAAAGAGGAAGATGGTTGAACTTTATTATCTTCCATCACATTAAGGAATGTGGAATCAACTGTAGTGGATGTTTATGTTAAATTTTATTTTATGTGGCTGTGTGTCTTGTTGCTTTTTACATAGTATGGTAACTCAAATTTCACTGTACCTTTTTAGATTTAGGTTTAGAGATACAGCGCGGAAACAGGCCCTTCGGCCACCGGGTCCGCGCCGCCCAGCAATCCCCACACATTAACACTATCCTACACACACTAGGGACAATTCTTTTTTTTTTTAACATTTGTCCAGCCAATTAACCTACATACCTGTACGTCTTTGGAATGTGGGAGGAAACCGAAGATCTCGGAGAAAACCCACGCAGGTCACGGGGAGAACGTACAAACTCCGTACAGACGGCGCCCGTAGTCAGGATCGAACCTGAGTCTCCAGCGCTGCATTCGCTGTAAGGCAGCAACTGCGCCACTGCGCCACCGTGCCACCACATGTACCTTAATTGGTACATGTGACAATAAATTGATCTTTAGATAGATAGATAGATAGATAGATAGATAGATAGATAGATAGATAGATAGATAGATAGATAGATAGATAGATAGATAGATAGATAGATAGATAGATAGATAGATAATATAAAGGACGTTATATCACTTAGGAATTTATAAACATGTATAAACATTTATAGATGTGAAGATTATTATGAGGCTGCTTTGGCTGTATGGATTCAGAACTTGCTATGAAATCTGAGGGAATTCCTGATTTAAAAGACTTTTGAAAAATTGTGGTTGAAATATCTTCATTTCCCCCATTGTTTTTCCTACATTAGCTTTGGTGAAAATTCATGGGTTCCTGGGGTTTGTTAGTCATTTATATTTCTAAACTAATACCTGCGTTCAGGGTCTGAGTTATGGGAAGAGGTTGGCCAGTCTGGGACTTTATCCCCTGCAGTGCAAGATGCAGAGGGGGGTTCTTGTAGGGGTGTTTGAAATCACGTGAGCAATAGATAGGGTGAATGTACAGTCTTTTTCACAGGGTAAGGGATCAAGGACTGAATGGCATATGTTTATTGTGAAAGAGGATAGATTTGATAGGAACCTGAGGGGCACCGTTTTCACACGGAGAATGGTGGTATATGGAACATGTTCCCAGAAGTGGTTGAGGCAGGTGCAATAACAGCATTTAAAAAACATTTGGACAGGTATATGAATAGGAAAGGTTTGGAGGGAGATTTGGCCAGGTGTGGGCAAATGGGAAGAGCTTGGATGGGGGCATCCAGCTTGGCGTGGACAAGTTGGTCCAGGGGGCTTGTTTCCATGCTGAACCGTTTCAATCTTCCACTGCTGAGATGCAACATCTGCTTGTCAGCTGCCCAGTTTTAAAGCTTGCTCTTTACTGAAGTAGGCTCCGGGGGATAAACTTTCTCCAGGATGCCAGGTTCCCTGTGAAGATGAAGACAATCCAAGTACAGGCCCTTTGCAATTTTAGCTGGGAAGTTTGGTCTCAGGAATTATTTTGAGAGGGAGTTAAACCAGGCACATGGCTCAAGGTAGATACCCAAACCTATCAAATACATTCATGTTTGAGAAATCGGAAAAAGCAATAAACCAATTAATAATATTTCAATCAACTAATCACAAAGAAATAAATTACCTTCCATTTCTCCTTCTTCCGAGCCTCTTCCTTGGGGTTGAGGATGACCTGTCTTCACTCTGGTTCGCTGTGTGAGGAGGATAATATAGGATTGATAGGTGGAGCAGAAGGTAGTTGATGGGGCGATGGTGGATAGTTTGGAGATGGTGTTCTCCTATTGCCATTTGTGCTGGGCTTCTGTGTGCTTGCAAAGCATGGACCTGGGATTCTCAGTAACGTCGCCAATGTCTTCCTCCTGTTTGGAGTTTCTGAGGCCATTCTTGCATCTTTTCCACTGTTGGGCTGACAATCTCTTTGATGGAACTCAGAATGGAGTATCTCTTTTGTGAGTCATGTCACAGAGATAGCAGATTTTGTCATTTTTGCTTCAATACTGCTGCATCTTAGTGCCCGAGGAAAGGACACTGTTGTTGGTTTGACTATCATGACTATGAGGATTGCACAGACAGTTTTGTCTGTGTATCTTTGCAGTTCTTTGTGGTGCTTGGTGAAAGTATGCTATGTCTCAGAAGCATACGAGTTGGTGAGGTTTGTTGCCTTTTGATACTTAGCCTAAATCCCACAGCGGTTACTTCTCAGTAAATTGATGCTGGTCCTGTGACAAGAAGATCTGTGAAAGTTTCAATGAGGTGCCTGGTAGTCCCAAGTGGGGCATTCGGCTGAGGGCAAATTAAGAATTTCTGCCTTTGTTTGGGAGTCCTCTATTTTCTCTCAATCACTTTGATAAAAGCCGGTAGTTCTGAAGAATTTTGATGGGTTTAATTATCAATTCAGGGCAATTATCTTCTTTCTCTCATATGAAAATTACAATAACATACTTATTCAACGTGTCTGCCATTTCCATATTTACATTTAATTCTTGACTGAGCAGCAGATAAAAATCTTATGATAGCTTTGACTGCCAATTTTTCTTTAACTATAATTATTAAACACTTGTTTTAATCTTGGTGTTTCTTTCAAATTAGTTTGCTGTTTATCTTTCACGAGTCAAATTTGGCAAATGATGGACAAATAATAAAGTGATAAGTCAATCATCGGAAGGATTATGACTTCCCCTCTCCCTTGAGGTCATCCTTTCTGTTCTGACAACCTTCAAGCCAGTTTCTCCCATAAATGCCTAAACGTCTGACGGACAATCTGCGCTGTAAACAAATGCAGCTTGCCTTTGACTGACAGAAAGTACCCACAAATGGATTCAACAGAATATCCTGTCTCATTACTCTCTGCACAGCTCTCAAACAGTTTTCTCGTAATCAATCAGTGGCTATTCTGAATGTCCCAGTTTCCTAGCAGCATAATACATTCAGCAATCTCACAAAAACCTTCAATATATTTTTTCAAATTATTGCGTGCACATCTACATTCAAGGTAAATATATATTTTCAAAGCCCATTGTTACTTGGAAGTCTTTATAAAGCAACAGTGAAGAGAGGTTCTTGAATAAGCTCCGTTAGCTAAATTTAATCTTCATAATCAATCCAGAAAAGCATTCCACATTGGGAGTTTCTGTTCATCAGGCATTTGTTTTCTATTAGTTATTCTTTTTTTTTTCCATTATGAACTTTCCTAGTTTGGTGATGAAATGCATTTTTTAAAATCTGGTTTCTTTTTCCTTCCCCTTTCCCCTTTCCTTGTGTTGAATGGCCCTGACATCAGCGCAGCATCCACGACTCATTTATTTATGAGCTCTTCCTTTCCTCAAAACAATCAGGTAGGTGGGGATGGGCTGAATTGGGAGATAGGTTGATGTGCCAGGACTGATAGATGCAGAAATGTTTCTGAGCAAGATTCAGATAGTGCATGTTACAGAGACAAGGATATTGCCTTTCTATTGCACACTGTTAAATTAAGTATTGAGACCGTACTGTCAAGCAGAAGTCGTACTGATCCTCTCCTTGTCACTGATCCTTATTGAGCATTATTGAGCAAGTTGAGTTATAAACTTTATTTCTTTTGTTCTTTGTGTTATGTATGAATATCAGTCACAATGACTGTCTCGACTTTTTGTCCCCCTCCTTTGTTTCCATTGCAGCAGTCATTGCAATCAGTGTTAAAGCAAAACTGTTCCTCTGGGAAGAAGCAGGGAAAACTGATGACTTGAATATGGCAGGTAGACACAAAATGCTGGAGTAACTCAGCGGGTCAGGCGGCATCTCAGGAGAGAAGGAATGTGTGACGTTTGAATACGGAGGCTGATTCAAGAAAAGCATCATTTTCTGTGTAGCTTGAGATGCCAGAAGCTGCTTGCCGTTCATCCAGAGACTGCGCTGGCAATGTCACTTGGAGTCCAGGGAAAAGCATGCATTCACCATCAGTCCATGAGAATGTATAAAGAGCCAGAGAAGGGCCATTTCAGTCAATTCCAAGATTTTCAATGGGAGATGGAAGACCAAGATCTTACTCCCACTCACCCTTCACCACCACTCTAAACCACATAAAATAAGGTGTTCTGGAAATGTTACAGAAAACGATGAGAATAAAGAATTCTTAATTTAGGCATGATGCTGCAAAAAAAAATTAAACTGTAATATTAACAAATCTGCAGACCAATCAGCATAGTAGTATTGCCTGTAACATCGTAACTGAGGGGTTCTGAGTTCAAATTCCACCATGGCAATTCATTAAGCAGCATCATTTAGAAAAAAAATTATCTTTGGGTTGCAAAGTTTTATCTTTTTGAGCAGATGATGTTTCATTCTGTAGAAGAGTCCCGATCTGAAGCATATAGGAAGGAACTGCAGATGCTGGTTTAACGCGACGATAGACGCAAAATGCTGGAGTAACTCAGCGAGACAGGCAGAATCTCTGGAGAGAAGGAATGGGTGACGTTTTGGGGAGACCCTTCTTGCTGCCTGTCCCGCTGAGTTACTCCAGCTTTTTGTGTCAGTCTTCCGTTTAAACCAGGGTCTGCAGTTCCTTCCTGCACAGTAACTTGGTTAAGGCAGTTCCATCCATTGCGTCTATGCTGAAGTTTAAGCTTTATACGAGTCTTCACGTATCAACCTATCAATATATCTTTTTTCCATTCTCCCTCCTGTGTTTAACTTTTTTTTTCTTTAAATGCATCAATCCAATCAGCTCAACTATACTGCATTTTGCAGATTCCACAGTCCTCAAATCTCTGGGTAAATAGGTTTCTAGGTTTACTTAATTTATTAGTGACTATCATATGAGTTTGTACGTTCTCCCCGTGACCTGCGTGGGTTTTCTCCGAGATCTTCGGTTTCCTCCCACACTCCAAAGGCGTACAGGTATGTAGGTTAATTGGCTGGGTAAATGTAAAAATTGTCCCTAGTGGGTGTAGGATAGTGTTAATGTACGGGGATCACTGGGCGGCACGGACTTGGAGGGCCGAAAAGGCCTGTTTCCGGCTGTATATATATGATATGATATGATATGATTTATGAGTTCTGGTTTTGAACCTGCCCGCAGGAAAAGAAATTCCTCAATATTAATGAATTCTTTAAACCTTCCTATTTAAGTATCTGATAACCTACATCGGAATGAAAATATTGATTAAAAATTAAAATCAAAACAATTCTAGAAGGGTTTAAATCTGAATTTGAAATAAAAATAGAATATGTGCGGGAAGGAAATGCAGATGCTGGTTTATACTGAAGATTGATACAAAGTGCTGGAGTAACTCAACAGGTCAGGCAGCATCTCTGGAGAGGATTTCTCTCTAGGAGCAAAGAGGTCCTTCTACAGTTGTACCGGGCCCTGGTGAGACCGCACCTGGAGTACTGTGTGAAGTTTTGGTCTCCAAATTTGAGGAAGGATATTCTTGCTATTGAGGGCGTGCAGCGTAGGTTCACTAGGTTAATTCCCGGAATGGCGGGACTGTCGTATGTTGAAAGGCTGGAGCAATTAGGCTTGTATACACTGGAATATAGAAGGATGAGGGGGGATCTTATTGAAACATATAAGATAATTAGGGGATTGGACACGTTAGAGGCAGGAAACATGTTCCCAATGTTGGGGGAGTCCAGGACAAGGCGCCACAGTTTAAGAATAAGGGGTAGGCCATTTAGAACGGAGATGAGGAAGAACTTTTTCAGTCAGAGAGTGGTGAAGGTGTGGAATTCTCTGCCTCAGAAGGCAGTGGAGGCCAGTTCGTTGGATGCTTTCAAGAGAGAGCTGGATAGAGCTCTTAAGGATAGTGGAGTGAGGGGGTATGGGGAGAAGGCAGGAACGGGGTACTGATTGAGAGTGATCAGCCATGATCACATTGAATGGCGGTGCTGGCTCGAAGGGCTGAATGGCCTACTCCTGCACCTATTGTCTATTGTCTATTGTCTATTGACCTGAATAGTTAATTCCACACTTTGGGTCTATGTAAAAATAGAATATGCTGGGAATACTCAGCAGGTCACATCGGCATCTGTGGAAGAGAAACAGTTAACTTTTGATGTTCGAACTGGCAAAGAGAAAAACTGAAAAGTTTTTAGTGGCAGAGATGGAGGGAGAGGGATGGGAAGAATAAAGAGAATATTTTTGATAGGATGAGACCAAGTGGGTTAATGGGAGAAGTTAAAAGCACATGATGCTCTCTTGTCTTTGCAATGTGTTGTTAATAACAAGGCTGTGGAATATGTCCAGTAGGATGGACAATATAAATAAGAAATGTAAAACTGATATAAAATAATAACAGGCAAAGAAAGCCAGTTAGGGTATATAAAAAGAAAGAGTGGGTTGCCTAACTTGGAAAATTTGATATTGAATCTGGAAGAGAAGATGAGATGAGGCTCCTCGTTTGGATTGGGTTCATTTTAATAGTACATGAGATCACAAACATAAAAGTCAGAGTGGGAATGGGATGGTGAATTAAAGTGGCAGGCAACCGAAGCTCACGTTCACTCCATTGGATTGAGTGTAGGTGCCCTCCAAATTGATCATTCAGTTTGTATTTTGTTTCTCCAATGTACAGGAGGCTGCATTGTGCTAGATGGGAAGAATTGCAAGTGGATCACTGCTTCACCTGGGAGGACTGTTTATGTCCACAGATCGTGGAAAAGGGAAAAGGTGAAAGGATAGTTTGGAATTTCCTGTGGTTGGCACAAAATTTTGTTAAAATCTGTGCATGCTGCAACTGCAAACCTCTATGTTTCACAGATTTTCAATGCAATTATGTTAATTGTTCAAACTGGTCAATAGTAACATGGGTTTTGCAGTTTAATATTAGATCCATGGGCATTCTGGGCTTCCGGGGAGCTTAGTAATGAAGGCAAAGCAGAAGACTTTGGAAAATGAAGAGTTTGAATCCATGACAGAGAAGCCTTCTCTTTTATATTGTTTACAATATCCATGAAAGGTTCTGAGCAAATTACCCGTGCTCTTTGGAGGTATCGTTTCTGCTTCGTAGGTTTGGAGTTCAGAACCTCTCTGATTGATTAGATTGGCGTTGCTGCCATTTATGTAACAGTCATAGAGCAGAGCACAGCATGGAAACATGGCTTTCGGTCCACACAGTCCATGCAAACCAAGTTGACATACTGGCCGATTACAATTTGCCTGTATTTGGTCATGATCCCTCTAAACCCTATTCATATATCTATCCCAATATCTTTAAAAAGTCATAATTGTATCTGGTTCTACAGCTTCCTCGGGCAGCTCATTCCAGATACGGACTGCCCTCTGAGTGAAATAGTTGCCGCTGATGTCTCTCTGAAATCTTTTACATGTGAAGCTTTGATCTACAGTGGAAGATGAATATGACCAACACTAGAATTACCACCAACAGCACCAGAAGGACCAATGGGAACACAGGCAGCACAGCCAGGGACTGAAACAGCAACAGGAACAGCAACTATCTACTGCTGACAGACCAGCAGCTTTGCAAGGTAAAGATTGTTCTCCTTCAACCTTCATCAAAGTGGGCCATTGCTATTATGGACCTTGAGCAAAGAAACCTCCCTGTTACTGGCTTCCGCGAACTCAGCCTTGGCAGACACAAGCAGTTAGTTTGTTTTCCAACATTTCCATTTTCTGTTTTTTATATCACATTGACTCCAATCTTCTTATCCCATACCATTAACAACTACACTGATATTAGGTTCACTGTTCACTGTTCTGTAGTTCTCAGGTTTTTCCTTGCAGCCTTTCTTAAATAGAGGCACAACATTAGCACTTCCAAGGGTTATTGATGATTCAAATATCTCGGCCAAGGCTCTGCAAATACTTCCCTAGCTTCTCACAATGTCCGAGGATACACTTAATGAGGTCTCAGAGATTTATCTACCTTTATGCATTTTAAAAGCTCCACCACTTCCTCCTTTGTAATGTGGACTATTTTTAAGACATCACTATTAACTCCCTTGTATTCCCCAGCATCCATGTTTTTTTTCTCTTTGACCGTGCATTGACTCTAGTTGGAACAGTGTAAGAAACCAAAGGAAGTGAGGTTAAAGAAGAAGTGGGAAGTTGAATGTTGCAGTTTTTGCAAGTTTCTTAACTTAGAAAAGAAGAACCAACAATAGAAAATTGGAAGAAGGAAGCAATTTACAAATAAAGAAACAATGTCCAGTACAAAAATGTATGGTGATCATGCTCAGGTATACGATATTGCTTCTGCTTTAGTTCAGTTTAGTTGTAGTTTAGAGATTCTGTGCGGAAACAGGCTCTTTGGCCCACTGAGTCCGCACCGACCAGTGATCCCCACACACTAACGCTATCCTACACTTGGGACGATTTTTACATTTATACCAATTAACGTACAAAGTTGTACGTCTCTGGAATGTGGGAGGCAACCGATGTTCTCGGAGTAAACCCACGCAATCATGGGGAGAACGTACAAACTCCGTACAGACAGCGCCCATGGACAGGATCGAACCTGGGTCGCTGGTGCTGTAAACACTGTAAGGCAGCAACTCTACTGCTGCACCACCGTACCACCCCAAACAATAAAAAATAAACATGCAAATCATTATCTATCCACATGTGTGAAATCATACAACGAATTAATTATTTATAGCTATAATTGTACATATACAAATATAAGCTTAACCAAACATATAATTACTCAGTTTCTTTGCTTTCGTGTCTGCAAAGCTCTTCCCGACAAGCTGTACTTAACATCTGTATAATTGTCACATTAACATAATTATCTCTATAACTTTGCAAACACTGTCTTCCGATTGAAGTTTAAATAATTTTTAACACAACCATCTAATAACTTAAATTAATAACTCCATCAAAAACAACATTACAGTATATTTGGCACACTACTAAATATTCCTTTCTCATGACTCCTGCCTCAGTCTCATGTGGAACCAACCAAATTGTCAAGCAGTATTTCAAACATTGTAAGCCATGGATGTGACCAAGGAGAACTACCATTCTAAATTTGAGAAAATGTTCTGATTCCACAGGGAGACTCTGGTGCAGCCAGTTGAACTGCTGCCTCGCAACTCCACGATCCAAATCCAATCCTGATCTCTGGTGCTGTGTCAGTGGAGTTTGAACATTCTCCCTCTGACCATGTGGGTTTCTTCTGGGTACTGTGGATTTCCCCCATATTTCAAAGGCGTGCACTGTCTAGGTCAAATAGGTGCGGTACTTTGATGAGCGTGACTATCTTCACAAAATGATTCACAGTGACACATGCCAGTTAAATAATAGTGGGCATGGTCTCTCCATTATTATAAATGAAGTTTTATTTTGGTCCTGCCCACATAATAGTATTACAGCATAGAAGGTCCCACCACTCCCCAGGACCTCATTGTGAGGGATTGGCACAGCCCTGGTTAAGTTCAGCCAAGTGTGAATTGATTTTGTAAATCAAATACTTCCCCAAACATTTTTGACAACATTTGGAACAGAGATTCATGGTGCATGGTTCCAGATGCTGGTGGTGATCAATTAACCAAGTTCCCATTTGTCAGGCAGCAGGATAAAACTGGTGCTACGTAACATCATTAAAGATGATATGGCATTCATTCAACGAGGAACGCACTAGTCAGGGTGAGGTTGGGCAAATAATGTGGCTCCTATCATGTTGGCTGGTTTTTCTGCTCCCCATGCTATGGCCTGTGTTTCTCTTTATCCTTGCTGTTGTCTAATGTTGCTTCTGTTTCCTAAGTGTGCAGATGAGTGGACACGGTATAGTAAATATCTTTATGTCTCTTGGGATCTCTGTGATTTTCATTCATGGAAGTCCAAGACTTTTTCACAGTTATTAGCAGGGATAGGATGGAAGGAGATGAAGATAGGTGTTTAGTTGTTAATGATGAAGGAAGAGATTAGTGGAAGGGAAGTAGCAAAATAATTTCAGCACATCTGTTTTCACCTTCAACTTCCCCACTGAGAAAAAGGATAGGTTCCCCCTTGTCTTTACCTACCATCATACCAGCTTTCACATGCAATCAATCATCATCTGTAATTTTCTTTTATCTTCTGGCATTCCCTTTGCCTACCATTCCGGGTGAAGCAGTTATTCCCTTGCATTTCTTTTATTCCAGTTCATTGCACTTAGTGGTCAAAATGTGGTCTCCTGTACTTTGAAGAAGCTAAACGCAGATTGTCTGACACATTGCAGAACACTTCCTTTCGGTCTATAAGGCTAAATCTGCGCTTCAGGTCAATTAAATTTTTTAACTCACTTCCACTCTGACCTCTCTGTCTTTGCCCGCATGCACTGTCTAGGCCAATATGAGTTCAGAGAGCATTACCTCATTTTCAATGCTGGCAATTTTATTTTTATTCCAATGTCCAGCAATTGTTGAGTTCTGTCACATATTGCTCACCACGGTTTTTTTTCTTTCCTCTTTTCTGTTCTCATTCATATCCAACTATTATTACCATCACCTGACAGATCAGTTGCAATGAAAAATACATCATCAGCCTCTCTCAGCCAACAGTGTATCACCAAGTTTCCCTTAGTCTCTGTCCTAAAACAGACATTTATTTTGTTATTCCGTTCAGTTTCAGTTCAGTTATTGCTACCTCTACCCCTTCATGAAAACAGTATTTACTTTCTAACTTTACCTTATTCAAACAGCTGACTCAAACAATGCAAAGTTGTTTACTTGAGCAAGGTAAACAACTTCACATTGTTCACGTCAGCAGCTTGAAATGTTAACTCTGTTTCTCTTTTCCACAGATGATACATGGCCTGCAGTGTAGGCGCTGTGCTCTGTTTTCATTTCAGATTTTCAGCCTCTGATAAATTTTAGTTTTCACATTACAAGTCCATTCAATACTACAACCCTCACATTAAAGTCACAAAGCGAAATGCACAAATTCCATAAAAGCTATACTTCATTAATATCCATCAAGGCAGTGGTACATTCTTGTGCCTTTTTCTTACTAAATATTCTCAAACCAGCAATCATGTTTGATGGCTCTTCCGGGAACTGTCTTGAGGTGTTTTCCAATAACAAAGATATTGTGGCGGTACCCGGGGTTGAGGCCACTCCATGGATCATCCCCCTCAGCACGGGTTGTACAGGGCTGGGGAAGGGACTAGTGCTACGGGGTTTGCCTGAAGGGGCTAGAGAGATAACTCGTGCTTGAGACTGAAGAGAGTGTGGATGTTCTGTTGCTGCATTAAAATTGCTGTTAATACCTACCTGGCATCTTGCCTGATTCCTACTGTGTCCAGACCCACTACAATATGATATTAAAAAAAACACAAATTGTTGTTACATGAACAACTGCTCCAGATTTGATTACTTTTCCCTATGAGGTTTCACCCAACTTCACTGCTAGGTCTTCGATTTACTGCACTGGGCATGGTACATGTCACTGCCTCAGCTAACTTTCTCAGGTAAGCAGGTAAAATCCTGCAGCCTTGTTCTGCCTGGCTGCATGTCAATGTGAACACAGCAGCAGAAAGAAAATGCTGCGTATCCATCAGCTTCCGAATGACAGGCCAGTGAGTTTGAGAACATGTCACTGAAATGACTCCGTTTTATCCACAAATAAAATGGAAGTTTTGCTGCCAACAAATGTAATATATTGCCCGTGACACACAGGAAGTTAAGTTGCTTGCACAAAGAAGGGAAGGAGATACATACATGTTTTTATTTGGATTAATGGCTAATTGGATTTTGATAGGTTGGTATATCAAGATATAATTATAGGTAAAGCAATCAGCCAATGCGGTACAGAGGTATCTATTGCCGTAATGTATCCATTATAGGTTTATGTCTTTCTGTGTTTCCTGTACTTGGGAAGTCAATTAAGCAGAAAATGACCCTCAAGACATGGCAGCGGAAAGGGACCAAAGCAGTGCTTTTTTAATTTATCCTGCTTATGACAGTAATTAATGTTGATGCAAAGGAACATGCTGAAAGCCATGACATTAATGGAAAATGGGAATTTGTCCATTCAAATATTCAAAGCATATTTAAAGGTAAAATCTGTCATTTACCTAGCATTTGATACTTCATCTTATTTATCAGTTCATGTTCCCTATTCACAAAATCCTTTGGAGTACTGAATTACATCCAGTGCTGGGGGATCTGCATTTATGGGGTACAAGCAGAAGACTGCTGATCTCGTAAACCATTGAACAGATTAAAGATGCGCATGCACATTGTGAATGATATTTGATCGAATGCACCTTCCCAAAAGCATTCAAATTAAATTTTGTTGCAAGGCACTGATTCACAAGATTATTATTAAGATTATTTATTTATTGCTCTCTTATTACTTATGGTTATAAAATGGAGAGCATAATCCCATAACATTTTATCTTTAATATTTTGGGGAGATTTGAGAATGGCAATCCTGCTGCATGATTATCTTTCCGGCAAAAAAAGAGAAATTAAGGGGTAACTGTTAGAGGTCTTCAAGACTGAGATGAATAGCATAGATACATTTAAAAACAATGCTGAAAGGGAGTGAAGTAATGATGAAAAAGTTGATAAACGCTGATGGATTAGATAGAGATGGGATGGAGGCTTGTAAGCGGGGATTGACACTGGTAAAGGCTTTCTGAGGCTAATTTTTGTCGTATTTTGGGGGGACCTGTGGTTGCTGGTAAGGCCAGCATTTACTCCCCATTCATAAATTATCTTTGAGAAGAAGTGTAGTGTTTCTGATAAAGATGCTCCCCTGCTGGTGTTGGGTAGGAGGCTCCAGGATTTAGACTCGGGGATGACAAAGGTGTGCCAATATATTTCCATGTGGCAATGATGTAAAATTTGGAGGGGAATCTGCAGGTGGTGTTGATCCTCCAATGCATCTGCTGTCCTTGGCGCTAGAATTTGCAGGTCTGTGAGAAAAAAATGGGTGCAGCCTGGCAAGTAACATTAGTGCACATTGTAGATGATACACACTACAGCCATTCTACACCAGCAGAGGAAGGATTTAATGTTTAGGGTGGTGCATGGGGTTACAATTAAGCAGGCAGATTTAATTACATTTTTTTACAGGAAAGTGGAGAATATTCTCCCATATTCCTGACATGCCTTGTAGATGGTGGAATGGCTTTGGAGTTTCAGGTAGTGAGTGACTTGTTATAGGAGACCCAGCCTCGAACCTACTCTTATCTATTTTGTTGGTGTGTTGAGCTTCTGGTCAATGGTAACCCCCAGGATGTTGATGGTGATGGACACAGTGGTGGTAATTCCATTGAATGTGAAGGATAGTTAGTTAGACACTCTCCTGGTGGAGATACTTATTACTTGCAATGTATTCGGTACGAATATTACTATCCGATTATCAACCCTTGCCTGAAATTTATCATGGTCTTCCCGCATGCAGATGCAGATTTATCTTGGTCTTCTTGCATACAGCTTCATTTACTGAGGGGAAATGAATGGAATTGAGCATTGTGTAATCATCATTAAACATCCGTACTTCTGACATTAATATATTTTTGTGTCCTACACAATATATTTTTTGTAAGCTAATACTTACAATTGCACTGCTAACATTGCCTCATCAGCGAGTTTTCTACCGTGACCCGGGTCATTTTTATACACAGATCCCAGCATCAACCTTTTGATGATATCCTGCCAATTTGAAATTCCTGCCTATTACCTCCATCCACTATCTCTTGCCTTTCATCTTAATTGGGTCTTACCAATTTTGAAAAGAATCCTGCTCGTAATTGTTCAGAACTAACTATGTAGAAAAAACTGATGCAAAAAAAAAAGAGAAATCAAAAATGAGATGTGTTATGAAGTCTTTCATATCGCAGGAATGTTACTGTCTCCTGCACAGTATTATTCTTTCAGAGAGTTTACAATTTCCTTTAAAATTGAGTCACTTGTCTTGGGTCGTAACAGATAAAATATTCAGGATTGTCAAGCGCCTATTACATACTTTATAATGGAAAGTGGTATCAGCATATTCTTAGCAGTTGACAAATAACACTATTAAATAGATATTTCTGGACACAGTACAAATATGAAGCTTCTTACACTTATTAGAATCCACATTGTGTCAATTCCTGTGGACTGCGGTATTATACTGTGGATTAGAAATGACTGCAATTTGAAATAGTCTAGCCCCAGGGATACAATTCATAAAAAACACCCAGGCAAGCAAATTGTTTCAGAAGTCCAGGCAACAATTTGCTAAAGTGAAAAAGTTTGCCCCATCCTTATGTTGCCTCGTCTCTGTCAACATAAATATAGGTTAGTATTAAATATAACACACATTGTTTTCATTTGAAATGTTCACATTTGACGACACATCTGTGCCTTGTTGCACATTGTCAGATTTCTTCACAGAACCATCATACTCTTGAGTTATAGAACCTTCCCTTGTGAAGGAGGTGAAAATTCATCTCTGGTTGTTCTTGGTGAAAGCAGTGGGTTCTGGAGTATCAACTACTTGCTGAATTCTCCTCTTCGATTTGGTTCAATTGAAAACAATGGAGTGAGGGGTATATAATGAACAGCGCAATACACCGATGAGCCAAAACATTATGACCACTGACAGGTGAAGTGAATAACATTGATTATCTTGTTACAATGGCACCTGTTAAGGGGTGGGATGTAGTAGGCAGCAAGTGAACAGTCAGTTCTTGAAGTTGATTTGTTGGATGCAGGAGAAATGGACAGGAGCAAAGACCTGAGCGATTTTGATAAGGGCCAAATTGTTATGGCCAGATGACTGGGTCAGAGCATCTATGAACCGGCAAGACTTGTGGGGTGCTCCCGGTTAGCAGTGGTGAGTACCTACCGACAGTGGTCCGAGGAGGGACAAACCACAAACCGGCGACAGGGTGTTGGATGCCCAAGGCTCATCGATGCACAAGGGCAACGAAGGCTATCCCGTCTGGTCCGAACCCACAGAAGGTCTACTGTGGCACAAGTCACAGAAAATTTTAATGGTCGTTACAATACACAGTGCATCGCACCCTGCTGCATATGGGGCTGCACACGGAGGACCAACAACATATTAGGCAGGTGATCATAATGTATTGGATCATCAGTTAATAATGTTTTGGCTCATCAGTGTACGTCAACATCTCTTTGGTGCCAGTGACCAAAAGCAAAAAAAAAGCATGTTTTGCCTACAAACAGAACAAAGAATATCAGTCATTGAGCAATTATTATGTATAATGTTGAACTTCTGGCATCCCTAGTAATAGACTGTGATTGTCATTATATTCAATTACTCATGTAAAAACCCTGCTGCCCTGATTTAACATATCAAATTCCACCTCTGTGTTTCCTGGTCTACTTTGGCTCCATCTCCACTTTACAGTTGTTGTTTTCACCTTTCTCCATGACATCTTTCATTTTATCTATGAGCCCTCTTCTATCTCTACAACTCTCTGCCAGCACTACTCTTTAGCTAATTACGACCTCTAGAACTTCCTTGATTCTATTCACTTTACATCAGAAGTTGTGCCTATAACTGCAAAGGTCGTAGATTTAGAATTCGCTGCAACACTTGCTCCCTCTCTTCCAATCTCTTCTCTTTCAAAATATATGGGTCAGCATAGTAGCACAGCTGGTAGAGCTGCTGCCTCACAGAGCCAGAGACTCAGGTTTGATCCTGGTCTTGGGTGCTGTCTGTGTGGAGTTTGTAAGTTCTCTCTGTGACTGCATGGGATTTCCTCAGGCGCTGCGGGTTTCCTCCCAATCCCACATATGTGCTCGTTTGTAGGTTAATCGTTATCTGTAAATTGCAGGGAGCGTGTAGGCAGCAGATACAAAGATGAAATAATCATCATATCATCATATCATATATATACAGCCGGAAACAGGCCTTTTCGGCCCACCAAGTCCGTGCCGCCCAGTGATCCCCGTACATTAACACTATCCTACACCCACTAGGGACAATTTTTACATTTACCCAGCCAATTAACCTCATAATGTAGAACTAGGATGAAGGGGTGCTCAATGAAGGGGTGCTCAATGATCGGGGTTAACTTGATTGGCCAAAGGGCCTGATTTGATGCTGTATCTTTCATCCAATCAATCAATATACTTTCAATAAAATGCTGCCACAGTGACCGGCTTATTATGTTTCCTGGAGACAGATTTTGTTTCATAATGTTTTGTTTTACTTTGTTAATGGTTCTAGGTAAATGCAACTGGTAATGGTTCATAGATTTCCACTGGTCTGATTGAAGGTCTGAGACTGTCACTCCCGTATTGGTCTCTTCAGCCACAAGCGATGCTGCTCTATCCGAGGTGTGGAGCAAGCAGCCAACTAGGATGCATCACCCATGGTCAGCCATGGGGGCCTACGAAAAAAAAAGAAGGATTGAAGGTCAAATATAAAGTACATAAAATGAAACAAATGAAGTATTTGGTACAATTACATTATAATTTAGCACTCAGCTAGGGCTGCATAGGGAAGCAATAACATTTATTTTACTCTGTTCATGAGAAATACCATTTTACATCATTATAAAAAAATAAAGATGGAAGACACGAACCAAATAAACCAGCCACTCCTCCTCAAACATATCCACTCATAAATCAAACCATTCCATTAAATCAACCTGTTACCAACCCAGATTTTCCATCTAACCAACATTTCCAACCCATTCACTCAACCCACCTAATGAAACCACTCAAGCAACTCATCCACCCATCTGACTGCACTACCAGCCAACACTACCAGCCAACACTACTGACTGCACTACCCCCATGGTATCCTCCACCTCCCAAATAATGCATCCAACTAGCCAACTGCACCATTGAACAAAATCTTCCTCCTAGTTATCAGTTAAGCCACAGGTTCCATGCCAGAGCAACATTAGAAAGAAGGAAATGAAGGGGCCATGTTGGAGATGTGATTAGAAGGATAAGTCCTGGGAGCTAAACCAAACAAATTACTTAAAGTAGTTCTTTCATAAAGGTTGATGCTTCAGACCCTCATGAGTGCCCTGGTTGTTACCATGTCCCATATACAGTAGTTTAATTTAGTTTAGAAATACAGCACAGAAACAGGCCCTTCGGCCCATCGGGTCCGCGCCGACCAGCAATCCCCGCACATTAACACTATCCTGCACCTACTAGGGACAATTTTTACATTTTACACCAAGCCAATGAGCCTACACACCTGTACGTCTTTCGAGTGTGGAAGGAAACTGAAGATCTCGGAGAAAACCCACCGCAGCTCACGAGGAGAACGTACAAACTCTGTACAGACAGCACCCGTAGTCAGGTTTGAACCTGGGTCTCCGGCGGTGCACTCGCTGTAAGGCAGCAACTCTACCACTGCACCACCATACTGCCCTCTGCACCACCGTGCATAGATAGTATATATTCATTCAGCAATCTTCACCACATAAAACAAATGTCTGTAAGTGATTTGGAGAACCCCAAAGAAATCTCCATGAGCGTGCAGCCTAGATTTCAGAAGAAAATACTTATTTTTGTGTGTTATATAGTCTGCCAAGGTTAATTTTTTTTAGGTCATACCAAAAATCAACATTCAAATAATCTTTTAAAAGAAACAGAGCATTAGGAATGCTGCCACTTATTTAAAAGAAAACATTTATAATGCTTTAAATTTCAAAATATCCCCCCAATTCACACGGCCACCATGGTTATCTCAAATATAACCCTTCAGGACAGGAACTTTAAAAAAAAATCTAATACATTTATTCATAAATAATAAGGATTAACCTATTTAAAACTAGATTAGTATCTCAGAGCAACATCCGAGGCAAAGCTATACTTGCACTCCTACAGGGAATGGAATTGCATTCCTTGTTGGAGAATACACCAGCTGAAAGTTACTGTGGTTAAATTAGCATTTTGAAGTCAGTGGATCTTTGCACTATTTAAAGGTGTAATCAAAAACCTTGTTTATATTCAACCAGTTGGTAAACTCTAATTAGAAGTTAATGAAGTGTGAGATATATTTCCAATTGTTACACACATAGCCACTAGCATGGTGGCTGGTAATAAATTCTAAAACGTCTGTGGCAGATTATTGAGGATTAGGTCAGGTAACAACAATTGTATTATCAAGTAGTAGGAGAAAACTGCTTCTGTAAGTAATAAACTCAAGCGGCAATGAATAGATTTACATTTGTTTTCCATTACAGAGGTTTTTAGATAATACCTTTCACCCCCCCCCCCCCCCCACCCCCCCACCCCCACCCCCCCCCCCCCCCCCCCGTTCAAGGCAACGCAAATTGCAGCAGAGCCAATGCAGTCCTTCTAAAGAAAAAAGACACGCAGTGCTGGAGTAACTCAGCAGGTCAGGTAGCTTCTTAGAAGAACATAGGTGACCTTTCAGATCAGGACCTTTCTTCAGTCCTTTTAAAGCGTAGAAAACAAGGCAGGCAAATTATGCATAGTAAATTCCCACAAGCTACACTGTCTTGGTCAATACACAATCTTTAAATCTCATAAAAGTATCCGGTCACTTGCCAGGATTTGTCTCACCCCCACCTCTTTTCCAGCTTTCTGCCCTCCCCCTCCCCCATTACAATCAGTCTGAAGAAGGGTCCTAACCCGAAACATCACCTATCCATTCGCTCCTAACCCACTGAGTCTTTGCGTCTCCATTTGCCACCGTCTCCAGCACTTTGTGTTTTGTTGTTTCAGTGATTTTGAGTGAGGGATATGTTGTGGCCATTGCATTGTCGAGAGTTTCCCTGGCCTTCCTCAAAATCTCTTGGAGTGCACCAGTTTAACCTCTCATCTGAAACAGGGCACCTCCAACAGTGCAGCACTTCCCTCCTGGCTCCATTGAATCTCTTAACCATATCCGCTCAAAGTAGAGAAATGTTCATGCTGGTGTGAAGATCATTGGGAACTCACAGAAAGACTGCAGGTGTTGGAAAGACTATACCATCTCCCAAATTACCCACATCAGTTCTGACAAGCACCTTCCTAACACAAATGTGGACCTTATCAGCCACCCCAGAACCTACAAAACCAGAGTGGAAGTAAACTATCCTTGACCCTGAAGGATTGTCTGAGAGGAATATTGTATCATAATATAACTCGTCATCACCTATCCCACAGAAAAATAATGCCTATTGTGTGCCCCACATTTCCATGATTATCGTTGCTTTTTGTATTTCTACCATTCATTTCTCCTAAGTACTGTTTTTATCTCTCATTCCCCTGACTCTCAGTCTGAAGAAGGGCCTCGACCCGAAACATCACCTATTCCTTTTCTCCAGAGGTGCTGCCTGACCCGTTGAGTTACTCCAGCCTTTTGTGTCTGTCTTCGGTTTAAACCAGTACCTGCAGTTCCTCCCTGCACATTGTATCATCATCACCTCTCTCCAGTGGTGAATGACAAGATGAAAACAAATACATGCGTAAGGAAGCAGGTGTTCGATGGCCCACCTCCATTCCAGCTTTCTACCCCCACTACAATCATCTGAAGAAGGGTCATGACCCAAAATGTAACCCATTCATGTTCTCCCAAGATGCTGCCTGTCAATAGACAATAGACAATAGACAATAGGTGCAGGAGGAGGCCATTCGGCCCTTCGAGCCAGCACCGCCATTCAATGTGATCATGGCTGATCATTCTCAATCAGTACCCCGTTCCTGCTTTCTCCCCATACCCCCTGACTCCGCTATCCTTAAGAGCTCTATCTAGCTCTCTCTTGAATGTATTCAGGGAATTGGCCTCCACTGCCCTCTGAGGCAGAGAATTCCACAGATTCACAACTCTCTGACTAAAAAAGTTTTTCCTCATCTCTGTTCTAAATGGCCTACCCCTTATTCTTAAACTGTGGCCCCTGGTTCTGGACTCACCCAACATTGGGAACATGTTTCCTGCCTCTAACATGTCCAACCCCTTAATAATCTTATACGTTTCGATAAGATCCCTTCTCATCCTAAATTACTTCAGATTCACAACAGCCGGGCCTTCCAAAAAAAAGGAGACAGAAATAAAAATAAAGCTGCAGATGCAGGAAATTTGAAATATAAACAAAATAAAATTAAAAATACTGGAAACATTCAGCAGGCAAGGCAGCATCTATAGAAAGAGAAATAGTTAGCATCTGAAGTTGGAAAGAGAAAGAACAAGACACAAAATGCTGGAGTAACTATGCGGGACAGGCAGCATCTCTGGAGAGATGGAATGGGTGACGTTTCGGGTCGAGACCCTTCTAAAGACTGAGTCTCGGGTCTTGATCCGAAAACGTCCCCCATTCCTCCTCTCTGGAGATGCTGCCTGGCCCGCTGAGTTATTCCATCATTTTGTGTCTATTTTTGGATTAAATCTGCAGCTCCTTCCTAAACAAGAAGGTTAAGAGCAGCTCACAATTAGAAGGCAATGGATTTATGGTTAATCATGTTGCTTTATTTGTGACTCCGTATATGTCACATGCTTTCCTAAGTGTGGGCAATTTAGCGGTTTAAATTCTAATCTCTAAATTTGAGTATAAAAATCAAAGTTATAATAATAAATAATAAACATTTATTTTTTATAGCACTTTTCCAAATGCTCAAAGACGCTTTACAAAAACAGTCAAGACATAAAAACAAACAGACAAACTATCCTGACGGAGAAGCGGCGAACAAATAGCGCCAGCGTCCTCTTAGTTAGCAGTTAGCAGTTAGTTAGCAGTTAGTGTCATATTGAAAGAATGTTGTACCTTTGAAGATGATATCTATCAGATGAGATGTCACACCAAGGCCTCATCTTTTTGCTAAGGTCGACTAAGAAAGTCTCAGAGTTTTTTTTGTAGAGCAAGGGGGTGTTGTCTGGTACCAGGTATCAGGAAGGGATCTTGCAGGGTGGTTTGAAGCTGGTAGTCTACTACAGGTAAATACTGCTCAGCTTGGCCGCTATGCATTTGGAGATGATCTTGTGTTGAAGCAGGGCAGGGCAAGGCAACCAGTGAAATGGTCAGCTTCATTTATAAAGGTTACGGCAACACCGAAGCCCATTCCCCCTTTACTTTCCCATGCTTTTCCCCCACAATCTGCATCTCCCGAAAATAAATAATCGGGTGATTATCTCATTATTGTTTGACGGAACCTGTAATATGAAAATAATCTGTCACTCTTCATGTGTTAGACATCCTCAGTGACCAAATCTTCATTAAGCACCTCGTTAGCTTTGGGGCCATACTTACACAGTGAAAGGTGGTATTAAAATTTAGGTTTTCTTTTTATCTGGCCACTCACTCCAATCACTCTTTATTTGAGCTTAAATCCAAGTCCTGAAGGCTAGAGAATTGCAATGTGTGATGCTTTTAGAAAGTGTAACTGAGACCCATTGATAAAGGAGCCTGGCACTCACTGATAGGTAACATCCCTTTGCCCTTGATCTGCAGCGTGCTTGCTATTTGCACCTGAATGAAGACAAATACTCTCCAGTGGTGAAATTCTTAAGTCCCTGTATATCTAAGCAAAGTTTGAAAGGTTGATGCATTTTTCAAACACATCCCTTATATCTGACTGACAGATAATGCCTTTTTTATATATTGAGAAAAGCAATAAAGTGATACCTTGTAAAAAACCATGTTCCATACGTGTCACTGCTGAATAAATACACGATTGGAAATCTGTCTCCAGTGAATATTGTGATAACGTTTGGACCGCAAACGAATATCCCCAGTGCATGGGAATGCAAGATTCATCCCACTTTGCTGCATGAAGGACTTACAAGTCTATTTCATGCTGCGTCACATTGAAGTGATATACCTTTTTCAATTCAGCTGCCCATCTAGACTGACAATGACTGCATTGTCTTTTGATAAATAGGTACCCTGTAAATGAATGGCTTCAAGAATATCATTAATGTTCAGTTTATTTTATTGTCATGTGTACCGAGGTACATTGAAAAGCTTTTGTTGCGTGCTAACCAGTCAGCAGAAAGACAATACACGATTACAATGGAACAATTTACAGTATATAGATACATGATAAGGGAATAGCATTTAGTGCAAGGTAAAGCCAGCAAAGTCTGATCAAGGATAGTCCGAGGGTCACCAAAGAGGTAGATAGTAGCTACCACTGGTTGTGGTAGGATGATTCAGTTGCCTGATGGCCCGAGACCGGGGACTCACCTGCTGCAGATGGAGTCAAGAGTCAAGAGAGTCAAGAGTGTTTTATTGTCATATGTCCCAGATAGAACAATGAAATTCTTACTTGCAGCAGCACAACAGAATATGTAAACATAGTACACCATAAACAATATAATAAACGAGAAAGCAAAAATAAGTTCAGTGTGTGTAT
Source organism: Rhinoraja longicauda (assembly GCF_053455715.1). Classification (NCBI taxonomy): domain Eukaryota; kingdom Metazoa; phylum Chordata; class Chondrichthyes; order Rajiformes; family Arhynchobatidae; genus Rhinoraja; species Rhinoraja longicauda. The sequence goes on along the minus strand of NC_135955.1, from coordinate 22,360,553 downwards.
AGAAACACATACTCACAAATACGCATATATATAGATCATATATATATAGACACATGCACACATAAGTACACACAAAAAATCAAACAATAATAGTGCAATAATACCAATAATAGTCCATGTAGTTCAGAGCTTATCTGAGGTTGTAGTGAATGGCTATTAAACCCACCTAGTAGGCTTGCTTTGCCCGCCATGAATGGAGGAACTGTACTGCAGACCAGAACCCACCTGGAAGGCCTGGCTCGCCCACCTTGAGCGGAAGGAGCCGGACGGAGCAGACTGACTGCAGGAGGGAGTGCACTGCATCGAAGGTGGAGTGGGCAGCTGGAGGACCTGCAACAGCCTGAGGCTCGGTGGGACCAGGCGCCGCTGACAGAGGCCGAGCATGTGGACCGGATGTGGGCTGCAGTGGTGGAACAGTGGCGGAGGTCACCACGGCTATGCTTGGCCAGGCCAACTCTTCAACGCCACCAGGACAACAGTTCTTCAAGGTCAGGTCAAGAACCCTGCACTCACAACAACTGGGACTTGAAAATGGTGCCAAACTGGCGACTCTGTATACTGTCTCAGTGTACCACAGCTATACACTTGTACTGTACCTGAGATGCTTATCTAAGATGTATCAAAGTTCTTAGGTATGGTGATACTTGTACAGACTGTATACAAAAATGAATTTCACTGTACCACGGTACGAGTGACAAATAAACTGCCATACCATACCATACCGAGGCTGGTGCTACCTTCCTACTCAAGCCATAACCTCCACTGGTAAGTCGACAAACTTTGAACTGAGGGGAATATATTACAACTATTTACAATGCTACTTCTAACATAGAACATTGAATGTTCAAAACCATCTATTGTACTCAAGTACTGAAATAATTGGCTCAATTTCTGCATGCATGGGACGAAAAGAGTTGTGATCTCAGCCTTCACACATCGTTTTTGTGTCATTTAGCTTCATCTCACTCCAGGTTATGATTCTGGACACCACTTTCAGGCAAGCAGCAGTCAATAATAAACTGAATTTCATCAAATTATTTAGATCAATTCATATTAATGACTCTTCAGCTTTCCTTATTAACAATTTTTTTTTGTCACAAAGTGCTGGAGTAAATCAGCAGGTCAGACAGCATCTCTGGAAGACATAGATAGATTATGTTTTGGGTTGTGATCCTTCTTCATCCATGTTTTCCCAGAGATGCTGCCTGACCCAGCTAAGTTACTCCAACACTTTGTGTCATTTTTTGTAAACCAGCACCTGCAGTTCCTTGTGCCTACAATTTTATTTGTACGTATATTTTCTAAAGCAACAAAACCTTGATTTCAAGTTGTTTAATCTTTGCAATGCTTCATTAAAATGAGCAAAACATAATATGCTGATGGAACACAATGGATCGGGCAACAACTGTGGAGGCAATGGATAGATGACATTTCACGTCCCGGCCTGAAACATTGCCTGTCCATTCCCTCTGCAGATACTGCCTGTCTGCTAAGTTCTCCCAGCGCATTGTGCTTTGCTCAAGATTCCAGCAAATGCAGTTTTTGCGAGTCCATTAAAATGGCATGTTTATCTATAAATCATGCTTATTATCTACAGCTTTTAAAAATGTGTTTCTGTACCTTGAAAAAGCTGCAAATTATGTTTGCACTTGATGCCCTAACATCACCTTTGCTGGCAGACTTGGAAATTGTCAGCTTTGCAACAGCTTTAAAAGGTCAGGTATTGTTCATCTACCATTACTCAATCGATGAGGTTAAGGCTGCAATTTAATAATAATCTTCAGCAGAATTACCCAATAGTTTTTCACAGCTTTGCCAGTTTGGTCGAGAACCTTCAGCAACAGCTCACAGAGAGAGAAGATAACAGTAATTCATGATCCATAACTTTTGTAAATGACAGGATGCAATAGCCCCACCAGCCCATCGCTGATAAAAAATAGGGAAAACACTGGACCTGCTCAATGTCGAGAATAACAAAAAGCAGAATATTCCAGGGATTCTTTGTCGGTCAGGAAGCAGTTGTGCAGAAAGAAACAGAGTTAATGTTTTGGATCTATGACCTTTCAAGGGAACCGGGAGAAGTGAGAGTCCAAACAAGCTTTGAAAAGCAGAGGAAAGAAGAAGGGAAGGACTGAGCAAGGAGGAATATTTGTGATAAGGTAGAGGGTGGGATCAGTAATGGAGTAAGGAAAAAGCATGGGAAGAAATAAAGAGAAGAAAAAAAGCAAGAATAGATCTAGATGTTGGATCCAATTGCTTTTAAACGACTGCCAGGTGTGAATTTCTACCCCTCAAATTCAGGTTTCTCCAAGAGATCCTTAAAGGGCCTGTCCCACTTTAGGCGATTTTAAGGCGACTGCCGGTGACTAGGCTGTCGCCGACAGTTCGCCGGGTGTCGCGGGCATGATCGGGAGGAGTCTTCCAAGAATCGTAGTGGATCTCAGTGCGTCCCTGAGAAATCATCCGGAGTGAAATTTCCCGGTGACAGCTGGCTTGTCGCCAGGTATCGTTGCTTATTGCGGTCGCTGTCGCATGCTGTTCCCAGGTTTGCTAGGTTGTCTTAGATGCATTTAGAAGCACATAATATTAAAATAAGTAAAGTCATTTCAAAATAACATAAAATGCTTGTGTTTAACCAATTTATTTACCGTCAGGATATTTGACAGGTAGATTGGAGGCGACAGTTTGACGGTCAGGTAAGCATGGGAATTTTGCGATGTTTATGGCCATCAGCCATTACATTTAAAATGGGCTCCCAACCCAGATATGCAACCCAGACACCAGATATGCATCTCCCGTACATTTTCAAAGAATGCCCACACACTTTTCACAAAAATCCACTTAACCACTTGTAAAACATTTTTTTTTAATACAGCTATTAGTAAACTGGAAGTAAATCCAGTTTATGCCTTGTTACAGTGATGATTGGTTTTTAAGTAACCCATACAAGATGTTATAGTTCAAAACTCTCAAGTACTTACCGATTTGTCAATGACTTCAGTGAAAATTAGGACGCCGGAGAAGCATTTACAGCGTGGGAATTTTGCGATGTTTCCGAAGAGGCTGTAATTGATCATATTATCTTTCTGTTATTTAGGATAGCTTGTTTAAGTGAATTGGTTGCAACCTTTCCTACATTATAGCAGTAATTAAAATTCTGATGTGCTTAATTCGCACCCTTTCTTCCGCTTCCCCCTCCCACCTATATTCCTTCTGGCTGGCTTCACATCTGCTTCTCTTCTATCCTGATCACAATTTTTGTCTTTTCATCTATCATTTGCCAATACAAAAAACCCTCACTCCGTATCGACTAGCACTCGCTAGGCTTTGTTCTCCTCTCTCCCAGCTTTCTTTCCACTCTCCCACTCTCCCCCACCGCCATCAGTCTGAAGAAGGGTCCCAACCCCCCAAAAAATGCATGTTTTTCAAAGATGCTGCCTGACCTGCTGAGTTACTCAAGTACTTTGTGTCTTTCAGTGGCTGTAAGCTGCTTTGGACTTGGCCAAAAGGAAAGCAGCTTCACAAATGTAAGTCTTTGCCTTTTCATTGGTGGAACTGGTGTGAAATTCAACCATTGACTACGTGGTATATTTTTTTGTGACAGATTTTGGCCAAGTGTATATTATTCAGGGTCTATCATGTTTGATAAAAAAATGATTCCTGAAGAAATCCTTCGCAGACCCCTTAAAGGGACAAGGCTGAGACAGTTTTCAGAGGATAACTTTTATTAAGCTTGTGTTGTGGCTCGCTCACATTTCATACCAGAAAGATCATGCTTTTTTAAGATGTTGCAATATTTAATGAAACCACCATTGGAACCTGAACTGAGTTAGCATTTGAATGACTATAGATGCCACTGGATTACTAAACCCTGCACCACATGTAATATATCCCTGCAAAATAAAAGATTTATTTGACATTTTATTTTAAATTAAAGTAAAAGACAGTCTGCCCAAAAGGCTTCCAAACTGAAGTGAGATGGAAGCAAGTGTTTGACTGTGGTACAGCCAGTAGCTAGCTGCTGCTTCACTGCTTAAGTGAACTGGATGCAATTCTGATATTCGGTGCTGTCTATGTGAAGTTTGCATGTTCTCGCTCTGACTGTATGAGTTTTCTCTTTCTTCCCACATCCCAAAAATATGAGGCTTGGTAAATTAATTAGTTACTGTAAATTGTCCCTAGTATGTAGGTGCATGGTACACTTGATAGTCATAGAGTCATAGTGATGCAGTGTGGAAACAGTCCCTTCAGCCAAACTTGCCCACACCAGCCAACATATCCCTGCTACACTAGTCTCACCTACCTGTGTGTGGCCCATAAACCTCCAAACCTGTCCTATCCATGTACCTGCCTAATTGTTTCTTAAACGTTGGGATAGTCCCAGCCTCAAGCACCTCCTCTGGCACCTTATTGCAAACACTAACCACCCTTTGTGTGAAAAAGTTACCCCTCAGATTCCTATGTAACCTTTTCCCCTTCACCTTAAACCGATGGTGAGGCTGTGGAGAGGAAAAAATTGAATTAAGTGTGCATTTCACAACTTCTACATTCCTTCATGTTCTTGCTCTCTGATTGCCCTCAATTTATATTTATTTTATGAACAAAGAACAAAATTTATCTCTGCGTCTTTAATCAATTGGCTAGATGACATAATTAATCGCTTATCCCCAGAGCAAACTTGATCGCACACTTTCAGAGATATAGCCTTTGAAAGCACAAGAGACTGCAGATGTTGAAATGTGTGACAAGAATGCACAGTTGCTGGTAGAACAGCAGGTCATGCAGCATCTATGGAGGGAAATGGATAGTCAACATTTCAGGTTGAGTGAGGCCCTTCTCTGTCTCACCCGAAAGACCTGTTAAGGTCCCTGGATGGAAGTGATGGAGGAGGTGTAGGAACAGGCATTGCACCTCCAATGGTTGTTTGCACAAACTAGGGAGCTAAGGAGAGATTGGTCCCTGGAGAAAACAAAAAGGGGTGAGGATGGGAAGGTGTGATTGGTGATGGGATCACATTGTAGCTGGCAGGAATTGGTAGACACAAAAAGCTGGAGTAACTCAAGGGGTCAGACAGCATGTCTGGTAAAAAGGATTAGGTGATGTTTCGAGTTGAGACCCTTCTTCAGACCCCTGACTCTGTCACCCATTCCTTCTCTCCAGAGATGCTGCCTATCCTGCTGAGTTACTCCAGCTTTTTGTATCTATCTTTGGTTTAAACCGGTATCTGCAGTTCCATCCTACACAATGACTTGGTGGTTGTTGAGGCTGGTGAGGTGAAAGATGAATCTGAGGAAAGAAACTGCACCACTATTCTATCCGGGTGACGGTGGGGCGAGAGCACATGTGTGGGATATAGAGGAGGTACAGGTGAGGGCATGTTCAGCCCCAGTGATTGGGGGGGGGGGGGGGGGGGAAGGTGGAAGAGAAAATAACAGGATGTCCTGAAAAGGACAAGAGAAGTTGAGTATAGGAGCAAAGAGGTCCTTCTGCAGTTGTACAGGGCCCTAGTGAGACCGCACCTGGAGTACTGTGTGTAGTTTTGGTCTCCAAATTTGAGGAAGGATATTCTTGCTATTGAGGGCGTGCAGCGTAGGTTTACTAGGTTAATTCCCGGAATGGCGGGACTGTCATATGTTGAAAGACTGGAGCGACTAGGAATACACTGGAATTTAGAAGGATGAGAGGGGATCTTATCGAAACGTATAAGATTATTAAGGGGTTGGACATGTTAGAGGCAGGAAACATGTTCCCAATGTTGGGGGAGTCCAGAACCAGGGGCCACAGTTTAAGAATAAGGGGTAGGCCATTTAGAACAGAAATGAGGAAAAACGTTTTTAGTCAGAGAGTTGTGAATCTGTGGAATTCTCTGCCTCAGAGGGCAGTGGAGGCCAATTCTCTGAATACATTCAAGAGAGAGCTAGATAGAGCTCTTAAGGATAGCGGAGTCAGGGGGTATGGGGAGAAGGCAGGAACGGGGTACTGATTGAGAATGATCAGCCATAATCACATTGAATGGCGGTGTTGGCTCGAAGGGCCGAATGGCCTCCTCCTGCACCTATTGTCTATTGTCTATAAAAGGGAGAACATTTCAGATACCCTGGAGTAAAATACCGAATCTTGAAAACAGATGCGGCAGGGATGACGAAAGTAATTGAAAGGCATGTCGTCCCTGCACGAGATAGCGTGGGAGGAAGTGTATGGTAACTGGTTGTGGGAGTTGGTGGGTTTGTAATAGATATCAATCGATAGTTTGTCTCTTGACATGGAGACAGAGATCAAGAGAGGGGTGTGAGGTGTGTGAAATAGTCCAAATTTGATGGCAGAGTGGAGGTTTGTAATGAAGTTGAGGAAATTGATGAGTTTTGAATGTGTGCAGGAAACTCCATCGCGATTGTCACTGAAGTGCAGAATGAGTTAGAGAATGGTGCTGGCGTGGACTTGGAACAAAGAATACTCTACGTCGTCAATAAAGAGGCAGACATAGTTTATGCTCAAACAAGTGCCAATGGCTAACCTTCGATGTAGGTTTTCTACCTGCACAATAGGTTAAAGAAGCTTGCAATATGCTTCAGGCAATCCCGAATACAGTAACAAACCCACAATACTGTTCAATAACAATTTGCACACATTTCTGGAATTGTTATGCAGCTCATTGGTTCTCATGCAAGTCCCAGCAAGTTTGAGCTGTCGTGGTGTTCTCACGGAATCCTGGTTATCAATGATGACTTGAGAAGCAATTCCACAGCTCAGAATGATTTAGCATATGATTTATGAGGCCGCAAAGTTACACAGATCAACTCAGATGAGAACCTTGCATATCATGTAGCAGCAGAACTGATTTGTTTTCCAGGCACACAGTATCTGCCATCCACCTTCTTCACTTAGAGATATGTGGAGCCCATTACCAGGAATTGCAACTGCACTTTAAAGGCAAAACTCCTAGAGTGAAGAATTTTTGTAAACATAATTTCTTCACTGAAAATAATTTTTTTTTTTTAAATTGCAACATCTGATTGTGCACATTTCAAAGATAGACTTTATACGTATCACACAATTTTGTATGGATTATTTTTTTCAATCATTTCACCTTGGATGTTTGAATATATTTGTGTCATTTTTAATCAAATTATTAAAGAAATAGACTGTCCATTATGCGGGGTCTTTCAAAAACAAACTATGCTCTCTGTTGCATTTGAAAAATCAGCAGCCACTGTGCATGCATGAATCAAAACATAGGTCAGAGGAAATATGTCAGAGAAGGCCATAGGGTCTCTCATATCTGCTGCACCATGCACTAAGATCATGGCTAATCTTTAACCAGCATCACTTTCTTGCATTTATGTCCCCTGATGCACTTAATATCAATACATCACAGACTTGAATAAAATCAGTAACTGAGCTGCCAAGGATTAACAATCCTTTCGGTGAAGACATGGCTTATCATTTCTGTTCTATCTGGCCATACCCTTATTTTGAAATTGCAGCCATTGGCTCTACACGGTGCAGCTGTGGAAACAACATCTGCATCTACATGATCAAGGCCTTTAAAAAAAAGACATGTTTCATTTAAATCACCTCTAATATTTCTGAATTTAAGAGAGTTTTGGCCAATCTCTCCTTATGCAACAAGTCATTTTCATCAGACATTCCTACATTCCCTCCATCATGAGGATTAGGTAGACAGCCGAGTGCACAATATTCTAGATATGATCTCACCAGAACTGTAATTTACTCTTGCACCCAAAATGTCTTTGCAGCAAAGTCTTATAAGCAGCGCAGTGGTAAATAATCAGATAATTATGTGGAATGTTGACATGGACTTCATATTCTTAACCCTTAACCTCAGTGGAAAGTGCATATTTATGGTATTCCTGTCAAAGTTAAGAGGATATTGATGTTTTACACAGCTCTTCATGAATCAGTGTTGACCGTTCTAGAGTCGTACAGTATGAAAGCAGGCCCTTCAGCCCAACTCGTCCTTGCAGACCAAAATCCCCATCTATGCTCAGGAAAAAAACTGCAGATGATGGTTGAAATCGAAGGTAGACACAAAATGCTGGAGTAACTCAGCGGGTCAGGCAGCACCTCGGGAGCAAAGGAATGGGTGACGCTTCGGGTCGAGACCCTTCTTCAGACTGATGTCAGGGGAGGGGGCGGGACAAAGATAGAATGTAGTCGGAGACAGGAAGACTAGTGGGAGAATGGGAAGGTGGAGGGGATAGAGAGGGAAAGCAGGGACTATCTGGTTACCCCTCTCTATCCCCTCCCCCTTCTCAGTTCTCCCACTAGTCTTCCTGTCTCCGACTACATTCTAGCTTTGTCCCGTCCCCTCTCCTGACATCCGTCTGAAGAAGGGTCTCGACCCGAAACGTCACCCATTCCTTCTGTCCCGAGATGCTGCCTGACCCGCTGAGTTACTCCAGCATTTTGTGTCTATCCCCATCTATGCTAGTCCCATTTGTTGGTGTTTGAACGATATCCCTCTAAACCTCTCTTATTCATATAGAATTTTTTAACTGCCTTTCCAGACCAATTTAGTTTTTTTTCCCTTCTGATCTCTGCACTCCTCCAATTCTAAGCCTATTGAGCATTTTGTTTTGGAATGTTTCATCATTGACCAGATGGATAATGGAAATACTGAAGGACACAAAATGCTTGAGTATCGCAGCAGGTCAGGCAGCATTTCTGGAGAACATGCATTTCGGGTAGAGACTGTTCTTCAGACTGATTGTAGGCGGGGTGGGGGGAGGGGAAGAAAGCTGGAAAAGGGAGAGGCAGGACAAATTATGGAGACTAGGTAGAAGATGCCTAAAATTGGAGAATTTAACGTTCATACCATTGGGTTTGTAAGCTACCCAAGCGGAATATGAGGTGTTGTTAGAGAGTCATAATGACATACAGTGTAGAATCAGACCCTGTGGCCTAAGGTGCCCACATCGACCAACATGCCCCATCTACACTGTGACTGACAGTGTGAGCTGGCGTAAATGCTGCAGAATGATGTGGAGGCTGGTGGGGTGAAAAGAAGAGCGAGGGAACTCTCTATCTTTGTTCCATCTGGGAGGAGGGGGGGGGGGCGGGGGCAAGAGCAGAACCATGGGGCACAGGAGACATGGGTGAGGGATCTCTCTATGACAACAGAGGGGATGCTAAAGGAAGAGAATATCTTGGATATCCTAGAATGGAAAGCCTCATCTTGGGAGCAGATGCGACAGAAACATTGATATTGAGAGTGATTTTTTCAAGAGGCTGGGTGGGATGAGGCAGTGTCCAGATACCTGTGGGATTTAGTTGGTCTACTGTAGATGTTGTTTGATGCCCATGAGATGGCGACAGAGAAATCGAGAAAAGGGAAAGAGGTGTCAGAGATAGTCTGGGCGAATGCGAGGGCAGTGTGGAAGCAATGGGTTCTCCGCGGGAGGCAGCCCTGATGCGGTGGGGAAAGACTTGGGAGATGATGCCAATCTTCGTTTGAAAAAAAATGAGAGACTTACACAGAGGGTGATGAATCTTGGGAATAATCTTCCCAAGGTGGTTGTGGCCGTACAAGGTTGAGTATTTGCAAAGATTGGTAATAATAGATACAAAAGGCCATCATTGGACGATTGCCAGAAGAGAAAATCGACACGTTGCATGGGCAGCCACGGAGGAACAGATTGGGCATGGTGACCAGGAGAGACTACTCCACATCTATTTTAGGGATGGCACTGTGGAGCATCTCATGCTAGGTATAAGTTACTCATGGGACACAAGACCCTGCTAAAGAATAATGGACTGCTTTCTCATGGGGATGGAGACTCCGAACTTATGAAAATCTATTTCCATTTCCAATGAAAAGTTGTTGAACTGAAACATTAACTCTGCATGGACTTGTCTAATTTGATGAATGTGTCACTCTTTCAACAGTTACTTAACCTGGGAGATAAGTGTAGAACCATCAAACCCTTCAGATTTCCATTCTTGTTGTAGTGTACTTGAATAAAGGTAATTACCGAGTGGAAGACCGATTGTTGAGAAGGAAAATGAGTTTTAACAAATTCAGGAATATAAGTTACACTTTAAAATGCACCAGCGATAATTTCTTAATCACGTGCGTGATATGGCAAAATATATCCCTGCCTCTTACTGTAAACCTATTGCTGTTTGTACACTAGTCAATGGGGTTCAGGACTGCGAGAATGTGTTTTAAGGATGCTGCTCAAGGCAAATAATGTAAACAAGCTGCAGCAATCTGATGGAGCAATGTGACTGTATTTGGGACAAATATATTAATCTCTTTTGAAAACAGCTATTTTCATACTGACAACAATTACTGAGCAAATGAATTGTTTGGAGCACTTTACCCGTTTACTGATGGAGGTAATGATTTATACAAAAAGGAGGTTGACAAATCATTATAATGGGGATGATTATCTGCAGTAGTTCTAACTATGAGATTCTATGCCGCTGTCCTTATTGCTATGGAAACGGGAGCACAGACAGTGATTGCAACTTTAGTCAGTGATTCTGGAGTCGTCGCAGAATAAATGATGCACTGAAGCCTTTTGAAAAAGGATTTGGTTGTTAAGCCAAACCATCTCCTCCTTTCTCTGCATTTATTGGAATCTGCAGGTTACTCACTGGGATTGCATTGAAGTCTTTGTAGTGATCTCGCTTGGCTAAACTCCACAGTGGGATGAATCACCTCTTGCATCATCCCTCCCTGTGGGGAAACCACAAGGATACTAAAAATCAGCAAGCCTTCGATCTATGGGTGACTCAAGGGATTGAGCCAATACCCCAGCCATTATTCCCACTCTAGGATCTGTTCCCACACCTGATTAAGGCACTGTGCTATCATTTCAGAAGGTTAGAGCCTTAGACTATTCCTTGTAGTAGCATTCCAAACTCGACATCAGATTTTGTCAGGATAGACAATAGACAATAGCTGCAGGAGGAGGCCATTCGGCCCTTCGAGCCAGCACCGCCATTCAATGTGATCATGGCTGATCATTCTCAATCAGTACTCGTTCCTGCCTTCTCCCTATACCCCCTGACACCGCTATCCTTAAGAGCTGTATCTAGCTCTTTCTTGAATGCATTCAGAGAATTGGCCTCCACTGCCTTCTGAGACAGAGAATTCCACAGATTTACAACTCTCTGACTGAAAAAGTTCTTCCTCATCTCCGTTCTAAATGGCCTACCCCTTATTCTTAAACTGTGGCCCTTTGTTCTGGACTCCCCCAACATTGGGAACATGTTTCCTGCCTCTAACGTGTCCAACCCCTTAATAATCCTATACGTTTCGATAAGATCCCCTCTCATCCTTCTAAATTCCAGTGTATACAAGGATGAGGCCTCACTTCAGGTTGTTCTGGTAAATAACATGGATTAACAGCAACAAATTCTGAATTAATATTGAGTGTGATACTTGAGTGCAAGAGCCGCTTCACTCCTCAATTATATCTGATGAGTTAGTATATTTTGTGGTTGGTTATGGAGGGACAAGGTAAATATTTGTCAGCATATGGTGTTGAGAGATATCAGAGTTACACACAGAAAATACCAGAAACAACGTTATAGGGAAGTCAAATAGGGGAAGGATATAGCAAATGGCCATTAAGGAACATTGATTTCAAGTCCAAAGTTCCTTGAAAGTGGCAAAGCAGTTCGAGAGGATGGTGAAGAAGGCATTTGCAGGTCTGAACACTCAATACAAAAGGTAGGACATTTAGTTGTAACTTTACAAAACAGTGGTTAGGCTGCACTGGAATTATTGTGTGTTGTACTTGCCTTCAGTCAGACTCTCCACCTCTCTGAGCCAATCCTGTTAGAGGAATAGAACATACCTAGGAATTGTAAATTATTGTCTGGGAAGGTTTGTTACTGTGGTTAAACAGCCTATGAAACTGCACGAGTTGTACAACTTATTACAATGATTTAAACATGGTATGGCCATGCAAAAAGCATCATTTCCTGCTAGACATAGTAAGTCTTAAGAAGCCTTCCAATACTTCACACTCTTCTCCATGAGAGGATTGGATACATGTAACCATTTGAGTGGGGGTGGACAAATGTAGCCGTTCAAGCACCTCAGAAGCAGCTTTCCTGAGAATTTCCCTACTTTCAATGAGTCTATTGCACACCAAAAACAGGTAGAGTAATTAAAACACAGAGATGCCACAATTGTGTGTAAAACACAAAGTGCTAGAGCATTGCAATGGTTTCAGACAGATTCTGTGGAGGAAATGGACGGGCAATGTTTCGGGTTGGGACCCTTCTTCAGACTTGGGAGACCAGGCCTGTGCCTCTAAGTGGGCCAATAGTTGGTCATTGAGAATTTGTATTCAATATTAGAGACCCTTGTTGATGTGGTCAGGAAAAAGAAATAGGCATATGTCAGGATCAAAAGGATCTCTTGAGGAGGACAAAGGGAGATGACATTTTGGGTCAAAACCTTTCTTCAGACTGATTATTGGGGGGGGGGGGGAGGGGTGGGTAAGGGGTGAGAAAGCTGGAAGAGAAGTGGGTGCAAGACAAAACCTGGCAAGGGATAGATGAATACAGGTGAGGGGGGATTTTGAGCCACAGATGGTCGGACAAATACCATAGATGAAAAGACAGAGCATTTTAAGAGGTAAAAATAAAAAAGGTGAAAATGGGGTGAGGGGAGAAATGGGTGTGAATCCAGATCAGGCACAGGGAAGAGAGGGGGGATAAGGAAGAGAGGGGGGAAGAGGGGGGTGGGATGTGGTTGTTTGTAGGATATTTACCTGAAATTGGAGAACTCAATGTTCATACTATTAGGTTGTAAGCTAATAAGTTTAATATGAGGTGTTGTTCCTCCAATTTGTGTGTGTCTCACTCTGGGAATTAAAGAAAGGACAGAAAGGTCGGTATGGGAATGGGAAGGGGAGTTTTTCGGATGACCCTCAGTGAATGGCTGGGCCTCAGTGAATGTTGTTGAACAGAGAGATCTTGGGGTACAACTGCATGGTTTCCTGAAAGTGGTAACACAAGTAGACAGGCTGGTGAAGAAGGTGTTTAATATACTTGCCTTCATCTACCAGGGCATTGAGTACAGACTTGAGACATTATGTCACAGTAGTCGAGAATGTTAGTTAGGCTGTAGTTGGAATATTGTAAGCAGATCTGGTCGTCATATTATAGGAAGTATGCGATTAATTCAGAGATTTTTTTTTACAAGAATCTTCGAAGTGGAGTAACTCAGCAGGACAGGCAGCATCTCTGGAGAGGAGACGTTCGGGTCGGGTCAAAGAAGCATCTCGACCCAAAATGTCACCCATTCCTTCTCTACAGAGATGCTGCCTGTCCCGCTGAGTTACTCCAGCATTTTGTGTCTATCTTCGAGACAAAGTATATGTTGCTAAAGAAGCAGTGGTTTATTTACAAGACATAACAATTCCTACATGCATATTGTCTCTCTAAGTTATGGCACATACTTAGTTTACCTGTCTGTCTGTGAATTTGTTACATTACTGAGAATCTGGAAACTCTTAAGACTTTCCTATCCAATCGGGATCATGATATAAATATTCACATGATAGAGAGAAGACCACACATTCAATGCGTAAAGCTACATAGCAGAATGTAAGTAAGGTATGGTAGGACGTTTCTAGTGCAAAAGCAACGTTGCCTTGGGAATGTCAACACTTGCTATAGAAATCGGGTCAGATATGCAGATGTTAACTGTTCCAGGACATACCTGGATGAATTTATGGGGAGATTCAAAACTGCCCAAAAGTGGTCATTAACATGTTTCAGTCATTTAACTAACACTGAAATATTATGGTCACTGTTTTCTTCATTGATTCTGCTGCAACTGGCAATGAAGCATGCTCTATTAGAGAAAATAAACCTCACAGTTTCAATGAAGCCATTAATTCTCAAATAGAATTAGAATACTAACTGTTGCTGTTGGTAAAATGTCAAAGCTCAAATTAAACATATCCTCCTATCCACATACTGAATGCAAAGATCTGCACACTTGGACTGCTAAACATATATTCTCCCCTATTGAATGACTTGTGTTAAACTGGTAGAAATGTTTAAAAATTAATGCTGGTACTCTACCGATTCACAGGAAGTGATATTTCCAGCTGTATGAGTTTTGTGAATGAGTTGTATGTAAATGGCACGTGGGCTATTTGCCAAAACCAGCCCAGGCTCAAGGCAATTATGGCCATTAGTGATTCTAAACAACAAAAGTACAATCAATACCGACTTACATTATTCGTAAGACCCCGTATTTCACAGAGGCCAAGGAAAGTGCAGCTGGGCGATACTCAATGCCAATCAATTGTGGGCGTCATCAAGTTGGGCTTCCAAATCTTAGTTTTGTGTCAACATTGGCAATAGTTTTCCAGGGGTTAATGTTTGCACTCATCTTTCTTCACTGTATTTACTTTTCACCATCTTATATTTATTTTTCTTTCTGGTAGGCAAAACTGCAGAATCCCAACAAATCCAATGTATTTTGGTTGCCAGTAGTGCCATGAATATGTTTCTATTTCATCCAACTCTTCATTCCTGCATGAAAAATCTTCACAATAGCCACGAGCATTGCAGCTATAGCAATGCTTTTATTGTTATGAATTAATAGATACAATGATCTGAATAATCTTCCTTAACCCTTTGCTTTAATCAGCTCAGGGCCAAATGCTCACAAAGGGTTATCACATGGAGGGGGGACTCACTGGTTGGGTAAGTTATAAATAATCATAACATGAGCACAAAATTCAGGACTGTTTCTGCAGGCCCAACTGTACTTTGGACTTATTTTTTAACTTAATGAGTCAATCGCAGGCTGAAAAATTATCTGGATTTGAGCTGAAATCAATTGCATAGTGAAAAAATGGGTGGCAAATAATCTATAGAGGGGGACTTGCAGGAAGGCTTACAAGGACATGGGGATGATACCAATTGGGAGTTGTAGGTGTGTATTGGGTGGTAGAAGTCTACATGGAGGCAGAAAAAGGGTAAATGGGAAGGAGGGAGGGAGGGAGGGAGGGAAGGAGGGAGGGAAGGAGGGAAGGAGGGAAGGAGGGAGGGAGGGAGGGAGGGAGGGAGGGAGGGAGGGAGGGAGGGAGGGAGGGAGGGAGGGAGGGAGGGAGGGAGGGGAGGGAGGGAGGGAGGGAGGGAGGGGAGGGAGGGAGGGAGGGAGGGAGGGAGGGAGGGAGGGAGGGAGGGAGGGAGGGAGGGAGGGAGGGAGGGAGGGAGGGAGGGAGGGAGGGAGGGAAGGAAGGTAAATCTTGTATTCATTGGGCACTTCTGACATGAGTAGAATGCTTCATGTCACATTGGTGCTGGAGTACATTAGAAGTGGATTCTTTGTTGTGTTGTTAGACCCAGCACAGTTGATTTGCACAACATTTCACAGGTGCATTGCCTTAATATAAAGGCGTAGCTGCCTTACATCCAAGAACTAGTTCCTTTGATTGCAATTCAACTGAATTTTGGAAAAGGAAAACGCACAGCTGCTATAATGTTACTAATTTTGTGCATGCAACCCCTCTGTAATTTAGAGCTTTTGAATCCTCATCATCATTCCCTCTGTTCAACCATTTCTCATTATCTGTCAAGTCTTCTGATGCATGAATCACTTCTGTAGCTATTTTCTTGCACATCATATTCCTCTGATGTTGGACCACTGGGTACGTTGGTTCAGCCCCGGTTAACATTAGAACAATTTCCCAGCTAATTAACTAACACTGGGCTCCATTGAGAGTTAAATCTGAGTTGACTTTAAAGTAAGTTATTTGAAAGAATGCTGCTGTAAAACAAAACAAAAAAGGTTACCTCAATATTTAAATATGTAAACGTCTTTACCTTAAGTCTCACTCCAGTTTATAAATGCCCAGTGGAGCATGTTGGAGTTTTAAATCAGCAATTCCATATAATATAAAATAGTAATCACAACTGAAGAATAGATTCAACACTGTGAAGATCTGATGGAGGCAAACCAATTTTCAAGTGGTCTGAAAGAAAATTAGCTGATGCAGTAGTGAAAGCAAAAAAATGTACTTAATAATGATTGTGTCATAATAAACTGATTCTTGCCTTTTAACTTCCTTGTTATGTTTTACAATATCTTTAGTCATAGAACAATTACAAAGGGCCATAGAATCAAACAATCACACAACTGTAGGAAACCATTCTTCCCATTGTCCAAGTGCTGCCTCTCCAAAAGATGTTCTAATTACCCAGGTCTTTTTAGTATTTCTTCTCACTATTTAGGCAGTAATCCAATGCTTAAGTCTCTGACCAATGATTATCCACCCTCTTGCCTGTCAAAAAATGGGAGAGGCTACATGGTAGTGCAGTGGTAGAGTTGCTGCCCTATAGAGCCAGAGACCTGGGTTCGATACTGACTACGAGTGCAGTCTGTCTGCAGTTTGCACATTCTTCCCGCGAGTAAGTTTTCTCCAGGTTCTCCAGTATCCTCCAACACACCAAACCTGTACAGGTTTGTAGGCGAATAGGCTTCGGTAAAATTGTAAATCGTCCCTAGTTTGTGTGTGTGTAGGATAGTGCTCGTGTGCGGGGATCGTTGGTCGGGGGCGGACATGTTGGGCCGAAGGGCCTGTTTCCGCGCTAAATCTCCAAAACTATAACAAAACTAAAGAAAGAGCCACTAAACCTTGCTCTGGTTTTCAATATAATTACAGCAAGTGCTGGGCTGTGACCACTTTCCCATCTGATCCCCACTTCTACTGATTCTGCTTGTGATGTAAAAGCTATGAAACTCTCCCAGAATACAGTTAGTGATGGAGCCTCCCAAGATGTCGCGCTTTGATGGACTGACTTCTTATCCTGACTCTGCATCTCTCTGGTTCGCTTAGTTCTCCAGCCTGAGCAAGCAGCCTATCAACATCTCCCCTGGACATCACTGTCAAAATCCTGCGCAGCTCAATGTGATTACCGAAGATAGACACAAAATGCTGGAGTAACTCAGCAGGGACAGGCAGTATCTCTGGAGAGAAGGAATGGGTGATATTTTGGGTTGAGACCCTGCTTACCTTTTATTCTCTGATAAGTACAGGCCAATCTTGGTCATTACCTTCACTATCCATTCAACCAGAAACTCTCAGCATATTAAAAAAATCATTCACTCTTAACCATTTCTGTTCCAAGTTCTAACCTTGTTGATCTCTCATAACAGAAGTCCCTCACCCCTCGCCCAGTTCATGCTACAATTAATGACCCTGAAGGTATCACAAAATGCTGGAGTAACTCAGCGGGTCAGGCAGCATCTCAAGAGAGAAGGAATGGGTGACGTTTCGGGTCGAGACCCTTCTTCAGACTGATGTCAGGGGAGGGGGTGGGACAAAGAAAGGATCCTTCTCTCCTGAGAGAAGGGTCTCGACCCGAAACGTCACCCATTCCTTCTCTCCTGAGCATCAGTCTGAAGAAGGGTCTCGACCCAAAATGTTACCCATTCCTTCTCTCCTGAGATGCTGCCTGACCCGCTAAGTTACTCCAGCATTTTGTGATACCTTCGATTTGTACCAGCATCAGCAGTTATTTTCCGACACAATTAATGACCCTGCCTCATTGCCAAAGCCTTACAGGTAGCATCCTTGATTTCCACAAATTAACTTGACATAACGGTAATTTCTCATTCCGAGAAGAACATTCTTTGGACAACCTGCTCAAGGTGTATTTCTTGTTACAAAAGTCAGAACAACTTTTGAAGTATTCCATTGACTTTAACTCACACAGATATTCAGGGAGTGAAAAACTCCATACAAATAAAAAATCTTTCCTCCATAATAAAGAACAGCCTCTCATTCCTGCACACTGTGCACTGGATTTTGACTTCTGTTGGAATCTGTCAGCTGCCTTAAGCTGAATGGAGCATGACAAATCCACATCCTTCAATGTGCTGAAGACCCCTGTAATGGATTAACAACCAATACTGAGCAAAGCTTCTATATGATATAAAATGTTGCAAAGCATTCTGCAGAAATGAAAGAAAAAAAAACTGTGTACATCATCTTGTTATTACTTTATGCACCTGAGAAACAATTGGCTTAAAATTCAAAAGAGATGATGCTGGAAGTCTGAAATAAAAGCGAGGAGTGCTGGAAATATTCAGTTTCTCTCTTTTATTTCCCAGTGCAGCCTGACTGGCTAAGCATTCCCAGCATTCTCGATACTTTATTCAATCAACCCTGGCTGTCCCTTCTGTCAAGCCAAATTTCCAAGCATCTCTGTTATCTGATAAATTGAGTTTAGCTACATTAGCAAAAACTGAATGTGGGTTATCCCTGTAATTTCAGTGTTCAAGTATTCCCTGAATGAATCTGCTAAGCCAATAGCAGAGAGTTTGACAAAGTACTGTTTAATCCTCCAGCATTATCAGATAAATGCTTTACAATACTGCATTGCATATAATTGCTTCATCTTATCGCTGGGAATGGGAGCAAAGTAGAGAGGACTGCTCTCTTTTGTAAATGATCAATATCAGCATGCATTACAACTGGAATAAAAGAGTAGAAAATTCTCACTAAATCTCCACTGGAACGAGATTATGAAATTTAGGGAGTACTGGACCAAGTGGACCCGTTGGGCCCAAACCTCTCACGCATTGGTGCAGCAACCTCTCCTCCTCCCTCCCCCCTCCCCCTCACCCCTCCACCCCACTCCCCCCCTACCCCTCCCACCCTCTCCCCTCCCCCTCCCCCTCCCTCCTCACCCCTCCCCCTCCCCCACAAAATTGTCGCGATATCGTATACCGTTTTGACTGTAGTTCAGGAACAAACAAACAAACAAACGAGAGTTTTAGCACATAGATAGTAAAGAGGGACTGCCAACAATTCTTGGGTGAATTGTGCCTTGAACCAGCAAACTGCACTGAAATCTAAAGAGCAAAAGGCAAACCTTAATCATTCGCTTCTTCTTTACCTCAATGTGCCATCTGCATGAATGGCTTTAGTTTTCTCCAGGGGATACGCTAATGAAAGATAGAGTGTGAGTCAGCCAGCAAGAGCATTTTAAAAAATAATGGTGAGTGGTTACTTATTTTCTAATATTTCCACCACTCAGAAGCTTACTGCCACTCTTTCCTCAAGAAAGTTAGCTATCGGCGGAAATGACTGGCAAAATAAACTGCTGAGCCTTTCCGAAGAGAAGGGTTCTTCTATTTATACAGCACAAAATTTGCAAGATGCTTTTAATACGTTTTAAAATTTATTTACCTTTGAATGTAAGAATTGCAGCTGCTAACAAGAGCCCTGTAAGTGGCAAACTTATAATAACCAGCTGATACGTTATTAATGTTTTCATTTGAGGCCTTAATATTTGGTTAAGTCACAAATGCAGCAGAACCTTTAAAATAACTCAATGGATAATTTTACCCCTCCCTTTGCATCTGAATGGCAAGATCTCCAAAAATAACAGTGGTTCATGAGCACAACCGTGAAACCAAGGGATTTGGATGCTGGAATCTAGAGCAAAAAGATCTGGAGGAATTCAATGGGTCAGGTAGTATCTGTTGAGGGAAATGAACAGTCGACGTTTTTAGGTAGTGACTCTTCATTGGAATTTCACTATACCTCAGTATATGTGGCAAATAAAGTGCCATACCATACCATACCATACCACGTGAATTCTCTGATTTTACATAACCTCCTACAAACCCACCCCTTTCGCCCCCACACCTCTCCTTTCACTTCCCCCTCCCCCCTGTCCTCCCATATCCCACACCTAGACTCCCACCTATTTCTCTCCTCCCCCTTCCCCTCCTGGTACTTTCCTTCCTCCTGCTTATCAACTCTTCAATCCTGTCTCACACTTTCTGCTTTTAACTCTGGCCTTTGTTCCAAACATCTTCCTTTCAAAATAAAACCCTCCCCTGCGTCCTGGCATACGTTGTCCTGCCTCTCCCCTGTTCTAGCTTCCTCCCCCCCCCCCCCCCCCACCACCACCACCTCCCCGCAATCAGTCCAAAGAAGAGTCTCAAACTGAAATGTCACCTCTCCATGTTCTTCAGAAATGCTGTCTGACCTGCTGAGTTACTCCACAGTTCTATGTTGTCTTAAGTGTCTTACTTTCTCATCCACTCCTTGCACACTAGGATTAATTTAAGGTGGCCAATTAACCTACAAACCCACGAGTCTTTGGGATGCAGGTGGAAACCGGAGCACCGGACAAAACCCACACGGCCACAGGGAAGATGCGCAAACTTCACACAGAGGCCAGGATCAAACCTGGGACACTAGTGCTGTGAGGTCTACCAGCTGCACCATTGTGCCACAATGTGAGGAAGGATGACCAAAAGGGTACCTCTGCTGACAAAATTATGTGACCATAGCCTTACTTAACATTATGTACAATCAAAGGGCTAAGGCAACACTCTTGCCCCAAGCATTGGTCCTTGTTAGACTATGTCAATGTCCAACTGAATAACTGAACACCGTTCATAGCAATTCAGCAGTTTGTTTTCCCCAAGAGTTGTTACCACACGGCACCAAGATTTCCATAGCTTTTCCCCAGTTGTTGGTGACATTTATACGGGCTAACCGTGTTGCAGTGAATTTCAGAGCATTTCTCTTGTTTTACATTTTGGTGTAATTGTGGATCTTGCATGGAAGCAGATTGGATTGTTATACCTAAAAAAGCCCATTAAGATAAACTGAAGTCATAGTTATCTCCTTCTTATCCCGATGTACAGAAGAATGGGTAGCACTTGTTTTGCCATTGAGCTAGAAAGTCATTTTCAGACTCACTCCAGAAAATTGAGGACAAGATTTAATATAAATGAATTGATCGGTCAGACAGCATCTATGGAGAGAAATGAACAGTTTACATTTCTGGTCAAGGTCCATTTATTTGCCACATATACTGAGGTATAGTGAAATTCATTTTTGTACAGTTCAGTACAAGTATCACTGCACATAAGACAGATACATCTTAGATAAGCATTTCAGGTACAGTACAAGTGTATAGCAGTAGTAGACTGAGTCAGTATACAGAGTCGCCAAGTCTTAGTTGTTGTAAGTGCAGGATTCTTGAGCTGACCATGAAGGCCCGTTGTCCTGGTGGTATTGCAGGGTCTGCCTGGCCAAGTTGTAAACTATCCAAATGAGTTGCTGTTCATTCAGTTTGCATGTTGCCTCACCCTGGCAAAGTGGAGGCCCAAGACAGAAAGGTTAGCATGGGAATGGGAAGGGGAGTTGAAATGGCCTCAGGCCTCAGTGGACCAAGCGCAAGTGTTCAGCGAAACAGTCGCTGAGTCTACACTTGGTATTGCCGATGTACAGGAGGCCACATCGGGAACACCGAATGCAGTAGATGAGGATAGAGGAAGTGCACACAAATCGTCTCACTTGGAAGGACTACGGGGGGTGCCTGGATGGAGATGAGGGAGGAACTAGTGTGAATGGATGATCGATGGTCGGTCTGGACTAGGTGGGTTGAAGGGCCTATTTCCATGCTGTGTCTCTAAAGTAAACTAGGTCAGCAGAATGTATCTTTTCCCACATTTGATCCATAAGAACCTCAGAACCAAAGAGGTCCTTCTGCAGTTGCACAGGGCCCTAGTGATTCCACACCTGGAGTATTATGTGCAGTTTTGGTCTCCAAATTTGTGGAAGGACATTCTTGCTATTGAGGGAGTGCACTGTAGGTTCACTCGGTTAATTCCTGGAATGGCGGGATTGTCGTATGTTGAAAGACTGGAGCGACTGGGCTTGTATACACTGGAATTTAGAAGGATGTGAGGGGATCGTATTGAAACATATAAGATTATTAAGGGATTGGACACGCTAGAGGCAGGAAACATGTCCCCAATGTTGGGGGAGTCGAGAACCAGGGGCCACAGTTTAAGAATAAGGGGTAGGCCATTTAGAACTGAGATGAGGAAAACCTTTTTCAGTCAGAGAGTTGTAAATCTGTGGAATTCTCAGCCTCAGAAGGCAGTGGAGGCCAATTCTCTGAATGCTTTCAAGAGAGAGTTAGATAGAGCTGTTAAGGATAGAGGAGTCAGGGGGTATGGGGAGAAGGCAGGAGCGGGGTACTGATTGTGGATGATCAGCCATGATCACATTGAATGGCGGTGCTGGCTCGAAGGGCCGAATGGCCTACTCTGGCGTCTATTGTCTAACCTCTAGAACCGGAGTGGGAACAATTTACCATTGACGTGACTGCATAAAGAAGCACACACCATGGACGTTAGACATACAATGTGTTGTGGTCAATTGCTTTTGTGTGATAATGTCCAAGCAGTGATAGTCTCTGGGCAGACTTTATTTTATACTTTTCATCATTTAAATCTTTTAACAATTAAAAAAAATAAAAAATATGGAGAGATGTTGACTGCCTATTATTTAGATGCAAAGCAGTATGTGTACAGTATACTCAAAGTAAGCACAAAGCATTTTGTCAGTTTTCAACATTACAGTTGAAGCCACTTAGTCATTTTTATTAAAAGGAAGAATGAACTTAATAACCATTCAAGTACATACCAATCAATCCAAACTGTTTCCATTATATGGCTTAATTATTTAGAGCTGAGCAAAGAGGTTCTTTTTAATAAACGCAGCTAGAACATCAAAATGTCATGCTTTTGAAAATATATTATAAACTCATCTCTTGCATAGTGCAGGTACTTCCCAGGTTCTGAATGTCTGAATTATGTATAACCTGTACAGGTCTGGGAGACTGGTGGGCTGGGTTTGCTGGCTGCTGTTGAAATGCAGGAATCTTTAGCCATGTGGGTGGCAAAGTGGGGCAGCTGGTAGTGCTGCTGCCTCATAGCACCAGAGACCCAGATTCAATCCTGACCACAGGTTTAGTTTAGTTTAGCAGCGATCCAGCGATACCCGCACATTAACACTATTCTACACACACGATGGACAATTTTTACATTTACCAAGTCAATTTACCTACGTCTTTGGAGTGTGGGAGGAAACCGAACATCTCAGAGAAAGCCCACACGGTCACTCGGAGAAGGTACAAACTCTGTACAGTCAGCACCCGTAGTCGGGATCGAACCCGGGTCTCCGGCGTTACAAGCGCTGTAAGGCAGCAACTCTACCGCTGCGCCACCATGATGCCCATGTGGAGTCTGTGTGCAGTGCGCACGTTCTCCCTGCTTCAGCGTGGGTTTCCTTCGGGTACCCCGGTGTCCTCCCACATCCCAAAGACATGCGGATTTGTAGGTTAATGTAAAGATCCTCCTAATATGTCGGGAGTGGGTGAGAAAGTGAAGTTACACAGAACCTGTGTGAATGGGTGGACGAGAAAGTGGGATAACATAGAACTAATGTGAATAGGTGATCGATGGTCTGCATTGGCTTGGTGGGCTGAAGGGCCTGTTTTCATGCTGTATCTCTGAACTAAAACTGGAACTAAAACTCAGTTTGTGGCAATTTCAACACATCTTCCCAAGAAATCTGATTGGTTGAGTTTAACGTCTGGATTTGACTACATGTTGCCCTTGGTTGGCCTATGTTTTCATTTAAATATATTGCCAGTCAACCACATTTCAGGCTTGCAAACATCTTGGGTTTCAAACAGTTCTCAGGAACATAGCCCTGTGGAAAACTGGGGAAGAAGTGTGCTGGCTATTGTTCTTCGAATACAGTATTTGTTCATTGGTTTTGTAAGTGCTGACATTGCTTTGCACAAGGTAATTGGTTTTCAGATATATTGCCTAAGCCATGTTTCCAAAACTGAGTGATTGCTCTCTGAAGGCTTGTCTTTCTTGTTCTACAAACTTTACTTTACTCTCTGCTCCTCGCCTTCTCTTTTCTTTATGTGAACGTATATATTTTAGGTTTATGGAGAATTCTATGGAGTAAAAGTGACAAAAAGAGTGAAAATCACAAAAGAGTTTTAAAGATCTCTGCAAATTGCTTGTTGGATTAAATTTGGGACTTGGTTAGATTATTTTGAAATCATTAAATGCAAGCAAGCAAGAGTGAAGTTGGAAGATTGTTGCAAGCAAATGTCTTCAGATTTCACAGGTGTTATCTTAACTGTATATTTTAATATTAATGGATGTGTACACTAAGGATTTGCTAATATGCCTGTCTGGTCATGAAAATCAAACTATAATGAAGCAGTGTGCAGTTATATCAATGTTTATTTTGATATATCTTTCATGAACTTTGATCTTGATTTTATCATCACAGCTTTTTGCACAATTGCAGCTTGCGGTAGATCTATTATTTAGTGCTTACTTGTCGTGTTTTACAAGCAATTCTTTTGTGCATTTGTTGAAAGTGTTGTCCTCGCATCAGAAGTTGCTTGGCTCCATTACTCTGGCTTGCAGTCTTGGGTTGGGTCTCGCACACTGCGGCTACACACATTTTGTTTTACTGCTCAAGCCATTCACCACTGTGAAGTTGGCAATCCTGAGATCGATGGTCTTCGTTACCCGATTAACAATATTTCCTCACATTTTTTTACTGTGGGACTACTGTGCTGAACTCTAACCTGGACTTTGTGGTAGAGCTTCCAGGTTTAATGCTGATGTGTACATATTAACACTGACATTGTGCACTGATCAGAATTCTTTGCCACTTCTGAAAAGCATCTCCGTAATGTGGCAAATTTTACATGTACGCTCAGACATTAACATTTATATGTCCAACAATTTAGGTTACATTTGCTCTTCTTATCAGGAATGCTTCCAGAGGACTGGAAAATCACAACTGTAACCATTGTTTAAGAAGGAAGGGAGGCAAACAAAATGAAATTATAGGCCGGTTAGCCTGACTTCAGTTGTTGGTAAGATTACCAGTAAGAGTCACTTGAATGTCACTAAAACGAAGGAGCTGATTGTGGACTTCAGAAGGGCTAAACATCCAAGGACATACACGCCACTGGAGATAAATGGGTCTACTGTGGATAGGGTGAGCAGTTTTAAATACTTGGGAGTCCGCATCACAGAGGATCTGACGTGGGCAACGCACATTGCCGCACTGGTGGGTAAGGCAAAGCAGCGCCTTTACCACCTTAGACAACTGAGGAAATTCAGAGTGTCTCTGAGGACCCTTCATTGCTTCTACTCTGGGGCTGTAGAGAGCATCCTGTCCGGCAACATTACAGTCTGGTTTGGGAACAGCTCTGCCCAGGACAGGATGGCCCTGCAGAGAGTAGTGCGTTCGGCAGAACGCACCATGGGAACTACACTCGTCCCCCTGCAGGACCTATACATCAGGAGGCGCAGATCCAGAGCAAGCAAGATCAAGATCCCTGCCACCCCAGTAACGGACTGTTCCAGATGCTACAATCAGGCAAACGCCTCCGCTGTCACGCTGTGAAAACGGAGAGGATGAGACGGAGTTTCTTCCCACAGGCCATCAGGACTGTCAACTTTTATAACCCCAGAGACTAAATTTTTGTCTACACTATAGTAACTTATTAACTTTATTTATATGCTGTAACTGTAATTCTTTTTTGTGCACAATCCGCAGGCATTGCCACTTTCATTTCACTGCACATCGTGTATGTGTATGTGACAAATAAATTTGACTTGACTTATTTAGGATGAGGCTTCTGAGTACTTGGAAAAACATGATCAAATAGGCCAAAGTTAGCATAATTTTGTTAAGGGGAGATCTTGCTTGACAAATCTGTTGGAATTCTTCAAGGAAGTAACAAGCAGGATAGACAAAGGAGAGTCAGTGGAAGGTGTTTACTTGTATTTTCAGAAGACCTTTGATAAGGTGCTGCATGTGAGGCTGCTAAACAAGATGGGAACCCATAGTATTAGAGGCAAGGGTCTAGCATGATAGAAGATTGGCTGTCTGGAAGAAAGTAAAGAGTGGGAATAAAGGGAGCCTTTTCTGGCTGACACTTAGTGACCTTGAGTGTTCCCCAGGGTACAGTGTTGGGTCTGCTACTTTTCACGTTACATGTTAATTATCTCGATGATGGAATTGATGGCTTTGTGACCAAGTTTGTGGATGATAGATGGAGAGGCAGGCAGTGTTGAGGAAGCAGGGACTCTGCAGAAGATCTTGGACAGGTTGGGAGAGTGGGCAAAGATGTGGCAAATGGAATACAGCAGAGCAAAGAGTACGGTCACGCACTTTGATAGAAGGAATAACGCATTGTCTATTTTCTAAATGGGGGAACAATTCAGAAATCAGAGATGCGAAGGAACTTGGAAATCTGCTGGTGCAGGATTCCCAAAAGGTTAATTTGCCGGTTGAGTCAGTAGTAAGGAAGGCAAAAGCAAGGTTCGCATTCATTTCGAGAGCACGAGAAAACAAAAGCAAGGATGTAATGATAATAGACAATAGACAATAGACAATAGACAATAGGTGCAGGAGTAGGCCATTCAGCCCTTCGAGCCAGCACCGCCATTCAATGCGATCATGGCTGATCACTCTCAATCAGTACCCCGTTCCTGCCTTCTCCCCATACCCCCTCACTCCGCTATCCTTAAGAGCTCTATCCAGCTCTCTCTTGAAAGCATCCAATGAACTGGCCTCCACTGCCTTCTGAGGCAGAGAATTCCACACCTTCACCACCCTCTGACTGAAAAAGTTCTTCCTCATCTCCGTTCTAAATGGCCTACCCCTTATTCTTAAACTGTGGCCCCTTGTTCTGGACTCCCCCAACATTGGGAACATGTTATCTGCCTCTAATCTGATGAGGCTTTATAAGGTGCTGGTCAGATCACATTTGGAACATTGTGACCAGGGTTGGGCCCCACATCTGAGGGAGGATGTGCTGGCATTGGAAAGGGTTCAGAAGAGGTTTACAAGAATGATCTTGTGAATGATTGGGTTAACATATGAGGAGTGTTTGATAACTCTGAGCCTGTATTTGCTGGAGTTTAGGATGAGGGGGGATCTCATTGAAACCTGCTGGATAATGAAAGGCATAGATAAAGTGGAAGTGATGAGGATGTTTCCAGCAGTGGGAGAGACTAGAACCAGAGGGCAAAGTCTCAGGATAAAAGGACATATCTTTAGAATGGGCCTGAGGAGGAATTTCTTTAGCCAGAGGGCGATGAATCTGTGGAATTCATTGTCACAGGTGACAATGGAGGCCACATTATGGTTTTTTTGGAGATTGATGGGTTCTTGGCTAGGAAGAGTGTCAAAGGTTACGGGGAGAAGCCAGGAGAATGGTTGAGAGGGAAAAGTAGATCTGCCATGATCGAATGGTGGAGCAGACTCAACGGGCCAAATGGCCTAATTTTGTTTATATGTCTTATGATTTTATGCTACCAGACACACACACACATGCCACACACACACACACACACACACACACACACACACACACACACACCACATTCACACATACCACACACACACAAGCACAAACACAGGCACACGCACAAGCACACACATCCCCACATATCCTGCAATGTTTTGATTGAGGAAGGCAACAAAATTACAGTGCTGAAACTGATTCTTCAACACCATAATAATAATAATAATAATAATATTCATTTATTGTCATTGCAACGAGTACAACGAAATTAAAAAATGGCCAATCCACTGTGTAATCACTGATATTCTCACCTGATACTTGGTTTCTGGTTTTGAATTTGCAGTATTCTACAATCTTCAAAAGTACTGGATTAAAGGGATGCTTCTATGCTCCTGTCAACCTTATATTTAAAAAAATATTTCATCTCGAATGTGTTAGGGACTGCCATTGTGGTTTAACTGATCTAATATTCAAGATGGCAGTGGCAGAGGACGCAGGGATACTATGGTATCGGTAAGCGGGTTGGGGTCTTGGGTTGTGTGCCCTCAAAAATGCTCTGGATAAAACAAGGTCGGATGATGGAAGTGTCCCTAGGACACAAACACTGAACGGTGGCCATAAGAGGTTAGAGAACCTCTCAACAGAATGTTAGAGGCCCCCGACTGCTGGAGGACAAAGAAGGGAGAGATTGAACAACGGTCCATGGGTTGACATGCATGGATCAAGGCATCGATGGAGTGGGTCACTGGAGGCCCTGCTGCAGCCTGGGGCTCGGTTGGATTGGACGCTACTCCAGTGCATGGATTGGACGCGGACTGCAGTGGTATGGAGCGGTGGAGCAGCGGTGGGGGACACCGACAACTTTGCTTTGCACAGCCGACCCTGCAATGCTGCCAGGGCAACGGGCCTTTATGGCCAAGTTAAGACTGCGTTTGTGATAACTTCAGACATGAATCAGAAAAACTGGCACCTGAAAATGGTGACTTGTATACTGTATCAGTGTACTATTCCAATAGACTTATACAACGATGGCTGAGAAGAAAGGAATTTCAGTGTACCTCAGTACATGTTACAATGAACTACTATTGAAGCAGTGAATAATTGAACCCATAATTATCTATTTTGGTATAATTACATGAATAAATCTTTTATAGCTTCTTTTCCCACCAGGGGGCGTCGCACGATGGCTGCCTCGCCTACAGTCTGTATGTCCTTTTCAAACTTTTTTTTGGTTATTTTTGGTGTTTTAAAAGTTTGTGTCAATGTTCTCTGGTTTGTTTTATGTGGGGGTTTGGGGAGGGGGTCTGGGGAAACTATTTTTCAATCTCTTACCTTACCGGAGATGCGATTGTTTTCTGGATCGTATCTCCAGTCGCTCTGCGGCCTAACATCGTGGAGCTGGAGGCCTTGCCTGGGACTGACTTTGAGCCTCACCACGGGGCCGTGGACTTAACATCTCAGCGTACGATCCCTTGCCTGGATCGATGCTCCAACGCAGCCTGTGGACTTTAACATCTAGGTGTCACGGGTTGAGACCGGTCGGGAGCTCCAAGTCGCACGACGTTCGACAAGCCCCCACCCGGGGTAGATCGCCCGGTGTGGAGGTGCTGAAATCCCCCCCGATGCAGAAGCTTGATCGCCCCGATGAGGAAGGCCCGCCACCGGCTACGAGAGTCAAGATCGTCCCATCAACAGAAGGTTAGAGGCCCCCGACTGCTGGAGGACAAAGAAGGTTGAACATTTTTTTGCCTTCCATCACAATGAAGAATGTGGAGGAGTCGCTGAGGTGGATGTTCATGTTAAAATGTATTTTGTGCTTTTTATTGTTATGACTGTATGGCAAATGACATTCCTCGGATGTTGCAAAACATACTTGGCTAATAAAGTATGATTGTGATTGTGATTGTGATTTTTGAACTTTTGCTCCAACCATCAATTTTAACAACATTGGTTGCCATGAAGTAAATCTCCATTTATTCTTTGTCATTTCCATCAAATGCAATGATTTCCCACCACTAGGCACGTCTTCTCCTTATCACCCCTTTGCACAATGTGCAGGGTCTTGTCCCTCTGTGACTCCCTCCTCTGCTCATCCCTATCCATGCACCCTCCCTGACCCCTTGCACTTCCCTCTGCAACCACAGGAGATGCAAGACTTGTTCTTATACTATCTCCCTTACCACCATGGACCCGAAAACCCCTTCCATGGGAGGCATATATCCAAGACCTTATCCATTATGTTTGGTGCTCTCAATGTGGCCTCCTCTAGTACGGCAATACAAAGTGTACATTGAATGTCTGATTTTTGGAGCACCTAATCTCTGTCTCAGTGG
This sequence comes from Rhinoraja longicauda, assembly GCF_053455715.1. Taxonomy (NCBI): domain Eukaryota; kingdom Metazoa; phylum Chordata; class Chondrichthyes; order Rajiformes; family Arhynchobatidae; genus Rhinoraja; species Rhinoraja longicauda. The sequence continues at coordinate 22,331,040 of NC_135955.1, read as the reverse complement.
CCACCAATTGCATGTCAGTTTAATTCCCCTACTCATTCCCACACTGACCTGCCTGTCCTCAGCTTCCCCCACTGCCTGGATAAAGCCCAATGGAAACAAAAGGACCAGCTCCCATCAACAGTTCACCAATATTTTACTTGGATTAACTAATACTGAATTTTCCAATTTCAGGTAACCCTCATTTCCAGAATGAAACCCCCCCCCCCCCTGCTAGCCCCACTGACCACCATAAATTGGCAGACTATGGAGAATAAAAATAGGATTATTGTAGGATTAGTGGGGGTTTAACGATCATAGACTCAATGGGTTGAAGGGCCTTTTTCCATGATGTATGACTATGGCTCAAGAACTTCCTAATGTTGCAAGGGAGTGCTGACTTCAACTGGCAAGATTTTTTTTCCAGTAATCCACAGTTTTTTCTTCACTGATGTTGTTTGTAGGATAAATTATCAGTCAAACACCTGGGATAAATCATCGGTGTCCTTTCCAACAGTGCCGTAGGATTATTTAAAACCCATCTGCTTCAACAGTTAGCGTGGCAGATCAATTCTGTTTCCCGTTTCATAAATGGTGCCTGATCTGCTGAGTGTTTCAAGCATTTGCTGTTTTTGCAACTGAGAGTTCCTCAGTGACATCGGAAAATAGCATCATGACAAGGCAGCTCACAGACAGTCCCAACCTTATACTCATGAGCAGGGATGAAACCCACAACTTTCAGACTTAAAAGTGAGAGTGCGACCGATTGATCCGCAGTTGGCATTTAATAGAATAAGAGGAAAAGAATAAACATCCTTTCATCAATTTTGAATGGCATTTCTGTCAGGGACAATAAAGGTAGTGTTGATTCATTTGTCTGTGCACTGATGTGTTCCTAGCTATTCACTCTTGTGTGTAGGAGCTGGACCCAGAGTTTGAAAACTGTGATTGCATTTCAGAGCATCTGTTTTATTTCAACTCTTCTATTATTGAAAAATGTCACATCTTTCTGCTTCTCAAGCAAAAGCACTGACGTATTCCATTTGAACATTTACACATGAATGTGTTTCTCCTTCTTTCCCATCACAGTGACATCCACGGCACTCAGGGAATACATGCTGCAATTGGGTACCACAGCACAGTGGCTAAGTGTTGGATTACTCTGCAGAGAACCATTGGGCTGGAAACAGGAATTCAGATCTCACCGAGCCATCTGAAAATCTAAAATAGACATAAAATGCTGGAGTAACTCAGCGGGACAGGCAGCATCACTGGAGAGAAGGAATGGATCCTTCTTCAGACTAATGTCAGGGGAGTGGGTGGTAGAGATAAAATGCAGTCGGAGACAGTAAGACTGGTCGGAGAACTGGGAATGGGGAGAGGGAAAGCATCGGCTACTTGAAGTTCTCGACCCGAAGGGTCTCGAAGGGTAGAGATAAAATGCAGTTGGAGACAGTAAGACTGGTCGGAGAACTGGGAATGGGGAGAGGGAAAGCATTGGCTACTTGAAGTTCTCGACCCTAAGGGTCTCGACCCGAAACGTCACCCATTCCTTCTCTCCCGAGATGCTGCCTGACCTGCTGAGTTACTCCAGCATTTTGTGAATAAAAGGCTACTTGAAGTTAACTGAATCTAAATTCAGGTAACTAAATAAGCAAGCCATGCTGAAATATAGATCTTGTCTCTGTGCAGATAACCCTGCAACCTGTTGTAAAAGGCCGACCTGGTTTACCCATTATTAATGTGACTCCAGGTCTAACACCATGAATAACTCTTAACTACATTCTTAAATAATGTCCCAGCATGTCACTCCATCCAGGAGGTAATTAGACATCCCTTCCCAGAAACCTTAATATTTTCTGACAAATAAAATAGCCATACAGGTCAGTCAATTTGAGCAAGGGAGTTGCATCCAATTGATCACTGTGTGAAGTATAATTTCCATTGTACAATGTTTCCTCTCTGCTTCAGGATACCTTGGACTTTTAGTTTAGAGATGCAGCGTGGAAACAAGCTCTTTCGGCCCACTGGGTCCATGCTGATTAGCGATCCCCGCACATTCACACTACCCTATACCCACTAGGGACAATTAACCTACTTACCTGTACGTCTTTGGAGTGTGGAAGGAAACCAAAGATCTCGGAGAAAACCCACGCAGGTCACGGCCAGAACGTACAAACTCTGTACCGACAGCACCTGTAGTCGTGATCGAACCCGGGCCTCCGGCGCTGCATTTGCAACTCTACCGCTGCACCACCGTGCAGCCCTTCTGTCTGTAAGTAGCAAAACAGGGTCATCCAAGACTTCCCAGAGGTCAGATGTCAGCTCCAACAGTGGATTCACCATGAGGTTCAAGGTATAATGGTCAGGAGAGGATTAGGTTACACTTTTCATCTAGAACTAAACTTGATAGCAGGGATAGCTGTTACAGGAACCCCAGCCACAACCATTTGAGTGATATGGGTCACTATGGAAAAATGATAAGGATTTCATTGATTTTATCTCACTTTAAAGTTGTAAATTATTTGCATTTTATTATGCTTTCCATTGCACTAAATTACTTATTTATTTTTAACAAACTTTGAATTTCTGAGATTATCTTTATGTTAATAATTTCAAAATCCCTTTTATTATCAGAGATCCTTAAAACCATGAACAAGCCATTCTACGGCCTTTGGCAAAGTTGGTCATGATGAATCACGAGTGGGACCTCACAAATGATCCTGATGCCAATAGTTGATCAGAGACCCCCACCATCGCACAAGGCTCCCTCATCCACATCCCCTCCTCACCTACTCCACCATAGACTTAAAGACACTTTTGATCATGGAAATTCCCACATGCAAATATCAGCAAGGTTTAAGGGCTGGGTCTTGGACATTCCAAGGTTGGAAGCATGATTAGGAGGTTATGAAGCTTGGGGGGTGGGGGGGATTGATGAGGTAGTGTCAACGGTGTGTAAGGGAGGTGTGTGTTCGGGATATAAAAAATAGATATCAGATTTATTTTATGTGTGGCCAAAGCCTATTCTGTATTAGTAATATCGGGGTGACCTTGAAATGTTCAACAGTGGGATAATTTGCTTTATCCATCTCCATGGAATGTTGTTGTCCTGTATTTGAGCACTCTGAACATTTTGTAAACCCAAGGAGCTTATTGAAATTTAAGGGTGACAGGAAACACCCGAGAAATTGTAATTATTTCATATCGTTCATGGAAAACTAAATTTGTATTTACATATTGCATGAAATATATATATATATTTTAGATATTTATATTTCTAGGCCACAGTATAATATATTTTCGCCAGATATTTGTGGGCTTCTTCCAGAATACTTTTATCCCTCAGCTGACAGAAATATTCTGAAAAAAATGGACCAGATAATATAGTCTATATAAAGCAAATGGCCAGTAAAATGTAAATTTTATCACAACAAGATTTAAGATCCAGGTCTTCCAGTTCCTACAAATGGGTGAACATGAGGAAAATCTAAGGTACTTAACATTGACCACATCTGTTCAGTTTAAGGTTCCAGGTTTTCTTCCTGTGATTGTGGAGATTTCATCACAAGCCATTTGTGGGTTAACTGATGATTAATGTGCATTTTAGGTAGCATCTTGTGCTTCCCTTAACATTTTTGGTTTATAGAGGCAATTTGAACTAGAGCATAAAGACACAAATAGGTCTTGTTCATGTATTTTTAAAAGGCACAAGCAAAAAGTTTGCAAGCTACAGCAAAATAAATAGCGTGATGTGGTGAGATAATAAAATCCTGTAACCATAGAAAAAAATCCAACGTGTGTTTTATTAACACTGTGACTTTGATAACTCTATCAAATTCAAGGAGTCACAACACAACACCAGAGAATGTAAATTGCAGTATGTGCACAAATAAACAATTCCATTAATGTCAAACAAGATTTTTATTGAAATAAAAACACTGTGGTGTTATGGGTTTACCAAGGGAGAGGAGGTAGATGCCTGATGGTTGATAAATGGGGCAATAGCTTGTTTCCATATTAATTGGGAGGAGGGGCAATGTGGACAAGAAGAGCGACGGAGAGTGTGGTAGGAAGGGAGAAGGTGGGATGGGGCTTTGCAGGGATGAGGGAATTGAAGTTAGGAGGGGGATGATGGGAGGAAATGGGGTTGAGAAAGAAAATAAGGACTTTTGGAGAGGCACAGTCCTACAATGAATAGAGATACTGCCTCATAACTCCAGAGACTCGGGTTCAATCTGTGACAAGGCTGCTCTCTGTGTAGAATTTGCACATTCTCTCCGGCAACTGATGGGATTCTTGCAGGTTTCTTATTCATCTCAAAAATGTGCAGTTGGTAGGTTAATTAGCCAGTGTAAATTGCCCTCAGAGTATGGGGAGGGTTAATGAGAATGTGGGGTGAATAAACATGAAAGTATTGTAAAAAATGGGCGCTTGGTGGTTAGCATGGAATCATTGGGCCAAAAGGCCTATTTCCATGCTACATGACTCTGTTTGCATGGGTGCTTGAGTGTGTGTGCTTAATGTAGAGACCAGCTGCATGCAGCCAGAGCTTGAATGAACATCCATATGATAGTCCATGCAGTTTGCAGTTGTTTAGGACTTCCTTGCCATGAGATTAATACTTTCTAGCTGACATACCTCTGTGACAACTGCCGCAATCAATTGAATGCACCCACAAGCATCTTTTTTGAACCCAAGTGGAATAACGTCATGCTCGACTCCTGGGAAAGGCAAGGACAAAGAAAATTCAATTCATGTCAACCAGCTGTGAAAAATTAGGACCAAATTTTAATCTATTTTCAGTTTCAATGCTAGGATTTGTTATGAATTTCAAAAGGAAATAACTGGTCTCGCTCAGAGCAAAAATGATTTATTCATCCACGGAATGCTTGTCCATGGTTTATCCACTGTGGAACTGTCCGCTTTTAAAAAGTTACCATCTCTTTACTTGTTTCATCAATGATGGTTGATCGCAAACAACATTGGTTTTTGTCTGTTCCTGGAGGTATTTCATTTCATGTACAGCTTTGTTATCTCAGATCGATGTTGGCTTCAATGAAAAGAAAACTTCACTGATTGCTGTCAAAATAGTAGAGTACTTGGCTTTTGATTGCAAACATTTTGAGACCGCAATTTTTTTCAGGTTGCATGAACAATCTGTATACTGGATCAGGAACCATACATCTGCAGCATGGTGGTGTAGTGGTAGAGCTACTGTCTTACAGTGTTTACAGCGCTGGAGACCCGGGTTCGATCCCGACTATAGGTGCTGTCTGTACGGAGTTTATATGTTCTCCCTGTGACCTGCATGGGTTTTCTCCGAGATCTTCGGTTTCCTCCCACACTCCAAAGACGTAGAGGTTTGTAGGTTAATTGGCTTGGTAAATGTAAAAATTCTCCCGAGTGTGTGTAGGATAGTGTTAATATGCGGGGATCGCTGGTCAGCGCGGACCCAGTGGTCCGAAGGGCTTGTTTCTACGCCATATTTCTAAATTGTAACTGTCTGTTCCATTGCCAGTTCCCAGTCTTAGTTTCACTCTTATGTTATGAAGATATAAACTAGAAGCAGACATAGGCTACTCAGCCTCTCAAGCCCACTTTGCTGTTTAATAAGATCATGGCTGACCTGATTATATCCTCCACTCTCCCACTAACCTTTTACCAAATGGTTGTCAAGCATATACTTAGGCATATCAGCCTAAAAATTTTAAAATACTCAAAATATTCAAAAACTCTGTTTCAGCTGCCTGGTGAGATGAACAGTTCCAAATGCTCCCAACACTCGTAGAGAACGAAAATCATCTCATATTAAATAGATACCCATTATTTTTAAACATTGACCCTGAGTTTCATAACCTTCCATAATGGGAAACATAAACTCCACTCAGTCAAGACCCCTCAAGATTTTCTGTGTTGTATTCCAGATCCTTCTCATTCTTCTGAATTCCAACATGACAACCTGCCCCTTCCAGTTGCAGGTTAATAAACCTCTCTAAAATGCTTCCCAGCCATTAACATCCTCCATTAAGCAAGGATACCAAAACAATGCACAGTAGCCCAGATTTGATCCCAGCAATGCCCTGAATGCCTGAAACATGAGGGGGGTAACCTTTACACACAAAGGGTGGTCGGGGTATGGAACAAGCTGCCAGTGGAGGTAGTTGAGGCAGTGACTATCCCAATGTTTAAGAAACAGTTGGACAGGTACATGGATAGGAAATGTTTGGAGGGATACGGAGCAAACATGGGCTTGTGGGACTTGTTTAGCTGGAACATGAAGGTCATTGTGGGCACGTTGGGCCGAATGGCCTGTTTCCACACCATATCACTGTATGAATCTATGTAAATAGGTCTCATTATGGTGTTGTTGAAACCCCTTTTCTACATTACATGGTGAATTTCCAGTAACCATGTTAGACTTGGTAGCCAGAAATCAGATATTCTGAAATCCATGGTCAGTAATTTATTTGCATAAATACCTTTTCCACTTTCTGGGGACGTTCATTACAGGTGAATCATCATATTCTTCATTCTGTCTGCACTAAAATGAAAGATGCTTCATTAAATTACACCAGGGATAACCAAGTGGCTTCATAAGGTCATGAGGTCATAAGGTCATAATTGATAGGAGTAGAATTAGGCCATTCAAGACTACTCCGCCATTCAATCATGGCTGAAATATCTCTACCTCCTAACCCCATTCTCCTGCCTTCTCCCCATACCCTCTAACACCTGGACTAATCAAAAAACTATCTACCTCTGCCTTAAAAATATCCACTGACTTGGCCTCTACCGCCTTCTGTGGCAAAGAATTCCACAGATTCACCACCCTCTGACTAAATAAATTTCTCCTCATCTCCTTCCTAAAAGAACGCCCTTTAATTCAGAGGCTATGACCTCTAGTCCTAGACTCTCCAACTAGTAGGAAAATCCTCTCCACCCACTCTACCCAAGCCTTTCACTATTCTGTATGTTTCAATGAGGTCCCCCCTCATTCTTCTAACTCCAGCGAGTACAGGCCCAGTGCCGACAAACGCTCATCATAGGTCAACCTACTCATTCCAAGGATCATTCTTGTAAACCTCCTCTGGACCCTCTCCAGAGCCAGCACATCCTTCCTCAGATATGGAATTGGTGCCCAAAATTGCTCACAATATTCCAAATGCGGTACCAGTACCTTCCGAGTACCAGTACCTTCCGAGCCTCAGCATTACATCCCTGTTTTTGTATGCAAGCCATCTTGAAATAAATGCTAGCATTACGTTTGCTTTCTTTACTACCGATTCACAACAGTTCACTAACAGATGTGACAATAACTGGAGAAGCAGAGCAAGAAAGCACCAGAGAGGGAAATTTTCATTCATGCTCATTAAAAGTAGTGATGATCTTCTTCTGGTTTTCACCATGCCTTTTACTGCATACTATAATCCTTTTTTTGTCATTTAATGTCTCCATCCTATCACAAACATTTTCTTTCATTTTTTCTCCTTGTCTCCTGCGTGTCTCAGTAACTTAAAACTGGCTTTTTTATTTTCTTATTTCTTTTCTTATGGATCATCAACCTGAAACATTAACGCACATCTCGCTAAAGATACCGCCTGAGTTGTTCAGTATTTTCTGTGCTTATCTGCATTTTCTAAAATATACAGGAATCCTACATTGGCATGGGCATGGTGGGCCAAAAGGTCTTCAATTATACAGTATGACTCAAATAATCTGCTACATAGACACACACACACACACACACACACACACACACACACACACACACACACACACACACACACACACACACACACACACACACACACACACACACACACACACACACACACACACACACACACACATACACACACACACACACACACACACATGCACGCACACACACATATGCACACACATACACACATGTATACACATACACACACACACACACACACACAAATATATATGTATATATATATAAATTAGTTCATAAGGCTACAAAATATTTCTACCCACATGCTCTGAATGAAGATTTATTTCTTGCTTGACCTTTTCAATAAAAACACCAAATGACACTTGCAAATACAAATTACAACTAAAATATAATTTAAAAAAAACAAATTCTGGAACTTATTATGCATAGTAAAGCCTTTTCAGTTTGTCACTGGGTCAGTAACCAAGGCAACAGAGAAGCAATGGATCAGGTATTTAAAGGCTCAGCCTCACCTATTGGCCAAGAAATTCTTTGCTCCTGCCACCACTCTTCACTTCTCATACAAGTACCTCTTGGTCCAATGATTGTTTTGGACGTGCCCAAGTTCATTCTGCAATGAATGTGCTGTTTGTATTTATGATTAGGCGATGCAAGGGAGCATAGCAGAGGATGTTCCACTTACATTGAAACTCTGGTGCAAATATTGGTTTGCCCCCCAGGCCTGTCTCAGGTGATAACTCAACTTGCCAGCCGAAGATGAGGTCAGACCCGTCAGCAGTAGAGTGACCATGTGTAAATTGGTGGGTACTATATCTCAAGAAATTTGTAGCCCTAAAAAACTTCGGGCTTGTTTTTTTTCTTTACAAGATATTGCTTGTTTTTATATAGTGAACATCTTTTTGTTGCTTATTACGGTGTCTACTGAGGACTATGTTTACATATCTGTTGTGCTGCTACAAGTAGGAATTTAATTGTTCCTTTTTCGGGACATATCACAATAAAACATTCTTGGAATTTCATTGTGTTCCGGGACATATTCACAATAAAACACTCTTGGAATTTCATTGTTGCATTTCGGGACATATCACAATAAAACACTCTTGACTCTTATCAAACATTCCCAAGCTGGCACCGTATCGAGGTTTAATAAAGAACAGAGTCCCCACTACAAGGAAGTATAAAACTGCTGGAAGGCACATTCCTTGTATGTGTATACACTTGGCCAATAAACTTATTCAATTCAATTCAACATTCAGCACGTTTGCTGGCATCTGTGGAATGAGAAACAGAGTTAACATTTTAGGGCACTGATCTTTATCGGAACTCTACACTGTCCCACCAAGCACTGGGTGTCTTGATGAAAGGCGTGTGATTTCAGTAGGAATGAAACCATCGCCCTGTGGTTTGGTGGAGATACTGTAGCTGAGAGGAGAAAGTTGTGTATTCCAACTACAATTCCTGATGGCAATGAGGAAAGGAAAGTGATTAACAACACTTCAGAAGAACATCTTCTGGGTGGGAACAGAAGACTATTGGAGGGGGTAGAGGAGGCTGTGTCATTGCAAGCATGGGACCGCTTGTCTCTACAGTAAGGCTTGCTCAATGTTTTTCCATCCATGATGCAATGGACACCATTCCCACCTCATTTTTTCACCCCTCAGCTGGAGTCAAGAAGTGTTTTAACCTTCAATTAGAAGGATAGAAATACCTCAACAGTGAGGACTCCTCCTTCCTCATGTGCTGCCATCTCTTTATGCACATGGAATAAAGGTAGGACATGGAGGGGAACTTAATTGTCCATTACCAGAGGTTGGCCTATGATGTCTTCTGGACGATGATCGGAGCATGGTGTCAGACCTATAAAGTTTCTAAAGATTGCCAGTTCCACTTTGGTGCTGCTGCCTCTCATCCCTGCCCTCTGCTGGATGCAATGACATTGCAGGTGGCAAGGAAGAGAACTATCCAAGCCGAAAGAAGGACCAGAGAAAAGCTAAACAACTACATCTGAAGAAGGGTCTCGACCCGAAACGTCACCCATTCCTTCTCTCTAGAGATGCTGCCAGTCCTGCTGAGTTACTCCAGCTTTGTGTGTCTACCTTCAGTTTAAACCAGGATCTGCACTTCCTTCCTACACAACTACATCACCGTTACTGAGAAACAGCCTGGGTATGAGCTTCCTGCTTCAACCAAGCTTTCAGCCACCTGTGCTATCATTACATCCAATAACCCACAGCTATTAAGGACAATCCTGGGCCAATATACATTACAACTGAGGCTTTTAAATAGTGCTTGTCATGCTATTTAAAAACATGCTTTAAAAATAATTGGAGATTAGTGGAGGACTGCTTATCTCCATATTTTATGTTCTATATAATTTAAATTTATTATGCTGAACTGCACTTCGCAAAATATGCTGGAAATGCTCAGCATATCAGATAACATCTATAGAGAGAGCAACAGAATTAATATTTCAAGTTAACAATCTTCATCAGAACAGAAAAAAGAGATAAAAAAAGGTACAGGTAGTTCTGCTAGAAATAATACCCAGTAGTTACATTCCTAAGGAGTCCAGTATTATAGAAAATTGTGTTATAATGACAATTATGTCAATGGGGAGGAGGGGGGGGGATTAGGGATTAGAAAGTGTAGGAAAGAACTGCAGATGCTGGTTTAAATTGAAGGTAGACACAAAATGCTGACAAACTCAGCGGGACAGGCAGCGTCTCTGGAGAGAAGGAATGGGTAACGTTGCGGGTCGAGACCCTTCTTCAGAGATTCAGGGATTAGAAAGTTGCAAATTTCCATTGACAATACTGAGCTAACCTGCCAGGATCATCCCAAGGAACTCCCAAATAACATAGGAAGGAACTGCAGATACTGGGTCTGAAGAAGAGTCTCGGCCTGAAACGTCACCCATTCCTTCTCCAGAGATGCTGCCTGTCCCGCTGAGTTACTCCATCTTTTTGTGTCTAACTCCCAAATAGCTAAGTTTATATCTATTTGGGAGTTAGACGCCATTATAACCTGGGCGAAGCACAAAGTATTGTCAATGGAATCTGAAACTTTTTAATCCCTAATTCCCTTTCCCACCCATTGACACAATGATCTTTATAACACCATTTTCATTGTTGGTGAGGCCGCCTTTGGAGTATTGTGTTCAGCCTTGGTTGGCCTGCTTGAGGAAGGATGTACTTTTTTTTGTTTTGTGGACCTTGTGTGTTGTGGCTGTCGGCAGACCAATTTCCCTCTGGGGATGAATAAAGTTTTATCGTATCGTATCATTTTGTATCATATCGTATCGTATCGTATCGTATCGTATCGTTAAGCTGGAAAGAGTCCAGAGAAGATTTACAAGCATGTTGCCAGTGCTTGAGGGCCTGAGCTAAAGGGAGAAATTGGGCAAGCTACAACTTAATTCCTTGGAGAGCAGAAGGATGAGGGTTGATCTTATAGAGGTGCATTAGATCATGAAGGGAATTGATCGGGTAGATGCTCAGAGTCTTCTTCCCAGAGTAGGGGAAATAGGATTTAGGGGACATAGGTTTAAGGTGAGAGATGACAGATTTAATAGGAACCTGAGGGGTAACTCATTCACATAGTGCTTGATGGGTATTTGGAACGAGCTGTCCAGGAAGTAGTTAGAGCAGGTACTATAACAATGTTTAAGAAACATTTAGACAGGTACGTGGACAGGAAAGATTTAGAGGGATATGGGCCAAACGCAGGCAGGTGGGACATCGGTAGATGGGGTGGCTTGATTGGCATGGGCAAGTTGGTCTGAAGAGCTTGTTTCCATGCTGTATAACGCTGTGACTCTATGAGGGAGTCAGAGTAATGAGCATGGAGCTATTGGGTATGTGGAATTTGATGAGAGCTAGTAAACAGGCCACTTTGCCCCGATTGTAAACTTCCTCTAGAAATGCTTCTGCTCGCACCTGGACCACGCTTAACTTATCGGATTTGTAGACTTGGGCGGTGCGGCCATTCTGAAAATCTTGCCTTCACCTAGTGCGGCACGGTGGCGCAGCGGTAGAGTTGCTGCCTTACAGCGAATGCAGCGACTGAGACTCAGGTTCGATCCTGACTACGGGCGCTGTCTGTACGGAGTTTGTACGTTCTCCCCGTGACCTGCGTGGGTTTTCTCCGAGATCTTCGGTTTCCTCCCACACTCCAAAGATGTACAGGTATGTAGGTTTATTGATTGAGTAAAATGTAAAAATTGTCCCTAGTGTGTGTAGGATAGTGTTAATGTGCGGGGATCGCTGGGCGGCGTAGACTCGGTGGGCCGAAGGGCCTGTTTCCGCGCTGTATCTCTAAATCAAAATCAAACCTTTACCTGAACGGCAGGATGATGAATTTGAGAAGGAGGAAGAAGCTCAGGAACACAATCAACTCCCACAACCAAGTTTCTGGAGCTCTTAGGACTGGCTCCTGATAGAATATTTCACATGTTCCAACTCTTTCATCTCCAGTCCATGAAGCACCTGCCCAGCTTTAATATCCTCTATTATTAGCATGCAATGGCCTAATTTTTGGAAAAGCCTAGGAATCCTGTGTCCATCTTGGTAACTTCTTCCAGTTTTGTTACCCTCCAAGAAACATGCTTTCCACTAAACCTGGCCTCTTATTCATCTCTTTTAATTTTCTCCACGATTGGTGGCCAAGCCATCAGCTGCCATGGGGTTAATGGACAGCCCGGTGGTTTAGCAGTTAGAACGGCCGCTTCAGTAACCTGGGTTCAATCCCGACCTCAGGTTCTGCACTTTCTCCGTGTGGGTTTCCTTTAAGTGATCCAGCTTCCTCACACATCCCAATGATGTGCAGAGTGAGAGGTTAATTTGTTGTTATACACTGCTCTTTGCGTGGGTGAGTGGCAGGAGAATCTGGAGAGGTGTTAATGGGCATGTGAGAGAGAATAAATTACAGGATAATGGGATTGCTCTGAAAAACACCAAAGAATGTAGTGAATAGCCTCCTTTTACGTTATATAAAATATAGTTTTTGGAATCTCCTTCTTAATATTCACTGATTTTCCATCTCTCTTTCCACTCTGTAAAATCTATCCCTTTAATCAAGTTTTTGTTTCTCTGCCCCGAGAGAACTTTTCTCGCTTGGCATCAACGATGAATTGATAATATTCATATGAAACACTAGACCATACAGAATATCTCTCAGACTCATAAGTTTATTTTGCTGTTATAGTTTGTCACAAATACCGAGCCAGAATTTACGATGAGCTTCAAGCCATCCACATTCCAAAGAATTGTAGCCTCCTGTTGCATGGTTCCCTCAGCAAGAACTACTGAGAGAAGCCATTTCATCCATCACGGTTGCACTGCTTGTCTGCCTAAATCATTTTAACAAGACCCCAGCATGAGTTTAAAATGGGACCATGTGAAGCGACACTGATAACGCACAGCCTATCTCTTGTTCATATTAAAGATAGAAAGCTACATCCAGTAACACCCAATGCAACGTGCAGGATGGATGCGTACCAACATACCAAAAGTCTGAAGAAGGGTCTCGACCTGAAACGTCAACCATTCCTTCTCTCCAGCGATGCTGCCTGTCCTGCTGAGTTACTCCAGCTTTTTGTGTCTATCTTTGGTTTAAACCAGCATCTGCAGTTCCTTCCTACATTTTAAATTTACAATATGCTTTCAAATATATTGAAAAGATGTAAATGGAACGAAAATAAAAGTTTCCTTTGGTAAGCAAATTCTTGTAACAAAATCTGCATCTATTCAATATTTTTTATTGAGGAATCTTTGTGTTTTTATACTCGGAATATCTATGTCAAATTATTCTGGTCTAAAATCTGCAGTCTATTGCACAATAATTGATCTTAAGCCTCAATGCAATGCATTTCACAATGGATTGGGTCTTGATGTTATTGCTGTTGTTTGAACTCGTGTTTATTAACAGAGTGAACAATTCTGGTTTATATTCCATCCCCTCTCTTGCTCTTTGTGGTTTTGCTTGATTAAATCTTTCAAAGCTGGCAGTTGCTGTGGCTTTCCGATCACCACAGCACATCACATGAACTGTTGATTTATGTGTTTATTTGCTGTTTTTCCCGTTTATACAAAGGCAAAGGCTGAAATCAAAAAGCTGACCGAAAATTTTTATGTGAAATAAAATTCAAACCATATTCACAAATATTGTGGACACATGTGAACTGTGGTGATCTGAGTCCCCAGGAACTTGAATATTTGAAGCATTATTTTCTTGGAAAAGGTACAATTTATATTAGAAACATAGAAAATAGGTGCAGGAGGTGGCCATTCGGCCCTTCGAGCCATCACCACCATTCATTGTGATCATGGCTGATCGTCCGTGATCAATAACCCCTGCCTGCCTTCTCCCCATATCCCTTGATTTCACTAGCCCCTAGAGCTCTTTCTAACTCTCTCTTAAATCCATCCAGTGATTTAGCTTCCACTGCCCTCTGTGGCAGAGAATTCCACAGATTCACAACTCTCTGGGTGAAAACGTTTTTTCTCACCTCAGTTTTAAATGGCCTCCTCTTTATTCTAAGACTGTGGCCCCTGGTTCTGGACTCACCCAACATTGGGAACATTTTTCCTGCATCTAACTTGTCCAGTCCTTTTATAATTTTATATGTTTCTATAAGATCCCCTCTCATCCTTCTAAACTCTAGTGAATACAAGATTAGTCTTTTCAATCTTTACTCATATGTCAGTCCCGCCATCCCAGGGATCAATCTCGTGAACCTACGCTGCACTGCCTCAATTACAAGGATGTCCTTCCTCAAATCCGGAGACCAAAACTGTACACAATACTCCAGATGTGGTCTTACCAGGGTCCTCTACAACTGCAGAAGAACCTCTTTACTCCTATACTGAAATCCTCTCGTTATGAAGGCCAACATGCCATTAGCTTTCTTCCAACATTCCATTAGCTTTCTTCATATTCTCATTGACATCAGCAGCATTTACTCCCCTTCTCTCAGGCTTCTTCATAAGATGGTGAGCTGCTTTCTTGAGTGGTCCTGAAGTTCATAAGTTCATAACGTATAACTTATCGTAGCAGAATCAGGCTATTTGGCCCCTCAAGTCTACTCTGCCATTCAATAATGGCTGACCTATCTTTCTCTCTCAACCCCATTCTCCTCCCTTCGCCCCATGACATCTGACACCTGTACTAATCAATAATCTGTCAATCTCTGTCTTAAAACTATCCATTGACTTGGCCTCCACAGCCGTCTGTGGCAATGAATTCCACAAATTCACCACTCTCTGATTAAAGAAATTTCTCTTCATCGCCATTCTGAGATAGGTCCTTCTGGGATAGCAGGAAGGAGATACTAAACACTGTGTCTACGGTGGTTTGAACAAAATAAAACTGCTGGAAGTTTTCAAGGGGTCAGGCGGAGGGAAATGGAAGGAAGACCTTCTGGGTTGGGGACCCTTCCTGAGACTGGGAGTGGAGATAGCTGGTAAATAGTGAGAGGAAGGGTTAGGGCATGAACTGGCAAGTGATAGATGGATCAGGTAAGGAGTGGTTGATTAGCCGATGAGTCGGGTGGAGGAGAGAAGAGTGGAGATTGTCGCCAAGACTGGACAATAGACAATAGACAATAGACAATAGGTGCAGGAGTAGGCCATTCGGCCCTTCGAGCCAGCACCGCCATTCAATGTGATCATGGCTGATCATTCTCAATCAGTACCCCGTTCCTGCCATCTCCCCATACCCCCTGACTCCGCTATCCTTAAGAGCTCTATCTAGCTCTCTCTTGAATGTATTCAGAGAATTGGCCTCCACTGCCCTCTGAGGCAGAGAATTCCACAGATTCACAACTCTCTGACTAAAAAAGTTTTTCCTCATCTCAGTTCTGGAGTTGGAGAAGACAAAAGGCAGCAAGTGGTAGAATGTGAATAGAAGGAAGGTGGGGAACGAAATGTAGTATCAGAGGAAAACATGTTGGTAGAAGGGAATATGCAGAGTGGGTTAAAGAAAGATAGCCGACTTGGGGTGGGAGAAGAGCAGATGGAGAAGGAGAAAGGAATTAGGTGATGGAGATGAGGCAGTGTAGTGGAACAAAAGGTGTATTTGGAGGGGTGGGGATGGGGGAAAAGCTGAATGGATAAGAAGGGGGTGGGAAGGAAGTTTTCCCTGAAATTGGGGAATTCATTGTTCATGCTTTTGGGTTGTAGGCTACCCAAGCGGAATATGAGATGCTGCCCTGTGGCATCACTCTGGCAGTGAAGGAGGCCGAGAATAAAAAGATCAATAAAGGGATTTGAAAGGGGAGTTAAAATTGTTTGCGACCGGGAGTTGCAGCTGACCATAGTGAACAGAACATGGGTGTTCAGCAAGGTGGTCAACTACTCTAAAATGCGTGGGGATAACAGTTACATGGTTGTACGGAATCGGAATTGGCTTACTGATGGAAGACAGGTGGTTATGATAAAGGATATTATTCAGGCTGGAAATCTGTGGAGTTCTGCAGCACGGCGGCACGGTGGCGCAGCGGTAGAGTTGCTGCTTTACAGCGAATGCAGCGCCGGAGACTCAGGTTCGATCCTGACTACGGGTGCTGTACTGTATGGAGTTTGTACGTTCTCCCCGTGACCTGCGTGGGTTTTCTCCGAGATCTTCGGTTTCCTCCCACACTCCAAAGACGTACGGGTATGTAGGTTAATTTGACTGGGTAAATGTAAAAAATTGTCCCTAGTGTGTGTAGGATAGTGTTAATGTGCGGGGATCGCTGGGCGGCGCGGACTTGGTGGGCCGAAAAGGCCTGTTTCCGCGCTGTATATAAAAAACATAGCACAAAAAGTAAGGAAATTTGTGTTTGGTAGATTATTTCTTTGTTGTAACAATGCTTCTTGGCAATAAATCTTATACCGTTGGAAAGCCAGTTTATTTCCCTTTTAAATGGTGCCACATTTGTAAGGAACATGCATTTGAGGGATGAGCAGCAGAGCTGAGTATATGGGTTGCGCCCATGAAAAATTTGCCAAATCTCTGCCAATGCCAAACAGCTTATTCTGCCATTGACTCTTGTTCGGTGTTGTTTGGTGGATTGGATGATTGAAGTCTGAAAAAACAAGACATATTGGCAATTTAACAATTTATTCATTTAATAAACAGGAGCCACAGTAGCGTGTGGAAGAACCATACACAGCCATAACAGCCTGGCACCTCCTCCTCATGCTGGTCATCAGCCTGGTCACACACTATTGTGGGATGGCATCCCATTCTTGTCAGCACCTGGGGGTACCAGAAGCTCAAAACAAGAGTCAATAGCAACAGCAGAATAAGCTGTTTGGCATTGGCAAAGAAGATTTGGCAAATTTTTCATGGGCGCAACCCATATACTCAGCTCTGCTGCTCATCCCACAAATGCATGTTCCTTACAAATGTGGCACCATTTAAAAGGGAAATAAACAGGCTTTCCAACGGTATAAGATTTATTGCCAAGAAGCATTGTTACAACAAAGAAATAATCTACCAAACACAAATTTCCTTACTTTTTGTGCTATGTTTATATGATATGATATGATATGATATGAAAAGGTGTATTTGGAGGGGTGGGGATGGGGAAAGCTGAATGGATAAGAAGGGGGTGGGAAGGAAGTTTTCCCTGAAATTGGGGAATTCATTGTTAATGCTTTTGGGTTGTAGGCTACCCAAGCGGAATATGAGATGCTGCCCTGTGGCATCACTCTGGCAGTGAAGGAGGCCAAGAATAGAAAGATCAATAAAGGGATTTGAAAGGGGAGTTAAAATGGTTTGTGACCGGGAGTTGCAGCTGACCATAGTGAACAGAACATGAGTGTTCAGCAAGGTGGTCAACTACTCTAAAATGCATGGGGGTAACAGTTACATGGTTGTACGGAATCGGAATTGGCTTACTGATGGAAGACAGGTGGTTATGACAAAGGATATTATTCAGGCTGGAAATCTGTGGAGTTCTGCAGAGATTTGTGTTGTGACCTCTGTTGATTAATATATATATAAACCGTGCATTCAGGAAGTATTCAGAACCCTTCACTTTTTTCCCCATTTTGCTACATTACAGCCTTATTTTATAATGGATTAATTTTTTTTAAATCATCAATCTACACACAATACCCCATAATAAAAAGGCGAAAACAGGTGTTTAGAAATGTTTGCAAAGTAATTAAAAAGAATCAACTGAAATATCACATTCAGACTCTTTGCTATGACACCCAAAATTGAGCTTATGTTCATCCTGTTTCTATTGATTATCCTTGAGATGTTTCTACAACTTGGTTGGAGTCCACCAGTGGTAAATTAAATTGATTGTACATGATTTGGAAAGGCACACACCTGTCTATATAAGGTCCCACAGTTGACAGTGCATGTCAGAGCAAAAACCAAGCCATGAAGATGAAGGAATTGTCCGTAGGCCTCCGAGACAGGATTGTGTCGAGACACAGATATGGGGAAGGGTATAAAACAATTTTGGCAGCATTGCTAGTCCCGAAGAGCACAGTGGCCTTCGTCATTCTTAAATGGAAGAACTTTGGAATCACCAGGACTCTTCATAGAGCTGACCGCCCAGCCAAACTGAGCAATCAGGGGAGAAGGGCCTTGGTTAGGGAGGTGACCAAGAACCCGATGGTCACTCTGACATAGCTCCAGAGTTCCTCTGTGAAGATGGGAGAACCTTCCAGAAGGACAACTATATCTGCAGCACTCCATCAATCAGGCCTTTATGGTAGAGTGGCCAGACGGAAGCCACTCCTCAGTAAAAGGCACATGACAGCCTGCTTGGAGTTTGCTCAAAGGCACCTAAAGGACTCTCAGACCATGAGAAACAAGATTCTCTGATCTGATGAAACCAAGATTGTGAACTCTTTGGCCTGAATGCCAAGCGGCACCGTTCATCACCTGACCAATACCATACCTACGGTGAAGCATGGTGGTGGCAGCATCATGCTATGGGGATGTTTTTCAGCAGCAGGAACTGGGAGAATAGTCAGGATCGAGGGAAAGATGAACGGAGCAAAGTACAGAGAGATGCTTGATGAAAACCTGCTTCATTGCGTTCTGGACCTCAGACTGGGGCAGAGGTTCACCTTCCAACAGGACAACGACCCTAAACACACAGCCAAGACAATGCATGAGTGGCTTCGTGACGAGTCTGTGAATGTTCTTGAGGGCCGAGCCAGAGTCTGGACTTGAACCCGATCAAACATCTCTGGAGGGACCTGAAAATAGCTGTGCATCGACGCTCCCCATCCAAGCTGACAGAGCTTGAGAGGATCTGCAGAGAAGAATGGGAGAAATTACCCAAATACAGGTGTGCCCAGCTTGTAGCATCATACCCAAGAAGACAAGGCTGTAATCGCTGCCAAAGGTGCCTCAACAAAGTACTGAGTAAAGGGTCTGAATACTTATGTAAATGTGATCTTTCAGTTATTTCTTTTTAATTATTTGCAAAAATTTCTAAACACCTGTTTTCGCTATTTTATTATGGGGTATTGTGTGGAGATTGATGATAAAGAAAATGAATTTAATCCATTTTAAAATAAGGCTGTAACGTAGCGAAATGTGGAAAACATGAAGGGGTCTGAATACTTTCTGAATGCATATATAAATACTGTATGACTGTATATATAAATAAAAAGACATTAATGTAGATGGGCTGATTAGTAAGTTTGCAGATGACAGGAAGATTACTGAGATAACACATAGTGAGGAAGGTTGTCAAAGTATACAGAAGGGTATAGATCAGCTATAGAAATGGGCAGAAAAATGGCAGATGAAGCTTAATCTGAGCAGCCGTGAGGTATTGCACTTCAGGAGGTCGATTGCAAGGTGAAAAAATACAATTAATTACAAGATTGAAAAATATATATTAGGCCAATGGCACAGCTTTGCATGACATCTACATTAAGATTGGATCCATCATGAACCCATTATTATATCAAGCTTTGCATACCACCATGGAGTAACTAGGAAATGGAAACAAATCTTCACTGGTAATCAACTCAGTGGAGAGGATGTGTAAAATGTGCTTGCATCTGCTGGTGTTCAGAAGTGTGAGAATTGTCTTAATTTAACCATTTAAGATCCAGTGGGCTTGACAAGGTAGGTGCAGAGTGGATATTTTCTCGTGGAAGAATATGGAACTAGGCGTCGCTGTTTAAAATAAAGGGTCTCCCATAAAAGACACGGGTGAAATGAACCTCGCCTTTAAGGATCAGTGGAGACAGAGGTCATGGATTTTTTTTTAAATTTAGAGGTAGAAAGATACGATAAGCAAAGGAATGAAAAGTTATTTGGGTTAGAGGGGAATATGGAGTCGAGGGTACAATCATGTCGGCCATGATCTTATTAAGCGCTAAATCAGGTTTGAGAGGCTCAGTGCCCTTGTACTGCTTTGAGTTCATGTTTGTATGTATGTTCTGTTGAGGTTGAGTAATTGTAATCCTGCCCTTTCTCAAACACACAGTTAGTACAAATTAGTTTTATTCCCATTCAAATGAAAGAAGTAAGAGGCAAATTTAAAAAAAACAACAAATATAAATCCAGTACTGTACAGTTTTAAGAGGTACACTTTCAGCAGCCTATCTAGAAACGATTGTGGATTACAGATTGTAGATTGTAGATTGAAACGATTACAGGTTTATTCTGAACAGCACAGCATTGTTAGATTTATGATGATTTGGACATTTAATATCACAAATTTTGATTTGGTCCAACCACATCTACGATAAAATCAAGAATACACACCAATGCCTCGACTCCCTCAGAAGGCTAAGTAAATTCAGCATGTCTCCAATGACTCATGAATTTCCACAGCTGCACCATAGAAAGCATCCTATCGGATGCATCACAACTTAGTATGGCAGCAGTTCACAGTGAGGGAAATAAAGTCAGAGTCAAAAAATGAGAAAAATAATTAGAGCCCGAGACAATCCAAGTGAGAGAGAGAGAGAAAGACACATTGGTGAATTTGATGTTCTGCTTTATGACAATCTGCTGGTTTTATAGTCACCTTTAACAATACTAGCTGTTTTATTCCAAATTTATTTAAATAATTGAATTTAAATTCTCCAGCTGCTATGATTTTACTTTTTTAATTCCTCGACCGTGTGGAACGATAATGGAAAGACTGGCACTTGATGCCTACCCCTCGTTACCTTCAGAAAGGGGTAGCCTCAGACTATGAGGTAAATCTTTTGATTACAACCTCAGTAACATTGCTGCTGTGTTACTGTGCCCTATTTATATTGCATTCCTCAGTGTTATTGTGCATGTCAAGTACTTCATAGTGAATGAAGTACTTTTAAAAAGTGTATTCCCTGTGGTAATTAAGAATCCACAGAATTAAATGAGTACACGTTGAGTAGCAGTAAGCCATTAAGGGATCAAAGACGGTGTATTTCTATGGTTAACCTGGTTCACCTGCTTTAACTGTTCATTTCAAATTCATTTTCCTGAATATGGGTGCCGCTGGCAACATTATTGCCCTTCTAATTGCCCTTGAGAAGGTGGTGGGAGCTGTCTTCTTGAATAGAAACATAGAAAATAGATGCAGGAGTAGACCATTTGGCCCTTCAAGCCAGCACTGCCATTCAATATGATCACGGCTGATCATTCAGAATCAGTACCCCGTTCCTGCTTTCTCCCCATATCCCTTGATTCAGTTCAAGGCTCTATCTAACTCTCTTTTGAAAACATCCAGTGAATTAGCCTCCACTGCCTTCAGTAGCTGAGAATTCCACAGATTCACAACTATCTGCGTAAAAAAGTTTTTCCTCATCTCAGTCCTAAATGGCCTACCCATCATTCCTAAACCGTGACCCCTGATTCTGGACTCCCCCAACATCAGGAACATTTTTCCTGCATCTAACCTGTCCAATCCCTTAATAATTGTATATGTTTCTCTAAGATCCCCTCTCATCCTTCTAAATTTCAGTGAATATAAGCCCAGACGACCCATTCTTTCATGTCAGTCCGACCATCCAGGGAATTAACCTGGTGAATCTATGCTGCACTCCCTCAATAGCAAGAATGCCCTTCCTCAAACGTGGAGACCAAAACTGCACATAATGCTCCAGGTGCGGCCTCACCAGGGCCCTGTACAACTGCAGCAGGACCTCCTTGCTCCTATACTCAAATCCTCTCGCTATGAAGACCAACATGCTATTTGCTTTCTTCACTGCCTGCTGTACCTGCATGCTTAGTGAGTGATCAATGTGATCAATGAGTACTCTTGGTGAATGTATTCCCAGGGTGTAGTTGAGGAAGGAGTTTCAGTGATATAACTACCTCATATTTCGCTTGGGCAGCTTACAGCCCAGCGGTATGAACATTGACTTTAACTTTAGATAGCTCCTCTGTCCCTCCCTTCCCCTTCCCAGTTCTCCCACTGTCTTCCTGTCTCCACCTATATCCTTTTTTTGTCCTGCCCCCCCCGACATCAGTCTGACCCGTTAACGTCACACATTCCTTCTCTCCAGAGATGCTGCCTGACCTGCTGAGTTACGCCAGGATTTTGTGATACCTTCGATTTGTACCAGCATCTGCAGTTATTTTCCTACATAACTGGCTCACACGATCAGTGTGAACGTTAAATGAAACTATGGTTGGGCTTTCTCCTCAGCATCATTTTGCTGCATTAACCTGGTATCCCTTGGCTTCCTGTTATAATGCAGGAAAAGCATCTGCAAATGTAAACGCAGCAAGTTCCCATAAACTGCAGTGTGACAACAACCAGTTGATCTGAATTATTGACAGATAAACATTTGCAAATAAACCGGGTTTAACATCCCGGCCTTTCATTGACATGTATTGTATTATTATAGCACAGCAATTCCTCAGCATCAAACTTGATTTTGGTGCTGAACTTCCTGGTATAGGATTTGAACATACATATAGAATTTGTCTCCTAGGCTACGAACTCTGCCACAGCTGATGTAACGCTCAATTAATTTCTTTTTTTAAAGTGTAGTTGCAGAAAACTTGAACTAAAAACAGAATATTCTGGAAACAATCAGCAGGTCAGGCAATAGGCGGAAAGAGAAATACAGTAAACATTTCAGGTTGACATCACTTTGTCTCTCTGATGAATGGTCTTTGACTTAAAACATTAACGCAGGTTTTTTTCCCACTGATATTGCTTTACCTGTTCTGATCCAGGGTTTTCAACCTAAAGTGTTGATACTTTCTCTTTTCATGATTACTGTTCCCTCCTGATGTGACCATCAATTGACTGTCAATTGTTTGAAGTGGACATGCTGATTCAGTCTGAAGAAGGGTCTCGACCCGAAACGTCACCCATTCCTTCTCTCCTGAGATGCTGCCTGACCTGCTGAGTTACTCCAGCATTTTGTGAATAAATACCTTCGATTTGTACCAGCATCTGCAGTTATTGTCTTCTAATACATAAGCATTTATTGAATACTCAAATGCGCAAATTTACAAGGCTTAGTTCATTGCTAAGATGCTACAGCACCTCTCACCATTGTGCTTTACAGTGAAATATCTTTCAATTTATTCAGTTGTAATGCTGAAAACAGTCAGCTAATTAAAAAACACTGTAAGTCTCAGAAACAGCAGTGTGACAAGGACGGATAATCAATATTTGTGATGCCTTTGAGGGATAGGGAATATCAGCCAGGACCACAGAAATAACTCTCCAGCTCCCCATCAAAAAGAACCTCAGCAGCTATTCACAACCTCCTGAGACGTTAGACGAAGCCTCACCTTAATGTCTCATTCAAAAGATATTCTGAGAGAAGCCTTCTCTCAGTATTCCACCAAGTTGTAAATTTAGATTTTTCTGTTTGGTGTCCAGAGATGAATTGGAATAATTTTTCAATTCGGAGATTGGCCATTTCTGATTAAGAAACGTCCACAGCAAACAAAGTTTAAACAGCAAGGAAAGAGCTAGGAGGACTATATCACCAACTTTATCAAATCTTGCAGAGTTCAGAAGCACTTCAGAAGAAGTTCATTAATAGTATAACATATTTAAATAAATTATAAAGTTAACTTTTCTTTGCTTTTGTAGATCCACTGACAGATAAGCTAGAATCTGAGCTCAAGTACTACCTATCAAATATATCAGGTGTCAAATATAAAATCCGCTAGCCAAGAAGAGGCATATCATGACCCTAGAGCTTGCAGCGGTGGTGATTTCCCCCAAAGTAATTCACTTCAAATAGTCTGAAGAACTTTCATATGAAGAAAGACTGGATAGACTGACTTCCATATGAAGAAAGACTGGATAGACTAGGCTTGTACTCGCTGGAATTTAGAAGACTGAGGGGGGATCTTATAGAAACATATAAAATTCTTAAGGGGTTGGAGAGGCTAGATCCGGGAAGATTGTTCCCGATGTTGGGGGAGTCCAGAACCAGGGGTCACAGCTTAAGGATAAGGGGGAAGTCTTTTAGGACCGAGATGAGAAAACATTTCTTCACACAGAGAGTGGTGAATCTGTGGAATTCTCTGCCACAGAAGGTAGTTGAGGCCAGTTCATTGGCTATATTTAAGAGGGAGTTAGATGTGGCCCTTGTGGCTAAAGGGATCAGGGGGTATGGAGAGAAGACAGGTACAGGTTACTGAGCTGGATGATCAGCCATGATCATATTGAATGGCGGTGCAGGCTCGAAGGGCCGAATGGCCTACTCCTGCACCTATTTTCTATGTTTCTATGTTTCTATGTCTGGGTGGATTTAAAAAGACGAGAAATTGCAGATATTAATTCTGAAGTTCACATTAAGATTAAATACTCTGTGCTCATTAAAAAAAACTTGAACGTTGATCTCGTCCTCAGCCCCGACAGTAAGCTTCCACCAACTGCAGCCATTTAATATATTTCTTTAAAATACAAGGACGATAATAAATACCTTCTAAAACATATATAACACATTATTATTTTTTAGCTTACTTTAATTTACTCCACTAAGTAACTGAAAATTGCACACAGGTGTAACTGATAACTGGACCCATAGGGTTTTTATGGCTTGGTCAGTTTCCTTAAAATCCGATTACTCATAATAGTAGATGACACTTGGACTACAAATGCTTATTTTTAGGTCATTAACCTATTTTCAGGGTGTTAATAAAGCTATAGCTGGTAAACTTTATCATTGTTATGTTTATCATTATTAAGTATCTCAGATGCGTGTTTAAATGCAATCAATTTTCAAAAATGGAATGATATAATTTGGCATGTTCGAATTATGTTGGTTCATTGGAGAATCTGACATGGCCATTATGCAAATTAACTTTAAGTTGAAACCTGAAAGAGAAAATGATCACAACACAAGTCTGGCTTCAGGGGCAATTTGTACATGGACGGTGATTGGTCCCAAAGGAAAAACTATTGGCCTATTCCCTCAAGGAGCAAAGGACAGGGGATAGTTAATTGGTGAGTTAGTTGGAAGTGAAGGTTTGCACGAAGAGCTTTGAAGTTTACATGTACTTTTATCCCATCATTAATACACTACACTGCTCTTATCAATTTCAGCCCAATTTCTGGAGCACTTCAACATCAATAATTTAAAAATAACATATTTCAATATAGTCAATTTAATAGTCAATAGTCAATAGTCAATTTAATTGTCACATACACATAAATGTGCAGTGAAATGAAAAATTACCCGCAGTTCAACAATAAGACCAATAAAAATAAGCAATAAAAATATCCAATAACACATACAATCATAAACCAACACCGAACAAAAGAAACATCCATCACAGTGAGTCTCCTCCAGTCACCTCCTCACTGTGATGGAAGGCCAGAATGTGTTTTTCTCTTCCTCTGCTGTCTTTGGGAGTCCCAGGACTTGGAGACTTGTCAGCTAAAGGCATAATGGAGGTGGGCAAAGGTTTTTGCAGGACAGTACTGTTAGACAAGGTTACAGAAATAAGCAGTGGCCAGGCCAGGGGGGACATTTGGAAAGAAGGGGACGGATTTTATGATCAAGGTATTATTTAACTTGTAGTCACTGTGGGTTTGTGCACAAAGGGCTGAGAGACCTGGTGGGAGTTGGGACTCGCAAGAAGGTGACAAGAAGTTTTTATATGACGAAAGAATATACCTGACCATTGATGCGTTCAAATTGTCAAAGCTGGAGGTGATGAGGTTGCAACAGGAATGCAGAGATTTCAGCAACAGAGGAGCTGAGGCAACATCAGAATCAAGCTGTGTTGCTCAGGTTAAATAGCTATTCTTAGTGATGATGTTGATAGGTGACTCAAAATTCATTTCAGATTCAAATTTGATTCATAGATTGTGAACAGGAATATCAAAAAGCCTTTGACAATTGTCAGGAGAATGCATACTAGGATTGTGCTAAGATTGAAAAATATCAGGGTCGCTCTTCCTAAGGTTAAGTCGTGGTCAAATGGAGGTATGTAGGTTGACAGAGGATTTTGATGGCATGTATAAACAGAAATCATTCATTGCAATGAGTGGTTTAATAACCAGGGCTCATAGATTTAAGATTATTGAAAGATACAAAGGGAAGGTGAGGAGGTATGTTTCCTACCAGAAAAGGTTTTCTAAAATCTGACCTAAAATGATGAAAGATTAAAATTATTTTAAAAGATGCTGAACAGATACTTGTGAATGAGGATGTTACAAAGATACAGATTAAACAATGAGTAGCTTGCACCCCAATGGTATAGGGAGCGAACAAGTTAACAGTATATATTCATGTTCATGAATGTCAGAGATGCTGCCTGACCCGCTGGGTTACTCCAGCACTTAGTGTCCATTTTTTTGTCAACCAACATCTGCAGTTCCTTGTGACTTTGTGGAACTGATTGCTTTTCAAAAGGCAAAGGGTGGCATAATGACACCTTGCATTGTGCCGAAGTCTCACAGCTCCATTCACCTGGGCTTATTTCTGACCTTTGTTGCCATCTGTATGAAGTTTGCACATTGTCCATGTGACTGTGTGGATTTTGACCCTGTGCTTCAGTTTCTTTCATATCTTGAAGACTTTGCAGTTGGTAGGTAACTCCTTTTATATTGTGAGATGTTGCGAGCATCTATCTATACTCAATCACACCAATCACATCTATACTCCTGTAGGTTTCGGTCACTCCAGGAAGGTATATAAATGTTCTCCCAAGCAGCGGTGGAGATAGGGAATGCTGGGTATTTGGGCATTGCTTCAAAATTCACCGCGTGGGCTCAGATCACACAGACATATGAAATAGCAAACTGCAGGCTGTCATGTTACTTGAAAGAAAAGATGAAAGGATTTGCCTTTTTATTGGTCCTTTCCTCAGGACATGACAAAGTGTTTCACTAGTAATGCATCACTTTTGAAATGAAGCCACTTGCAGGTATACAAAGCCCAAATGACACAATTTAGTTTCTTTCTAATGGCATTGAGGGACTGGAAATTGAAGCAGAGTATAAAAAATTGGTTGACTGTAGGAGTATTCTATGCTCTCCTTGCAAGGAATGCCATAGCGTCCTTTAAATATGTTCAAATAGCCAGGTAGGCATTGATTTGTTATACTATGTAAAACATTTCATCTCCAAAAGTATTGAACTATCGGATAAGTTTATGGTTGATTTATCTTATTGATAAGTGATTGACATTTAAAAAATAACTGCTAGCCATCTTCTTGCCTCCTTACAGCCATATTAATTTGAAAAGTCCTTTCCATTGCTATTAGTGACCGGAAACATATTTTTGGGGTGCTAAGTTATTCCATTTAGCACCAGTGGGCTCTTGGGCACCCCATAAAAAGTGATGAAAATAGGCCAAAACGATATTTAAAATACAGTGGTTAGGGTGGTTTACAATCAGAAGCTTGCACTAAATTACTGCAATGGGATCACACTCATCTCAATGCAGCTTCTGACAAGATGTCTCAACAAAATGTCAGCCCCTTAAGGAAAGCACCACGACTCTCACAGTAGCATGTCATGAAAGAGAAAGAGAGAGATTGTAGGGGGAGAGTAAATTCTTGATTAGTACGAGTGTCAGGGGTTATAGGGCGAAGGGTGGATAATGGGGTTGAGAGGGAAAGATAGATCAGCCATGATTGAATGGGGTAGGCTTGATGGGCCGAATGGCCTTATTCTGCTATCACGAATGAAAAAGCCCTTTCAGCCCATTGAGTCTGTGCCAACCCTCAAGCACACATTTTCACTATTCCCTCACTCGTCCCAATTTGTTCCTCCCACATTCCTCTCAACTATCCACAAATCTACACACTGCAGCCGATTTACAATAATCAATAACCTGCACGTATTTGGGATTTGAGGAATTTGGAGCACGCTGGGTTGGGACCGTACAGTCACAGCTAGAATTTGCAAACTCCACACAGGCAGTACCAGAATTAAGGATTGAACCCAGGGTGACAGGAGCTGTGAGGTTGCCTATCTCCTACCTGTGTTACTGTGCTGCCCCAAATATGGGCGCATGAGACTCTGGAGAGCCACTGTAAGGAAAAAACAGGCAGGAAGTGTCTTGAGTTGTTTCGTTCAGATTGTGAAAATCCAGAGAGTATGGAGCAACATCATGACACATTTCATGATCTAGCATGATATTTCTAGGTGAACCATACAAGCATATGCATTGGTATTAAGAGTGGTAAAGAAGGTATGTGCTATGCTTGCCTTCATTAGTCAGGGCATTGAGCATGAGTGTCAGGAAGTCTTATTGACATTTTTAAACATTTTGGTCATAAAAGTTATGAGACAATGAGGAAAAGGTGGCACAGTGGCACAGCCATCCACTGCCAGAGACCTAAATCGGATAGGAAGGAATTGCAGATGCTGGTTTAAACCGAAGATAGACACAAAAAGGTGGAGTAACTCAGCGGGACAGGTAGCATCTCTGGGAAGAAGACCCTTCTTCAGACCCGAAACATCACCCATTCCTTCTCTCCAGAGATGCTGCCTATTCCTTTAAGTTATTCCAGTTTTTCATGTCTATCTTCAACCTAAATTGGGTGCTCTGCATCTGGAGTTTTCACATTCTTCCTGTGACTGTGTGAAATTGCTCCAGATGTCCCAGTTTCCTCACACATCCCAAAGACGTGTGGATTTGGAGGTTAATTGGCCTCTGTAAATTGGCTCTAGTGTCCAAGGATTAGGTGAGAAAATGGGGTAATATGGAACTAGTGTGAATGAGTGATCAATGGTCAGTGTGGACTTTGGTGGGCTGACGGGCCAGTTTCCATGCTGTATCACTTACCTAAGCTAAATTAGGAGGAGAGTCAGAGCAAATTTTGCACCGTCCAAGTTGGAGAATACTATCCTCGTCATTTGGTGCACAGACTGTATGGAATCTGCCACATGGACTCGTGAGAAATGCTTCATTGTACTACACCTCCTGTAAAGTCAGCAGTAATAGACTCTGCCATTGCTAAATGTGCAACTGTGTCACCATAAAGATGTTTAAACCACAGCTTACGTGTGCAATCATTTTTGGATTTTTTTCCCTTTATTGACTGTCTGTCAGCAATGACCCCCTCTTTAATTTTCCCCGAGAATATGAGGAAACAGATGAAGGGGTAAAATTATCCAGGGAGACAGCAGGGTTGAGCGGAGACAAATATGTCATTGTAACTGACATCTTCTTACAGTACCATAGAGAGTAGCACCAGAGTGAATGAGCAGTGTGGGTTGGACGGACATTTATCATTGGGAGATTCACTGTGTTCATGAGAGCTTCAGTCTGGCACTTTGCTTAAAGTACTTGGTGGTACTTAAAGTACCAGTGGGCCAGGGGGATTGTGCCTGCGTCCTGCCAGAGGACACAGCTAAAGACTGCGTTTGGGATGCTGTCATACCGAGATTGATGTTGATCCACATCATGGCTGCTGGTCCACTGAATGAATGAATAAATGAAAGGAGTGAATGAATGGATGATACTTTATGAATGAATGATACTTTATTGTCACATGTACCGAGGGCACCGAGGTGAAAAGTTTTGTTTTGCATACAAGCAGTACACGAGTGTTGCCTTTGTGTTGCTGCCGACAAAGTTACAAAAGTACCGCAGAGTCCTATCTACTGCCTGCTGCCGCAGCCCCCATCCTCCTCCCCCATCCAGAGTTCCCCCTTTGTTCTTGGTGGTCCACAGCCCCCCCATGTCAGGTCCCCCTTTGTTCTCAGCAGCCCCCTCTGCCGGGACCCCTCATTGTTCTTGTCAGTCCACCTCGCTCTTGGTCTCCTCTCATTCTCAATGGTGCGGTTTCCGTCGATGCCGGTGCCTCAAGGCCAATTCAGAGTCCACAGTAGGTGAGACGGGCCTGCTTGCTGGGAGTGTCCTGGCCCGCTGCTTGCCGGCAAGCACTGCAGGACTTGAGTTAAACACAAACCCCCGCCCTCCCCCCAACCCCTGATACTTTCCTTTTCAAATCTGTCCCACACCTATCTCTGATCTTTTATCCAACCATCTGCCTAACATCAAAATCTCCCACGCCTATCGACAAATTATCTGCCACGCTTTCTCCTGCCTCTCACCTTTTCTAGTTTTCATCTCTCCTCTACAAGCAGTCAGAAGAAAGTCTCGACCTGAAATCTCACCTATCCATGTTCTTCAGAGATGCTGCCTGTCCTGCTGAGTTATTCCAGCACTTTGTGCCCTTTTGTGTATAAACCAGTATCTGCAGTTCTTTTTTTTACATAAAACATTTGACAAAGTTCTCGTGGGTGGTGTGTTCAGAAATTAAGTCCCATGAGATCCATGGTAAGTTGACAAATTGGATATAAAATTGACTTGCGCTACAGATGATAGATGGTTGTGATTTGCACTTGGGGAAATGTTATGCATTGCACAGCAAGGGCACAGGTCTTGCAGCCCATTCAGAACAACTGTATTCTATGTTCTATGTTCAATGACTGCATATGATGTTCATTGCCAAATTGCTTACTATCTCACAGATCCTATTCCTTGCTTTAAAATATATATATTTCAGTATATATTACGCCCACGCCAGATAAAGGAGCTCCTATATGATGTGGGGAAGAGATTACATTCTGGGATTAAACCTTTACTTAGTGCTGACTTGTTGTGCTGTGCCTTACTTTATTTAGATGATTGAAAGTTGCAAGAATGAATGAATGAGTGGTAGTGAGGACTGATTGTGCAAGGTAGCATGATAATAATCAGATCCAGTTGCTTCTATTGCTGATGCTCCATCGGTTTTACCCCACTGTGCATCTTGTAATGGCCAATTAGTGCAGTAGTCTAGAATGAACACTTCTTGGGACTTTATAAGAACCTCTTATCGCTGAATGTGATATTTTAAATAACATTCTTGAATCTATCTCTGTAACCTTCAGATGCCAATTTGATCTTTTCATTGTGATGGGCATTGCTGTCAGCTGATGTGGCAACAATGCTGACCCATCATTCCTGCCGCTGAGCAGCTGACTGACGGGTTCAAGATGTTGAATAAAGTTTATATTTGGAGACGACAGCAGATTTGAAAAAAAGACTTATGTCGAGTTCAGTGTTCTTTAAATTAGGCGCAGAAAATGAACAAAGTTTACAAAGTTAGGGAATTCAGGAGTCATTGATTTATGTTAAGTTGTGCAGCTTGTCCTGGAAAGAAGGGCCACACAAGTGCCCCTCATGACTATGGCTGACACACAAGAATTGTTTTGTTAAACAGGCCGTGAGCTGTGCTTTAGACAATAGACAATAGGTGCAGGAGGAGGCCATTCGGCCCTTCGAGCCAGCATCGCCATTCAATGTGATCATGGGTGATCATTCTC
Source organism: Rhinoraja longicauda (assembly GCF_053455715.1). Lineage (NCBI taxonomy): Eukaryota > Metazoa > Chordata > Chondrichthyes > Rajiformes > Arhynchobatidae > Rhinoraja > Rhinoraja longicauda. The sequence continues at coordinate 22,299,649 of NC_135955.1, read as the reverse complement.
AATCAGCACCCCATTCCTGCCTTCTCCCCATACCCCCTGACTCCGCTATCCTTAAGAGCTCTATCTAGCTCTCTCTTGAATGCATTCAGAGAATTGGCCTCCACTGCCTTCTGAGGCAGAGAATTCCACAGATTCACAACTCTCTGACTGAAAAAGTTTTTCCTCATCTCAGTTCTAAATGGCCTACCCCTTATTCTTAAAATGTGGCCCCTGGTTCTGGACTCCCCCAATATTGGAAACATGTTTCCTGCCTCTAACGTGTCCAACCCCTTAATAATCTTATATGTTTCGATAAGATCCCCTCTCATCCTTCTAAATTCCAGTGTATACAAGCCTAGTCGCTCCAATCTTTCAACATATGACAGTCCCGCCATTCCGGGAATTAACCTAGTAAACCTACGCTGCACGCCCTCAATAGCAAGAATATCCTTCCTCAAATTTGGAGACCAAAACTGCACACAGTACTCCAGGTGCGGTCTCACTAGGGCCCTGTACATCTGCAGAAGGATGTCTTTGCTCCTATACTCAACTCCTCTTGTTATGAAGGCCAACATTCCATTGGCTTTCTTCACTGCCTGCTGTACCCGCATGCTTTCTTTCAGTGACTGATGCACTAGGACACCCAGATCTCGTACGTCCCCTTTTCCTAACTTGACACCTTTCAGATAATACTCTGCCATCCTATTCTTACCACCAGTGGATAACCTCACACTTATCCACATTAAACTGCATCTGCCATGCATCCGCCCACTCACACAACCTGTCCAGTCACCCTGCAACCTCATAGCATCTTCCTCACAGTTCACACTACCACCCAGCTTTGTATCATCTGCAAATTTGCTAATGTACTTTTAATCCCTTCATCCAATTCATTAATGTATATTGTAAATAGCTGCGGTCCCAGCACCGATCCTTGCGGTACCCCACTAGTTATTGCCTGCCATTCTGAAAGGGACCCATTTATCCCCACTCTTTGCTTTCTGTCTGTCAACCTATTTTCTATCCATGTCAGTACCCTACCTCCAATGTGCTCTTATTTTGCCCACTAAGCTCCTATGTGGAACCTTGTCGAAGGCTTTCTAAAAGTCAAGGTACACGACATGCTCTCCCCAGTCAATTTTCCTAGTTACATCTGAATTAGAAAGTTCCTTATGAAAAGTGTCTTTCAATGGAGTCCCTTGTAGGCTATGCAGTCAATGCTTCTGTCCGCTGCACTGCTGAGGGATGGGATTACAACTACTATTCCCCTGGGATGTCCATCAGAAATGTCCTCAACCTCCTGCTCCTGTTGCTCCAGTTTGAGCCTGGTGTGTGTGTCTCTCTCCATGGTATGGGATGTTTCTTGCAGTTGGCTGGGTTATGCAGCCAATAGTGCATCAGAATGATGCCACCACACTTGTCTAGCTGCACTTCATCACCCGGTTGTCTGCACAGACTCCAGGAATACATTTTCTGAAGATCGAAGATTCAACCATGATTCGGGGGATATGTGTCTCTCGCCATATCCTAGTTCAACGCTTGTGCTTGGAGAGTGTCCAGGTGGCTTTAGGAGCTGGAGAGGTGGAGGATTATCCATAGCATTTGTTCGGACAGTGCTGTCCAGTAGGACAGTATCCCCTTAAGTTATGCAAAAATCTTATCTGCTTCTTGGAAACATGGCATTCATATTGAATAGTAGTTTTGATAATGAACAACCAGCTGCACATTAAGGAAATATATGTTTTAAAATTTCAGAAACATCTTGATTAATAATAAGAGATATTGGGGTGGATGAGCATCTTTTTTGATTCCCAGCAAAATGGTCACATTAGTCCCATTTCGCTCTCCTTATTTCTCTGAACCTCCAGAGTATTTACCAGAATGTTGCATGGATTGGGGATATTACCTACCTGGAGAGGTTGGACAGACTTGGATTGTTTTCTTTGGAATGCCAGAGGCTGCATGGAGACCCGCTGAAGAAGGGTCTCGACCCAAAACGTCACCCATTCCTTCTCTCCAGAGATGCTGCCCGTCCCACTGAGTTACTCCAGCATTTTGTGTCTACTTTTGATGGATGCCTGATATAAATATATTAAATTATTAGAGGAATAGATAGTGTAGACAGTCCAAACCTTTTTCCCGGGATGGAAAAACACCAAATGCTAGAGGGCATAATTTTGAAGTAAGAGGGGCAAAGTTTAAAGGAGATGTGAAACACAGTGTATGGTGAGTCACTGGAACACACTGTCAGTGTTGGTGATTGATTTTTTTTTTAGATTTAGAGATACAGCGCGGAAACAGGCCCTTCGGCCAACCGAGTCCGTGCCGCCCAGCGATCCCCGCACATTAACACTATCCTACACACACTAGGGACAATTTTTACATTTTACCCAGTCAATTAACCTACATACCTGTACGTCTTTGGAATTTTGGGAGGAGACCGAAGATCTCGGAGAAAACTCACGCAGGTCACGGGGAGAACGTACAAACTCCGTACAGACGGTGCCCGTAGTCAGGATCGAACCTGATTCTCAGGCGTTGCATTCGTTGTAAGGCAGCAACTCTACCGCTGCACCACCGTGCTGCCCCGATTGAGGCAGATACAATAATGGCATTTAAGAGGTTTTTGGATAGGCATATAGATATGCAGGGAATGGAGGGATATGGATTATGCACAGGTAGATAAGAGGCAGTCTGTTCTTATGCCATACTGTTCTATGTTCGGTAACTTATTATCTTTCATACTGCCCAATTATTTTTGCCATCAACACAAAGGGGGGAACCTTCAGTGGCCAATTGACTATCAGCACAACTGTAGAACATGGGAGGACACTGGAGCATGCGGGAGATATCAGCACTGTCACAGGGAGAATGTCCGAACTCCATACAGACAGCACCAGCAGTTTGGATCCCAGGAGTATCACTCAAATTGCTCATTCACACAGAGGCTGAGAAGGCTGACTTTAGTGTTCATTCATAAACGCACTTTATGATGCATTCAGGAAAGTGCGTGGGGGGCAAAATAGAATAATTAATAATAAATATCTCTGAAATTTGCTGTATGTTCTCATTGATGAAGAATTTTATTTTACGTCAACTGTATTTGATTATCTGTATTCTCCTGACTTACTCAGATCGTTTGCTGAAATCCTCTGGAAACATTGTAAAGTTCATACAAGTGGTCTGATTCGAAGATACCAGTGGGTGATAAAAATTGTTTAAATAATTGATGCACAATAGAGCTTGTGAGGCCTTTCTGATGTTGGGATGAGCAGCAAATTGAAAGAGTTTTGCACTCTTGTGGCTGAGAATAACAAATAATATATGCATATTTATTTAGTCGTCTTTGCACTGAAAGCTGCAGCAGGGTAAGAATTTAATTGTTCCAGTTCATAATCAGTGAATATGACAATTAAACACTCTTAACTCTTGCGATGCGAGAGATATGTTGGGATCATTTGGAAGTTTTGAATCAAGATAGACTTCAATCTTAACTGAGTGAACAGAGTGGCATGAGAGTGAGGCAGAAGGTCTTCAGTGATGAAACCTATAAAACACCTAACCCTGCAGATATTCTGTCCAACAAAGAGGCACACATAGAAATGGTGTCTCCTTGGACTCTTGATGTTTGCTCTTTTGTAAATGTACAGATCTTTGTCTCCTGACCTGAGATTCTCCTGAGAGGCTGCCTGACCCGCCGAGTTGTCATATCATCATATCATATATATACAGCCGGAAACAGGCATTTTCGGCCCTCCAAGTCCGTGCCGCCCAGCGATCCCTGCACACTAACACTATCCTACACCCACTAGGGACAATTTTTACATTTACCCAGTCAATTAACCTACATACCTGTACCTCTTTGGAGTGTGGGAGGAAACCGAAGATCTCGGAGAAAACCCACGCAGGTCACGGGGAGAACGTACAAACTCCTTACAGTGCAGCACCCGTAGTCAGGATCGAACCTGAGTCTCCGGCGCTGCATTCGCTGTAAAGCAGCAACTCTACCGCTGCGCTACCGTGCCGCCGTTTACTCCAGCCCTTTGTGAAATCCAGAGACATTGGTCATTGGCAGTATTGGATGTTTTTTTTCTACTATTGGCTGTTGTACCCTCAGCAGTTACATACCTGAGGAAGAACAATCTGTTTGATGTAACACATTCTGTGGAATTTGGACAGTGTTTGAGCCACCTGCAGTTAAATTCCAAAGCTGTTTGATCAGGTCTCCTATTGTCATTGAAGCATTGCCTTAGATAGGAAAAAGGTAACAAATGGCTGGTATGCTTGGGGTTACACTGACTGTACCTTCAAACTCCAGTTTGTCATGAAATTTGAAAAAAGGTGTTGTACATCATTACATTGTCCCTTTACCTCCCCCCTCAACTCCATCCAAGGACCCAAACAGTCTTTCCAAGTGAGACAGAGGTTCACCTGCACCTCCTCCAACCTCATCTATTGCATCCGCTGCTCCAGATGTCAACTTATTTACATCGGCGAAACCAAATGCAGGTTCGGCGATCGCTTCGCTCAACACCTGCGCTCGGTCCGCGTTGGCCAAATTGATCTCCCGGTGGCCGAGCAATTCAACTCCCCCTCCCATTCCCAGTCTGACCTTTCTGTCATGGGCCTCCTCCATAGTCAGGCCCACTGGAAATTGGAGGAACAGCACCTCTTATTTCGCCTGGGCAGCTTGCAGCCCAGTGGTATGAACATCGACTTCTCCAACTTTAGATAGTTCCTCTTTCCCTCTCTTCCCATCCCCCTTCCCAGATCTCCCACTGTCTTCCTGTCTCCACCTATATCCTTCCTTTGTCCCGCCCCCCTGACATCAGTCTGAAGAAGGGTCTCGACCCGAAACATCACCCATTCCTTCTCTCCTGAGATGCTGCCTGACCTGCTGAGTTACTCCAGCATTTTGTGAATAATTAAATTGCCCTTGATCATCTATCAACCAGATGGTCATCAATAGCGATTCACCACAACAACCCATGTCAAATCCTAACATGGATGTTTTCTTTGTCTCATCCATCCTTTCCCATCCTCTCTGAAAGTTAAAATGAATTTGTGTTCTCTCTTTTCCAAATATCATAAAGTGTCATAGACCTGAACCGTTAATTCTGTGTTTGTTTCCAGAGATGATGTCGGACCTGCTGAATATTTCCAACATTTCTGTTTCAATTTTAGATTTTCAGCAAATGCATCTTTTTTGATTTTCATTAAATACCATCTGATCCTGGAGAAGTCAGGCGTGGATTATGTTTGTATTTGCCCAGTGCATTCTTGCAATGGGCATGATTTGTTTTTCTGCCAGAGAGGATCAACAGCACAGTTTACTCCAACTAAAATCAATCATTGTGCTATTAGCTCCTAAAAAGCCTGAGATAAACAAATCCACTTCCCAGGCTAATGTAACTGGAGCATAATTGTGAAGCTTACAGATAAAACAGCATTGCCACCGGTACTGGGACTCGTTGGATACGTGTACTGATTGGGCTTACAAAAAGACCTGTCTGCCTCTGATGGAAGTATGTGTATTGATTCCTGGGCATTGCTGCCAAGAGAATCAGTAAAGTTCACCTCTTGATCGGTTCACTTTGAGACATAACCTCAGCTCATCCTCAGTTCTATTCATTCATGCTCCCTGTCACAGGGTGAAAGTGACAATAGTGTTTACAAAACCCAAGGAACACTTCACAACTCAATTACACCCCTTTCACTGCACTTCCCAGGTCCAGCACTAAAAAGGGTCAGATTAGCAGATGTATGACATTCAGAGTTCCTGCAAATGATCCTCCAAGTAACACACCATCCTGACTTATACATTTATTTCCATTTTTTGATGTGGGTCAAGATCTTGGACTTCTCTTCCTAAAATCACTGATCAACTCACTACAAGAATAACAGAAATGTCCAATCAATATTTTCCTTATTAGCCGTAAATACATGAAGAGATTGAATTTTACTCGGACTGGTGTGAAATGTTGTATTTTGGTAAGTTAAAACATGGCAGAATGTGCACAATAAATTGCAGGCCCCTGGGAAATGTTGTAGAACAGACAGAACAAGGATTATTTGTACATAATTCCCTGAAAGAAGCAACACAGATGGACAGGGTGGTGAAGAAATTATTTGGCATGCTTATCTTCATTGGTCAGGAGATTGAGTACAAGACTTGCATTGTCATGTTCCAACTGAACAATTCGTTGGTGAGATCACACTTAGTTTATTGTGAGCAGTTCATAAGAATGTTACCAGGGTTGTTGCTGTTCTTACCAAGATTGGAAGTTAGTTGTTATAAAAAGACACTTGATAGGCTGGGGCTCCTTTCCTGAGACGATAGGAGGCTGATAGAGGTACATAAAATAATGAGGCATATATAAGGCAAATGACCATAGTCTTTCCCAGAGTAAGGGAGTCTAAGACCAGAGGACATAAATTTAAGGTGAGAGGCGAGAGATTTAATGAGGACCTGTGAGACAACTTTTTCACACAGAGCTCATGTATATGAGAATGAGCTCCAGAGGAAGAGTTAAATGTAGCTACAATTATAACATTCAAAAGACATTTGGACAAGTACAGTACATGGTCAAACGGTTTTGAGGGATATGCACCAAACAAATAGGATCGGTTCAGACAGGCAACTTGGTCAGCTGAAGGGTCAGTTTCCGTGCTATATATTTCTAAATGCATCCATGAGATGGAAACCAGAGAGAGATTAGCGTTAAAGGCATGGAGGGATTCTGCTTACTATTTTATCACACAGGAATCACCCCTCGTGTTGACCTTTGAGAGTGTTGTAAATTAAATGGAGCATAAGCAGACAAGATGATACATCTCATTAAGATGCAGTCCTTGCACCTTGAAAACTGGATTAAATTCAACAAAAAGCCTGAAAAAAGCCTGAGAGTAAGGCTACGTTTGATCTAAACTGGAACCACGTCCCTTTTGGGACCTGTGCAGGAAACAATTTATCCACTTTTAAACATTGGCGCTCTGCTCAAAATGTGTGCTTTGTTATTAACTCGTTCAAGGAGAATGAGGAAATTTAGTTTAGTTTAGTTTAGAGATACACGCGGAAACAGGCCCTTTTAGCCCACCGGGTCCGTGCCGACAAGCGATCCCTGCACATTAACACTATCCTATACCCGCTAGGGACAAATTTAAAGAAACATTTATCAAGCCAATTAACCTACATACCTGTACGTCTTTGGAGTGTGGGAGGAAATCGGAGGAAACCCACGCAGGTCACGGGGAGAACGTACAAACTCTATACAGATAGCACCTGTGGTCAGGATCGAACCCGGGTCTCCGGTGCCGCATTCGCTGTAAGGCAGCAACTCTGCCGCTGTGCCACCATGCACAAATTGCAAAGCAGATTGTTTCAGTATTGAACCAGCTGCTTTATTGCAGGTGGTGGTTAAGGCACACCTTTCGATTGCAGCACAAAGGAAATTATAGATTCCAGGTAATGTTACTTGTGTTCATGAAAATAAAAATGCACCCTGCATTTCCTCAGATCCCATTCACAGTTGACCTAAAAAGATGAGAACAGAGCACTTCATCAATGTAGAAAAACAGAAATAGGTGAATGAGATTTAGAATTTTTCTTCTTAAGCAGTCCTTTGGGCATGAGGATGACCTACTATATTTCCATTTCTGTAGTCTCGGAGATAACTGATATGACAATTATGGGACTTCTCCACAGATGTGGTAGAAAATGCCGGATGTTCAGAATGGGTGCTAGGTTGTGAGGTGGTGCATTCTTCCGCAGATGCACTGGGTTCCTGTAGCTCCCAGCGCACAGGGCTTCTCAGTAGCATCCCAAATGCTCCTGCTAATAGAGCTGCTGCTCCACTTCAAGAGGTCAGGGACAAAGATTCCCAAAGTTCAGTGGGGACGATGCATATTTTCAAGGCAGTTATGAGCATATTTTTTAACCATTTCCTCAATCTGATGGTAATGTCTTCTCATGGCCGAGAGAATAAAGAGTCCACTGCCAGGAATTACAGGAATGCAGGAATACAATGACAGGAACACTGACCTTGATTCACTTATCTTTCCAGTGAATTTCTGAACTTTGCAGAGGTATCTGCCATAGATAGTCCAGATTGCATAAGTTTATAAGAGGACAGCGATCACTGTTGCCCAGTACACCATGAGTTTTTGATCTTCAATCAACCTTTATCCCTAATTAACCAAAGGTATTCAGCATTAATATACATATGCTGAACAAAATTATGAAGTCGTAGACCACTGACCCCGTACCAAACATGAAGCACACATTTATATTGGTCAAATTTAATTCTCACCACATTCCCCTCAAATCTCCCCAGATTCTACCGGTCGCCTGTAAATGATGAGAAATTGACAATTGTCAGTTTAAAGGAGGAAACCAGAGCACCTGAAGAAAACCCAATCTGTCACAGGGATAACGTACAAACTCCACAAAGATAACAGTAGTAATTCAGGATTGAACTCTGCTCCCTGGAGTTGTGAAGAAGGAGCTCTACCAGCTGCGTCATTGTTTCTAAATGTCTTTACATTTAGTGGTGTACAAGGGGGAAAGGTTATCCCAGAGCAAAGAAGGCCCAGGCAAAGGTCTGTGAACATTAGAACTCTATGAATAATCCTGGGCACCCCATGTTAGGAAAGATTACTGGCATGGACAGCATTCTGCATATCTGAACAATAACTGGATGTTGACGATTACACTATAAAGAGAGACCATGCAAACCAGGGCTGCTTCCTTGGAATTTAAATGGTTAAAAGATGCATCTTTCTAAGGTACAGAGAGGAAACTGACCAGGTGCCAGTCCACAATCTGGATACACCATTTAAAAATCCTCAAAGGAATAACGTTAGAAACACTTCCGCATTCACAGGGTGACAGAAAATTAGAAATCAATGGTCGTTGTTGGTTTTAAATCTGGGATTGAGAGGCTTCAGTTAGCTGAAGATATTAAAAGATAAGGCGCAAAGCCTCGTATATGGATTCAGGTGGCAAGACAGTCATGTCCCATTGAATGGTGGTCGAGGATGAAGGGGCAAAAATCCATTACTCTGTTCCTCTCCAGCATTCTATTTTCCTGTCAATGCCTTTGATGAACATGAAAAATAAATCAGCTACATCCGCTCCATATCATACGGCAAGAGAATAAAATATGCTCAGCATTAGCATTTAGCTTTACATTATGTGTGTCTGGTGATGTGTGTCTGGTGAGGGACTGATATTCCGAAACTTCCCCATAGAATCATGGACTCATAAACTACGGAAGAAAGTCATTCAGCCCATCATACTATCCAATTAGTCCCACTCCCCTGCTCATTCTTCAATCTATGGTGAAATACTTATCTGTGATGAACCCTGCTTCCTTTCCAATTCTTTCGAGACAGGGAACAGAAATACATTGTTCCTGTTCTTTTGAAGTGCTGAGCATTTGCAATCCAAGCCACCATCTGCAATGAATAGATAAACAATTAGGGCAGTGACGAGTGAAAAGAAATAAATGCAAACGCTTTCAAGTAAGCTCACATGTCATGTAAAATAGATGACTTGGTCTGTCATCTGCATATATTTGAAATCACAAGCAATCGAGGAGTAATGAAATGAAACTCAGAGTTGGCTGTTGCGTGGTAAAGCAATGAATGACAATTTAAATCATTCAACTTGGAGAACAGAGTGTTCCTGCAAGTAGACCTGCTGCTCACACTTCCAGCAATCTGAGTTCAATCCTGGCCTCTTGTGCTGTGTTTGCGGTTTGCACATTTTGCCCGTGGCCACGTGCTCCAGTTTCCAAAGTGTGTGGGTTGGGAGGTTAATTAGCTGCCGCAAATTACCCTTGGTGATGGAATCTGGGTGAAGATGATGGGAACTAGAGAACTAGAGACAAGGTCCCACATAGGAGATTAGTGGGCAAAATTAGAGCACATGGTATTGGGGGTAGGGTACTGACATGGATAGAAAATTGGCTGCCAGACAGAAAGCAAAGAGTGGGGATAAATGGGTCCCTTTCGGAATGGCAGGCAGTGACCAGTGGGGTACCGCAAGGTTCGGTGCTGGGACCCCAGCTATTTACGATATACATTAATGACTTAGATGAAGGGATTAAAAGTACCATTAGCAAATTTGCAGATGATACTAAGCTGGGGGGTAGTGTGAATTGTGAGGAAGATGCAATAAGGCTGCAGGGTGACTTGGACAGGTTGTGTGAGTGGGCGGATACATGGCAGATGCAGTTTAATGTAGATAAGTGTGAGGTTATTCACTTTGGAAGTAAGAATAGAAAGGCAGATTATTATCTGAATGGTGTCAAGTTAGGAAGAGGGGATGTTCAACGAGATCTGGGTGTCCTAGTGCATCAGTCACTGAAAGGAAGCATGCAGGTACAGCAGGCAGTGAAGAAAGCCAATGGAATGTTGGCCTTCATAACAAGAGGAGTTGAGTATAGGAGCAAAGAGGTCCTTCTACAGTTGTACCGGGCCCTGGTGAGACCGCACCTGGAGTACTGTGTGCAGTTTTGGTCTCCAAATTTGAGGAAGGATATTCTTGCTATTGAGGGCGTGCAGCGTAGGTTCACTAGGTTAATTCCCGGAATGGCGGGACTGTCGTATGTTGAAAGGCTGGAGCAATTAGGCTTGTATACACTGGAATTTAGAAGGATGAGGGGGGATCTTATTGAAACATATAAGATAATTAGGAGATTGGACACATTAGAGGCAGGAAACATGTTCCCAATGTTGGGGGAGTCCAGAACAAGGGGCCACAGTTTAAGAATAACGGAGATGAGGAAGAACTTTTTCAGTCAGAGAGTGGTGAAGGTGTGGAATTCTCTGCCTCAGAAGGCAGTGGAGGCCAGTTCGTTGGATGCTTTCAAGAGAGAGCTGGATAGAGCTCTTAAGGATAGCGGAGTGAGGGGGTATGGGGAGAAGGCAGGAACGGGGTACTGATTGAGAGTGATCAGCCATGATCGCATTGAATGGCGGTGCTGGCTCGAAGGGCTGAATGGCCTACTCCTGCACCTATTGTCTATTGTCTATTGTCTATAAAAATGGTATTGGTGTGGGATTAATGTAGATGGGTGAAATGAGGTGAAATGAAGGGTCTTTTCGCTGCTTTGCAATCCCATGACCATATAAGTTCCTTGTTTTGAATAGTGGATTGCCTTCCTCGTTATATCAGTCAAAGATGGTTCCAAATAATGAAAACTAGGAATTCTGCTCTCAGCTCAGAATTGGAAATAAAAGGAAATACAGCGGTTCCAAAATCCAAATGCATTTTTGCTCAAAGCTTCAGCATCTGCAGTGTCTTTTGTCTCCAAAATCCAACTGCTTGACAGGGTTTGGATGCTCTGGGCACTGATGCACATTTTTAAGATGAGTTGTCCTGCTGACCATTTTGGGAAGGTAGCTGGTATCTGTGACGTGAAAATAGAAAATGGTCAAATGGTCATATGGTCAGGCCGCCTCTGTGGAAAATCAAATAGTTAACATTTTGATTCAAAGCCTGAACATCAGGTCTTCAGTGGCAGGCTTTTGTTTCTTGAAAGGATGCAAATTAGCCAGAATAATGTTGAATCATTGACATTAATGTCACAGAAACAAGCCACTCCCTGCTAGCCAAAAAAAAGAGAGGAAATTGGATAAATGACATTCCACGTTTCTTGGTCTATAGCCATCAAGTTTATAAACCATTTGGCCAATTTAAAATATGATGATTGCTTTTCTCCCTAACATTCTTCCAGACAGTGACTCCAAATCCTCACCACTCTTTGGCTGATATAATATTTCCTCAATTCTCCTCTAATTTCAGTACCTGTTTTCTTAAATCTATTTTCACGATTGACATCTCTACTAAGGGGTGAAAAAGGTGTTCTTCCTTTCTTACCTCACTGTCAGACTATTGTAATGCCTGAAATGGTCTGAAGAAGGGTCTCGACTTGAAACATCACTCATTCCTTCTCTTCAGAGATGCTGCCTGTCCTGCTGAGTTACTCCAGTGTTTTTGTTTCTACCATTGCAATGCCAATCAGCATTCATACAATTTTATACCAACATCGCCAGTTTCAATGATGTAGCAAATGAAAAGTGTTTATCATCATATAGCGATAATCCAGAATCTGATGTGTCATCCACCAGAGCCATTCAGTCTCCTCATTAATTAGACAGAGTAGACTCACAATTTATATCCCAGGGTGGAAATGTCATGGACTAGCGAGAATAGCTTTAAGGTGAGAGGTACAAAGTTTAAAGTTGTGCGAGGCAATTTTTTACACATACAATGGTTGCATTTAAGAGGCTTTTAGATCGGCGCATGGATATGCAGGGATATGGATCATGTGCAGGTTTGGGAGATTAGTTTAACCTGGCATCATGTCCAGGACAAACACTGTGGGCTGAAGGGTCTGTTCCTGTGCTGCACTGTTCTATGTTTGATGTTTAATGACTTACAGGGTAATTCCTGATGGAGTTGGATCAAGTAAAACTTTGGTGCTTCCAGAATTCTTCAGAGTTTGTATTGTAGGTAGGGAACAGTGTGCCAGAAGCTTAATTAGTCTTTTTCTTTAGACTTATGCAATATGTAATTGTTCCCTGGCATTAGTCATTTATCAGCTATTACTGTCAGAGTGCAATCTGACCGAGAGGATGAGGAGAGAGCACACACAGAGCAAGCAGCGACTCCTGCCTGAGAAAGGAGGATGAGTTGGAAGAAGGAGGACTCCCTGTAGAAGAGTGTTTGCACCCAGGGCATCCTGAGAAACATTCAACTCAGCCACTCATGTTTCAGCCTGAAATGTTTGAGAGTTTGTTACACAGACTCTGTGTCTGTGGCAGTAGACACAGACTGCGGGACTGTGGACAGCAGGACCAGAGACTGTAGTCCTACCCGTCAGAGCCTTTGCAGTGACTCACCAGGCTTTGATGTGTCTCTTAGTATGTACTCCTGCACTTTGGAAATATAGTTGATGGCAGGGTTAGCTCGCACTGGAGTCTCCTTACACTGGAAGACCAATAGGTTTCAGGCAGGCAGAGTGATTCTATCTTAGAATACATTACTGGATACAATCCACAGATCACCAGGTCCTCTGTTATGCCACTTCTTAGGGCAAACCTCGATAAGGAACGCGGCATCCCATTCCATACCTTTTTGGCAAACACAAAGTCCAAAGGAAGTTGACGATTGTCTCATCTGCACCACATCTCAAGACCAGTGACTATTCACTTCAGCTGCACCTTCAACACTGTAATTCCAACCAAACCCTCGAACCTATGACTCTGCAACCTCGTCTGCAACAGGATCCTTGACTTTCTGACACATGGTCTACAATCAGTAAGGATACACAACAAAACATCTTCCACAATAATCCTCAACACCAGTGCCCCACTTGGCTGCAAAAACTGGAATAACAGCATCTCATATTCAGCTTGGGTAGCTTAAAATCCAATGATATTGGCATTCAATTCTCCAATTTTAGGTAACAACGCCACCTCTTTTACCTCCCTCTATTTTCCGTGCCCGGTTACCAAGTTAACCGGGCAAGCATCCATTCCTCCATCTCACACACAGGCAATGAGATCCCTGAGCAGTGCAATGCTTTCAAAGACAATCCCGTGGGGCATGCTGTAAGCCTGGTCTGTTTGGATCACACGTTTTTCTGTAAGGAGCTCTTCTTTTCACAACACATGCTGCTCTTCCTGGCTATGGTGTGTGTCCTCTCCACCCCCCCCCCCCCCCTGCCAGGCTGTACTCCAAGGGGAACAGCTGCCAAAACTCTAATGCAGAAAAACAATTAGATATTGCAGAAACCTTAAAGAAAAGATTAATTGAGTTTCTGGCACACTGCTCCCTGTCTACATTCAAACTCTGGAACTTGATTGGTGATGACCTTGAACAGAACTGTATAATCCACTTTAGACAGTGAGATGCATCACTAGTTTCTGATGTCCTTTTTCTTCCTCTCATCTTGCAGGTGAGGGTCAAAGTGCCCTTGCTCATAGATTTTGACATACTGCCAACTGGAAGCGCAGTACAGCATGCTTCCTGCAGATCTGATTCCATCCAATTCCACAGTGTGAAGTACAATTTGACTACCAAGTCATTACTTCTGGGAACGTCATTAATCTCGAGGGAATGAATGGAACTTGTCAGCTCAGTAGCTTGTCCAGATTCTCCCAATTGTCGTCATCGAAAATCTCCAGGATCGGAAAGAAGGTAGACACAAAATGCTGGAGTAAATAAGCGGGTCAGGCAGCATCTCAGGAGATCAGTCTGAAGAAGGGTCTCGACCCAAAATGTCACCCATTCCTTCTCTCCTGAGATGCTGCCTGACCCGCTGAGTTACTCTAACATTTTGTGTCTACCTTCAATTTGAACCAGCATCTGCAGTTATTTTCCTATGCAAGATGGGAAAGATCGGAAGGTTGTGAGCTCTGTTGACTTTCTGTCATACACATCATCTCAGAGGGATCTGCAGATCCTCCACAAGGCTCTCTGCGAGGATGTTATTCATTTTTCCGCTTCCTTAATGCCGAGGATCACAGCGCACCACCTGTAAATCTTTAAAAAGAAATAATAGTGACTCTGCCTTATCCTGACCACTCAGCAAGATTATAAACAGGTCTTCTGATGTGCCATGTGGGCCGAGATGGTCTCCTGGTGAGCTGCAACCTGCAAGTCTCCCGGGAACCTGCATGGATGGGAGGCACAGCGAGCCAGGCCCGTACGAACCCCTGAAGATCGGGAATCAGAGAGGAGGATGGAGTCAGTGACGGTGGTGAACGCTGGGCCAAAGGCCCTGTAAGAAGAATTAAGGGTCTTACCTTCCATACCCTCAAGATTGGCTGCGTGGGGTGCCCACAATGGCTGAAGAGGGCCATGCAAGGAGAGGGAAGATGGATTGCGGGACGACCGGCATGGAGGCGACAGCTGCAATGGGCCTTAGAGGCCAGCAATAAATGGCGCCTAAATGACACATCTTGCACATGGAGTCATTGGGCTGTTCTGTACATTCTGTACTAACCGGGTGATGGTGCTTAAGTGTGATGATAGTCTTGCTGATCTGTATGCAAAAAAAAAAGTTTTTCTCTGTACCGTGGTACACGTGATAATAAAGAACCCATTGAACATTGATCAATTGAATATTGAACCATGGAACATATTCAGGAGGAGGATATTCCAAGCCACGACTTAACGCTAGTGAATTCAGTTTAGTTTGGAATTGTAACTATTAGGACACTAACAGATTATCCTACAAAATGTTCACAAATTAATCTATCCAACCTCCCAATTTCCAATAAAAAACCCCAAAGAAAACGAAAGGCCAATTGTTTTGGAAACTATTGTAATGGTGTTGTTGGAAGACAGAAAATTTCAAATTGGACCCACAAGCCATCATGGTATTCTGGAGTACCTTGAAGTAGTAATGTGTTCTGTCGATTGAGTCAAACTAATCGATATACAATACATAGATTTCCAGATTGCATTTCGTAAGATGTGATTTCAAAAATAATTGTGGAAAATAAGATCTTGTGGAATATGAGTTCATATAGTAACATGAACTAGAAGAATACCAGGCATTCAGGAAGCAGAATAACCATAAATGAGCCTTAACACGGTTGAAAGTGTAGGAAACACGGTTGAAGCTGCAGACATAGATAGATTCTTGATAGACAACAGGGTGAAAGATTATTGCAGAAATATGAAGTTGAGGTTACAATCACTTATTTGTATGTCTATATATTCCCATTTCCCCTTCTCTCATCTGACATATTGGAGGAGAGTATTTGAAGAATAAATCTTGCACGATAATTATGAAGAAAGGGAATTATTAAATAACCTGGGGGGGGGAAAGGTAGAAAAGGAGAGATTTATAACCATGGTGACCTTAGATTTTTATTTAATGTTGTCGATTCACTGCATAACATGTTCCATATATTAGCAGTTACTGTCAGAAAATCGCAAGCAAATTGATTTTCACCATTTTTCATGGTAAGGCTAACAGTTCTTGCTGTCAGAGGAGTGGAAAGGAGACGGCGGGCGGCACGGTAACGCAGCGGTAGAGTTGCTGCTTTACAGCGAATGCAGCGCCGGAGACTCAGGTTCGATCCTGACTACGGGTGCTGCACTGTAAGGAGTTTGTACGTTCTCCCCGTGACCTGCGTGGGTTTTCTCCGAGATCTTCGGTTTCCTCCCACACTCCAAAGACGTATGTAGGTTAATTGGCTGGGTAAATGTAAAAATTGTGCCTAGTGGGTGTAGGATAGTGTTAATGTACGGGGATCGCTGGGCGGCACGGACTTGGAGGGCCGAAAAGGCCTGTTTCCAGCTGTATATATATGATATGATATCCAGCAACTGTGCATTCACAGTTCAACATGGAGATCGGGAAGATGCTATCAGAATCTCCATATTCCTTCCTAAGTTTTACTGTAGCTTTACATCGCCAGAGATGCTATGCAATGGTATAACGTTATATCATTTTTATAATAGGTGTCCATAATTTTTTTTTTTAACTCAACAGCCACTCAAGTACAGAAAATTAACATTTACAAGTGTTACACAGTTCAGTTGTAAATCATAATTAAAAAATAATACTTTCCTTCTCCACTATTTTTAAATTCTCTCATGACATTCTTTTTTCCTTTCTTTATCTCACATTCTGTACCTGATGTGACGTTGAATCACTTATTCTTACTGACAATTCCTGGCTCTGCCTCTGTGCAGCTCTGACTAAATCCTTCCATCTACTGACCTAAGCATTTGGACAGTTGTTTACGCAGCCCCTGATCCCCTGCAGAAGGTGTACTCCAGGAAGATTCACTAGTGATAGTAAATCCTAATGCAAAAATCCTTCAAAGGTTCATGGACAGATGCGAGTCTAATTTAGAATAATCTCCGTCTCTGCCACATCTGCTCCCAAGAGGAGACTTTCCACTCTTGGACATCCGAGGTGTCTTCACTCTTTAGTAAATGTGGATTCCCCCATGTTGTCAAAGATGGATTCCTCACCACATCACACCTGTGTCCCTTAGTTCTGCTCTTACCCCAGGTGGAACAAGGATAGAATTCCCCTGGTGCCTACCTTTCACTCCATCAGCCTCCACATCTAACACATATTTCTACCACCTTCAATGTGATTCCACCACCAGTCACATCTTCCTATCCCACCCCTTTCCACTTTCTTCAGAGACTGCTCCCTCCACAACTTGCTTCACTCATCCCTTCCCACCAAAACCACACCACCCCCAGGTACTTTCCTATGCAACTACAGATATAACACCTGTCTGTATACCTCCTCCCTCACATCCATCTAGCGACCCCAGCTGTCCTTCCTGGTGCGACAGAAGCTTAGTGCACATTGGCGAGACCAAGTGTAAATTTGGCGGCTGTTTCACTGAACCCATGAGCTGGCTCTACCCAAGCCTGCTGGATCTCCCGGTTGCTAAACATTTTTGGTCCCCTTCCCATTTCCATTCTGACCTTTCTGTCCTGAGCCAACTCCATTGCCAGAGCGGGGCCACATACAAACTGGAGGAGCAGCATCTCATATTCTATTTGGGTGGCTACAACCGGTATGAACATTGAATTCTCCAGTTTTGGGGAACTAACCTATATACATGCCAGCCCCTTCCCCCTCCCCACCCACATTTTTCTTCTTTTTGTCCTTGTTCCCCACCTGGATGTGCACCCAGCTCTCTCTTTTTCCTCCCCCCCTGCCCACACCCTTCCTCTTATATTCCTTCCTCCGGCTTCACATTGTGCATTTCTTTTATCCTTATCTCACACTTTTTGTCTTCTCATACTGGCCTTTCACAAAATATCTGCCAATTAAAATCCCCCTTCATCTGTATCCACCTATCACTTTCCAGAATGTCTCCCGTCACTACCTTTCCAGCTTTCTACCCCAACTACAATGTCTGAAGAAGAGTCCCGACTCAAAACAACACCTCTCCCTTTTTTCCAGAGCTGCTGACTGACCTACTGATTTATTCCAGATCTTTGTGTCATTTTTTGTACATCAGCATCTGCAGCTCCTTGTGTCTACATCTTATCAAGCCCATCCAGGGATGCCAAGTGTTCCCAAATCAACATGTAATTAAACACACCAGGCAATGACACAAGCATGTGATAAAATAGACCAGGCAATGAAGTACACAAAAATGCTGAAGTTGCTTAGCACATCAGGTAGCATCTCAGGAGGACATGGATTGGGGATCTTTTGGATTTGGATAGAAGGATCCTGACCTGAAACATCATCTATTCATGTCCTCCAGAGATGCTGCCTGCCCTGTTGAGTTACTCCACCACACTGTGTATTTAGTATCATTTAGTTTAGAGATACAGCGTGAAAACTGGCCCTTCGGCCCACTGAGTCCATGCCGACCAGTGATCCCCGCACATTAACACACACGAGGGACAATTTTACATTTATACCAAGCCAATTAACCTACAAACCTGTACGTCTTTGGAGTGTGGGAGGAAACTGAAGATATCGGAGAAAACCCACGCAGGTCATGGGGAGAACGTGCAAACTCCGTACAGACAGCACCTGCAGTCAGGATTGAACCTGGGTCTCTGGTGCTTCAAACGCTGTAAGGCAGCAACTCTACCGCTGCGCCACTGTTCTGCCCCACCGTTCTTTATAATTATACCTTTTTAATTAATCACCATTAGTTAAAACAACTCAAAGATTTATTTTACACTTTCAAACAAGACTCATTAACCCCTTGGTCCCACAACTTTTAAAATCCACAATTTTAAATTTAGATGAACCATTCCAGATGAACCTGGTCGATGCAGCAAATTCTTCTTCAAGAGAGATTGGAATCTACTTCTGCAATTGTTGGTCTCTGGGGTTATAGCTATTAGTCATCTCATAAGGCAACTTCTGATACATTCTTTACATATTATTCAGATATTACTTGGTTCATTGCAGCCCATCTGCATGTTCAGCTTATAGGCTGTTTGTCCACCCTTTACACCATATGGGCATGTGTTTCTTTAATCTTTCAAAATCTTGCTGGCGTTGTTGTTTCATAATCACCTCAATCATTCATTCTTTAATTATGCTTGCAATGATTTTGTTATCTCCCTGGCTATTATGTAATAGCTACCTGACATCAAGTAATTGTGACTGAGAGAAAGATCTCATACATGAATGAATTTTTCAACATTCACATGTGTGGTTGGAAAGTAGTCAGAGGGGACCGGGGCCAACTCCATTGCCAGAATGAAGCCACATTTTAATAATAATAATACATTTAATTTATATAGCGCTTTTCTGAAAACTCAAAGACGCTTTACAGAGCAAACAAAACATAAAAACAAACAAACAAACAAAAGATTTATCCAGACGGAGAAGCGGCGGACAAACAGCGCCAGCGTCCTCTCACGTCAGGGTCCGGCGTAAATGGTTGACAATAAACAATAAACAGTAAATGGTTGACAGTAAACAATAAAGAACACAAGACACACAATTACAATTTAACACAGACAACCATCACAGTGATTACTCCAGGCACACCGTCACTGTGATGGAAGGCAAAGAAAAGTCTTATCTCCTCCTCATTCTTCTCCCGAATGACCCGAATTAACCAAAATGACCTCCAAGAAAACAGGTTGCACCAGCTTTTAAATTTTACAGTTTGTTAAAGTTAGAGGGGATCAATCCAGGCCAAGGTTTCAAATCATAGATCTGAAAGCGTTTATGTGCAGGCGTTTAAGTTCAAGTGAGTGGCGATCACTATAGACCAAGGTTTCCAATGCAGAATTGGTGGAGGTCATTACAGGCCATGGTTTCCAATACAAAGTCAATGGAGATCATTATAGGCCATGGTTTCCAATACAAAATTAGTGGAGATCATTATAGGCCATGGTTTCCAATCATACAAATGAAGAAATTCATGTGAAGCCGTTCAAATGCAAGTGACCTATTGGTATTTGGCCAATTTCACGGCTTTAGTCTGAAACCTCGTAGATTCTATACACAAGTGTTTATACAGTTATTCTTTTAAGTGTGATGATAATTTTTGCTCCCACTAACATTTCAGGCAATGAATTCTAAACTCTCACCAGTCATTTGGAGAAATATTTTCTCCTTAGCATTCAACCCACCCCCCCACCCCACCCCCACCCCCCACCCCCATAAACCTTGTTTCTGTTACTGTGAACACAATCAACTTGGTCCGTTATTACTGCCCACAGCCTTTTCACCATCTTCTCATTCCATTCTCCAGATTTCAGTATCTTTGACACAGATTTAGGCTTGAGGAATGCAGGACAGGTCTGTAATGATTTCAAGGAAGTTTGAAAAATTCCGATGGATGCCATGGTGCTTAATTGCACATACATATCAATTCACACCGTGAGAGCCTCCTCCAAACAAGTGGGAAAAAGTACTAATTGAAAGTGTGATGCTGTGTAACCAGAGGGTAGATTGAACCAATTTAAATCCCAGTGGGGAGCTTTGTACGCTTCTAGGCTTGTTAGCCCTGGCAGGGATTTCTGTCCATTGGTATTAATCTGGTGTGTCTCACTGACCACCATCCAGTATTACTGACATGAATTGCTGTCTTTTGAAAATCATGCACAAGAAAAAAAATACAGACACATGTGAAACTGAAGTTAAGATGCTGGAGTCTCCATTATGGAGCATTCAGGAAAGTATTCCAAAAATGCCCTTGATATCATGCTCGCTGGTTGTTATATTTCAAGGTGTATTAAAATGTATTTTCATAATCATGAGCAAAAAATCTTTCATAAGCAAGTGGGATTGGGCCCAGAGAACACAGTCACCTTTATTCACCCTTTGGATTAAAGAGTATTTCCTGATGCAATTTTGAATGGTGTAGTCGGTAACAGATACATTTTTTGGCAAAAAGTAATGTAAATTAAGAGTATTCATTTCTTTCTCTGTATTAAAAATGATTCTAAAAATTAAAAAAAATAAAAATAAAATAAAAAAAAAATAAAAAATGGCGGCGCGTGCAGACGCAGCGGCCCCACGCTCTCCCGATTTTTCGAGTGTTTTTAATGTTTTTTCAAGTTCGTCATGTTTGTCACTTCAACAACTCTGGACAGTCAGCAGTAGACAGTATAGTCGTGAGTTCTTGCTGGACAAGAAAACAACATCATCAACACTGGACGCTACGCTTGCAGAGGAACTTAGCGGCCTCAGAATACTCTGCCTGACCTCGACCTCGGCCTCGAGTGCTGCCCCCCGGCTGGAAAGGAGACGCCGCAGGTGGTGTGAGAGGAAGCAGAAGATGCGGAGGCATCCGGGCTAGGCTAGCGGCTAGCCCACACAGACCGGCTATTCCGAGCATGCTAATGGCTAATGTACGCTCACTGGACAATAAAATGGACACTATAAGACTTCTCCGGTCGACCCAGCATGAGGTGAGGGAATGCTGTGTTTATGTTTTTACAGAAACATGGCTTAATGACAACATCCCGGACTCCGCTGTTCAGCTCGACCGGCTAACATGCTACCGATCGGACAGAGCTACGGTTAGCGGGGGGAAGACTCGCGGCGGCGGTGTGATTGTTTACATCAGTGATGCTTGGTGTCGGGACGCTGTGTTGGTCTACAAACACTGTTCACCGCTGGCGGAGTTTATGTTTGTGAAGTGCTGGCCTTTTTACCTCCCGAGGGAGCTAACAGCTATCCTGTTAGTCGCTGTTTACATCCCTCCCAGTTCCAACAACAAGGACAGAGAGGAGGCACTCTGCGAACTGTACCGGGCCATCTCTGAGCAGCAGACAGCACACCCAGATGGCTTTCTCATCGTAGCTGGGGACTTCAACCATGCTAACCTAAAAACTGTCATGCCCAAAGTATACCAGCATGTTGATTTCCCAACACGAGAAAACAACACCTTGGACCTTGTCTACACGACCATCAAAGGAGCATACAAGGCTTCCCCTCTCCCCCACATCGGCCTCTCTGATCACCTCACCGTTCTGCTGCAACCGGCATACAGACCCCGGGTGAAAGTCACCAAACCGGTTTCAAAAGAGGTACGTGTGTGGTCAGAGGACAGCACAGCTGCACTCCAAAACTGCTTTGAGACTACAGACTGGGACATGTTTAAGCAGGCAGCAACATACAACAACACAACCAACATTCAGGAATACACAGAGACAGTTACAGGCTACATCACCAAATGCATTGATGATGTGACCCACACCAGAGCCATCACCATCCGGGCTAACCAGAAGCCATGGCTGACAGGGGAGGTCCATGGGCTGCTGAGGGTCCGCAACGTTGCCTTCAGAGAGGGCAATCCAGCCGGTCTCAGAGCAGCCAGGGCCAACCTTTCCAGTGGCATCAGGAAAGCCAAACAACACTACACCCGGCGCATCACAGCCCACTTCAGTGACAGCAGAGACACACGGAGCCTGTGGAAGGGTATTAGGACTATCACGGACTACAAACCCTTACCACAGACCTGTGACAGTGACACCTCTCTCCTGAACGACCTCAACGGCTTCTTCGCACGCTTTGAAGCACAGAGCAACACACCTGCGCAGAAAACAACTCCCCCCCCCCCAACGACCAGGCTATTTGTCTGTCTCCAGGCAGTGTGAGGAGCACACTGTTAAGGATTAACACCCGGAAAGCTTCTGGACCTGACAACATTCCTGGTCGTGTGCTAAAAGACTGCGCAGCTGAGCTCACAGATGTCCTCACAGACATCTTCAACATCTCCCTGAGCCAGGCTGTTGTTCCCTCGTGTTTCAAAGAAACCACCATCATACCTGTGCCCAAGAAGTCTTCTCCATCCTGCTTCAACGACTACCGCCCTGTAGCGCTGACTTCAACCATCATGAAGTGCTTCGAGAGGCTGGTCATGAAGCAGATCAGATCCAACCTACCCCCCTCCCTGGACCCGTTTCAGTTTGCATATCGAGCTAAGCGGTCCACTGAGGATGCCATCTCCTCTGCTCTACACCCAGCCCTCACCCACTTGGACACTAAAAACTCATATGTTAGGATGCTGTTCATAGACTTTAGCTCAGCATTCAACACCATCATCCCCCAGCAGCTGGTTTGTAAACTAACAAATCTGGGCCTCAGCCCCCTTCTCTGCAACTGGCTGCTGGACTTCCTCACTGCCAGACCCCAGTCTGTACGGGTCCGCAGCAACACATCGGACACCATCACGCTGAGTACGGGGGCCCCACAAGGATGTGTGCTAAGCCCCCTGCTCTTCACCTTGCTGACCCACGACTGCACACCCACCCACAGCTCCAACCACTTCGTCAAGTTTGCGGATGACACAACAGTGGTGGGTCTCATCAGCAACAACGACGAGACCCACTACAGGAAGGAGGTGGACCAGCTGGCCGCGTGGTGCACAGACAACAATCTCTTCCTGAATGTGGAGAAAACAAAGGAGATTGTTGTCGACTTCAGGAGAACGCACACCCAACACCCCCACCCACTGACCATCAATGGTGCTGCTGTGGAGCAGGTGAGCAGCACCAAATTCCTGGGGGTGAACATCACAGAGGATCTCTCCTGGAGCAACAACACCACGTCCATCGCCAAGAAAGCCCAGCAGTGCCTCTACTTCCTCCGCAAACTGAAGAGAGCGGGAGCCCCCACACCCATCATGTACACTTTTTACCGAGGCGCCATCGAGAGCATCCTCAGCAGCTGCATCACTGTGTGGTTCGGCAGCTGCACAGCCTCCAGCCGTAAGACCCTGCAGCGCATAGTGAACACTGCTGAGAGGATCACTGGCGCCTCACTCCCAACACTCCTGGTCCTTTACACCACCCGCCTCACCCGCAAAGCACAGAGCATTGTGGGTGACCCCTCCCACCCCTCCAACAGCCTCTTCACCCTCCTGCCTTCAGGGAGAAGGTTTTGCAGCCTGAGGTCGAGCACCACCCGACTAAAGAACAGTTTTTTCCACCAGGCTGTCAGGATGCTGAACTCTCTCCCCTCCCTTCCTCCTCTCTCCCCTGCCCCCATTGGACCTGGACTTTAACACCCCACACACACGCACATCCAGCACCAGACACTTTTTTTTAACGCATTTGAAGTGACTATATTTTATATTTTATGTTGATTGTTGTTTGCTGTGCCTTTTTAATTTTAACTTAGTTTTATGCACTTTGTTCCTCGGGATTGTGGGAAACGGTATTTCGATTTTCTGTCTGTGTAAACTGGCTGAGGATTGACAATAAAATGGACTTTGACTTGTCTTGACTTTGACTAAATCAGGGAAATTGATATATGGAATCAATATTGAGTAATTTAATAGAGCAAAGTAATCAGTTTCTTGGTACATTAAATACTTTTGAAATTAACTTTCATAACATACCTGTTGGTGCCTGTACATCCAAGAAACCAGTAATTTGAAGACCGTTCTTGAAGCACTGCATTCAACAAAATATCATTATTTTTGATGTGGTATATAGGCAGATCTTCGGCAAAGTTTGATCCAGGAAATATGAGAACTGAACAAGTATACAGATTATGGAGTAGGTAGGTTCTTCCATGTGCTGTCTTGTCAGCAGTTCAGTTACATTTAACACGGTCATAAGGTCATAAGGTTATAAGGAATAGGGGCCCATCAAGTCTACTCCACCATTTAATCATGGCTGATCTATCTCTCCCTCCTAACCCCATTCTCCTGCCTTCTCTCCATAACCTCTGACACCTGTACTAATTAAGAACATGCTTGTACTTTTGCATTAATTTATCTAATTATGCTTGAATTGTGCTGATATAACTAATGGAAACTCCATGACGAGTAAAATAGATTGATCTGTCGGATTTTTAATGGAGACACAAGAGATTACAGATGCTGGAATCTGGAGCAAAGAGAAAACTGCTGGAGGGACTCAGTGCAGAATCTATGGGGGGAAAGGAGTTATCGATGTTTCTAGTTGAGAACCTATATCATCTTAATGGGTCAGTTTTTCTTTCCCATGTGAAGTACAGAATGTTAATATAAAAATGCAGTAACTTGCAGATTTGCCTTATGTATGAAGCGCAGTGATACTGCCATTTAATTACTATGATACATTTTTATTATGATATATTTTTCAGATAAAATCACAATGGATGGGTGTGGAACAGACCTCCAAAGATCAGCAGGATGCAGGAACACAGACAACTCACAGAGAGATGGAATAGTTATAATAGTCAGTCATTTCACCATCCCCAATATTAACTGGATTCTTTCTACTGTAAAATGCATAAAAGGGGTGTAATTCATAAAGTGTATATGAGAGAAGATAGAACATAGATAAAGTACACCACAGGAAGAGGTCCTTTGGCTAAAAATGTCCGAACATAATGGCAAGATAAACAAGCATATGCCTACACGTGATCAATATTCTTCCATTTCCTGCATATCTATGTGCTTTTCTAAAAGCCTTGTAAAGAAGGGTCTCGACCCAAAACGTCACCCATTCCTTCTCTCCAGAGATGCTGCCTGTCCTGCCGAGTTTTTCCAGCATTTTGTGTCTATTCGGTTTAAATCAGCATCTGCAGATCCTTCCTACACAAACATCTCTATTGTATCTGCTTCCACCACCACTGTGTTCCACCAGCGGCGTGCTCCAGGCACCCAGCACTATCTGTGTAAAAAATTGCCCCGGATATCACCATAAAGCTATGTCCTCTAGTATTTGATATTTCCATCATGGAAAAAGTGGCAATCTGTGTGTGTGGAATCAGAAAAGGTAGATGAGGTCTTAAATGAGTATTTCTCATCTGCCTTTCTTAGTAATAAGGACATTGTGGTTGGAGAATGGTGGGAGGGAATAGTGAAGTTCAAGAACCTGTTATCATCAAAATGGAAACTGGTTTACTGGGCTTAAAGATGGATAAATCCCCAGGACCTGCTGGGATGGAGCTCAGGCAGCTATGGGTGGCAAGGGAGGAGCCCCTAATAGAGAACTTTAATTCTTCTCAAGATGGACAAAAAGTGCTGGAGTTACTTAGTGGCTTAGGTAGCATCTCTGGAGAAAAATGATGGGTGACTTTTAGGGTTGGGACCCTTCTTCAGACTTTTCTTAAGGCCACAGGTTAAGTGCCAGATGACTGGAGGATTGAAATGTGACGTGCTTTTTCAAAACAAGCTGAAACATACAAGCACTCCAGACACAGATCCAACCACAAACCTACCCATGATCCCCATCATGCACTTATCATCCCCTGCTGCCAGTGTTCCCTTCATCCTGGCCCCAGCCACATGCCCAACCTGAACCTGTGCCCCTTGTTCACTCTCTGGACTAATGAGAAAGTCAGATACCGAATCGTTCAGATTTTCAACTAAAATGGTTTGCGGACTTTCAGGGTTTTACTGTAAATTAGCCATTTATGTGATGCAATGACATCATCATAGTTGTAACGTATATACATCTGCTAGCCTGATCCTGCTGATCCTGCTGGTCCTGCTGAGCCGGATGGTCACATCGCACAGTGATCCGGCACAGATCTACTTGCACTTTATTCTGTTTTAAAACTGTTACAATTTGTTTCATTGGGTTGTTTAAATTAATACTAGCTAATTAAATTATTGCATCGTATGGGAGGCGCATTCCCAATCTCGTTGTACCCCTGTACAATGGCAATAAAGATATATTGTATTGTAGTTATTGTTGGTCTGCAATAAAGAGCTGACACATGTTCAGACGCTCCTGGTAATTCCTGGAGATTATTTAAATCAACAGAAACAATAGTATCCCCTGGGACATTTCCAAAAATATATTGCTGAAACTTCTTGGAAAATGACATAAAACCAAAACATCCGAAGGTGATGGAAATCAAATGAAAAGAATAAAATGCTGGACTTATCTCACTCAGGCAGCATCAGGTGAATGTTGGGGAAGAGAAAAAACTAGAGAACAAACATGTTTGTGCATTACAGAAAGGGGAAAAGGGTGGGGAGAAGAAAGGGAATGTCCATGATGGAATGGAGACCAGTGGTCCCCAGGTGCTACAGGTTCCATCTTGGAGATGTGGATGAAAACCTGTTATGTCAAAAAAGGGTCTGTCTCGAGGAAAGTAAAATGAGAGAGATGAATGGGAGCTGTAGTAAGAGAAAAAAAAATGCTGCCAAGGTGAGTGAAAAAAAATACTGCAGTCACAGAAAATCTGAACTGAGAGTGAAAATCTGAAAGTGAATAATATACATTCTCAGCTGATCAAGAGAAGAGAAAAACAAAATGAATAATGCAATAGATGATTCCACAATTGTAGTGGCCTGCTGTGACACATACAAAAAAAGCTAGCCATTTGAAATTAGTGAAGTCGAGTATTGGTTTAAAGTCCTGGTATGCCCAGGAAGATAATGTGCTGTTCTCTAAGCTTCTGTTGGGCACCACTGGGATAATGTAATAGATCTTAGATAGAGAAATCAAAGTGGGAATAGGATGGTGAAATAAATTGACAGACTGAATTGATATGTTGTGCAGAAATATTATCTAGTATAGATGGTAATCTATTCTCAGCGTTAAATGCAACACACTAGATTGGAAGAATTACCAGAGAATGTTGCTGCACTTGGAAGGAATGCTTGGGTCCTGGTACAGGGCAAGGGAAGAAATCATTGGATTGATCTTTTATCTCCTCTGGTTGCATGTCAAAATAACGAGAAGTAAACAGTGACAGGATACCCATGTCAAGCTTTAAGAGAATATTATGGACGTTCTCATATCTGATTAAAGTGCAAGTGTTGTCTTGTTATTGAGAAATAACTGTTTGAAATAAAAATAAAACACGATAGTATTGGACAATTGCAATCAAAATCACATAACCAATTACAAAAACAGTAATAAAATCATAATCAAACAACAAAAGATTGCTCAAGCATAATGGACCAGAGGGCATTCACGAGTGAGGAATGAAAAGAGAAACCAATTAAATTGCAGACATTATGCAAAGTTCTCAAGGGAAATAATCAGGTATAAACTTCCACAAACTGGGCTGTTCCACCACATTTGGTTGCTCCATTTCACGTTCTCATCTCTGACACCTCTTTCTTGATCGTCACAGGAGACAAGCTATCGAGTAATGTCTACTACAAATCCATTGACTGCCACAGGTATCTGAAGAACACTTCCTCCCACCCTGCCTCTTCTAACAAAGATATTGTAGCGGCCCCTGGTGGTGAGCCACACGAGGTACATAAACTTTGGCTCGTCAGAGATCACGTGGTGTACCGGGGGGGGTATGGTCTTTGGCGTGGGCGGCAGATAAAAGAGTGAGTGGAGATAGAGTAAGGAGTGCAGTGAAATAAAGTCATGTCGGATAAACTTGGTATGCTGCCTCGTTCTTGGACGGACAGCTCCGTGTCCACTACAATATACTCTACTCTCAATTTCTCCAACTCCGCTGCATTTTTCCTAAGATGCTTTCCATCCTAGGACATGTCCTCTTTCATCCTCGGAGATGTCCTCTTTCTTTAGTAAACGGGGTTTTCCCCCCTGCTGCCATGGATGGATTCTTCATCTGTGCCTCCTCTGTATCCTGTAGTTCTGCTCTCGCTCCCCATTCCCCCAGACGGAACAAGGATAGAGCCCCCTGGTCCTTATGTTTCATCCCATGAGAATAACTGAAGGAGATGTAACACCTGCACCTATACATCCTCCCTCACATCCATCCAGGGAACCCAGCAGTCCTTCTAGGTGAGACAAAGGATCATGTGCACCTCTTCTAACTTCATCGACTACATTTGGTGTTCCTGATTTACCCTTTGCATTGGCAAGACCAAACATAGACTCAGTGACCATTTCACTGAATACTTGCGCTTACTCCAACAAGGTCTTTTGGATCTCCCAGTGCTAAACATTTTAACTCCCCTTCCCATTCCTATACCGACTTTTCTGTCCTGACTCTCTTCCATCACCAAAGTGACGCCATGCACAATTTTAGCCCTACGTTCTTAATCATGCAACTGAGGCAGTTTTGTTTTAATTATTTTTTTGCTGGCCACATCAGCATTCATTTCCTATCCCTTAAGGCCCTTGAGAAGTTGATTCTTAAAATGCTGCAGTCCTTCCAGTGAGAATTTTCTTCGCGGATATCTCTGGCTCCAATTTGTTTCATATGTATTGCAACCAAAATTCTACCTTTCACATTTCAGATACATGTATTATTAAAGGTATCTTCAAATCATTCACCTTGTCTCAGATCATAGTTCTCATTAAATTTTGCATCATATCAGTTCTGATAAAGGTGCCATTAAATGGAGAATTTAGAAGCAATGATGTTGAACTTACACTGGAATTTAGAAAGATGAGAGGAGATCTTATCGAAACGTATAAGATTATTAAGGGGTTGGACACGTTAGAGGCAGGAAACATGTTCCCAATGTTGGTGGAGTCCAGAACAAGGAGCCACAGTTTAAGAATAAGGGGTAGGCCATTTAGAACTGAGATGAGGAAAAACCTTTTCAGTCAGAGAGTTGTGAATCTGTGGAATTCTCTGCCTCAGAAGGCAGTGGAGGCCAATTCTCTGAATGCATTCAAGAGAAAGCTAGATAGAGCTCTTAAGGATAGCGGAGTCAGGGGGTATGGGGAGAAGGCAGGAACGGGGTACTGATTGAGAATGATCAGCCATGATCACATTGAATGGCGGTGCTGGCTCGAAGGGCCGAATGGCCTCCTCCTGCACCTATTGTCTATTGTCTATTGAAGGAGTAGTAATATGATCCCAACTCAGATTGTGTGAAATGGAAAATGTTGATAGGTTGAGGGGAAACCTGCTAGAAGTATATAAGACTGTGAGAGGCATAAATATGGTAGGTAGTTCTCCAGGGTTAAAATGTCAAATTAGGGGCACAGCCTTGAGGTGAGAGAGGAAAAGTTTAAAGGTGATGAGTGGTGGAAGCCTGGAACATTCTGCCAGGTGTGATGGTGGAAGCAATACAATAGAGGCATTTAGGACACCTTATGATAGGCACATGGATATACAGGGAATGATGGAATATGGATCACGTGTAGACAGAGGAGATGACGTTAACTTGCCATTATTTTGACACAATCGGGCCTGTTCAAGGAAATAGAGAAACAAGGCAGCACAATGCTGCAGTTGGCAGAGCAGCGATCTCACTGTGCCTGAGACGTCTCCTAAGGTTCGATCCTAACTTTAGGTTTCGTTTATTTTGGTTTAGTTTAGAAATACAGTGTAGAAACAGGCTTCTGCGCCGACCAGCGCTCTCTGCACATTATCACTATCCTACACACTCGAGGCGGATTTTTTACATTTACCAAGCCAATTAACCTACAAATCTGTACGTCTATGGAGAGTGGGAGGAAACCGAAGATCTGAGAGAAAACCCACCTGGTCACGGGGAGAAACATACAAACTCCATACAGACAGCACCCGTACTCAGGATCAAACCCGGGTCTCCGGCGCTGCAAGCGCTGTAAGGCAGCAGCTCTACTGCTGCGCCACCCTGCTTGGAGTTTGCACGTTCACCTGTGACCGCATCGGGTGCTCCGGTATACTCCCACAACCCAAAGACGTGTGGGGTTTGTAGATAAATCATCCCTAATGGGTCTTGAGAGGATGAGAAAGTTGGATAGCAGAAAACAAGTTTGAATGGGTGTCTTACTGTCGGAGTGGATACAATAGGCTGACGGGTCTGTTGCCATGCTACATCTCTGAAGTTAAACTAAACTAAAACAGGCAATACTGTAGTTTTCCATAACGCAAAGCCTTGTCATCTGAGTTAATTTTATCACAGGTCTCAAATTTTTGGGTAATGATTTGATATTAACCCAAAGAGCAATAAACTAGGTGTCACTAACAAACTACTTTGTCCTGGATGGTGCTGAGCTTCTTGAGAACAGTTTAGAACAACCTCACTCACCCAGTGCATAGCCATCCAACACAAACCTTACTTGAATCTTGCATTTGGTGAAAATGCGTTGGAGTGTCAGAGATGAGTGGCTTGTTGCTCTGAACTGACCCAAAGGTTTTGATGGTGGGGAATCATTGTTGTAAATACTACTGAATGCCAAGTGCAGATGGTTAGACTTTCGTCTATAAGGCACGCTGCCTCAGGAAAGCCACCAGCATCTACAAGGACTCCACACACCCATGCCACCATCTGTTTGAACTACTTCCATCTGGCAGACGTTACAAAGCCTTCTACGCCCGCACCTCCAGACTAAGAAACAGCTTTATCCCTAGAGCTATAGCTGCTCTGAATCGGTCCTGCTGAGAGCCATGATCTGTCTCTGTCCCCAGGGTCATCTGGCACAACTGACCCCTGCATGAACCTTTTTTTGCACTTTACCTTGTTCCCCCTTTTTTTTCCCTTTTCCCCCTCCCCCCTTTGGTGTTTTCATTTTCGCCGTTATTTATTTATATATTTGATTTGATAGCATCGATATGGAAGCGACATTCAAAAATCTCGTTGTACTTGTACAATGACAATAAAGGATATTGTATTGTATTGTATTGTATTGTATGGTTTTAGATGCGGTGTTTGCCTGCCACTTGTGGGCTGCAAATACAACTTGCCACCTGCCATCCCATGGCTGAATGTTGCCTGGGCCTTCCTGTATGTAGGCATGGATTGCTTCATTTGCTGAGGAGCTGCAATCATCAGTGAGGAAGAGAATTAAGTTGCTTCCTATTGTAGAGGGGGCAGTGGCTACCAGCACAAACTTAAGAAGAGTCAGGGCAGAAAATAAAGAATCAGAATTAATGTTCTTTCTTAAATGGAATGAGTGGAACAGTGTCTCAAATTACAGACCCCGCAAATGCAGTGTGACTAGTAGCCGTCTTAGTATCCTGGGATGTAATTAAATGGTACAAATTGGAATAGACAATGTCAACCAAATCTCATAAAGTAGAACTCTTGGTTAAATGTCAAATTCAACAGCAATTCAACAGTAAAAACTCGAACATATTGAGATGCATTTTATTTTGACACAAATCTCAGTGATATTGCAATAATAAGGGACGGGGGACTAATTGAGTCAGCCTGAGAGCAAAGCTGTCCGGTTAGGAAATTCAAATCGCAACTTTGCCGTCGGAGATCTGAATATCAGCATTCCATATTTTGAGTAACTTATTCGAGCATGGATCTGTGAATGCTGTGTTGCCCGCCAGCTGATGTGATTCATCAGTGCTGAGTTGCCCCCAACCACCAAATCAGTCACTAAGATATATTATTAAACGTAGAATAGCAGAAGCAGAAATAGCTCTGAGAACAAGCTGCAGATTTGAATGCAAACAAGGATTGGAATAGATTTATTTTAGTTTAACTTCATGTTTTTAATGATGTTGAGTTAGTATTGGCCCACTGGGTTGGTGGGATTTGCACTCCTCTTGATCCATTGCTGGTGGCATGAATAATGTGCCTGTCAACTATCAGACCAGTAGATAAATATACTCTGTATCTCCTTAGCGTTTGGATCAATAAAGCTGCCCGTGCCTCCTGGGTTTTGTAAAAATTCAGTTAGACTTGAGCCTGGTAGTGTGAAATATTAATGTTGAGGTGTGCTGGAAGATGGAGTGTAGGTCATGCGGGGCTTCCCAAACCTTGATCCATTATGGAACAGCTGACATTATTTGAATGGCCCAATTCTATCTAAATCATGGTGGAGTTCTAAATCTTCATAGACTTAATTAGGTACTAACTTCCTGGAGAAAAAAAAGGCTCTTGGCTTCAGTGAAAAGCTCAGGTAGAAGAGAGCTGAGAAGCACTTTTGCAAGGTAAAGTAATTCGCTGCAGTATAATGGTGTAGTGAAATTCAGCAACTTATGTCATTCAGATTCTCAAGGGGTAAAGCTTGCTTGGCACACTTAGACTCTCTTGTCGTTGATGAAGCAATTTTTCTGCTCTTGAAACCATTAGTGGTCAGTAATAAACACAATAGTGCCCATTCAACCACATACCTGATAATTACTCAAGGCGGCAAAAAAAAAAAATCTCAATTGTCTGGGGCTTCATATTGCAAAATTGTGAATGTGGTGATCGCTATCAATAAAACAAAGGTGCTGCCCTCATATTGACTGGTGTGTGATTAATATTTTTCAATTAACCTGCTGCCTTTCCTTGATGATTAAGTGGGGTGAAATTGCAACATTAACATAAAAGAGTTTGTGTTTCTCCAGAATTAAGGATGCTTTTATAAAGCTTTGCAACATTACCATTTAAAAGTGCAACTCTGCTGGAAGCATTTTCAATATGGAAAAATAATGAAAATATCAATGTTTGCCAAAGGTGAAATTGTACATTTAAAGTGGCACTGCTGTCAGGAAGAAATTGTGGCCACGTCTTTGGGGGAAGTGAAATGTCTGAGGGCTGGAAATTAGTTTGTGTCTAAAAGTGCATTGAACCTGTAGTGCACAGTGTATCAAAACAACTCTGTGCCAGGACTTCAGCAGCAATATACATGGTCCAAGGCATTGTC
This sequence comes from Rhinoraja longicauda, assembly GCF_053455715.1. Classification (NCBI taxonomy): domain Eukaryota; kingdom Metazoa; phylum Chordata; class Chondrichthyes; order Rajiformes; family Arhynchobatidae; genus Rhinoraja; species Rhinoraja longicauda. The sequence continues at coordinate 22,266,276 of NC_135955.1, read as the reverse complement.
CATAAGAAAACTGACTTGCATGCAAAAATGCTCAATGGGATTACTCTTTTGCCAGCTCTATTTTTGCTGCAAACATCTTTGAAACTAAAACTTGCATAAAGGACATGAACATTTTTAGTTTAGAGGCACTGCATCGAGACAGGCCCTTCGGCCCATTGGGTCCACACTGACCATCGATTACCAAGTCACACGAGTTCTATGTCAACCCACTTTCATATCCATACCCTAATCACTAGAGGCAATTAAGCAAGGAGGTTTTTAATTTGTAGTCATGGTGCACAGTTCAGACAAGGGGAAGACACGACAAGAAATATCCAAAAATCAAATGCAATGGCATAGATTTTTGAAGTGGTGACAAAGAAAATTGATGAGAGTAGTGGTGTAGACATTGTCTGTAAGGTCTTTAAACAAATACAGCATACTGGTCTGGAATGTTCGATCATCTGGGATCCAAGGCGAGCTAGCCAATTCGATTAAAAAATTGGCTTGAAGGTGGGAGACAGAGGGTGGTGGCAGAGGGTTGTTTTTCAGACTGGAGGCCTGCAATGAGTAGGATGCCACAGGGATCATTTAGGTTAACGGGCTGAGGAATGGTAGATGGAGTTTAATTCAGGTAAAGAACAATTGTTTTATTTCGGTAAGACAAACCAGAGCAAGACTCTCGCCGTAAATGGTAGGGCCCTGGGGAGTGTTGCAGAACAGAGAGATCTAGGTTGCAGGTAAATAGTCCCATGAAGGAAGGTGAGACTGGTGGACAGGGTGGTGAAAAAGTTGTTTGGCACGTTTGCCTTAATCAGCCAGTGTAATGACCACAGGGAAAACAAACACGAAATGCTGGAGTAACTCAGCGAGACAGGCAGCATCTCTGGATAGAAGGAATAGGTGACGTTTCGGGTCCAGACCCTTCTTCAGAGATGCTGCCTGTCCCGCTGGGTTACTGCAACATTTTGTGTCTATCTTCTGCATCTGCAGTTCCTTCCTACATATATTGAGCATAAGAGTTGTGTCATTCGCTGTACTGAACATTTGTAAGAAAATGTTTGGAATACTCTGTATAGTTTTGGTCACCTTGGTATTGGAAGGATGTTATTAAACTTGAAAGGATGACCAGAAGTTTTATGAAGATGTTGCCAGTTCTGGAAGGTTTAAGTTATAATGAGAGACTGGATAGGTTGTGTCTTTTTTTCCTGGTGTGTAGGAGGCTGAGGAAGGACCTGAAAAGGGTTTATAAAAGCATTAGGGTTTTAGCTAAGATGAATAGCCACTGTTTCTTTTTCCCCAGGGAAGAGGAATCTAAAACTGGAGGGCATAGATTTAAGGTAAGATGAGAAAGAGTTAAAAGGGACCTGAGGTGTAACCTTTTCACACTGAGGGCAGTATGTATATAGAATGAGTTGTCTGGGCCAGGTTCAATTACAACATTTAAAAGGCATTTGTCCAAGTACATAGATTGAAAAGGGTTGGGGGGAAATGAGTCAGGCACGAGCAAGTTGGAGGAGCTGGGTTAGGCAATTTGGTCGGCATGGTGAGTTGGCCCTGGTGCGGATAAAAAATAAGACATTGAAGGTAGTAATATCTAGATTATTTCTCGGCTGAGAAAAATGGAAAGGTAAAGAAGATTAATAACAGGCTAAAGTGGAGAAAGGAGAGTTCAGAATCTTGCAGCCAGTGCAAGGATGAGATTGTTAGCTTCTTTGTGTGAGTTATACCTTGCACAATTGAAGATAGTTGGTTCTTGTGGAGATGAATCATCCCAGTCCCAGCAGTTCCACAGGCCAATGGTCTTGGCTCAACCATCTTTCGCTGTTTTTATCTTAGGGTGAGAAGGAGAAAATGTTTGCTAAGGATTGCACTATTTAATTTATAGCTCCCCAGCAAATGAAGCAGTCCATGTCAGCATGCAACCAGACCGGGGCAACATTCAGCCATAGACTAATCGGTGACAAGTAAAGATTAAACCACACAAGTACCAGGCAATGACCCATCTAAAACAAAGGAAGTCTAACCACCTCTTTCTGGCGTCCAAAGGCATTTACTCAATCAGTATCCACCATTAACATTCTTGGTGGGGGGGGTGGTCACAAAAATAATATGACTTTAAGCACAGTTCAGACACTGGTTATCCTGCAGTGAGTGGAACATCTCCTCATGTCCCAAGGTCTTTTCACCAAGTGCAATGTTGGAGTCAGGAGTGTATTGGAAAGCTCCGATCTTTGTGAGTGCAGTTTCAACAGTTCTCAATAGTTCTCAGTTCCATTACATACCATGCTGATTTGAAAATGTATCGGCGGCTCTTTCATCATCAATGCTGGGTCTAAATCCTACAACTTCATACACTTTGTCACTGTGAGGTGAGGGCGCTTTTGCCAGAAAGACTGACTTTAGACTCTAGAGATGCAGCGTGGATACAGGCTCTTCGGCCCAGGGAGTACGCACCGACCGGCAATCCCCCCCCATACACCTGCACTAATCTACACACTCGGGACAATTGAAATGTTTTTTTTCCAAAGTCAATTAGCTTACAAATTTGGAGTGTGGGAGGAAACCGGAGCACCTGGTGGAAACCCATGCAGGTCACAGGGAGAACGTACGAACTCCGTACAGACAGCACCCATAGTCAGGATCGAACCCGGGTCTCTGCCGCTGTAATGCGGCGACTCTATCGCTGCGCCATTGTGCTACTGCAGCATTTCCAGAAGGTTCCATCTTATCAAGCACTGACTGAGACGGGAAATTAATGCTAGCCTTACTAGTAAAATTTACATCTTAAAAAAAAGCTGTAAATTACATGACATATGACAATAAACCATTCTAGACACTATGGTAGTAACGGATCTATTTCCCCTGAAATGCATCTGCAGTATTCGACTATGACATTTTGGCACTGACCCCTACAATCCACACAGTCTCTATGTAAGATTACTCCAAAGCAGCCAGGTTGAACAAAGAGACCTCGTGGCAACAGTCTGTGGAATTATTTTTGGGAAGTGGAAAGTTAGGGCCAGAGTGCTATCATTCTGAGTGAAGCCTTCAACTTACAATCACCAAATTATATTCTTAATGCACATATGCCTAATGGCCTATGTCTGGTCAGTGGCACTAAAGGTGCCGTCAAACACATGCAACCAATTTGGGCAACACAGCAGCTGGTAGAGCTGCTGTTTCACGGCACGAGAGCCTGGTTCAATTCTAACCCTATGTGCTGGAGTTTGCATATTTATGCTATGACTGTATGGGTTTCCTCAGCATATTCCAGTTTCCCTTGACATTCTAAAGACTTGCAGTTTGGCAGGTTAATTGGCCACTGTAACTACTCCTATTGTATAGGTGAATGGTAGAATCTGAGGGGAGTTGAAAAAAATGTGAGTAGAATGTGAGTAGAATAAAAACAATGTGATTAATAATGGATTAGTTGAATTGGTGTGTGGGATTGATGGGCTGAAGCTGTGTCTCTCTATAACTATGATTCAAGACATGTCAGCACACTACATTCTGCTTCCAAAATCCATTCCATTGTTGTCAATAGGTTAAACAACCTAGTCCAAGTGTAGCACACCGATACCACTAAAACATCAAAACGGAAAATCCTTGAAATACTTAAAGTGATCAGGCAGCATCTGTGGAAAACAATGCAGTTCACAAATGCTGGTTTGCAAAGGACACAAAGTGCTGGAGTAACTAAACAGATGGGTTTTAGATAGGAGTAGACCATTTGGCCCTTCAATATGATCATGGCCGATCATCCAAAATCAGGACCCCGTTCCTGCTTTCTCCCTATTTCCCTTGATTTCATTAGCCCTAAGAGCTATTACTAATATCTAATGGAGAATATAGTGTAGAACAAATGTAATGCCTTGGATATCCTGGGTGAGATTGAATACCCTAGTATGACAGCTATGTTAGAATTGGTTCTTGGTGAGAGCAGTTGGTTACAGTGAGTGAGGGAGTGGAGTAATAAGGGTTATCTCATTTTTCTCATCGCTGGTTAGCAAGAAGTAGATGAAGAGAAAATAAGAAACCAAAAATATATGTCAAGATGGATTGGGGATTCTGGAGATAGGGTTCGCAGCCTGGGGTGAGGATTCTGGCTAAAGAAATAAGCATAGAGTAGAAGAAGTGTTTGAAATATCATGTCAGGCTAAGAATTGATGGGATACCAGGGGATGATGCTGATTCCTTGTTGGGGGGCGATCGTCTGGGATCAGAAAGGGAAGGTCAGAAGGGATGGTGGAAACATATGTGCTTTGGAACTCGCAACCTGCTTCCACACACACCAATATCATTTGTTGCAGCTGAACTTCCAGGTAATTGCATTTTAACCAAGGGGAGTACGAATTAGTGAAACCTGTTAAAAGATGATTTATTTGGGGGTTTTTTTCCGCAACCATAAAGTAAATTTTAAAAAGGCAACAATTCTAGGCAAAACTCGTGCTGCTGTCTGATTAACCATGTACCATAAATCACATCTCCATTCACCCAACATTGAAAGGAACACAGTGAAATTCTTACAACCCGTTCTCTGTTTGTTCAGAACTCCTGATAGTTTGGCTCTGGCTCATCGATTGCTGTTTCCTGCATTATTTTTTAATGTCACCAGGGTCCTGGTCCCTGTGCTTCCTTGAAACTTCCTGGGTCATTGGAAAAGTTGTAATGAAACAGTACTTGTACAACATCTCAAAACAAATAGTGTATTAAAAGAATATTGGAGTATTATTTGGAATGACATCCAATAGTCCAGACGATCTGTGAGGCTGGCACCTCTGCAATCCCAGGCATGATGGACAACTGGAGTTTTACTGTACTACATGGGCCACAAGCTCTTTCTGATGCTAGAATCTAATAATATATTTCATGTAGATTCCTCATACATGTTTAGCATTTTGACAATTCCTTCCATTGGTACTGTTTAGAGCATTCTCATCCTCAAACTTTAATATGTTCACCCATTCTTTCTCAGTAATCTACTCCAATTCCTTGAAATATCTGCTTATTCTCATTTCTCGGGCATCCTTGATTATATTCACCCCATGATTGGTGGCACCATCTGCCAAGTCCTTAAGCTTTGGGATTTGTCTCAAAACCTCTGATCCTCTCTATCTACCACTTTCTCCTCTGTTAAGATCTTTCTTCAACCAGAGCTTTGATTATTTGCTCCAATGCCTCCATGTGTAAGTCAGAGTCGAATTTATTCCTTTAAAATGTCCTGGAATGCTTTATTACAATCATTCAGATAAGAATAAGTGGTTGCTGTTATTGCCTAAGGCATGCACCCTTAAAATCAATGCAATCTGATTTCCTAAGCAGAGTTCAACATGGATAAATTTCAAAACTGTGTACTTTGGGTCCAGAACAGAGAATAAATTTCTACCCCATGGTGTCTTGGTTCAAAAATCGAACTGCACAATTTGAAGACTATGGTTGGGGAAAGATATTCATAATAATGCTTTGAATATATACAGTATGTTTATTATTGCTTGCTGTTCTCTGCTTTAATGTTCACCCAATCCAGGAAGGTTTTGACTTGTTAATATTCTTCAGCTTTGTTGTCCACACAAAGAAGTCACCTAGAACATAGACCAGTATAGCACAAAAACAAGCCCACAAGACCAGCACATATACCAGCACAAAACCTATATCTTTCCATTCCCTACATATCCATATGTCGATCCAAAACTCCTTTAAAAGCCACTGATGTATCTGCTTCAATCACCACCCCTGGCAGCGCATTGCATGCACTCTACCACGCTTGTATGCCCGACATAAACTACTCATACTGTTATGTACCTCTATCAGATTTCCCAGCAACCTCTGGCATTCCAGAGAAAACAATCCATGTCTGCCTAACCTCTCCCTGTAACTAACACCTAATCCTAATCCATGCATCATTCTGGTAAACCTCATCAGCATCTTTTCCTAAGCCTCCACATCCTTCCTCTCATGGAACAACCAAAACTGCATACAATACTCGAAATGCAGTCTAACCAGAGTCCTATAAACCTTCATCATGACTTCCTGCCTCTTATACTGTTATACACGCCCTCACCTATGAAGGTTAGCATACCATATGCCTTCTTTATCACTCTATCTACATGTGCTGTCACTTTCTGGGAGTTATGGACTTGGACTCCAAGATCCCTCTGTCCACCAATGCTCTTCAGGGTCATGCCAGGAATTGCATATTTTCACTCTACATTTGACCTTGCATATTAGAACCTCTCGTACTTACTCAGTTTAAACTCCACCGGCAACTTCTCTGAAAATCTTTGTAGCTGATCTCCACCCTGTTGTGTATTTTGTGTAGGAAAGAACTGCAGATGTTCGTTTAAATCAAAGATAGTCACAAAATGCTGGAGTAACTCAGCGGGACAGGCAACATGTCTGGAGAGAAAGAATGGGTGACGTTTCGGGTCGAGACCCTTCTTCAGACTGATGAAGGGTCTCGACCCAAAACATCACTCATTCCTTCTCTCCAGAGATACCGCCTGTCTCGCTGAGTTACTCCAGCATTTTATGTCTATCATCGTTGAATACTTTGACAGGCTTCCAAACAGTCTGCGACCTCAGCAATCTTGGTGTCATCTGCAAACTTACTAACCAACATGCCGACGTTTATGCCCAATTCATTTATATATATAATACAAACAGCAGCGGTCCCTGCATAGATCCTTGCAGAACTCCACAGATCACAGACCTCCATCCTGAATATCAGCCATCCATCACAACTCTGTCTTCTATCAGTAAGCCAGTTCTGAATCTATACAAATAAGTCACTAATAATCCCTTGCATCCTCAATCAAGTTAGTAAAACACAACCTGCCATGTACAAAAGCTATGTTGACCGATTGCAATTAACTCATTGTCTTCCAAATGGGAGTAAATCCTATCCCAAACAGTTCTCTCCAATAGTTTCCCTACCACAGTCATGGGGCTCAACAACCATATTTTCCTGGATTCTCTCTACTTCCCTTCTTGAATAAAGGAACAACATTAGCTGCTGTCCAGTCCTCTAGGACATCGTCTCTGGCTAGAGAAGATGCAAAGATCCTCATCCAAGGTTCCCGCATAATGGAACAGGTAGATGAATAGCTTGGAATGTTGCAGATGCCGTTCTAGGGATTTAGTTCATAGGTTAGGGATTTCACTTATTTAGTGAAGATGTTAAATATTTTCATGGAGAATTTGAAACTCCCTTCCTGGGAATGATGTAAATGGAGCTTGGTGTAAAGTGTTATTTCCAGGGGGGTTTGGGGCCAGGTATGTGGCCAGAGTTGCCCCCCCCTTCCCCTTCCCCTTTCCCTCACGTGTCTTTGTTAAGTGTGATCAGTGCTTCGAGGCTCCGGACAATGAGCCGACCAACTAATTTGGAGGTTTTCGTGGAAACAAACTGAGGGATGGTTTTCTGATGCTTTGAGATATTTCCTGCAGATTGCCCGTTCCTCTGAAGCATAGAGGAGAGGGAAGACCGCTGCTGCCTCTCAGGCCATGAGCCTTGTCATCATCTCCAAACTTGTAAGCCATTTGCTATGCTAAGGCATCACCCAGGATGATGTTGTTAGCTTGTTTGTTAGATCTACTGTGTTCTTTCCACACACAATATGTTGCTTGAACATCAAACATTGCACACTTGCGGAACTGTTTAAATTCTCTTGTGACATGGTGTTTCCAGAGTGAAAATGACCTACATTTATAATTCAATACATCTTGGATCTCCTGCTCATTTTCACCAAAAAATCTAATCAAATGGAAGGTAGACATCAGTCTGAAGAAGGGTCTCGACCCGAAACATCACCCATTCCTTCTCTCCAGAGATGCTGCCTGTCCCGCTGAGTTACTCCAGCATGTTATGTCTACCTTTGATTTAAACCAGCTTCTGCAGTTCTTTCTTACATATCTAATGAAATGTCATATTTAATACTGTAAATGTGGCTCAGTGTGAAGCAATAGTAAATACTCATTCCTAAAGGGAAACACAGTTATTTACATGGAAAATATGCTCTGCTGAAATCTAGGAGGAATAGATATTTGTGTAATTTACTGTTTCATGCATTACAGTTTGACTATTAAGAGCAATTATCCCAATTGTTTTGGGTGGATGTGGTATTGATTAAGCACTCGGGGAAATTGCTGATGCCTTCTCAGAAGAGGAAAAGAAGCAGCTTGCTGGAACGCATTGAGAGCCAACAAAAATGAACATTCGAAAGCAAAGGAAAGATCAAAAGATATTGAGGCACTTTAATGTTTCCATATAGCAGTCCACTTGTGATTCTCAGTGGGAGAAAAGCAGACATTTCCTTTCAAACCCACTGTGACAGGAACTCATTGAAATACTTTTGATTACATTAGGTTTACTTGAGCAATGATTCCGGCTTTTATGGCCTGCTGGTGGGGGTGGGGAGTGGGTGGTTGATGGAGAGAAGGGAAGGGGGTTCAAGGAATCGTGTGATTCATTGCCAAACTGTATTGCGGGATGATTTAATCATCCAGGATCTCTGTTTCCTTCTACTTTCAATCTACTTAAATACAAAATTATGCAGAATTTATGGGGGAAAAAAGGAGTACAGAATGTAATAAAGTGAATTGGGAGCTTGGCAGATGAGAATATTCAGACATACCTTGTCTGCTCTGGCCAATATCATTCCTGTTGCTGAATCACACTTGGTTTGTTACATCTGAACTTTTTTATTCCCTGAGCCTTAACTTGTGTTGTTGTCTGAGTCAATGTGATTACATTTACTCTACACCTCCATCCCCCACCATGAGGGTCTTAAAGCCCTTCGTTTCTTCCTCGACCGCAGAACCAGCCAATTTCCATCTACCAATACTCTCCTCCGCCTAGTAGAGCTGGTCCTCACCCTCAATAACTTCTCCTTCGATTCCTCCCACTTCCTCCAAATCCGAGGCGTAGTTATGGGCACTCGCATGGGCCCCAGCTATGCCTGCCTCTTTGTCGGGTACGTCGAACAATCCCTGTTCTAGGCGTACACTGGCCCTATCCCCAAACTCTACCTCTGCTACATTGATGACTGCATTGGTGCTACCTCCTGTACCCATGCAGAACTCACTGACTTCATCAACTTCACGACTAATTTCCATCCTGCTCTCAAATTTACTTGGACCATCTCCGACATCTCCCTACCGTTTCTGGATCTCACCATCTCCATCACAGGAGACAGACTATTGACCGACATCTACTACAAACCTATTGACTCCCATACCTATCTTGACTATACTTCTTCCCACCCTGCTTCCTGTAAGGACTCTATCCCCTACACCCAATTCTCCGTCTAGGCCATATCTGTGCCAAGGATGAGGTGTTCCACACTAGGGCATCAGAGATGTCCTCATTCTTTAGGAAACGGGGGTTCCCCTCTTCCATTATAGATGAGGCTCTCACTAGGGTCTCCTCTATATCCCGCTGCTCCGTTCTTGCTCCCACTCCCCCCATTCGTAACAAGGACAGAGTCCCCCTTGTCCTCACTTTCCACCCCATCAGCCGTCTCATAAAACATATTATCCTCCAACATTTTTGCCACCTCCAACGGGATCCCACATCTTCCCATCTCCACCCCTTTCTGCTTTCCGCAGAGACTGTTCACTCTGAAACTCTTTGGTCCACTCGTCCCTTCCCACCCAAACCACCCTCTCCCCAGGTACTTTCCTCTGCAACCGCAGGAGATGCAACACCTGTCCATTTACCTCCCCCCTCGACTCCATCCAAGGACCACCCAAACAGTCTTTCCAGGTGCGACAGAGGTTCACTTGCACCTCCTCCAACCTCGTCTACTGAATCCGCTGCTCCAGATGTCAACTTCTCTACATCGGCGAGACCAAGCGCAGGCTTGGTGATCGTATTGCTGACACCTCCGCTCAGTCCGTCTTAACCTACCTGATCTCCCGGTGGCTGAGCACTTCAACTCCCCCTCCCATTCTCAATCTGACCTTTCTGTCCTGGGCATCCCCCATTGTCAGAGTGGGGCCCAGCGCAATTTGGAGGAACAGCACCTCATATTTCGCTTGGGTAGTTTACACCCCAGCGGTATGAACATTGACTTCTCTAACTTCAGATAGTCCCTGCTTTCCCTCTCTATCCCCTCCCCCTTCCCAGTTCTCCCACTAGTCTTCCTGTCTCCGACTACATTCTATCTTTGTCTCGCCCCCTCCCCTGACATCAGTCTGAAGAAGGGTCTCGACCCGAAACTTAACCCAATCCTCTCCTGAGATGCTGCCTCACCACCTAAGTTACTCCAGCATTTTGTCTCTACTTTTGATTATATTTACATTGCTAATTTCTGGGGTTCATTAAATTCATAAAGTGACAGCATGAAAGTAGGTCCTTTGGCCCCACTTTGAGGATGTAACTAGGAAAATTGACTTTGAGGATGTAACTAGGAAAATTGACAGGGGAGAGCCGGTGGATGTGGTGTACTTCGACTTTCAGAAAGCCTTCGACAAGGTCCCACATAGGAGATTAGTGGGCAAAATTAAAGCACATGGTACTGACATGGATAGAAAATTGGTTGGCAGACAGAAAGCAAAGAGTGGGGATAAATAGGTCCCTTTCAGAATGGCAGGCAGTGACTAGTGCGGTGCTGAGACCGCAGCTATTTACAATATACATTAATGACTTGGATGAAGGGATTAAAAGTACCATTAGCAAATTTGCAGATGATACAAACCTGGGTGGTAGTGTGAACTGTGAGGAAGATGCAATGAGGTTGCAGTGTGACTTGGACAGGTTGTGTGAGTGGGCGGATGCATGGCAGATGCAGTTTAATGTGGATAAGTGTGAGGTTATCCACTTTGGTGGTAAAAATAGGAAGGCAGATTATTCACTGAAAGGAAGCATGCAGGTACAGCAGGCAGTGAATAAAACCAATGGAATGTTGGCCTTCATAACAAGAGGAGTTGAGTATAGGAGCAAATAGGTCCTTCTGCAGTTGTACAGGGGCCTAGTGAGACCGCACCTGGAGTACTGTGTGCAGTTTTGGTCTCCAAATTTGAGGAAGGATATTCTTGCTATTGAGGGCGTGCAGCATAGGTTTACTAGGTTAATTCCCGGAATGGCGGGACTGTCATATTTTGAAAGACTGGAGCGACTAGGCTTGTATACACTGGAATTTAGAAGGATGTGAGGGGATCTTATCAAAACATATAAGATTATTAAGGGGTTGGACACGTTAGAGGCAGGAAACATGTTCCCAATGTTGGGGGAGTCCAGAACCAGGGGCCACAGTTGAAGAATAAGGGGTAGGCCATTTGGAACGGAGATGAGGAAAAACTTTTTCAGTCAGAGAGTTGTAAATCTGTGGAATTCTCTGCCTCAGAAGCTAGTGGAGGCCAATTCTCTGAATGCATTCAAGAGAGAGAGCTAAATAGAGCTCTTAATGATAGCAGTCAGGAGGTATGGGGAGAAGGCAGGAACGGGTTACTGATTGAGAATGATCAGCCATGATCACAATGAATGGTGCTGGCTCGAAGGGCCAAATGGCCTACTCCTGCACCTATTGTCTATTGTCTATTGCCCATGCCAACAAACATACCCCATCTACACTAATCCCACCTGCCTACTTTTGGCCCATATCCCTCTAAACCTCCCCTATCCATGTTCCTGTCTAAATATTTATTAAACATTGCAATAGTCCCTGCCTCAACTACCTCCCCTGGCAGCTTGTTCCATACACACACCAGTCTTTGTGCAAAATGGCCTACTCCTTATTCTTAAACTGTGACCCCTGGTTCTGGACTCCCTCAACATCAGGAACATTTTTCCTGCATATAGCCTGTCCAATCCTTTAAGAATTTTATATATTTTTATAAGATTCCCTCTCATCCTTCAAAATTCCAGTGAATACAAGCCCAGTTGACCATTCTTTCATCATAAGTCAGTCCTGCCATCCCAGGAATTAACCTGGTGAACCTATTTTCAATCCGGAAAGGAATAGGATTTGGAGCCATGGGTTTTCATGAGCACTCCTTGTGACCTGCTTAACATGGTGACATAAATGAACTATTTTGATGATCAGGGTGGACATTTGATATCAAGCGATGTAAGATTTACACTTTTCACCTCTGTTCATCATACAATCAACACCAAATCTTGATACATATCGACAGACATATTTATTGATAGAGGACAATAAATTGAAGTTGGAGCATGGAAGTAACTTTCTTCCCAACTCCAGCCCAGGAAATATTTCATGCATTAAGAGATCGTGTGCTTAAGTTCTTGATGTGCACTCTGCAGCAATAGTACAAAATACGGTGCATTCAGAAAGTATTCAGACCCCTTCATTTTTTCCACATTTTAGTGCGTTACAGCCATTTTAAAATAGATTAAATTCTTTTTTTTTAACCATCAATCAACACACAATACCCCAGAATGAAGAAGTGAAAACAGGTGTTAAGAAATTTTCGCAAAAGAAAAAACTGAAATATCATATTTACATAAGGAAATTTGCTATGACACTCAAAATTCATCCTGTTTCCATTGATTATCCTTGAGATGTTTCTACAACTTGATTGGAGTCCACCAGTGGTAAATTAAATTGATAGGACATGATTTGGAAAGGCACACACCTGTCCATATAAGGTCCCACAGTTGACAGTGCATGTCAGAGCAAAGACCAAGCCATGAAGATGAATGAATTGTCCGTAGACCTCCAAGACAGGATTGTGTCGAGACACAGATCTGGGGAAGGGTATAAAACAATTTCTGCAGTATTGCAGGTCCCGAAGAGCACAGTGGCCTCCGTCATTCTTAAATGGAAGATCTTTGGAACCACCAGGACTCTTCATAGAGCTGGCCGCCTGGCCAAACTGAGCAATCGGGGAGAAGGACCTTGGTCAGAAAAGTGACCAAGAACCCAATGGTCACTCTGACAGAGCTCCAGAGTTCCTCTGTGAAGATGGGAGAACCTTCCAGAAGGACAACTATATCTGCAGCATTCAACCAATCAGGCCTTTATGGTAGAGTGGCCAGACAGAAGCCACTCCTCAGTAAAAGGCACATGATAGCCCACTTAGAGTTTGCCAAAAGGCACCTAAAGGACTCTCAGACCATGAGAAACAAGATTCTCTGGTCTGATGAAACCAAGATTGAACTCTTTGGCCTGAATGCCAAGCGGCACTGTTCATCACCTGGCCACTACCATACCTACGGTGAAGCATGGTGGTGGCAGCATCATGCTGTGGGGATGTTTTTCAGCGGCAGGAATGGGGAGTCTAGTCAGGATCGAGGGAAAGATGAACGGAGCAAAGTACAGAGAGATCCTTGATGAAAACCTGCGCTGGAATGTTCTGGACCTCAGACTGGGGCGGAGGTTCACCTTCCAACACAACAACGACCCTAAGCACACAGCCAAGACAATGTGGAGTGGCTTCATGACAAGTCTGTGAATGTTCTTGAGTGGTCCAGCCAGAGCCCAGACTTGAACCCGATCGAATATCTCTAGAGGGACCTGAAAATAGCTGTGCATCAACACTCCCCATCCAACCTGACAGAGCTTGAAAGGATCTGCAGAGAAGAATGGGAGAAATTATCCAAATACAGGTGTGCCAAGCTTATAGCAGCATACCCAAGAAGACCTGTGGCTATAATCGCTGCCAAAGGTGCCTCAACAAAGTACTGATTAAAGGGTCTGAATACTTATGTAAATGTGATATTTCAGATATTTCTTTTTAATTACTTTGCAAAAATTTCTAAACCTGTTTTTGCTTTTTATTATAGGGTATTGTGTGTCGATTGATGACAAAAAAATGAATTTAATCCATTTTAAAATAAGTCTGTAAAGTAACAAAATGTGGAAGAGTGAAGGGGTCTGAATACTTTCTGAATGCACTGTACCTGCAAGGCGAGAAAATACACTGGGATACCTTGAGGATCTGAGCAGTAGATAAATGTTAGCCTTTTTTAGTGCTGTTTATCTCTGACTTTACAAAACTTGCTGTAAGTTTAAAGAAACTTTATTTGCACTCTCCTTGAGATTTTATTCCCAGTTGCTGACAGGCTCATTTTTATTTCTGTTTGATGGATTTGCACCATTTGTTAAATCAGACGTGGGAGTTAGAGTAGGCCATTCATCCCTTTAAAACAGTTCTGCCATTTGCTGGGATCTGTCCTGTGGTCCAATGGTGCATCTCTCTTTATTTACTCATGCTAACACTTTCTTCCACAAAACCATTTTATCTTTGATCAGTCACTTTAATCTGTACAAAAATAAATGGCCTAGAAATTTACCTAAGCCAATCTGGAAAAATAATCTTACAAAGTTGAATATCACATTGAACTCAAACTGGTCTAATTTTGACACCTTGACTTGTCGTCATTTTAATGCAAGATTTTACCTCCTATTAGTAATGTCCTTCGAGCATCAATCTCACCCAAGTGATGTCAACAGTCGTATCACCCCCCAATTCTTCAAACAAGATTTACAATCACACTGGTCCGAAGAATATCAGCACTACAAAAAAGAACATTTAACAAATGCGTGTTGGCCAGAAACAAGTCACTTGGAGTGTAGATCTCAAACAACACCCAGAAGGGTGTTGAGGGGAATTGGTTAAGGTGGATCCTGATAATGACTATGGAAGATGGAGCTTCCACACCAAGAATGCCTTGCACTTCTGGTTAATTATCTCATGAATTTTTAACGTTATTCCCATGAACCCAGTCCTGATTCTTCGTAGTGAAGCCAGGAGTCCCTTCGCAGGTTGGAGATTTGATGGTTGGACGTTAAAGGCTGTGCGATTTTGTCTGAGATGAGGAAACCTTGAGAGCTTCAGCAAAGACGCTCTTGTAGCAATGCTATGTTTGATGCAGATTTCTTGTGACAGTTTGATGGAAAGGATTAGGAAGTAATCAGTCCTGTAGTCATCGATACCCGTCACAGCATGGGTGAATCTACCCCTTGACCATGACCTCATCTCCCCTGCAGAACAACTTTTGGTCGAGATTCAGGGGTTATGAAATTGTGGAAGTCACAGCAATTAATTCAAAACAAGAATCAGTCTTCAGAATATCAGTTCTAATGTGCACCGAAAGCAGTAATCGTTTGAAAGTGAAAGCTCAGCTTTGCAAATACACACAATAAACCATAGTTGCTGGTTTTCCAAAAAAACAGCAACAAAGTGCTGGAGTAACTCAGTGAGTTAGGCAGCATCTCGAGAACAGGGATAGCAACATTCCAGGTCGGGAGCCTTCTGCAGACTGATTGTGGTGGAGTGGAGAAAGTTGGAAGAGAGGCAGAGGCAGGACAAAGCCTGGTGTGATAGAAGGATATCGGTGAGATAGTTTCCCTCAGTAACAATCACAATATTAAAATTGCCATTGTAGGCTAGCAGGCTGACGTCTACTGTGCTGAGGCAAAGCTTCAGTTCTCAACACCTCCTCGTACCTATCCCTTGATTACGACCCCACAGTCAAACCCCAGGATATAATTTCCTAGACTGGTAGCATTCTCATCACCTCTGGCAATCTCCCCTCCACAACCTCCAACCTTACAGATCCCCAGTCCCATACTGCCCGCTTCTACCTCCTCCCCAGAATCCACAAACAGGACAAGTTGTGTCTCAACTAAATCTAACTATAATTCCTTCAAATAGAGAAATCTCGATGGCTCTGACATCTCTTAATACTCAAATTATTGGATCTT
Organism: Rhinoraja longicauda; assembly: GCF_053455715.1. Taxonomy (NCBI): domain Eukaryota; kingdom Metazoa; phylum Chordata; class Chondrichthyes; order Rajiformes; family Arhynchobatidae; genus Rhinoraja; species Rhinoraja longicauda. The sequence goes on along the minus strand of NC_135955.1, from coordinate 22,250,626 downwards.
GTATTGTAGACTTTATTCTGAACAAAATTAGTTATAAATCTGTATGTCTTGGTATTTTGGAAAATTTGTGTAGCGATATAATTCTAGGTCAGGATTTTCAGAAACAGCACGGATCACTTCAAATAATGTATGAAGGAACTATGCCTGATCTTGTATTGTCAAAGCCACCAGTATTGTGTGTTTTTTCTGCTGCATCTGTTGAATGTCCCTCATTATTCACTAATTTATCCTCTAAGTGCAAGCCAATTGCTACAAAATCAAGACATTTTAGTAAAGATGACAAAAACTTTATCAACACAGAAGTAACTAATTTTTTACGAGAAGATATCATAGAACCCAGCTCTTCCCCTTGGAGGGCATAAGTTGTCATGGTTAAGGACCCCTTGGGGAGACATAGAAAGAGACTGCATTGATTACTCTCAAACTATAAACCAGTTCACGGAGCTTGATGCATATCCATTACCTCGTATAGAAGATATTATCAATACATTAGCTAAGTATAAGGTATTCTCTACTTTTGACCTAAAAGGTGCTCACTACCAAATTCTTTTGAAAGAATCAGGAAAGAAAAACACTGCGTTTGAAGCAAATGGAAAATTATACCATTACTGCAGAGTTCCTTTTGCTGTAACTAATGATGTGGCTGTTTTTCAGAGAGATGGACAAACTTGTTAAACAGGAAAACCTTAAAGATACTTTCCCTTATCTTGATATATAACTATTGCAGGAAAAGACCAAGCTGAACAGGACAAAAATGTACAACGGTTTTTAGAAGTTGTACATTCTAAAAATCTAACATTAAATGAGGCTAAGTCAATAACATCAGTGTCATCAATTAATATTCTTGGTTATTGGGTTGGAAATTATATGATCAAGCCTGATCCAGAAAGACTCCGCCCACTCCAAGAGATACCTGTTCCAGCTACATTAAACTCTCTATGAAGGGTTCTTGGCATGTTTGCATATTATGCTAAATGGATACCAAATTTCTCTGACAAAATTCAACATTTGATTAGAGCAAAATTTTCCCCCCTTGACTCTACAGCAATTGGTGCCTTTACTTCTTTAAATAAATAATTAGAATCTGTGACATTACACGCCATCGATGAGGATCTCCCCTTTGTTGTTGAATGTGATGCCTCTGATTTAGCAGTATCAGCAACATTAAATTAAGAAGGACGACCGGTGGCTTTCATGTCTCGTACTCTCCAAAGGTAGTGAATTGCATTACCCACCCGTCAAAAAGGAAGCTATAGCAATTATTGAAGCAGTGAGAAAATGAAGTAATTTCCTTGCTTGCCAGCACTTCACTTTGATAACAGATCAGCGTTCAGTAGCTTTTATGCTAGATAATCGGAAGCGAACGAAGATTTAAAACAGTAAAATTCATGAATGGAGGATTGAATTATCTGCATATAGTTATTCAATTGAGTACTGCCCTGGTAAGGATAATGTTGCTCCGGATACAATAACTCGAGCATTTTGTGCCTCTGTTCATTCTTCTGCACTCACTGATCTTCACAATGGGCTGTGTCATCCTGGAGTCACTCGTGTGTTACACTATGTTCGTTCCAAAGACTTACCTTTCTCTACAGAAGATGTGAAGATGATGTGTGCTTCATGTAGAATCTGTGCTGAATTAAAACCAAGGTTCTTCCGTCCTGAAGAAGGAAGATTGATCAAAGCTACTCAACCTATGGGACGTTTGAGTATTGACTTCAGTGCCTTTACCATCCTCCTCTCAAAATGTTTATATACTTACCATAGTTGATGAATATTCGAGGTTTCCATTTGCCTTTCCTTGTCCAAATATGTCAGCTGCTACGGTTATCAAATGTTTAGATCAACTGTTTTCATTCTGTGGATTTCCAAGTTACTTACATTCTGATAGGGGCACCTCATTCATGTCAAAGGATTTAAAGGACTACCTTTCTAATAGAGGAATTGCAACACGCAAAACAACACCATATCATCCTATTGGAAATGGTCAGGTTGAGAGGTATAACAGAATCATTTGGAAAGCAGTAAAACTGGCTTTAAAGTCAAATGACATACCAGATCAGCAGTGGGAATGTGTTCTACCAGATGCATTACACTCCATCCGATCTCTACTGTCAACCGCTACCAATACTACTCCACATGAACGGTTCTTTAACTTCAAACGGCGTTCTTCTAGTGGTACTTCTCTGCCATCATGGTTGACTAACCCTGGACCTGTGTTGCTTCGTTGGTATGTCCGATCAAATAAGAATGAGCCCTTTGTTGATGAAGTTGAACTGACTGATGCCAACCCTTCTTATGCAACTGTCAAGTATCAGGATGGACATCAGTCAACTGCCTCACTTCGTGACCTTGCACCATGTCCATCTTCTCCATCAGCTCCATCACTCCTTGATAATATTAATCGAGAACTTCCTTCAACACTCCCATCACCCCCTATGAAAACTTCTATAAGTAATTCTAAAATTGAAAATGTAAATAACAATATGAGTGAAGTTGATGACCAAGCAATATATGTACCGCCAGCTATTGAAACACCATTATCTCCTGATGCTCCAGTGCTGTGACGGTCACCAAGACATACTAAACCTCCTGACCGTCTCAACTTATACATAGGAGGGGAGAATGAAGTGTGCGCATGTGCGGGGCCTCGGGCGGCTGAGGCCTGCGGAATCAGCAATAATTTCCAGATGCTTTGAAGCTGTGTATTACAGAAATGAGTTGCTTAAAGCTTAAATAAAATTTAAGTAAATTAGAATTTTAATTTGCCTCACAACAGGTTGCTAGTCATTTTAACCTCCCTTCCCATTGCCAGACTGACTTCTCTGTCTTGGGCCTCCCCCATTGCCTGAGTGAGGCCAAATACAAACTGGAGCAACAGCACCTCATATTCTACCTGAATAGCTTACAACCTAATGGTTTGAACATTGAATTCTCCAATCTTAAATAACTAACTCAGAAACACCAGGGCCCTTTCTCACCTCCTTTTCCCCCCTCTCTTCCCTGTGGCCCACCTGGATGCATACCCATTTCTTCCTTTCCCCTTCCCTCCACCCTCCCCCCAACCCCTAAATCCCCTTCCAACTTTATTTATTTTTCTGCCTTCACAATTCACAAGGTTGCTGTCCTTTGTACTGGTGTGGCTGATCTTCCATTCCTCTGCCTTGGTGCTCACCCAGGCTGTCTTTCCTTTCACCTGGGGACCAAACATGGAGTGGGTCCAACAGGTTCATTGAACCATTGACCCATTGTACCTATCTATCCCTGGTGTTGCGAAGAATGCGCCTGGCAGTGAGGCCACATCATGTGTCAGTGGGTTGGACATCAACACACCACTGGTCCTTTGTGGAAAAGATCTTCCAGGCCAACACCTTTGACCACACATCCATCAGGCTGTGGTCAGCAAGGAATATCCTGCGGGCACCCCATGACAAGGACTCGATGGATCCTTTGGGGTGGGTCCATAAGCAGACTGACAAATTTACCTGGTGAAATGCCTCATCGCCAGAACTCACCGAGAAGCACCTCGACCTCAATTGCCTGGTGGCGAGAGGGACCCTCCCATTCGGATTCCTCCTGTACTGTCAGAGTCTCACTACTGATACAAACTGTCCTTCAGATGGAGACAGTCGCTTACATCTTCTCATCGTGTGGATTTGAGAAGAGGGTCTGGAAAATAATGTAAGGGACCTTGAAACGGTTCATCCCAAAATGCTCCGGAATAGGACTCTGATTTACGGGCTTTTCCCAGGGCACATTCAAATGCTGCTGGAAGACCATGAACTCGGTGAAAGTCGCTCTTTGGTCTGCCTGCAACTTGTTGAACTCCCAGAACAGTGATATGTCCAACAGGGAACGCTGTCAACCGGTCCATTTTAGTCTGCAAGAGTACGTTCGAAGGGATGCACTGAAGCTTGGAGCACCTAGTACAAAAGCTTTGTAGGGAAGTAGGACAGTCTAGAGTCCTTCCGCTGCTGAGCATTGAGGGGCATTGTCCGGTGGGGACACCCTTTGAACAAGAGAGCGGAGAGCACTCCATGGGGCCACGTGACTGCAAAGGTCTTTTGTTCAAAGATAGTTGCAAACACTACTGAACTTGACACTATTGAATGTAAAGACTACTGACTGTATGGATGCTGAGCATGTATGAGGTTCTGCACAGACTTTTGTTTTGTATATATTCTTTATTATGAATAAAGTTTATTTTTGGTTAAAAAAATGCCTGTTTCTCTTGACGAAGAAAGACTTTTATATCAATGAGTTTCAGCCTCCAAGTGACTCTGTTTGAAAGGCCTCGCCAGTTTCAAGTGAAAACCAAGAAACAGCAGCAACCATCTTTCCTGATCTCACAAAAGCCTTTTTCTCCATTAATGAAAAATAAGGATGGAGCATTCCTTGTTCATCTCCACCTTATGTGCATACCATGCTGGCAAATAAGTGATGATCATAACCAACCAGGTTTTAACAGCGTTACAAAAAAGAAACAATGCACTGGAGTCAGCAGGTCAAACAGCATCTCTGGAGATCATGGATAGGTGATGTTTTGGGTCAGGACCCTTCTTGAGACTTAACAGAGTTATTATCAGTGAAGACTAGTATCAAGCAAGCCTGTCTCATTGCCTAACACTAACTTTCTCAACTAAAAGTTGAAACTCATCTCCCACAAACTACTCTCGCAGTAGAGTCATAGAGTTACATAGCTCAGAAACCTTCTCCCAGCCCACTTTGTCCACACTGACCAAGTTAGCATATTAGGCTAGTCCTATTTGCCTTTATTTGGCCCATATATCCCTCTAAATCCTTCCTATCCATATCTCTATCCAAATGTCTTTTAAAACTCTTAATTGCATTCAAGTATCTTGGAAACCACCTCCGGAGTGGGGGAGGAGAGGATGTTGCACCAATGCAGGAGAGGTTTGGGCCCAACGGGTCCACTTGGTCTAGTGACTTCTAAAACAGATTCTCTTTTCTGAACGCTATCACAGGAACCACTTATCAACCAACGAAGGAAAGGAATTAGGACATGTTGAAAGCTTGCAACATCACCACTGACTCCTGGGATTCCCTTTTCCACTGCTCATTGGCCTCATCAATCACTTGAGAATGCACAAAACTGAAGCGAAAGCATCTCAAGGGACTGTCTAAGAAGAAGGGCTGCACAGAACATTGCCCACTGCAAGTCAGTTTTCATGCTGCAGAAAACTGACTTGTAGTGACTTGTAGTGATCTTTGCCTTGACCCACCACTCTTCTTGATGGATAATATTGACCTGAAAGAAGCCTTCTTGGGCTACATGTAGCTCCGATAACTTATTTATTCTTAGCCAGTCGCAGCAACTTAGCTCTAAGGTGCAAAATTCTGGGATGGATTTAGGAGGACAAGGATTGTCCCCTGTCCCAAGGATCTATTTTGGTGGATGAGAGCTGTTCCATACCCTTTGGGATGGGTTTTGATGGATGAAAACTATCAAATCCAATTTTAAATTATAGATAGAAGAGGGAAATTATATGTGTAGCTGAGTTGAATTGTACCCGAGTGCTTATGTTGGATTAATAACCCCTTCATAAGAAGCAAAATACTATACCAGATGAGATTGTGAGTGGGAAGGAGGAATGTTTCAGACTTTAAGGGGATATACATGGGTTTAAAAGAACATGGCAGATGCAACAACACAAGGAAATGTTATCCACTGTGGGCACAAAGCAGAATGCAGAGTTTTTAAAATGGTGACAGGTTGGTTAATGTTAACATTCAAAGGATTCTCTACATCACTGTACAAGTACGGATACAGGTACGTATGAGGTACCTCACACCTACATGTGGTATATTGAGATACTGTAGATGCCTCATGAAACCGTCATCTACCACCAGCATCTTTGCCATATCCTCTTCTCGCTGCTACCATCGGAAGCCTGAAAGCACACACCACCATGTTCAGATTCAGCTACTTTCCTAGATCTATCGGGTTCTTGAACAGACCTGCATAGCCTAATCCTACCTTTGCAATGGAACGCTACAGACCACGTCTTAGACCAGCATGGACTCGGGTTCAAATTGTCTTTTGCACTGTCCTGTTTTTTGAAATATTTTTTCTCTTCATTGGGTTGCAGAATTTATGCGTATTTATGTATGATTAACATTTTTATGTGTTGCCTGACTCCACATACCTGTGATGCTGCTGCAAGTAAAATTTTCATTGAAAAACTAAAGCCTTTCGTACGTGCATATGACAATAAACTCAACTTGACCTCCCTAAAACCCATCCTGCAGGCATCAGAAGCAGTAAGGAAGACAAGTAGTATTTTAAGCTGTACAATGAGAGGATTTGAATACAGGAATAAAGATGTTTTACTGCAATGATACAGGGCTTTGCTGAGGCTACAACTGGACTATTGTGCAGAATTTTGCTCTTTTTACCTAGGAAAAGATTTCTTGACAGCGAAGAAACATCAGTCTGCCAAAACGGTGAGTTTACCCAAGGAGAAGAGCTTGAGTAGACAAGGGCCTCTGTTTATCGAGATTTGAAAAACGAGAGGAGATCAAACGTTTAAAACGTATACATTTTTTACAAGGCTCGAAAAGTTGGATACAATGAAGACGTTTCCCTGGCTGAGGAGTCCAGAACCAGCAGTACTAGTTTCAGAATTAGGGGTGGGTTGTTTAGGACTGAGATGAAGAAAGACTTCTTCATTCACAGGATGGCAAATCTTTGGAATTCTCTATCAATTAATATTTTTTCAATATTAAAAGAATTGAGATATATGAGAATGGTGCAGGTGAATGGTACCGAAGTTGAACATCAGTAATGATCTTAATGAATGGTACAGCAGGCAAGAAGGGTTGGCTGGCCTACTCCGGCTCCTTTGTCTTATATTTAGTATATTTCTTATTGCGATCCCAGTGATGGCAAAACTGAATAGGCTCCCCCATCCTGCTCACTCTTCCAACAACCCACACAAGTCTGGAAATGCCTGCGTCTGCAAAGTGCATCACAGAATCTCCACATTGCTTCCAGACATTCATGGCACTCAGAGTATCATGGCTCCAGTTTTGCGGCCGACCTGGCACTTAGTTGAAGAGGAAGGCTCTCTTGTTATTGCTGCAATTGTCTGCTAATTTATAAAGAACGGAGATGAGGAAAAACTTTTTCAATCAGAGTTGTAAATCTGTGGAATTCACTGCCTCAGAAGGCAGTGGAGGCCAATTCTATGAATGCATTCAAGAGAGAGCTAGATAGAGCTCTTAAGGATAGCAGAGTCAGGGGGTATGGGGAGAAGGCAGGAATGGGGTACTGATTGAGAATGATCAGCCATGATCACATTGAATGGTGGTGCTGGCTCGAAGGGCCGAATGGCCTCCTCCTGCACCTATTGTCTATTGTCTATTGTGCACTGGCTACCTCGCTGCTCTTTGTAATGATGAGAATTAGTTGGATGCAGTCCATGGAAAACTAATATTAATAAATACATACCCAGTCCTGGTCCCACAGTTAAACCATTCCAATAATATTTATTTACAAAGCAATTCAGTCTCAGTACAGGTAGTGGAGAGAATGTAGAGGTTTAGGGAGATATTGACAGCCTGGATTAATGAGATAGGATAATGCACATGAGGTGGAAAAGTTAGAGATTATCCACTTCAGTAGAAGAGATTGAAAGGCAGTGTTTTAAAATTGTGAGTATTTGAAAGATGACAGTGTTCAGGGGGAATCTGAGAGTTCTTGTTCAAAAAAACCCATAATGTTAACATGTTGGCAGAGCAAGCTATTAAAAATAAAACTAATGTCCTGACCTTTGGTGCAAGAGGAATTCTGCAGCTGGAGAATTATAATTCAGGTAATTCAATAATATGCAAGAGGGTTTATTTACAAGTGCTGTGATATCTAACTGCAATTACGTAGGGCCCTGGTGAGAACAAAACTGAAATATTGTGAAAAGATTTTTGTAAGAGAGACCTTCATGAGAAAATGAATGATAGAGTGAATGGGAAAGGGGTACAGGGAGACAGACAGGGAGACAGACAGGGAGACAGACAGGGAGACAGACAGGGAGACAGACAGAGAGACAGACAGAGAGACAGACAGAGAGACAGACAGGGAGACAGACAGGGAGACAGACAGGGAGACAGACAGAGAGACAGACAGAGAGACAGACAGAGAGACAGACAGAGAGACAGACAGAGAGACAGACAGAGAGACAGACAGTGAGACAGACAGAGAGACAGACAGAGAGACAGACAGAGAGACAGACAGAGAGACAGACAGAGAGACAGACAGAGAGACAGACAGAGAGACAGACAGGGAGACAGACAGAGAGACAGACAGAGACAGACAGAGAGACAGACAGAGAGACAGACAGATAAGGGGAAAGGGAGAGATATTTCTGCCATGGGGAATGTGTCTGAGGAACAATTAGGACCTGTACCTTCCTGAACTCAGAAGAATGAGATGTGATCTCACTGAAATTGCTACATATGGTGCCAAAATAATGGGCCAGGCACCCAGGACTGAGAGCAAAGGCATTTCATCATCCTGAAGAAAGTGAATTTTGTAATTCTCTACTCAAGAGGACGAACTTGATTCAATTACTAAGCATCGTCAGGAATAAAGATTGACAGATTTTTATATATTGAGTGCAACAAGTTTGTTAGGTTAGTGCAGGAAAGTGATATTGAGGTAAACCATCAGCGATTATCGTGCTAAATGATGCTTGGAGTCGAAGGACCTACTCCTACTTTAAGTTCGTATGTTCTTACCAAAGTTGTGTCTCATGTGATAATCACAGGGCCAAACGGCTTCAGAGACACTCGACTAACAAGCATAACATGGTTTTATGATTACCACAGATTCTATTTGCTTCATCATGCCGATTCATTGTTCACAGCCAAGATCATGCCAGAGTTTAAATGGAAAGCTGGTGGCAGTGCCATCTTGCCAAATGGGGACAGCAGTGAATACACTTATATTGATATCCGTCAATTGTGACATAACTGTGAACTCAAATCAGATTTAGAAATTGTGTTCAGAGCAGAAGAGACTGCAGATGCGAGAATCTAGAGCAAAAAAAATGGTGGGGGGAACTCAGTGGATCAGGCAGCATCAAAAGAGAGGAATGGACAGATGAGTTTTCAAGATCAGAAGAAGGATCCTGACCAGAAAACTCTTCCGCCACCGGGTGGCACCAGCAATGGCTGCCTCGCCAACAGTCTGTCTCATCCATTTCTTCGTTATTTGTTTTATAGTACGTGTTAAATGTATGTTTTAATGTTCTTTAGCTTTTTTAATGTGGGGGGTCGGGGTTGGGGGAAACTTTTTAAAATCTTTTACCTCGACGGAGATGCATTTTTTTCCCGTATCGTGTCTCTATCCGCACTGCGGCCTAACATCGTGGGGTTGGCGGCCTCTGCTGGAGACCGAATTTGGGAGCTCCTGCCTCGGGAGTTTGTGGACTTAGCATCATGGAGCTTGCCAGGGATCGACCTCGGAGCTCCAACAGCAGGAGCCTGCGGACTTTAACATCGTGGAGCTTTTAGTATGGCTGTATGGTGAATCGAATATCACTGTACTTTAATTGGTACACGTGACAATAAAAGAACCTTGATTTTTGCCTGGCTTGTTGAGTTCCTCCTGCAGATAGTTTTGCTTTGCTTTAGAAATTGTTTTACTTCTTTCAGTAATATTAAAATAGCAACATGAATCACTCTAACGCTGCCTCTGAAATTCATACAAAAGGCAAGATCTTCAATTGTGACTTCATGGAGCTGAATTATCGGGCTTCCTTATGCAACACTGCACAGTGGTTGACCTCGTTAGTATTAGCAGAAGCCCCTATTAAGTACTGCATGTCAACGCAGCCAATGGCATGTGCAATTGTTGTGGTCAGTTCTGAAAGACACATACAACAATTCCTGCAAACGTCAGTAACGTCTTCTCACCTTCAGTATGTTCAGGTGACCTCCATAACATAGCAATGAGCTACAAACAGTGAGATATTACTGGGGTTAGGAAGTTGAGAGTGGCCATAGCTCTAACCTCCATGGACCAAACAGACATGGCCTCCACAAAAGGTTGTAGTTGTCATTACAAAGAATTAGGTTGTTTTTTTGGGGAAATTATGCTCGTAAGTCCTGAATTTTCCATGAGCAAACAAGAATAATATTTTTCAGACTAATAAGGTTGGAAAAACACACTGTTGATATATTTTGCGTATTATTATGATTTGGGGGAGTTATATATTGGAAAATATGAACCAGGAAAGGACATTTTCCAACCAGTGCTAAGACTCCCAGAAACATGAACACTCTTTTTTATGCCACAGCTGAAAACAATACTCAAGCGCACAATGTCATTTGTGCTACAGTTGTGTAAATGAATTTCTTGGTTTGTCTTCTCATTTCCTCAAACTTTTCACTTGCAAAATTATAGATAGAGCTCCTCAAATATTTACAACCAAGGACATTCCTATTATATCTCTTCAAATGTGTTGCTCACCAGTTGAAGCATTCATGCCCAACATAAAAAATGAGAAAGATAGACACAAAATGCTGGAGTAACTCAGCGGGTGAGGCAGCACCACTGGAGAAAACGGATAGGTAGCATTTTGGGTTGAGATCTTTCTTCAGACTCATGAAATATATTGCTTATCTTCTTTATCCCTGCTACGCAAAAGCACGTTGGCAACAATTTTAGCCGTAGTAGAAGTGGCACTGATGTTCGTACTATCCAACAACTCAAGTAAAATATAGACCAACACCCCAATGCAATATTGTTGACATTATGGATTGCAGCAAGTGGTATTGTGTAACTGGAATCCTGAACTGATGTTCACTCTGTTCTCCTGGTGGTTCTGGAAGAAACCAAAGACTCTATTGCAGATAAACAAGGGAGGGTCTTTGTTTGTCTATGTTCTGATCAAACATGTATCTCTAAATTAGTTTATGCAGATTAACTAGTTATTCTTGCAATATTATTTATGGGATCTTGTTCTGTACGATTTGGCCACTGTGTGTCCTCTATGATGCTGGTAATTGCACTTGCCATCAGTAGCTACAAAACATTTTGAAATGCACTGGGGTCATAAAGAAATTAAATAAATGCAAGATTTAATTTTATATTTACCAATGTGATTGCAATTTATGTCCATTTTACTCCTGAGTAGCATTGCAGAGAAATTTTCATCAAGGCTTATCCTAAATAGAATTTGACAATTCTTACTGATTTAGCTGCCCCACTGATAGATCAGGGTCATAATGCATAAACATGTACTTACTTCATGCTCAATTCAAATCACTTCATTCATAAAATGCTTAAATAAAAATTAATGAAACAAATGGCCATCATCCAAGATGGCTTTGTGTGTGGTAGACCATACAAATATATTTGGATTGAAGGATCGGTGGCGGCAGTTGTGGAATTGACGGCAATGGTGGAGTTGGTGGTGCTGGTGGCGGTGGAGTTGACTACGGTTGCAGCGGCAGTGATGCCGGTGGTGGTGAAGTTGGCAGTGGTGGTGGAATTGGCGGTAGTGGTGGAATTGGCTGCGGTGGTGGCAATGGTTGCAGCGGCAGTGGTGATGGTGATAGCGATGGCCCGGGAGCATTCAGGTTGGTGGTGGTGGCAGTGGTGACAGGAGGACCAGGGCGGTGGTGACGGGAGGACCAGGCCAGTGCGGCGGCAGGAGTGGCCAGATTGGCGGCATGGGTCAGGATGGTCGTGCACTCGTGTACAGCGCCGCTGAGTACGCTGCCCCAGCATGGTGCCGCAGCACTCATACTAGCAAGCTAGACGCCGCCCTCATCGACATCATGCAGATCATCACTGGCTGCCTACGCCCCACTCCGACGGATCTCCTGTCGGTGCTCGCAGGTATCGCACCTGCCAAGCTTTGCAGAGAGTTCTTCACTCATAGGCTGGTGTGCAAGGCCCCATCGGATGCCAAACATCCTTTGCACCACCTCGCCCAGGATTTACAGCAACTGGGACCTCAACGCCTGTCATCTCGTCACCCTTTCTCCCGTCATGCAGCGACCCTCTGTGGCTCCGGTTTCAACATACCAGGAGCATGGAGAACCAGCTGGGAACAGACATCACGACCTCCTCAATTCACTGTCGCATCAAACACCACAGCCCCACCCGGCTCGGACATGCCCCACAAAGAGTGGGTCGCCCTGAACCGGCTCCGCACAGGGGTCGGCCGGTTCAACGCCAACATGCATCGTTGGGGGTTGCGTCCATCAGCAGCCTGCGTGTGTGGAGCAGACCAGCAAACAGCGCAGCACGTCATTTTCGACTGCACTGACCTCCACCCCCCTGGTGGAGGGATAGACCTCACGGCCCTTGACAACAGCACATTGCACTGGCTACAGCGCCTGGAGGGCGTTACATAATTTCTGCTGCCTCAAACGCAAGAAGAAGGTCAGGATGGTCAGACCTTTATATCCAAAATCCGTTATAGAGAGGTCCATAAAAACTAGGGTTTACTGTATTTTTTAGATTTTTAGATTTAGAGATACAGTGCAGAAACAGGCCCTTCGGCCCACCAGGTTCCGCGCCGCCCAGCGATCCCCGCACATTAACACTATCCTACACACACAAGGGACAATTTTTACATTTACCCAGCCAATTAACCTACATACCTGTATGTCTTTGGAGTGTGGGAGGAAACCGAAGAAAACCCATGCATGTCACGGAAAGAACGTACAAACTCCGTACAGATGGCGCCCGTAGTCAGGATCGAACCCGAGTCTCCGGCGCTGCATTCGCTGTAAGGCAGCAACTCTACCGCTGCACCACCGTGCCGCCCTTTAATTTAAATTCCTGCAGGTACTTTAGCAGCAACAGGTACAGTTTAGGGTAACATTTTGCCACTGGTAGCACAGTAGATATGATAACATAGTAGTAATGTTACTGGTTATAAACCCTTTCACCTCAAGGTAAATTTGAATTTTAACATAGGAAATTTCAATTTAGTGCTGATTTATTATTAGTGCTGATAATTATTCTACTAAATTATTATTTGGAAACAATCTTTGGCAGCGAACATGCCTTTTTGTCACCCAGATCCAGGTACTGTTTGACTGCCATCTGTTCTCTGAAATAGCTAGCAATCCATTCAGTTCAGGGGGCAATCAGGGTGGACAATAAATTGTGTTGAATGTGTTAAATAAGCAAAGGTTCCAGCAAAGCATGCCACTAATCATTCCACACTGAAGAGACAGTCTTATCTCACCAAGAAAGGTTTTAGTTTCGATCTTGCTGAATGAAGATTGTATTGATGCTGCTTCATGTGTTGCAGGATGCCATCAGTATTGTCTCTGTAATGATTGCAATCTGTCCAGTGCCACCAGATTTAATGAAGGTAGGCGAGAAAAAAAACCAATCATAAATCTTTCTGACAGTGCCTGAAAGCATGCTTCAGTCAACTTTATATCTATGAACATTCATTTCCTACTGCAAAGAACCAAACATCATATTTTCCAACGGTATAAAAAATTGGTCCATTCAAATCATAAAGTTTATGCCAAAATGAATCCCATTTCACGCACCCTCAACATCGCATTCCATGTAATTTAGTCTCTCTATGTCTTCCATTCCCTGACTATCACTGATAATTCTATTGCACATATACTCTGGTGGGTAATTTACTGTGGCTGACCAGCATGCTTTGGGATGTGGGAGTAAATAGACAAAAGACAATAGACAATAGACAATAGGTGCAGGAGTAGGCCATTCAGCCCTTCGAGCCAGCACCGCCATTCAATGCGATCATGGCTGATCACTCTCAATCAGTACCCCGTTCCTGCCTTCTCCCCATACCCCCTCACTCCGCTATCCTTAAGAGCTCTATCCAGCTCTCTCTTGAAAGCATCCAACGAACTGACCTCCACTGCCTTCTGAGGCAGAGAATTCCACACCTTCACCACTCTCTGACTGAAAAAGTTCTTCCTCATCTCCGTTCTAAATGGCCTACCCCTTATTCTTAAACTGTGGCCCCTTGTTCTGGACTCCCCCAACATTGGGAACATGTTTCCTGCCTCTAATGTGTCCAATCCCCTAATTATCTAATAAGATCCCCCCTCATCCCTCATCGAGTGGAGCACTCAAGTGAAATCCACACAAGGCGAACGTGCACACACAAACAGCACGTTGAGGTCAGGGTTAAACCTGTGTCACTAGAGCTGTCAGGCAATAGTAATACCTGCTGCACCACTGTGCTACCCACCACTCTCTTCTCAACCCTGGAATAACTGAATCATGGATTAGTGCAGCACTTAAGATGATAACTTAACTGAGAACTGAGAAGTGAGATGAGGAAAAACTTTTCAGTCAGAGAGTTGTGAATCTGTGGAATTCTCTGCCTCAGAAGGCAGTGGGGGCCAATTCTCTGAATGCATTCAAGAGGGAGCTAGATAGAGCTCTTAAGGATAGTGGAGTCAGGGGGTATGGGGAGAAGGCAGGAACGGGGTACTGATTGAGAATGATCAGCCATGATCACATTGAATGGCGGTGCTGGCTCGAAGGGCCGAATGGCCTCCTCCTGCACCTATTGTCTATTAAGATTAATTCTGTGCTTCTTCCTTTAAACAATAAACCAATTCATCTTGCTTAACTTCTCCCTCCTTGTGTTATTTCTTTGTAATATAATTCTCCTTTGAAATGTACAATTGAGCCTGTTTTCATTTGCTTCTGAGTCAATGCCTAAAAATGTTCTTCCTCGGATTTCCACTGATTCTTTTACCATTCCCCTTAAAACTGCGGCCTCTGATAACTGACCTTTTATTTATTTTATTGAAACATTCTGTGATTTCAAGCAGCAGAATATGTACCATGGATTAATGGCCCTCCTGTCCACGCATTGTAGATTAATGAGAAAAGCCTACGAGGTTATTTAAATAAAGGTGAAAGTAAGTGGGTGCTTGCTGCGCAATGTTCACTTTGAAATTATTTTATTCTTTATTTTTAAATGTGCTTCCAGGCATTGAAATTAATGATAGCTAGTTTAACATTGAAGCACTGGACACTTTACTGAAGCTGGATGCACAAAGCCTCAGTTACCCAAAAAGAGTAAAATATATAGCTTTTACTTGTATTACAATGAGACCATCATCAAGTGCTAGACAGGAGTATTATCAAGTAACATTCGAATGGGCCAGATAAGGAAGTATGAAGAGCAAATGATCAAAAACATGGTCAATGTTAAATATTAAGAGACCTCTTGAAGGAAGCACTGGAATAGGCCCTTCAGCACACAACATCCATGGTGAATATGATACAAAATTGAACTAATCATCTCTGCCTGCAGATGTGGTGAGAAGCGCAGATGTGAGGAGATTCAGATAGAACATATTGGAATTCAGGGCCTTTGCAGCTTCAAGCATGGTTCCAAATACACAGGACAAGATGTTAGAAATCCAAAGTGCCAAATGTCAATTTGCTCCCGGTGGTGATGGGAGGCTTATGCACTCACCTATGCTCCTCCGATGTTGAGAAAGGCTAGGCAGACACGTCTTTGGGGTTATCAAGTGGGCACCTACTTTCATCGACGTTTTGCTGATTGAACCCACGACATCTCCAGTAGGCTCAGCAGTGCATTCTGGCGTCCCAGAACCACCCCCCTCTGCATCTGCGTAGCCGGCTTATTTGGGAGACCAGATGGGGTCTTTCCTCTTCAGCCAGAGCCATTGGCTACTCCGCTCTGCCACCTGTGATGTTTCCTTGATAGCCTGGCGTAGGGCTTGTCCGCTGATCCCCAGGTCCTTCATCAGTCTTACGGTAGATGTTGCCACAAATCCTCGACATCCAACTTCTACCGGGCAGATCTTTGCTCTCCTGCCCCGCTGTTCTGCCTCCGCTGCAAGGTCTGTGTAGCGCAGTTTCTTTCTTTCAAAGGATTCCTGCACAGCATCCTCCCAAGGGACTGTGAGCTCCACAAAATACACCATGTGCTGAGAGTTGGACGAGAGGACAAGATCAGGCCTCAAGTTGGTGATGGCTATCTCTGGTGGAACTGTAAGCCGTTGGTCCACATCCACCAGCATCTGCCAGTCCCGGGCTGCCTCCAGCTGTCCAAACCTTGTCCTTGGTGGAATTTTCCGTTGCTTTTGTTCCCCCTCCCGAACAAAGGCAATTGGCATAACTGGGTTGGTTGTTCTGGGCGGCAGGGCATTGTTGGTTGTTCTCCTGCTTTCCAGAGTCGCTGCCAGGCATTTGAGCACTTGATTATGTCTCCAGGTGTACCGTCCTTGGGAGAGGCTTACTTTACACCCAGTGAGGATGTGCTTAAGCGTGGCTTGTGTTGAACACAGGGGGCATGATGGATCTTCGCCCAGCCATTGGTTGAGATTTTTTGGGCTAGGAAGGACATCGTAGGTCGCCCGAATGAGGAAGCTTATCCTGCTCGCCTCCATCTCCCACATGTCCTTCCAGCTGATCTTCCGCTTTTCCACACTCTCCCATGTCCATTGTGAACTGACCAAATTCATTGAAGCTCAAAGGGATATACATTGTAGAGCTGAAGCAAATGACCGAGGAAGGGCGAGCAAGACTATGGGGAGATTTTAAAACAATAACAATAAAGATGAGGTGCAATTAATGTCAGAACCAGAGCAGGGCATCAAACACAGAAGAGACGAGTACAGACAAAATGTGTTGGAAGGAACTGCAGATGCTGGTTTAAACCAAAGATATACACAAAAGTCTGAAGAAGGGTCTTGACCCAAAACATCACCTGTTCCTTTCCTCCGTACATGCTGTCTGGCCCACTGAGTTACTCCAGCTTTTTGTGTCTATTTTCGGAGACGAGTACAGAAATTGGTTCAGTATTAGCACATGGACAAAGGAGCTTCAAAGGTTAAGATAATGATTATCCACTCTCTTGAAATGCCTTCCGTAAAAGATAGTCCAGGATCACAGCTGCCTAGAACATCAGGAGTTTTGTTGTCAGTTTGAGATCTTGATTCTCAAATAGTATGTTTTGCATAACTTCACTGTAAACGTTAATTAAGAGAGGGCAGTACATTGGGAGCAGAATAGCAGAATAGCTTTTATGCCTTGCCTATTTAAGTGTGTCTCAAATGAATGCATTCGATTCCACCATCTCCTCTGGCAGCATGTTCCAGGCCATCCACTTTCTGTGTGAAAAAAATCCGATCTCCCTTAAAACTTCTTCCTCTTACTTTACACATATGCACTTTTGATTTTGTTTTTGGCATCACTACCATGGGATTCTTGCTTTTGCTGCCCCTACCAACAAGACACCTCAAAGACCATCTCAACCATAGCTCTGTCCTGGATGTGAGCACCCTTGACTCCAGCAGCTTTTTTTATTCCAACAAAAAGACTTCTCCATCTTAAGTTTGCTTCATGCTGGTATGCCAGCCATGATTCTCACCATTGCATCCACGACAGAGTCCTGAACTGCAATTAATACAGAGAGCATACCGGCATCTAATATAATGTATGTCTCTGCTTATTCTTGCAATCATGTAAATGACTTTGCAGCACAGTTTGCAGCCCTGTCCTAACACTAGTGAAAGAGTGGAGGATTAACCTTGTTACACAAATGTCATCTGTTCTGACATAACTGGACAACAGAACAGATGTGTTTTAAGTACCATATTTAAAGCTGAAAGTAAATTGAAGAGTCAGAGTGGTTTTATCTGTAAGGGGTTTCTTGCACCGAGCTTTCGCCCGACCTAAGGTCCCCGTGCCTTGCTCTGGTCCCTCGACCAGATCTCGCTCACTGGTTCCCCGTGAGTGGTTCGACCCACTCACCCCTTACGGTTCTAGACACTGGACTTAGATGCAGGAGCGTTGATAGTGCAGAA
Source organism: Rhinoraja longicauda (assembly GCF_053455715.1). Taxonomy (NCBI): domain Eukaryota; kingdom Metazoa; phylum Chordata; class Chondrichthyes; order Rajiformes; family Arhynchobatidae; genus Rhinoraja; species Rhinoraja longicauda. The sequence continues at coordinate 22,232,803 of NC_135955.1, read as the reverse complement.
AAATTCAACCAGACCAGATTTGAAGACCAGGGTTTAAACGGAAAAGGTTTTTATTGAGCACTCGGGACTATTGTACATGAATGCTCTTCACAGTTCTACAAGACATATCTATAAGACACATACCGAATGACATGAATACCTTTGACTCTGAATCATAAAACGCACAGTTCTACAAGACATATACATGAATACTTTTGACTCTGAATTATAAACGCATAGTTCTAAAAGACATATACTGGATTTTAAGATGGGGAACATACGACACATCGCAAAATTGGCCAACACATCTTTACTTATACACCCACGTTAATTAAACCACCCTCCCCTCTAAACTGAAACTATGTCCAGGATGTGCAGGATCGGGGTACATGCTCACCATGGGGCTATTACTGGGGTTACTGGCTGTTCGTGCTGCTTCTCCGCTGTTCTCCATGAGGGTCGTGCTTGTTCTGTGAGTTCCATCCGTTCTTCTCGGTGAGTCTCCGTTCTCCGTGCCATTTGTTGCCTCCTCTGACTTCTGTCTTGCATCAGTTCTTGCCTGCCTTTTCTTCTTCCTCCTGGCTTGCGTTCCTTGCCTGAGTTTAAAACCCAAAAGTCGTGGCCAGTTATACTAATTCTGGCCCGTCCTATCTCCCGCCAGATCTCACGATCTCTTTGTTTAAAAGATATGTATTGAGTTTTCCCTTTGTCCTGCGTTATGTCCGGGGGTACCGGGGATGGCCAGACGGTATGTTAATTGGTATTTCGTTGAGAGGTGATGGGTTTAACTGGTTTCCCATCACCTACCAGGTAGTTTTCTATGGGATATTGTGCCCCCTTAACGAGATTAACTGTGTAGGTCGGCTTGGGGCATTGTGAGTATGCTGATGTCAGCGCCCCAGTGTCTGGACTTCGACCTGGTTTCGCAGGTTTCTGCATGGCCAATATCCATCCATTGTTCTGGCCGTGGCTTTGCAGAAACCTAGAGACTGGGCTGTAAGGTTTTTGCTTTTGTGGCTGGTCACGAGGTCCCGCGGCCATCCTAGGACCCACGGATTGTGACATCCCTTGGTAAACTGACCGCAGCCTTTCTCCGCTATCAGCCCCAGTCTCCCGTTTAAAATGTCCAAACTGCAGCTCTTTGGTTTGGTGTAAATTTCAGGATGAGGGAAAACTTCTCAAATCTTACACAACAGAACAGATGTGTTTTAAGTACCATATTTAAAGCTGAAAGTAAATTGAAGAGTCAGAGTGGTTTAGGTAATGGTCTTCAGAGTTTAGGCTTTGACAGATGAAGCAATAAAGATTTATTGAATAAAGGTTTTATTTTGGGCTACAGTAATTGTGAAGATTGGGAGGGGTGAGGCTACGGTTAGATTTGAAAGGAGAGATCAGAATTTCAAAGTCAATGTAGGCTGGAAACTAATGCAACTCAACAAACACTTGGATGAATGGAGCATGATGTAAATTTAAACAATGGAAGGATCCCAACTCGAAATGTTGCCTGTCCATTTCCACCCATTGAGTTCCACCAGCACTTTGTGTTTTGATCAAGATCCCAGCATCTGCAATTTTTTGTGTCTCCTTGGAATCTTCTTTCCTTGTGGAGACCTGAAAATTGGAACAAGTGAATAGTTTGGCAAGATGGTTAATCAACCACACAAAGGGTGGTGGGTGTATGGAACAAGCTGCCAGAGGTAGATGAGGCTGGGACTATCCCAACATTTAAGTAACAGTTAGACATGTACATGGATAGGACAGGTTTGGAGAGACATGGACCAAATCCAGGCAGGTGGGACTAGTGTAGCTGGGACATGTTGGCCAGATTGGGCAGGTTGGGCCAAAGGGCCTGTTTCCATGCTGTATCACTCTATAACTCTAACCAAGCTCAATGCTGATGCAAACAATTCTGCAGTAAGTATTAAATTACCATGCAGTAAATACAAAAACCAGTGTCCATGACAGATATGTCAGTCTTCTTTATATTGTGGTGAATGGAAACACAAAATTAAGATGTGTTCCAATGTGGCCTGGTCCATCTACAGTCTGTTGCACTCCAGATTAGATATTATTGTTGTATTGTTGGTTTGTATCATTTAAAGAGTTGTCAAGTGCTATTTCATCAAGTTATGGCATATGGGGCGTGATGCATAGAAATAGGGCTTCACAGTTTCAGATGATCTAAAACATTGTTATGTTTAGTTCCAGCGCCAAATTCAGTTCCTCAAAATGTTTGCTGATTCAGTTCCTCAAAATCAGCTGCAGGCGCAATTGTAAAAACATTAGCATAGTTTCTGCCCAAAGAGAAACCTCAAAGTGTAGCCTGTGTTGGGTTCTGATGAGAACATTCCCAATTTACTAGAACTGCTGTCACCTCATGGCAGCCAAATTATTACATTATACATTGACAAAGAGTTGTGGGCCTAAAACCCTAACTCTGTTCAAGTCAAGTCAAATTTATTTGTCACATACACATACACGATGTGCAGTGAAATGAAAGTGGCAATGCCTGCGGGTTGTGCACAAAAAAGAATTACAGTTACAGCATATAAATAAAGTTAATAAGTTACTATTAGTGTCGACAAAAATTTAGTCTCTGGGGTTATAAAAGTTGACAGTCCTGATGGCCTGTTTCTTCTTCCACAAATGTTGTCTGAGTGTTTGTGTTTTATTTCAGATTTCCAGCATCTGTAGTCAATTTTCAGTGTTTTAGTTGTGGCTGGAATGGAGGATAGAAATACCTCAGGTAAACATCAAGGTTTTCTGAGGGGAAAAAAACAGAAGTAGTGCTGCATAAGATACAGGGCAGGAGATATACAATGGAACATTATTATTACACAACAAGATAGATCAAAGTCATCTGTGCACCAAAACACACACAAAACCTGGGCTGAATGCTGGGTTGAAATACCTTTTTCTATGCCATAACTCTGAGAGATGGATCACCAGTTAAAGGTGCTCCTCATTAATTAAATTGACAAATAAACACAGCCCGAGCACAGTAGGAAGTGTGAGTAGTATCCACTGATCTTTGAAACTCTATAATGAAGCTGCATAATGCCAGCATGTGATCCATATCCTTCCATTTCCTGCATATCAATGTGTCTATCCAAAAGCCTCAAATGCTACCATTGCCTCTACCTCCTCCATCCATGGCTCGCGTTCCAGGCACCCACCACTCTCCATGTAAAATAACTTGCCCCATATATCTCCTTCAAACTTTGCCCCTCTCACCTTAAAGATATGCCCTCTAGTCTTTGACATTTCCATTCTGGGACAAAGTTCTGATCATCTACCTTCTCAGTCTTCTTTATATTGTGGTGAATGTTCCTCATACTTTTATATACTTCTTTCAGGTTTCCCCTCAATCTCTGTTGTTCTAGAGAAAACAATCAAAGTTTGCCCAACCTCTCCTTATGTACAATATCCTCGAATCCAGTCAACACTCTGGTAAACTTCTGCACCCTCTCCAAAGCCTCCACCTAGTTCCTGTCGATGGGGCAACCAGATTTGGACAAGATTACTTTAATAATTTGAATTTAAACTCTCAAGAGTTTATCTTCACATATACATCAATTTACACCCCGATCACTTGGCACACTTCCGAATGGTATTCCTTAGGAAAAATCTGGGATAAAAGCAGAAAGGTCTTGACCCAAAACATCACCAATCCATGTTCTTCAGAGATGCTGCCTAACCTGCTGAGTTAGTTCAGCACTTTGTGTCCGTTTGTAAAAGCAGAATATCTGGAGAAAGTCAACAGTCCAAATGGTATCTGTTGTGAGGGAAATAGCCTAATGTTGCAGGCAGAGGATATTTAATCAGAACCTGTTGGACGTTGCTTGTTTTGTATTCCGATAATGAAGTTGAAATTCTGAGCTTCTACCAATTACCAGTCTTTTGGTTGGAGTCAAATTTTCCCTTCAGGTTTTGGAAAGTTTCCCAGGACAAGTTAATTTCCTGTCCTAATTGAAAATAATTTAATAACTGCAGATGGTGAAAATCTGAAATAATAACAGAAAATACTTGAAGTACTCAGCAGCCACTGAAAACATAATGTTGCCTGGATAACATATCACAGTCATACCTTCTGATCTCTCTGTCCCTCTGTCCCTTTCCCTTTCTCTGTAATTTTAAACACACTTGTTTTAATCACTTTTTCTACTTTTAATGAAGGGTCTTTGACCTGAAATGGTGACCTGCCTCTCTTTTACTCTCTCTCAGATATCAGCAGAAGAACGTAATATTTCAAAGCAGGAGTTATTTTCCAAAACTCATACTAAATCAGCTAGCATCTCTAAAGCGAATAAAGGACACGTTTGGAGCAACACGTGCCGTTCTGGTTGCCCAGTTGCAGGAAGGATATCATTAAGTGGGAAAGGGTGCAGAAAAGATTCACCAGGACATTACCTGGACGTCTGGACTTGAGTTTTAGGTTGAGACTAGATAGGCTGGGAAGTTTTGGAGTGGAGGAGGCTCTGGGTGACCATAATAAAGTATACACAATTATGAGAGGCATGGATAAAGTGAACTTCCACAGTCTTTTTCCCAGGGCAGAGGATTCTAAAACTAGAGGGCTAAGGTGAGAGCAGAGAGATTTAAGAGGGACCTCACAGGCAACTTTTTCACTCAGAGGGTTGTCTGTATCTGGAATGGCTGCCAGAAGAAGCTATAGAAGTGGATACAATTATGGCTTTCAAAAGACATTTGAACAGATGTATAGACGGGAAGGACATAGAGGGTGTTGGGCCAATGGGGGCGAAATGGACGTGCCCAACTTGTCAACATGGATAAGGTGGGCCAAAGGGCCTCTATGATTCTATGAATCCCTCGGACCCTGGTTGCTAAAATGCATTGGTGCCCCGCTACCCATATTCTCTTGGAAATCTCTAGGCCCCTGTCTCCCACATTTATTTGGGACTGAGTGAACCCTCAGCTTCTGCACTCCCTTGAAACTCACTGGTGCCCTAGTTTCTGAACATCCTTGATGCTCACTGGAAAATTGGAACATAATTCCTGAGCTCCCTTTGAATTCACCAGGGCCTATTTAACATTCTCCCTTTAAATGTAATGGATTTGTTGGAAAATGTACAATTAATACAGAGCAACATCTAAAATATGAGAAATTAAAAAACCTGTCAGACTATTAATGGACATAATATCCAATCGTCTGTTGGTCCAACACCACAAAAGTCCTAAGTGTGCCAAACAATTTGATGATGGCTGTATTTGGGTAAATAAAAATTATTTTAAAAATGTTTTGTCTTTTACATAAATGGCATAATATAACTGAACCTAATATTTAAACCACAAAGCATGAGAACCTGCCACTTCACTCCGTTCATTACTGCTTGCGTCCAATGTTGCTAAGATACCAAGGGAGGTTCCAGCATGTTAAGACAAAGTGCTGTGAATCCAATTTATTCTTGAATAGTACACTAACCAGAAAATATCTGTGCTTAGAATTTGAAGATGCATGTGGTTGTTTTCAAGAGACTTTTTTCCAAGCATTTTGTGACTCAATGTTTCAAAAACGTGGCAGGGATTAAACACTCTGCCCCATTGTGTAACCGTGGGGATGACCTTGATTTGGGATCATTGTACAGGAGAAGATGTCCTGTCTAACTTGCCCAGAACCAAGCAGTGTCCAATGTATAGGTGTATTTGCATTAGATACCAATCTTTGCCAATTTTATCAAGAATCAAGTGTGATTTGTCATATGTCCCAGATAGAACAATGGAATTCTTACTTGCAGCAGCACAACAGAATATGTAAACATAGAACACTGTAAACAATATAATAAACAAGAAAAAAATGTTCAGTGAGTTTATTTATTCACAAAATGCTGGAGTAACTCAGCAGGTCGGGCAGCATCTCAGGAGAGAAGGAATGGGCGACGTTTCGGGTCGAGACCCTTCTTCAGACTGATGTCAGGGGGGCAGGACAAAGGAATGTATTCAGTGAGTGTATATGCACACATACATATATATATACACACACATATATATACACACACATATACACACACACATACACTATACACATAGAAAAAAATAATAGTGCACTAATAACAATAATAGTTTACATAGTTCAGAGCTTAATGGAGGTTGTAGTGTTTAATAGCCTGATGGTTGTAGGGAAGAACCTATACTTGAAGCTGGACGTTACAGTTTTCTAGCTCCTGTACCTTCTTCCCGATGGCAGGGGTGAAATGTGTGGCCAGGGTGGTGTGGGTCTCTGATGATGCTGGCTGCCTTTTGGAGGCAGCGACTCCTGTACATCCCTTCGATGGTGGGGAGGTCAAAACCCGTGATCGACGAGGCAGTGATCATCATTTTTTTTTGCAGTCTTCTTTGCTCTCCAGTGTTATTTTTGAATATCTAAATGGTATTTGTGGTAATCTTTTTCTAAAGACAAATCAATTATGAAAACATTTATCACATTTACCCAATTACATTGGATCCTGCAAAACCTTGGATACTCATCATCAGAAAGTCATGATTCATTTCGGTGGGACTCCTATTCAGAATGGAGACCCACTGTATCCCCAGCAATGAAGGCAATACAGAAGTTTGGACCAAGAAGGAAACTAATGCTGTAATCTCGAATAGGAATTGAAATGAGAAGGATTCATAAACTGATTTGTGCACATGGGTGTACTTGTACTGTTTATATGTTAGCAGATTAGTATCCCAGATACCTGGGATGATGATCTGCAGGCATTAGTTCAAAGCGTTCTCAGGCATCTGGGCACATTTTAAATCCAATTAACACATCTGAATAAAAAGTTGGCATCAAAGGCAGGGATCTGAAGTTACACAGGTTGCAATAAAGACCCTCAGGTTCATTACTTTTTTTTTTTAAGGGAGGAAATCTTCCATCTGTTAGGGAGATTTGCTAATGCTATTTAGGCGGTTCAATCTAGCGTGGTAGGGAATGGATCTCAAAGCATGTGGGCAAATTGAAGTAAGCAACTTCAGTCGACAGGACAGGCAAGGTCAAGGCACGGAGCAAGGAATTAAACTGCATTTATTTTAATGCAAGAAGCCTGACAGGTAGTAAAGGTGAAGGTAGACACAAAATCAGCGGGTAACAGCGGATCAGGCGGCATCTCAGGAGAGAAGGAATGGGTGATGTTTCGGGTCGAGACCCTTCCTCAGACTGATGTCAGGGGAGGGGGCGGGACAAAGATAGGATGTAGTGGGAGACAGGAAGACAGTGGGAGAACAGGGAAGGGGGAGGGGATAGAGAGGGACAGAGGAACTATCTGTAGTTGGAGAAGTCAATGTTCATACCGCTCGGCTGTAAGCTGCCCAAGCGAAATAGGAGATGCTGTTCCTCCAATTTGCGCTGGGCCTCACTATGACAATGGAGGAGGCCCATGACAGAAAGGTCAGACTGGGAGTGGGAGGGGGAGTTGAAGTGCTGAGCCACCGGGAGATCAGGTTGGTTAAGGCAGACTGAGCGAAGGTGTTGAGCGAAATGATCCAGCGAAGGTGTTGAGTGAAACGATCAAGGTATGTCTACTTTGAAGAAGGTCTCCTCAAGGTATGTCTACTTTGAAGAAGTTCTCCCTCAAGGTATGTCTAGTTTGAAGAAGTTCTCCCTCAAGGTATGTCTATGGTAGTAAAGGTGAAATCAGTACATAGTTGGTACAGTTGGTGAATTGGTACATAGGCCTGACAGCTCAAGGGAAGGGGGGAGGGGAGGGGGCAGTAGAGGGAGGGGGGTGGAGGGAGGGGGGAGGGGGAGGGGGGAGAGGGGAGGGGTGCAAGAGGAGGGGGGGAGGAGAGGATGCTGCACCAATGCAGGAGAGGTTTGGGCCCAACAGGTCCACTTGGTCTAGTGAGAAATAAGGCTGGGCAAGTGAATGAAGTATCAGCGAGGGAGCACTTTAGGATCAGTTATCATTATGTTATTAGATTTTAAATAGTAATGAAAAAAAGATAGTTGCCCTCAAAATAATGCACATTCAGCCAAGATAACTTCTGCAGGCATTAGACAGGAACTTGTGAAGGTTGACTGGAGGCTGTTTGAATGTATCTTGTAAGTGGGAGGCTCATATATGTGAAATAGGGAGAGTTCAGCGGCAGCACATTTCTATGAGAAAGGATGATAAAGCAAATTGGATAAGGGAGCCTTGATTGTTGAGGGATGTTAAGGCACAGATGGGGAGGAGGAGGAGGGGGGGGGGCAAGATGTAGGCCAGGTATAGGCACCAGGTATAGGCAGCAGGAATCAAACAAATCCCTTGAAGAGTATAAGGCTGATAGGAGTATGCTCAGAATGTGAGAAGAGTGGTGGTGGTGGTGGGGGGGGGGGGGGGGGAGGCAAGAGGACAGGGGATAGCTTTGCAGATAAGATAAAGACAAAGCTCAAGAAATTCTACAAGTGTGCAGCAAAAGGATAACTAGGGAGAGGATATGGTCCCTTCGGAATCAACATGGTCATCTATGAGCGGAGGCATTGAAAATGGGAAAGGTGTTAAAAAAAATAATCTCATCTGTATTTACCATAGAGAAGATCATGAAAGCTGAGGAATTAAGGAAAATGAATAGTGATGAATTGGAACAAATCCACATTACAAAAGAGAACATGCCTGCAGTCTTAAGGCGTATTAAGGCAGATAAATCCGCAGGGCCTGATCAAGTGTGAACTAGGACTTTGTGAAATGCTGGGGAAGAAATTGCACGAGCCCTGTGAGAGATGTTTACATCACCTTTAGCCACAGGTGATCTACTAGATGACTGGAGGGTGGCTAATGTTGTGACTTTATTTAATAAGGGCTGCAAGGACAAGCTTGGGAACTACAGGCTGGTGAGTCTAGCATCAGGGAAAAATTAACTTGGTGAAAGGAGGCAGAGGATGATAGTGGAGCGTTGTTATTCAAATCGAAGGCCTGCGACCAGTGGTATGCCACAGGGATCAGTGCTGCGTCCAGATTGGCGGTCATCTGTATTAACAACCTAAATATTGTTCCCATCCGTGTTGTTAACACAGTCAATAAGTTGTGGATGACACCAACATTATTGGTGTAATGGACAGCGAAGTAGATTACCGAAGATTACATCACATTCAAGATAAACTGCAGAAATTGGCTGAGGAATGGCGGATGGAGTTTTATGCCAATAAATGCAAGGTTTGTGTTTTGGTAAGAGGAACCAGGGCAGTACCTACAATGTAAATGTTAGGATGCTGGAAAGTGCTGTAGAACAGAAAGACCTTGTACAGCAACATTGTTCCCTGAAAGTAGCGACACAGGGTGGTGATGCCACATTTGGCTCATTGGTCTTTATTTGACTGGGCACTGAGTAGAGGAGTTGGGATGTAACTATAAGCTGGCAAGGGTGCAGTAAAGATTTACATAAATATTACCAGGATTGAAAGGCTTCAGTTATAAAGAGAGGTTGGATCAGCTAGGTCCTTTCTCCATGGAGCGTAGGACATTGAGAAGGTAACCTCACGGACGTCTATAAAAAACATGAGGGGTTTATTGAATGGTGCAGCATGGAAATAGGCCCATTGGCCCTGCATGTCCACGCTGACCATCGATTACCCATTCACAAACGTTCTATGTTATGCCACTTTTGCATCCACTCTCTGCACACTAGGGGCAATTAAAATTTTTTTTTTTACAAGAAGCTAATTGACCTACAAACATCTTTGGGATGTGGAAGGGAAATGGAGCACCCAAAGGAGACCCATGGTCATAGGGAGAAAATGCAAACTTTACACAGACAGCATCCGACGTCAGAATTGAACCTGGGTCTCTGGCAACGTGATGCAGCAGCACGACAAGCGGTGCTACTTGTCACCCTATGCGCCATTGTGCCGCCCTATAATTAGATAAGGTAGATGGTTACAGTGTATTTTCCCAGAGCAGGGATGTCTAAAACTAGAGGAAATAGATTTAAGGTGAGAGTGAAAAGGGACCAGAACGGCTACTTTTTCCACACAGTGGTAGTAGGCACATGGAACAAGCTGCTAGAAGCGGCTGTAGAAGCTGACACAATTACAATGTTTTAAAAGACATTTGGCCTGGGACACAGATAGGTGTAGAGATATGGGCCAAACACAGACAAATGGGATGAGCGCGCATGGACATCTCGGTCAGCATGGAGAGGTTGGGCTGAATGGCTTGATTCCGCACTGCACAACCCTATAAAAATCCTCACCCCTTAATGTGATGCGTCTCAAATACGATTCCAGGCTCACAACAATAAGGTTGATTTTTAATTGTCCTCTGAAATAATCTAGCAATGTAAGTAATCCCCTCAATGTATGTATATCGGAGCAGGAACAAGCTATTCAGCTCGTCAAGCCTGCTCCAAGATTCAATACCATCATGGCTGATTCTTTAACTTAGTACCATATCAATGATTTTAATAGAATGTACAAGGCATGATTAGTAAGTTTTCAGATGACACTAAAGTGGGTGGTATCAGAAATAGAGAAGATGGTTATCAAAAATTACAGCAGGGTCTTGAACAGCTGGGCAAGTGGGCTGAGGAATGGCTAATGAAGTTTTATGCAGATAAATGTGAGGTGTCGCATCTTGATAAGTCGAAACAGGGCATGATCTTCATGGGACTAGTTTAGATGGGGCATCTTGGTTGGGATGGGGGAGGTGGGGGTCGATATTACATTCCTGCTTTCACCATAAACCTTGATGCCTCTTGCACCTTGAAATGTATCCATCTACATTTTAAATTATATTCGCTCATAAGGTCTCTGCAAATGCGAATTACACTGGTTCTCGAACTGCAGAAGGACAACAAATCTAATTTATTTTCCAAATCTCTAACCTTGTAATCTGAAAGTGCTCCTTCATTCCAAACCTTCCAGACTGGGGAACTATTCGCCTTGCATCCACTCTGTCCGGCCCTGTCATAGTTTTGTTTGTTTCAATTAGATCTTTCATTGTTCTAAGCTCTCGTTAATACAATGTGTTAGCTCTCGTTAACACATTTTACAGTCCCACCTTCTCAGGAATCAGTCTGGTGAAGATTTGCTGCACTCCATATACTACCTCAAACTGCACAAAATGCTCTCTGTGTGGTCCCATCATCAGTTCTGTATAAAACCATAAAACTTGTTTGTTTTAAATCATAATCACACTTGTTTTCTGTCTGTCAACCAATTTTCAGTCCATGCCAGTACATTATCCTCAATACCATGTGCTTTAATTTTGTACACTATACTTTTACATGCACTTTATCAAATGAATGTGAAAATCCAAGAGTACTACATTTAATTTAGTTTATTGTCACATGTACCAAGGTATAGTTAAAACATTTTTGTTCAGCGAAAAGACTATGCATAATCAAACCGTCCACACGCCAGATAACGTTTAGTGCAAGGTAAAGTCCAATAAAGTCAGATTAAAGATAGTTCAAAGGTCCCCAATGAGGTCAATGTGAGGTCAGGACCACTTTCTAAATGGTGAGAGGACGGTTCAATTGCCTGATAACAGCTGGGAAGAAACTGTCACTGAATCTAGAGGTATCCATTTTCAAGGTTCTGTACCTGTTGTCTGGTGGTAGAGGGGAGAGGAGGGAGTGACCAGATGAAACCAGTCCTTAATTATATTGGTGGCCTTGATGAGACAGCATGAACTGTTGATGGAGTCAATGGAAAGGAGGTTTGTTGGCATGATTGGCTGGGCTGCGGCCACAATTCTCTACAATTTCTTGCGGTCTTGGATGGAGCTGTTCCCAAACCATGCTGTGATGCATCCTGATATATCAGCTGGTTCTCTCTAATCCTCAAAACACTCACCACATTCATCAAATACAAATTTCCCTTTGCAAACTCCATGTTGACTCTCTTTCGCCCCGTCAATAACTTGTAAGTTTCCAGTTATCTCTTTTTTTTACAATAGGCTCCTACAAAGACACTGAGGGATAATGGTGGCTTTGGCAATTTTGCCCCAATTAAAACAAACCTTTAAGATACATGTCAGCTCAGGTCAATGTAATTTTTTATGCTAAGCAATACCCAAATGTTATGCATTTTGAGCTTTAAGGAAACATACTGTTTTCATAAAAGCAAAGAATAAAGTGGTTGGAGCCTGATGATTGAAGCAAACAAAATTCATCTTGCCAACAATCCTGCACAATGTATCCTTCAGAATTGATCACACACCTTCAAAAAAAAGGCCAGAAGTGAAAAAAAAAAGCATGTCATTTGTTGCACTAACCTTCTCAGTCTGGGGTAAAGCAGTACCACACCCTAACTTTTCCTCCAGTTGCCAGTTTCAAACAATCTGCTTTAAAGCCACATCAGCAAAAAGCATTTGCATAAAATATTTAATGGGAATGCCAAATGGGTTAACAAAGCTCATTCCTAAACTATTCAATGGACCTGATTAATTTTGAAAACCCACAAGAACATTTATTTGGCCACTTTCTTCGAAATTCAGTCTGATATCCATCAATCTTTTAAAAATCTATCGTTAGTGTTTCTCTCCAGTCTCACATGTTGTCCTCTCATCTTGTTTATTGGCTTAGGTGGAACTAATGCCTCTTTTATTGAATCAATTTGATTAAAGCATAGTGGTGAAATTTACTTCACTCCTCTTTCCAAATAAGTCACATCTCTTTGCATCCCTTTAATGGAAGAACTTATGTTGGTATAGTGTTCTTCAATCTCATGGAATCCCAAGGGTTTTACAGTTAATGAAATATGTCTGATGTGTAGTCACTACACAGTCAGTAAATAGGTAGCAAGCTCCCTCCAACAGCAGTTTGATAATCACCTGACAATCTGTTCTTGGAGATGTTGGTTGATGAATAATTATAGGATTCCCCTTCTTTACACATGAGTTCACAGTAAGGCCTTGGTTTACCATTCAAACAGTATGGCAATTCCATAACAAAATGTGGATGTGGACTTTGTGTTTGAATTATTCTGAGTGTGACTTGAATCCACAACCTTCCGACTCAGCAGTAATGCTGCTATTCACTACTCTGTACCATTCCGCACCAAACTTTTCAACATTTATTCACTTACTAGACTAAGTGGACCCTTTGGGCCCAAACCTCTCCTGCATTGGTGCAGCACCCTCTCCCCCCCCCCTCCATCCTCCACCCCTCCTACCCCTCCTCCTACCCCTCCTCCTACACCCTCCATCCTCCTCCCTCCATCCTCCTGTCCTTCCACCAACCCCCTCCTCTTCCCCCCCTTCCCCCTCCCCCTTCCCCCTCCCCCCTCCCCCTCCCCTTCCCCCTTCCCCCTTCCCCCTTCCCCTTCCCCCTTCCCCTTCCCCCCTCCTCCTTCCCCCTCCTCCTTCCCCCTCCCCTTCCCCCCCTCCCCCCTCCCCGCTCCTCCTTCCCCCTCCTCCTTCCCCCTCCCCCTCCCCTTCCCCCTCCCCCTCCCCCTCCCCCCCTTCCCCCTTCCCCCTTCCCCCTCCTCCTTCCCCCCCTCACCCCTCCCCTCCACTTTAAAATGTGAATAACAAAAAATATAATACCAATTTCAAGGAAACCTTCCATTAGCACCAAAGGGACGATGGTGAGTAAGGTGGGAGTAAACCTTCCATTAGCACCAAAGGGACGATGGTGAGTAAGGTGGGCCTAAAATTGTTGCGCTATTGTGTGCCGTTTTGGTTGGAACAAACAAACAAACAAATGAGAATTTTAGTATGTAGATTTGACTTCCTCCATCATTCCCTTTATTGCAATTTGGTGGTTGGATACATTTAATCCTGGGCTACTCCTTTGCAGATAGTCAGTGGATCGTTTCAATCACATTGTGATCATGGGTCCCTGCGGCATCCACATCCTCTAGCTTCTGCTATTATCTTGTTGCGAATTTACTCTGCTTTACTGCAACAGATAGGATACCAGACATCTTGGAAAGGTACAAGAATTCAATTCAGTTTGAGTGGTTTTTGACAGCAGAATTTGAAATGGAATTAAATCCTTAAATTTGTTATCAGGAACTTGATCCACATTCAGTGGTTTATATTGAAAACTGTAAGGTACTTGAAGAAATGTTTGCTTCCTTTACTCCGTGAGTGCACTGAATACTGAGGATTTGGGCCAAGGCTTCCAGCTGTGCAACATCTTTTCATTTGTATTGATGCTGATTGGGCTCCAAGGCAGGGCCGTTTTTACAGCATTATGGGCCCCCGGGCAAAGCAGTGTACTGGGGCCCCCACCGATACTCTCCCCCACCCCCCTTTCCCTACCAGCCCCCCCCGTCGTGCCGGCGAAAAGCACGTACCGAAAAGCACTTAGCGTTGGACAGGGTGCTACATTGTTGCGAAAAGCACTTACAAATCGCTGTGAGAAGCACTGAAAATGTTGCGAAAAAAGCACTTATTGAACCTACATTTTTAAAGTAGTATTTATTTATTGCAAGTCACTTAACATACACAGATCAGCATGGGGCCCCCGGGCAAGTGCCCATCAGGCCCATGCGTTAAGACGGCCCTGCTCCAAGGTATGCTTGCAAATCAAACCTGCTCTGAAGCAAGTTGGCTGCCATATTGGGAAGGTCATTAGAACCTTCACACTAACTACCTGGTGAGAATAGGCAAACTGTGACATCATTCAGCATGCAACACTAACTATTCTGACAATGTCCAATCTCGCCACTAATTAGCATTCACCTAAGTGTAGCAAGGATCACTCCCTAATGCCATTTAGAGGGATTATCATTGCTTCCAATTAGCTACTAATTAATTTCAAGTGACTGTTGCTACTCTTTCACAAGAGTTTTGTGCTGGGACGAATTCTATAAAGTTGATAAAGTCTGAAGAAGATTCCGCATCACGAGCCTGATCGTAGAGCACATACAACAAATACTTTGCTGTTGAAGTTTTCTATGACTATATTAGCAATGTTAAAAAAAGTAACAAAAAACACAAGCTTGACCAAAAATGTGTATGGTGTGTGCAGATCAATTTGGAACTGTCCTTGAACTTGGTTGAGTGGAAGAGCTAGGGTAGAGACACTTGTACTGTACGTTTCCAGCTGTGTGGTACTTTCATTTTGCAAAATGCAGGCATGGAGCTTATACACAAATAGACCTGTGGGAAGGGCATTGCCAGCAGCTCTCTTATAAATTACTGGTCAAATATAAGTATGATATGAGCTAAAATATATTTGTTTTTTTGTCTTTTTTCTACTTTATTAATTGCATACAAGCTATGTGACAATCACTGACATTAATTACACACTCGGTACACATGCCCAGTCCACCCATTCTTTCATCATATGACAGTCCCGCTATCCCTGGAATTAACCTGGTGAACCTACGCTGCACTCCCTCAATAGCAATAATGTCCTTCCTCAAATTAGGAGACAAAATTGTGGTCTCACCAGGACCCTGTACAGCTACAGAAGGACCTCCTTGCTCCTAAACTCAAATCCTCTCGCAATGATGGGCCAACATGCCATTAGCTTTCTTCACTGCCTGCTGTACCTGCATGCTTACTTTCAGTGATTAATGTACAAGCACACCCAGGTCTCGTTGTACCTCCCCTTTTCCTAATCTGACACCATTCAGATAATAATCTGCCTTACTGTTATTGCCACCAAAGTGGATAACCTCACATTTATCCACATTATATTGTATCTGCCATGCATCTGCCCATTCACCCAACCCATCCAAGTCACCCGGCAGCCTCATAGCATCCTCCTCGCAGCTCACACTGCCACCCAGCTTTGTGTCATCTGCAAACTTGGAGATGTCACATTTAATCCCCTTGTCTAAATCATTAATATATATTGTAAATAACTGGGGCCCAGCACTGAGCCTTGTGGCACCCCACTAGTCACTGCCTGCCATTCTGAAAATTACCCGTTAAATCCGACTCTTTGCTTCTTGTCTGCCAACCAGTTTTCTATCCATGTCAATACCTAACCTCCAATACCTTGTGCTCTAATTTTGCACACTAATCTCTTGTGTGGGACTTTGTCAAAGGCTTTTTGAAAGTCCAGATACATCACATCCATTGGTTCTCCCTTATCCATTCTATTTGTTACATCCTCAAAAAACTCCAAAAGATTAATCAAGCATGATTTCCCCCTCATAAATCGATGCTGACTTTGACCGATCCAGTCATGGCTTTCCAAATGGGCTGCTATAACATCTTTAATAATCGACTCCAGCATCTTCCCCACTACCAATATAAGGCTAACTGGTCTATAATTCCCCATTTTCTCTCTCCCTCCTTTCTTAAAAAGTGGAGTTACATTGGCTACCCTCCAGTCCACGGGAACTGATCCAGAGATGAGAGAACATTGGAAAATGATCACCCATGCATCCACAATTTCCTGGGCCACCTTCTTGAGTACTCTGGGATGTAGACCATCAGGCCCTGGGGATTTATCTGCCTTCAGTTCCAACGGTTTACCCAAACCATTTCCTGATGAATGTGGATTACCTTATGATCCTCCCTCCCACTAGATCTTCGCTCCCCTAGTATTTCTGGGAGATTGTTTGGGTCTTCCTTCATGAAAACAGAACCAAAGTACTCGTTTAATTGTTCTGCCATTTCCTTGTTTCCCATTATAAAGTCACCTGTTTCTGATTGTAAGGGACCTACATTTGTCTTCACATTTTGTTTTGCTTTTTACATATCTAAAGAAGCTTTTAGAGTCAGTTTTCATATTCTCTGCAAGCTTTCTTTTGTGCTCTTTTTTCCCCTCTCTTAATTAACCCCTTTGTCCTCCTCTGTTGAGTTCTAAATTTCTCCTAGTCCTCTGGTTTGCTGCTTCCTCTGGCCATTTTACATGGCTCTTCCGTGGATTTAACACTATCCTTGATTTTCCTCATTAGCCAAGATTGAGCCGTCTTCCCCATTTTATTTTTTTGCCAGAAAGGGATGAACAATTTTTGGAGTTCATCCATGCAGTCTTTAAATCTTTGCCATTGCATCTCCACCGTCAGCCCTTTAAGTATAATTTGCGAGTCAATCCTAGCCAATTCCCATCTCATACCTTCAAAGTCTCCTTTCTTTTACAGGATCCTAGTCTTTGAATTAACCATGTCACTCTCCATCCTAATGCAGAATTCAACCATATTATGGTAACTGTTGCCCAATGGGCTCTGCACAACAAGATTCCAAACTAATCCTTCCTCATTACACATTACCCAGTCTAGGATGGCCTGCCCTCTGGTCGGTTATTCTACATATTGGTTAAAAAAACCCATCCTGTAAACATTCCAGGAAATCCTCCTCCTCAGCACTGCTCCCAATTTGGTTGGCCCAAATCTATATGTAGATTAAAGTCATCCATGATAACTGCTGTACCTTTGCGACACGCATCCCTAATTTCCTGCTTGATGCTATCCCCAACCTCCCTTCTGCTGTTTGGTAGTCTGTATACAACTCCAACAAGCGTTTTCTGCCCTTGGCTATTTCACAGTTCGACCCATACTGATTCTACAGCATCCAAGCTAATGTCTCCCCTTACTATTGCATTAATCTCCTCTTTCACCAGCAATGCCACCCCATCTCTTCTTCCTTTCTCTCTACCCTTCCTGTATGTTTAGCTCCCAGCCTTGTTCACCCTGGAGCCATGTCTCCGTAATTCCAACTATATCATAATTCCTTAACTACTAACTGCACATTCAATTCATCCACATTATTACGAATGCTCCTCGCATTATGGCACAAAGCTCTCAGGTTTGTTTTATTTATCTCCCTTCTACCTATTGCTTCTGTCCTCCTTTTATGTCACTTTTCACACAAAGGGTGGTGGATATATGGAACAAGCTGCCAGAGGAGGCTGTTGAGGCCGCGACTATCCAACGTTTAAGAAACGGTTAGACAGGTACATGGATAGGACAAGTTTGGAGGGATATGGACCAAGCGCAGGCAGGTGGGACTAGTGTAGCTGGGGCATGTTGGCCGGTATGGGCAAGTTGAGCTGAAGGGCCTATTTCCACACTGTATCACTCTATGATTCTATAACTGCACTCTGCACTATCATAGCTTCCAAACCAATCATCAGTCAGGGACTGTATCTCAGCTCCTCTCTATGCAATTGGAGCCTTGAGTTCCTCATTAGCAGAACTCAATCATATTTCATTAACTCAATTTAATGAGCAACAACACTTCCTCTTTGCCACCAAATGCAATGGGGCACCTCAAGGCTGCGTACCCAATTCCCTGCCTCACGCTCATTTAAAAATAATGAAATTGAATGAAATTCACATCTTCAATTTCAGGGCATGTATGCAATGTGGTTAGGTTACTTACATCGTGAGACTTAAGACTGTTGACTTGGCAGCCTTGAGTTCAATTCCCATCTTGCCAAATATGAAATTTAAAGTCAAGCAAGTAAGAAAATCAGAAATTTACAAAACAATAAACTACCATTTTGGCAAAGTCTTATTGTGTTTATTACAGCCCTTCGGGTTTTATCAAGTTTAGCCTTTGGCTGACTTCAAACTCAGCAATGTAGGTGACATGTTATTGTACTCAGAGATTATTAGGAATAGCTAATGAATATGGCCCTGACCAACACACATCCATCAAGTGAACAATGAAATGAAGTGAGACAGGTAGGGGTGCTTGCAAATGTGGGTAGTGGACATTGCTCAGTTTTGGCTTGGTGTTGATCATGCAAAATGTGTGCATTTATAATCTTCAACAGATGGTATGCTGATGAATTGTACAAATTGTTTCTTCAGAAGATGAGAGGGTAAGAATAAATTGTCTTATTGCTGCATTTACATCAAAGCCCTCTTGGAGAGATGTTTCTACTCATTTCTTTTTCCCTTCTCCGTGACCTTGGGAAGGACGTTGACAGCCTTTGCTTATGATGTTTCCCTGCGCAGAGTGTTTCACTTCCCAACTGAAACATAATTACATTCTGTCAGAGAGATAAGCAAAAAATGGATTAGTAGTGAACAATCAAGAAAAGCTGGATAAAATAAAAAGATCAAAGTCCCTCTAGTCTGCCATGTGCTAATCCTGGCACTCACATGATGCACGAATAACAGAGCTGCTGAGTAGTTACAGCAATCAATCCCTATCAATTAGTCTAGTTGGACTCTCCATTTTCTTTTTTCTCTTCGGCAGAACCCTGGCATTGAGGTTAACTTTCTTCCATTCCAGCTTTGTGGTTCCTGAGTTGGCTGATGAGGCCAAAGTGACTGAAGAGTAGGTGGGTAGTTTGTGAAGTTGTGCATTCCTTCTGCCCTGTGAAGGCTCCCAGTGTTTGCTCCCAATGCAGGGAGTGGTGGTTCTCAATACCACCCAGAATGTTCTTTCTCCACCCGGTGTAGTCATGAAACAGGTACTCCTTCGAGCCAGTGATGTTCACTTTTTCAAAGAGGCTTTGAGCACTTCCTTGAATCTTTTCTTTTGTCAGCCTGTTAATCTCCTCCCATGATGCAACTTGGCAGAAATGTCTATTGAACAAGTCTGGTGTTATGCATGCACATGAAATGTTCTACCCAGTGGAGATGACTGAATGTAATTGGGACCTCTATGCTGAGAATCTTGATCTGAGGGAGGAGACCTAGAGCCATAGAGTCATACAGCACGCAAACTGCCCCCTGTGGTTCAACTTGTACATGCTGAACAAAATTTCCAATCTATGCTAAACCCACATGCCTGCATTTGATCTGTAATCCTCTAAACCTTTACTATCCACCAACTTGGTTCACTTAATCTTGCCGAGAATTTGGGATCACTGTATGGTGACATCATTGTTGGTCCTTTTTCCAGACCTTTGAAGGATCTGCAGAAAGTAGTTCAGGTTTGAGAAGCAAACAGGAAAGTAGATATTACTATCTGTTCAAACTTGAGATCGTATCAAGAGAGTTCTTCGGCAAATAACTGCAGATGCTGGTTCAAATTGAAGGTAAACACAAAATGCTGGAGCAACTCAGTGGGTCAGGCAGCATCTCAGGCAGCATCTCAACGTCTCGGCCTGAAACGTCACCCATTCCTTCTCTCCTGAGATGCTGCTTGACCCGCTGAGTCACTCCAGCATTTTGTGTTTACCTTCAAGACAGTTCTCTTGATCATCAAATATCCTTTTTATTCAATTGACCGATTGACAGCACATTGAAGATGAATTCCAGCCTTCATAAGAAATGGTAACGAAGATTGAATATGCTTATGATGAGAGAAGTTGGGAAATTTCAATTCAAAACCATCTGCACCTGCCTCCATATTCCAAAACGAGGTTGCCTGTATTAAATCAAGCTAACTTGGACTAAAGGAATCCATACTATTTGCACCATCTTCCTCAGAATACCTATTCCACTGATTGATGCCTTGTTTTCAGCTGAATTGGGTCAAATTGAGCTGAGGGACAGGCAGAAGTCTTGTGGGTAGTGGGCAGCTGCCAACAGCTCATGGTGTGCTCTGCCAAATGTCAAAGGCTAAAGCAAGATGGCACAGATGGTGTACCACTCCCTCGCTCAATTCACTGTGGACTCCAGGCATGATGAAGGGGAAGGCTGCTTATACTTAGCATTTGGATAATTCTTACAAATTATTTTTAAGGATATTTTAATCCATTTGAAGATTTAAAAATTGTTTATATCAGTAACACACAAACTGACTTCAAAGGTCCATGATGGTCAGAGGTCTGGTCTCATGACAAGCTGCCTGAGGCTTATTCAATGCTTGCAGCCCACACCATTTCTCGGGAATGAAGGGTCAGATCATCTGGTTCTTTTCGTCGAGAACAGTGCATCTGTGCAGTCAGTCACCAGAGGCAGTGGACATTCATAGTCATACAGCATGTAAACAGGCTCTTTGGTACAAATTCCCATTCATGCACTATTGTTATACACTAATTTATACACTAGTGAGTCTGAAGAAGGGTCTCGACCCAAAACGTCACCCATTCCTTCCCTCCAGTGATGCTGCCGATCCTGCTGAGTTACTCCAGCATTTTGTGTCTACCTTCGATATACCATAATGTTATTCACCCTTACATTCTCATCAACTCTCTCAGTACTACCCTTTACCTATATAGCACACAAGGATCTTACTTGCATGCTTGAGATATGAGAGACTAGATAAGTTAGAAATATTTTTCCCTGGAGCACAGGAGGCTGAGGGTTAACTTTAGAGAGATATATTAAATCAAGAGAGGGCATGGATAAGGTCAATGGTCACAGTCTTTTACCCAGGGTAGAGGCAACTTTTTCACACAGAGCTTGTGGGTATATGGAACAAGCTGCCAGAGGAAGTGGTAAAGACAGGTAGAATTACAACATGTACCTTTAGAAAGGAGATGAGGAGGATTTTTTTTTGCCAGAGGATGGTGAATCTGTGGAATTCATTGCCACAGATGGCTGTGGAGGCCAAGTCAATGGATATTTTTAAAGCGGAGATTGTCAGGTACTTGATTAGTAGTGGTGTCAAAGGTTACAGGGAGAAGGCAGGAGAATGGGGATAAGAGGGAAAGATAGATCAGTCATGACTGAATGGCAGAGTAGACTCGATTGAATGATTGACCTAATTCTACTCCTATGACTCAAGAACTTCTGAACAAAAAGACATTCAGTCAGGCACCTGGATTGAAAACGTTTGGTGGGAATGGGTCAAACACAGGCAAATGGGACTAGCTCAGGAGGGCAATTGGTCAGCATAGATAAATTGGGGCAACTGACCAGATTCTGTGCTGTACGACAAGGGCCAATAGACAATGGACAATCAACCTACCAACCTATACATCTTTGGAAGCCAGGACTCCCAGAGGAAACCCACACGGTGACAGGAAGATCATGCAAAGTCTACACAAACACAGACATACACACCACCCAAGGTCAGGAATGAACCTGGCTCCCTGGAACTCCCCCCCTCCCCCCCTCCCCCCCTCCACCTCTCCCCCCTCCCCCCCTCCCCCCCTCCCCCCATCCCCCCTCCCCCTCCCCCCTCCCCCCATTCCCCCATCCCCCCTCCCCCTCCCCCCTCCCCCTCCCCCTCCCCCTCTCCCCCTCCCCCTCCCCCCTCCCCTCTCCCCCCTCCCCCCTCCCCCCTCCCCCCTCCCCCCTCCCCCCCTCTCCCCCTCTCCTCCCCCTCCCCCTCCCCCCCTCCCCCTCCCCTCCCCCCCTCCCCCTCCCCCTCCCCCCTCCCCCCTCCCCCCCTCTCCCCCTCTCCTCCCCCCTCCCCCCTCCCCCCTCCCCTCCCCCCCTCCACCTCTCCCCCCTCCCCCCATCCCCCCATCCCCCCATCCCCCTCCCCCCCTCCCCCTCCCCCTCCCCCCTCCCCCTCCCCCCCTCCCCCTCCCCCTCCCCCCTCCCCCTCCCCCCTCCCCCTCCCCCTCCCCCTCCCCCTCCCCCTCCCCCTCCCCCTCCCCCTCCCCCTCCCCCTCCCCCTCCCCCTCCCCCTCCCCCTCCCCCTCCCCCTCCCCCTCCCCCTCCCCCTCCCCCTCCCCCTCCCCCTCCCCCTCCCCCTCCCCCTCCCCCCTCCCCCCTCCCCCCTCCCCCCTCCCCCCTCCCCCTCCCCCCCTCTCCCCCTCTCCCCCTCCCCTCCCCTCCCCCCTCCCCTCCCCCTCCCCTCCCCCCCTCCCCTCCCCCCTACCCCCTCCCCCCCCCGCATGGCCCAATCAGGTTTCACAATATGCAGTTATTATTCACACTTTTGACCACCTCCAAATGCAAGCACAGGCTTCATAATGTCCTGGATAAGAAGGTGTAGACTTCATAGATATCCAGTTAATTGGACAGAAATTCCCAGCCCTGCTTACTCTGTATTTCCCCTCATTTATCCTTGGAGCTCCAGTACTGACGTAGACTAAAGACAGTCAGGGCACCAAGGGTGTGACGTTCAACAGGCTACCCCGCCTTAGGCTGGGAGTCCTGAATGTTGGAAAAGTGCCAGGCTAAACCTGGCACATGGACAACAGGTCCATTGAAATCAATGGGAGGAAACAGGTGCCAGGAGAATGCTACATTGAACAGTTCATGATGTACTAACTTCAACAGTATGCAGATTTTAAATGTAACTCGTATGTATTTCAATGGGAACCCCAAATGTTCACCTAAGTCCCAGCATATGTAGGACCAATCTGCTTAATCTTTCCATACAGGGTAAAGCTCCCTTCACAGAAATAGCCAAGTGAATTCTTATTGCATGGCTTCGAAGGTGATTATGTTCTAATTTAAACCACACAAAATTCTCCAGGTGCAATCTTACTAAAGTCTAGTGCATCTCTGGCAAGGTTTCCCCACACTTGTACTCCATCCTCATTTCAATTAAGACTAACATTGAATTTGACTTCTTAATTATGCAGTACCAGCGTGTTAATATTTTTGTACAAGAGCACTAATTTCCATCTGAACAGCATTAACCAATTTGTAGCTACAAATATATATTTTAATAGTCTTTCAAGCAAAGTAGACATCTATATATTTTTCATCTTTGTACTTGATATGCTGCCTTTTGCTCAATCACTAAACTCAACTAAATCTTTTTGGCAACTCCGTGTCTCCTTCTCACAACCCGCTCTCCCACCTATTTCTGATTGTCGCCAACCTTGGATGTGTTGCATTTGAAGGTTTCATCTCTGTCGTTAAAATGGATGGTAAATAGCTGAGAGCTCAGCACACATCTCAGAGGCATCACATTAGTTGCAGGTTGCCAAATTGAAAATGAGCTATTTTGTCCCTAATCTCTCTCTGTCTGTTAACCAGTTCTCTGTCCAAATTGACTGCCTTAAGCCCTTGTCTAGCACAATATTTTTAAAAATATTAAATCCTCAATTTTAATTAATTTTTTTATTTTTTTATTTTTTTTTTATTTTAAATTTTTGTTAGAAGTAAGTACAATAGTGTGGTACTTGAGTACCTAATACATAAATACATATTTCCATTCTTGTACAACTTCATACTTTTGATTTAATAATAAAAGAACAGTGAGAGAAGAAAGAAATAAGAAATAAAGAGTGTCGGAATAGATAGTCAAGCGAGTAGAAACAGAAAGCAAAAGAAATAAAGGATAGAGATGAAAAGTTAAAAGATTGAAAGAAAAGAAGACAGTAAAGAAAAGAAAGATTAGGGGAGATCTACCTATCTCGTATTTTTGCCCATCCGTCACCCGGTTCTAAACCGTTTAATTTCTAAGGTTATGTTATGTTGCACCATATGCTTGCAAAAAATTGATAAAAGGAGACCAAATCTTTAAGAATTGGTCTACTTTGCCTAATAGGAGGAATCTCATTTCTTCAAAATGTAACGTTTCAGACATGCTTGAAATCCACATTTTGAATGTTGGCGTAGGTGCGTTTTTCCAAAATTTGAGTATTAGTTTTTTTGCTGTAATTAGACCGTAATTAAGAAAAGCTTCTTGGAATATAGTTAGTTTACTTCCCTCTTCCATTGATCCAATTTTAATTAATTTGTCGAATACAATTTCTCTTTCTAAAACCGTTTTGACCAATAATGGTATGCCTTTTTTAATTGCAGATTTCCTTATTTGTGGATACTGGCACTAAATAATAGGCTGGACCTTCCTGTTTTCTCTCTTTCTGTTTTTTCCCCCAGTAATAGTACTATATTTGTTGTCTTCCAATATATTGGGACCATTCCAATATCTAGAAACTTTTGGTAGATCATACCCAAAGCAACCAAACATTCTTTGCAGAAAGCTTCATTTGGATACAGGCCATCAGGTCCTGAGCATTTATTTGCCCTTTTCCCTACAACTTACTGTTATTGTTATATTTACTGATAGTAATTTATGATAATCTTTCAATTTCTTACTTTCTTCTTCCCCCCGGACACACATTAATTTATGTAATATTTTGTGAAAAAAATATATAAAATACTCAATTACGTTTTCCACCATTTCTTTATTTGTCATTATTAATTCACCTGACTTCGCTTTATAGGATTCAACATTGTCATTTGTTATTATCTTCTTTCTCACCTATTATTAACTTACAATAATTGCTTTACATTTGTCACTAGTGCCTTGTAATACCTTTTCCAACTCACTAACCTAGTACAAAGCGAATTTACAGAAAACTCCAGTTACTGTTTATCTATGATCACGTGTTCAATCCAATTTCCTAATATGCTTCAATAACTCACTCCTTAAATTAATGTAATTGTCAATATTTAATATCTTGTGAAGGACTCGGCTCTCTGATCTATTTGGTTCACTGCCAATTTGCATTTGACTCAGCTAGTAATCCAGATGTTGTTATCTTTGTAGTTCTGCTTGTTAATTTAGGGCACAAGTCCTCATGCACGATGCACCATTAGCAGAACCCTGTAAGTGTCTTTGTAATTATTGGCTTCCTTTGCACAGTGTGGGTGGCACAATGGTGCAGCTGGTAGGGCTGCTGCCTCACAATTGCAGAGACCCAGGTTCAATCTTAATCTTGGCTGCTGTCTGTGTAGAGTTTGCACATTCTCCCTGTGTGCATGTGGGTTTCCTCTGGGTGCTAGGGTTGCGTCCCCCACTCCAAAGATGTGTGGGTTTGTAGGTTAATATTGCTCTGGAAATTGCTCTTAAAGTGTCAAGAAGGGATGTGAAAGTGGAATAACATAGAACTAGTGTGAATGTGTGATTAACGGTCAGCATGGACTCAGTGGGCCAAAGGACCATGCTCTAGACTAAGATTAAAATTATTTGTATCAGGACATCTGAAACTTTCCTCCTTTCCTGCCCTGAGGCCATGTCCTTGAGCAACTAACAATGTAAAGGGGTGGCACGAGGGTGCAGCGGTACAGTGCCAGAGACCTGGGTTCGATCCTGACCACGGGTGCTGTCTGTAGGGAGTTTATACATTCTCTCCATGACCTGCGTAGGTTTTCTCCATGTGCTCCGGTTTCCCCCCACACTGCAAAGACGTGCAGGTTTGTAGGTTAATTGGCTTTGGTAAAATTGTGAATTATCCCTGTAGTGTAAAAAGGATTGTGTTTGTGTGTGGGGTGATCACTGGTCGGTGCAGACTCGATGGGCCGAAGGGCCTGTTTCCACGCTGCATCTATAAACTAAACTAAACAAAAGAGGTTCAAACTATGGCATACAGTACACCCTGACTATATGGTTCCTGACTACTTCCCACATTTCTTTTCACCGTTACCTCCTCAATTGTCTCATATCACAGTCTGGTGTCATATTTCTCATCCTTGTAAACAGTCATTGTTTACATGCTTATGGCGATCATAAAATCTTATCTCTGTTGAACAAGATTAAAAACTAAGTCTCCAACGCCATTCTTCCTTGGGTTTTCATACCTACTTGACTTCCAGTCACTTCCTTTTATCCCTGACTACTGTCAAAAATTAGATAACTAATTAACCCAAACTGAATTATCAATCAAGTCAATTTGTCCCTTGCAAGTCCTCCCTCAGTTCTACACAGAACGTTGGTCTCAGCTGCATGCACACATTGAGACTGCAACTTTTTAAATTGTGGATGGGGGAGGAAACATAATTTTATGGGCAATTAGCATGGTTTATCTAGAACTATTTACAAGTAAAGGAATAATTTAATTCATGTTCAGATTTAATTCTGACTAAGATAAACCTTGGATGAACAGGGAGACTCTCTTATAAGGACCAGATCAGGGTTTCAAGAAGGAAGAGCCCCATACAAGAGGGACATGTATGCTCCCTCTGAGGCCATCAAATATGTCAAGAGAGATTTTTAGAACAAGCTAAAGGTCCGATTCAATCAAACAGATGCCAAATGACTAGCAAAATCTGCATACCGTCATGGATTACAAATCAAAATCAGGTGCAATCTCTGGCAATAATGTACCATTATTGAAATAATTCAATGCATTCTACGCCCATTTGTAACAAGCAAACAAAGTTCCATCAAGGCATTTCTACCCATCCCATGCTGGCTATGTCCCATACATCTCGGCGGTAGAAGTTAGGGTAACTCTCCAGCCCTGATGGAGTCTGTCCTGGAATTGTGTGCCAATCAATTGGCCACAATCTTGCCTGACATCTTCAATCTTGTATTTCAATTGTCTCCTATCCCCATCTGCTTCAAGAAAACCTCCATCATTCCAGTCTCCAAGAAAAGTAAAGTGATTCACCTCAATGACTACCTCCCAGTACCTCTGTCATAAACCATGATGAAGAGCTTTGAACGATCGTTAATGACCCCTATCTGTACCCATCTCCTAGACAATCTAGACTCCCTGCAATCTGCATACATGAAAAATATGCCTTTGGAGCATACAATCCCCCTTACGTTACATTGAGCTCTTGATCCCCTTGATAATAAGAAAACCTATGACAGGATGCTATTCATTGACTACAGATCAGCCGTCCACATCATAATACTGAATACGCTCATCTTTAAACTCCTGGATCTTAGCCTTAGAGACTCCAGCTGCAATTGGCTTCTAGACTTCCCGACTGGATGGCAACAGTCAAGTAGAGTCAGTCATAACACTTCCTCTGACCCTTAACATTGTGCTCCTCAACATTGTGTGCTTAGTCCCTTGTCCTACTCCTTGTGCGTCCAGGACTCTGCAGCCAAGGAGAATACCAGCTTGATCTTAACTTTGCTGACGGATCAACAGCAACGATGAGATGTAGTTCAGGAAAAAGACCGGGATCCTTCTGTCATGGTGTCAGGACAATCTAGCCCTTAATATTAGCAAGACAAAAGAGTTGGCGATTGACATAAGGGGATGTGTGAACACAACCCTGTCCTCATTATGGACCTGCTCTAAAGATGATTGACATCTTCAAGTTCCTTGGCACCCATATCACCAGCAACCTAAAGTGGTCTCTTCACACTGATGGGCTGATCAAGAAACCACATTTACTTTCTTAGGCATCTGAGAAAATTCATCACATCTATGAGGATTGTCTCAAACTTCTAGAGATATGCTGTAGAAAATATTCTGATAGGATACATCTCAGCCAAGTATGGCATCTATTCTGCTCCTGACCGCTTGAACCTGCCGAGAGAGAAGAACACAGCCCAATCCATCACTGCCTCATATCTTCCTTCCATCAGGTTGTTCCTCATGGTGTGTTGCATCAGGAATGCTGAAGGTATTGTCAAGAGTATCTGCCATCCTGGCCGGTCCCTTTTCTACCTTCAGGAAGAAGATAGAAGAGTTTTCAAGCCTGGATGTCCAGACTAAAGAACAGTTTCTTTCCCTCTGCTATTGGACTCCTGAACCAATCACCTACCTGGAGGTACTGCCATGTACTATTGCTTTTAACTCTACCTCATTCTGTTATTCTGTCATTGCACTATCGGTCTGTTTTTCTACTACTTTACAGTGCACTATGACCTTTGCACAATTTTCTTGTTTTGCATCTGTCTTTTAGAGATACAGCATGGAAACAGGCCCTTCGGCCCACCGCGTCGGCACCAACCAGCGATCCCCACACATTAACACTATCCTACACCAAGGGCCAATTTTACACATACATCAAGCCAATTAACCTACATACCTGTACATCTTTGGAGTGTGGGAGGAAACCAAAGATCTCGGAGAAAACCTATGCAGGTCACGAGGAGAAAGTACAAACTCCATACATACTCCGTACAGTTAGCACAGGTAGTCGGGATCGAACACGGATCTCCGATGCTGCAAGCCTCGAAGGCAGCAACTCTACCATTGTGTTACTGTGCCATCGTTGTATTTTTTGTTGTATCTATTATTATCATGTATACTATTTATTCTAATTTTGTGTGAAGAAAGAATCTCATTGCACCCTGGTATATATTGCTGTAAACTAATCTGATTCTGAATCTGCAGTTATCTACAAATTAAGATGACAATGAAAGATGCTGGTGTTCTTGGGACTTGGATCCCCTTGCACAAGAATCATTGACAGTTAATGTGCAGATAGAGCAAGCAATTAGAAAGGCAATTGACGGTCTGGCCTTTATTGCACGTTTATATGAGTATAAAAAGTTCTTGCTCCAGTTGTATGTTTCTGGACAATCTGGAATGTTGTGCTCAAAGTTTTTAGTTTATTGTCACCTGTAACGAGGCACAGTGAAAAGCTTCTGTTTCATGCAAAGCAGTCAGCGGAAAGACTAAACATAATTACAATTGTACACTGCCATCCGCATTGTACAAATACATGATAAAGGGAATAACATTTAGTGCAAGGTAAAATCCAGTAAAGTCTGATGAAAGATAGTCTAAGGGCCTCCAATGTGGTAGATAGTAGCTGGGGATCATTCTCTAGTTGTTCAAACGATGGTTCATTATAAGCGAAGATATACTTGCAAAAGTGAGAATGCAGTGAAGATTCACAAGATTGATTATGCATTGATTGTGCTATCAAGAGAGATTAAGCAGATTAAATTCCTCCTCTCTTGAGGATAAAAGGATATCTCATTAAAATGTGCAATTTTCTTATGCAGTTTGACAGCACTAATGTTGAGCAGATGTTTATCTTGCCTGGTATGAATCTAATTTGGATCTCACAGTAAGGACCAATCATTTCAGAGAGAGATAGGGAACAAAAAATCTTCACCTAAAAGATTGTGGGGTGTCTAATGCTATGCATTTTCACAAAAGGATTCATATATTTGTAAAAGTTCGTGGAATGAGGGATGTGGTGTTTATTACATAAAGGGGGCCCAGAGATAAAATATTTACCCATGTAGTTATTGAATGGTGGAGCAAGCACAAGGAGCTGATTGGCCGATCCTGTTTCGAATATTCATATTCCAATCAGGTACAAATTGTGTTTACCACTGCAATGAGTTATGCTGAGAGAAACAAATTTCCCCACATAACAGTAGCAACTTGACAAGGGAAAGCAAAAGTGGCATTAAAAGTTCATTACATTTTCTATTTGTCTCAAAATATAAATCTTACGCTAACACTTCAAAGTTTTCTGTAGCTTATTTTTTATGGAAGACTCTAGAAATTCATTGATGTAACACATGGTTGTATGAGCAGTGCAATTGATTTCAAGCTGAAAATGGATAGCAAGATTACTAACTTAACGCATTTATCAGATGCCTCTGTGCCAAACCTGTTAATGTGCTGAGGTTGCTGTGTGTGTAACAGAGAAGATAGCCAGTGTGCAATGCACATTTGTAGTTCAAACTGAGGCAATGCAGTGTACATTGCACTGAAAAAATGTGTGGACCTCAACTAGAAAAGCAGGGTCTGGTTAAACCCCTTGATAGAGTCTTAAAATCAAAAAAGATCATTTGGCCCAACTCATCCATGCTGATGAAATTGTCCAACTATCCCATTTGCTTGCATCTAGTCCATATGCTTCCAATCCTTTCCTATCTATGTACCTATCCAAGTGTCTTTACAATGTTGTAATTGCTGATGAAATTGTCTAACTATCCCATTTGCTTGCATCTAGTCCATATGGAATCTTGGAATCATCTTTGATCAAACCCTCTCCTTCGACAAACACATCAAACACATCACAAAGACAGCCTTCTTCCACCTCAAAAACATTGCCCGTCTCCGTCCATCCCTCTCCTCCACAGCTGCAGAAACCCTCATCCACGCCTTCATCACCTCCCGTCTGGACTACTGCAACAGCCTCCTCTATGGCGCACCCTCAAAAATCATCAGTAAACTTCAATACATTCAAAACTCCGCTGCCCGTCTACTCA
The DNA here is from genome assembly GCF_053455715.1 of Rhinoraja longicauda. Lineage (NCBI taxonomy): Eukaryota > Metazoa > Chordata > Chondrichthyes > Rajiformes > Arhynchobatidae > Rhinoraja > Rhinoraja longicauda. Next base: position 22,202,309 of record NC_135955.1, on the reverse strand, counting down.
CCCACACCCCGATCCGTGACCATATCACCCCCGTCCTTTACAAACTCCACTGGCTCCCCATCCCCCAGAGAATCCAGTACAAAATCCTCCTCATGACCTACAAAGCCCTCCATAACCTGGCCCCATCCTACCTGACCGACCTCCTCCACAGGCACACTCCCACCTGCACCCTCCGCTCTGCTGCTGCCAATCTCCTATCCCCCCACATCCGGACCAAACTCAGATCCTGGGGGGACAGGGCTTTCTCCATCGCTGCTCCCACCCTATGGAACTCACTACCCCAAACCATCAGAGACTCCTCCACACTCACCACATTCAAAACATCACTGAAGTCTCACCTGTTCAGTACTGCCTTCAACCACTGAAGGTCACATCACCTTCTGTCTCCTTTCTCTGTTCGTTTACTTATTTACTTATTTATCTATTTATTCACTTCCCTATGTTCTCTAAATCCCTGTAAAGCGTCTTTGAGTATATGAAAAGCGCTATATAAATGTAATGCATTATTATTATTATTATTATTATTATTATTATTATTATTATTATTATTATTATTATTATTATTATTATATGCTTCCAATCCTTTCCTATCTATGTACCTATCCAAGTGTCTTTACAATGTTGTAATTGTACCCACTTCTATCACTTCCTTTGGCAACACCTTCCATACACACATCACCCTCTGTGTGGAAAGGTCCTTAAACCCATCTCCATTTATGCCCAAGTCATTTATATATGTCACAAACAACAGAGTTCTCTGCACAGATCACTGTGGAACTCCACTGGTCACAGACCTCCAGCCAGAATAACACCCTTTCATCACCCTCAGTGTTCCATGAATAAACCAGTTCACAATATAAATGACCAAATTACCAATGTATCTCATGCATCGTAATCGTCTGGATCAGCCTACCATAAGGGAATTTATCCAATGTCTTAAAAACTCCATGTAGACCACATCCATTGCCCTATCTTCATCAATTACCTTTATAACCTTCTCAAAAACTCAGTTGATCAAGATTCCATTGAAATCTAAGATAATCTTTCTCACTGGCCATTATGCCACCATTTTAGTGCTATCCACAAACTTACTAACCATGCCACCTACTTTCTCATCCAAATCATTCATGTAAATAAAGAACATCAGTGGACATAGCAGCAATCCCTGTGACACACCACTTGTTAAGATCTCCAGTCTGAAAAACAACTCTCTATCAAGATTTCACGGTTTCAAGATCAATTTATTGTCACGTGTACCAATTGATGTCCAGTGAAATTTGAGTTACCACCATCCTTTGTCTCTGACCTTCCAGCAAATTTTGAATCCCAATTTAAACCCCATGTGAACTAACCATCCAGACCAGCCTACTATGTAGTACCTTGTCAAAGGCCTTGCTAAAGTCCATGTCGGCAACGCCTACTGCTTGCCTTCATCAATCTTCCTTGTCAGCTCTTCCTTGTCAGCCCCATGCCTATTCCTAATCAATTCTTGCCTTTCCTGATGTTTTTGCTCAGAATGCCCTCCAGTAACATCTGATTGTAGGCTAGCCATTCTGCAGTTCTCAGGCTTTTACTTGTAGATTTTCTTAAACACAGGCATAAAATTAACCACTCTTTAGTCTTCTTGCACCTCACCTATGGCTATTGATAATGCAAATATCTCTGCCAGGAAACCCACAATTTCTTCTCTAGCTTCCCACAATGTCTTAGGATACACTTGGTCATGTCCTGGGGATTTATCTATCATTCTGCTTTTAAGAATGAAAGTATCTGTACTTACCTTAACTGCTGTTGGGTAGTTCACCACTGAGACTAGCCATGGAATGCTCACCAATGGACTAGATGTCAGCATGGTTGTTGTGTATCCTTTTTCTTTTGATAGAGATACGACAAGGAATGCCTGGCTGCAGCCATTCTCCTCCTTGGTGTTCTCCTCTGGTGTCACAACGTGCAAGCATCTGTAGAACATCTGGAATGCCTTCTTCTCATTTCTATTTTTAAACACCGAAAGCTATTGCTTGAAGCCCAGTTCCTGCTGAGTCCGCAATTCCCACATGGCTCCTGAAATTGTGCACAGGGTGCAAATCATGTTGCAAAGAAATCTCAAGAATTGTGAACGTGACAAGTTCATATCATTCAAGTCGGAATAATCCTTCCCCTGTGGCCTGGTAAGAAACCGACATGTGCATCAATATTTTAGAATTCATTTCAATACGTAATTGAATTTCAGATGCACGAGTTTCAACACTTTATTGGGAATGCAAAACAAGCTAGTTGTGAAATATGCATATTATTGATGTGGATCGTGATCAACAGTTCAAGGTATTGCATACATCATTAAATATGGCCAGCAGGAGTGCACTGGAGATTAGCACAACTTGGTATAATACCCAAGAAAAGATTTAAACTACTTGAATGCTGAATAGATTAGGACCTGACAAGATTTGTTCTTCAATTTTGTCAGTCTGCTTTCAAAAGATTATCATAATGAACCTGGGGTGTAAATGTAACCAGGGAAGTGAATAGCCACAGGTTTACTTTTGATTAGCCACAGGTTTACTTTCTCTTGCATTTGATAAAATCTAGACCTGGAGCTGGAAAGTTACATTTTTTTGAAAACCTCAATTCAGTGTTGATGCACAACAATCGACATGCTCGAGGCTGTTTTGAAACTATTTTACTTGTAAGGATCTGAAATAATAAAGCCCTATTTTTAGATTTCTGATGGTAAATTGGTATTTTCTTAATTTATGAATGGCTTAGTTCGGAGGAAAGGCAAGGTAGTGGGACAAATTAGTTATCTCTTTTGAATTGTTGGATCAGATTCAGTGAGGTGAAAGTTACTTCCTGTGGGATTACCGTTCCTCGATTCTGTGAATCAAAGCTTCCCTTGAACCAGCTATTTAGGTGTTCATTTCAACCAGCTGCAGCCTCACTGCAGACAGGGCAAGCATATCAAGTCCTGATAGAAAACTTGTTCCATGTAATTGGTTCAAGAAGTGCAGCATCATCCAATTTTGCTGCTCACCTTAGAAGGGTGCTCCTGCACAATGTTGTTTATTAAGAAAAAACCCATCTTGAGGCACAGATTCATAAGCTCAGCTGGAACAGTAGGCTGGAGCACTGGAGGGTCGGCATATAATAGTGTTAGTGAACATTCACTATTACGTAAGAGACATGACAAACTGTACACTACAAGGGCCAGGAAGCGAGCGGGCAAGATCATCTCTGACTCCTCTCACCCTGGCCACAAAATCTTTGAAGCACTTCCCTCTGGAAGGCGACTCCGGACTGTCAAAGTAGCCACAGCCAAACATAAAAACAGCTTTTTTCCACGAGTAGTAGTTCTACTCAATAACCAAAGTCTGTAGTCTCTCGTTTGCTCTGGTTTATTTTCACCCACATGTTTAGACCGTAATGTTATATTCTTATTGTTTTGATGTGGTTATGCTTTATTCTTAATTGTTAACTGTATGTTTGTGTTGTCATTTGTGAGCGGAGCACCAAGGCACATTCCTTGTATGTGCACATACTTGGTCAATAAACTTATTCATTCATTTATTCATTCATATTACAAAAGCCATTAAAGTTCATAGCCTACTTAATTCTCTAAGCATTAGAATTTCAAGTCAAGTTAAGTCCAGTTTATTGTCTTATGCACAAATATGGTGAAGTACAGGTAGAATGGAAATCTTGTTTTCAAAAAAACATAAAAACATAAATTATACACAAATTATATATACATTTTTCACAAATTCTGTATAAAATCTGCAGGCCAGTAAAAAGAAAAAAAAGTGCAACAAACCAGATATCAGTGCAAAACACAATTAGAAAACATATCCATGGTGGTGTAGCATATGATCCATAGATCAGGAAGACATCAAGAAAATGCTATGATGGTAGGTGTGCTTTTCCTTTGATGTACTGGGCTGAGTCCACCAGTCCTTCCAAACTCGGTTCCTGTGCATTGGAATTGCCATTACCAGTCCATACTGCAACTTTAAGTGTATAATTAAAATAAATCAGGAGTCAATGAGATCTTGGTGAATACCACCTCACAAATTCAATGATTAAGTTACATTCACACCAATCAGAGTCTCAGTAGCCAGCTTGAAGTGGGACTGGATGTTGGGGCAGGCCACAAATCTATTCACGAAAGCAGTGATTAGAATGAACATCTTTCTGATTCTGAATTCTGAAAGCAGGGCAGCTATGCCAAGTGGCAGATTATGTCGGTGTAGGAGTAATCTCTGTAATAGTGAACAAACTAGAATAGACCTACATGTTCTGAGTACAAATACAGAGGTGGCAACTAGCTATCCCTTTCTTTCACTATTTTATCACTTAATTCAGCACCCCTTCTCTTTATTTCTTTTTCTCTGTATTTGATCTGACCCCATGTTTTTCCTCATTCTTTTTCCTTTTCAGACATTAAATTTAATGGATTAAAGAGATCTCCTGCCATAATTCGGGTCTCAGATGAAGGTTGTCCGTGATGCAGCAGACAAGGCTGCAACATAGGTGAAAGCTGCAGCCACAGCTGTGAGATGCCTCAATCCAACAAGCATAGTCTCAATAAGAAGTGGCAGGTTAAGAGCCAAAAGTGACCATGAGTTAAGATGTTATAACAGGGAAAGCACGCAACAGGTGTGAAGATAAACACAAAATGCTGAAGTAATTCAGCAGTTCAGAGATCATCTCTGGAGAAAAACCATAGGTGACATTTCGGGTCGGAACCCTTCTTCAGACTGAAAGTAGAGGTGGGGTGTTAAAATAAATTGGAGGTGAGAAAAAACCACGGCCTGCAACAGATAATCTCAGCAAGAGTGGAGCCCATAATAGTTCAATGTTGGCTGGGGAAGGTGCGATAACAAGAGGGATACACACCATCCCCAGCCGACAATGGGCCATTATTCATTCATCCCCACCACTACCTCAGCTTTCAGTCTGAAGTAGGGTTCCAACCCAAAATGTCACCTATTCCCTTTCTCCAGAGATGCTGCCTGACCTGCTGATTTATTCCAGCATTTTGTGTCGGTATCTTCAGTATAAACCAGCATCTGCAGTTCCTTCTTACACAGGTATCAGATGTGATTTTATTAAACAAATCTGAAACAATATAAATGGAATGTTTAAGACATAGATTGAAGCTTGGTAATTAGCAAAAGGGGAGTAAGTTTACAATGTAAATATTGTGATGTAAGTGTATTTGCAATGATGATCTGTGCATCACTTGTTAAGATCAGTGTTTAAATCCCATTGCTAAAAACCATTCATTTTGTGTCATAGAATTATACGCAGTGCCCAAACTTTCCCATGCCAACCAAGATGCCCCATCTACACCAGTCCCACCTGCCCACGTTTGGCCAATAACACCCACACCTGTCCTACTCATGTATCTGTCCAAATGCCTTTTAAATGTTGTTATAGTATGTGCCTCAACTACCATTTCTGGGAGCTCATTCCATACACCCACCATCCTCTGTGTGAAAAAGTTGCCCCTCAAGTTCCAATTAAATCTTTCCCTTCGTACCTTAACTTATGTCCTCTAGTTCTTGATTTCCCTACTCTGGGTAAAGGAACTTACTCTATCTATTCCCCCTCGCAATCCTATAAGATCACCCCTCATCCTCCTGCACTCCAAAGAATAAAGGCATGCTCCACATACAAATCATGTAGTCATGATTTATTTTTAGTACCAGATTCTCAGCACAATTTATATTCCTTAGCTGCCATGGTGGCAATTGAAGTCAGGTTTCTGGATTGTTCATCCAGACTTCCAGTTTATTAGTTTAGTTATTTAACTGCTGTACCACGATTGGTCTCTGTGTACCCATATTGGGCTTGAACTACAACCTTCTGACTCAGAGCTAAAACTTAACCATTGAATAAATGTAAAATCTCAAAGAAACATTTGCAATGAAGGAAGACCAATAAAGTTGCAGCTGATAAATGACAGTCAAAAATCTGCAGTGCTGAAATTCTGAAATAAAAGGATGAAAATGCTGAAAACATGAAGAAACTCTAATCTGAGACATTGATTCCATTGACACTCCACAGATGCTGCCATCCTTGCTGACTGTTTCCAGAAAATTTATGTTTTTATAATAAGCTTGTTTTTTAAATTCATGATCATAGAATTCATGGCAGATATGCAGGTACCAGAGATGCTGCCATTGCTGATCTTGTTATTCGAAGGTTCACTCCTGACATTCATTGCCCTGGTGGTGGAGTCTGCATGTTCCACCATGATTTCTTGGGTTCCTCAACAAAACGTTAACCAAGATAGACACAAAAAGCTGGAGTAACTCAGCATAACAGTCTGAGGAAGGTTCTCAACCCGAAATGTCACCCATTCCTTCTCTTCAGAGATGCTGCCTGTCCCCCTGAGTCACTCCAGCATTTTGTGTCTATCTTCAGTTTAAACCAGCATCTGCAGTTCCTTCTTACACAAAACGTTAACCAAAGCAGGGTCTTGACCCGAAACGTCACCCATTCCTTCTCTCCAGAGATGCTGCCTGTCCCGCTGAGTTACTCCAGCATTTTGTGTCTATCTTCAGTTTAAACCAGCATCTGCTGTTCCTTCGAGATGTTAAGTTAATTGGCATAGCAAATTGCCTCCAGTGTGCAGTGTGGGGTGAAATCTGGAGGAGATGAGGGAGCTAGTGAGAATGAAATGGGCTTTGCTTAGTATCAGTGTAATTGGGTGTTTGATTGTCACCATGGACCAGGCCAATTTCCAGGTTGCATGGCTCTGTTGGAAAAGGGATCGTGAGGGCATGAACACAAAATCGACCAAGGCACGAAAGTGGATGGTTGCATTTTCAACCAGAAAATGGTATACTGTGAGGCACCTTAGGCAGTGGCATTGGGATCACTACATTTAATGATATGTACTGTGTCATTAAACTAGACGTGGTGATCAAAGCATAATTTCAAAGTATGTAGATGGCACAGAATTAAAAACACAGCAAAAATGAATGGGATATTAACATACTTTCAGAAGCAGGGGATAACTGGCTAAATGGAAATCTCATGGCTAATGATATTTAATATGACGTGACATGAGTTGGTGGGAGGTGTAAGGAGAGGAGGAATGCAATAGGTGCAAAGGTTTTAATTGTAACGCAGGGATGGAGAGACTTGAGGGTCTATAATGGCGGCAGACGAAGTTGAGAAACCGTTAAAAGGCTTTGTTAACGGGGATGGGAAGTGCATGAAACAGTTACCCTAAACCTCTGAAAAGCACTGACTAGATTTCAGATCTTTGAGCACCACATTTCAAAGGATTTACTGGAACAGTGGCAATAAGAAAGCCCCAAAATAAGTCTGTAGAGACTGAAAAAGCTTGTTGCTCTCCTTGGAGAATGTCAATAGGATTTGAATGGGATGTTGACAATCAAGTATGATTTTCAAAGAGGAAATGGTGGGAGAAATTACACTTTGACTACTAAATGTTGTGCTTAGCTGATGTGCATTCAGCTTAGTTTTAGTTTAGAGTAGCAGCATGGAAACAGGTCCTTTGGCCCACCGAGTCCGCGCCGACCAGCAATCCGCATACACTAGCACTATCTTACTAGGGTTAAGCTAAATGTAGGAAAAATGTTCCTAATGTTGGGGGAGTCCAGAACCAGGGGACACAGTCTAAGAATAAAGGGGAGGTCATTTAAAACGGTGAGAAGAAACTTTTTCACCCAGGGAGTTGTGAATTTGTGGAATTCTCTGCCACAGAAGGCAGTGGAGGTCAATTCACTGGATGAATTTAAAAGAGAGTTAGATAGAGTTCTAGGGGCTAGTGGAATCAAGGGATATGGGGAGAAGGCAGGCACTGATTGTCGATGATCAGCCATGATCACAATGAATGGCGGTGCTGGCTCGAAGGACCAAATGGCCTCCTCCTACACCTATTTTCTCTTTCTATGTTTCTATTTTTCCATGTTTCCATGTTTCTATGTCAATTTATAATTTTACCAAAGCCAGTTAACCTACAAAATCTGGACATCTTTAGAGCTCTTTTAAAGACAATGAAGCAGGATTGTATTAGGTAGAGAGATTGAGGATATACACTGATGAGCCAAAACATTATGACGTGATGAGTCAAAACATTATGACCACCTGCCTAATATGCTGTTGGTCCTCCGTGTGCAGCCCCATACGCAGCAGGGTGCGGTGCACTGTGTATTGTGACACATTCCTCCCATGGCCACCATTAACATTTGTCCCTGCTCGGACCACTGTCAGTAGGACCTCACCACTGGTGACCGGGAGCACCCCACAAGCCTTGCCATTTCAGAAATGCTCTGACCCAGTCGTCTGGCCATAACAATTTGGCCCCTTGTCAAAGTCGCTCAGGTCTTTACTCCTGCCCATTTCTCCTACATCCAACACATCAATTTCAAGAACTGACACTTCACTTGCTGCCTAATATATCCCATCCCTTGACAGGTGCCATTGTAACAAGATAATCAATGTTCTTCACTTCACCTGTCAATGGTCATAATGTTTTGGCTCATCTGTGTATGTGCGTGCTTTCATGTGTGTGTGCGTGCGTGCAAGCGGGTGTGTTTGCTTTCATGTGTGTGTGTGTGTGTGTGTGCGTGCGTGTGTGTGTGTGTGTGTGTGTGTGTGTGTGTGTGTGTGTGTGTGTGTGTGTGTGTGCACGTGCATATGTGTGGGGAGGGGTCATGAGGGGAGTGGGAGATGAGAAAAATCAATATGGTTCTGCATTTTGATTAAAAAAAAATAATTGCACTTTTGGAGACTTTGAAGGCTGTGGAAAGGCTCTGTGTGAATGTGTGCCTTCTTTATCCTTCCTCTTCATAGAACTATGCATCTGTTTTTGACAAAGTAGAGGCAGTCAGTATACAAAGCCTCATTTCCCTTTTTCACTGTCAGCCAGCATTTGGATTACATTGTAACTGTTGTGCTTCTATGCACCTCATCTTAGTGGCTGGTCTAAACAGATCCAATCCATTTACAGATCAACCCCTTGAAGCTTAAAAGTAAAGCCTTAATAAACCAAACTCACAGGACAATCACACATTCTAAATCACGCAAGATCATAGAATTCCTACAGTTAATCCAGATATTCTGTATCATTCAGTCCATGTTTCATGTCTAACCGTCAAACGTTGTTAGTCAGTCTTTCAACGACAGTTCCTTGAATAGTCAGGGGCTGTTTTTGTTAATATAAGAAAATAACTGCAGATGCTGGTACAAATCGATTTATTCAAAAAATGCTGGAGTAACTCAGCAGGTCAGGCAGCATCTCGGGAGAGAAGGAATAGGTGACGTTTCGGGTCGAGACCCTTCTTCAGACTGATGTCAGGGGGGCGGGACAAAGGAAGGATATAGGTGGAGACAGGAAGATAGAGGGAGATCTGGGAAGGAGGAGGGGAAGGGAGGGACAGAGGAACTATCTAAAGTTGGAGAAGTCGATGTTCATACCACTGGGCTGCAAACTGCCCAGGCGAAATATGAGGTGCTGTTCCTCCAATTTCCGGTGGGCCTCACTATGGCACTGGAGGAGGCCCATGACAGAAAGGTCAGACTGGGAATGGGAGGGGGAGTTGAAGTGCTCGGCCACCGGGCGATCAGTTTGGTTAATGCTCGTCCACCGGGAGATCAGTTTGGTTAATGCTCAGCCACCGGGAGATCAGTTTGGTTAATGCTCGGCCACCGGGAGATCAGTTTGGTTAATGCTCGGCCACCGGGAGATCAGTTTGGTTAATGCTCGGCCACCGGGAGAAAACCCGTTTTTGTTGAAACTATTTAATGTTTTTGTTAAAACTATTTTATGTTTTTGTTAAAACTATTTTAGGGATTATGCAGCTTGAATGCAATTAGAACAATCAATGTGAATCCCTATTTACAACTAGCACCAACTTGGTTGACAATGGAAAAAAAATGGTTATGATTATAAAGGGGCTTCCAAATAATGGCTCTATATTAAAAAAAAGATACGCATTTTGGAAAAGGACAGTTGACTTAAATTTCCCTTTTCCAAAATGCACTGTAAAAAGTTATCAATGGGGTTTTTTTTTTGGTACATATTTGTTATTTGGAAGCCCCTTTATTTTTATTATATCTTGACAGGTTTATCTATGTTCCATTACTACAAAAAATGCAGTAGAGATGATTTTATTTAAATAGTCCAACTTATTTAAACCGAACCACGAATAGCCTTTAAAACCAAAAAAGATAATAAAATCCCTACAGATAATCACCATAAGCTGTTTCTCATAAAGTTAATTTTCATCTGAAGTATTTATTTCCAATGGATGTCTCACATATTGGGGCACCGTTGCCATTTGCCTCAATGTGTCGCTTCCCCGTGCTATTTCCACACATGGTTTAGTCAGTAGATGCGGTGCAGAATGACTAAAGCAGCAGAAAATTGGGTAAAAAAATCATGACTCAGGGCCTTGGTAATTAACTCAACCACAGGATGAAAGAAGTGACTCATGCATGAGTGAGCGTGCCCCGCGGGGATGGGGTTATATTTTATACATCCACTCCAGTTACTTTAATGTATTAACAATCTCTTTGCCTGCAGCCCTTATCACAAACCGAAGCATCCATGCATCGATACCTTCAGGCGACAGTTACCCCGACCTCTGTCCTCAACTTGCCGCGGTGCTAGCGGGGCGGGGTTGCACAAGGCATGGAGCGCACCTGCCCCCGCCAAGGGGCCGGTGCTTCATCCAGTGGCATGTATGCGGTTAACCCGGCAAATGTGGGTCCCTTGAAGACAGAAACAGGGGAATTTATTATGGGGAACAAAGAAATGGCAGATGAGTTAAACCGTTACTTTGGATCTGTCTTCACTGAGGAAGATACACACAATCTCCCAAATGTTCTAGGGGCCGGAGAACCTAGGGTGATGGAGGAACTGAAGGAAATCCACATTAGGCAGGAAATGGTTTAGGGTAGACTGATGGGACTGAAGGCTGATAAATCCCCAGGGCCTGATGGTCTGCATCCCAGGGTACTTAAGGAGGTGGCTCTAGAAATAGTGGAAGCATTGGAGATCATTTTTCAATGTTCTATAGATTCAGGATCAGTTCCTGTGGATTGGAGGATAGCAAATGTTATCCCACTTTTTAAGAAAGGAGGGAGAGAGAAAACGGGTAATTATAGACCAGTTAGTCTGACATCAGTGGTGGGGAAGATGCTGGAGTCAATTATAAAAGACGAAATTGCTGAGCATTTGGATAGCAGTAACGGGATCATTCCGAGTCAGCATGGATTTACGAAGGGGAAATCATGCTTGACAAATCTACTGGAATTTTTTGAGGATGTAACTAGGAAAATTGACAGGGGAGAGTCAGTGGATGTGGTGTACCTCGACTTTCAGAAAGCCTTCGACAAGGTCCCACATAGGAGATTAATGGGCAAAATTAGGGCACATGGTATTGGGGGTAGGGTACTGACATGGATAGAAAATTGGTTGACAGACAGAAAGCAAAGAGTGGGGATAAATGGGGCCCTTTCGGAATGGCAGGCAGTGACCAGTGGGGTACCGCAAGGTTCGGTGCTGGGACCCCAGCTATTTACAATATACATTAATGACTTAGACGAAGGGATTAAAAGTACCATTAGCAAATTTGCAGATGATACTAAGCTGGGGGGTAGTGTGAATTGTGAGGAGGATGCAATAAGGCTGCAGGGTGACTTGGACAGGTTGTGTTAGTGGGTGGATACATGGCAGATGCAGTTTAATGTAGATAAGTGTGAGGTTATTCACTTTGGAAGTAAGAATAGAAAGGCAGATTATTATCTGAATGGTGTCAAGTTAGGAGGAGGGGGAGTTCAACGAGATCTGGGTGTCCTAGTGCATCAGTCAATGAAAGGAAGCATGCAGGTACAGCAGGCAGTGAAGAAAGCCAATGGAATGTTGGCCTTCGTAACAAGAGGAGTATAGGAGCAAAGAGGTCCTTCTACAGTTGTACCGGGCCCTGGTGAGACCGCACCTGGAGTACTGTGTGCAGTTTTGGTCTCCAAATTTGAGGAAGGATATTCTTGCTATGGAGGGCGTGCAGCGTAGGTTCACTAGGTTAATTCCCGGAATGGCGGGACTGTCGTATGTTGAAAGGCTGGAGCGATTGGGCTTGTATACACTGGAATTTAGAAGGATGAGGGGGGATCTTATTGAAACATATAAGATAATTAGGGGATTGGACACATTAGAGGCAGGAAACATGTTCCCAATGTTGGGGGAGTCCAGAACAAGGGGCCACAGTTTAAGAATAAGGGGTAGGCCATTTAGAACGGAGATGAGGAAGAACTTTTTCAGTCAGAGAGTGGTGAAGGTGTGGAATTCTCTGCCTTAGAAGGCAGTGGAGGCCAGTTCGTTGGATGCTTTCAAGAGAGAGCTGGATAGAGCTCTTAAGGATAGCAGAGTGAGGGGGTATGGGGAGAAGGCAGGAACGGGGTACTGATTGAGAGTGATCAGCCATGATCGCATTGAATGGCGGTGCTGGCTCGAAGGGCTGAATGGCCTACTCCTGCACCTATTGTCTATTGTCTATTGTCTATTGTCTAACCCATCAAGTCTTGCACATCCGACAACCTACCCCGTTTCTCCCCGCCTCTATGACAGAAAACCTTGCAACGGAGCTGGTTTCCCAGAACCAATGTGAGAATAACACAGCAGATGCTTGTCTTATCAGGCAAGTTGGGTTTAAAGGGAGAAAACAATATCAATGCTTATGTAGCGCGTCGATAAAGGCAAGGAGCCAGGTATTTCGGGAAGGTATATTTTATTGTATCGTGGGTCTCAGACGGGTCTAGTCTGCCGGCATGGCTTGGCGCCCAAACCTTGTCCTTATATACCTGAGTCCAGGACCGCCTCCCGGGACTGGTCCATTCCCGTGCCGAGGGGTCGGTAGTAGTATGGCCCGACCCTTGGGAGCCGCCACAGTACCCCCCCCCAGATCCGGAGGCACGAAACGCACTGGTGGTCGCACAACCCGAACGGACCGCGTACGGTAATCGGTCGACAGAGGGGCCGGCGGAGGCACAGTTGGAGGGACAGGCGGTGGGACCCGCAAAGGGGGGCGACCTCGTGGCCGAGGCTGGGCCACCCGCACCGGTTGGTCGATGTCTAAGTGGGCCGGCTTCAGGCGGTCAATTGACACGGCCTCCGGCCGGCCCCCCATGTCCAAAACAAAGGTTGTCTGTCCGTGCTCCAGCACCCGGTACGGGCCCTCATACGGCCTCTGGAGTGGGCGTCACGGCGCAGGAACACAAAGGCGCAGTCCTGGAGGGCCGATGGCACGTAAGGGCGGAATGTCCCATGGCGGGACGTCGGCACCGGTGCGAGCTTGCCAACTCGCTCTTGGAGGCGCTGTAGGGTGGATGAGGGCGGTTCCTCTCGCCCCGGCAACGAGGGCACGAACTCCCCGGGCACCGTGAGCGGTGACCCGTAGACGAGCTCCGCTGATGATGAAGCCAGGTCTTCCTTGGGCGCAGTCCGGATGCCCAGCAAGACCCATGGTAGCTCGTCCATCCAGTCGGGGCCGGCGAGTCGCGCCTTCAGCGCTGCCTTCAGCTGCCGGTGGAACCTCTCCACCAGGCCGTTTGCCTGCGGGTGATAAGCCGTGGTGTGATGTAGCCGCACGCCCAACAGGTGGGCCATGGCCGACCACAGCTCGGAGGTGAACTGTGGCCCCCGGTCCGATGAGATGACCACCGGCACCCCAAAGCGAGCAATCCAGTGCACGGCCAACGCACGAGCGCATGTGGCTGTAGACGTATCAGCCAGTGGTATGGCCGTCGGCCACCGCGTGAAGCGGTCCACCACCGTGAAGAGGTGGGTGATGCCCCGGGACGGCGGGAGCGGGCCCACAATGTCCACGTGCAGGTGGTCGAAACGGCGGCAGGGTAGACCGATCCCTTGGAGTGGCGCCCGGACGTGGCGTTGAATTTTTGACGTCTGGCACGGAATGCAGGTGCGGGCCCATTGGCCAACCTGCTTGCGCAGACCATGCCACATGAACCGCGCAGCTACCAAGGAGATCGTTGCCCGGATGGATGGGTGAGCCAGCCCGTGGACCACGTCGAACACCCTCCTGCGCCACGCGGCCGGGACGATGGGGCGCGGCTGACCTGCCGACACATCGCAAAGTATCGTCGTCGCTCCGGGGCCGAGGGGAACATCCTCAAGGCGGAGGCCAGAGATGGCAGTCCGGTAGGCGGGCATCTCCCCGTCCGTTCGTTGGGCCTCCGCCAGGGCAGAATAATCAATGCCGGGTGCCACTTCTAACACGGCATTGATGGCGGGGCGAGACAATGCGTCGGCCACCCGGTTTTCCTTCCCCTCGATAAAGCGGATGGAGGTGGTGAATTCTGATATGTAGGCCAACTGGCGCTGCTGTCGGGCGGACCATGGGTCGGAGACCTTTGCCAGGGCGAAAGTGAGCGGCTTGTGGTCCGTGTAAGCGGTGAACGGGCGGCCCTCCAGAAAATAGCGGAAGTGACGAACGGCCAGGTACAGGGCGAGGAGCTCGCGGTCGAAGGCGCTGTACTTCCTCTGGGCGTTGTTGAGGTGCCGGCTGAAGAAGGCCAGGGGGCGCCAACCCCCGTCCGTGAGTTGCTCCAGTACGGCACCAACCGCCAACTCTGAGGCGTCCACCGTAAGGGCTGTCGGGGCATCCTCCCGTGGGTGAACAAGCAGCACAGCCCGAGCCAGGGCCTCCTTCGCGCCGTCAAAGGCTGTTACGGCCTCGTCGGTCCACACGACGGTCTTACGCTTGCCCGCCAGCAGCTCGTATAGCGGCCGCATAATGTGGGCCGCGGACGGCAGGAACCGGTGATAAAATGCCACCATGCCGACGAACTCCTGCAGGCCACGCACCGAGGACGGACGGGAAAACCGGCGGATGGCGTCTACTTTGTCCGGCAGGGGAACCGCTCCTTGCGAGGACACACGGTGGCCGAGAAAGTCGATTGTGGCCACGCCAAAGCGGCACTTGGCGAGGTTTATGGCCAACCCGTGTTCGCTGAGCCGCTGGAAAAGCTGCCGGAGGAGGGCACAGTGCTCCTGCCGCGAGCGGCTGGCTACCAACATGTCGTCAAGGTAGACAAATAGGAAATCCAGCCCGCGACACACGCCGTTCATTAACCGCTGAAATGACTGCGCGGCGTTCTTGAGGCCGAACGGCATCCGTACGAACTCGTAGAGTCCGAACGGTGTGATGATTGCCGTCTTGGGTACATCCTCCGGGTGGATCGGGATCTGGTTGTAACCTCGCACCAGATCCACCTTTGAAAATATCGTGGCCCCAGCCAAATGGGCGTTGAAGTCCTGGATGTGGGGCACGGGGTATCGGTCCTCGGCGGTAGCGACGTTCAGCCGCCGATAATCCCCGCAAGGCCTCCAGCCCCCGTTTGCCTTGGGGACCATGTGGAGTGGGGATGCCCTTGGGCTGTTGGAAGGGCGGACGATCCCCAAGGACTCCATCGTGCGGAACTCCTGTCGTGCCAGGCGTAGTTTCTCAGGCGGGAGTCGGCGTGCTCGTGCGTGGAGGGGTGGGCCGGTAGTTGTGATATAATGGTACACCCCATGCTTGGGGGTCGACGACCGGAATTGCGGGGCCATAATATCCGGAAAGTCCGCCAGCACCCGAGCGAAATGGGAGTCCACGGAGGCTAGATGGGCGCCGGTCACCGAGGCCTGGCATGTGGAGGAGCCTTTCGGCCCGCTCCATTCGGGTTAGCCCGTAGGTTTGGAGCAGCAGCTCCTTAAGGGCTTTATATTTATCGTGGGCCGGTGGGTCCTGGAGGAACTCCGTTACCTCTTCGGCCGTGTCCTGGTCAAGGGCTCCCACCAGGTGGAAAAACCGGGTGTTATCCACTGTGATGCCCTGCAGCTGGAACTGGGCCTCCGCTTGGTAAAACCAAACGCGAGCCCGGGTGGTCCAGAAGGTCGGGAGCTTGATTCCTACCGCGTCGACAGCTGGGGCCTGGTCGGCCTGCGAGCCGGACGGGCGGTCGGATTCTGCTTTTCTGTCCATCCTAATGAATGGACCGTCGAGGTCACCAATGTAGCGCGTCGATAAAGGCAAGGAGCCAGGTATTTCGGGAAGGTATATTTTATTGTATCGTGGGTCTCAGACGGGTCTAGTCTGCCGGCATGGCTTGGCGCCCAAACCTTGTCCTTATATACCTGAGTCCAGGACCGCCTCCCGGGACTGGTCCATTCCCGTGCCGAGGGGCCGGTAGTAGTATGGCCCGACCCTTGGGAGCCGCCACACTTTCTTAAAGCAAACATGTTCGCTTGGGCAGTTTAACAGCACCTCATATTTTGCTTGGGCAGCTTACACCCCAACGGTATGAACATTGACTTCTCTAACTTCAGGTAACCCTTGCTTTCTCTCTCTCCATCCCTCCCCTTTCCCAATTCTCTAACCAGTCTGACTGTCTCCAACTACATTTTATCTCTGTTTGGTTTGTTGTTATCTTCTCCCAGCTAACAATGATCTATTCTACATTTTCCTTGATCTCCAGTCCCTTGTCACACCTTACACTTCCTTATCTATGTGTCTCCCTCTCGCCTGACTTCAGTCTGAAGAGGGGTCTTGACCCTAAACGTCACCCATTCCTTCTCTCCAGAGATGCTGCCTGTCCCACTGAGTTACTCCAGCATTTTGTGCCTATCTTCAGTTTAAACAAGCATCTGCAGTTCCTTCCTGCACATGTTCCAACTGGATGATTTATTGTTGTTGTGCTTGACTGCCAGCTAATTCAGTGACTGTGCCCTTCAATGAACATGTTTAAGCCACTGATTAAGTGTGAGATACAACTTCCATCACATCAACAGAAGTGCAACATATTCAATTTGTCTGCAGTGAAAGCTTCAACTTAAATGGAACCAACAAATTACAGTTCTTAGTTAGTCCAGAGCAACAAGATCTAACCATGCCTGCTTTCCTCAAAACCATGCAATCTAAAGTGCATCCAAACTGCATTCTTTGTCCTCATTGAGATCTCTGACCTTCTGCGACCTCTCGTGTAACCTCATATGTGTGTTTGAACTATTTTGTCTGTGGAAGTTCGGGCCACCATGACTCCCACTTTCTTGCCATAGAAGGGGTCATAAGGTGCGGGGTGAACAGCCAGTCATATTGAATGGCAGGGCAGGTTTGCCGAGCTAATTGGTCGCCTACTGCTTCTCTTTCCTTATTTTATGTTCCTTCTGATCTCAGGATCATTCCACGCTGCTGCTGCTGCTGATCTTCCCCACATCTCACAGTTTGCTACTCACAGCTCGATTAAAGAGATCATCCAAAATCCATACACGAGGAGAGGAAAATTAACTTATTTTATCTTTCATCTCAAGGAGAAAGCAGAGCAGGATGGGCATTTGATTACATTGTATGCTTCTCCAAAGTGCAAGCATCCAACGTAGTATTGTTTAGTTTAGAGTTTGGAGGTACAGCATGGAAACGGCTCATACTGCCCACCGAGCCCACGCGGACCATCGATCACCTGTACGCTAGTTTGATGTTATTCTATTTTAGCATCCTGCTCGCTAGAGGCAATTTACAGAAGCCAATTAATGTACAAACCTGCATGTCTTTGGAACGTGGGAGGAAACTGGAGCCTCTGGAAAAAAACACCCAGTCACAGGGAAAACGTACAAACTGACTATCAACAGGCAGGATCGAACCCAAGTCTCGAGCGCTGTAAGGCAGCAGCTCTACCACTGCACCACTGTGCCACTATTGTGTATTATAGTTCTGATAGGGTATCCCCAGCAATCCCCTGTCAGGAACCCCTGCTTGTAGGCCCTGGAGACACTTCATGATCCTTTTGTATTAAAAATATGTCTCTTGCAGGTACCATTATTCACCAAAATGTTTAGGATCATCTGATCCTGTGGAGAGGACTCTTCCATTTTTAATTTCCACCATTAAAACTGCATCATGCCATTCAGTAGCAACATTCCCCTGCAGCTGGAAGAGTGTTGTTGGTACAGTAATGTATCGCTTTAAGAGCTGGCTGCAAAGATCATGCCTGCAGGACTACAGGCTGACAGTTGAGAAAATTTATAACACATCAATTGGGAACCTGCTGACGGAATCAAGAATATCATTTTCAATACAGCATTGCACAACAACTTTCTTCTATGAACCTTGCAAATGAAGCTCGCTATCTTTTTGTGACTTTCCCAGGGAGCATTTAGGTGTCCCTTGACCATTTTTAAGGTAATAAAATGCCCTAGCACAATTTCTAGATTGGGTATTCCCATGACTTCATTTCAGCAGCAGGAATGAGAAAAAAAAATAGTATTAATCATAATAGTGGTTACTTTAGCAAGTAAATGCAAAACAAGTTCCTTAAAGGAAGCAGCAGAAGGAGGAGACAAAAGATGCTGGTGAGTGGTCTGTGGGATCACCTCCTGCACACTCAGAGTCACTCTGGATGACCTGGGGTCAGTTGTGGCACATACGTTGGCATGATTGAGAGAAATTGACTAAACTGACCTGTTCTAAGCAAGCTAACACCTGGCTACAAACATATAGACAAATTGAGCAGGGGCAGGAGTTGGCCAATATTCTCCTTCACATCTGCCTTGCCATTCAATGAGATTGTGTCTATTCCAATCTTGACCTTAACTTCACTTTCCTACTCTCTCTACCCAGGCCCTTTGACTTCTGTATAGTTCAAATATCTAGCAACCTCTGGATGTATTCAATGACTACCCCTCCAGAATTCTCTGTGGTGTAAAATTCATGGCTCTCTGAGAGAAATTCATCATCTCTGTCCAAAAAGGATGAACACTTACTCTGAGACTTTGCCACTCAGTTTCAGATACCATCACAAAAGGAGACATGGTCTCAGCATCCATCCTGTCATCCAGTTCTGCATCCTAAATGGTCTACATGATAACCCCACAGCTCAGACCACAAAGTGCTGGAGTAACTCAGTGGTCAGGCAGCATCTTCAGAGGACAGATATTTATATGTTAATAAGATTATTAAGGGGTTGGAAACATGTTCCCAATGTTGGGGGAGTCCAGAACCAGGGGCCACAGCTTAAGAATAAGGGGTAGGCCATTTAGAACAGAGATGAGGAAAAACTTTTTCAGTCAGAGAGTTGTGAATCTGTGGAATTCTCTGCCTCAGAGGGCAGTGGAGGCCAATTCTCTGAATACATTCAAGAGAGAGCTAGATAGAGTCTTAAGGATAGCGGAGTCAGGGGGTATGGGGAGAAAGCATACTTTTCTCCCCATACCCCCTGATTGAGAATGATCAGCCATGATCACATTGAATGGCGGTGCTGGCTCGAAGGGCCGAACGGCCTACTCCTGCACCTATTGTCTATTGTCTATTGTCTATTGACATGGACAGGTGACATTTCGGGTTGAGCTCAGATTTACTCAAGAAAAATAATTCTGATGGAATGGAATATGTATAAGAAAGAATATGCACAAAGCAGGCTTTTTGCCCACCCATCTTCTGAAAATGAGTACCTTGGACAGACAACAATCCCATAATTGATACACCCCATTAGTGGAAACACCCATGTTAGTAAGGGGACATATACTGCTACACAGAATGTCTTCACAGCAAATTCTCTAGAAAATATATTCTGCGTTGCATAGCACAGCTCAATAAAAATGGAAACAATTTTACTAGTTCTTCCACTTTGGCGTGTTTCTTGTGAAGAAATTTAAACATTAAGCTTTTCACAAGTTAACAATTGCAGCTGCTGTGTTTAAAAATGGAACAAGTAAAGCTAATGGCAATTCTTTGAATGCAAGTGTACGTGGTGGAAGAAATGTGCTACTTTTTGCAGGAATTGCTGGAGGAAATGAGGGAATCGATTAACAGTTCAACAAGAATCCTTTATCACAGCCCGACCTTACACTCCACAAAGCTGCTTCAAGGTGAGGCCTCATCTATCGTAGTATTGTCCAACAACTTGCTACTGAGTGCAAGCTTTCTCTTGGCACGTTATATAATGCTCGTTGACATTGCTAATAAACCTTTTGGGTCTAGCTTCAGTAAATATAAAGACTGCATATCTGCTTTCCATGTGGGTAGGGATGCCTGACAATCGTGTCCTCAGCCATGCTCTGGCTATGTAACCAATCCCATTAATCAGCCAGGCTGCGTTATAAATTGATTACCTCAGAACGAAAACCATATGGGAAATATGGACTGAGATGCAGCTGAATAGAAATTCATCCAAGTTAAACGCATTAATTCCTCAAAATTCAATTAGATAACTTTCATCGCCATCTGTTTCAACGGGCTAATCACACATAGAATGCAAAATTTGCCTTTTTTGAAATGTGCGTCCCCGTTACGAGCTGTAGCCCCAAACACTGAAGAATAGGTCTGGGCATTTGCTGTCAAGGTTCACCTTAACAAAAGTCATGGTATATCTCCCACATGTGAGAAGATCATCAATGGATGCTTGAGTTGTGAGGGTGGGTGTCCTACCTTTAAGAGAGCTCTTTAATAGAGCAGCCTTGCCTCACTTATGCCAAACTGTGAAAGATGTAAAAACTGATCAGAGATTTTTTTAAATGGTGCTCAGAAAAACAATGCATTCAATGTATATAAAATAAAGATGAGTTTTAATATTTAGGCTTAAAAGGGAATTGTAGTCGCTTTTACATTAGCCTATACTTCTGAAGCTCAAGCCCATGAGAGTTATATTTCACAATGCATACTGAGCAGATTACTAGCAAATTACTAGAAAATATTCCCTCCTGTCCTACTCGAGCACCAACCACCCTCGACCACTGCCATACCAACCATCAAAGACTCTTACCACTGCATCCCCCGACTGCACTTTGGTGAACCTGAGCAAGTGGCTGTGATTCAAATCCTTACTTCCTAACAAAAAAAGTGAAGTGGGAGGATCCGGTAGTGTAAGTTGTGCAGTGTTGGTCTGAGCAAATGGATGAGACTCTTCAGGATTGTTTGGAGTCAGCGGACTGGTCCATATTCAAGGAGTCTGTGGCTAATTTAGATGAATATGCCTCTGCTGTCACAGATTTCAGCAGCAAGTGTGTGGAGGATTATGTACCAAAGAAGACAATACGTATGTTTCCCAACCAGAAACCATGGATGAACCGTGAGGTCCATTCCCTCGTGAAGTCCAGGTCTGCAGCGCTCCAGTCAAATGACCGTGGGTAGTACGATATCTATCTTCATGTTTGCATAGAATTTAAGGATGCCAAGAGGGAATTCTGGGTCAAGCTGGAATCCCGAGGCAAGGACACGGATGCCGTAGATTGTGATCAGGCTTGCATGCTAAATGGGCTATAAAGCAAATGCAGGGGGTATCACTGGCAACAACAGGTCTCTCCCCAAGGAGATCTTTGCATTCTATGTTCGCTTTGAACAGAAGGTTGTTGGAGAACGTCACCCACCCCGTCAGTCTCGGGGGAGCCTTTACCAACGGTTCCTGTGGCAAACATAAGATCAGCCTTCCTGAGAGTGAATCCATAGAAAGCAACTGGCCCAGATGGAGTTCCCAGCTGTGTCCCCAGGCCCTATGTGGACCAGCTACCAGAGGCATTCACGGACATCATTAACATCTCACTACCCCATTTTGAAGTTTCCACCTGCTTTAAGAAAACCACTATCATACCAGAGCCAAAGAAAATTAAAGTAGTATGCCTTAATGACTACTGCCCAGTGGCTCTGACATCCACTATTATGAAGTGTTCCAAGAGATTGATGACATATATTGACCCCAACCTCCCGGCCAGCCTTGATCCATTGGAGTTTGCCTACTGTCATAACATGTCCACAGCAGATGCTATCTCCTTGGCACGTCTGGAACACCTAGACAACAAGTCCACCTGTGTCAGGCTACTATTTATCAACCATAGCTCTGCTTTCAATGCCATGACTCCATCCAAATTTCAATCTCCAACTCCTGGTACCCCCCTCTGCCACTGGATCCTCACCTTTCTGACTCACAGACCATAATCAATGAAGATAGGTCTCGACACCTCCTCAACAATAATTCTCAACGCCAGTGTCCCATCGGATGCGTTCTCAATCCCCTACTACACTCCCGGTGCATTCACGGCTGTGTGGCCAAATTCACGTCTAACCCCATCTACAAGTTTGAAGATGACACAACTATGATGGGCTAGATCATGAATGATGACGAGATGGAGTACAGGAAGGAGACAGTGAACTTAGTAACATGGTGTCAGGATAATAACCTCTCTCTCAATGTCAACAAGACAAAGGAGCTAGTTGTCAACTCCAGGAAGCGTGGTGGAGTACATGCCCCAATCAACATCAATAGTGTCAAAATAGAAATAGTTGAGACTTTCGATTAGGGTCCACATCAAGCATTTTAAATTTGGTTCAACTCTGCAACATGTTTCTTCCAATTGGATTCATGCTCGTTCATTAATTGAGCCTAGCAATTTAAACACATTGACAGGAACGAAGGGAAGTGTATCCATTGTGCAAAATTGAATGCAAAACTGTACCCAATCATACCTTTCAAGCTGGACTTACATCTTATCACCTCACCATCTCCACGAGCTTTGTGAACCCACACTGGAATGAAGTTTAAGCATTTCCTTCATTTGAATTTTATTATAATGTTCACATGCCTCATCAGATAACCACTGGCTGTGAACGAGGGACCTCAACTCTATCATTTTTAATTATTTTCTGCTTCTGTTGATAGAGCAAGGTGATTTGCATGCACAGACTGAGCACTATGATTAACTGAAATAGATGATTTATCTTCCATGTGCATGCATGTGTGTGTGAGAGTGTATGTGAGTGTATGTCTATGTGTGTGTGTCAGTGTTTTTGTGTCTGTGTGTGTACATGTGTGCACACATGCATACATACTTGTTCACATTTTATGTGTGCAGACGTGTATACGTGTGCGTGTGTGTGTGTGTGTGTGTGTGTGTGTGTGTGTGTGTGTGTGTGTGTGTGTGTGTGTGTGTGTGTGTGTGTGTGTGTGTGTGTGTGTGTGTTTATCTGCAGTAAGCTGGAGAGAATGCTGGAATTTATTATACAAACCACAATCTGTTCAGATTCCTATCTGGGACTTCTCCTGAGCTTTGGCTTTTATAATACACAAAATGTATTTGAATCTGGCAGGATAACTTATCAACTACTTCCCTGTATCTAACCCTTCCGTGATCTTTAACTTTAGTAGTGGAATCCTGCATTACAGGGATTCCAGTTATTAAATCCGCCAAATTTAGAAACAGCTACCAGGCATGCACACTGTCTATGAGCATAAAGAAAGCTCAAATATCTTCAGAGACTCAGCATTGTTTGTCAATGTAGCCATGGGTTTTAAGTAGTGATTAAATTCTGGTTTTAAAAAAAATTCTGGCACAGTTTTAAGTGATTCCAAGTCTATGCCAATTCTTACAAAAATCCACACTCCAACGTTCAAAATTGTCTTCATCTAACTTATTTCATCTTTTTCACATATGCAGTGGTATGACCACATCCAACAAAAGAGAGTTTAACCATTTTCCCTTGACATTCAATAGTGTTACCATTTCCAAATCCCCATGATCAATATCCTGGGGAGTGATGACTTACCAGAAACCCAAAAAGGTCAGAAGCTGGTTAAGCCTTGTAAATTATTCACCTCCTTATACCCGAGTGCCTTTCCTTCATCTACAAGCACAAATCAGGAGCTTGATGGAATACACTCCTCTTCCCTGGTTGAGTACAATAACAGCATCTGTGAAGAAGCTTCACATGTTCCAGGAACAAACAGCTTTCTAACACCACAATAAACATTCATTCCATCCACCACTGATGCACAGTGGCTGTATGGGGTGACATCCCATACATTCATCACAAAATGCACAGTACTCACCAAAGCTGCTTTGGTAGCCTCACTCAAACCCATGACTTAAACCATCAAATACGACTAGTGGAGTGAATGCATGAGAACACCACCACCTGCAGGTTCCCCTCCAAATTTAACAGCATCCTGATTTGGAAATATATTGCCCGTCCTTTGTTTATTACTGGGTTTAAATCCTGGAACTCTCTCCCTCACATCATGGTAGGAAAAACATCCCTCAGAAGGGTTTTAAACAGTTCAAGAAGGCAGCGCACTGACACCCTCTTAAGGGCAATTAGGGCCGGTCAATAATTGCCAGCCTTTGCCACCAGAACCAGATCCCCAAATTGCATTAAAAAAGACAGGTTTAACATTTTTGGTCAATAGTCTTTAATCAGAACTATAAAAAGTACAGATGAAACAAGTTGTAATCTGCAGATAGAATGCGGGGCGAAGCCAAGAGAACAAAACAATCCAGGAAACCTGTGGGGGAACAGGAGAGGTTCAAAAACACAGGTAGGTGTGATACTGGCTGAGGGTGGAAGGTAAAAGTTTGTCTCGACGAGGTGAAAATGGAATGACGTAAATGAAATCTGAAATATCAAAAGAAGTTCGAGAAAACAAAATGAATGCTGGAATTGTGTAGCAATTAATTTGGAATTTGTTTCTATTTTTAATTTCGAGATACAATGTGGAAACAAGCCCCTTCGGCCCACCGAGTCCACACCGACCAGCGATCTCCGCACATTAACACTATCCCACACACCTATATCAAGCCAATTAACCTACATACCTGTACGTCTTTGGAGCATGGGAGGAAACCAAATATCTTGGAGAAAACCCACACGATCACAGGGAGAATGTACAAACTCCGTACAGACAGCACCCATAGTCAAGATCGAACCTGGGTCTCTGGCGCTGCAAGCGCTGTAAGGCAGCAACTCTACTGCTGTGCTACCGTGGCTGCCCTATGTTTTTGGATGGCAGAAATATTTAATATTTTCAAAGCTTTGGCAGCCAATTAAGTGAAGGGTTGTGACTTCCTGCTTGCGAAAAATAATTTCTCAGTAGTTTTCATGTCAGAGCAAACATGCATACATAGATGTGCACATGACCATCTCCCTCCAACTAGATCCTGCTGTGAGATATGAGTAAGGCAAATCCAATCTTATTCTGGATATCAATAGCAAGCACTGTAGCTCATTGTCGGTCATTTTAGAATTCTCCTCCCAACATCGATTCACAAAATAGGGCAATGAATCAAAGAAGCCTTAATGCGCAGAATTTGGCAGAATAAAATATATTTGATCAAATAAAAACAGAGATAATGGGAGAATCGCCTGAAGGAATTCAGTCAAGCAACTGGATTCCCAGAAAAGCTTGAAAAAAAGAGAACAGGAGGTTTTAGTGTGAGAATTCCGTAAACGATGAAGGCAGTGCTGCAAATGGACATTGTGATGGGAAACCATATCAGCAGTATCAAACATCAGTATCAAACACCATGTGGAGGTCGTCAATGGATATTTTTAAGGCGGAGATAGATTCTTGATTAGTAAGCTTTGCCTGGCCTGTCAACCTTGATCAAGCACAACGTGATGTTCATAATATTTGTGCAGTATTTGAAAACTCGTGGAATCATGAGCTGAATTATAATAGGACATTTTAATAGAAAATGGCCTTTGGCCCTGGTTATGGTATTTCCTGCTCAATCATGGAGAATGGGGTTAGGAGGGAGAGGTAGATAAAACATGATTGAATGGCGGAGTAAACTTGATGGGCCGAATGGCCTAATTCTGCTCCTATCACTTATGACCTTATGACCATTACAAGTTGAGACAATGGGACAAGGGAGGGTGATGAATCGATAGCAATGATGCAGATTTTAAGATGTGGAAATAAAGAGGAAGGTATCACACTTCCCATGGTTTAATAGGAATATCGAGTAACTGATTATTCGGCTGGTGGTAGACAATATAGAGGGAACAGAAAAGTTTAAAGAGATTGTTTTCAGTCTGAGAGATGCGAGTGTTTTAAGAAAGACCAGCAATATTACAAGGGATTAAGCAAACACTGCTTTGCAGATGATGAAAGTTTTTTTCAATGTAATTATAGGGAAATATTGTAAAAAATCAGAAATACAGAAAACAAACAATTCGCATACAACAACCACTCTTACTTTTCCAAGGTATTTATTCATAAAATGCTGGAGTAACTCAGCAGGTCAGGCAGCATCTCGGGAGAGAAGGAATGGGTGACGTTTCGGGTCGAGACCGTTCTTCAGACTGATGTCAGGGGGGCGGGACAAAGGAAGGATATAGGTGGAGACAGGAAGATAGAGGGAGATCTGGGAAGGAGGAGGGGAAGAGAGGGACAGAGGAACTATCTAAAGTTGGAGAAGCCGATGTTCATACCACAGGGCTGCTAGCTGCCCAGGCGAAATATGAGGTGCTGTTCCTCCAATTTCCAGTGGGCCTCGCTATGGCACTGGAGGAGGCCCATGACAGAAAGGTCAGACTGGGAATGGGAGGGGGAGTTGAAGTGCTCGGCCACTGGGAAATCAGTTTGGTCAATGGTCAAATTACTTTTCCAAATCTGCGGTACTGCAGTACTAGATATCTATAAAAAGGTAAGTGCTCATAACGTACAGCAGATTAGTGACTTGAGGGGAAAACCAAGCTAATGTTTCAGGATGATGACCTTTCAATAGAATCTTTTGTAATAATGTTGAATGGGGATAAATATTGTCCAAGATTTGTTTGTTCTTCTTCAAAGTAGTTGTATTTGGATATTTTACATCTTTCCGAGACACCAAATAGAGTTTTCACTTAATGTAAGCCATCTCCTCTGATAATTCAGGGCTCAGGCTGTACTGTCCTGGAACACAATCTAATCCAAGTGAGCTTAATCCTCAAAGGTGGAATTCAAGATAACCTTCTACCTCAAAGTCATGAGTACTGCAACAGTTGACAGTACGATTTAAGGTAAAAAAATGTCCCTGAATTTTTTTCTGGCTATTATTGATTTATGGAAGGATGTTTACAATTGTAAAAAATAACCCAGAAAGAACTGAAATATCTTGTGAACATTTTGCAAAGTGAAATTGTTTCCATATGTATTTTAGATGACTATCAACAAAGTGATCCCTCTGAGTCCTTGAAAATTCTAAAAACCTTCCCCTGAAACCTTTGCCTCAATTATGACTCGGCTAATTGGATTGTCTTGAAGCGTAGAATCACTTGAAAGGACATGCTGTAATTAAATCTGATTTCTATTCTTCATCAGCCAGAAGACAGAAAATTACAATGTTTAATTTAATATACCTGACTGGACTGCTGAGTAACTACAGACATTTTATATATTATATGTTACCATGATACGATTGCACTGTCTACTCCACATTCAAGAATCTTTACAGTTGTGTGCAAAGGACATATATTGCAAACTATCTTCTAAAATTAGCCTTCAAATTAACATTTAGATACCAACACAGTGGGAGTACTTCTCCCATATGCACTGCACTGATTGGAAAACGATTATCATTGCCTTCTGAAGGGTAATGAAGTGTGGGCAATAAGTGCCACTTTTGCCAACGGTGTCCATGTCTTGTGATCAAATTAAAAACAAATATCAGTTAAATAGGTGCAGAACCGTAGCCCAACAAGTAGTCTAAATGTCTCACAAATTCGCTGTCCTGGGTTTGATGCTGACCTCTGGTGCAGTCTGTGCAGAATTTGAACGTTCTCTCTGTAACACATGGATTCCGCCTGACCCTGCACTAGTTTTCCCCCAACATCGCAAACATATGTGGGCTTGTAGGTAAATTGCATGCTTAAATTACCCCTAGAAAAGGTGAGTGAGAGGGGAGTCAGGTGGAGCAGGCATTCAGGTGAAAGGGAATGCTTAAAGAGAAATTAATGTGGCAATGGAATGACTGAGAATGCTCTGAAAGCTGGTACATATTTGTCAACTAAATATCCTCCATCAGTGCAATTACAACATCTGATTGATAAATTTATCAGGTCAGGAACCAACAAGCAAAGGAAGAATAAATAAACATGACAGCTACTGAACCGGAGACCAAACGGCTGAAGCATGAATGCCAATTTAAAATCAACCATTTCAGGATTATTTTAGCTCCTATCCTAAGCAGATCTGGGACTATAAGTGCCAGTCGAAAGCCATTGGGGAAGAATGAATTAATCGGATCAGTCCCGATGGGAATTGTTTTTCCTGTTGAATGCTTCCCTCTGTTTCAGACATGAAGAGAATCAGCTTGATCAAGGTTGACAGGCCAGGCAAACCTTACATATCCTGATCCAGTCTCCCTATCTTGAGAGAGATGACGAGTTTTGATGTGTTCTGTAAATGAAGATTAATGACTCATTGATTGAGCAGGAAATACCATAACCAGGGCCAAAGAGCCAAAGTCTATTAAAATTTCCTATTACAATTCAGATTATGATTCCACGAGTTTTCAAATACTGCACAGATATGATGAACATCACGTTGTGAATTTTAATATTGACAATGTATAATGTAATGTCTTGAATGATGTGAATAGTCAGGGGGATATGCAAAAGATATAGACACATTCCCTACAGTAGTAACAGAGTAACTCTACAAGTTCATAAGTTCTAGGAGCAGAATTAAGCCATTTGGGCCATCAAGTCACTCCGCCATTCAATCATGATCTATCTTTCCCTCAACCCCATTCTCCTACCTTCTCCCCATAACCCCTGACCATTACCAATCAAGAATTTGTCAATCTACGCTTTAACTTTAAAGGTGTAGCCATGGGCACTCACATGGGCCCTAGCTATGCTTGCCTTTTTGTCCTTGCTCCAAATGCACACTGGCACTATCTTCCAACTGTTTCTCCGCTGCATCAGTGACTGCATAGGGGCTGCCCTTTCTTGATCTCTCTGTCTCCAACACAGGTTCAGACTATCGACTGATGTCTACTACAAACCTACCAAATCCCATGGTTATCTGGAATACACTTCCTCCCATGCTACGCCTTGCAAAAATGCTATACCCTATTCTCAATTTGTCCATCACTGCCGCATCTTCTCCCAAGATGAGGCTTTCCTTTCAAGGACATCTGAGATGCAATCATTCAGTAGGAAGAGTTTCTGTGATAAAATACTTGGGGGTAACCATGAGAAATATTTTCTCATAGAACCTCGTGCTGGGAACCTCGTACCAAGGGAAAGGCTTGAAGTTCCATATAAAATTCTGGCACATCACTACATTTCTTGTTCCAACATTCAATTGCAGTTGGAAAAGCCGCAAAGATTGCAGGTTCCATGTCAGTGTTTAAATCAACAAATGGGTGGAAGAGATATATAAAACATGCAGGTATTTCCCACTCATTCATGGACCAATATTATCTCAGAAATGATTCAACAGGGAAAAAGAAAACACGACTTTCACCATTTTTTTTTATCAGGAGAGAAATGTGATAATAATGTGGCTGTGGTTTCTGAGCTGATTGATTGTCTAATATCTTATTGATTCTTGTGAACACCAAGATTGTGCTGATCAATTCAGACAAGTCTCTTGAGCATCATTGCAGTAGTTAATTATGTTTTTGAGGGGACCTACATTCTCTCCATTTAGTGGATAATTATACATTACACTACATGTTTCACAGACTTTTGTCCTAATAACTTTTTCTATTGTTACAATCAAACAATTATTACAAAGTATTTGGCATCGTCAAATTGAAATTTTGTCCAATGGTTAGGTGATCTGTCTATTAATTACAATGGAGCTTCTGAGGCTTCTGCTTACCATGCTTACCCATGAGGATTCTTGAAAATAAAATCATATTGATCACAGAAAAAGTCTCTAAACTGGGAATTTTCTGTTTGCACTCTTACTCCAATCAAGCACTAAGGCTCTATTGGAAGCTCTATAAAACTAATAATGCATGACAGGTCTGTTCTTTTATTTTGGGGGACATCGTGTGGCACAGTTGCTGACAATCTTTTTCAATGATAGTGGATATAAGTGCGTGTTTCTTCCATAGGGAACGTCATACATTCCGCCACCTCCTATGGGATCCCACCACTAGCCACATTTTCCCATCTCTACTCCTTTCCGCCTTCTGCAGAGTCCGTTCCCTTCGCAACTCCCTGCTTAACTCATCCCCTCCACCCAAACCACCCCCTCCCCAGGTACCTTACCCTGCAACCGCAGAAGATGCAACACCTGTTCCTATACCTCCTCCCTTGACTCTGTCCAGGGATGCCGACAGTCCTTTAGGCAGAGGTTCACTTGCACCTCCTCCAACCTCATCTAGTGCATCCGTTGTTCAAGATGTGGACTCTTATACATCGGCTGGACCAAATGTAGACTGGGTGCTCATTTCGCGGAACACCTTCGCTCAGCCCACCTGAACCTACCTGATCTCCCGGTTGCCAGACACTTTAATTCTCCTTCCCATTCCGACACAGACCTTTCTGTCCTGGGTCTCCTCGATTGTCAGTGAGGCTAAATGCAAATTGGAGGAACAGCCCAGTGGTATGAATATTGATTTCTCTCACTTTAGGTACCCTGTCATTCCCTCTCCCTCTATCCTTCCCCCACCCAAGTTGCATTAGCTTCTCCTTTTCACCCTACAAACAACTAACAATGGCCTGTTTCTTTTATCATCGTTACTATTTTACATATCTTTTATTCATTGTTCTTTATCTCTCCACATCATCGTCTAAATCTCTCGTTTCTCGTATCCATGACCAGTCTGTGGAAGGGTCTCGACCTGAAACGTCACGCATTCCTTCTCTCCAGAGATGCTGCCTGTCCCGTTGAGTTTCTCCAGCTTTTTGTGTCTATCTTCATACATCTAAAACTGGGAGGTAAAACAGTTTCTGTCTGGGCCGGCGACAACAACTGATAAAAATCTTCCCTGGAGGTTCTTTCTTGATAGATATTAATGAAGATGCTATCCAGTCATATCAGCATTCTTTTCCCTTCCAGTATAGTCAATAGAATGGCTTCCAGTATTTCAGGAATTTATTCCAGTATAGTCAATAGAATGGAGTTGGTATAGAATGGGCTGATACGCATCATACAACTTATTGAGCCCTAGTGCCACTCATTGGGTGTATTTCTTAAGGATTTTATTTATGGATAATACCTGCTGCATGTGAGTCATGGGCTGGTTTGAGTGGTGTTGGGTTTTGTTCTTTTCTTGCTCCCAATCTATTTGTGTCCCTCCCAGACTATTAGATAGAGTGGTGGGGCTGGCATGGGTGGTGACTGCTAAAGAATAGAGGACTTCTTCATCTTGTTGCTCTCAGTCTTCTGGAGAGGAATGGACTGAATGGACTAACTGGGCTTTTTTTTTCTGTGCATTAATGTTGCATGCTTGCATTGCCATGAAAAGGCAATATATAATCCTTTAATAGATCTAAAGTAATTACTGTGTCAAGCATTCGGATTATAGTGTATCTATATATCTATATCTATATATCTATGTCTATATCTGCATCGATATCGATATCGATATCTAAATCTATATAGTAGTAATATATAATAGTAAAACTCTCATCTTGTTTGTTCTGTATGTGTGTGCCCATTATGCATTTGTGCCCGTGGTGCAATTGTTACTTTATGTGGTTTTCATCCAAAAAACGGTACACGATAGTGCGACAATTTTATGACCACCTTACTCACCATTGTCCTGGGGACTGTTTAACACAAGTTTCATTCAAATATGATATGATATGTTAAAGTTTAGAAATTACCTTATTAAACGGATGCTTGCCATGTTCAGTGTATGACGTCACAATGTAACCCACCCAAATGACGGCCAATGGGACTCACACAAATGACGGCCAATGGAACCCACCCAAGTGACGGCCGATGGGACCCACCCAAGTGACGGCCAATGGGACCCACCCAAGTGACGGCCAATGGGACCCACCCAAGTGATGGCCAATGGGACCCACCCAAGTGACAGCCAATGGGACCCATCCAAGTGACGGCCAATGTGACCCACCCAAGTGACGGCCAATGGGACCCACCCAAGCGACGGCCAATGGGACCCCCCCAAGTGACGGCCAATGGGACCCACCCAAGTGACAGCCAAGAGGATGGTCCGTGGGTCTAACTGAATGCTTCCCAACCTTCTTGTTTCAACACTGTTTTTTACAGTTCATATCTCATATGTGACTGCTTATTTGCTTTAAAATATTCTACGATAGCCTGGATCACTGAACAGTAAATTTTAGTCTGAATATAATTTTACTAACTGCTTCATTCACCAGCTGTTGTGTGAACAATGGTTTCATTCAATCAAGAGATGAATCACATCTTTCCTGAATTAACAGCTTAAAATGTTGGTTGTTATCAGCATGATTGAGATTTTTGAGGTGACTGGGCCAATGGCTGCCACGTGCATCTCAATGTGAATAAGTATAAATAATCAGTTTGGAAGCAAAATATTGAATTAGGCTTAATGGATTATGTGGAACAGTTGTGCAATAAAGTTAATAGGTTTCAGTGAATCCATTTATGAAGTCATCATTACAGTGCTTGGATGGCAGAACATAAAGACTAATAGGTGATTTTGACAAAGGGGGAGTACTTAATGCTAAAGAGCGCAGTTGTTCCTACAACAGGCCAGATCCCATTTGTAGTATTTGGTTTGTTGTTGAAGCAATGCCATTTTCTTAATGTTATTATGCCAAGACATGTGGTGATGTTGGATATAAAGTAATTGCCGTCAACTTAAGAAAACATTTTCATTTGTTTGGTGATAGCTTGGCCAGAATTTATTGCCCATTCAATAGTCAATAGTCAATAGTCAATTTATTTGTCACATACACATAAATGTGCAGTGAAATGAAAAATTACCCGCAGTTCAACAATAAGACCAATAAAAATAATCAATAAAAATGCAATAACACATACAATCATAAACCAACACCAAACAAAATAAACATCCATCACAGTGAGTCTCCTCCAGTCCCCTCCTCACTGTGATGGAAGGCCAGAATGTCTTTTCTCTTCCTCTGCCATCTTCTCCCGCGGTGAGGCTGTTGGAGTTGCCACGTCGGGACGGTCGGGGCTCCCGACATTGAAGCGCCGCGCCGGATGGTCCAACCCAAGCCCCACGATTCGAGGTGGGCGAAGACGCTGCCCCTGAATGGTGTAGTGTACCTTTATCCTTTCAGAGGCAGTTGTTCAACTCTGTTGCCTTGTGTCTGGAACCAGGCCAGATAGGGCCAATAGGTTTGCATCCCTGAAGAATATTAGTGAAGTAGTTTCATTTTTAAGATAATATAATAATCCAAGATTTATTATGTTACTGAATTTCAAATTCCCCAGTTGCCTTGGTAAGATTCTGGTCTGCAGTCCTTTAAATATCGGTCCAGTAACTTAATCTCAATGTATGTCAAGAGGGAATTCAAGCTAGTTTTGTTTAAGTTTTCAAGATCATCTTAAGAATTGATAAAACTGAAACACACAATTTGTTGACCGGGAAGGAAAGGGACATGAGGAGAAGGCAGGCAAAGGTTACTTAAGATTGGTCATAAACTCACCTTCATCCTGCCTACTTCCATGGCTAAACCGCAATGGCCAATTATTAAAGATAGACACAAAGTGCTGGAGTAACTCAGCGGTAAGGCAGCATCTCAGGAGGGAAGGGATGGGTGACGATTCGAGTCGGGATCCTTCTTCAGGCCATTTATTACATTATTTGGGGATTCCCAGCCATTATCACTGCATAAACACTTTAGGCCTTCAGCTGTGTCTAAGCTCTGTATTAATGACTGAATGAATTGATCCAGTGAGCTGCTATTCCATATAAAACATATTGTCCCATTTGATTTCTTACTTACATCCTAAAGAATCCCTATATTCTACTCCCAGGCGTATTTGGAAATTTAAATCATCAGGTCACACGGCATGGAAACAAGCCCTTTGGCCTAACTCGTCCATACTGACCAAATTGTCCTAATTAAGCTAGTCTCCATTGCTCATGTTTGGCACATATCCCTCTCAACTTTCTTATCCATTACCTGTCCAAGTGTTTTTTAAATGATGTTATAGTACCTGCCTCAACTATCACTGCTGGCAACACATTTGATATACACACCACCTTCTGGGTGAAAAAGTTGCCACTCAGGTTCATACTAAACATTACCCCTCTTTCCTTAAACATATGTCCTCGTGTTTTTGATTCCCCTACCCAGGGACAAAGACTGTGCATTCAGCTTTTCCATTCCCCTCATGCTTTTACACACCTTTATAAGATCACTCCTTAGCCTCCTGAACTCCAATGGGTAAAGTCCTAGCCGGCCCAAACACTCCCTGTAGCTCAGCTCCTCAAATCCTGGCAACATCGCCGTAAATCTTCTCTTTACCCTCTCCTGCTTAATGACATCTCTTACTGTAGCAGGTTGATCAAAACATTAACAGAGTACACCAAGTGTGGCCTCACCAACATCTTGTACAACTGCAACAAAATTTCCCAGCTTCTATACTTTATATCCTGACTGATGAAGGCCAATGTACCGAAAGCCACCCTTATCTACCTGTGACACGACTTTCAAGGAACTATGTACTTGTCCTCCTAGTAATTCACTTGCACTCTGACTTTGCTAGATTCAACGTTTTCCCAGGTCACAGGAAACCTCACAGCTGAAGGTTGTTGAGGACGGCTTTAAGGAAAATGACAGATGCTTTCACAATAGTTCTTGGAGGCCACAGGAGCAACAGTTTTTACTGGATGCCCCTAATCGTGGGCACAAGTTCTCTTTCATTAGCACATTGCACCCCTTCAAGGAATGCCGATTTGGAGGATCAGGCATTTCCTGGGATTGGAATTTAATCCCTGGATCAAAGCCACTCCATAATCTGGCCACACTTTACCATTTGGAGCTTGCCCCTACTCTGAGAGGCTTTTGAAACTAACTTGTCTACTTGTTAAGATACGCTACGATACAATATAACTTTATTTATCCCAGGAGGGACATTGATCTGCCAACAGCCATAGAAACACAAAATATACAAAACACAAAATACATGAAACATGAAATTAAAGTGATGAGAGGAAAGTCTTGCGGGATATGCAAAGATTGGGGGGGGGTTGCCACTTATGGATATATTTGACCATTGACTGCGATCCACATCTCTATTTATATAGACACAGGGAACTGCAGATGCTGGTTTACAAAAATAAAGACAAAAGGTGCTGGAGTAACTCAATGGGTCAGGCAGCATCTCTGGAAGATATGGATAGATGACATTGCAGTTTGTGACCCTTCTTGAGACTATTTGTAGTGGGGGTGGAGACGGGGGAACGGACAAAAGCTGAAAAAAGAGGTGGGGGCAGGACAGGCCTAGAAAGTGATAGGTGGATGCAGTTGGGGGGTTGGGGGGTGGGTTGATGGTATATGAGTAGATAAAGGCTAGAGATATAAATGGAAGGGAATAGGGTGAAGGAGTAAGGGGGAGGGGGTGTAGGAACAGAATAGTAAGATAAATTATGCACACTGGGAGGTGCACAGGGAAGAGAGGGGGGAAAAAGGGGAGGGGGTGGGCAGTTACCTAAAATTGAAGAGTTATTGCCTGACCCGCCGAGTTGTTCTAGCACTTTGTGTCTTCCTCTTTTTATGAACCTTTGTTATTTTCATTCACGACCCGCAGGATATATCTGGTCTGCTTCATGTCTGTGTTTTTGTTCTGATAGCAAATGTTGATATAGTTTAGCTGTTGGGGCCAAGGGCATGTGTACTGAGAAACGGCAAGAATTGGGTTAACTATGAGGATAACCTGAATAGCTTTGCAGATTACAGGCATTAAAGAGAAAGGCACCTAAAAATGTATAGCAAATTATTTCCACTTGTCTAACTCGTATTGTGCTAGAATTAATCATCTCATCTTCCTATTTAACTAACTCAATTAATCTACTGAATCCCTAATGTGCCAAAACCCAGCCCTTCTTTCAGAGCGTTTTGAAACTAGTCTGATCATTTAGTTGCTGCTTCTGAATATAGTTTACCGTCTCGGTTGTGCTTTCCGATATTGAATCATATTCAATATCCAACCAGCACTCATGTCTTCATCCTCAATTTCCAATACATCCAATACTTACTCAACCCCACATCCGCCCCCTTTCCAACCATGGTCCCCCTCCTCTGAGAATACCTGTTAAGTTCCTGAAACTTCACCAACATTTCTCATTAATATAAAATCAAACTGGAATCAAGATAAGACGGTTTAATCTTCACTAACATAAATGAAGCTGTTGAGTTTCTAATGAGCTCACAATGATTCATAGTATCACTTAAAACTTTATGAGGCTCTATAAATGCCTCCTTTTAAACTGTCTCTTGCTTCACATGCATAATATATAGAATTCCTTCTCACATTACCTCCTGTTCCAGTAACTAATCACACACCAAATGCAGCATATTGCTGGGTTTTTTTCTCTCTCTGCTACTGATTATTTATACTCTTCATAGAAATGGAAATTCAGTTCTTTATTCAGAACATAGTTGTTCATTGACATTTTGCGTGGTTCTCATGCATCACACATTCATTCACATGTTTCTATCCACCAAACAGGTACCTCAGACAAAATAAACAATGCACCCTTGTGACAAAGGGAGGAACACCATGATGGTCACTTTATCCTCACCTCTGTCTTAATCTGAATTCATTTCATCTAGTGAGGCTTTACTATGGGAAATCATATGATTCAGCACCAGACTCTGAAACAGTGAGCCCCCCTCTGATCGATTTGTCATCCATAAATAAAGCACTGCAGGAAACTGCTAATGTCGTGCATCAAAGACTTTTAAGAACTGCTGTGTCCTTGTGAATGATGCATAGAAATTCAATGATAGAGCTTTTATTTGATGGTTCAGATAGCTTGGAGAGTGTAACTGTGGCAATCTTTTGCATATGCTTTTCTTCCTTCTGAGGAGGCAGCTCTAAGTATATAATTGGTGTGGCCACAATCATTCAGCTATCTCAACACTTAGCCCATTCAATTGGTGAACACAATGCTTGCCTTATTATCCTTACACGCCTTAGCAGTGCTAATCAGTACTTGAGACGCAAGAAAACCAATCATCCCTGTCCCGCCTGCAACTGGTCCAAAACGCCGCAGCGAGACTCCTGACGGGTACCCGAAAAAGGGACCACATCACCCCGATTCTGGCCTCTCTCCACTGGCTCCCAGTACGGTACAGAATCAACTTCAAGCTCCTCCTATTCACATATAAAGCCCTAACTGGACATTCCCCCCCCCACATCAAAAATCTTCTAACCCACCTCTCTAACTCCAGGTCCCTCAGGTCGGCCGACTTGGGGCTATTCACTATCCCGCGGTCTAGGCTTAAGCTCAGGGGTGACCGCGCTTTTGTGGTTGCAGCTCCTAGACTGTGGAACAGCATCCCTCTCCCCATCAGAACTGCCCCCTCCATCAACTCCTTTAAGTCCAGGCTCAAAACCTATTTCTACTCCCTAGCGTTTGAGGCCCATTGAGGAGGCGCTGTGAACTGTTTTGTATGTGCTGTTATGTTTGTGTGCTACTGTATGTTTCATTTTTTCCTTAGTACCTAAACAGATGTACAGCACTTTGGTTAACGTGGGTTGTTTTTAAATGTGCTATACAAATAAAATTGACTTGACTTGACTTGACTTGACTTGCTCTTCCCCTCCCTAACTGCTGACACTCTAATTACAAATTGTATTGAACCAATGCACAGAACCATAAAAGAGTAACAGCCAGAGTAGACATTTAGCCCATAGTGCCTGTTCCAACAATCAGCATAATCATGGCTGACCATCCTCTTCAGTAATCTGGTCCCACCGTCTGTCCATTGATTCCTTTGGTATTTTTGAAGATGTGTGATGACCTGGTCTCTTGCAATCATGAATGCACAGAGTATTTTATTCAGTAGGGGAGTCAAGACCTGGGGTCATTGATTTAAAGTGGGAGGGGATAGATTTAATAGAAAACTGAGGGGGGCAATTTTTTCACTCAGAGGGTAGTGGGTATATGAAATGAGCTACCAGAGGATATAGTTGAGGCAGGTACTATAACAACATTTAAAAGACAACCAGACATGTACATGATTAAGAACCCTTTGGAGGGATATGAGCCAAGTGCAGGCAAATAGGACTAGCTTCGATGGGGCATTTTGGTCATCCTGCATGAGCTGGGCCGAAGGCCCTATTTCCATGCTGTGTTAGTGTACGACTACAAGACTCCAATATCTGAAGGGGTATAAGCTATTTGCAAAAGGTCCAAAGAGGCTTCGCAGGTTCCCCTGACAAGCAAACCCCAGGGAGGTCTCTCGAGGGACATGAGCACAGTTTTTAAATTCTCTTGAGTATGACGTTTGTGTGACATTGCAAGTGAGTACCAAACTGTGAGGCATTGCCGAGATCAATCGTGGCAGCTTGGAATAATCCCATACTAGAAAGCACAGTGATCATGACTCCAGCCTCCGTGGACAAAACAATTTAACATGCAAGGTGCTGTATTTGTAGGCACAGGCATCAGTGAACCTAGGTACTGCAGTCATTGCTGTGTTGGTGAAAGATAAAACTTCATTGGCAGTAGGTTTTAAGTGCAGACAGGTTTTTGAAGTGCAACAAGTCTCAGTGTTAAGCATGAGTGTTGCGCAGAATAAGTAGTACATTTGGAAGGTGCTATGGAGTGTTGCAGCAAGAAACATAATTTACAGTAAGTGTTTGTCCTCTGAACAGAATGGCATCAGGGAAAGAGTGAATAAAATGCAAACCAAAAATGCTGAAAACACCCAGTAATTCAAGTAATATTTATGGAAAGAGAAACAGAGTTATTATTTTCAGTTTGATACATTTTCACAAAATTAGCTTCAAAAGAAAATAATTTAGATTTATGTTACAGAAATGATGAGGAATGGATAGGATATATTTCTGATCGGGTGAGGCCAGGGTTACTATGGGGATATGCCGTTGAGGTAATTTAGTCAATGGGTTAATAGGGGCAGTTAGAAAGTTAGAAAGTGAATGAGAGCTATGAGGTGAAAATGGTTGGACAGTGATAATGCAGCCAAACAATTGTGAAAATGTGTAAAATACTAATGGGGAGAGTAGAACTGAGCCAAACTCACAGATGGATGACTCGTAGCAGAAGTAGCCCAATCTCGCACAGATTGACCGTGCAAGTTACCTGAAGCTACAGAATCTGATATTGAGTAAAAGCTGGAAAATCTGTGAGTATACAACAGCTGGTGACCATTAGGCCAGTGAAGTTGAAGATCATGCTAAAGTTTAAAATTGGATGTTGCATTATTAGTGACAGTGCTTGAGAGCATTTTATGCCAGATCCATGTTTCCAGTGCTAATGTAAATTCTGCTGAAAAGTGGAGGGTAGAATTTACCTCGGTAGAAGGGCAAGAAATGGGCACAATGTTGCTCCAGCCCTGTTTTCATTTAGCATTTTGGGATGAAATGACCAGGGAAGATGTTTAGGAAGAGTAAAAGAGATTATAACTGATAAGGATGAGATATCAAGGGAGCATTTAACTGAGTAAGATATCAAGGAGCTCTGGTAAACAGAACTCCTATGAAGACCAAAATGGAAAATTGGTGTGAGATCTCAGGCACAAGACAATGACTGGTGGGTGCTAAAAGTCCAGGGCTGCGACTAGCTCTACCTAAAGACATTCTAACCACCCACTGTAGACAATTTCACCACCGTCAACATTCATTTATACATCAACAATGCCGCCATTAACCAAAAACTAATGGACCAGTCACATAAATACTGTAGCTGCAAGAGAAGTTCAGAAGCTGGGAATATTGTAGCTGCTGACTCACCTCTAGGCACCGTCCAGGACAAGGCAGCCTATTTGATTGGACTCCATTTACCACACTTCATTCCATCATCAATGGTGCCCAGCGGCTACATTGTGCACCACCTAAACAAAACACTGCAATTACATTCTAGTCTATTCTGATGGATAAACCTGTCAGGAAGGGACAAGGACAGCAATGCATAGAAACACAACTGCTTCCTGATTCCTCTCCAAATCATACATCATCCTACCCTAGAAATATCTTGTCACTTCTTTATGTAGGAAAATAACTGCAGATGCTGATACAAATCGAAGGTATCACAAAATGCTGGAGTAACTCAGCAGGTCAGGCAGCATCTAGGAGAGAAGGAATGGGTGACGGTTCGGGTCGAGAACATTCTTCAGAATCGGGTCTGAAGAATCGGGTCTGAAGAAGGGTCTCGACCCGAACCGTCACCCATTCCTTCTCTCCGAGATGCTGCCTGACCTGCTGAGTTACTCCAGCATTTTGTGATACCTTGTTACTTCTTTATCATTGCTGGATCTAAATGCTGGAACTCCTTTCCCCATAAAGCCATGGGAATCCCTTCACCAGACGGAATGCCGCTCACCATCGCCTACTCTGAGGCATTTAGTTATGGCCAATACACACTGGCTTTACCAAAAATGTCCATATCCTGTTTGTTAAAAAATGAATGTGGCCCAGATAGAAGCCAATGGTATGTGAAAATCCTCAAACCTTTCCAAAAGAGCTGAAGAGGTTCGTGAACTATCATAGAGACAGGCCGACAAGCAGCAACCTCCGGGTTACTTTTCAACCAAGCGCAAGATCAAAAAGTCTGGAAGATGAAAGAGGATTTGTCAAAGGAGTGCTGGTGTAATCAGATCAGTTTTAGATGCAATTAAAGTTATTCTGGCATGTTAGGCTCATGGGGATCATAACGTTAGCTTAAAAGATTAATCAGGAAGGAAGAAATGCCATCAGAAGAGTTCGTTATAAATGGATGAGGTTAGCATTCAAATAAGAAAGGTGCGTTGCAATGAGAATGGTTTGTAAAAGGAATAAGAAATAGGAAAAATAGTTTATGAGTAGCTAATATTAGGAAGTAAATGGTCAAAATAAAGAACATATAAATTTATGAATTAGGAGCGGGAGTAGGCCACTTAACCTCTCAAACTTGCCCAGCCATGCAATAACATTATGACTGATCTATTTGGAATCTCAACTCTGTATTCCTGTCCACTTGTTATAATCTATCATCACCCTTCATTTCAGGTCTTTCCATACCTTTAAAATATTCAGACATTGCATCTGCTGCCCTTTGAGGAAGAAAATTCCAAAGACTCATGACATTTTGACAGAAAAGATCTTTTACCTCATCTCTTTCTTAACTTAACTTTCCTTTGAACAGTTACACCCAGTTCAATATTCACCCAAAGATGACATTTTTGTCCCCAGGTCTACCTTCAATGATCAAGACCAGGTCACTGAGATTAAAACATTGCAAAAGTTTGGCAAAATATAATTACTAGAACAAGTGGACACGGTGGGCCCAAACCTCTCCTGCATTGGTGCGGCACCCTCTCCTCCCCCCTCCCCCCTCCCCTCTCCCACACTCCCCCCCCCGTCCCCCTCCCTCCATCCCTCCCCTCCTCCCCCTCCTCCCCCCTCCCTCCCCTCCCCTTCCCCCCTCCCAACTCCCACTCCCACTTCCCCTCCCCCCACTCCATCCCCCTCAACCCCCCCTTATCCTCCCTCCTCCCTCCCTCCCCTCCCTCCCTAGGAGATAGATTTAAACTTAAAAATGTGAATAACTTAAAAATATAACACAAATTTCAATGAAACTTCTTCCATTAGCACCAAAGGGACAATGTTGAGTAAGGTGGGCCTAAAACTGTCGCACTATCGTGTACCGTTTTGGCTGTAGTTCAGGAACAAACAAACAACCAAAGAAGAGTTTTGGTATATAGATAAGTTGGTGGTGCGGGATGAAAAACCTTGCAGAAACAATTGGTGTGAAGCTTGATCATTTTTAATTCTCTGACCCTATTTTGGAATTTGTTAAGGTTTGCATCTTTTCCTAGGCAGTCCATGGTGTTGAAAGTGTCATCTGTGGGTCACATCTGAGTGACATCTGAGAGTGACATCTGTGGATGGCCCAACTACTCCTCTTACTTGTGAACACGTGAACTTGTGAAATAGGGTGAGAAGCCTTGAGAGACGTGACAGTGAGCAGTCTTTGAAATTAAAGGTAAGGGATGAGCAGTCCCCAAGAGTTTAAAGGCCCTTAAGGAATTGTAAGTGAGATAACGAGAGTGGCTGAAAGGTTAAATGTGAGGAAGTGAGGGGCTCCAAAATATTACAGGTGAGACAGCAAGTGATTCTGGAAGATTAAAGGCAAACCAGTGAAAAGCTATGAAAGGTTAAAAATAAGATAGCAAGAGGTCCTGAAAGATTCAATTTGAGACATTGATCTCCCAAGCAACACAAAAGGTAAACCACATTTCAAAGAATGGTATCAGTGAAGCATGTGATGTGATTGGATGATTTGTTTCAATTGATTTGAGTCGTTCCAAATCAGGAAATAGATTTAAGTAAAAAGAATTAAACAATGAGAAAATATGTTATTCTTTTGAAAATGCTTTTCCTTGAGAGTAGAAAATTTAAGTTTAATTTAGACTTAGGAGGGAAATAGGGTGCGGATAGTTCATGTCAAGCAAATAAATGTATAATGAATGTTTTCCAGAAAGTAAAATATAAGACCAGGATTTTACTGACACATGGGCCTGCCATCATCTCTGGCTGTCTGAGTGCACCACTGCCCTGATATAACCTTATCCAGATCTTCGTTAATATCTTGGTTAGATACCAATATCTTGGTTAGTATAAGAAAATAACTGCAGATGCTGGTACAAATCGATTTATTCACAAAATGCTGGAGTAACTCAGCAGGTCAGGCAGCATCTCGGGAGAGAAGAAATGGGTGATGTTTCGGATCGAGACCCTTCTTCAAAGAGGGAAATGTATAATGACCCATCAGTCTGAAGAAGGGTCTCGACCCGAAATGTCACCCATTCCTTCTCTCCCGAGATGCTGCCTGACCTGCTGAGTTACTCCAGCATTTTGTGAATTAAAAAATCTTGGTTAGTATATATCTATACTCACCATAATATCAATATCTTGGTTAGGCTGCTTTGGAACTGTTTGCTGAGGATGTTAACATTATTTCTTCTACCTGGAATCCTGTACGGACTCTATTCCATTTCTCAGCTCCTCCATACCTGTCATATTTACTCTCTCGATGAAACTTTTCATACAGGTGCCTCTAAGATGTTGTAGCGACCATGGAGAATGGTCTAGGTCGTCGAACCCTTGGATTGGCCAGCGAGGTCACGTGGGAACGCGACCATGGGGATTGGTCCAGGGAAGGACATCGCTGATTGGCCAGCGATGTCATGGGTGCGTTTGGCGCCCGAATTAGTTAGTTCGTCTGAGTCTTCAAGGAAGACAGTAAGTTTATATTGGTTGTCCTGCGACTTGTTGTTTTGATTCTGTATTCGTGTATTGCGGTTGCAATAAACTTCATCTACAACTACAAGTCTCGGACTCGCCATATTGGTGACCCCGAACGTGATCTGGACGATCACCGACTGAGAAAAACCCGACGCCTCGTTGACGATGACTGAGCAGGGCACACCGGAGTCAAGCGCGGCGGACGTTCATCTTCCGTTATTTTGGACGTACGCACCGCAAGCTTGGTTTATCCACGCCGAGGCCCAATTCCATATAAAGAAGGTATCGGATGATTCCACGAAGTATTTCTACCTCGTCAGCGCGCTATCGCCGGACACAACCAAGCGCGTGATGCGGTTCATAATAAATTCACCTGCGGAAGACAAGTATGAAACCATGAAGAAGGTATTACTGCGGACCTTCGGGTTAAAAAAGCATGGTGGTGCGGCAAAACTTCTGCACCTACCGGAGCTTGGAGACAAACTGCCTTCCGTCCTCATGGCCGAAATGATGGTGCTAGCCGGTGAGCATACGGATTGCCCGATGTTTGAGCAGGCATTCCGCGAAAAACTCCCCGAGGATGTCCGATTGCTGCTTACGGATTGTTCTTTTAAGGACCCCGAAGCATATGCAGCGAAAGCGGACGCGCTCATAGCGGGAAAAAACAAGGCAGGGGATTCCATCAACAAAGTCTCGACATCGGTGACCACGCCACAGCGACGGCAAGATGGCGCCACGTCTCCCGCCAATTCTCCGAAAGCCCGCCAAAAAGATCCGCACAAGCGCGGCTGGTGCTATTATCACCTACGATGGGGTAACGAA
This sequence comes from Rhinoraja longicauda, assembly GCF_053455715.1. Lineage (NCBI taxonomy): Eukaryota > Metazoa > Chordata > Chondrichthyes > Rajiformes > Arhynchobatidae > Rhinoraja > Rhinoraja longicauda. The sequence continues at coordinate 22,158,347 of NC_135955.1, read as the reverse complement.
TCCCGCAACTGCCGCTTGCCTTGTACTTTCGCGGGAAATGCCTCGGCCGATCGTACATAGGGGCAGTTACGATTGGCCAGAACCGGCGCCTCTATGTCCATGATCGATTCACGGACACAGAATTTTTGGTAGACACGGGAGCCATCGTCAGCATAGTGCCGCCGACCGACCTCGAAACCAGATCGGGTAAGACAGGTCCCACCCTCATCGCGGTGAACGGCAGCCCAATTCGCACTTTCGGTACACGGAAAATGTCCCTGGGTTTAGGCCTCCGCACGTACGAATGGCCATTCATCATAGCCGACGTCAAACAAGCGATCCTGGGCGCAGATTTTCTCTGGGCTTTTTCACTGGTTCCTGATGTCCGCGGTAACGACCTCCGACCTTCCGCCGAAGACGAGCACGTCGCTCCGACAATCGCCTCCTCGCTCAGCCCTACTGTCCAGGCCGTCGTCGCGGCCCCCGACTCGTATGCTGCGATTCTGGCCGAGTTCCCAGAGCTGCTCGTTCAACGTTTCGACGCACCTTCGGCTAAACACGGTGTGGTCCATCACATCCGCACCGAAGGCCCTCCCGTTTTCGCTCGGGCCAGGAGACTACCGCCAGACAAACTGGTGGTGGCAAAGGAGGAGTTCAGGAAGATGGAGGAAATGGGAATTGTCCATCAGTCTGACAGCCCGTGGGCCTCGCCGTTACACATGGTCTCCAAGGCATCTGGGGGGTGGAGGCCATGTGGCGATTATTGGCGTCTCAATGCTGTCACCACGGCTGATCGCTACCCCATACCGCACCTACAGGACTTTTCATCTGGGCTGGAAGGTGCGGTAGTGTTTTCCAAAATCGATTTGGTGCGAGGATATCATCAGATTCCGGTGCGACCGGAGGACATACAAAAAACTGCAACTATAACTCCGTTCGGGTTGTTTGAATGGTTGCGTATGCCTTTCGGTTTAAAGAACGCGGCACAGGCTTTCCAGCGACTGATGGACCGCGTGGGCCGGGGTTTACCCTTTTTGTTTATCTATCTAGACGACATCCTGGTAGCCAGCCCCTCCGTGCTGGAACACCAGGCCCATTTGAGGACCGTGTTCCAGCGGCTCCAAGACCACGGGCTCATTATCCAACCCTCCAAATGTCAATTCGGCCTGCCTGCCCTTGATTTTCTAGGGCACAGAATTACTCCTGCCGGTGCCGCACCTTTACCCGAGAAGGTGGAAGCCATCCGGGCCTTTCCCAGGCCCACCACTGTAAAAGGGCTGCAGGAGTTCGTCGGTATGGTTAATTTCTACCATAGATTCGTTCCGGCAGCGGCGCGAGTCCTGCGCCCGCTTTTCCAATGCCTTGCAGGGAACCCGGTAGAGTTGTTGTGGTCCCCGGCCGCAGAGTCGGCTTTTACGGCAGCTAAGGCAGCCCTGGCAGACGCCACCATGTTGGTCCATCCGAGCCCCTCCGCCCCCACGGCCCTGACGGTTGACGCCTCTGACGTGGCGGTGGGTGGGGTTCTGGAGCAGCAGGTTGGTGGCCATTGGCAGCCTTTAGCCTTTTTCAGCCGGCAACTAAATTCGGCCGAGCTGAAATATAGTGCATTTGACCGAGAGCTTCTAGCTCTCTATTTAGCTGTCCGTCATTTTAGGTATTTCCTCGAGGGCCGCCCATTTGTGGCATTTACGGACCACAAGCCATTAACATTTGCGTTTTTGAAATTGTCTGACCCATGGTCGGCCCGCCAGCAGCGGCACCTGACTGCTATCTCCGAATTTACAACAGATGTCCGTCATATCGCGGGTAAGCTTAATGCCGTTGCTGACGCCCTGTCTAGACCTGCTTTTCCCCCTATTTCGGCGGTGGACTGCGAGGTGGATCCCCAGGAGCTCGCGGAGGCGCAGCTTCTGGCGGATACCGTTTCGGCTTACCGGTCCACCACTTCGGGATTAAAGTTGGCCCAGGTGGCTTGTGGGTCGGAGGGCACGAAAGTCTGGTGCGATATTTCTCTTCCTCGTCCCAGGCCGGTAGTGCCGCCTTCCCTTCAGCGCCGAGTTTTCGATGCCATTCATGGGTTGGCGCACCCGTCCATCCGCTCCACCTCTGCCTTGGTAGCAGCGAGGTTTGTCTGGTATGGCCTGAGAAAACAGGTAGCGGGGTGGGCACGTTCCTGCGTGCCCTGTCAGACCGCTAAAGTCCAGCGCCACGTCCAGCCCCCCGTACAGGATTTCGAGGTCCCGGCCTTTCGTTTTTTTCACATCCACGTGGATTTGGTCGGACCTTTGCCTTCCTCCCGGGGCTACACCCACCTCCTCACGGTGGTGGATCGGTTCACCCGGTGGCCAGAGGCTTTCCCATTGTTTGATATCTCGTCAGCGTCTTGTGCTAGGACTTTGGCCCTCCATTGGGTAGCTCGTTTTGGGGTCCCGGCAGTTATTACCACTGACAGAGGGCCACAGTTCACTTCGTCCCTCTGGGCCGCGCTGGCGGAACTGTACGGGTCCAAGTTACAACCCACAACTGCATATCACCCCCAGGCAAATGGACTCGTAGAAAGGTTCCACCGCCAACTTAAGGCGTCCCTCAGTGCAAGGCTTGAAGGCCCGGACTGGGTGGACCAACTCCCTTGGGTTCTTTTGGGCATCCGGACTGCTCCTAAGCCAGATCTCGGTGCGTCGTCTGCAGAGCTAGTATATGGCTCGACACTTCGAGTACCCGGAGACCTTTTTTCGGACCCTTCAGCCCTGCTCCCTTCGGTCCCATCAGCGTTAGCATCTCTCCGGGAACGGGTGGGCTCCCTGGCTCCAGTGCCGACTTCACGCCATGGGTGTTCCATGGTACACGAACCGGCTGCCCTGAAAGACTGTGAGTTTGTTTTTCTGCGTAAGGATGCCCATCGCGCCCCGTTGCAGAGGGTCTATCAAGGGCCGTTCCGGGTGTTACGTAAGGGAACGGCTACTTTCACCTTAGACATGGGCGGTAAGAGCGAACTCGTCTCGGTGTCCCGGCTTAAACCTGCCCATTTGGACCCGGATCAACCAGTTTTGGTCGGTCAAACCCCTCGGAGAGGCCGACCTCCGTTAGTTCCGCCCAGTCCAGAAACCCCCGTTCTGACAGTTCCTTCAGGACCTCCCATTTCGGCAGTTCCTCCAGAGCCCCCCGTGCCGGTAGTTCCTCCAGAACCTCTCGTTCCGGCTGTTCCACCAAGTCCGGAACCTCCGGCTCCTGTGGTTCAGGCTGTCCCTCTCCGTACTCGTTGTGGTCGCGAAATCAGGCTCCCAGCTAGGTTCCGCACCTCGGGTTCTGGGGGGGGTCATGTAGCGACCATGGAGAATGGTCTAGGTCGTCGAACCCTCGGATTGGCCAGCGAGGTCACGTGGGAACGCGACCATGGGGATTGGTCCAGGGAAGGACATCGCTGATTGGCCAGCGATGTCATGGGTGCGTTTGGCGCCCGAATTAGTTAGTTCGTCTGAGTCTTCAAGGAAGACAGTAAGTTTATATTGGTTGTCCTGCGACTTGTTGTTTTGATTCTGTATTCGTGTATTGCGGTTGCAATAAACTTCATCTACAACTACAAGTCTCGGACTCGCCATAATGTCTTGTTTCTTCCTGAACCTCCATGGCTGCCCCTCTACCATTGTTAACGAGGGCATTGACTGTACCTCATTCACCTCCTGCACATCTGCTCTCACCCTCTCTCCTGTGAGACAGAACAAGCATCGAGTTCCCCTGTTCCTAACCTACTAACTCACCAGTTTCTGTATTTAACGGATCTTTCCCTGCAATTTCTACCACCTTCAATGAAATTCCAACACCAGGCACATCTTTCCCACTCTTCCCTTTTAGCATTTTGCAGGAATTGTTCCCTTTGCAAATTTCTGATCCATTCCTCTGTTTCCACCAACTACCCCCCTATGTACACCACTTCCCCCTGCAACTGAATCTCTTCAGTTCCCATCAAGGGACACGATGAGTGTATTCAGATGATTCGCTTGTGTTTTGTACAATATATTGTCTGCATTCAGTGTTCACAATGTGGTCTCCTCGACATTGGAGCAATCCAAAACAAATTTGTCTGCTCTTTTTGAGGAACATCTGTAGGATGTTCCTAAGCTTCCCATTGTCCGCCATTTTAATTCTCCATCCCACTCTCACTCTGACCTATTTGTCCGTGGTCCTCTGTGCTGTTACTTTGAGCCCCAACACAACCTTGAGGAACAACATCTCAACATCTCATCTTCCCTCTGGGAACGCTGCTGCCTTCTGAACTTAATATTGAATTCTACAATTTCTGACAACTTGATTTCTGTTTATATCAATCATCACACTGTGATATTAGGTCATCTAGAAATGGGGGACATGCCCAGCCTGAATCACCAGGAACGTCTTCCTGCTCTGCATTTCACAATGTCTGTATTTCTTTGTCCATGTTCTCACACTCTAACTGCTCCCATTTACTCGTTGTCCAAGTCACCATGTTTCCATCTTACCTCACAATTAACTCGATTTTATCCTGCCAAAGCCATCTCCCTCCCTCATCTTCTATGGAGTTTAATGAGCTTCTTTGATTCCCTCCCAGAAAAGGCAAATGGTCTTTTTCACCTGAAATGTTAGCTCTTTTTCCCTTCCTTCAGATGCAGCCTGACCTGCTGAGTATTTTCAAAAAATTCTCTTTTCATTTTAATTTCCAGCAACTACCTTTTTTTATAAGAAAATAACTGTAGATGCTGGTACAAATCGATTTATTCACAAAATGCTGGAGTAACTCAGCAGGTCAGGCAGCATCTCGGGAGAGAAGGAATGGATGACGTTTCGGGTCGAGACCCTTCTTCAGTCTGAAGAAGGGTCTTGACCCGAAACGTCACCCATTCCTTCTCTCTCGAGATGCTGCCTGACCTGCTGAGTTACTCCAGCATTTTGTGAATAAAACTACTTTTTTTTGTTTTGTTTTGTTTTTCATTCACTTGAGGATTTTAACAGTGCAGGCTCAATACTGAAATAGGTGGAATTTCCAGGATCAGACAGTAACCAGTTCCAAAATTGGAAAATCATTAAAATGAAATTGGGAAATCAATGAGCAATTTTGAAGGAGAATTATTAGCCATGGACAATAAGAATTGAATGATCAACTATGCTGGGAAATAATGAAGATTTTTGGAGGATGAGAAGTGTTTTAGCAGATATCGAAAATCAAAGTAATTAACGGAAGGTAGGGAACCATGAATTTAGCAGTCAAAGATACTCACTGGAGATAAGTCAAGATAAATCAGTACTGATTCTCATCACAGTAGGAGGAGCAGTGGAAAAGGCATTTGCTAATGATTAACATGTTACAGTTCTGCCTCAGAGCATGGCGCTGTGAGAAAAGAACAGATCAGGTTAGTGGGACCCCTGCCAGACAGAGATGCACCAGGCACCAGCTAGCAGTAGTTTGACAGCAGATGTAGGGAGCTTATCCTTTTGGGCTCATCACAGGAGTGGTAGGTGAGATGTATCCAGACTGCTTGGCAATTCAAAGGAAGGACAGGATTTGGAGACTTTCAGGACAAACCTGAGGTGGATTCACATTGAGATGATGCCTCGTTGAGGGCAGGGGGTGATCAAGAACATGGAGGAATCCAGTTTCAGAATGTTGTGTGGAGCCAGAGGGCCAGGACCTCCATGACCGCCTTTCTAGAGTCTTGGACACAATCTCGTATTCACCCCCTTACACAGCAACCAGTGGTTCAAATGGCAGTTGTTGTAGAAGCACAGAGGCCACAAATAGTCTCTCTATACAATCACATCTTCATTCTATCTACCCACATGCTTGCTTTGTGCAACACAGAAGTAGCTTAGAGCTTACCAGGGATAGCAAACATCATCTGGAAGCAGTGATCAGGTATCACAAAATGCTGGAGTAACTCAGCGGGTCAGGCAGCATCACTGGAGAGAAGGAATGGGTGACGTTTCGGGTCGAGACCCTTCTTCAGACTGATGTCAGGGGGGTGGGACAAAGAAAAGGATGTAGGTGGAGACAGGAAGACAGTGGGAGAACTGGGAAGGAGGAGGGGAAGAGAAGGACAGAGGAGCTATCTAAAGTTATTTGGTTTATAAAGTTCTCATCATCTGGAAGCAGCGTAATGTCCTCATAGAACAAGTGGTGTCGTTCTTGAGGAGGTCTCTGCTCTCACGGAATACAGGAATACTCCCCATCAACAGCTTGTTCTTATCTCAAAAAGAATGCTTCACATCAGCAAGATCTGTTCTCCACAAATAGAGAAATAATGCACAAGGATAGATTGTCTCCTACATCAGCAGTCGGATGCTGTGTGTGAGCCAATTGGCCTCGTACAGGACCAGGGGTATGTATAGAAGGACCTGATGCCTCTACTGTAAAAGCAGAGACACCTGCCCCTACACTCACTCACTACTTCATTGTGAGCAGACCCCCGCTCAGGTTTTACAGAAAGCTGAGTCAATAAAGAGGAGAGCATGTCAGCAGATCGTCGTACCATGATCTAATTATGCGGAGGTTCGAGGCACTGGGTTCCTCAGTTGCTGGGCACCAACCCACGACTCATCAGAATCAATTTCTGAGACCTGGTCTTCTTATAGTCTGAACACATTGAAAAAGTCAGTAGTTAATGTATGATACCCCGAAAAGGCTATAGGCACCACGCTGCACTTGGTAGAGTTTTCAGTGGGGGGAAAATTTAATATTCACTCTAAACACATGCAAATTGAATTTGAGGTGAATTGGGTGCAAAGGTAATGATCACATCATTCTCTTAGCACATTTTTTTTTGGAATCGTGAAGGCAAATTTCTGCACTGATATTTTCAGGTACATTCCCATGAGAGGAAGGTAGGGCTTCAAATGCAGAGCTGCCTGAAAGGGAAAAAGAATAGTGAATATAATGAAACAAAAGGTTACAACACACATCTTAATGATCCGGTATTTATTCACAAAATGCTGGAGTAACTCAGCAGGTCAGGCAGCATCTCAGGAACGTCACCCATTCCTTCTCTCCCAAGATGCTGCCTGACCTGCTGAGTTACTCCAGCATTTTGTGAATAAATACCTTCGATTTGTACCAGCATCTGCAGTTATTTTCTTATACTCTTAATGATCCGGGCTGAACTCATTCAGCTGAGTTGGGTGACAAAAAAGGAAAAAACAAAGATTGGTGAAGTGAGACTACAATTAAAGAATGGCACATAATATAAAATAAAATAAAAAAGTCTTCCTAGGTATTGCAAATAAAAAGTAACAGTAAAAGGAGAGATGGGACAATTAGTGACCAAGAAAATGATTAAGATAGAAAAAAAAGTTGGATATCTATTAAGTACTTTGAAGATGACGTTGTCCAAATCTCAGTAAAAACGTTTTTGAGAGATATTGTTAGAGTGAAAGTTGTTAAAGATTAAGTTTTAAAAAGTCTGCAATGGTTAAATTAAGTAGTCATTGATTTGGAACAACACCCAGGGAGGTGGGAATGGAGGTTGCAGAAGGGCCTACCCTAATTCAATCATCTCAGAGGAAAGGTGCAAGAGGACTGGAAAATTGCAAAGGAGTGCAAGGAAATGACAGGCAACTGCAAGGCGGTCAGTTAATCCTTAGTAGGGGAGAAGCTTTTACAGGCAATAATCAGAGATAAACAGATAAAGGAAAAATAACACTGATTGCTTAAAGGGAAATGAGCTTTAACTAACCTGACTGAATTGTTTGACAAGATTGCAGAGAAGGTTGAATGAAGTTGCATGTGTAGATTTTCAGAAGCCTTTCATGAAGTCCCACACTAGGGCCGGATCTCGAACAATGATGAGATGGAATACAGAAAGAAGATAGAAAGTTTAGTAACATGATGTCAAAACAATAACCTCTTCCTCAATGTCAGTATGATGTACGGGCTAGTTAATAACTTTACAAAACAAGGTGGTGGCGGCAGCGGCAGCGGATAGAGGAAAGAGGCGCTGTTGTTGAGCAGGCTGGGGGATCACCTCCTGTGTATTAGAAGGCACTCCAGGTGTTCCAAGGTCAGCTGCAGGAGATACGCTGGGACACAGAGGCTGAATGGTTGTTGCATGAGGTGAGGAATGTCGCATTCGTGGGTCAGCATGCCCGGATCATTGCATTGGTGGAGAGGCCGATTGGAGGCCCTACAGCAGCCTGGGACTCGATTAGTGTGGGTGCTGCTCCAAGTGGTCAAGTGTGCGGATTGGACATGGCCTACAGCAGCTCAGAGTGCCAGAGCAGCGGTGGAGAGAATGGACAATATTGCCTGGCCAGGCCGAACCTTCAACAGCAACCCAGTGCCGCCACCAGGACAAAGAGTCTTCTTATCCAAGTTAAGACATTTCTAACAACTTTGAATTGAAGTGTACCAGATGGCACTGGAAATGTGGCGACTCTTTTTTACTGCCTTAGTGTAATCTACTAATCTTACACTCTTGTACTTGAGTGTGATTGTGCTAAAATGATGGACTGAAGATTCAGGGGATATGTGAGACACACGTTTTACATAAAATTCTCATTCTCTGGAACACAGTTATTCCTTATTCTTTCCTGCAATAAGGAAGTAATTTGGGGTTCTCAAAAGGGAACTGACAAGGGGAAGTAATTTGAAAAGCAATGGGAAAAGAGCAGGGGCATAAGGCTGATGTGCCAGATCTGCTGAGAGACAGGATAAACTCAACAGTGTGTATACATTCCTCTTGTGTCAGAATGATTCTACGATTCATTGATTTTTTTCAATGTTTCACAGTTCAACTGCAATCTGATACATGTCAGAAGAATGGCTAATGTAATATTCAAATATCAGCAGTTAGTTTTAACATCAGTGTTAAGGAAAACTACTGACTGTTTAAATTAAAGATGAAAACTTGGGAAATTGGATTTCACTCTTCACTGGTGCACTAAATGGGGGCTGTGTATCATGCTAACAGCAACAAGGTCCAAAAAACAATCTGAAGCTGGGCAGTGAACAGCATTATGAGAGTTAGCACACATTCTCATGCTCTAAAGTAGGTCCCATGCCCTTCCTGTCAGGAGCTGTATCATGAGGCATGTTGGCGCTGCTGGGAGAGCTTCTCCCTCAGCTCTAGTGACCTGTGTCAGAGGTTATAGGTGTCAGGGGTTGTGGTGAGAAGGCAGGAGAATGGGGTTAGGTGGGAGAGATAGATCAGAGGCGCAAGACCAGGAAGGAGCTGCTGGTGGCCTTCTATCGGGCGACTATTGAGAGTCTACTGACATATTGCATGTCAGTGTGGTATGCCAGCTGCTCTGCTGCAAATAAGAAAACGCTCCAAAGAGTGGTAAAAACAGCAGAGACAATCACCGGCTGCCCACTGCCCTCTATGGAGGATATTTCCATCTCACGCCACCTCAGCAGAGCCACTAACATCATTAAAGACTCCACACACCCTGGTCACCACCTGTTTGCACTGTTGCCCTCTGGCAGGTGTTATATGTCAGCCAAAACACGCACCTCTAGACTAAGAGACAGTTTCTTCCCCAAAACAATCTGCACACTCAATATGAAAAGCTACTGAGTATTACTCATGCTTTCATGCTACTACCTATCTCACATTTTACCTTACCATCACCATTGTTTATTGACATACTGCAATATTGATTATTTATTTATCTTAAGCCCTAGTTAAATATTATTGTTTTTAAAATGTGTCCTGTGCTTTTATGTTAGTATATTATGCACCAATGGAGTGGCAATAATAATTTTGTTGTATGCAGTGCTTTCAACGACAAATAAAGGCATTCATTCATGATTAAATGGCGAAGTAGACTTGATGAGCCGAATCGCCTAATTCTACTCCTATCACTTATGATCTTATGACCTCTGGTGGAGTTTGCACCTTTCTCCTGTGATCGCTTGGGTTTTCTCCCACACACGAGGTTGGTAGGTTAATTGGCCACTGTATATTGCCCCAGATGTTTAGGCGAGTGCTCATACTTGGGAATTGTTGATGGTAATATGGAGCAAATAAAATGTTTAGTTTAGTTTTAAGATATTGTATGGAAACCGGCCCTTTGGCCTACCGAGACCAGCGATCCCCAACACACTAACACTATCCTACACACAAAGGGGCAATTTACAATTTTACCAAGCCAACTAGCCTACAAACCTGTATGTCTTTGTGGTGTGGGAGGAAACCGGAGCACCCGGAGATAACCCACGCTGGTCATGGGGAGAACGTACAAACTCCATACAGACAGCACGCATTGTCCGGATTGAACCTGGGTCTCTGACGCTGTAAGACAGCAACTCTACAGTTGCGCAACAGTGCCGCCCTCAAATATAATTTGTGTGTAATTACCATGAATGGTTCCACGATGGTCATCCTGATTTTCATGGCTTAAGAACATGTAGGTGAGCTGTGTGACTCTATGAGTTTACATCTGCTGCAACATCACTTCTGGAAAGTGTCGGGTCTTAAATAACTGCCGCTGTGGCAGCTGAAAAGCAGCAACATTAAAATAAAACTGCAAAGGAACGCTGCAATGCTTTATTTCAACGGTGCTTTATTTGTCACGTGTGCAACTGCACTGTGTAATTCTTTTTGCATATTTACACATGCGGGCACCGCCATGTTTTGGCGTCATTTCCAAAGTCCAAAGCATGGTCCACCCAAGCGCTGGCTCTACTGGACCAGTTCCCGATCCCAGTAATGACTGGCTCAGCCTGCGAACCGACATCCCTCTCCTCACCCGGCCATCTTGGCGTCCTTGGGGTACCTCCTGCAGATGACCTTGAAGGCGCTGGAGGCATAAACCTGGCTCTCCCTCCTGCTGGCCCTTTCCCCTCGTGTCCAACGTCTCCAGCGGCTCCCTCCCAGTACCCCATAATGATGCGTCATAATGTAGTGAGCCATTTTGGGACTCCTTCCTGGCATTCCAGGGGCAGAGAGAAGACTGTCCTTCACAAGATTTAATAAAATGGTGTCACTCGGGAACTTTCTCACTCATCTCTTAGATTCTGCTGTATTGTTTCACATGTAGCTAAGGTTTATCCCAAAACCTCCTAGATTTATAATTCAAAAACACAACATCCCCCGCAGACACAGACTGTACCATGTTCATCCTATTTAACTGTCAATCCACAAACTATTTCATGGAGAACTATTTTGAGCATCAACCATAAACACATCAGAAGTAAGCAAAGTAAGCAAAGCTGAACAGCATTCTAAAAATGTGGTGTTTGGATTTTACTCTGGTGAAGATTCTGATGCTTACCATTTTCACAAAAAAACATTGGAGAAAGAACCTGCCAAACTGGCACCATCTTGTTAATTTTATGTTGATTTATAAATCTTTACTAAGGGCTACACCACATGGGTTCAAAGACGATTGACAGAGATGCGACTTGACAGAGATGCAACTTTTTCCAGATCGTATCTCCGTCTGCGCTGCGGCCTAACATCGTTGAGCTTGCGGTCCCTTCGATGGGGATCGACATCGGGAGCTCCAATCGCTGGAGATTGCGGACTTAACATCATGGAGCTGGCGGTCCTTTGGTTAGGGATCGACTTTGGTAGCATCGACCATAGGAGCTTCGACCGCCCTGACGCGGAAGATTCGATCGGCCCGACTGCAGATGGTTCGACAGTCCCGTCCGCGGGAGAATAAGGAGGAAAAAAGATAATACGTTATTGCCTTCCATCACAGTGAGGAATGTGGGGGTGGCGCTGTGGTGGATGTTTATGTTAACTTTTATGTAGTTGTGGGTCTTGTTGCTTTTTTGGCATGACTGTATCGCAAATCTAATTCCTTGTATGTTTTTACATACTTGGCTAATAAATAAATTAATTACTATTACAATATACTTGATATAAGCATAAAGAAAGAAAAATGGTATTTAAGATCTCTGTGAATTTATTTATCGGCCAAGTAATTTTTTGCGTATAATTTGGTCATCATTTGTAAGGCTTTTCCTTGAAGTTTCCCCGGCTTTAAAATTTACAATCACCTTAGTTACACATTTTAACAGTTGTCACTGAGATAGTAATGGGTGTAAATTAATAAAATATTATATTTCATTGTAAGTAAAATATTTCTAATTAAGTATAAAGTAATTTGTTAAACTCCTTTCAAATGGAATAAAATTATTCTTTATTCAAAATTTGATGGTACATTTTTTGCAAAATTCAGAGAAGGACAGAGCTGTTTCCTAAACCTTAATGTTGCCTCGATACTTTTCATATTCAATTCATCTCAGCAGCTCTTACACTCCCAGTGTATGTGACAGCTTTTTATCATCACAGCCAGGCAGAGTACTGGCCTTCTGACTATTCTGATATATTAACCCAAGTAACATACAAAACTGATAGACTATGCAGAATATCCCAGATGAATTCCCATTCCCATTCAGGCCTCAAAATTTCTGTTGCATTGTACACAGTTCATATGTGCCATGCAATACATTTTCTATTTACTGCAAGGATAATGAAATTCATGAATTTCTTTCTGTGTCAGATCAGATCAGATTACTTTATTATCATATACATTAGGATACATTGTAATACTTTGTTTGCATGGAGCTCGTAGAGTAAGCAGTGAACGTCGTAATGATAAATACAAGAAATCAGTGATGAATGCAAAATAGCAGTATGGTTCAAAGTTTGGTTGAAGTAGTTGAAAGAAATACTAACATTCAACAATGGAATAAATCAATGAGGGAAATTTAAGAGTAAGAGATGGTGGCGGCACCTTCAGGAAGCGGGTGTGAAAGAGGTGATTGGTTCAGGAGTCTGATAGTCTTGGGAAAGATTCTGTTTTTTCATCCAGATGTCCAAGCTTTCACGCTCCAGTATCATCTCCAAGAGGGTAGAAGAGTGAAAAGGAAATGGCCAAAGTGGCATGCATCCTTGACAAGACCTCCAACCTTCCTGATGCAACACACCATGAGGATGGACTGGATGGAAGGAAATGACAAGCCTGTGATGGATTGGAAATCCTTAATTTTCCACGGTAACTAGTTATAGCATGGGTCACTGATGCAGCAACAAAGCATCACAGAGCACACAGCATAAAGAGATTATTTGGAGAAATTTGGTGACACAAGAAACTGCAGGTGTTGGAATCATGAGTAAAACACAAAGTGTTGGAGTAACACAGGAGGTCTGGAGGACATGGATAAGCAATGTTTCAGGTTGGAACCCTTCTACTTCACCTATTCATATCCTCCAGAGATGCTGCCCGATCTGCATTGTGGTTTATTGGAGGGATTGGCAGCTGTTTAAGCGATCTAACTGAACAGTTGAGATGTAACAGTGTAAGAATTAAAATCTAAGTGCTACATAGATTAGTAGAGTTCCCAACATTTTATTTCAAAGACAAGAGACAGGTTGGGGGAAGGGTCTGGGGTAAAGCTTGACTTGGGCAGAGATTTTGCACAAGAATTGTCACCGATGAGGATTATGCATGGGATTTGTCAGCAAGGTTTGGCATGGCCACAACAAACCCCATTGCATAACAGAATATCTAAGAGCACCACCCGCTCAACAGTTATAAGATAACAAATAAATCTCAGTAGGTCAGACAGCAACTGTGGAAAAAGTAACCATTCAAATTTTAGGTACAAAAATGTTTGTTTAAAGTGGAAAAGAAAACAAAAACGTTAATTTTTAGTAGCAGAAAATATGAAGGAGATATGGATTACCGTAATCCTATCTCAAATGGTCTCTTGTGTGTGTGGATATTGTAAGAGGTGAAGGGAAAGCACTGTACACAGTCAAGTACCAAAAATCGACCATCCGATTTTTCAGAAATCCCAATGGTTTAGCATCTGGCTCATTGAGATCCTGTTCCTTGTGTTCCTTTTAAACTCACCAAGGCCAAATGTTCTACTCTTCACAAACTCAGCAGGACTCCGTTTTCTGAGCTCCCTTTAAATCACTGCAACTCAATTTCTGACACTTTCTTTAAGCATTCGAATGCCTGGCATTTCTTTTAAACTCACAAGGATTTGGTTCCCCACTTTCTCTACTCTCATCGGGTTTACTGGGGAATGCTTTATTCTAATATGCAACATCCAAACAAAAACAATTAAAAGGTGTGTGGATATCAATAGGAGTAATTCCCATAGTCCAGAAAATCTGATACCACCACCACCAAAGTCTAGTGCTGGATTATTGGACTTTAACTCTACTGCAACCTGCTTCAGCTTCTTGCGTTTGAGGCAGCAGAAATTATGTAACGCCCTCCAGGCGCTGTAGCCAGTGCAATGTGCTGTTGTCGAGGGCCGTCAGGTCTACCCCTCCACGAGGGGGACAGAGGACAGTGCAGTCGAAAATGACATGCTGCACTGTTTGCTGGTCTGCTCCACACATGCAGGCTGCTGATGAACGCAACCCCCAATGATGCATGTTGGCGTTGAACCGGCCGACCCCTGTACGGAGCCGGTTCAGGGCGACCCACTCTTTGCGGGGCATGTCCGAGCCGGGTGGAGCTGTGGTGTTCGGTGCGACAGTGAATTGAGGAGGTCACGATGTCTGTTCCCAGCTGGTTCGCCATGCTCCTAGTATGTTGAAACCGGAACCACAGAGGGTCGTTGCGTGACGGGAGAAAGGGCGACGAGATGACAGGCGTTGAGGTCCCAGTTGCTGTGAATCCTGGGCAAGGTGGTGCAAATGATGTTTGACGTCTGATGGGGCCTTGCACACCAGCCTATGGGTGAAGAACTCTCTGTGAAGCTTGGTGGGTGCGATACCTGCGAGCACCGGCAGGAGATCTGTCGGAGTAGGGCGTAGGCAGCCAGCTTGCGTCTAGCTTGCTGGCATGAGTGCTGCAGCACCATGCTGGGGCGGCGTACTCAGCGGCGCTGTACACGAGTGCAAGAGCACTGGTTCGAAGAGTAGATGTCCTGGCACCCCATGGCGATCCGGCCAAGCAACGCAGAGGTTGTTCCGTGCCGAGACTTTAGCACAGAAAGCTAAACTGCAACCTAAACAAAAGCAAGTAGTAAACTAGCAAGGAGATTAATGAAGAAGGATCTCGTCCCAAAAAGTCACCCATTCCTCTCCAGAAATACTGCCTGTCCCGCTGAGTTACTCCAGCATTTTGTGTCTATCTTCATCTTAATGCTAAACCTGTTAAAACCAGTCAGGACCCAGTTGCTGCACAGTGCACAATTGTAGGCAACAGACTTCATGAAGGAAATCAAAGCCTTTTGATTGGGCTGCAAATTCAGAGGAAAGTTGTTACATTTTCGGAGGAAAGCTGCTAGATCATCAACAATCTAAAACTTTAAATTTTTTGGAGAATTTATAGAGATGTTCTCCTTCAATCTGGAGAAACAGGATGAACAACAAGTGTGCAAATTCTAGAAAGGGTTTGATAAAAGGGCACATTAAGGAAAAATAACCAGTTTTAAGATAATTAGCAAATTAGCCAGAGCTAAGAAGAGTAGAAAAGGATATGTAAAGAATAGTAGATAGACACAAAAAGCTGGAGTAACTCAGCTGGTCAGACAGCAGCTCTGGAGAAAAGGAATAGGTGACCTTTCAGGTTGAGACCCTTCCAGAGATGCTATCTGACCCACTGAGTTACTCCAGCACTTTGCGTCTTTTTTTGTAAACCTGCAGTTCCTTGTGTGAACACTTAAGAGATATGGTTTGTAAACCATGGCCGTGATACACAGACAATATCCCTATCTTAGGCTTACATTAAACCTGAATCAGATAACAAGCATCATTGTGACATCATAGTATTTGGCATCATGAAAGGTTCATAACTGACTACTTTACCGCTCGACATGTCAAATATGATCATAATACCCAGACAATAAGCACTCTTAATGCTGTGATAAAAGTAATGTTTCTGTCCCCTCCTCAAGCTTTTAGACCATCCATGTGAATTATTTAGTTCCAACAAAAGTGTTTGAATATTTAGAGTTGGTCTTGCCAGCTAACATATGCTCCAATTATTAATGTGGTATTCTATGGAATCATTTGTCAGCACCCAAAATTTTGAAGTGAACTGCAGTTGTACCGAATGAAATTGTTTTTAATCAATTGCTGTTAAAGATTATAAAAACTCAATGCTTTTTGAGTTAAGAGAGATTCTGGCACAACATTCTCCCAACAGGAGTCTCATAGATGCCTCCTTTTGTTGAAAAATGAACTGTTTCATCTACAGCTGTGTGATCATTCAAGATCACAATGCAAGGCAGAACATGTGAGAGCAGGAGGTCATGCAACAAATGTATAAGAGAGCAGTCAGCTAACAGCTAGAGTATCGTGTACAGTTAAGTTCACTGCGTAAACAGATCACACATCCACAATGGTGCAAAAGAAATGCATGAGAATGGGGTCAAAATGGAGAATTATAGCTATAAGCACTTCATGTGCTGTAGGTTTCTTTTAAACGAAAGGAACTGAAGGGAATATACAATTTAAGTTTAGGTTTAGGTCTAGATTGATTATGGTCACATGTACCAAGGTACATGAAAAGCCTTGTTTTGCATACTCTCCAAACAGATCCGATATACTATACATAAACCCAAGCAGTTCCAACTCAAACACTATAGATAGAGCAGAATATCGGTCTCAGCATTGTAGCACATTGTAGTGCATCAGTTCTAGAGACAAAGTTCAATATCCTCAGTGGGGTAGAAGTGAATCGTACAGTACCCTGGCTTATGGAAGGATAGTTCTGAACCCTGATAACAGAGGGGACGAAGCTGTTCCTGAGTCGGTTGGTGTTGCTTTCAGGCTTCTGTACTTTCCGCCGGACATGAGCATGGAGCAGAAGGAATGACTGGGGTGGAACAAGTATTTGATTATGTTGATGTAGATCAACCATATTTATCTCTGTCAATATGACCTTCACTACATATCTTATGCATGATGCACATTCCACCATGTAATCCAGTCCGGGATTTGAGTAGGACTGCAGCCACTGATAACAGCCTCCTCGTCCCTTAGTTTAGTAGTCTGTAAGTTGATACGAGGAGTGCAACATTATGTATTGTTCACTCTGCATGGGTTTTAATAAATGCTTTGTGGCTCACCTAATACTTTATAATGGATTGATTACAAAACAGTTGACTACTTTTCCGAGGCAGGGAGAAGTACAGCTGGTGTCAATGGTGGGAAATCTGGTCTGGGTGATGGACACTGCAATATCTATAACTCTCTGCAATTACGTGTTCTCGGGCAGAGCTGTTCCCAAACCAAGCTGTGATGCAACCCGACAATATATTTTCTATGGTGCATCTGTAGAATTTTCTAAGTCACAGGAGACATGCCAAACTTTCTCAGACTCCTCAGGAAGTAGATGTGTTGGTGTGTCTTCCTGGCTGTCACATCAAGGCATAGATAAGGTTACTAGGAAAGGCTTTAGCAGAGAGGCCTGAAACCATGGGACACAGATTTAAGTTAATTGGTAGAAAGACTTGAGGACATTGCGAAAACATTTTTCACTCCAGAAGTGATGAGAATCTGAAACTCCTTACCTGAAATGGTCAATAAAGGCCGTAATCCTCACTGCATCGGACTTAAGGAGCCATTTCACGCAGGGTGGTGGACTAGTGACTGGGAAGCGGTATAACAATGAAAAGTTCGTTCTCACCCAACATGCCCACAGTGGGCTGAGTACCTCCTTCAGTGTCATGAATATCCATGAGGCAATGTTTGTGTTCAACAAAGAATTTTGCTCACTCAATACGCTACAATGGTTGGGCTGATGGAGAGATGTAATTTTCTGAAGCTGACACACATTGTGCTCCTCAAATAGCAATTTTTATATATTTCAGTTCTAAACATGAGTTCTCCCTTCATCTGAAACTATTGTGAAAATGTGTAGAAATGTTAAAGTTTGTATTAGCTTCACTGTAATTTTGACAGCAAAAATATGGTGTTTTCTTATACTGAATTACAGAAAAGTCACTAAATAGCACCTTTCATTAGCTCAAGAATACCTCAGAGAACTTAAAAACTGACAAAGTATGTTCTGGTATGGTTACTGTTTGTAACATAGAAAACCCAGCAGCCAGTTTGAACATTGTAAGCTCCCACTGTGCCAGTGCAATAACTACTGGAGAAATCTACTATTGTGGCACTAAGTTACAGAGATAACTTCTTCCTCTTAGAAAAATTGCAATGGAATATTTTACATCCACTTAAGAGGATGATCTAAAAGAGATCATCTGAGAAGTTCCAAAGATTCACGGTCCGCAGAGAACAAAATCTCCTCATTTCTGTGACTGTATTATGAGAAAGTATCCACAAGTTGCAACAATCATACTATTCTTATCCCACCTTGTCGCAAACCTACCCATGAGCTCTCAATCCTGCCACTGCACAACAATGGTAAATCAAATCATGTGCAATGTGCTTTTGTCATTTGGATTTTCTTGGAATAAAATTATGTTTGGTCGCATTATAATATGTAAATGATATAATTACTAACATCTGCCATTTGTATGGTGTCCTTTCCGCAGCATTTCTCGCATGTGAAGATAGGTACTTTGGTGGATATCAAAATAATTGCCAATAAAGAAATGTCTCCAAAGCAATCAAAAATTTGTTCGATGAGGTAGCTTTTAAGATGAGGCTTGAAGGAGGAGAAAGAACTGTAGAGGCAGATGAATGGATCTCGGGACTTATGTAGAGGAGTGTGCGACCAACTGAAAAGTGAAAAAGGAGCAGGATGAGAGGGGCTAGAGGTAAGATGAGAAGAAAGGAAGTGTGCGAGACAACCAGGATAGAGAGGAGGAGAGAGAAAGGGTCAGAGGAAGTGTGGCTCCCCTTCTTTCTCTCTTCTCTTATCTACCCAAACAGTGTCTATTTACCTCCACAAATGCCAACTGACATGTTGATTTCCTCCAGCAATTCTTTTTTTTTTGCTATAGATTTTGCATCTTTCATCTTTTGTGCCACCATTTTTCAAGCTAAACATTGACTTGAAGCACCGTAACATAAACAGTTGACCAGGGTTCCACCTGCCGTACAATTTATCATATTTAAGATCACTGGATTTTATTTGAGTATAAACAGTTGACAAGTTATGTGATTGAAAATTGATTTAATCTTGAATAACTCACATAATGACCATTTCTGGGTCAAATTGCGCCAATCAAGAAATTTCCCTTAGCATTTCCACTTGTGAATCACCCATTTGATCTGATGCAGAGGGACATATGATATGCTGCTTTTCCTCAGAGTATACTCCATTAGCTGAGGAACTTCAATCCTGTTGCCATGCGGTGCCCATTCCGAGCACTACTGGGATTACAGAGATAGTTAGAGAGAGATATAGCATGGAAACAGGCCCTCTGGCACATTGAGTGAGCACCAACCATTGAGCACCCATCTACCCTAATCCTGCATGAATGCTTTTTAAAATTCTCTCTACATTTTCATCAACTCTCCCTCCCCCTCAGATTCCACACAACTAACAGCTGTGAATTAACATACCAATGCATACAATGCACACTTCTTTGGGATATGAGAGGAAACCAGAATACAGGGAATTAGCCCACATGATCACAGTGATAATGTGAAAACCCCACACAAACAGCACCTGATGAATGAACATGGGTTTCTGGTACAGTGGTACAGCAGCTCTAGAAGCTAAACCTATCTTTCCCTCTCAACCCCATTCTCCTGCCTTCTCTCCACTAGCCTCCGAACAGCAGAGGTTATTTGGTAAAATACTGAAACCTGAGGGTGCCCAGCATTAAGACCATCCCTGACTTTGGGTACACTAGAATTTTGAGGCAAATAGTCCCTGATACCCTGATCAAAATTCCTGCCTCAAGTCAACAACGAAAACTCATCAAGTTAAGTCATTATTGGTTATGGGATCACAGTATCTATGTTTGTGTATGTAACCATATTTAGAAATAATTGGCAAGGATTCATAAGTTGATAAGTCATAGGAGCAGAGGCAAGCCATTCGGCCCATCGTGTCTACTCCACTATTCAATCATGGCTGACCTATCTTTCCCTCTCAACCCCATTCTCCTGCCTTCTCTCCATAAGCCCCGACACCTGTACCAATCAAGAATCTGTCAACCGCCGCCTTAAAAATACCCACGGCGGCCTCCACAGCCATCTGTGGCAATGAATTCCACAGATTCACCACCTTCTGGAAAAAGAAATTCCTCCTCATCTACTTCCTAAAGGTATGTCCTTTTATTCTGAGGCTAGGCCCTCTGGTTCTGGACTCCACTCTATCCAGAAATGTTCACTATTCGGTAAGTTTCAATGAACTCCCCCCTCTTCCTTCTGAACTTCAGCAAGTACAGGCCCAGTGGCATCAAACGCTCATCATATGTTAATCCTGTCATCCCTTGGATCATTCTTGAAAACCTCCTCTGGACCCTCACCAATGCCAGTACTTCTTTCCTCAGATATGGGGCCAAAAACTGCTCACAATATGGCAAATGTGGCCTGAACAATGCCTTATAAAGCCTCAGCATTACATCCCTGTTTTTATATTTTCTTGAAATAAATGCTAGCATTGCATTTGCCTTCCTTACTATTGATTAAACTTGCAAATTAGCCTTTTGGAAATCCTGCACCAGCACTCTCAAGTTCTTTTGCACCTTCAATTTCTGAATCCTTGCCCTAGTTAAAAAATAGTCTACACCTTTACTCCAACTACCAAAATGCCTGACTCCATGCTTTGCTACACTGTATTCCATCTGCCACTTCTTTGGCCACTCTCCCAGCCTGTCTAAGTCCTTCTGCAGAGTCACTGCTTCTCTACAATATCTGTCCCTCCACCTATCTTTGTATCATCCACAAACCTGGCCACAAAGCTTTCAATTCCCTCATCTTAACCATTGATATACAACATTAAGGGTAGCCCAGCACCGACCCTTGTGGCACACCACTAGTCACTGGATGGCAATTAAACTTCAGTGCAGATAAAAGTTCTGCCTTTCATCTTGATCAAACACCCCATTTTTAGTCAATTCCACAAAGCAATTCTATCCTTTTTTCCCGGTCTCATGTATCTTATAACATAGAGGTAACTGGACTTGTCACTTTTCAGATGTTTTCCGTCCTCCTGCATTTTCTCAACAAGTCCTCACTGCCTGTTAAAGTAATTTATGGCTTGTGGAGCACTTCAGGATAGTTGATGAGATATTACAGCCGTCTTTGTTTTAGTCTGCTTTTATTTCATACTTTTCCTCAGAATGCTTTGCCTACCATGGAATTTGATAGCTGTGGATAAAAACAATGTAGCTTTATGAGTTGTGTGATGAGTGCCATATATAACGATCATTTTATTCCAAATGAAGCTGGCTGAATTAAAACGGTGACATTTTAATCCCTTCTCTGAGAATCTTCCTTGCTAGAGCCTGTTATATTTATACCTCAATTTACTCAAATAACCATCAGCCGTTTTTTCTAACTCATAAATGTCTGTAAAAAGTAGCAGAAGTTTTCATGTTTCGCACCATTTTTACGGATCGATTTCAATACATTTTACACTTTAAAAGGCAACCTTATTGCTTCTTATTCTTTGATACATATTGAACCAACCCTGGGCTTTAAATTCTTTATGAGGAATGATAATAAAAGCTTCAGAGATATCCTGCTCGGTCCCCAGAGCTGTTGATTCCCCTGTAAGATTTGAGAAGTTTTCCCTCATCCTGCAATTTTTGGACATTTTACACGGGAGACTGGGGCTGATAGCGGAGAAAGGCTGCGGTCAGTTTAACAAGGGATGTCACAATCCGTGGGTCCTAAGATGGCCGTGGGACCTCGTGACCAGCCACAAAAGCAAAAACCTTACAGCCCAGACTCTAGGTTTCTGCAAAGCCACGGCCAGAACAATGGATGGATATTGGCCATGCAGAAACCTGCGAAACCAGGTCGAAGTCCAGACACTGGGGCACTGACATCAGCATACTCACAATGCCCCAAGCCGACCTACACAGTTAATCTCTTTAAGGGGGGCACAATAGCCCATAGAAAACTACCTGGTAGGTGATGGGAAACCAGTAAACCCATCACCTCGCAACGAAATACCAATTAACACCGTCTGGCCATCCCCGGTACCCCCGGACATAACGCAGGACAAAGGGAAAACTCAATACATATCTTTTAAACAAAGAGATCCCGAGATCTGGCGGGAGATAGGACGGGTCAGAATAGTATAACTGGCCACGACTTTTGGGTTTTAAACTCAAGAAGAAATACTGCAAGAAAACCTGCAAGGAACGCAAGGCAGGAGGAAGACGAAAAGACAGGCAAGAAAGACACGCTCGCAGCAGGGACAGCAACGCTCGCAACGACTGGCCAGGAACGCTCGCAGCAGGGACAGCAACGCTCGCAACGACTGGCCAGGAACGCAAGAAACGGAAGGAAGAAACTCAGGGGACAAGCACGACCCTCACGGAAAGCAGCGGAGAAGCAGCACTAACAGCCAGTAACCCCAGTAATAGCCCCATGGTGAGCATGTACCCTGATCCTGCACATCCTGGACATAGTTTAGTGTAGAGGGGAGGGTGGTTTGAATAAACGTAGGTGTGTAAATGAATATGTGTTGGTCAATTTTGCGATGTGTCGTACGTTCCCCATCTTACAGTCAAGAATATGTCTAATAGAACTGTGTCTAAGTATTCGTGTAGTTATGCATATGTCTTTTAGAACTGCGTCAAAAGTGTTCGTGTAAGTGTGCATACGTCTAGTAGAACTGTGTCTAAGTATTCGTGTAGTTATGCATATGTCTAATAGAACTGTGTATAAGTATTCATGGACAATAGTCCCAAGCGCTCAATAAAAGCCTTTTCCATTTAAACCCTGGTCTTCAAATCTGGTCTGGCTGAATTTTTCTGCACTATAAACACTCCTGCATCTAAGTCCAGTGTCTAGAACCGTAGGGGGTGAGTGGGTCGAACCACTCACGGGGAACCAGTGTGCGCGGCCTGGTCAAGGGATCAGAGCAAGGCACGGGGACCTTAGGTCGGGCGAAAGCTCGGCGCAGAAACCCCTTACACCCCCATAGCCCAAAAATTGATCGCTCCCTCTGACTTGAATATACTTAATGACTCGAAGATAGATACAAAATGCAGGATTAACTCAACTGGACAGGCATTAGTTCTTCATACTTAATGACTCACCATCTTCAATTCATAGACCTCTGAAGAAGCATAATTCCTGAAAAAAAATCTCTCTCATCACAGTTTAGATTGCTGAATATGTTGAGATTGGGCCCTCTCATTCAAGATTCCCCTGCAAGGAAAAACCTTCTCAAAGCTTTTAACCTGTCATGTCCCTCAGAATCATATATGCATGAAAGAGATTAGTTCTCATTCTTCTAAAGCCCACTGAGTATAGGCACCATATACTTAAACTCTCCTCTTAATACAATTCCTCATCCAGGGAATCCATCTGGTGAATATTCTATGTAGTATCCCTATGGCAAGTATATATTTCCTTTATTAAAGAGACCAAAACTGTACACAGTACTGCAGCAATTCCCAGTGCAGTTGGAGTGAGACTTTCATCTTCTTGCATTCAATCACCTTGGTAATGAAGACTAAGATTATCTTCCAAATTACTTGCTGTATCAGTATTCTAACTTTCTGTGCTTCCTGTATAAGGTCAACCAGATCATTCTGAACACCAACATTCAATAGTCTCACATCATTTACATTTTGACCTAGTTTTTATGAAAGGTCGTGACCTGAAATATTAACCTGTTTATCTCTCTCAACAAGTTCCGCCTGAATTGTTCACTTAAAAAAAAAAATTCCAGCTTCAGCAGTTTTTTTGTTTTATTATGTAAATAAAATCATATTTTATTCTTCCTGTCAAAGTGCTTGACCACATTTTCATACACAATGTACTCTGATTCCCATTTCTGCTGACTCATTTAGTTTATGTATATCCCCTTGCAGCCTCTTTCAATCCTCCAGTCTTAGAATTATCACCACAACTACATTACCAGCAGTCCTTTTATCTAGGCAGCTAAAGTGGATTGGAAATATCCGAGGCCCCACCATTCGTAACTGGGGCATACTATTTGTAATACCATGTGTTCTGAAAATACATGCCATCTATTAGTTACTCCTTTACCCACCCAAATGTTTTATCCTTTACAACACGAGACTCTCTTTCATGCAGTAACCTTTAATTATCTTGAAAGCTGCATCTTCAAAGAACTTCAAAATACATTTATCTGACACAATTCATGTTACATAAAGCCATGTCTAAAAATGTTGTGATGTTCTCGGTATGATGTCTTTACTTCCTCGATAACAGTACAATTCCAGTACTTTCACAACAGCACATCTTTTGCTAACTGATATACTTTTTCTCTCCTTTTTTTTTTGAGCAGGGAACTTACATTTGCTGTTAAACAAGCTATTGAGACCTTTGCAGAATCTTGGAAGATTTCCAACAACGAATCTTGCTTCTAGGCACCTCTTATGCTTACACTCCATTGATATAGATTCATTTTAAGTTGCTTGCCCATTTGGTTGTGTACTACTTTTAGTGCCTTCTTTTGTGAAGTATGATTCTAAATATTTGTTAAACACTTCAGCCACTTCCTTATTCACAGTCAATAATTCTATGCTCATTCTTTCTCAATAATTACCAATGAATTATTTTTCATTATCCAGGACCTAATCTAAAACAGCATGGTTCCTTGTTGCATGCCCAGTTTATTGTTGCTGAAAACAATTCTGGATGCTGTTGGAATAAATAAACAAAATAGAAAAAAATTGCTCAAGGTCAATAAAACCAAGGAACAAATTATTAACCAGAAAGGGGAAGCCAATTTGCATTGGTTGATTGGTGGTGGAGAGAGTTAGCAGCTTAAAATTCCTGATCATTAGCATCTTGCATGGGCCAAGCATATAGATTATAATCATGAAGAAAGGGCAACAGCATCTCTACTTCAAAGTACAAAGAAATTCAGCATTTCACTGAATACTCTAACAAACATCTACAGATGCACTGTAGAAGGCAACCTGACTGGATGTATCGTTGCCTGGTATGGCAGTTCCAATCCACAGGACTGCAAAAGGTTGCTCAACCCAATTCATCACAGACATAACTTTCTCCACCAGTGAAAGCATCTACATCTTGCACTGCCTCAAGAAGGTGGCATCTATCATGTAGGTTCCCCACCCACTGAATCATGCCCTCTGCATGTGCTGCTGTTGGGCCAAAGATACAGAAGCCTGAAGTTCCATACCACCAAGTTCAGAAATAGCTACATTCCTTCAACCATCAGGTTCTTAAACCAATCTGTTAGAACCCTAATTATACTTTGGCAATGGAACACTATGGACTACGTCGTGCACTGCCATGGACTTGTTTTCTAATTATGTACTTTTGCACTAAATTCTTTATTATTTTCACACTCTTTTGCTTATTTTTCTCTCAAAGAATTTATGTGCGATTAATGTATAATTGACGTATAATTTATATTTTTGT
Organism: Rhinoraja longicauda; assembly: GCF_053455715.1. Classification (NCBI taxonomy): domain Eukaryota; kingdom Metazoa; phylum Chordata; class Chondrichthyes; order Rajiformes; family Arhynchobatidae; genus Rhinoraja; species Rhinoraja longicauda. The sequence continues at coordinate 22,132,959 of NC_135955.1, read as the reverse complement.
GTGTTGTCATGTGCCTGTGATGCTGCTGCAAGAAAGATTTTCATTGTACCTGCACCTCAATGTACTTGCATCTATGACAGCGAACTTGACTTGACTCAAAAAATGCTTCAGGGCATTTTTCTCTTGGGAGGTTCATGCTCCATCCACTTTTCCGCCAGAAGTTTCTCCTGGAGGATATCATAATGAAATATTAATCCCCAAAGCTCTGTTGGAAATAAAATGTTCATGACATCAAAAAATGCCCACTTATTGAAGAAGTCTCCTTTAAATATATTAAAGGCTGAGAAAGTAGGCTGCCAGACCTCGAGTCAGCCAACTAAATGTAAGGAGAATCGGATAACTTCCAAATTGGAATGGGAAGGCTGGGCTCAGTGGGTTTGGTTCTGGGCAAAGTGTGGGATGGGATTGCATGGGGGCCCACAACCATTCAAATTGACTGTTCACTCAGGGTAATCAGAACCCTGAATGATAAAAACTTGTTCTGGATTTTATTTGCAGGCACCGTGATCAGATGATGCAACAATAATGTCTAGAGCCACAAGAACACTGTGAATGTTACAAGTGAGCCATGAAATGATAGGATGATGCAGATTAACAGATGAAGATTAACACATATCATGAAGCTAAATAACTGAATGTTTCTTTATTTTGCCAAGTTTATCATAAATAAAAAGAAGCTTTTAAGAATGGATATGCCAAATCTCCAAGAGCAGAACAGGACAGTCATTCCAATTGATTTATTTTGTTATTAGACTCCACACAAGACAAAGTTTGAAACCTTTTGAAATTGCTTGTCCTCCTAAGCTGCCACACCAAATGCTAAATGAATTATGCTTGGTGTTTCAGGAATATTTCATAACCCGAATAACGTTCTTTCAGACTTTAAAGGAATGAAACATTATCGGTCTAGTGAGATTGCTCTTCCTGTGCTGTGTCCCTTTCCACACTCTGCCTTAACCATCTATTCCTCAAATAGAATGTAGTAGTTTGCAATTATCCATTGGTGTTAATCAATGTCAGATGAGCTACTTTGTATATTATGCATCTTATCATTGGGCAGTCTCAATTTGAAAATTCTGTTCCTGAACTTGCAATCGTTTCATGGCCTGAATCCTTCATAACTCAGAAAACACCTTTTTCAAGTCAAGTCAAGTTTAATGTCATAGACACAAGTACAGTGAGGTATGGGTACGATGAAAATCGTTCTTGGAGCAGCATCACCGACAACACTCTTTTTAATTGGAATCAAAGATGCAGAATAAAACTGGCAGCATGTGGCAGCTGCAAATAAAACATATTTCATCCTCGTTTTTTTGTTCATTTGTTTTCTTCTTTGGTTTTACTCTTGCCAATAAATGAGCATTGTAAAATTTGCTCATTCCTTATGTTCTGATATTAATTAATTCAGTTTTTTCTTCAAGTTTGGGAAGGTTTATTTAAAACAGCAGGATATATTCTGTTGTCTATTGTCAACTTTCCCCCAGGAATTAAAACATTTGAATTGATAATAGTTCCTTTCTGAAGCCAGTACTGAAAGTTGAGAACAAAATGGTTGGTAAGTTAATTAACCATTATAAATTAACCCAAGTATAGTGGTGGTAGCTTTGATGGGAGTGTGAGAGAAGACTTTGCAGGAAAAAATAGTGGGGGAATGTGAATGTGAATTGAGAGTTGTCAAAACCTTTATAGCCTTTGATGTTGAAAAGAAATATGAAAACATTGAGTTTTTGAATTTAAGAAAACCTGGGTACTTTGGCACATTTTCACCAAGAACATAGAACAGTATAGCTTAGGAGCAAACCATTCGGCCCATTATATTTGTGCTGAATGTGACACCCAGTTCAACTAATTTTGCTTGCAAATGATCTATGTCTCTCCATTCCCTGCATATTCACATGCCTGTCAGAAACACCAGTACAGTATCCGCTTCTACCACCATACCTGGCAGCACATTCCAGGCATCCACTCTGTGTAAAAAAAACTTGCCCTGAATATCTCCATTATAGATTCTCCCTAATGGATTAAAAGATAAACATTACGTTAAAATACATTGCTTACTTCCAGTGGATTATATTTTGCTACAACCTTGCTCAATATATTCAACCCGGTCCACCACATTAACAAAAAAAACCAAGAGGTTATCTTTGTGCATAACCTTTCACATTGACAAAACCTCACAAAATATCACAGCAAAATACCTTTCAGTAATTAAAAACAAAATTTCAGCAGCCACATTCTGTGCAACAATATGAACCCAGGAACCTTGGACTATTTAACTTCAAGTGTCTGTTCCATCATTGAAGCCTGATCGGTAAGCCTTGAAATGTTAGAACAAGTCTGACTGTTGCACAACTCCAGCACCAAAAATGTTTCACCTGGTACTGCCGTCATGACATGATAGCGGGCGGCATTGCACTCTGCCACTATGGGCAAGATTGGTAGTTTTAATGGTGGAAATTTGGGGTCTGGGGATGTACTGTAGCGAGAAAGGTGGTAATGTGCTTCGGTGAAGCGATTATGTTTGTTCATGCACAGCTGCGGGAGTTTGGATACAATGAATACAAGATAATCTGTTGATTGTATGCCCCAAATCATTATCAATGGTTCAATGTTTTTTTTATTGTCACATATGCACAGCACAGTGAAATTCCTTTGCATAACCCACAAATGCACAGCTGCCATATTTTGGCACCATTTACAAAGAAAAAGAAAAAGTCTGAAGTCCAAAGTCCACGTGCTGGAAGAAATGGAGTGGCTCTGATCCAGATAATTCCAGGTAGGTCCCAGGCTGTTGCAGGCCCGTGACCTGACGTCTCTCTCCTCGCCCAAACCCCTTTGTGTTTTGGGGGCACCTCCCTTGATGGCGCTGGAGGCAATACCCCAGTCCCTCTCCTACCAGTCCACACCGCGCATCATTAGCTGTAAAGACCAGATTGTCTCAGAATTAATCAACTCAGGTCATACTGATTAATCAACTAAGGTTCATGTGTCTTATCTGATACACTTTTTATCTTCTTTCCACCTCTAGCCTTGTAACTTTCTCCATCCATCTGCCGATGACACCCCACCCCCTCACCAGTATTCACGCTTTGTACCACCCTCACTACTCTTTTCCAAGCTTTCTCACGCCTATTCCCATCGTTTTGAAGATAGGTCCTAATCTGAAATGTTGTCTGTCCATTCCCTCCACAGACACAGGCTGACCCACTGAGTTCCTCCAGCACTTTGTGGTTTGTATGTAACCAGGCTACAAGGTCAGGGGTTGGGTATCCTGTGGTGAGCAACTCACCTCCCGACACTACAAAGATAAACCCCACCTCAGGTGTGCATTGGAAAACCTTCATGTCTGGATGAGGGCAGCTCACTTGTACTTAACCGTCCTCCCTCGACTTCATCCAGGAACCACGGCAGTCCATTCAGGTGAGGTAGATGTTTACTTGCATCTCCTCCAGCCTCATTTACTGTATCCGGTGCTCTCGGTGGGGGCTTCTATACATCAGTGAGACCAAGAGTAGACTTGGCAATCATTTCGCTGAACACTTACCCCCAGTCCACCTTGGCTTACACGATCTTCTGTTTTCCAAATATTTTAACTCCCCTTCCCATACTTATCTTTCTGTCTGGACCTCCTCCACTGACAGAGTGAGGACACATGCAAATTGGAAGAGCATCACCTCATATTTAGCTTGGACAGCTTACAACCCAGCGGTATGAATATTGATTTCACTAATCTCAAGTAACACTTGCATTTCTTCCCCCCCCCCCCCTCATTAGCACATCTTCCCAAGCCAACAATGGGCCATTATGCATTCCACCCTTCTTGAGGTCATCTGTTGCTGGCCCTGTTTTGTTCTGGCCTTCTCTATCTTTCAGTCTGAAGAAGGGTTCCGACCCAAAATGTCCACCGATTCCTTTTCTCCAGAGATGTTGCCTGACCCGCTGAATTACTTCAGCATTTTGTGTCTATCTTTGATATCTGCAGTTCCTTCCTATACATGATCTCAATGTTCTCAGTATCTCTCTTTTGAATGACCAAGTGCAGGGATTCGAAGGCTGTTAGTAGGATTATGCACTTTTTCAAGGAGGCTTTGAAAACATCCGGCATAGGACCAGAGGCCATAGCCTCAGAATAAAAGGACGTGCCTTTAGAAAAGAGATGAGAAAGAATTTATTTGGTCAGAGGGTGATGAATCTGTGGAATTCATTGCCACAGACAGCTTTGGAGGTGAAGTCAATGCATATTTTTAAAACAGAGATTGGCAGATTTTTGATAGATACATAGATACATAGACAATAGGTGCAGGAGTAGCCCATTTGGCCCATAGAGCCAGCACCATCATTCAATGTGATCAGGCAGATCATCCACAATCAGTACCCCATTCCTGCCTTCTCCCCATACCCCTTGATTCCACTAGCCCTCAGAGCTCTTTCTAACTCTGTTGAGAAAGGGTATCAGGGGTTAAGGGGCAAAGGCAGGAGAATGGGGTTGAGAGGGAAAGATAGATGGAATGGCGGAGTTGAATTGATGGGTCGAATGGCCTCATTCTGCTCCAAGAAACTTATGAACCTAGGTTGCATCCCTGGAGAACATGGATAGATAATGTTTTGGGTCAGCACCCTTCTTCAGATTGTTACTGATGTTGGTTCACTAATCCTTCTAAAGGATTTGGATGATTTTGTGGAAACATGCCAGTGATATTATTCATCTATTTTGAGAACTCATGAGGTAGTCCATATCCCCGAAGCATACAGAAGGGTGGATCTCATTTCTCCCTGGTAAACCATATGCATTGCACTCAACAAGAGGTGCTGATTGTGGAACATTCTTTTATCAGATGTCCCAAGGTGTTGCTTGCTAACTGAAGGTACATGACCTCATCATTTCTATTTCTGAAAGATGGCTCCCGAGATATAGGCAGATGTCCCTCCTGGCATATAGGGAGGGGGTCATCCTGAGACCATAAGAAAAGATTCTTGCTGGGATATAGGATGAAATCCATCTCAGGATATAGGAATAGATCCTTGTTGGGATATAGGAAGAGGTCCCACCTGTGATTTAAGAAGAGATTCCTCCTATGATATTAGTAAAGATCCATGTTTCGCTATTGATCTTTATTAAGGATCAAATTAGAGGCAAATCGATGGAGGGCCACATTTATCCCATAACCTACTATCCCCATGGTTCACAAATATCTTAGTGGTTCTGACAAAAGACCCTTAATCTGAAATCTTAACTATGTTTCTCTTTCTACAGATGCTGCTTGTCCTGCTGAGTTCTCCCAATATTGTTTGTATTTGCTTAAAAATTCCACCATCTGATGTTGCTTTGAAAATCTTCCCATCCCAGATTTAAAATTAACAAATGAGCCAACATGAATTTGTCATTTGCAGAACGTATTTCCAAAGTATTGTCATCCACGGCATGTGCAAGTGTTTAACTTCATGCCTGTAGCTCGCAGATCTAGTTTTGAAACAATATCCTCCAGTCCTAGATCTCAAAAGCATAGACAGTGGTTTAGTTCCAACAACCCTATCAATTCCAGTTAATATCTGATAACTTTGAACAAATCATCCCATGGGGGGGCACGGTAGTGCAGCGGTAGAGTTGCTGCTTTACAGCGAATGCAGCGCCGGAGACTCAGGTTCGATCCTGACTACGGGTGCTGCACTGTAAGGAGTTTGTACGTCCTCCCCGTGACCTGTGTGGGTTTTCTCCGAGATCTTCGGTTTCCTCCCACACTCCAAAGACGTACAGGTATGTAGGTTAATTGACTGGGTAAATGTAAAAAATTGTCCCTAGTGGGTGTAGGATAGTGTTAATGTACGGGGATCGCTGGGCGGCACGGACTTGGTGGGCCGAAAAGGCCTGTTTCCGCGCTGTATATATATGATATGATATGACCTCCTTCATTCCAAAGATTGCAAATATTAATGTGCGTGATTATTTCTCCAAACATAACCCTTGGATTCCATGCGCCATTCTGGTAAAGCATCTGTACAGTGGACTCATTCCAAGGCCAACATTCTCTTCCTAAGATGTGGGGCACAGAGTTGTTGCCTTATCCCTTGGTATGGTTAACCTGAGATCTGCGCAGGATATCCTTTTCTCCAGTGCCCTCGACATAATAGACATTATTCTATTAGGATTTTATGATTACTTTATTTGCCTGTCCATGACATCTTAATTACCATTATACTTAACCCACCAGTCTCTTTAGACTTCCACTTCTTCTCACCTTTAAAAAGAAAATCAGAAAGTAGTCTGATCTAACTACTTTAGGCCTATGGATGGATGACTTCACATTTGGCTAAATTGTAATCTTTTTCCCTAAGCATAACAATTTGCTCAATCTATTAAAATGTCTTTATAATTTAATGCTTGGTTTTATACATGGCTTTCTATCCCTTTGCAGGAAATAACTGGAGCCCAAACACCGAACCTTGTGAAATGCCATGAGTCAAGTCCTGCTCATCGTCCTCAATCTCTGTCTGCTTTGCAGTGTCCTTAATGAATGATCTAATTTGTTGCAATTACATTGAATGTGGGAGAAATTCAGGATATTCAATCCGCATTTCTTTTATCATTCACCTGACGAATCTCATTTAAAAAAATGGATATTCTTCCTTAATTAAGCATGAGAGTATCTTAGATGCTGATGTAGTGGAGAAGAGGCAGGCAAAATGTGTAGGAAGGAACTGCAGATGCTGGTTTACACTGGAAATAGACGCAAACTGCTGCAGTAACTCAGCAGGTCAGGCAGCATCCCTGGAGAAAAGGAATAGGTGACATTTGAAAAATACATTATTTACTATGTGATTAAAATTTCCCAGCAGTTCAACTTCCATTGTCTGTCTTTCTTCCTAGCATTCTCTCTATAATGTGTAGGTATTTAAGATACATTTGGGCAGTTATCAATGATTCATCTCTTCTTTAAAAGAGTTAGAGTCATAGAATCATATACCATAAAAACAGGCACTTTTTGCTCATGCTGACCAAAATTCCCCATCTAAGCTAGTCCCATTTACCCACATTTGCCCCTTATCGCTCTAATCCTTTTCTATCTGTGTACCTGTCCAAATGTATTTTAAATGTAGTTATTCCACCTGCCTCAACTACTTATTCTGGCAGCTCATACCATTAACACCCAACTCTGTGTGAAAAAGTTGCCCCTCGGGTTCCGATGAAATCTTTCTCCTCTCATCTTAAACCTATGCCTTCTAGTTCTTGATTCCCCTTCCCTAGAAAAAAATAGGCCTGTGCATTCACCCTATCTGTTCACCTCAAGATCACCCTAAAGCCTTCTGTGCTCTGAGGAATAGTCCTAGCCTGCCTAAACACTTCCTGCAGATCAGTCCCTCAAGTCCTGGTAACATTCTTGTAAATTTTCTCTGCATCCTTTCCATCTTAATGACATCTTCCCTATAACAGGGTGACCAGTACTGAACACAATACTCCAAGTATGGCCGCACCAATATCTTGTACAACTGTAACTTTACATCCCAATCTCTATGGAGGCACACAAAACTAAGGATGCTGAAATCTTGAGCAAAACACATGTGCTGGAGTTATGCAGTGGGTCAAGCAGCACCCATGAAAACATGGATAGATGGTGTTTCAAGTCAGGACCCTTCTTTATTCGAGTCTGAAAAAAGGTCCTAACCCAAACATCACCTCTCCACATCCTCTCCAAATGCTGCCTGACCTGCTGGGTCACTCCAGCACTTTGTGTTTTTTCCCCAAAATTCCATACAATTCCTTGACTGATGAGGGGCCGCATGTCAAAAGCCATCTTCACCACCCTCTCAATCTGCGACACTTTAGGGAATGATGTGCATTGTACTAGATAGACAATAGACAATAGGTGCTGGAGTAGGTCATTTGGCCCTTCAAGCCAGCACCGCCATTCAATGTGATCATGGCTGATCACAATCAGTACCCCGTTCCTGCCATCTCCCCCTACCCCCTGACTCTGCTATCATTAAGAGCTCTATCTAACTCTCTCTTGAAAGCATCCAGAGAATTGGCCTCCACAGCCTTCTGAGGCAGAGAATTCCACAGATTTACAACTCTGAGTGAAAACGTTTCTCCTCTGTAAGGGGTTTCTGCGCCGAGCTTTCGCCCGACCTAAGGTCCCCGTGCCCTGCTCTGATCCCTTGACCAGGCCGCGCACACTGGTTCCCCGTGAGTGGTTCGACCCACTCACCCCCTACGGTTCTAGACACTGGACTTAGATGCAGGAGCGTTGATAGTGCAGAAAAACTCAACCAGACCAGATTTGAAGACCAGGGTTTAAATGGAAAAGGCTTTTATTGAGCACTTGGGACTATTGTCCATGAATACTTATACACAGTTCTATTAGACATATGCATAACTACACGAATACTTAGACACAGTTCTATTAGACATATTCTTGACTGTAAGATGGGGAACGTACGACACATCGATAAGATAATAAGATAATTAGGGGATTGGACACATTAGAGGCAGGAAACATGTTCCCAATGTTGGGGGAGTCCAGAACAAGGGGCCACAGTTTAAGAATAAGGGGTAGGCCATTTAGAACGGAGATGAGGAAGAACTTTTTCAGTCAGAGAGCGGTGAAGGTGTGGAATTCTCTGCCTCAGAAGGCAGTGGAGGCCAGTTCGTTGAATGCTTTCAAGAGAGAGCTGGATAGAGCTCTTAAGGATAGTGGAGTGAGGGGGTATCGGGAGAAGGCAGGAATGGGATACTGATTGAGAGTGATCAGCCATGATCGCATTGAATGGCGGTGCTGGCTCGAAGGGCTGAATGGCCTACTCCTGCACCTATTGTCTATTGTCTATTGCCTATTGTCAAATCACTGGATGGATTTAAAAGAGAATTAGATAGAGCTCTAGGGGCTGGTGGAATCAAGTGATATGGGGAGATGGCAGGCATGGGTTACTGATTGTGGATGATCAGCCATGATCACAATGAATGGCGGTGCTGGCTCGAAGGGCCAAATGGCCTCCTCCTGCACCTATTTTCTATGTTTCTTGACCAACACATATTCATTTACACACCCACGTTTATTCAAACCACCCTCCCCTCTACACTAAAACTATGTCCAGGATGTGCAGGATCGGGGTACATGCTCACCATGGGGCTATTACTGGGGTTACTGGCTGTTTGTGCTGCTTCTCCGCTGTTTTCCATGAGGGTCGTGCTTGTCCCGTGAGTTTCTTCCTTCCGTTTCTTGCGTTCCTGGCCAGTCGTTGCGAGCGTTGCTGTCCCTGCTGCGAGCGTTCCTGGCCAGTCGTTGCGAGCGTTGCTGTCCCTGCTGCGAGCGTGTCTTTCTTGCCTGTCATTTTCGTCTTCCTCCTGGCTTGCGTTCCTTGCAGGTTTTCTTGAGTTTAAAACCCAAAAAACGTGGCCAGTTATACTAATTCTGGCCCGTCCTATCTCCCGCCAGATCTCGGGATCTCTTTGTTTAAAAGATATGTATTGAGTTTTCCCTTTGTCCTGCATTATGTCCAGGGGTACCAGGGATGGCCAGATGGTATGTGAATTGGTATTTCGTTGAGAGGTGATGGGTTTAACTGGTTTCCCATCACCTACCAGGTAGTTTTCTATGGGCTATTGTGCCCCCTTAACGAGATTAACTGTGTAGGTCGGCTTGGGGCATTGTGAGTATGCTGATGTCAGCGCCCCAGTGTCTGGACTTCGACCTGGTTTCGCAGGTTTCTGCACGGCCAATATCCATCCATTGTTCTGGCCGTGGCTTTGCAGAAACCTAGAGACTGGGCTGTAAGGTTTTTGCTTTTGTGGCTGGTCACGAGGTCCCGCGGCCATCTTAGGACCCACGGATTGTGACATCCCTTGGTAAACTGACCGCAGCCTTTCTCCGCTATCAGCCCCAGTCTCCCGTTTAAATTGTCCAAACTGCAGCTCTTTGGTTTGGAGTAAATTTCAGGATGAGGGAAAACTTCTCAAATCTTACACCTCATCTCCGTTCTAAATGGCCTACCCCTTATTCTTAAACTGTGGCCCCTGGTTCTGGACTCCCCCAACATTGGGAACATGTTTCCTGCCTCTAGCGTGTCCAATCCCTTAATAATCTTATATGTTAAATAATCTTAATAATCCTTCTGCTCTACAAAGGGAAGGCAGGCACGGGTTACTGATTGTGAATGATCAGCCATGATCACAATGAATGGGGGTGCTGGCTCAAAGAGCCAAATGGCCTCCTCCTGCTCCTATTTTCTATGTTTCTATGGTTCTAAAAATCCGCAGAACCCTTCCGTCCAGAGTCCTTCACCCTCGATGTAAGCCCTGCCCTGGTTTGACTTCACAAAATGCAACTTCTGTCACTTATCTGATTTAAACCCCATTAGACATTCCTTGACTCACTTGCCCAGCTAACCAGATCCCACTGTAATTCTTTGAACCATCTTCATTATTTACAATACAATTTATTTTAGTGTCATCTGCAAATTTACAAATTATGCCTTATACATCCTCATCCAAAGTTTGCATCATGTTTATATGGCCTGCTGCATCCCTCGAGGCCCAGAGCCTCCATCCACTGACTGAAGTACCACTATCTCTGTAAGATTCTCCCCGTGTTCTTTCTTCTGCAAATCCACTGTTGTGACCAATGGTCTGTACTGCTGGGTCTGGCAGAGGAAGGTACTTTGTGCATGTTCTATTGTGCTCAGCACCTTATCCGAGCAACCAATTGCCAGTTCAATGAGACTTGAGAAGAATAGAACAATTTCTGGCCAACATTTTTGTTTGCATGAAGGCGTGCAGAAGATTTCACTGCAGCTGCAGGTTAGAAAATCATTCATGGTTTCTCATTTCTGACAATGCTTGCACATCAATTTGCCTCTGTGCCCTTGATATTTAAACAAGATGCACAGCGAACTAAATTAGGTGCATTGTGGTGTTGCATCATGTACCAGTCTGTTTGCCTGTCACTTCAGTGGATGCAACCTCAATATTGTCTAATTGAAGATGCAGCAGCTCCCTGATGTGTAACTAGCAGACTGATTCAGACAGGGCTAAATGAGTTCCTGTCACTCCACTCCAAGGAACCTCAACAAGGGAACTTGTGGATGTCAGTTAAACCTTAACTCTGCAGTAGATCTTCACCACAAAAAGAAAATGGACAATCAGGTGATGAATAACAAACAAGAGAATCAAAAGCTTGAAACAGATGCAGTGCCATGCAAGCAGTGAAAGTGCTTTATCATGAAAAATAAGAATACCCAGGAAACTAAAACGAGACCTTTACCAAGTATTTACTCATATGCTAAAGAAGCAGAAGTCAGAATCTGTTTTCAAGTTTCAGGAATTTCCTGACACCATTTCTGAAAAATAATATTCAAATACACTATTGTGGTTGCATTAATGGTATCACCCCTTGAATTGAGCAGGAAGAGCAGATTAGACCCTCAGCTTTTCCTGTACTCCAAGACATAGAAGCCTGAAATAACTAATATTAATTTGCTGTTGAACCTGTCAGCAAATGGCAAAGTACAAATAAAATAAATGGCTGGATACCATGGTTGGAATTTGACATTTGTGGTAATCAATAAAGAGGTCCCTGCATTTCACAATCTAGTGTATTCTGAACTATCAACATGGGGATTGGCAGAAGGATGAAGACATATTGCCTCTCAGGCCTGTTTCACTATTCAGTAAGGTCATGGCTGATCTCCCACTGTGACACCACTTCCCTTCATTGTCCTCATGACCTTGGTCCCTCTAATATCCAGAAATATTTTCATCTCAGGTTTAGATATCATCAATTGTTGAATGCCCACTGCTCTTTGCAGTGCAGAATACCACAGAATCACCATCTTTTGAGTGAAGATATTTTTTCTTATTCCAATCCAAATTATCCTTTTACCCGAGGAAACATTCTCTTTGTACCTACCCTATCACATCCTCTAACAATGGTGTATGTCTTAAACTGTAGAAGCTATGGGCTTAGAGATCACAGATCTACTGATGTAGGGACCATTCAGGTTAATTTTGGCAAGTTTATTGTTTATAAGGAAAGTAAACAAAATTGAATACAATGTCAGAGTGGCCTCACCAAGGCCCTATATAATTTGTGGTGGAGATTACTCTCCTACACTCAAACCTTTTGTCTAAAAGGAAAATGTACCATTTACCTTTATAATTAATTGATGCATCTGCTCCGTGTTATTTTCCGACTCCCACCAGTCCACACAGGTTCCTTCTCGTTTTGTTGACCTCTTCCATTTCTCCCCCCTCTCATTACCTAGACCGACCAACCCCCCACCGAGTTCCGTCAGCCCATCACTCACAAATCTGATTTATTCCAGCATCTGCAGTTTTTTTCCTATCTATGCAACTGGGTGGGTTCTCCTTTGGTTCACTTTTTCTATCCCCTTGCCTCCCCTCACTTATTCCTTCTGACCATCATCAATTGCCTATCAACTGCGAACCACTGACATTCCCCTCCCTCTCAATTCTAAATACTGGCTATCTTCCCTCTACATTCTCAGTCCTGATGCAGGCTATTGAACTGAAAGGTTGACCACCCCTTTGCCTCCATGGATACTGTCTGACATACTGAGTTTCTTCAGCAGCTTAGTTTATATTCCACATTTTCACAATGACTGTCTCTTTTGTCTCTTAATTTCTTCTCATGTCACAGATCTACTGATGCAGGGACCATTCAGGTTAATTTTGGCAAGTTTATTGTTTATAAGGAAAGTAAACAAAATTGAATACAATGTCCTTGGAGTGGCCTCACCAAGGCCCTATATAATTTGTGGTGGAGATAACACTCCTACACTCAAACCTTTTTTGTCCAAAAGGAAAATGTACCATTTACCTTTATAATTAATTGATGCATCTGCTGTTAACTTTAAGTGTTGTTGTGCACAAGAGCACCTTGGTCCTATCACACATCAATATCTCCCAATCTTTCACCACTTAAAGAAGTACTCTCTTGATGATTCCATTCTTCTTGTTTTTATATGACTTTAGGAGCAGTAGCTATCATGAGAGATTTAACATCAGGGTATCCAACCAGTCCAATGCCCTGGCAGGGAGTAAATGCAACTCCAAGATGTGACTGTGATACTTGCATTTGTCGCAGGGGCATAGATAGGGTTGGAACACTTACCACTGGAAGAGAGAGCATTGGTTTAAGATAAGGGCTGGGGGGATTTAGGGAGAAAATTGATGAAGAACTTTATTACCCAGAGATGGTGGAAATCCAGCATGCATTGCAGAGGGTTTAGTGACGGCATAGACCCTCACAATGCTTAAGTAGTACCTGCACAAGCACTGGAATTACAATGTCCGAGAAGGCTCTGGAGCAAGAGTTGTTAAGTGGAATTAGCATTAGTAGGTGCTTAATGGACCAATTGACATGTTGGGCTGAATTTTCTGTTTCCATGCTAAATGACCAGAACTCTATAACTCTGAGATGTAATTATATATCCCAAGTTATGGTCATGAATTCCACAGTGGCAGCCAAGTGAATCTCCAGCGTGGCACCTGTGCATCAATTGCCCACAATAACCATCACCTGTACATAAACTGACCAGACTCGTCCATATGCTGCAACTTGTGGCAATAAACCAGTTCCCTAATTCATGAGGACATTAAAACATCATCCAAATGCTTACAATCTCCTAGTCAATGTAGTGAATACCAAAATCAAAATTATGCAATCATATCAAAATCACATGTTACAGGGAAAGCATAATATCCTTGCATGCATGTTAGTGAATATTTAAACTCTCCCCATGCACCTCATCCCCTCTATCCCCTCAACCCACACACCACCAGTTCTATTGCAGACTGTTCATCTTCAGAGACACAAGAAAATATTCCTCATCAAACCTATGAGATAATTTCCTCCAAAACATAGCTAAAATGATACACATTTTCCTCAGTAAACTACAAGTTGATTACTTATAAACTACTTACTTGTAAACTACAAGTTGATTATAATCTACTGGTTGGAAATGACACTGCAGCTGATACAATATTGGAATTTTCATTTTGAAATTCCTTTTCATCCTGAATCAGGACAGTCTTAGTGGTCTTTGGAATGTTTTTTGTGATAAAAGTCTGAAACCAAAGGCCACACAAATGGATGTGTGTTTTCCAATAATGGCTGATGACAAACAAGATCACTTCCTGATGCAATTATTATTAGATTGAAATTCTGAAAAAAAACCTAAATGCAAATTCACAAAACCTCCCATGGATTCAGTTGAAAGCAGTTTAAGAGTGCCAGAGTTTACCACTGTTAGATAGGAACAGTTAAATCCATAATGAGATTGGTTTATTTTAGAAGTCACTGTTGAATTATCGACCAACAGTTGGAAAGTGCAAGAGAAAATGTCAATAAGAGCAAATACTTTGATGCTAAATTATTAACAACATTCAACTCAGAATCTTAAAGGAATCAGATATTTCATCACCATTTCAATGGCCAATCCCCAAGAGCCAATTCAATCATGTGAAACCAGTAGTTTGGGCATTCTAGAATCTAAAGCAGTTGCCAATCTATATGCACTTAGCTGCAGAATCAAAGCTGTGATCACTTGGATGAAACAAACCTAATGCCCATGGAAAGGAAGGAAAATTGACACACATCGATGACAATAATTCAATGGAAATGCTGTTGAAGCTCAACAGTCTGAAAAAGCACATTCGCCTAACCTTACACATGTAAATTCACAATTGCTTTCTTTTATATTTGGCAAGTTTTTTTACTAATTCATTGTCAGCCCAGGGGTACCGCAAGTGTATAAGGTACTGCCACACTCCTTGATCCTCAAAAACTGACCTGAATCTGCTGCAACGATGAGAATTGCAAATCAAAGCCAATGCATCTCATGAACAAGAATGGATTTAGTTTGGTGAAAGAGAACTGACTTTAGTTATCTACAAATTTCAGTATTTCAACTTAATTTTTTGTCAGAGTGGAGCAAGAGTATGAGGATGAACCATTGAGAAGAATAATCTATTTCTGCACAGCTAGTAGAACTACATTTTCATCGGAAGCTAATACAATTATTGGCAATTCATTTACGTCAAATGTGAATTCACATTACATTTGTATAGCGCTCTTCTGGAAACTCAAAGACGCTTTACAGGGTAAATAAAACATAAAATAAATAAATAAACAAACAGAAAAGGAAGAATAAGGTGAAGTGACGGTCAGTGGTTGAAGGCAGTGCTGAACAGGTGAGACTTCAGTGATGTTTTGAATGTGGTGAGTGAGGAGGAGTCTCTGATGGAGACAATTTATGTCATTGGTATGAACTTGCTGTTAGGTCAGAAGATTGCGAGTTTATATTTTATCTTGGTTTCCTATCAATCCTCTCATGCAGTAGTGAGGGAGTGCAGTTCTATCTTTCTGAAGCAATACTGGTGTAATTTTCTCCTTACAGCTGGATCCAAAACTGTTAAAAGGACAGGAAAATTTTGGTATTTTGGAAAATATTAATCTATCAATGGTAACTCGGAAACATACAGCTATTTATGGTCTTGTTGTGTGAAAATGGTCATGTTTCTCCATTACAAAACTATATCTAAGTGTCGCGATGATATGCTCCGAAATAATGGGAGATGTTACATCAATACAATCTATCCCACTCAGATTGTAGTTTTCATATTCCTTCATTTTATGAGGATTCATTTCTATCTTCATCAAATTTGAACTGAAGGCTTTGTTGAAATTATTTTATCATTCATATAACAAATCAATACACAATGATCATCAAGTGAAACTGGTTATCTGAAGCTGTTTCTAGTTTGGAGTCAAAAAAGGTTGTTGGATATACTACACCAGTTAGGGAAAACAATAGAGGTGATTTTTGTATTTATTCATAGAAGTCATAGAAGCATACAGCAAGGGACCAGTCCCTTCAACCCATAGAGTTTGCACCAATCATCAAGAACCCATAATCACTAACCCAACATTGATCCCACTTACTGAAATTATTTCTGCATTCCATCAGCTCCTCGCAGAACAACTCATCTCATCATTTTAGCTTCAGGTCTGCATAATTAATGCAATGAAGGGTGGTGAATCTATAGAATTATTTGCCACAGAAGGCTGTGGAGGACAAGTCAGTGGATATTTTTAAGGCAGAGATATAGTTTTTGACTAATAAAGGTGTCAGAGGTTATGGGGAGAAGGCAGGAGAATGGGGTGAGGAGGGAGAGATAGATCAGCCATGATTGAATGGCGGAGTAGACTTGATTGGCCGAATGGCCTAATTCTACTCCTATCATTTATGACCTTATGACCTTATGAATTCATTATCACATTTTGTTCTCATCTTTTGCCAATGCACTGGTATAAATGCAAAACACAAGGGGAATCTCAACCATGAAGTGCTAAATATTGTTTACAGGATAATACCAACACACCTTGTCATTTCTTTAGGTGTGTGGAAATATTTTATTTCTTGGGACTAAATAAACCTGCTAATGTTCCAATGGGCTGTTGATTTTAAGAAAAGGGTGGGTCAGATAGAAGGCAGGTATAGGTCATTAACTGCATGAAATCCGTCGTAAACCTAGTACCCGTCACAACATTTTAGGGATGTGAATGGATTAGTACAAAGTAGAAGCTGATGTAATAACAGCCACCTGAACAGTTTGATTGAGGCATCCCTTGGAACATTTCATGGATCCATGGATCATTGTTTATGGATCATGGTCCTGCTGAGCCGGATGGCCACAACGCATAGATCAACTTGCACTTTACCCTGTCCAAAACTGTTACAACTGTTCGTTTCGTTGGGTTGCTGCTGTCTAAATTACCTAAATTATTGCATCGTATGGGAGGCGCATTCCCAATCTCGTTGTCCCCCTGGGTACAATGACAATAAAGATATATTGTATTGTATTGTATTGTATTGTATCCTGTATGCAGTGATGTTTGCTCAGTACTTAAACTGTATCATTTTCCATGCTGATAGGAAAAATGTCTCAGATTGGTGAGGAAGAGAATTGCAGAGCTGCTGGGTGAAAGAGGTATGTGGACAAAATTGGCCAGGTTACAGAAAGAATTTCAGACTGCACTGCAGGTCAGCTTCTCAAAGTCAATGTATTAATTCTGCCATCAAATTGCCTTCAGCTCTGGGCACTTTGAATCTGTCACATCATATTTCAAGCCTCAGGACATTTCAAGCATTGTTGCTAGACAATGGAATGTCACGCAAACAATCTCTCCCTCAATGTCAGCAAGATAAAGGAGACTATGATTGACTTCAGGAAGTGAAGAAGTACACAGATGGTCGAAAACTCATGCCTAGGAATGAGTTTCTTGGAATAAATATCACTAGCAATTTGTCCTGGATCAGCCACATCAAAGCTATGGCCAATAAAGCATATACACACCTCTACTTCCTTAGAAGGAATAGGAAGTTTGGCATGTCCCCAACAATGCTCACTTACTTAAGCAGATGCACCGTAGAAAGCATTTTATCAAGATGCATCACAGTATGGTTTGGGAACAGCTCTATCCAAGACCGCAAGATATTGCAGAGAATTATGGATGTAGCCCAGACCATCACACAAATCAACCTTCCTTCCATTGACTCCATCTACACTTCACGCTGCCTCGGCAAGGCCACCAGTATAATCGAGGACAGTTTCACCCTGGCCACTCCCTCTTCTCCCCTCTCTCATCAGGCAAGAGGTACAGAGGTTTGAAAATGTATACTGCCAGATTCAGGGACAGTTTCTTCCCAGCTGTTATCAGGTAACTGAACCGTCCTCTCACCAGCTAATGTACGGTCCTAACCTCCCATCCACCTCATTGGAGACCTTTGAACTATCTTTAATTGGACTTTAACAGACTTCAATATTATATCTTGCAGTAACTCTTCTACCCTTTATCTGTGCTCTGTGGATGGCTTGAGTGGATTGAGTAACAAAAAGCTTTTGTTACGCATGACAATAAAAAAACTAAACTAAACTACATAACAAAGCATGTAGAAACAAGGAACTGCAGATGCTGTTTTTTTCCAAACATAGATACAATATGCTGGAGTACCTCAGTGGGTCAGGCAGCATCTCTGGAGAAAAAAGATAGGTGATGTTTTGGGTCGGGACCCTTCTTCAGACTGAAAGAACGGGGGAGAGTGGCATAAAGACCAGGAGAGCTGGAGGTGAGAAAAGACCAGGACCAATTTGGGCTGGCCACAAATGATCTCAGGCAGTGTGGTGACCTGTAGGCCCATGATAGGCTAGGGAAGGTGTGATCTTGGGAGGGATACAATGTAGGGAACTATTGAACTGGTTAAATAACTGGGGTGGAGGAAGGGAGGTGAGGGGGAGGCAAGTGTAGGTGGAAGTTGCTTAAAATTAGAGAATTCAACGTTCATACCTGGGTTGTAAACCTTCAATTGGACTCACTCTAACAATGGAGGAGGCCTAGGACAGAAAGGTCAGAATGGGAATGAGAAGAGGAGTTGAAATGGTTGGCAACCGGGAGATCCCCTGGAGGATAATGAAGGTAGGACACTGAAAATGGTATACATGGATTTTAGTAAGGCTTTTGAAAAGGTCCCTCATGGCAGACTGATCGAAAAGGTAAAGAGACAGGATTCACAGGGACATGGTCCTATGGATTCAGAATTGGCTTATTCATAGACAACAGAGGGTTGTGCTGGATGAAGATATTTTGGCTGCAGGTCTGTGACCAGTGGAGTTCTGCAGGGATTTTTGCCTGCACGTCTTCTGTTTGCGATTTTTATAAATGACTTGAACGTAAATGTAGATGGGTTGTTGAGACAATACATGATTAAGACAATACATGACTAGTTATAGAACCTATCAAAGGCCTGCAAATCAATCACAATTTAAAGAAAATGCAATTACTTTTACAAGCCTTGATGATGGGGAACAACTTTTAACAGAATGTATTATAAATTAGTCCATAAAATCACGAGACAATATTAGTATTGTTATGTCTATGGCGGCGCGTGCAGACGCAGCGGCCCCACGCTCTCCCGATTTTTCGAGTGTTTTTAATGTTTTCTCAAGTTCGTCAAGTTTGTTAAGTTTGTTAAGTAGACAGTATAGTCGTGAGTTCTTGCTGGACAAGAAAACAACAACATCAACAACACTGGACGCTACGCTTGCAGAGGAAATTAGTGGCCTCAGAATACTCTGCCTGACCTCGGCCTCGAGTGCTGCCCCCCGGCTGGAAAGGAGACGCCGCAGACGGTGTGAGAGGAAGCAGAAGAGGGGTAAGCGCGGAGGCATCCGGGCTAGGCTAGCGCCTAGCCCACACAGACCGGCTATTCCGAGCATGCTAATGGCTAATGTACGCTCACTGGACAATAAAATGGACACTATAAGACTTCTCTGGTCGACCCAGCGTGAGGTGAGGGAATGCTGTGTTTACGTTTTCACGTGGCGGCGCCTAACGGCAGCGGCTGACTAGCAGTCTGTCCGTCTTTTTTTGTTGAGTGTCGGTGTTGGGATGATTTTTATATATATTTTTTTGGTTGTGTATGTGTGGGAGGGGGTGGTGGTGTGTGGGGGGTGGGTGTGGGTGGGTGGGTGTGGGGAACTTTTCTCTTCCTCACGGCGCGGGGTGCGGCTCGGCTGCGGGGCCTAACATCCCCCGGTGCGGCTCGGCCGCTGGACTTTACATCCCGGTGCGGCTTGGCCGCTGGACTTTACATCCCGGTGCGGCTTGGCCGCTGGACTTACATCGCCCGGTGCAGCTCGGCTGCGGGGCTTAACACCGCCCGGTGCAACTCGGCTGCGGGGCTTAACACCGCCCGGTGCAACTCGGCTGCGGGGCTTAACACCGCCCGGTGCAACTCGGCTGCGGGGCTTAACACCGCCCGGTGCAACTCGGCTGCGGGACTTTACATCGCCCGGTGCAGCTCGGCTGCGGGGCTTAACACCGCCCGGTGCAGCTCGGCTGCGGGGCTTAACACCGCCCGGTGCAACTCAGCTGCAGGACTTAACACCGCCCGGTGCGGCTCGGCTGCGGGACTTTTCACCGCTGGTGCGGCTCGGCTGCGGGACTTAACACCGCCCGGTGCGGCTCGGCTGCGGGACTTTTCACCGCTGGTGCGGCTCGGCTGCGGGACTTAGCTGCGCAAGGCTTGGTCGCGGGCCTTTCATCGCCCGGTTCGGCCGCGAGACGTTTCAGCGCCCGGTGCGGGGACTGTGCGGGTCGGTCGGGGACGAGCTGTCTGTCCGTGGGCGTGGGGAAGAGAGTGGAAGTTTTGTTGCCTCCATCACAGTGAGGGGGTGTTTGGAGCCACTGTGATGGACGTTTGTGTTGGGGTTATGTGTCTTGTGTTCTTTTTTTTTTTCTATGACTGCTATGTAGTTTCGTTCGGTACTTCGGTACCGAACGACAAATAAAGCTCTGTTATACTGTTATACTGTTATAATGACAACATCCCGGACTCCGCTGTTCAGCTCGACCGGCTAACATGCTACCGATCGGACAGAGCTACGGTTAGCGGGGGGAAGACTCGCGGCGGCGGTGTGATTGTTTACATCAGTGATGCTTGGTGTCGGGACGCTGTGTTGGTCTACAAACACTGTTCACCGCTGGCGGAGTTTATGTTTGTGAAGTGCTGGCCTTTTTACCTCCCGAGGGAGCTAACAGCTATCCTGTTAGTCGCTGTTTACATCCCTCCCAGTTCCAACAACAAGGACAGAGAGGAGGCACTCTGTGAACTGTACCGGGCCATCTCTGAGCAGCAGACAGCACACCCAGATGGCTTTCTCATCGTAGCTGGGGACTTCAACCATGCTAACCTAAAAACTGTCATGCCTAAAATATACCAGCATGTTGATTTCCCAACACGTGAAAACAACACCTTGGACCTTGTTTACACGACCATCAAAGGAGCATACAAGGCTTCCCCCCTCCCCCACATCGGCCTCTCTGATCACCTCACCGTTCTGCTGAAACCGGCATACAGACCCCGGGTGAAAGTCACCAAACCGGTTTCAAAAGAGGTACGTGTGTGGTCAGAGGACAGCACAGCTGCACTCCAAAACTGCTTTGAGACTACAGACTGGGACATGTTCAAGCAGGCAGCAACATACAACAACACAACCAACATTCAGGAATACACAGAGACAGTTACAGGCTACATCACCAAATGCATTGATGATGTGACCCACACCAGAGCCATCACCATCCGGGCTAACCAGAAGCCATGGCTGACAGGGGAGGTCCATGGGCTGCTGAGGGTCCGCAACGTTGCCTTCAGAGAGGGCAATCCAGCTGGTCTCAGAGCAGCCAGGGCCAACCTTTCCAGTGGCATCAGGAAAGCCAAACAACACTACACCCGGCGCATCACAGCCCACTTCAGTGACAGCAGAGACACACGGAGCCTGTGGAAGGGTATTAGGACTATCACGGACTACAAACCCCTACCACAGACCTGTGACAGTGACACCTCTCTCCTGAACGACCTCAACGACTTCTTCGCACGCTTTGAAGC
The DNA here is from genome assembly GCF_053455715.1 of Rhinoraja longicauda. Lineage (NCBI taxonomy): Eukaryota > Metazoa > Chordata > Chondrichthyes > Rajiformes > Arhynchobatidae > Rhinoraja > Rhinoraja longicauda. The sequence goes on along the minus strand of NC_135955.1, from coordinate 22,111,497 downwards.
GCAGAGCAACACACCTGCGCAGAAAACAACTCCCCCCCCCAACGACCAGGCTATTTGTCTGTCTCCAGGCAGTGTGAGGAGCACACTGTTAAGGATTAACACCCGAAAAGCTTCTGGACCTGACAACATTCCTGGTCGTGTGCTAAAAGACTGCGCAGCTGAGCTCACAGATGTCCTCACAGACATCTTCAACATCTCCCTGAGCCAGGCTGTTGTTCCCTCGTGCTTCAAAGAAACCACCATCATACCTGTGCCCAAGAAGTCTTCTCCATCCTGCTTCAACGACTACCGCCCTGTAGCGCTGACTTCAACCATCATGAAGTGCTTCGAGAGGCTGGTCATGAAGCAGATCAGATCCAACCTCCCCCCCTCCCTGGACCCGTTTCAGTTTGCATATCGAGCAAAGCGGTCCACTGAGGATGCCATCTCCTCTGCTCTACACCCAGCCCTCACCCACTTGGACACTAAAAACTCGTATGTTAGGATGCTGTTCATAGACTTTAGCTCAGCATTCAACACCATCATCCCCCAGCAGCTGGTTTGTAAACTAACAAATCTGGGCTTCAGCCCCCTTCTCTGCAACTGGATGCTGGACTTCCTCACTGCCAGACCCCAGTCTGTACGGGTCGGCAGCAACACATCGGACACCATCATGCTGAGTATGGGGGCCCCACAAGGATGTGTGCTAAGCCCCCTGCTCTTCACCTTGCTGACCCATGACTGCACACCCACCCACAGCTCCAACCACTTCGTCAAGTTTGCGGACGACACAACCGTGGTGGGTCTCATCAGCAACAACGACGAGACCCACTACAGGAAGGAGGTGAACCAGCTGGCCGCGTGGTGCACAGACAACAATCTCTTCCTGAATGTGGAGAAAACAAAGGAGATTGTTGTCGACTTCAGGAGAACGCACACCCAACACCCCCACCCACTGACCATCAATGGTGCTGCTGTGGAGCAGGTGAGCAGCACCAAATTCCTGGGGGTGAACATCACCGAGGATCTCTCCGGGAGCAACAACACCACGTCCATCGCCAAGAAAGCCCAGCAGCGCCTCTACTTCCTCCGCAAACTGAAGAGAGCGGGAGCCCCCACACCCATCATGTACACTTTTTACCGAGGCGCCATTGAGAGCATCCTCAGCAACTGCATCACTGTGTGGTTCGGAAGCTGCACAGCCTCCAGCCGTAAGACCCTGCAGCGCATAGTGAACACTGCTGAGAGGATCACTGGCGCCTCACTCCCAACACTCCTGGTCCTTTACACCACCCGCCTCACCCGCAAAGCATTGAGCATTGTGGGTGACCCCTCCCACCCCTCCAACAGCCTCTTCACCCTCCTGCCTTCAGGGAGAAGGTTTCGCAGCCTGAGGTCGAGCACAACCCGACTAAAGAACAGTTTTTTCCACCAGGCTGTCAGGATGCTGAACTCTCTCCCCTCCCTCCCTCCTCTCTCCCCTGCCCCCATTGGACCTGGACTTTAACACCCCACACACACGCACATCCAGCACCAGACACTTTTTTAACGTTGCTATGGACAGGCTTTGCACTACTGTTCATTATTTTTTATTGTAATATATTCATCTTCATCTTTTTTTCATTGAAGTGACTATATTTTATATTGATTGTTGTTTGCTGTGCCTTTTTAATTTTAACTTAATTTAATGCACTTTATTCCTCGGGATTGTGGGAAACGGTATTTCGATTTTCTGTCTGTGTAAACTAACTGAAAATTGACAATAACGTTGACTTTGACTGACTTTGACTTTGACTTTGAGTATTCTTAGAATATACAATATTAGTTCTGAAACAGTCATTTTCACTTCAAAGATGTAATTCTTTTGTTTTAGAGATACAGACGGAAACAGGCCCTTCGGCTCACCAAGTCCCTGCCGACCAGCGATCCCTGCACATTAACTATCCTACACACACTAGGGACAATTTACACTTCTACCAAGCTAATTAACCAACATGTACGTCTTTGGAGTAGAAACATAGAAAATAGGTGCAGGAGGAGGCCATTTGGCCGTTCGAGCCAGCACCGCCATTCATTGTGATCATGGCTGATTGTCCCCAATCAATAACCCGTGCCTGCCTTCTCCCCATATCCCTCGATTCCACTAGCCCCCAGAGCTCTATCTAACTCTCTCTTAAATCCATCCAGTGATTTGGCTTCCACTGCCCTGTTTGGCAGAGAATTCCACAAATTCACAACTCTCCGAGTGAAAAAGATTTTTCTCACCTCAGTTTTAAATGGCCTCCCCTTTACTCAAAGACAGTGTCCCCTGGTTCTGGACTCGCCCAATATTGGGAACATTTTTCCTGCATCTAGCTTGTCCAGTCCTTTTATGATGTTATATGTTTCTATAAGATCCCCTCTCATCCTTCTAAACTCCAGTGAATACAAGCCTAGTCTTTTCAATCTTTCCTCATATGACAGTCCTGCCATCCCAGGGATCAATCTCGTGAACCTATGCTGCACTGCCTCAATTGCAAGGATGTCCTTCCTCAAATTAGGAGACCAAAACTGTACACAATACTCCAGATGTGGTCTTACCAGGGCCCTATACAACTGCAGAAGAACCTCTTTACTCTATACTGAAATCCTCTTGTTATGAAGGCCAACATTCTATTAGCTTTCTTCACTGCCTGCTGTACCTGCACGCCAACTTTCAGTGACTGGTGTACAAGGACACTTGGGGCTCGCTGCACCTCCCCCTTACCTAACCTAACTCCATTGAGAAAATAATCTGCCTCCTTGTTTTTGACGGCAAAGTGGATAACCTCACATTTATCTATATTGTACTGCATCTGCCACGCATCTGCCCACTCACTTAACCTGTCCAGGTCACCCTGCAACCTCCTAACATCCTCTTCACAGTTTACACTGCCACCCAGCTTTGTGTCATCCGCAAACTTGCTAGTGTTGCTTCTAATTCCCTCTTCCAAATCATTAATATTTATGATAAACAGTTGCGGCCCCAACACCGAGCCTTGCGGCACTCCACTCGCCACTGCCTGCCATTCTGAAAAGGACCCGTTTATTCCTACTCTTTGCTTCCTGTCTGCCAACCAATTTTCTATCCGTCAACACCCTACCCCCAATACCATGTGCTCTAATTTTAGTCACCAATCTCCCATGCGGGACCTTATCAAAGGCTTTCTGAAAGTCTATATACACTACATCCACTGGCTCCCCTTCATCCATTTTACTTGTCACATCCTCAAAAAATTCCAGAAGATTAGTCAAGCATGATTTCCCTTTCATAAATCCATGCTGACTTGGACTTATCCTTTTACTGCTATCCAAATGCATCGTTATTACCTCTTTAATAATTGACCAGCATCTTTCCCACCACTGATGTCAGGCTATCTGATCTGTAATTCCCCGTTTTCTCTCTCTTGCTCCTTTCTTGAAAAGTGGGATAACATTAGCTATCCTCCAATCCACAGGAACTGATCCTGAATCTATTGAACATTGGAAAATGATCACCAATGCGTCCACTATTTCTAGAGCCACCTCCCTGAGGACTCTGGAATGCAGACCATCAAGCCCAGGGGATTTATCATCCTTCAGTCCCATTAGTCTACCCAATACTATTTCTCGCCTAATGAAATTTTCTTTCAGTCCCTCTCCCCCCCTAGATCCTCTGTCCTCCAGTACATCTGGGAGATTGTTTGTCTTTCTTAGTGAAGACGGATCTGAAGTACATGTTCAACTCTTCTGCCATTTCCTTGTTACCCATAATAATTCCACCTGTGTCTGCCTTCAAGGGACCCACATTTGATTTTGCTACTCTTTTTCTCTTAACATATCTAAAGAAGCTTTTACTGTCCTTCTTTATATTCTTGGCCAGCTTCCCCTCGTACTTCATCTTTTCAGCCCGTTTTGCCCGTTTTGTTACCTTCTGTTGTCCTATGAAAGTTTCCCAATCCTCTGGCTTCCAGCTACTCTTTGCTGTGTTATACATCTTTTCTTTTAGTTTTATTGCATCCCTAACTTCCCTTGTCAGCCACGGTTGCCTCCCACTCCCCTTAGAATCTTTCTTCCTTTTTGGAATGAAATGATCCTGCATCTTCCGGATTATGCCCGGAAATTCCTGCCATTGCTGTTCCACCGTCATTCCTGCTGGGATCCCTATCCAGTCTACCTTGGCCAGCTCTTCTCTCATGCCTTCATAGTCCCCTTTGTTCAACTGCAACACTGACACTTCCGATTTAACCTTCTCCTTCTCAAATTGCAGTTTAAAACTAATCATATTATGATCACTACCTCCAAGCGGTTCCTTTACCTTGAGTTCTCTTTATCAAATCTGGTTCATTGGACAACACTAAATCCAGAATTGCCTTTTCTCTGGTAGGCTCCATTATAAGCTGCTCTAAGAATCCATCTCGGAGGCACACTACAAACTCTCTTTCTTGGGGTCCAGAACCAACCTGATTTCCCCAGTCTACCTGCATATTGAAATCCCCCATCACCACAGTGGCATTACCTTTCCTACATGCCAGTTTTAACTCCTGCTGCATCTTACACCCTACATCCGGGCTACTATTTGTGGGTCTGTAGATAACACCAATTAGTGTCTTCGTGCCTTTACAATTCCTCAACTCAATCCACAGTGACTCTACCTCGTCAGTCCCTATGTCACCCTTCGCAAGGGACTGAATTTCATCCCTCACCAGCAGAGCTACCCCACCTCCTCTGCCCACATGCCTGTCCTTTCTATAAGATGTATAACCCTGAATATTAAGTTCCCAGGCCCGATCCTCCTGCAGCCACGTCTCTGTAATCCCCACAATGTCTTATCTACCAACATCTAACTGAGCCTCAAGCTCATCTACTTTACTTCTTATACTTTGCACTTTCATATACAATACTTTCAATTCCTTACTCATCTCATCCTTCAGATCGATCCCTATTACACTTGGCCATACTCTCCTACCCCTTTGTGAGCTTTCTTTCCCGTTAATTCTGGGGTAATTAACTATCCCTTTACTCTCTTTCCCTTTAAATCCATCCTTGACTATCCCATTTGACACTGTCTCCCCCCCCCCCTTATTTAGATTAAAACCACCCGTGTAGCAGTGGCAAACCTGCCTGCCAGAATGCTGGTCCCCCACCTGTTCAGGTGCAATCCGTCCCTTTTGTACAATTCCCCCTTACCCCAAAACAGATCCCAGTGATCTAAGAATCTAAATCCCTGCCCCAGTTCCTCAGCCACGCATTCAGGTCCTGTATCTCCCTGTTCCTGCTCTCGCCAGCACGAGGAATTGGAAGCAAACCGGAGATAACAACCCCGGAGGTCCTGCTTTTCAGCATTTTTCCGAGCTCTCTAAAGTCACGCAGCAGAATATTCATCCCCTTTTTTTTGACATCGTTTGTGCCAACATGCACTACCACTTCCGGCTGTTCACCTTCGCCCTTGTAGATTTTCTACACTCTGTCCGTGATATCCTGGATCCTGGCACCAGAGAGGCAGCACACCATCCTCAAATCCCGCCTGTTGCTGCAATAACCCCTGTCCGTACCTCTCACAATGGAGTCTTCTACTATCACGGCGTTGCCTGACGTCGGCCTCTTTGGTTTTGGCTCAACAGCACTTTTTGCTTCACAGGCCAGTCTGCCGCTCACTGTGGTAACGTCTTCTTCCCCGACAGCTTCCAAGTGGGTGAACCTGTTCTCAAGAGGCACAATGCCCGGGACCTTTGCACTCCAAGTTTCCTTCCATTTCTCACCATCACCCACCTTCTCTCTTCCAGTACCTTCGGTGTAACAATCTCACTGTAGGACTTGTCGAGGAACGACTCAGTTTCTCGGACGAACCTGAGGTCATCCACTTGCTTCTCCAGTTCCCCAACACGGTCCTTCAGGAGCTGTACCTGGATACACTTCTCACACTTGTAGCAGCCAGAGGCACCAGCAGTGTCCCTGACCTCCCACATCCTACAAGCATCACATTGAATCAAATTGCTTGACATTTCGTTCTTGCGTCTCGCCCTCTCCAACGTTTGGTGTGCCATCCTCTCTCAGCCTCCTCGCTGAAGATTCGCAGCCAAAGACTCGCACTTTTCTCACAGGGTACTTAAGACTCGCAGCCAAAGACTCGCACTTTTCTCACAGGGTACTTAAGACTCGCACTTTTCTCACAGGGCACTTCCCTCAACAGGGCGGCACCCCTTCAGCAAGCCTTGCTTATATCAGTTGCTAAATTGACTAATTGTCCAATTTACCAATCTTCCAATCTAATTGTTCAGCCAATCCCCACAGTATGTGCTTTGCCCGACCTGCACTCAAAGACTGCTAACCTGCTGTTTGCACCCTTTTTAAACCTGCACTCAAGACTCACCAAGTCCAGACAAACGGTTGTTCTCACTGCTGCTTTGCCTGACCTGCAGTCAAAGATTGCTAAAGTGCCGAGTGTGGGAGGAAACCCAAGATCTCGGAGAAAATCCACGCAGTTATGGGGAGAATGTACAAACTCCGTACAGACAGCACCCATAGTCGGGATTGAACCCGAATCTCTGGTGCTGTAAGCACTGAAAGGCAGCAACTCTACCGCTGCACCACCGTGCCGTCCAGGATTATGTCTTGGTGGAACTAAGTGTACAGAAAGTTCCTGAGACAGTCTGTGAAGAACCCTTGAATAAACTCCACATGTTCTGATCTCCTTGTATCTCTTGTGTATCAGAACCTCTCTTAACAAGGGACTTTGTTAGAGGTTGAGAATCTACTGGCATACTTACTCTCTGCATTCAAGGTGCCAACGTTGTAAAACTCATTGTTCTTTTCTTTGCTCCTTGTGCTGTATATAGATGGAGTCAAGAAAACAAAAATAACTGGATGAAAACCACAGGTCGAGGATGTGCATATTCAAAAATATTCTTCACTGTTATCCACCCATATTTGATGTCAGTTAGTGATAAGTAGCATGATCCAATGTATAAATCTGTTACCAAGGAAACAAAAAACTACAGTCATAACGGCACGCTCTTTAATGAGAGAAATAAAATTCATATGGTCTCAATTTTTCTTGTTACTTTTATACTCTGTCGAGGGACTGCAATTTTCCAGAACAGTGAAATGTGCCCTCGACTAATGTTGATCTTGAGATGGGGGTTAAGTGTCTGTTTACTTTGGCATGTTAGGGTTAAAAGGTGCTGCTTGCACTGCTAATGGCTTTTACTCAAATCGTTTCAGTTGGATTGCTATCATATGGGAGGAGTTGGCTGCGCCTAACGGCTGCGGCTCTCTGGCAGTCTGTTGTCTTTTTTTCTTTTTTTTTGTTTGTGTCGGTGTTGGGATGGTATTTGTTTCTGTTTTTGGCTGTGTATGTGTGGTGGGGGTGGGGCGGGGGGAAACCTTTCTTTTATTGGGTCTCTTCCCCGGGGCGCAGCTCGCCCGCGGGGCCTTCCATCGCCCGGCGCGGCTCGGCTACGGGACTTAACATCGCCGGCTCGGCCACGGGACGTTTCAGTGCCCGGTGCGGCTCGGCCGCTGGACTTAACATCGCCCGGTGCGGCCGCGGGACGTTTCAGTGCCCGGTGCGGCTCGGCCGCGGGACGTTTCAGTGCCCGGCGCGGCTTGGCCGCTGGACTTAACATCGCCAGCGCGGCTCGGCCGCGGGATGTTTCGGTGCCTGGTGCGGCTCGGCCGCGGGACGTTTCGGTGCCCGGGGCGGCTCGGCCGCGGGGCCTTCCATCCCCTTGCGGGGGCTGTGCGTGTCGTTTGCCTCGGTGGGGGTCGAGCTGCCTGTCCGTGGGTGCGAGGGGAAGAGAGGGGAAGTTTTGTTGCCTCCATCGCAGTGGGGGGTGTTTGGAGTCGCTGTGATGGATGTTTGTGTTGGGGTCGGGTGTCCTGTGTTCTTTTCTTTTTTGCTGTGTCTTGTGACTGCTGAAATTTCGTTCGGTGTTTGTGCCGAATAACAATAAAGTGTTGTTATGTTATGTTATACAGACAGATCCTCCCAACAGTAGCAGGATAACTGAAATAGTTGTGTGATTAGCTCCTGGGCAATGCTACCAGTAACATTTCCAACTAGTATTGGCAGCACCTCTAGATTTTATATTGGATTTTCTCAAAGGAGCAACTAGCCAAGAGTAAACTCTGAAATGTTTTCAAGCCTCTGCCTTCAAAGAGGTGCAGAATTTTATTTGTGGAATCAAAGCATTTTATGCTTCACTGGATTGAATTGATGAATAAAAATAATCGTTAAACTTGACCATGGTAGGATCTACCAGCATATCTTTCTACCTGAGGGGCTGACCTATAGGGAGATGTCGGGCAGGCCAGGACTTTATTCCTTGGAGTGCAGGAGGCTGAGGGGTGATCTTATAGAGATGTATAAAATAATGAGGGGAATAAATAGGGTGAATCAACAGAGTCTTTTTACCCAGGGCAGGGAATTGAAAATAAGAGGATATATGCTTAAGGTGAGAAGGACAAGATCTAATAGAGCTGAGGGCAACTTTTTCACGCAGAATTTGTTGTGTGTATGGAACGAGGTGTCAGGGGAAGTAGTTAAGGCATGTTTTGTAACAGCATTTAAAAGATGGATAGGGAAAGTCTAGAGGGATATCGGCCGAACATGGCTATATGGGATTAGGTTTGGTGGGATATCTTGGTCGGCATAGACGAGTTGGGCCGAAGGGCCTGTTTCCATGCCGTATGACTCTATGACTCTATGTGCTTGGGGTTACTTTCAAGTATGAAACACCCAAATGTGAATGGTGCTGGAAATGTTGCACTGGTGACAGTCATTTATTACTTAACTGATAATAAATTATCAGTTTGCAAACAACAAATAAGTGAGTTTCTTGGACGTTAAAGAAATTATATTATAAATAATTGGCAGTACGTTGTAATATAAATCTGATAATAACAAATGGGCAGGAAAGCTAGCCTCACCTGCAGGAAGCTGATCATAATAAGAATAAAGAAAATGCTGAAAATACTCAGCAGGTCAGTCAGCATCTGTGGAAAGAGAAACAGAGTTAGCATTTCTGTTTGGAAAACCAATTCTAATGAAGGGTCTTTGACCTGAAATGTTGATCATGTTTCTCTTCCTACAGATGCCGCCTAATTTATTGAGTCTTTCCAGCATTTTCTGCTTTTGTTTTAGGTTTCCAATATCTGAAAACCTAAATGTTTTTTTTAATTTAAAATTTCAGCTGGAGATAGTATATTGATTTGTGCAATTCATAGTGTTTGTCTGCTTTGATTTACCATAGTTCTAGCTTAATAATAAATCCAACAGCTGAACATCATATGTAGGAAGGAACGGTAGATGCTAGATTACAACAAAGATAGACACAAAATGTTGGAGTAACTCAGTAGGTCAGGCAGCATCTCTGGTGAAACTTCCAGATGCTGCCTGACCTGCTGAGTTTCTCCAGCATTTTGTGTGCAAGTTCATAAGTTCATAAACTCATAAGTGATAAAAAGAGAATTAGGCCATTCGGCCCATCAAGTCAAATCCGCCTTTCCTTCACGGCTGATCTATTTTTCCCTCTTAAGCCCATTCTCCTGTCTTCTCCCTGCGTGATCATAATTGGGCATCACCTGAGTGCCAGTTAAAGGTCACATTCTCACTTCAATCCCACTCATTCCAACAAAACCCACCCATTAGTTGTCTTTTCAAATTCTCAAAAATTGTAAACTTCCCATCTATAGGAGGCTAAAGAAAGGAGACGGGCAAATGAGGAGTCACGGGGAGATAGCATAAAGGAGTGAGCTTGATGTGGTGAAATGCTTTTATACAGGCTTGAGCCAAGAAAGATGAATAAAGGGAACGACAGTTAATTTATTGGATGAAGAGATTGTACATGGTTTCAACATCAGTAGAAGCAGATAAGGATTTTGCAAGAGCAACTACAAACAAATGCTAATGTGTGTCTCTAAATAAATGTACATGGGAAAGTCTTCTAGAAAGTCTATGTATTTTAGGCAATGAATATAGGCATGTCCAACTTCAACTCATCACAGGATTACCTGCAGAACATGAAGACTGATTAAAGAAAGAAGCAGTAAAGACATTCTCAAACTTTGATTTCTGCCTCCCTCACATAGCACGTAGCACGTGCATACATGGTTTTAGTGTGTCTGTTGTTATTGTAATGCAATGTCAGGTTCATAGCTGCTATGTTTTATTCCACACTCCAGACCCTGCATCTCATGAAAATAAGTTCTTGGTTATAAATATTTTGTAATCTGAAAGCTGCTCAAAATATTTGATTAATGAAAAGAAAATTTCAATAATTTGACACCCAATACTAAAGCTAACTTCAATATCCTTTAACGTCCTCTTACAGTTGTATTGGAAAAATGATGGCTCAATAATACCCCACAGAAAATGTTCACTTCCTTTGGTATAATCTGGAATTAGTAAATAGAGATGATAACTGTTAGACAATATCCCACATGGTGTTCAATTACTCTAATTAATTGATTGATTAATTAATTAACTGATTTTACTTCTGTATACATTAATGAGATTGATAGTCCTGTTTGACATTAAATTATTCAACTCTGATGTTTTGGTTGACAGTCAGCAGCTCCAAGCAAGACCTTTGATCAGAGACAAATCCCAGACTCAGCTTGCAAAGGCTGAACTGGCCAACCTCAGGCTATTAATCAATTAAGGATGGATGATCAGCCGTGATCATATTGAATGGCGGTGCAGGCTCGAAGGGCCAAATGGCCTACTCCTGCACCTATTTTCTATGTTTCTATGTTTCAAAAAGGTGTCCTACCATTACCTTGTCAAAGGCAATTATGATTCCTTGAGAAATCTATAACCAAGGTGGTCGCAAATACCTAATAAAATAGTTTCATTTTGATCTAATGATGAGACTAGAACAATAACTTTTTTCTAAGATCATGCATGCAGACACATGACTGCAGATTCTGGAACCTGGAGCAACGAACAATCCACAGAGCGATGAGCAGCATCTGTGGATGGAAAGAAATGGTCAACATTTTGGATCAAAACCCTGTATCAGGACACCTTGCAGAGATGCATAGAACCAGCAGGACCTGAATTCATAAAACACCTTCAACAGGTGAAACCATTCCAAAGTGTTTCACAAGACATGATCAGAACAAAAGCAATATTTAGTAGGGATAAAATACAAACTCACCATTGCAGTGTGTTAAACATAAAATCACAGACATAAAAGATAGGTAGACCTTTGAGAATATGTTGTTTGTTCTGACAGTCAATAAGATCATGGCTGACCTTTCACCTCAACTCCACTTTCCTGCACTGATCACATATCCTTTGATTCCCTTAAAGATTTATCATCCTATTTGCTGAATTAACTCAGTGATTGTGTCCATAGCTCTCTTCAGCAGTGATTTTGTTTTAAATTTCAGTCCCAAACAGCTGTCATCTTATGTCGGACTGCGACCTCTAGTTTGTGACTGAAAACATCACATGTGTACATAAAACTATATAATATGTGATTATGGATAGTTTACTGATGTGGATAGTGATTTGATTCATGGACATAACAGTAGGAGTAATATTTGGATTGGGAGATTATTTCTTGTGGGATGCTGAAGGAATCAATGCAGGCTCCTAACTATTTATGATATATGGCAGTTATTTGAATGAGAGAATCAAGTATTACAACCAATTTTGGTGATGATTCAAAGTTTTGTGGTAGGTTGAGTTGTGTGAGTGTTGTAGATTGGCTTTGAAGGAGATATAATTAGCTTAAGCGAATGGCCATAGAAATGGCAGAAAGAATATAACGTGGAAATATATGAAGTCTACTATGGTAAGAAAGCTTCAAGTTCTTAGGAATAAAGATAACCAGCAATTTGTCCTAGACTAGCCACATCAAAGCAATGGTCAAGAAAGCACATCAACGCCTCTACTTTCTAAGAAGGCTTATGAAGTTTGGGACGTCCCCAACAACCCTCACTAACTTCTACAGATGCGCCACAGAAAGCATTTTATCAGGATGCATCACTGCATGGTTTGTGAACAGCCCCATCCAAGACAGCAAGAAATTGCAGAGAGTTGGGGACGTAGCCCAGACCATCAGGCAAACTATCCATCCTTCCATTGACTACATCTTCACTTCACGCTGGCTTGGCATGGTCACCTTCATAATCAAGGACCAGCCTTACCCCAGTCACTCCCCGTTTCTGCCCTCTCCCGTCAGGCAAGAGGTACAGAAGTTTGAAAACACATACCTCCAGATTCAGGCACGGTTTCTTCCCAGATTTTATCAGGCAACTGAATCATCCTCTCACCAGCTAGAGTGCAGTCCTGACCTCCCATCTACCTCAATGAAGACATTCAAATAGTTTTTTATTGGTCTTTATTGGACTTTACCTTACACTAAATGTGTAAGGTAAAAAAGGGGCGTGGCTGTGTTCTGCAGCTGCGGCTCACCGGCAGTCTCTCTGTCTTTTTTTTGTTTTTTGTCTATTGTCATCGTTTAATGTATGTTTTGTTCTATTTTTAACTCTGTGTATGTGGGGGGGTGGTGGGGGGGGGTTGGGGAAACCTTTTTTTCTAATCTCTTCCTCAACGGAGATGCGACCTTTACCGTGTCGTATCTCCGTTTGCGCTACGGCCTAACATCGTGGAGTCGGCGGCCTCCAGCTGGGATCGACCTTGAAGACTCCGGTCGCAGGGCCTGGACTTACCATCTCGGAGGCTTCGGCCGCGGGCCCTGCAGACCGCAACATCGGGAGTTCGCAGGTCCCTGGCTGGCGACCGGTTTTTGGGAGCTCCAGCCGTAGCAGCTTCGACCGCCCCGAAGCGCGAGGTACGATCGACCCGCTCGCAGGCCCTTCATCACCCTGCGTGGCTCGGCCGCAGCACTTTCCATCGCCCGGTGGGGGCTCAGGACTTTCATCGGCCTGCTCGGCTCGGCCCTGGGACTTTCCATCGCCCGGTGGGGGCTCAGGACTTTCATCGGCCTGCTCGGCTCGGCCCTGGGACTTTCCATCGCCCGGTGGGGGCTTCAAAAAGTTGGGAGCCTCGATCACCTCGTGGCACCACGGGAGAAGAATGAGGAGGAGATAAGACTTTGCCTTCCATCACAGTGAGGGTATGCCTAGAGCAATCACTGTGATGGCTGTTTGTGTAAAAATTGTATCTGTGTGTCCTGTGCTTTTTGTTGTCTACTGCCGGACCCTGACGTGAGAGGACGCTGGCGTTGTTTATTCGCCGCTTTTCCGTCAGGATAGTTTGTCTGTTTGTTTTTATGTTAATTGTTTTTGTAAAGCACTTTGAGCACCCGATAAGGCGCTATATAAAATAAATGAATTATTATTAATTATTATTATACCCTCCATCTTGTATTTGTACACTGTGAACGGCTTGATTGCAATCATGTATTGTCTTTTAATTGACTGGATTGCACACAACAACCTCGGTACACATGACATGACATGAATAAACTAAACTAAACTAAACTAAAAACTAAGCAGAGGCAATTTTAATATAATGGGAGATTGAAAAAGATTAGTGTTTGAAAGAACCAGGTATCCTTTGTATACAAATCACTGAAAGTTAGTATGCAGGTTGAGCGGCAGTTAGTGAAGGCACGTTCACCTTATTACAGGAGGATTTGATAATAAATAAAGATATCTTATTGCAATAACATAGGCTACTGCCAGATTGTTCCTGAATTATAATGTAAAAATCTGGTCTCCCTAGATAAGGAATGATATAATTCCAATAAAGGGAATGCAAAGAAGGTTACCAAATTGATTCTTGGGATGTGGTTGGGTGTGGGATTATCTGATGAAGAGAGATTATCAGATTGAAACTTTGCTTTCCTGATCTTAGAAGAATGAGATGTGCAATATATAAAATAACTTGTGGGTAGATGCAGGATTAATGTATCACCTGGCTAGAGAGTATAGAATCGGTAACATGGTCTCAAGGTGAAAAGGTCTAAGATGAGCAGAAATCTCTTCACTCATGGGCAGCAAACCTTCCAAATTCAAGAGAGCTGAGGTCATCCAAGACAAAAAAAAACATTAGATTTTTAGACATTAAGGGACTTAAGGAATCTAGGGTTAATACAGAAAATGCAAGTGGAGATAGAAGATGAGTGCTGATTTGGTTGTATGGTGAATGGCATGAGGGAGCAAATTTGCTTCTATTTCTTATTCATTTCATGTTGTTGTGTGGGTTTAAAGTGTACAGAATACCTCTCAACACTCGGATGTATAATAAAATTCTCTTCACCACCATCAATATGTGCAGGTACAGCAACCCCGGGAAACTCAACACCATTCAGAACAAATGAAAGTATTCATTGGCATCCCAACCAATAATGTCTATTCCTGGTTCCAATGCTATAATTTTTTATTGTCACATTTGTGACCAACTTTCCTGTCAACATTCAGTTGAAACCTGTCACATTGTTCTGAAAATGTAAGTTTGACAACAGATATAATGCTACATCAGTGAGCATCCATCACTTATCATGTGTCACGCTGAGTTGTGGATACAATATAATATTTTTATAGTGAAAGCCAAAAATTTTATCCAGATATTTAAGTATCAAATCTGCAATAATTTTCCTGTGTCAAATTCAGCTTTCAGATCCAGATTCATTTGAAGTTACACTGTGATTTTGTGCTGAGGGAGTCCAAACAAGGCTATGGAAGGATAGAGTAATGATCAGAATCATTTTCCTAACTCCAGCTTTTCTGTGTACAAAGCCAGGGAGATCTGGCTTGCAGTAAAATAAGGCAGCAATGTTTATATCTTCACGCTAGTTATCACAATCTGATGTGCCAAGCTGCTTTTGTAGCCATGTATTCAGTGCTGTCATGTAGCATAAGAAAGAGAGCAGCTACTTTGACTGGGGCAAGTTCCCATAAGGTGTAAGATCTTAATGACCAGATACTGTAGTCAACATTTTTTATAATGTTAACTAAGAAATAAATTTTGATAACTCTACTGCTGGTTAGCTGACAAAATCCAATAGATAGAGTTTCACTTTTCTCATTTCTCAGAACCTCCAACAAATGTTACTCTCCAATAATACTCATTAATGACCCAGCCTACGTTTTGTGCTAAGGTAATTCAATAATATTTTTAACTTGCAACACGCATGTCAAAAGTCATCATTCTTTGGTTTACTGTTAAACTTGCAACCCATCAAAAACTTGAACTTGCTGTGAATGCAAAGTATTGTTCCAAGGAGAAAAGCAGGCAGTCTACACCAAGATTGGGTGTGTTTATTAAGTTTAGAAGCCTAGGTGCCATTATTCAACAGATGTTAGATGGAAATAAATATCTACAGGCAGTCATGGACTTAGGTGATATCAGTAAAACCCATCTATGCCACTGCCTGCATTTGTTCTTGGACGATGTATGATGAAGATCACATCCCACTGTGCCTCAAAATGAACATAATCCACAGTGTGATTTGGGATCCACAATCCACAGTGTTTTTTGCCCATTGGGAGACAATGCTGTAGACAATGGCTTTCCCTGCAGTGATCAGCAGGTTACTATCATAAGATTTGACTCCATCCTGGAAGATGATCACGATTGTGGTACCTCTGAGGTCCCTTGGCACAAACTCCTCTTCCTAGGTGTGGGGAATGAGCCTGTGTATTTATGATAGAAGTTCCTCTTCACTAAGTTTTAAAGCATCATCTGGTCATGGTAGATGTTTCAAAGTTTCAGAAGTTACAACTAGATGAATGCACGGACAATCAACAGGACATACCGAGTGCCCACGCTGACAGTCAGCAGCAGGGAGGCAGGCACCGGTGATTTATCAAGTGGCATCAAATACTTCTAATTGCAATCAACAGATGGCAAAGACGTACAGGTATGTAGGTTAATTGACTGGGTAAATGTAAAAATTGTCCCTAGTGTGCGTCGGATAGTGTTAATGTGCGGGGATCGCTGGGCGGCGCGGACTCGGTGGGCCGAAGGGCCTGCTTCAGCGCTGTATATCTAAATCTAAATGGCACTGGTTGCAAGCACACCCAGTCAACAACTGCAAACAGTGCTAATTAACAGATTTGCCAATCAACAGTTGGTGATCAAGTGTAAAGGGTGCAAAACTATAAGCATCAACTGAAAATAAATCACCTGGAAAATTGATCGAATAAAGTATCAGGTCCAGACTGTTTCTTCAGCAAACCGACCAAACATAAGTTAGACGCACACTTCATAACAACAGCTCAAAGGTTGAATCTCTTTCAGGATTAAAGTTACTTTATGAATCAACATCATTTGGAAATGTATGCAGTAGGTCTTGGTGCCTAAACTCTGTCTTCCTGCAGTACTTTGCACCACGGGGGTTTTGAGTGAGGTGATAATAAAGATTTAATTGTTTCCACTATTAATGATGGTCAAAAGCAACAAAACTTGAGATGTGGTAATGTGGCAGGAATGGCAAATTCCCACCAAGAGTCAAGAGTGTTTAATTACCTTGTGTATCAAAAATGGAATAATATAAAGGGCCTACTTGCATCAAGGGATTACTGGATTTGAACTGGAACTATAAATGATTCTTATTGCAAACATTTAGCGCTATTATTTAAAGTGATGTGGATCCTGATAATTTATAGTTCAGGCATGAAACTGCAGCTTGAAGCCCCAGAAAGAGAATGATTGAAACATTGTCAAGTCTCATTCCAGCAGGGAGAGAATTGTTCTTAGATTTTCCAAAATAGTCTTTCCCTTTTTTTCCCCCATCTTTTCCTTTTTTCACAAACTTTCTTTTTATTTCATGTTCTTTACATGATCTGACATCTGTTCTTCTCTGTCACTATATCCATTTTGTTCTTTATCCTTTATTCTGAAATGTTATTGGTTCAACTGATAGACCACAGGACCCAATATTAAATAAAACTCAGATGAATGATAAGTGAAAAAAACACCAGTTTCTCGCACTCTCTCTGAGACTCAACTCCCTAGGATTTTCTGGACCATTATTTCACCTTTATGGAATCAACAAGTGGAATTATTCAGGCACTCAAAACTGATCAATATTCCTTTCATGTGAGGAATAAAAAGACTCCTTCCATCATCAAAAGGGGTCCAGCACCAACACTCAGAACATTGATTCTACAGCAATGCAGCTTTTTTTTTATTGGTTTGAAAATAGCTTGTTACAAATCATTCTCATGGACCTTTGTCCAATAATTTCCTAATCTATCTTCGTGGCACCTTATTTTGAGAATAAGGCCGAAATATTACAGGTGAAAAACTCTGAAATAAAGGTGCAAAACCGACTGAGCCTAAATCTATGGAGATGGAAACAATGTTAATGTTTCACATCAATGGCCTTCCTTCAGAATTATCAGGTATTTATAAGGATGGATCTAATTAAATAACACTGGAGGTTGCACAATGGGATCATATGTATTTAACTTGGTCCAGGACATGCATAAAATACAACTCACACTATCGCTGAGGTCAGGCTGTGCTAATCACAACATGCCTTAGGTCCAATTTTATGATTGGTTCACATTGATTCCAACCAGCTAATGTTTCTTTTACCTCTGCACCGTTTTGAAGAGGCAAGCTCATTCCTATTTGTATTAGAAATATTCCAGAGGTTCTTAGAGCTTGGTATAAACCAATAGAAGATATTGCAATCTTTTCAAACAGGTCTGGATGAGGTCGGACACAGGGATACCCCAGAACACTTAGTGGGAGGATGTTACATAAAGCCTTAAGAATGTGCATACAAGGCACTCACCTGATATATTTCCTTCTTTTTTGCTGGATGACCCATAGCCAAAGTCAGTAGCAGCAGCCTGGCAAGTACAGGCCTAGACCCATGGGCTCATAAGCTGGAGGAGGGAGCATTGAACAATATCTGTGCCACTGCCACAGGTTCCAGGAACACTGGCAGAGCAGAGATTACTTACAATGCTCGCATGCTCATGCCTAATCCTCCCTTTCAGCTCCCACTTCCCCTTCACCTCACCCTTTCACCAATCCCAAGTTATGCAAATAGTCGCCACATAAACTGCACTGACAAAGTTACAAAGTACCCCAAGCTTCTCCTTTGTTCTTCCTTCTCCCCCCCACCCCCTCGTCGCCCTCACAGCGGGTCCCCCCAAGCCGAGTCCCCCATAGTCGTTCCTCCCCACTCCACCACACGGAGGTTCCACCGCGCCCTCATCGACTGCTGCACACACCGCGGACCGCAGGTCAACCCGCGATGCTCCACCGATCAGCGAGGCTTCACCAATGCCACCCTGACTCACCGCCTCCACTCGACTCTGTCGGCCACCACGAGGCTCCGCCAACCCAGGCACGTTTCATCGCCTGGCTACTCCCTGGCCTCCTGGAAGGCATCTGCAGCTGCGGCCACCTGGGATGTGTGCTCAGCAACATACCAAACAGTGACACAGTCATTGAATCTAATCGCTCTTGGTGAGGTGGCATCATTTGAAGCCAGGGCTTCGAGATCCAAAGCCATGCACAGCTATTCTTCGTGCTGTGTATCAGGGGGCTTGTGTCACCTCTAATGCACCTATGGGGAGAGAAATCTATGCCAGAATTGTAAAACCATTATTTTAAGAAAGTAGGGAGAGAAAAGACAACTTAAACTGATAAAACTGAACACTGGAATCAAACAATAGCTATCGATGGGATTGTTCTAGGAATCACTACATATTTGATGGGCCAAATGGCCTCATAGAGAAAATGAATATGCCAAAAGATGATTGCAGCAAATATCCTCAGGTGTTTGCTGCTACTTTCCCAGTTAGGGTTTCAAGAAGTAAAACACAAAGTGCTGGAGTAACTCAACTGCTCAGGCAGTTTCTCTGGAGACCTTGAATAGGTGACATTTCGGGTCGAGTCCCACACTTTGTGTTTCACTCCAATAGCTGCAGTTCCTTGTGTCTTCAGGGCACAAGGTGAGTTTCTGAATGTTGATAGATATCACTCCTCTCCTTTGTCAGAGATTAAGACGAGATTTGATAACAGCAAAAATGCAATTTGCTTTCATAGAGTTAATAAGAAAGACCTATTTCCACTGGCAGAGCAGTTTGTAAACAATGGACACAGATTTATGGTAATTGGCAAAGGAATTAGAGATGAGCAGAGAATGCCACTAGTAAGTGTAACTTGCAAAATAAAAGATGGTGAGAGCAAAGGAAATAGTAATTATCAAGAGAACAGCAAGGGTCAAAGCACAAGAGGCATAATATTTGTATGAGTAAAGACAGCGATGGTATGTATTTACGGTTGCCAGTTAATTGGCAACCGGTCCTGGAGGGTCTGCAAGAAAAACAAGCAGGAAAACAAAACAAGCAGGATGATGAATTAGAGATAGGGAGGGCATCCCAATGGAACGACCGTAACAGTGAATAATCAGGACTGAGACTGTGCAGGACCCTCAGGTTTATAAAAATTGTAGCAGAGATCACCAAGGTCACCTCGAGAGGAATGTAGTAACAGAGATAGACAGGCTGTTTGTGATGCAACATGCAATCGTGGCAGAAAAGCACATTCCATTCCAGGCACTGGTGGAGGTAGGGGTAACAAAGCACGGTGTGATCCCACAGCTCCACAGTGAAACAGCAGAATGTCAACAACAACTGGCCACAAGCTATTCTCAACCTGACTGGCTCCATGCTGATAAGAGGATGTCCGTAGATTACCAGACGATGTTGAAAGATGCTCTCCCTTGTATCTGATTATGTGTTAAAATGCTACATTCTGTACAATCAGGGAGAATGAATGGAGAGATGTTAGAGTGAGGTCAATAGTAATAAATGCACTTCTGTTTGACTTGAAAGAATAGACAATGTGAGTGGTTTGTTTCACCGCAACAGTAATTTTCAAAAGGGAATTGGATATATAATTAAAAGAGAGTAATGTATCAGACAAGGGAGAAAGAGCAGTGTAAAGGCAGTTTCTTTACCTTCTCGAAGTCCAACTTCAATAGCTATTACTGCTCGGGGATGTGGTGGAGATCAAGTCAAGTCAAGTCAAATTTATTTGTCACATACACATACACGATGTGCAGTGAAATGAAAGTGGCAATGCCTGCGGGTTGTGCACAAAAAGAATTACAGTTACAGCATATAAATAAAGTTAATAAGTTACTATTAGTGTCGACAAAAATTTAGTCTCTGGGGTTATAAAAGTTGACAGTCCTGATGGCCTGTGGGAAGAAGCTCCGTCTCATCCTCTCCGTTTTCACAGCGTGACAGCGGAGGCGTTTGCCTGATCGTAGCATCTGGAACAGTCCGTTACTGGGGTGGCAGGGGTCCCTCATGATCTTACTTGCTCTGGATCTGCACCTCCTGATGTATAGGTCCTGCAGGGGGATGAGTGTAGTTCCCATGGTGCGTTCTGCCGAACGCACTACTCTCTGCAGGGCCATCCTGTCCTGGGCAGAGCTGTTCCCAAACCAGACTGTAATGTTGCCGGACAGGATGCTCTCTACAGCCCCAGAGTAGAAGCAATGAAGGATCTTCAGAGACACTCTGAATTTCCTCAGTTGTCTAAGGTGGTAAAGGCGCTGCTTTGCCTTACCCACCAGTGCGGCAATGTGCGTTGCCCACGTCAGATCCTCTGCGATGCGGACTCCCAAGTATTTAAAACTGCTCACCCTATCCACAATCGACCCATTTATCTCCAGTGTCGTGTACGTCCTTGGATGTTTAGCCCTTCTGAAGTCCACAATCAGCTCCTTTGTTTTAGTGACATTCAAGAGGAGGCTATTGTCCTGACACCAGAGTGCCAGATCAGCCACCTCCTCCCGGTAGGCCTTCTCATCGTTGTTGGAGATCCGGCCCACCACCACAGTGTCATCAGCAAACTTGATGATGGAGTTTGAGCTGAACCTGGCCCTACAGTCATGTGTGTACAGGGAGTACAGTAGGGGGCTAAGGACGCAGCCCTGGGGGGATCCTATGTTCAGGGTGAGGGAGCTAGATGTGTGTTCCCCCATCCTGACCACTTGGGGCCTGGCAGTGAGAAAGTCCAGGACCCAGGCACACAGAGGGGTGCTAAGCCCCAGTTCCAGCAGCTTCTCAACCAGTCTGCTGGGGACTTTTGTGTTGAATGCTGAACTAAAGTCAAT